>NC_136057.1:132971407-134171407 GCF_964261635.1 Lissotriton helveticus | reverse complement strand
GTATGGGCCGAGTCTGCCGCCAGGAATGCCTGGTATGGGCCGGGGTCTGCTGGCAGGAATGCCTGGTATGGGTCGGGGTTTGCCACCAGGAATGCCTGGTATGGGCCGGGGTCTGCTGGCAGGAATGCCTGGTATAGGCCAGGGTCTGCCGGCAGGAATGCCTGGTATGGGCTGGGGTCTGCCGGCAGGAATGCCTGGTATGGGCCGGGTCTGCCACCAGGAATGCCTGGTAAGGGCTGGGTTCTGCCGGCAGGAATGCCTGGTATGGGCCGGTGTCTGCCCGAAGGAATGCCTGGTATGGGCCGGGGTCTGCCGGCAGGAATGCCTGGTATGGGCCGGAGTCTGCTGGCTGGAATGCCTGGTATGGTCCGGGGTCTGCAGGCAGGAATGTCTGGTATGGGCCGTGTCTGCCCGAAGGAATGCCTTGTATGGGCCGGGGTCTGCTGGCAGGAATGCCTGGTATGGGCCAGGGTCTGCTGGCAGGAATGCCTGCTATGGGCTGGGGTCTGCCGGCAGCAATGCCTGGTATGGGCTGGGGTCTGCCGGCAGGAATGCCTGGTATGGGTCAGGGTTTGCCGCCAGGAATGCCTGGTATGGGCCGGGGTCTGCTGGCAGGAATGCCTGGTATAGGCCGGGGTCTGCCGGCAGGAATGCCTGGTATGGGCTGGGGTCTGCTGGCAGGAATGCCTGGTATGGGCCGGGGTCTGCCACCAGGAATGCCTGGTAAGTGCTGGGGTCTGCCGGCAGGAATGCCTGGTATGGGCCGGTGTCTGCCCGAAGGAATGCCTGGTATGGGCTGGGGTCTGCCGGCAGGAATGCCTGGTATGGGCCGAAGTCTGCTGGCTGGAATGCCTCGTATGGTCCGGGGTCTGCAGGCAGGAATGCCTGGTATGGGCCGGTGTCTGCCCGAAGGAATGCCTGGTATGGGACGGGGTCTGCTGGCAGGAATGCCTGGTATGGGCCAGGGTCTGCTGGCAGGAATGCCTTGTATGGGCCGGGGTCTGCCGGCAGGAATGCCTGGTATGGGCCGGGTTCTGCCCGAAGTAGTGCCCGGTGTGGGCCGGGGTCTGCCTGAAGGAATGCCTGGTATGGGCCGTGGTCTGCTGGCAGTAATGCCCGGTATGGGCCGGGGTCTACCGGTAGGAATGCCTGGTATGGGCCGGGGTCTGCCGGCAGGAATGCCCGATATGGGCCAGGGTCTGCTGGCTGGAATTTCTGGTATGGGCCGGGGTCTGCTGGCTGGAATGCCTGGTATGGGCTGGGGCCTGCAGCCAGGAATGCCTGGTATGGGCTGGGGTCTGCCAGCAGGAATGCCTGGTATGGGCCGGAGTCTGCCGCCAGGAATGCCTGGTATGGGCCGGGGTCTGCCGGCAGGAATACCTGGTATGGGTCGGGGTCTGCCGGCAGGAATGCCTGTATAGGCCAGGGTCTGCCGGCAGGAATGCCTGGTATGGGCTGGGGTCTGCCGCCAGGAATGCCTGGTATGGGCTGGGGTCTGCCGCCAGGAATGCCTGGTATGGGCCGGGGTCTGCCGGCAGGAATGCCTGATATGGGTCGGGGTCTGCTGGCAGGAATGCCTGGTATGTGCCGGGGTCTGCCGGCAGGAATGCCTGCCATGGGCCGGGGTCTGCCGGCAGGAATGCCTGGTATGGGCCGGGGTCTGCCCGAAGGAATGCCTGGTATGGGCCGTGGTCTGCTGGCAGGAATGCCCGGTATGGGCCGGGGTCTACTGGCAGGAATGCCTGGTATGGGCCGGGGTCTGCCGGCAGGAATGCCCGATATGGGCCAGGGTCTGCTGGCTGGAATGCCTGGTATGGGCCGGGGTCTGCTGGCTGGAATGCCTGGTATGGGCCGGGATCTGCGGGCAGGATTGCCTGGTATGGGACGGGGTCTGCCCGAAGGAATGCCTGGTATGGGCCAGGGTCTGCTGGCTGGAATGTCTGGTATGGGCCGGGGTATGCCCCGCACCATGGCTCCCGAGGGCCCGGTATGTCTGAGCGGGGAACTACTGCAGCAGCAGCCACCGGGGAGGGCAATAATAGACAGTACTACTTCATAAACTCCAGAGAGGAAAACATTCCACGCCATGGTCGCGTGAGGAATTCGTTCATTTGCTGGAGCACGTGGTTATCATCCACATCTCCAGTTTTATGAACAGAACACCACGCACTCTCTGTACAATATCATTAAATTCAGTGAGCGAAACCCTAACATAACAATGGATTTACATGTATACAAACTCACCAGTTGTAAACATGCCTCCAGTACTTTCTGGGAGTAATATGATTTGCATATTTAAATTGTCTCACACACACCTTGTTCAACTATGTAACTTCTGTCAAAGTCTTCTCATTATATTCGCTATATTAAACCTTCTCGGTGACGTCTGCATGCATAGATAGAGTGTTTGTTCATCCTATAGATAGACATGGTGATTGAATATGTTGTGTAAGCTGATTAATTTGTTTTCGTTTTTCAAGTTTATATACAAAGCAAAAGAAAAGGTTGAAGAGACCAGAACATATTTGACAAGACCTACAATCTAATAGGGGAATTTCTGATGCAACTTCCAGCAGGTTATAATAAATATATAGGAAACAAAGAGCTCTTCTCCCTGCCCACCCTTCTTCAGACTCACGAGACACCCAAATGCTAGAGCGCATTTTTGTTGCAGGTTAACAAAACAATCTCCGGCAAAGCTAATATGTTTGTTTAAGTTTGTGCGAAGGTTGTGTTTTTTACTGCAAGCCGATGTAACAAAAATGAAAAATGACCTGCTGCTGCTTAAATGTGGAGGCCATGTACATGCAATAACGATTTTAAATTGAAAAGAAAAATAACCATCAATATAGATTGAATAAAACAGTATAAGCGAGGGCAAGAGAAGCAATGGGGAAAAAAATAAGATCAGACCAATGCAAACAGCTAGTGAAAAGGCAAAGCGACGGCAAGAGAAGCAGTTGGGGAGGGAACAGCTGTTTTCAAGCACTCGTGCTTGTGCTGGCATCCACCTTGCGGGAGCGAGCAGCGGCGCGTGGGCCATCTGTTTTCAATTAGCACACGCTAATGATAAGGTCCCTGGGGCTTTAAGGACAATATTGAAAAAGTTGCACTGTGACAGAGGTCCATCTTCTTGGGCCCCAGTCACAGCCTGTAGATGTGCAATACTTGTCCCAGCTGTGTAGATTATAATCCAGTGGCTAGTGCCTAGAGTCTCAGGCGCATAAACAACCTCAGCCATGAAAAGGGCAGAGGCTGAACATGGAAAACAGTCTGTTCTCCCCAGGAGAACATCTGAGCAAGTCTCAAACCAGAACAGTAAAATGCATGCCAGGGAGGGGGCTGTGAAACCCTACTTCTCATGGAGCAATAATGTGTCTAGCAGGAATGGGCAGCACGGCAGGATGAAAGGCACAGTTCACACCAGTGGAGAGAAGCCAAGGCATAGCTGGCCTGTTTCCCAGGTCCATGTGTGAGGAGCTGCTCGCATGCACGTTTTTTTCCTTTGCATTCTGGGATTTGTAGTCCTGGTTCTACAATGCCACTTGTCCCAGAATAGTAAGAAAAATCGGTACTGGATATGATTACGAAGAATTATTTAAAACTCTTGTCTGCACACAGTATTGCTTTCACATAATCAAAAGGCATCCCATTTTCTAATAAAAATGTTTTTGTCGTGCATAAACCATACTACATTATAATAATCTTGATAATGGCTCTCATGCTATAAAAACAACTTTTTAAATGGGGTCTTCATACTGCCCTTCTGTCATAGGTATCACAGTGCACAAAAAGGGTCATTCGTGAAAATCATTTACTTACATGGACATGACTGATTTGCTCTACCTGTGAGGAAGTGTCACTCCTTAGTCACTGAAATGTCACATAATTGTGTAATCTTGGCTCAAAAGGTACTTGAAATCACTTCTTTTACTCCTGGAAAACTGACGTCCCTAAAATACAGGACGTATGTAAATCCATAATGTGATTACCTCATTTCTTGGTGAATCATGTCCTCTTCCTCCTCAGCTGTGGGAGAGGCAGAGAATATGTTAATTTTATTATCTGAGCACAGAATAGACGCAAAGGCTTGCCAGAAAACAACGCCCACCTCCCTTCCTTCCACCTGTGGTGCCCTGTGGAGATGGTTCCTGATTTCTTACACTTTAGAATTTGTAATGTTGCAATTAAGGATGTGCTATCTGTGTGTCCTAGCGAGCTTCTTTTAACATACCAGGCCGGAACATCTCGGCTTGCATGATCCTTATGCAGGTACATCACAAACAGACAATGAACTAATGTCCTGAATAACTGCAAAAGAGCCTCCTGCGATTGCGCCACATGAACGAAGCAGAAAGATACGTATTAATACAGCCTGGAATAGCAGGGAACCAAACAAAACACAGCTGCTTCTGGCGCAAAGGGGCACTAAACGAGGGGGCAGATTTATGAAGGCCTTGCGCCGCCGGTGCGTCACTTTATTTGACGCAACGGTGGCGCAAACAATGTGCCCTATTTACAACGTGACGCATCTAGGAGATGCGTCACGTTGTAAAGCCCTGCGCCATAAGGAGGCGTTCCTGCACAGGGGGGGCGTTCCTGCGCAGGAACGCCTCCTAAAAGTGGCTGAGTGAAATCTATGAGATTTCACTCAGTCACTTTCAGGACAATGCTGCGCCAAAACCCTGCACCTGCTTGAAGCAGGCGTAGGTCTTGACGCAGCATTGTGGAGCTGGGGCACCCCCGAGCCTTGATGGAGCTGCGTCACGCTTGCGACGCAGCTCCAGCAATGCGCCACCTTTACGGCACAGATGCGTCACGCATCTGTGCCGTTTTTGCCCCATGGTGCGCCGCATTGTAAATGCGGCGCACCATGGGTGGCGGAGCAGCGGCGCAGGATGACTGGCGCATCCCTGGGGATGCGCCAGTCATCATAAATCTGCCCCAAAGTACTACAGACTAGCGTAGTAGACGTGTTATGTCTTCAGCCCGTGAGTATATATTACAACTCCACTTTCATAATTCGTTAAAAGTGGGTGTATACGCGCTCATTCCCAAAACAATTTAAATGAACATTAGTACGGCACCTCCATTGTGACACTCTAAAAACCAGCATGCATGCTTTTACTGTAACACCCTCACTTATTTGAATGAGCGCATAGACACCCACTTTTAACGAATTATGAAGACATACCCCGTTTGACTGAGTGATTTGAGAATTCGCACTCCACTGGCTTAACACGTTAGCCTGAGTGCGTAGACACCCACTTGAATGAATGGTGACAGTGGGTTGTACTTCATTTCTAAGCGGACGACCATGCCACTCGAGTGATTGTGCGAAAGGTGAATATCACCATTCTATGCCTCACACTCCATGATGCGCATGACACGTCTTGTGTATTTTCACTTTCTACTTTTAAATACGCATGATAGGGAACTAAAGGAGCACCTAAACATTTTCTTTCACTTAGACAACATTACAGCAACGTATTGTGTTTTGTGTGTGATTATGTGTTTGTCATTTCAGATTTTTCCTTTCTACAATTGGACGAAAGGACGCCTGACTGTGAGTACATGGTTGGGTTGCAGTGATCAAGGGTAGGGTACACCTTAGCAAGTGTATACCGCCCAGGTCACGTTCACTGGTCCTGACAAAAACCTGGTATTATCGCCATCAGGTTGAAACATGTAGATTATTTTTTATTCACTTTTTCTCACTACAAAGATACCGAAGGTCAATTTAACCTTGAACGGCATCTTACCAACAATTTTTAATACTGTCCCGTTGCTCCAGAATAAAAGTTTTTTAGGGAGTTAAATCTGGCCAATTTTTAAACCACCATTGACACTCACTTGCACCATGAAAAATAACCTGCTCTACTGTAATCAGGTGTTGAAGCACACCCGGATAGCATTCGGCTATTCGAGTGGGACCCCAATGATGAAGCATGTCACCAACTAGGTTGGTGAGTGAGGGGTCTTCTTAAGAAAGAAGAAATGTTCCTTTTTTGTGCTCTTCTCCTTGTACCTCGGAGACATTGAGGTGTCTCCTGGGTGTACTCCTCTTACTCACACAATAATATACCAGCGTAAACTTTACTAAACATAATTTACCTCTGATTGGGAGCAGCATTTTATTCTGATTTTTTTTTGCATTGTAGAACACAAACACAACAAATAATTAATACTCACGAACCCTGGAATCTCGACACCTAGCATGTTGGGATGGTCCTGCTCCCGGTTGAGAATGTCAGCCCAGTGGTGCCTCAGCTGCTGGGCGGTACACCGAACCTTATTGGTGCACTGCATGCACCTGTGAACAGTCCCCCAGTGCCGCCAATGCTCCTGCAGGGAGTTGCCACTACCGGGCCTGCTGCCTGCTGCCAGCATAGAGTGGAAGTAGCGCTGCATAAAAGAAAATTAGTGCTGCCTCCTCTCCAAAGAACGCCCGGGGCTGTACATCTGGACGGCAGCGCCGTCCACATGGAAGCCGTCCTTCTGCCATGGCGGTGGGTGGGAAAATAATAAACTAAGAAGGGAAAGAAAGGGAAGGTAAAAGAGAAAGAAATAAGGAAATAAAATATGTCACAAACAAGTGACATAAACATAAAAAACACAAAGAAGCACACTATTGTACAAAGATAAAATTAGGGATAGAAAAGTAATGAAGGAGGAGGATCACAAAGATTAACAAGAGAAAAAAAGCTGAGGCCCAGCACCATAACAGAGAGCAGAAGAAAAATGGCCACGTCCATGCAGATCATGTGGTGTTGTTGGCGTGTGATTTAGAACGCTTAGTGCGTTTCCTGCCAGATTTTGGAGCGCGCCGATGCACTACTCGTTCCCAAGGCAACGGGAACGGGCGCACCGGCCAACTCTGCCCGAACACAGAACTCCGCATATCGCTGCGGAGGCTTTTTTGTGACTTTGCTAAATTCTGTACAGTGGGACTCTGTGAACTCCTCCCACCATTAGAGCATATCCAGCAGGAATACTGGCAGCTGGTGGTCCTGAAAGAGGAGGAGGAAGAATTCAATGGACAGCTGCCGCGCCCCAGTGCAGCTGGTCCCTCTCAGCTTCCAGCCACCCAGCCATCCCATCGCCGCCGCCAGCTAACTGCTGTCAACCCCACTAGAATGGCAAAAGGCCATTGCTGCGCCACATCCTGCAGCGGCTGAACACTATTGAGGGCTGGCTCAACTAGATGGAACAGAGCATGAAGCAGCTCTGGACCTACGTCCATAATGCCCTCTATTAACCATTTTTAAATATTTTGTTTTGGTTGGAGGGATTTGTTGTTTGTTGGGACTGGGTGAAGAGGGTAGGAAGGGAGTTAGGAGTGGGACTCGAGGGACTTTCTTGAACATTTTGTGTTTTTGGGCTTGGGTCAGTTTTGTTTGGGAGAGGGGTGGGCATGTTGTTTGGGTGGGGAGGGACCCAAAAGCTTCTCTCGATGTGAGCTTTAATCAAATCGACGTTGGACAGTCAGTCTTTTTTGTATGTGCGCATATCTTCTTCAGAATCTTCTTTTTGTCTGCAACGCTTATTGTTCTTAGTGCTCCACAGGTCTTATATTTTCTTGTTGGGAGCTGACAGTTGTCCGCTCTGGGAAAACCTGTCAGAAGGTTGGAGAAACACCGGCAATCCGTTTGGGCGTCTCTTCCTGTTGCAATCATTCGATGTGGCAAACGGCGCGTCTGTTACTTGAGTCGGCTTCCTCAAGTAACAGACGCGGCGTTTCCACATCGAATGATTGCAACAGCAATAGTTCGAAACTCGTGGAGCATTTTTAGCCATAAGAATGTCCAACCCAAGCTTGAATAAGGCATAAAAAGATGACATTTTGATATCAATTTTTCTATGGCATTGTTCTAAAAGGATTTAACTTTATTTGTATTGTAAATAGGTAATTACAGTTGTGAATGGTGTGTATGAATGTGTGAGTTTTTCAAAAGGTGATTGAGGAGATTGAGAGTGGATTGAGAGAGATTGAGAGTTTGTATGGGGAAATTTGATATTTGCACAGTTGAATGTTTTAATGAGATATTTGTGTTGTAATCATGAGAAAAAATTTAAATGTTTTGCTAAAATTGAAAAATTCTCTTTTGAAAAATAAGTAATAAAAAAGAGATTAATTCAGACAGAATTAGGAGACTGTAGCGCATGTTGTTTGGTCTTTCCATATGGCTGTATTGATTAGATTATAAATGTATAAAAAACAGTATTGGCGTTTGTTTTTTTGCCCTTAAGCAGGGCAATTCCTCATGGGCGGTGTGGCTGCGGGCCCATCCTTCACAGTAAGAAGGCCAGTCAGTACATTGAGTTGAGGTGTCACTCTCTTAACTGATGGGAGAGGATGTGGCATAAGGGCCAGAGCCAATGACTTTGGAAGCTGCGGCATCCCTGGCTAAAACAGCCTCCTGGAGGGTGTGAAGCTCTTTTACCCTAATGGGGACTGCTCACCTGACCACAAACATTGTCGGCAGCAAGCACAAGCACGCAAAGTCTCCCATACCTTGCAAAACACCCGCTCAGTATGTCTTTGCCGGACCAAGATGACCACAATTCTATGTCAGGTTCAGAGACGAGGATTATGCATATCTTTCTTCACCTTTATTAACATAGCAGGTTCAAAGGTAATATAAAACAACAACTTCACAAAATTCATCTCCCATGAACCTTAGGGAGTAACCATAGTAACCAACAGTCCAATCCATTCACAGTCCGACAGTCTATAAAACCCGCAATTAAATGTAGTCCATCTTCTTTCTTCACTGCTACACCATCAGTCAAGTGGCCTTACTTTTCCTTCCTGACACTGTTAACAGGAGAGTGGGACTTTGTCTGACGCTTTGGTTTGATATTGTGGCTTGCTTCATTGCCTTGAGTGCTCTATTATAGTGATTGCTTTTTGCCTTGCCTAATTACCCCAGGCTTACTGCGCGGCAGGCAAACCACCCGAGAGCTTCCTAGCACCACCAGAGTGCACTGAAGGGCACATTTCGTGCCTTCCATGCATAAACCCATTTAGCAAAGTTCAGGAGCCCTTGGATGCTCTCTGGCGTGAAACCACACAAAAGACGGGGAGTTGTCCACCCCCCTGTCCAGGTCCTCCCTAGAAAGGTGCCCAAAGCTCCTCCAGGTGGTCACTTGATTCTGCCTTATTGAATCTTGGCCCCTGGGAGCCTCTGACTGGCTGGGACAGCTGAGTAGCATCATTGACCCCCTGTGATAGGTGGATGAACAGGAAAGAGGTTCTTCCACTTTTTATGGTTACTTATCAGCTCCCCTGAGGGGGGTCCTTAGATTTGTCCAGACAACAACATCTATATCCAACTACCTGTTTTATGAAGATTGTCCATAGACTCTTCTGTTAGTGGACTCTGGAACGCTGCTGTTCTTGAAGCCAGGACTTATGACAAGACTGCTCCAGTGGGAAGATTCCTGCTGCGTGTTTGTTCCTGTGCTTTTTCAAGTTCTGCAACTCTGTGGCGTGCGTCCTCTGAGTCTCCAAGAATTCAGCCTGCATCCCAGCTAAAAGGAATCTCCATTGAAATGAAGGAGTCGCTTCCCTGCATCTGCAGGCACCTCTATGACAACGACCGGTTTGCTGATCATATTGTCCCACAGATTTCGCCCAGCTCTGTCACACAACTGGTGGCTCTTTGGCTCTCTAGAGGCCTGACCAGTTTTCCCTGCAAGTGGGGTGTCTGTCCATGCGACGTGAACTGCGTCCCTGTGCACTGTGTCTGTCTGTCGTTGCCAAGGTTTGTTGGCTCCCTTTACTGAAGATCTTCAAGCTCAAAGAAGTCCCAGACTCGCACAGCTCCAAGAACAATGTGCTGCCTGCATCCTCTGCATCGTGGGCCTTCATGTCCTGTGTGCTGCTGAGGCTTCCTTGCGACTCCCTGTACCTGCTGGCAGAGGGTCCTCGAGGGAGGTCCAACGATTCCTGGTGGCTCTCCTGCGTGCTGAGGGCCAGACCTGACTTACTCTTACTGGGTTAGTCCCACAGGCCTTGCTGGTCTAAACACAGCAACCTCTCCAATTAACCGGTGGTTACATTTGCCAAGGCTTGTTGGCGATTCTGCCAGACACTGACCTTACTTCACTTGTCGACCAGCGTGGGACAGATCGTTGATGGCTCTGATGCTCCAGCATCGTCGCCTTTCCTGAGTGAACGGCTTACTGGCTGACTACAGTGGTAAATGCAAATGCTTTACACCCTCCTGGATAAGCCTTACCTGCTCTCCGTAGCTTCCCCTCAAGAGCTCTGGTTTACAGGGAACTAAACACTACCACTAAGGGTTGCCAGGACTCAGTGCACGGCGCCTCACCATAGGTGGACATCATCCTACATTGGTGGTGCAGCAGTTGAGATAAAGACTTGCATTTGCTTTACCACTTTGTCACTAGTAAGGTTTCCACAAGACACCACTACTACTTTGGTAATTACAAAATACTTGTAAGACATTTCTAAAACTTTTAGATTAGGTTCCTCCAAACTTTGTTGTTGTACATATAGATTGCTAGAGTAGGGTACACTATTCTACACTAGCACCATGTCCACTAATGGGGAATCTAGCCAGACTCAGGAGTCTACGTACTGTGCCCTTCCGGGCCAGGAGCTTAGGACTCTGTGCAAAGGACTTAGAACACGTAGTAATCCCCCCTAGGTCTTTTCTTTTGGGATTACTCCTCCAAGATAACGTCCAGAATCTTGCACGGTCACTGGAGGAGGAAGGCCTGGGTGAGAGGGATGACCTGGACAAGCAGGTGATATGCAGTACCACTGGCTCGGTCAATGGGCATGGCCAGGAGGTACCTGAGGAGGTTCCTCGGGTGGACCCTGTACCTGTAGAGAGAGGTACTGATGGTACTGAAGGAGGTCATGTCAGTAAGCCCATTCTCACTCCCCCTGGGTTGCTTCACAGGGTTTCTAGGAGGAGAAGCTCTTCCTCATTCTCATCCTCATCCTCCCTTTCCTCAGCATAGGTTTCTGGGTCCACTCAATCTAATTTAGATGAGGCCATCCTGGATAGGGGTACAATCAGCTCCAGCTTGAGAAAGCCAAACGCATGCTGAAGATGGAGGAGTTTGCCCTTAAAATGGAAGTCATAGAATGAGTGGAAGACATTTGGGATTAGACCCCCAGTGGTGGCTGCAATGAAGAGTCCAGAGTCAGGGAGGAACACTTTGATTCTAGGAATCCTAGCAGGATACTGCTCCTATATAAAACTGGATTAATGCTATAGAGAGGGCTTCCTGCGTGCAGAAGGTCCCCCGGAAGCAGAGGGCAGCTATTCTGTGGCTCTCCTTTGCAGATAAATGGCAGAGACAAACTCCTGGCAGTTAGAGAAGAGGATGCAAATAACTATAAGGTTTTGAAAGAGGCACTTATTGAAGGATAAGGACTTACATGTGAAGAGTAAAGGGTTACATTTAGGGATACCCAGAAGGCCTTTTCCCAAGACTGGGTTGTTTTTAGGCTGTGCAGTTAAGGCTCTGGAACGCTGGTTACATGGTAGTAATATACATGACTATACTGACCAGCATAATTTGATCATGAGAAAGCACATCCTTAAAAACTGTGTGTCCGAGAAACTGCACCAATACCTGGTGGACTCGGATCTGACCTCCCCCCAAGAATTAGGAAAGAAGGCAGACAACTGGCTTCTCACCAGGGTGAGCGATACATCTCATGGTGGGGGTGACCAGAAAATGAAAGATAAATCTAAGGCCAAGAAAAAGATGGGGAGAAACCTAAAGCTAACATGAAAAAGTCTTCTTCATGTCCGCAAAAATCTTCCTCTGAGGTTGGATAAAATCCTCCTCTTTCACTAGTAATAAACCTCCTTGGTGATTCGTTTGTGAGCAAAAGGCCATAGGACAAATGATTCAATTTGTCCTAAGAAAGGCACCAAGACTGCTACTACTCACTCTAGTGTTCCTAGCAGTAGCACTAGTAGCAGGAAGCCCCAACAGGTTGTAGCTGGGTTCACCTTGGGTACAACAGTGAGCTCTTACCTCGCCAGAGAAGTCACTGAGGCTATCCTGCTATCAGAGGGTGGCACTGAACTTGCCACTTTGGCTGCCCGGACTCCTAATGAAACCGTTTGGTGATCGAGCGCGGTATAAATGTTTTTTTTTTTTTTTTTTTAAACCTTTATTGTGCAGTAAGAAATATACAAATACGGGCCTACAACCATTCAGGCCGGCCACGACACAAAAGGAGCAGCCGATGACTCCGGAAGGATGGTCACCGGAATCAGCCAACAATACAAAAGCAACTAAGTCAGACTAAAAAGGAGAAATACGGCCATCGAGCAGGAGCAAAAAAAGGTTAATTTTTGAAATAAGGAGTATCGCAGGATCAATTGCAGTGTATGAATATCCGAGTTCCCAGAGTGGGCCACAAAGCAACAGCAAAACATAAGGGCATCAATGCGGATAATTATCAGCAACAGTTTACACCATACAAGAAATAGATGCCACATAGCAAAGCAACGCCCACCGTGGCTCCTCGCGAGTCCACTTATCACCCCGTTACACTTTTAAGACAGAACAGAGGAACCGGAATAGCGACAGTGAGTATAATCACCCGCCATACTACCTAAAAGAAAAAAAGAGGGGAAAAGGGGAAGGAGAAAGGGAAGAAATAATGTAAACAAGAAAGAAAGAACGCCGCGCTGGAACAAGCACCCCACAGTAATAAGCACGCAAAGAAGTAAGGATAGCACCAGCAAGGGGGGCATGCGAATCGTAATCGAAACGCGCAAAAGCGCAAGAAAGAGAACAACGCGCCTCCAGTACCCACCCTCAAGCATACCAAGGGAGACAGGAACAGACGCGGCGCTCCGATAAAGGGATACAAAAGGGCCATAGGACTAAGGAAAGGAAAAAGAAAGAAGCCCCAACCCACCCAACCCACCCTGCACCCCTGCAGAAGGCTACGGCCTACAGCGTGCCTGTCGCCCTAAATCAGAACCCGAAATATAGAGAAGTCAGGAAGAAGAAAAGAATAAAGAGGCAAAAAAAAAAAGGGGGGGGGGAAAGAAATCAAGAGGGAGAGGGAGGGGACCATAAAACGAAACATTTGGCCCCAGCCCCCCACCCACCCACGGAATTACACAGCGTCTAAACGAGATCGACACAGTCTCAGGTATCATAAACTCACAAGAGGATCGTCCATATTATCATGAGTGGGGGTCGACCACAGCACAATCCGTTCACCAGTAGGTCTCAGGGTTATGTTTGGCTCACCCCTGGCCCGTCTTAGACATCATTATCACGTATGAGGTAGCAGTGGGTAGCAAACACCGCAAAATGGAGAGGTCATCCAATTGGAACAAAACAAAGCAAGGATACAGACCAGGGGGCCCCGGTAACCAGCAACAAAACAAGAATCGTTCTCTGCAGTCCGAGTCTCTCAACAATGACAACAAGAGCAACAAAGACCAGGAGTTCAGTCTAGCCGAATAGGAAAGCAGAGGCTCCCCCGCAGAACAACGGGACGACCTCACCAAAGTAGATCGGAACAGCGGTCCACAATGCTCCTCGGACGTCCGGGCAGGAATAGGCCCCAACTGGGAACCCACGTCCCCACACTCCACACTCCAAGCTGTCAGAAGAGTCGGGGCCGCAGACGTGCAGACTGGTTGATGGACAGCGGCACCACTCCTTGCAGCAATCGAGGGGGACGAAGCAGCGTCACCACGAAGCCGATCCGCGGCCATGAAGAACGGTCTATCAAAGATGGCGGCGGACCGCATATCCTTCACTGGGGCACTGGGGGTCAAGGCCGCATGCAGGGACTGCAGGGCGTCAAGAACATCACCAATCGTGGGCTCATGCTCATGCGACTAGGCCCCCACGCAATCCAGCCACACAAGTCCGCCGTCTCGAGGAAAGCCGTATCCCAAGTCGTCGGCCGCCATCTTGAGGGTTCAGCAGCGTCACCACCCTCCGCAACTCCCGGAACGGGCCCCCAAGCGAGGACCCCCCCGGAGTTCACACAGGCCCCACTAATGGCAGTCTTGGTGCAGAAAGATGTGCCACCAAATCGGGGGATCCGCCAGCACCACCACTCGCGGGCATCACAAGCCGATTCCGGGCACAGGGCTTCAGGATGACCGGACGAGGCAGCAACGGGGGGGACACCCCTTGCACAGTCGATCCCCGGCCGCGGCGCACCGGACGAGGCAGCAACGGGGGGGACACCCCTTGCACAGTCGATCCCCGGCCGCGGCGCACCGCACTCCACATGGGCCTCCCGGCCACCAGAACAGGCCCGGTCAGTATCCACCGGGACAATCGCACAACGGCTTCTCACCGTCGGCTCTCTCCCCCGTCAGGGGCCGCCATCGACACCGCCACCCCGGCCGATCCAAGCAGGCGAGGTTCCGGTCTCCGCACCTCGAAGGCCGGGCCGTGCAAGAGCACAGCCTCGGAACCACAGCACGCAGGAGCCCCCAGATCAGACGGTGAGTAAAAGCAACGCTTTACGTTTCCGTTTCTTCCCGAGTGTGTCGTCTCGGGGCAGGATATTCAACAGGATTTGCGTGTTGGGCAGGTAGGCTGACGGAGCCGAGCTACAGAGCGGCCATTACGGTCGCGAGCTTGGCTCCTCCCCCGGTATAAATGTTTTTAACATAACATAACATAACATAATAAGAGGAATTAGAGGCAGTTTCCACTCATCAATGGTATGGAAGCAGAAACGTACAGGGACACAGGTGCCAGTGTCACTATGATGGCTGAAAGACTGGTGTCACATAAGCTATACTCACTTGGGCAACACTTACCAAGTTACCAACGCAGACAAGTTCACAAACAGCCAACCCATGCCAGCAATCAATCACAGCTGGGGTAGGGGTTACTGGCCCTAAAAAGGTTGTGGTATGCTCTAACATTTCTGTAGGGTTTCTTCTGGGAAATGATTTAGAGACGTCAACATGGGCTGAGGTTGAATTGCGGAATCATGCAGCCATAGGTGGAGTTAAATACTTCCTAGCTAACAAGAAGGAAAGTTTCATTTCTATTAAGAACTAGGAGGCGAGGATTATGCATATCTTTCTTCACTTTATTTGCATAGCAGACTAAGAACATTAAACTAAAATACCAGTAAACATTGCAGACTACACATCCCATGAACCAAAGGGGAGTAGTCTCCATGGCAACCATACTCCAATCAAATAACAGTTCATAGTATATAATCGAGTGACTTCCCTTCTGCTTTTTCTTCTTCACTGGAGGATGGTAAACTGGGATTACTGCTTCATTCGAAGTTTGAGATCTTCACAATGTTCATGAACAACAGGAAATTACGCAGAAAGCAACCGTTCGACAGAACTATAGTTCAATGACATTAACATTTCATCATTGGCAATAACTCACTGATAACGAAAAACCCCAGGATGGGGAGAGATTAAAATTGATCTGAGGGTGGGATAATCCTCGCCTCCTAGTCCTTAATAGAATTGAAACTTTCATTCTCGTTAGCTAAGAAGTTTCTCATTCTATGTCAGAACGGAGGCGAGGATTATGCATGTTCAAAGCTTACTTAAGACCAGAGATGCCGCTTCTGAAATGGGCTTTAAGTAAAACCTCCTAAAGGTAGAATAAGACAACCAATCAGCCGCATTCATAATATCTTCCAGCCTACCACCTAACCTGAATGGCTTTTGATGCCACAGCTCCTCCTTGGAATGTGCACCAAATTTACTCACATCCACACCTGTCTCAGACATGATTAATTGTACCCACCTGGCAATGGAAGGGGAGGAAACTGCCTTGAAAGGTTTCTGCATGGTGATAAGGAATTGCCTCTCCTCGGGAGGGCGGAGTTCCGAGGTCATCTCCTCGTATGCCTTAATGCATCTCACCACACACAACTTAGGATGCTCTAGAAAGGAAGGATAGGGCACTGACCTGGTATTGGTCTTGTTTCTTCGTGACATGGTAAAGGTGACCCCTCCGGAGTAAAAACTCTTGCTGTGATATCCAGAGCTCTGACATCCAAAACTCGTTTACATGATATGAGGCATAGGACGATGGCTAGCTTAGCCAACAGCTCCTTGCGGGACAGATATTGGTTATACTGCCAACCCAGAGGACGTCTCAGCACTCAATTAACGTCCCACAGGCCGGAATATCTAGGTTCTGGAGGCCTAGACAGTTGAATGCCTTGCATCAACTTAGAAACCCAGGGATGCTCCCCTGCCGGTCTGCCGTCAATCTCACAATGCTCTGCAGAGATGGCTGAAAGAAAGGAGTTAATCCTTCGATAGGCAAGGCCATCTTGGGACAATTCGGTGAAAAATTCTAGAATGTTAGTAACTTTGGCCCCCATAGGATCCACGTGTCTCTCCAGACACCAACGGTGCCATCATTTCCAAGCCGAGCGAGATCTCTTGACTGTACCAGATGCCCATGCCTGCTGGATGAGGTTTGCAGCGTCTGATGAAAGTTGTTTGTCTTTCCAGCATCCCCTGAAATCCTCCATGCCATGAGTTTCAAATGCCCCTGGAGCACCAGAGGATGAAGGCCCCCCTGGGGGTTCTTGAGCATTAAAGGGAATGAGGGCAACTGTATCGGACAATCCCACAACAGATCCATCAACATTAGGAACCAGGCTTGCGCCCTCCAGATCAGCATGATCAACACTATGGACGCTGCCTGCCGTTGAACTTGGGCCGCTACTCTGGGTATCATCATGAAAGGGGGAAACGCATAAGGGTACTCCCTCGCTCAGTCTTGGAGAAAGGCGCCCACCACCATGGCTTCCGGGTCCGGTCTCCAGCTCACGAATCACTAAAGTTGGTGGTTCAATCGTGAGGCAAACAGATCGAGACTGCAGGGTACCCATCTGTCCATCAAAGTCAGGAAGACTGCCCCATCCAGTTGCCAATCGCTGTAGTTCCTGGAGTTTCAATCCGCTACTGTGTTTTGCAGGCCGGGAAGGTTTTCCGCCGCCATTGAAATCTGTTTTTGGAGGCAATAATGCCAAAAGTCCTTCGCCAGGTTGGATCAGACCCGCGATCGAGGGCCGCCCAGGCGATTGATGTACTGCACCGCCGAGATGTTGTCCATCCTCAACAGGATGCAACAAGAGACCCTGTCCTTGGTAAGGGATTTCACCGCAAAGGATCCTGCCAGCAACTCTAGAAAGTTGATGTGCAACTGTAATTCCTCTTCTGACCATCTGCCTCCCATCGAGACTTCTCCACATCGGGCTCCAAAGCCCAATCTGCTGGCGTCCAACTCTATCACCAAATCCAGGGTCGATCCGAAGATCACCCGTCCATTCCAGGCTGCCATGTGATCGATCCACCACTGGAGTTCCATCCTGGCTTCTTCGTCAGGGAGATGACCTCTGAGTAGGTAATACCCCTCCGTAAATGCTGAGCTTTCAATCTCTGTAGGGCCCTGTAATGTAATGGGCCCGGGAATATGACCTGGATCGAAGAGGATAGTAGGCCCAATATCCTGGACAGTTTGCGTAGCAAGAATTTGTCCCTCCGGAGAACCTGTGAGGGTTCCTTCCATATCTTGTTCACCTTTGACTCTGGCAAGCTCAGGACCGCGGAGACGGAATTTATGAGAAAACCCAGGAAGATCACCTTTTGCGCTGGGCGCAGTTCCGACTTCCATGCGTTGATGACAAAGCCCAGGTCCTGGAGTAATGCAATAGTCATGTTCACATTGCAGGTGTGATGTACCAAAGACTGATCCATAATAAGGATATCGTCCAGGTAGATGATCATTCTCATCCCCTGTTTCGCGGAGTATCTCCACCACATGGTGCAACAGCTTCGTGAAGCACCACGTGGCTGAAGAGAGGCTGAAGGGCAGAGCTCGAAACTAGAAAACCTGGTTTTTCCAAGCGAACTGGAGAAATCTCCTGTGAGGAAGGAAAATGGGAACTGTCAGGTAAGCGTCCTTCAGGTCTAGTCTGACCATCCAATGCCCCAGTAGAAGGATGTCTCGTAGTAAGTATATCCCCTTCATCTTGAAGTGGCGATAGATTAGCCACTGGAACTCCTTTAAATTGACGACAGAGCTAAAACCCTCGTCTTTTTTCTGTACACGGAAGAGGTTGCTGAGAAAACCATTTGGGTGAAGTACCGACCTGTAAATAGCTCCTTTCCTTAGGAGTTCCGAAATCTCGGACTCTATCAGACTTTCCTATTCTGCTGAAAAAACTAGGGGATCGAGGGCGTACCACCTGAGTGAGGGCACCATAGAACTCCATGTGGAACTCCCCTTACAATCTGCAACACCCACGAGTCTGTAGTTATGTTTCCCCAATTGTGTGAGAAGAGTAGTAGCCTCCCCTATAGATTTTGAGGAGGAAGAAAGGGTAATTCTTACCAGAGGGTCCTCCAGGAGCGTTGGCGCCTCCTCTGTTGTTCCGTCCTTTCCCTCTTCCAGAACCTCTGCTAGGATAAAAGGTTCCTTGGCGACCGTCGAGCCAGCCATTATTTCTTTGGTGTTGACTTCTATTGGAAGGGCCTTGCTGAAGGGTGCGGCCGGAGGAGCATGCCTCTTCCGGCCCTGGCAAAAAACCGCCCAGGAAAAATCTTTTTTATGGAGGACGGAGCCTTGTCCAGGGCTGACAAGATGGTAACAAATTTGTTAAGCTCCTTAACAAAAGGTTCACCAAAGAGTTTATCCTGAGCTACGGGGCCCGCTTCAGAGGTAGCCAAGTCCCCTAATTTAGGGTCCATCTTTATAAGGAGAGACCTTCTTCTTTCAGCTGCCAGGGCACAATTCCCATTGCTGAAAAGGCATATCGCCCATTGCTCCCAACCAGCCACAATCTCTGTAGACAAAGGGGATCCAGACTCCTTCAAACGCTCTGCCAATTGAATGATTTGGGTCAAGGGACCTACCACGTCCAGGAGTTTGCCCTGGCAATTTCTCCAGGACCTATCAATTCCCTTTTTGGGAGCTCTCATATATTTTGAGAAAAAGGTACAGAGCTTCTCATCGATCTCTGGTATGTGCGCCACTTTTCCTTTGAGCGAGGGCCTGGGACATTCTCCCCTCATCCTAGTTCTGACTTCCCTCTCTAGGGGTTGACAAATTTTCCCCGGCACATACTCCACCACTTTGGCATCAGGGATCCACTCTGCAAACCTAGGGTGGTAAATCTGGGTAGGTTCGAACATGTCCGAGTAGCCCCCGTCCCCCTCCGGGGACTCAGAGGAGTGGGAACCTGGATGCCAAGGGCACCCTGAGTCCTTATCCTCATCGGAGGAGAGATCTCCCTCTGATACACCCTCTCCCTCAAAGGGAAGACCGCCATCGGGGTCCGAATTAGGGGCGACTGCAGCACAATTTTCTCTGGGCTCCTCCTCCTCCCGTCAGGGTGTGTGTTTTAGTGTTTGCGCACTCTTAAGGAAGGTTTCTGTGAGTTTGTCAAACCCTTCCGAGTGCCCCTCGGTACGCTTCATGGCCCTTCTATTCCTCACCTGGGAACCACTGGGACCCGCCTCCACGAAATAGGGATCGCTGTATATACCTGGGATGCTTTTTCGCCAGCCTATCCACCTGATCCCTAAGGGTAGCCAGCGCCCTGGAAATAGCTTGCGAGAGGGCCTGGTCCACTGCAGGTGGAAGGTGCTGGGGGATCCATTCCTCCTCCACCTCCTGGAAAGAGGAATAAATGTGGTCCTCAGATGAAGACATGGCAATAGAGGGTGTGATCACAGGAAACGCCCCTCAGATATATAAGGCAGCCCCCTCGCCGGTGCTCTAACAGCTGGGCTTGCCCGAAGATGTCAAAATGCTCTTGAGCAAGAAACAGACCAACACCACCGCGTAGCGGTGTCAAAATTGGCGAGGGTTGGTCAGGAATTGGACTGGCTCGAGGCTCAGCACCCGAATTCCCAGACGCGCAAAAAAGCCGGCCGGAGCGCTCGATTGAGCTGCCTCGCTCGGCCCCGGCGCGCCTTCCAGAATCCTCACAGCGCCCAAAGCGCACACCGGTAGGTCCGCGTCTGCGGGAAAGAACACGCTCGGCTAAAGCCTGCTGCGCAGTGAACAATTAACAGCACAAGCCAAAATGCTAATAGAAATCGCTAAACAAACACCGTAACAAAACGTCAGATAAGCAAAGAATGTAAGGAATGCACTTAACTGACGAGCAGTGAAGAAAGAGGAAGCGGAAGGGACGTCACTTGATTATATACTATGGACTGTTATTTGATTGGGCTACGGATGCCATGGAGACTACTCCGCTTTGGTTCACGTGATGTGTAGTCTGTAATGTTTACTGATATTTTTGTTTAATGTTCTTTTAATCTGCTAGGCAAATAAAGTGAAAAAGATATGCATAATCCTCACCTCCGTCCTGACATAGAATCTCTGAGAATGTGTTTGTGATGACTATAGCACAGACCAGGAAACAAGGAGATCAAGGAACTATGGAGCCTGGAATAATGGCCCAGAGTGCCAAAAGAAGTAGTAGTAAGTGTAAAAAGTAATCTTTCCCCCAAACTTCATGTGAGGATCAGTCTTCTCATGAAGATAATCTTGCCCCTTGAGAGAGAACTGCTCCAGAGGAGCTTGGGCCTGACACGGCAGAGCTGCTGGGAGCAGGGGAATCCCCAGGGAGGAATTGAATCTGGAGCAGAAATTCTGCCCCTCTCTTGACAGCCTCAGCCAGGAAGCTGCTGCGGAGGCAGAGGATATCAGTGATCCCACAAGGTCTAGCTATACATCTTTGGCACTCACTTCATTGCTCAGACAGACCATAAGCCCCTCTGATGGCTTAAACTGGTGAAGGGTGAAAATCCCACTTTTTTGAGGTGGTCCATCTTCTTGCAGGGAATGGACTTTTCAGCGGAACATAGACCTGGGAGTAACCATGCCAATGCAGATGGACTTTCCAGATATTTCTACTTAGAAAAAGAAGACTCAACTGGGCAAGGTTAGCTTTATCTTCTTTTGTTTGGGGGGGAGGGGCTGTGTAGGAGAGTAGGATCTTTCTGGCATAGATGCGCCCACCTTTTGCCTGGTGTCAATGTGTTTTGACTGTTGTTCATGGGATCCTGCTAACCAGGACCCCAGTGGCAGTGCTCTCGCCTCTAATGTTTCTGGTAAGTACTTTCTACAATGCACAATTGACATACTAGGGTACCATTATAAGTTCCTAGTATATGGTACTGTGGTAGCCAGGGCATTGGTACACCGGGGGTCTCCAATGGGCTGCAGCATGTATAATGCCACCCATAGGATCTTGTGCAAACTGTGTCTGCAGAGCTGCCATTGCATTCTGCATGGAATGGTGCTTGCATCTTTCACTTTGGATATAATGTTTCCCTTATATCCCGTCACTGCACTTTTAACCTATAATTCACCCCCTAAGGTAGGCCTTCAGTCCAAGGGCAGGGTGCATGGTTCTACTTGTGTGGATACCCATGCACGTGCGGAGGTACCCCTACAAACCCCAGACTCAATTTTCTGGGCATTGTAAGTGTGGGACAGCCATTATAAGGTATGTAGCGGACACTGGCAAGTCGATATGTCTAACCACATAATGGCTGCCCCGAACCTGGTCATGTTTGGTATCCAACATGTTGGAATCATGCAAAAACACTGATTCCAGTATTAGTAGCATGATGCCATGTACTCGAGGGTCCTTAGAGGAACCCCCAATACTTACCTGTGTACCCTTACAGGGTCTGACTGCCAGCCTGCGCTGCTGCCAAGCCTAGCAAGTGTTCTTTCTCCCTGCTGATAAACTCTACTCGTGCTGGGAAAGCTGAACAAAGGATTTCCTGCGAAGGAGAGGTGTGACCACCTCTCCTTTAGAATGAGGTAGTGTAGTGGCTCTTCGAAGCACCACCAGACTGCATTGAGGGGCACATTTAGTGCCCTACATGCATAGACCAGTTTTGCCCAGTTCAGGAACCCTTGGCACTCACTCTGGTGCGAAGCCACACAAAGGACATGTCATCCCTAGGGAGGTACCCAGAGCTCCTCCAGTTGGCCACTTGGTTCTGCAATGTTGAATCTTGGCACCTGGGAGCATCTGACTGACTGTGACAGCTGAGTCGTATCCCAGACCCCTCTGATAGGTGGATCACCAGAAAAATGGCCCTTCAACCATTTTAGGGTAAACCAAGGGCTCCCCTGAGGATGGGTCCTTGGATTTGTCCCGACAACATATTCTAGATCGGACTCCCTGTCTTCTGAAAACTGTCCAAAGACTCTTCTGTTAGTGGACACTGGAACTCTGCTGTTCTTCAAGCCAGGACTTATGACATGACTATTTCCAGTGGGAAAATTCCTGCTGCGTGTTCCTCTCTGTGCTTTTCCAAGTTCTGCAACTCTGTGGCCGTGCATTTTCTGAGTCTTTAAGTAAAATCATGTCTCTGATTTCAATAACTTTATTGGATTTTTCAAACACAAAATAAATAAAAGACACAGGCAAAGGAGTAAAAGTACAGCAATTCATCAAATGCCACCTCGGATAAAGGTGGGTGAAATAGTATTACAAGTGATACAGTGCCACCGAGTGAACGAGTTAGCTAACCAAACAGGCGAGGGTACAACTGTTGATTGGTAAGCTAGCCATAATATCAATGACACTCAGGGACTAGCAGGTACAGAATACATAGACAGGTCTGAGAGCTCATATAGGCTTGACAGTTCCAGATCAGTATACTTTATGTTACACATGTCTACGTAGTGATCAATGGTACACAGACCAGTAGCTCCTATTTATGATCATAAATTTTGTTTGTGAGAGAGTTGGGGAGATTTTGTGTTTGAAAGGCATCATATGTATTCGTGACCAGTCCAGTGTAAGTGTTTTGTTGTTCGGTTCTGTCTCCCACTTTGTTACATTGCTCAAATGATGCTTACCCGGTGAGGGAAGTAGTAATTTATAGATCCTTGAGACTGTGTGGCCAGCGTTAATCAAGTGGGATAGTTTTTTCCCTTGCCATAGAAATTTATTGATATCATTATATCAGAGAGCATCCTAGGGAGCATACCAACAAGATAGATTATGGGAGGTGATATCATCATCTTAACCGTTTCTACTCTCCCTCACCTTGATGAGAATTTGGGTGATCTTCCTTCCAAAAGGTCCGAATTATTTTTGTTTTGTAAGTAATAGTTTTGTTTGCCTCTAGTGTGCAAATAAGGTTGTTCAAGAATTCTAGACCTAGGTACCTAATTGTGCCTGACTGCCACGTCAGTCCTGACTCACCCCGGATCTCCCTAGAACCTCTGTCTTATCCTTATTGAGTGTATAGCCTAATATCATGTCTCTGTCCATGCTCGTAGCAGCAATAATTTGATCTACAGATATAGTGGCAGGTGTGCTTGATTTTACAATTAAATTGACATAGGCCTCAGCTGCATTGGAAGTATTACCATGACTCTGAAATAGCACTCGTGAAAAGTAGTCCACGGGGTTTGGTCCTTCCCCGACCAGTGCACAATGGTGCAATCATATTCCTGCAATCGTAAACCCCGCCTCTCAATGTGAGGAGGCATCTTGGCTTTAGTATTGCCAAAGTTCGTAAGCAGAGCTTGATGGTCACTAACAAGAGTCAAATATTTTCCATGGAGGAACACATGGGCATGGTCACAAGGCCAACCCACAGCTAAGCTTTCTTTTTCAGGTTGTGAATAGGCACGCTCAGTCTGTGAAAATGTCTGCTAGCATGAGCCACAATATGTAGCTTTGGATCAAAGTGGGCCTCTTCGGTGCAGGTTTCTCGACTGCAGGTTTGATTTTCTTGAAACTTTGTTTGCATTCATGTGACTATTGAAATTAAGCATTTCATTTAGTTAAGTCTCTCAGTGGAGCAATTACTGAGGGGCATATACCTCACGACGGTTGCACTTTAGCTAGATCTGGAGTCATTCCCCATCTAAGAAAATATGGCTAAAGAACTTTAGTTTTGTTTTGTTGAACTCACAATTTTCTGCATTCAAAGTGAGACCCACATTAGTACGTTAGTTAGTATGTAGACGGCACACTTGTGTAAGAGCTTCATCATGTTCTTTGCGTGTGGCCCCAAAAAGGAGTATATCATCACTGTAACTGACATTCATGACAGGCTGTATTATGCGTCTAATGACATCTTGAAACACTTCAGCACCTGATGATGCACCAAAACGTAATCGTTTATATCTGAATAAACATGTGCAGAAAAAGTAGTAATGCAACTGCAATTTTCTTCCAGTTCCTTTTGATGATACCCTTTGTTCAGATCAAGGTGAGAAAAGTCTTTAACACTATTCAGCTGGGTGATCACATCAGCAATGTGTGGCTCTGGAGGTCAATATCGTCCAACGTGTGGCTCTGGAGGTCATTCTCGTTCAATGTGTGGCTCTGGAGGTCGATCTCGTCCAATGTGTGGCTCTGGATGTCATTCTCGTTCAATGTGTGGCTCTGGATGCCGTTCTCATCCAATGTGTGGCTCTGGATGTTGTTCTCGTTCAATTTGTGGCTCTGGAGGTCATTCTTGTCCAATGTGTGGTTCTGGATGTCGTTCTCATTCGATGTGTGGCTCTGGAGGTTGTTCTCGTCTAATGTGTGGCTCTGGAAGTCATTCTCATCCAATGTGTGGCTCTGGAGGTCGTTCTCGTTCAATGTGTGGCTCTGGAGGTCGATCTCGTCCAATGTGTGGCTCTGGATTTTGTTCTTGTTCAATGTGTAGCTCTGGATGTCGTTCTCATCCAATGTGTGGCTCTGGATGTCGTTCTCGTTCAATGTGTGGCTCTGGATGTCATTCTCGTTCAATGTGTGGCTCTGGAGGTCATTCTTGTCCAATGTGTGGTTCTGGATGTCGTTCTCATTCGATGTGTGGCTCTGGACGTCGTTCTCATTAAATGTGTGGCTCTGGACATCGTTCTCGTTCAATGTGTGGCTCTGGATGTCGTTCTCGTTCAATGTGTGGCTCTGGAGGTCATTCTTTTCCAATGTGTGGTTCTGGATGTCGTTCTCATTCGATGTGCGGCTCTGGAGGTCGTTCTCGTCCAATGGGTGGCTCTGGAGGTCGTTCTCGCTCAATGCGTGGCTCTGGATGGCATTCTCATTCAATCGCCTTGTTAGCTTGGCACACAGCACACGGCACCTCCACTGTCCATTTTGGGCACTACCACTAAGGGTAAAACCCACCTCATAGGCCCATCTCTTAATAATATCATGCTTTAGGAGGGTCTCAAGCTCCGTTTCAACAGCTTCCTGTAAATAAAGTGCAATTCGACGATGTCTCTGAGCAACAGGATGAACGCCCTCATTTATATGCGATTGTACTTTGATTGTTCTCAGTTTGTTTAACCATGAAATAATGAGGGAAACTGAGTCACTCTCACTCGTGATGTGCAGTCATATTGTAGTTCACAGATATCAGCCCCATATGAGCAGCAGTATTGAAGCCAAGTAAACAGGCACTTGATGACAGACTTACCTTGCAATGTCATGAAATTAGTGCTTGTACTTGTGTTTTCTTGTGGTTCATAGCTGCCGTAAATGAACCTTGATTTATTAATGGTATCGATGCAGACCATGTGTATACTTTAGTCTTCGATGAAGTGAGACGCAGTACAACAGACATTTCGTAATATTTCTCCTCAGGCATAATGTTTATTGAAACACCACAGTCGATAATAAAGCATATTGAGCAACCTTTCACCTTTAGGGTTATTTTAGGGCAATGTTTGAATTACTTTTGTGGTTTTACTTGTCCACTTTTCCTCAACTCATAATTATCTCTGCATTCGGCCAGTCCGACATCCGCACGTTTGTCTGATGTAAACATTGATATGACACATCCATCTCCTTCATTGTCACTTAAACTGTAATGGAAGTACTTTTAGATGAAGATTTAGACGACGATCTACTTTGTTTAGTGTTTATATGCCTCAGGTGATGTCGCTTCGCCCTGTGGGCATGCATAGAAGGTTGTATCTGGAACATTCTGACGGCCATTTTGGGCCCGATTCACAGAACTAACTTAAGACAAAATCCTAAACTTACTACTTTTGGTATTCACAGAAGTTAGGATTTTGTCTTAAGTTTGTCTTAAGACAGACTTAAGACAGACTTAAGACAAAATCCTGAGTTAGTTCTGTGAATCGGGCCCATAGTCTTTACGACGTGAGTCACTTAAATTCTCATTTGAGTCCCACACTGTCAGAAAATGGTTCTCTTTACTGCAACCTTTGCATACTTAACCAATGGCGGGACATTTACCAGCACGTGCAAAGGAAAATCCACATCTGAAGAACAATGTCTTCTTCTTTGGAGACATCACTTTGTGCTCCTCAACCTTATGTTTTTCTTTAATCTTTACATTAATTACTGACTCAATTGGAGCTCCTCAGACCTCTATGTCAACAGCTTGTTTGTCAGCAACTTCCTCAGCTCTAGTGGCCATCATGACTTGCTCTAGATTTAGCTTTTCTCTCAGCATTTGTTGTCTGAAGGAATTAGAAAAGCAACCATCTATGACTCTTAGTCTTATAGCTTCTTCGTCATTAAGCTAATTGTTTGAAAAGCATATCAAGTCTTGCTACGAATTCGTTGATCGTTTCACCAATGTTTGGTATTTCTTGGCTGAAAACATATTGCTCATAATTAAAATTTGGCAACCTCTTTGATTTGATGGTAAGAAGCCTCTTTACCTTGTAGTATTTTCTTTATCAATTGCTTCACTCCTTCACCTGCAAGGTTCTTGAGGTATTGGATTATCCTTTTCTTATCTACTTCTTCCAGTGCATCAATTAAATCATCAAATGTTTCAATGTAGGCAGTCCACAATGCGCCAATATTTTGCACCTTTTCACAATACTGGTTCGCTCAGCGGACGCTCAGCACCTTCTTCGTCTTTTACAGTGAGCAGCTGTTTTGTCTCTTGCAAGTGATCATCACCATTCTGTTTTCTGCATTGAAATTTGTTTCCACTGCCTTTAGCGTTTGCTCAGTATCTGGCTATTTGTCTTTTAGGGCTTCCTTGCTCCTGGTTGTCGCTTCATTTAGCGATTCTCAGTGTGTGACTATTTTCTCTGCTAGCGCTTCCTAGCACCGGACTGTCGTTGCTTTTACGGCTTCTCTGTACATGGTTGCTGCTGCATTTAGAGTTAATGTTCGTTATGACTTATGGATCTGTGTCACGTTGTGACGCTGTATCTTTTTCACGGCCTTACAAGCAGGTGTCTGGCCGAGGATATGTACATTTCTTTGAAAAGCCTTCTCCTTCGACAGCTTTGCTCTGGCCGGAGCGACTCTTTGACTCTACATACGCCTATCGTCGATCTTCTATTCGACTGAGTCACGGGTGGCACGCATGAGCAGTTTGCTAACCTCGACAAACTCTCTGGGGGGCACTCTTGTTCTTCGGGTTATGTATCCCCTATCTTGTCACCAGTTGTAGCCCCCTGCCCAGCTTGGGTACATATAAATGATCACGCCAGACACAGAGCTCAATTATAAACATTTTTATACTGCACTGAATAAACTGTTGACTGAATATTCTACATCAGGAATCTTTATTAAGCACACCCTATCTGGAAGAGAATGTTTATGGAGTTAAGTGAGTTAGCAAGAGGTTCCAAGAAAAAGTTGGAGAGAATAGGAGAAAGAGCGGATCCTTGGTGGACCCCCATAAGTACTGGAAAGGGTTGAGAGAGAGAGTGGTTTGTCTTGACTCTTTGACATCTGTGAAGAAGGAAGGATGAGATTCAGTGGAGCACCCGATCAGAGAAACCCATTCGGTTTTGTAGGATGAATAGGAAAATGTCATGATTAACTGTATCGAATGCAGAGGAAAGGTCAAGGAGGATCAAAAGGCAGGATTCGTTTTTTGTCAAGCATTTTCAGGATGTCATCAATAATGTGTATGAAGGTGGATTCAGTGCTGTGACCCCTCTGAAAACCGAATTGATGATGGTATAGGTGTTGGTAATTCTCAATGTGAGCACAGAGCCGGGATTGGACAAATGTTTCAAGAAGTTTCGCTAGGGTGGAGATGTTGGAGATACGACCAATGTTCCCTCTAATTATTTTCCTCTGTGTGCGGCAGTGTAGGGTCTCTGTGCGCTGCAGCCATGGCTATGTGCGCCAGGAAACAGACCACGCGTGTGGGGCAGCGCCAAATATCAATCCAAACTTTTGCTTAAAATAGTAGAAAGACAGTGCATTTTCACACATACAGCACCACGTTAATGTTCTTAAGGCAGATTTGCAATTTGGATACACACGCCATGACATGAATTGGTTGCACAGGCAAGTACACTTTGGGTTTAGAAAAGCACAAGACTCCAATGGTGGTACCATCATAAGATTATACTGCTCTAGGTGTAATGTTACTTGTTGTATTATATATCTGTATGCAGAGACAGAAAGATGTAGCAAAGTACCAGCCGGGCAGCACACTATCTAAGTAGAAGTTCCTTAACTTCTCCCAGCCAACTGAAACTTCTCCACCCTCATATATTCGTGCTACGGTGGAAATTCTACACCAAAATCTTGTGGAAAATTGTTCAAAGTCATTTTTCATTTAGGTAATTTTCCTGTGAACTGATTGTTTTGTTAAATTATTTTAACCTTTGCTGTTTTTTGTCTGTAGTCCTTATTTGGTTCAGGTCAGTCCAATATATATTGTAATGGATTTATTTTGTCTTCCCTTTTCTGTGCAGCAGAAAAGGCCCCACGGATTAATGTGCTAATAAACTTGAAATTGACTGTTCCCTACTTGGGCCGTTTTCGAGGCAATGCACAGTTGTATAACAGACAACTTTACGCAATACTCAACAAGGGCGTTGATAACCACCAGACTCTCCCTGTGAATGTATTTCACTCTTTCAGGTTCTTTTACTCCTTTTCAGTCGGGCTTTTATTTAGGTAACCGTTTGTCCATCTATCTCTTCTTCCTTTCCCCTTATGGTGGTTTTAATGGTCTAGCTTGCAGGGGTGGCTGGCACAGGTAAGAGCAGCAGGGATTAGAGGGAAATAAATTGACAGAAGACGGGACAGGTAGAATTAAATAAAAAATAAAACCACTTACCTTGCTCTTGCTGATATGTGGTTTTATTTTTATTTCATCTTACCAATCCCGTCATCTGTCGACTTACACCTCCCTCCCCGCCTCACCCATCTTACCTGTGCCGTCTGCGCCTGCTAGCTGGACAGCGGTCACCAGGCAATTATGTGAGAATTGCTATAGAAGGGTTTTGGCTCTGCCCACATGTTGGTATCCAGAGTTATATGTTTTGGTAGGGCAGATGTACTTCCACACAAAAAAGTGTAGCCCTCCCCACAGCTGTGATCATTTTGTTTATTTATCCAGCTGCTGAGCTTGCTTGACCTTTCAGGGACACACACATTATAATTCTGTAAAAGTGTCTTAGAGAACTAGATAATTCATAGTGCTTTTCTCCGGCAGCAGCACAGATGGGGTAGGGCAGTCTTTCACCTACATGAATTCTTAGGTCTGGTTTGATAGTGCAAATGACACCAGTACTCTTAACCTACGCCAATATTATTCTACATTTCTTTGCGTCCACAAAATACATATCCATTCTAGTGCTATTTACTTGAAATGATTCACTTTTTTTTTGTGAGGAGTTTTATATAGCGGAGGTATCATAGCGCTTTACATGAGCACCAGTTACTTTACAAACAGACACATTCATTTTTGTTAGGCACGGGGATATTGAGTGATTTGCACAGAATCACAGAATTTTGAGCGTCCCTGCCGAGACTCAAACCCGGTTCCTCAGCTCTGAGTTTGACCGCCCTAGCCGTTAGGTCACATTCTCTCCACATTACTTTCCAATTTGCCTTTAAAGCTAGACCTACTGGCATTGCCAATGCTTGACTATCTCTTGTACTGAGTTAAAGTGCAACCATATATGGGCGGGGCCCACCTGCAATAACCAGGGGTAGGAAAGGGGTAAGAGGGGGAGAGAGAGAGAGAGAACGCAAGAGAAAGGGTGAGAGGGAGAGAGAGCGCGTTACCAAGGCAATACACAGACTCACAGGTCAGATAGCTCAGTCGGTTCATGTGCAGGCTGCACACATCCGTCTGTAACCTGAAAGACAGGTATGACTCCCGGCAGTTGGGGACACCCTTTCATCCTTCTACACTCAGCTCTGAACAAGCTGAGTTGAGCAACAGTGACATCTTCTAGTAACTTGAAGAGCGCAAGTGTCATGTGCAAAGGGAGAACAAGTCACCTTCCCAACCACACATACACACAAAACACCACACAAAGAAACACAGCAGAGCTGCAAACTACGCAAACTACTCAAAATCTATAGAAGTTCCTGATAGAATCAAACATTTGGAAAGAATTGTAAATCTTATGAAACAAGAAAAATCTGGACAATAATCAACAAATAATAAAAGTGTCACAACGAACCCACTAAGGAAAAAATACAACATACCCCTCTCCGAACAAACATTCCATTTCTTAGGTCCTAAAAACACTTAAACAGAACCATATGCATAAAGTGGGATCATATGGAAGAATGTACACACTCGAGTGCACACAAATGCTGGTTCTCGCACGTTCCCATGCAAGCATCAGCAAGAAGCATCACACAAACCAAATACATACAATAATACACACACACACGTATGGCCAGAAAGATAAACAAAGTATGAGGAACCCAAGCCGCAATCTCCTGAGGGGGTACCCATACTAAAAAATATGCACAAGTTTATGCCAGCACAAACACGTGAAGGAAGGTGCGCATCAGCCCTCAGCATCACTCCATTAAGAAGAAAGGCAGCAAGCCCAAAAGCACGACGTATACTTTACACGTCGTGCTTTTCAACTTGATGCATGTCTTTTCTTAATAGAGCGTGGCTGAGGGCTGATTGCGGGCACTTGTGAAAGTATTCCTGTTAATTGCTGCACCCTCCTGTGCTGCAATTAACAGGAATATTTTCACAATAGCCCACAATCAGCCCTCAACCGTGGCCTAATTAAAAAACAAATGAAGCAAGTGCAGGAGAGACTCTGCTTTAGAACTCCGACCCCGCAATTAGAAAATTACCGTTTTTTGTGTTGCCCGTTTTAAAAGCGGCGTGAATGCTCCCCAGGGATGTGTGCGCGCTAAACTCAGGACACTGCGCGCTCAGGGTCACGGAGCTGGGCGCCCGCGCAGGAGCTCAGGTTACAGGGAACACTGGATAGGACGGAAGTTATTGAGATCCGATTTGTCAGCGTTTAGTTTTTTTAGAATAGGTGAGACCTGGGCTGCTTTTAGGCAGGCGGGGATCAAGCCTTGAGATAAGGAGGAGTTTACAATCCTGGTCCAGGTGGGGATGAGAGCGCTCTTGATCTCTTTGAAGATGGCTGGAAGCAACGGGTCGCCAAAGTGGTTGGACAGGTTGATAGTCTGGAGAATTTTTTCAATGTCTTTTTCACTGACAGGGGAAAAGGAGAAGGTAGCGACCATTAAACTCAACATTCCCTCGCCTTCCCTGTCCTTTTCCTTGCCCCCTCTTTCTCTGCCATCTGCATCCCTGGATCACTTCCCTACAATTACTAAGGATATTTTCCTCAAACTACTGAAGAAAGTAAAATCAGGGTCCCCGTCTGACTGCTGCCCGGCACGCATTCTGAGGGAGGTTTTCTCCAGCTGCTCCTAGCCCCCTCTAACTCTCCTTAATGCTTCCATCACCCAGGGCGTTCTCCCTCTTGCCTTTAAATCAGCAGCAGTTATTCCCATCCTAAAAAAATCTGGAGCTGACCCTTGCACCCTTTCCAATTTCCGACCCATCTCCTTGCTCCCGTTCCTGGGCAAGATTCTGGAGAGTCATATCACCCTCTGCCTTTCCGTCTTCATCGAGGAACACCATCTCCTGGCCTCCAATCAGGCGGGTTTCCGTCCGGCTCATTCGAGGGAATCTTTTGTTCTTGCCGTCATGGATGAGCTTAGGAGAAGCGCGGACTCCAACACCCCCCAGGCACTGGTCCTCCTTGACTTGTCCGCTGCCTTCGACACGGTCGACCACTCCATCATTCTCGACCGTGTCGGGGGCGCCGGCATTCAAGGCACAGCCCTGGCCTGGCATGCCTCATTCCTACGGGATAGGACCCAAGCAGTCCACTTGGACGGCTTCTCTGCTCCCGCCTGCAATGTCACCTGTGGGGTTCTCCAGGGCTCCTCGTTATCCCCGCTCCTTTTTAATCTCTATATTCATCCTCTCATAGCTGCTCTCCAGCAGATGGAGGTCTCCGTATTTAATTATGCTGACGACCTCCAACTCATCTTTGACCTTTCCTCTTCTCCGGATTCCATCTCTAAGCTTCACACATCTCTACTGTTCGTATACGACTGGATGAACCAAAATCACCTAAAGCTCAATCCCGATAAGACGGAGCTGGTTCTCCCAGCCCATGGACCCCTGCTTTTTGGCCCCCTGCCCATGGCGCCCCTCCCTTACCCTACCCCTCAACTAAAACCTTGGGCATCAAAATCAGCCATGACCTGACGATGCGCCCCCAGATCAGTGCCGTTGTTTCAACATGTTTCCTGTCACTCAGGATTATCTGCAAAATTTCCCGCTTCTTCTCTCTAGAGGCTCTTAAGCTCATTGTGATGGCCTTGATCATCTCCCGCCTCGATTATGGGAACGGCCTCTACGTAGGCATCCCTGCCTACGAGCTTAGGAGACTCCAACTCATTCAAAATCAAGCTGCCCGAATTATTCATAGGCTCCCTAAATCCCACCGGATCACCCCTCTGCTTAAATCTCTTCACTGGCTGCCTATTTCTCATCGCTCCCTTTTTAAACTGGGCTGCCTGACCTTTATGGCTCTGGCGGGCATTGCACCCGCCTTTGTCGACTTTTCATGTCCATCAAAGCTTTGACAGGCACTCACTGCCACCCGCTTCTCCAAGTGCAGGCTGCAGAGACCAGGCGTTTCCTGTTGTGGGTGAATTGGAGCAGTGGGAAGATTAGGGATTGTTCTGCTGCTGCCTCAGACAGGACACGTCCTCATGGGCTGCTTAGCTGCGGCCCATCCTTCACTAGAAGAAGGGCAGTCAGCACATTGAGTTGGGGTGTCACTCTCTTAACTGATGGGAGAGGATGTGGCGTTAGGACCGGAGCCACTGACTTTGGAAGCTGCAGCATCCCTGGATATAAAAGCCCCCATGGGGGGGAGATTTGAAGCTCTTTTACCCTAATAGGGACTGCACACCTGACCACAAACACACAAAGTCTCCGATACCTTGCAAAGCCCCCACTGAGCACATCTTTGTCAGATCAAAACAACCCCAATTTGCAAACTTTTGCTATCCAAGCCACTTTTAATCTGGTGCCTGGGCTTATTTTCTGTCCCAGTCCGACCGTGCTTTACTCATCCTGCATTGTGTGTGAACTTATACTTTTATCAGATGTGTTTCTATATTTCCATTCAGCATGTGACTTGTAAAGTACCTGAAAAGTGCACTGAGCTGCATGTAAACATCTGCTTAAGTTCACCTTATAGGTGAGTGTGCCTCATAGAGCAAGACTGAAAGCTCTGGCGTAAGGATATTAGGGGAGAGGATGTAGGGTGTAGCCTTACGACTAGAGCAGTCGACCTCAAAGCTGGGGAACCGGGCTCGAGTCTCGGCGAGGACACTCAACATCTTGTGATTCTGGGCAAATCATTTAAATCTACCGGTGCCTACCAAAATTGAATGTGTCCATCTGTAAAAAAAACTAGTGCTCATGTAAAGCGCTCTGATACCCGATGTCTCAGGTCTAGTTCGCTCTATATTAAACTCTAAAAAAATACATTTAAAAAAAGGATTATGGTAGTGAGAGTTTTTCACATTCCCCCCACTTCGCCTCAGTCCTCTTCTCCCGTCCTGTGTGCTTCATTCCTTCCTCTCAACTCGCCACTCAGCCCCCACCCTTGCGTCCATCACTCCTCACCCTCTCTCTCACCCTTCCACTCAGTCCCCTCCCTTGCACCCATCACTCCTCACCCTCCCTCTCACCTCTCCACTGAGCCCCTTCCTCTCACCATCCCTCTCACCCTCCCACTCAGCCCCTTCCCTTTCACCCATCACTCCTCATCCTCTCTCACCTTGCCACTCAGACCCCTCCCTTGCACCCATCACTCCTCACCCTCCCTCTAATCCTCCCACTCAGCCCCCACCCTTGCACCCATCACTCCTCACCCTCCCTCTCACCCTCCCACTCATCCCCATCCCTAGCACCCATCACTCCTCACCCTCCCTCTCACCTCTCCACTGAGCTCCTCCCTCTCACCATCCCTCTCACCCTGCCACTCAGCCCCCTCCCTTGCACCCATCACTCCTCACCCTCCCTCTAACCCTTCCACTCAGCTCCCTCCCTTTCACCCATCACCCTTCACCCTCTCTCACCTTGCCACTCAGACCCCTCCCTTGCACCCATCACTCCTCACCCTCCCTCCCACCCTCCCACTCTGCCCCCTCCCTTGCATCCATCACTCCTCACCCTCCCTCCCACCCTCCCACTCAGCCCCCTCCCTTGCATCCATCACTCCTCACCCTCTCTATCACCCTGCCACTCTGCCCCTCCCTTGCATCCATCACTCCTCACCCTCCCTCCCACTCTCCCACTCAGCCCCCTCCCTTGCATCCATCACTCCTCCCCCTCCCCCTCACCTCTCCACTGAGCCCCTCCCTCTCACCCCCCTCTCACCCTCCCCTCAGCCCCCACCCTTGCATCCATCACTCCTCACCCTCCCTCCCACCCTCCCACTCAGCCCCCTCCTGTGCACCCATCACTCCTCACCCTCTCTCTTCCCTCGAAGTTCCAGGCAATGTTGGCAGATTTTGATCCCCGTCCCAAGCCTGCACAAATTCCAGCACAAATTCAGTCCAACGCAGAAGTTTTGACCCAAATCTCAGCCCAGTGGCGCAACTCTCCCACGATGCAAACATTGCAATCAGAAAACATTTTAAAGATAATTCTAAATTCTCATCAATATAAAGATAGTGGAGGAGGCTATTGTGCTCCAGTTCTTGTCTGCAATCATGCCCAAATTCTATTAATAACATCTTCTGCTCAGGACCAGTCCCCACTGGGACCTTCTAAACTGGACTTTTGTCACCACAGATCTGAACCCAAACCTGGCGTTCATGGATGAACCCTACAAGAGCACATTATAATCCACCTTCATGAAGTCTAAGAACAGAAGCGTCAGCGCTCATTCAGCAATGAAGGGACCGTGCACCATTAACACCACACAGCGATACTATCGCGACACAACCCTTCTGACCATTAACACCACACTGCGATACTATCGCGACACAACCCTTCTGACCATTAACACCACACTGCGATACTATCGGGACACAACCCTTCTGTTCACGTCATCCCAACACAACCCCTTCGGAAAGGCTTGCATTCTATGTAGTTGCCTAAAGATACTCAGAACATGAGTACACAACTCACAGGGACAGGACAGGGAAATAGTAAAAATAAACACTGAGGCAGACAACTGGAAAAGCAGTTTTCATGCGGGACTCATTAACGAAAATGTGAAGTGATATTGTGATATGGTGCTGAGAAACACAAAGTCCGGATTTAAAATGTTAAGCAGTGGTCGCCTGTGTATGGACTTTAGTACTATCCAAAGGAACCTTTTTTAACAACTGAGGAATAAAGAAAAATGGATGATAAACACAAGCCATGCCTTTCAGGCCACATGTAGCTCCTTGTTGCGGGTAGTACGACACAGCGCTATACTAGAAAGATTGTCACTTTTTAACTGCAAAGAACAAAAGGTTGTCTGTTACAAAAGCAGTAACCCACTGAGCCATCTACATTCAATACAACAGAGGTGGGCAAGCCAACACATGAACAGGGAGTGCCGAGCCAGAGCCGAACCAAAGCTGGGCTCTGGCTCGAAAAGCCAGTGGTGTAGCCGAGCCATGAACATGTTTACATGTACATCATGGCACAAAGGTCATGTTAGACTATTATACGGTATCTTCACAATTCAAAATAGTATCTTTTCAACATTCAGTGTGTTACACCTTATCACATCGAATGGTGTCACGGCACTGAGACGTATTTATTAAAAATGAGAGTTTTGAACCAGCACGGACAAACGTACCTGAATTGAATGATCCACCACGTCCAAAGCGGCAGCAGGTCCAACAGGACCAAGGTATTAATATTAAGCATGGGCGGATTTTGCGGATTGGCAATCCGCGAACTTGCGTATTTACGGATTCGCAATCCGCGAAGATCCGCGAACTCTAGCGGACTTGCGGATTTTTCCGTTTTTTGTGTTGGCGCGTGTTCGCGCCGATTTTGGGACAAGTTCGCAATTGCGAACTTACTTTTCGGCTTGCAACGGCCGCGACTATGTTGTTTCTACGTCTGGTTTATCATCACAGGTTCACAGCACCCTCTGTTTCACCACTGCCACCCTCTGGGACACCCATGCCACCCTCTAGTACATCCTCACAGGCACCTATTAGGTTTATTTATTACTGTAGATTATGGTGGTTGAAAAAAGCTAGCACACCTGCCCTTCTTCAACTGCCATCAATTAATTTGTGTTTCATTAATGTGTCAGTAATTTTGAAAGTTCCAGTCTGGCTGGCACCTGCTTCCTTCCTTATCTGTAATTTGCTTTTTGTTGCAGTGAAATTTTTTTTTTACAGGACCTTTATGGTGCTATTCTATGAGCCTGCTGTTTGGGTCATAGCAGGGTCATAGAATTGTTGCAAACTCTGGAGGGGCCCATCAGGAAGCACTACCTTGAATGTTACTAATGTTAAGTTTGAACTTTTGCACCTGCTCATTGCTTTCATTTTAGCTAAAATCGTTTTTTTTGCAATTTCGCGCGTTATTTGGGGCGCGAATCCGTGCGAGATCGATTTCGGAAGCCGCGAATACGTGCGAATACAAAATTGTTTTTGTTGCGACGTGTATGTTCGCGTGATCTTGCGCGTGTTCGCGAGGCGCTTCTAGCTATTCGTTTGCCAAGTTACCCTATCGGTCGTACACGGGCGCGGCCATCTTGTTGGCGTGACGTAATTCCGTTTCCGCCCGCTATGTGTAATCTCGCAAAGTGTGCTGCTCGCGAGTACAAGTTCGCGCGTACTCGCAAGGAAAATCTCGCGCGAACTTACCCACGCGGTCGTGAACGGGCGCGGCCATCTTGTTTCTCATTCATTGCTATGGTTCTGGGCATGCTTTCTCTATCCTCTCTCAATCTCTGCCATCCTTTGCTTGTTTGAAGTTTTTTTGATCTAATTTTACTTATTATCTAACCCTCTATTTTTCTAGCTCTATATTTTTGTGTTTTCTGCAGCTTTTAGTTACTTTTAAACTACTTTTTTAAACTCTTTTATTTTCTTCTTCACTATTCTATTTCTTCTTTATCATTTAAGTTTATTTCTGCCCAGACCATGGTAAAGGGAGCCGGGAAGCACCCTGAGAAGGGGAAGGGTCCCGCACCCCGTGCCCGGCTCCCGTGCGGGCGTTTAAGGGGGGAGCAAGTGGTCCCGAGGGAGATCTTTAGCGCGGAGGAAGTGGCGGCACTGATCTTCCATGTCCAGCGCCGCCTCCCCAAGACGATCCTGGGAGGCGGCAAGATCGCGACCGGCTATGGCATCCGGGAGCGCCGCCAGCGGTGGGAGAAGGTGTGCCGGGCCATGTACAAGATCTCTGGGGTCCGGCGCACATATAACCAGGCCACCCACCGCTGGACCGATGTCATGGACCGGGAGCGGGACTTGCTGGACGCGCTCGGCGTAGAGGTCCCCGGGCTTGGTGAGTAGTAGTAGTAGTACATTTACTACTCTGTTTTATCCTGCTCTGTTATTTGCAAATCTTTGTTCTTTACCAAGAGCAATAATGCTGCCGATTACATTGAGGTAAATTATATTTCAAAATCTTCTATGCATTTCATTTTCAGGTGCACTGCTCTCCTTCTCAGTAGCCTTGCTTGCTACTATGCTTCTTTGTTTTGTATGTTGTGTTCAGAAGCATTTCATTGGCCTGAGAAATTATGTATCAGTGTACTGTAAAGAAAAGAACTGCGTAATGCTAGACAGTAAGGGTCATATTTTCAATTACCGGCGCATCCCTGCAAAGTAGCAGGGATGCGGCAGTAATTGTGTGCCATGCCACCACCACCCATTGGCCCAAAACGTCACAGAAGCCTTACGCATCTGTGCCGTAAAGGCAGCGCATTGCTGGAGTTGCGTGCCAACGATGGCGCAGCTCCAGCAATGCTCTGGGGTACCCTATCTCCCCAATGCTGCATCAAGCCGTACGTCGGCTTCAAGCGCGCAGGGTTTGAGTCATGCATCATTGTCATAAAAATGACTGATTGACATCTTGTAGATTTCCCTCAGCCACTTTTAGGATTCGTTCCTGCGCAGGTACGCCCTCCCTTGCGCCGGAACGCCCCCTGATGGCGCAGGGCTTTACAACGTGATGCATCGCCCATATGCCCATATGTGTTTTTTTTTTTAATATATACGCCGCACCAACACCATGGCGAGTCTTTTGTTCTGCCGCTGCGTCAGAAAAGGCACGCAACAATGGAGGAAAATCAGCCGCAACTTCCGCAAGGGACTTATAAATCAGCCCCAACAGACTGAAGTCCAGTGTCCTTCCTTTAGACAGTCACATGGCTATCAGAAGAAATAGTGGCGGTGGTGGCGGGTGGATTGATAGTTTGAGTATTCACTGATCTGCAAGCAGGATGGACTTTGTCTGTCACGTGTTGTGCACTACTGCCTGCAGTGCCAGGCCTAGGCAAACCTCTTTAGTAGTCTGTTTATTGAGTTACATAGGAACTTTCTAAGTCAACGTTCCGCAAATCAGGCAATACGAATAACGTAGTATACCACATGAGATAGATCCCGTGGAATAGTTGTCTATCTATTTGCTATTTTTCCAAAATATGTTGTTATTGTTCTTTTGAAATGTTTGATTTGGTTGAAAAATCTCATCCATGTTTTATGGTTTTTCTTTCTTTCATGTTGTACATCAGCTCCCCCCAAGGGCAAGAGGGCACAGGAGGAGGGTGCTGAGGATGCAGGCCAGGATCGGGCAGGCGAGGGCTCCTTTGCTGGCCCCAGTAAGTTTACATTTTACTAAACAGTACCTATTTTTTCCTAGCGTTCCTCATTCGATTTTTTCTAAATCGTCTTTGATCTTCTTGTAGACTGGATATAAATTCTTATCCTGCCTCGAATATGATGACTCCCTGTGGTATTACTAGACTATTCTTATTAGTCTGTCTGTGTAGCTAACTAAGATTGGACATTTGGCAATTCCATTGGACTCCCATTATATTCAGCAATACCTCTATGCACTGTCTCCTTACTGACTAGATAGTGTGGCAGAGTCATTCAGCTCCCGAAGTCACCGATTATAGATCCCCAATGATCTCTAGATTATCGTACGCAGGACAAGAGAGTAGTACGGAGTCACAGCACAGTCAAGAAGTGTCAGAGGCACTCATGCTTGCAAAAATTCCAAAACCTTTAGCTCATCCACTCTAGTCTAGAGGAACAAAAACCACAGAGTCTATTTAAGTGTAAAAGCTTTATTAAAAGTAAACACATTTATTGAAATCTACTTTGTCATAAAACTATTTAACTGTAAACGGAAAAGTGGTTAGTGCTGACGATTAATTGGACACATTTCTTGTGGTCGAGCCGAACTCTCACCTACTTTGAACTTGATCCTGGTCGTGTTCTTAGGACTCAGGAGTCAAGCTTCTGTCTGTTAGGAGAAAAAGTGGTGCGTGTTAAAAATCAAAAGCAAGCATTCATCAGTTGTGCATAAAAGTGCAGCAAGACAACAGCCTTCCCTGGAAAATGGGACATTTTTACTATGGAGTAGACAGTCACAAATTATTACATTGTATTCTGTTTTTTTAACATTTCTCCTAGACCAAATATTATATAGTAGTGAGTGGTGTATTCTAACTTTCTTAAATGTACTTTGTAGGTGTAACATCTGGTGACGGGCCCAGCGCGGAGGTGGCTGATGTGTTGGACTTGGACTCGGAGGCCTCTGGGGAGGATGCGGCGGTAGAAGAGCTGGTGGCCGTTCCTGTGGGGGATCAAACGGTGGTGGCGGAAACAGGTAAGCTATATATTCCTTACTTATTGAGATTGAAGACTGCATAGTGTGCTTTCTGCACGGGTGTATTACAATTACAAATCAACCAGGTAGTAGCCTCCTCGAAATGTACTTCGACTTAGCTGTGAAGTTTTTGGTGAGAAGAATCCCAATAAGTTCTTAGACGAACGTGATGGATGGGATGAACGAAAAGCGAAAGAAGGGTGTAAGTAAGTGGGACGCGAACTTTTATGATGGCTGGCAAAGAAGAACGATATGTGTTTGCTTGGACCCAGAGGTGGCTGGGAAGGAAAGAATATGGTATGGTGCATGGCTGGGTCAATGATGAAGCAAGGATGGGTGGAAGGACAGCAGCCTGGGTGGGTGAAACAGAAACTGTATGTGTGCGTATACTTTGAATGAATGGATGCCTGGAGCATGGTATTCTCTGACTCTTACATAGCAAATGTGTATCTAGAGAGAGTAGATGGTCGCCAGGTGAAGTAAGTGTTACCTTGAAGAGCATGTACCACCGCACCCGCACGTCCGTCCCAGTGCAGGGAAGGCAAGGAAAAGAAATTGTAAATGTGTCCAATACTACCATGAATAGTAGCAGTACTTTGTATTGCGTTTGCATTCACAGCATATATCTGGTTATTACGGTGGACACTCCGTACCTCTCTTAATAACTTTAGTTTACTTGTAGTACGTCATTCATGTGTGGGTGTATCACTGTGTTCACTCAATATTAAGCAAAGCACCTAAAGTCATCTCATCTGTCATTAAATACGTCCCATGTGAAGTGATAGATAATCAAATTAGTTAGCTTCTTCAGTTTCCTTTTCTAGTACTCATTTGCACTGTAGGGTGAAAGGTAAATTAATTAAGCAGTAGCCCTTGTAACAGAGTATTCTCAGTGCCACCCGTAATAGAAAAGTAATAGCTTCACCACCTGCATGTACTGGACCGGTACAGTAACGCAAGTCTGTCTCCATCATCATGGTGTGCAACTTTTTTTCTCGGGTGCAACTTCACTGTGCTGTGTCCATGTCATTCTGCCGGCTTGCATAAGATAACGTACCCATTTCCCTAAACAAGAGAGAAGAAGAAGAATAAGACTGGTGTACTGTCATAGTCGACTGTAATGGAAGTCCATAGTGGTCGTAGAATTAGTTCATTAAACTACCACTACTGTTAGAGCAAGGATGCAGAAGTGGGAGGGTTACATAGATACTGTCCTCAATAGTTATGTACTGTGCTTTCAATTTGCTACTTGTACTCTGTGACCCAACTTTCGGCTCAATCACTTTGTGTTATTAATAAGGAGCATTGGTTACAGACTATGTCTTTCTTTCTTCATATAGTTGCTCCTTCCAAATCAACAACAAGGAGGGAGCAGGCTAGATTGGCCCGGCAACGGAGGCTGGAGGCCACAGTCGCCGAGTATCGGCGGCTGGTGGCCCTGGAGGAGGAGGAGGACACGCAGTCGAGCGGGGCAACATCTTCGACTGCATCCTCCTCCGTGACTAAACCAGCGGGACCGAGCCGGGCTAAGAAAGCCGACCGCCACCGCCAAGCACCCGAAACACCAGCTGCCCCCCACAGGAGCTGCAAGGAACGCCAACACCGCCTACGAGTCCGCATGTCCAACCTGGAGCAGGAGGTCCTGAGGTATAAGACCTTGGTTAAGGGCCTCCGCTCCGAGCTTGCCACCCTCCGCAAGGAGTATGATGCCCATGCCGCATCATGCACCAGCACCAGCACCCTCCAGTAGTGGAGTGTCCCTTGCCCTTTTTTTATAGACTTTTGGGGGGTGGGATTTGGGAGTTGGGATCGTTTTGGGACGTTTCAGAGACAATCGTTGGGGTTAGGGTGGGTGAGGGAGATTATTTTGTTAGGGATAAATAAATATATTTTTCAACTACTTTATCTGACCATACCTGTTTTTTACTGCTTTTCAGTCTGGTGGGTGGGGGGCGGGGGTGTAACAGTAACTTTGTTTTCCTGAACAGTCGTAGGACTTTAGTAGTACAACCGTCAAACTCTTGTCTACTCCGAAATAATACTCCATTATACTACCTCCCACCAAACGCTTATCTTACCTGTAATTTGTGTTAGAAATTAGGGCTAGGCCCAGGGCTGGCTCCAGGTGAAATGGGGATTAACGTTGTCATTCCTGGGCGGGTGACATTTCCTCATTGCGGTGTTACTAGTGGTGTGACACAGTGGCAGTTGCATGCCTATGGAAAAAAAGAAAACGAAACCTTGTTTGTACTCCTTACTGTAGCATTACAACGGTTACGGTACGATCGAGAAAATAGCAGGTGACAGTACACTAGAACAGTGCCATAATGTAGCCTAACAAATGGTAAAGTATTGCAAGTATAACTAGTACTTGCGTTGAATTTATTTGACATTGGCTACTACTACTAGAAGATATAGTACTGAAGCTGAGTAAGTCTAGAAGATATCCTCGTATTCCTTCACCAGCCTGTTGCTGCTATCACCTTATCCTCCCCAGCAAGTGTGTGGAATTATTGATGTCATTTTAGTCAGACATCAAGCAAAACAACACAGCCCGGGGGAAGAGGGTTAGGGTTTGTAAAATGGATGGGAATGGGGGTTTCTTTTTGGGTAGGTTTTGTTGAGAGAAGAAAAAAAAAGCAGAGCATGGACAAACAATAATTGAAGATACAGAGTTTACAGACAATCTTTGGTTACAAAGTAAAGGTAAGCACATGCAGTCACACTCATAGAATAAAAGACAACAATGGATACTGTATCTGTATTGCGTATGTTGTTGGAGTTGTCCTGTTGAAATTGGTAAGTAAGTTGCATGCAGCAAACAATTCCTCTTATTGGCGGCACTCCTCCATTCCAGCTGACGCTTCGTCCATCAATGTGGTGGTGACCACTGACAGAAGAGACACCCTGTCCACTGCCTGCCTGGCGGATGTTGACTGAAACCCGGCCTGTAATTATTGAACGGAAAACAGGAAGTGCTATTACAATACCACTGATAAATAAATAAAAGGTATGTACGCTGTGTGGTTCAAAAAGTCACACTTTGATTTCCCTAATAGACAGTACAATATTTTTGAAATTGCGTGCTCTGTCTGAGTCACCTTTTTAAGGATCAATAAGTATGGCCAAAATATTATAGCGGATCTTTCCCCTCAAGGTGGCTGTACTACTGTGTTTTAGAACAAAATTTGACCTTCCCAGCAATGCTCCCACCAAGACCCTTACTAAAGCCAGTCGCAAAAATGTAGAAGAACCCAATCATATCTCCAAAAACGATGCCTAGCAGAAAAATGGTTACAAAACGTACTTTGAAAGTAACAGTAGACCCAAATACAGACCGTGGATTGTATTCAAACCACTTGCCTGCAAGCAAAAGTATCCATAGCCAGCATCGCTCCAACAGTGCTCTACAACAACAGAACCGCGTTGCAATAGAACCCCCCTAAACACATGCAATCCTGCTGCTAGGGCTAACCCTAACGAACCCTAACTTACAAAGTGCCAAAACTGGTGTTTCCTTATGGATTTTGTCCAACTAACTTCTAGCCGGTATTAGACCTTCCCAGGAATGCCCCAGGCAAGACCCGCCAACCCACCCGCAAAAAAACACCCGACACAACACCACCAAACAGCGAAAAAGCTAAATCTCATACTTACAATGTCTCTCGGCCTTCGGTCCAAACGCGGCGCTGTGCAGCTAGGTCGTCATCATCATCATCAATCATCATAACTCCTGTTTTCCACCACGGATTTCCTGAAAAGCAAATGCAATCAAGATTAGACTGTCGCAGCAGTGCTTCGACAGAGACCCCGGCCGCAACCCACCCACGAACAGCAGGAAGCCCCCCAAAACGCTACATTGAGCAAGATGTCTGAAGAAATGGCAAAAAAAAGGCTGTTCCTTATGGATTTTGTCCAAAACACTTGTATCCGGTATTAGACCTTCCCAGGAATGCCCCAGGCAAGACCCGCCGGCGCCAACCCACCCGCAAAAAAACACGCGACACAACACCACCAAACAGCGAAAAAGCTAAATCTCATACTTACAATGTCTCTCGGCCTTCGGTCCAAACGCGGCGCTGTGCAGCTAGGTCGTCATCATCATCAATCATCATAACTCCTGTTTTCCACCACGGATTTCCTGAAAAGCAAATGCAATCAAGATTAGACTGTCGCAGCAGTGCTTCGACAGAGACCCCGGCCGCAACCCACCCACGAACAGCAGGAAGCCCCCCAAAACGCTACATTGAGCAAGATGTCTGAAGAAATGGCAAAAAAAAGGCTGTTCCTTATGGATTTTGTCCAAAACACTTGTATCCGGTATTAGACCTTCCCAGGAATGCCCCAGGCAAGACCCGCCGGCGCCAACCCACCCGCAAAAAAACACCCGACAACACCCCCAAACAGCGAAAAAGCTAAATCTCATACTTACAATATCTCTCGGCCTTCGGTCCAAAGTAACGCGCTGTGCAGCTAGGTCATCATCAATCATCATAACTCCTGTTTTCCACCACGGATTTCCTGAAAAGCAAATGCAATCAAGATTAGACTGTCGCAGCAGTGCTTCGACAGACACCAAAAATTACACACAAACCCCCGGAACCCCGCCAAAGAGCACCTCAAAGGCAAGCAAGTCAGCAAAAACGGCAAGAAATTTCCACCTCATATTTGGTGCAAAACACTTTTGTCCATTATTAGAGCTTCACAGCAATGGGCCCAAAACCGTCAACTCACCCGCAAAGAAGTACAACACCCCCACAAGTGCTGAGTCTTTCTTCATTGTGCGTAATCCAGCACTCTGCTTGGAGGGAAATCGCAGTCTGGAGGAGGAGGATAGAGGAGCATGTTCTTCAGAACTTGTGAACCTGAGGAATGTAGACTGCGGCACCTTCAAATCAATAAGCAAACAAGTGAAGACAGTTCTGATGATGGTCTTGTTTTTGGGATTAGGTGATTAAAGTTTGAATTAAATTAACTGTGCAAAACAAAGAAAGAGAGACACAAAGCACACAGGAATAAAAGTGAATAAGGACGAAAAAGAAAGTTCTTGATTGATTGTCTCATTTTCAGGGCTCGGTGTCAGGGAATAAGAACAAGATTTCGTCATCATACTCTGCGAATTCAGGCTGGATGAGGTCAGTGGCACCGAACAGAGAAAAAATCCCCTCATCTACGTTGCTGTCCTCATCGTCTTCATGTGGCGTGCTTTCTCGCACTTTGTAATCTGGTGGTATGAGGTGCTGATTCATCTTGATCATTGTCAGCCGCTCCACATTTTTGGGCGATAGGCGGCTCCGTTTGGCAGTTACAATGCCACCAGCAGCACTGAAAACACGTTCAGAAGACACACTTGCGAGTGGGCAAGACAAATAGTTTATAGCCAGGTTGTAGAGCTGTGGCCACAATTGTTTTTTGCCATGCCAATACTGCAATGGCTCCTCATTAAGAAAGACCACTGTTGAGTCATTCAGATAGTCCTGCACCATCGACTCAAGGTCATCAACTGTTCCTCCACTTTGCTTACTTTTTGCTGTGCCTGTGACATTTTTTAGAGAACCATACCCCATCAAACTTAGCCAATCCTCCTCCCCAGCCACTGTTAGTGTTGTCATTGTGTGTGGTGCAGATGATCCAGTTGCCGGTGTCTTTAACGGCTGAGAGGTCACTTGTGCCCCAGCCACAGGTGCAGAAGTGGATTCTTGTGACTGCGGATGGCCTGCTGATGCTGATGCTGATGTACTGGCTTCTCCTTCAATAACCTGCCGTTCTTTTTCAAACCTCTTGGCTGACCAGGCTAACCAATGTTTGTACTTTTGAACATCTGCATCAGCGAAAGGAAAGAATGCGTTGTCTGCCAGCGCCTTTTTGTAGCGTGGATCCAGAATAGTAGCACAAATGTAATGCTGATCTGAGTTGATGTTTTTAAGACGTTCATCACCACGTAGGCGATGTAATAATTTCTCAGACAAAATGAAATGGTTTTTTTTTTTTTCATCTTTTTCAAACTCAGAAGAAACCGCCATCAGTTGGTGCTCCAGTATGCACAACAATGGGATAGCTTTTCCCAAATTACAGTCCTCCTGGCTGACTGCACGCGTGAAGAACTCAAAAGGACGAAGCATGTCTGTCAGGCTTTTAACTATGGCCCATTGCGCCTTACTCATCCGCAGGTCCTCCTTCTGAGATGTAGCCTCTGTCAAGAAATAGTGATCGAGTACCGTATACTGCTCATGCAGACGCTCAAGCATGTAGAAGGTTGAGTTCCAACGTGTTGCCACCTCCTGGATGAGTGCTTTCACTGGCATTCCACGTTGAAGTAGCAGTCTCCGCAGATGCTTCCGGGCCTTAAAAGAATGGCTGAAATGGTTGCACATTTTGCGGCAGGTGGCCATTACCTCGAACGCTGGACTCTCTTTATCACTCAAGAATTTTTGAACTACCAGGTTGATACAGTGCGCCAAACACGGCACTCTAACATGGTGACCCTGTGACATGGCCTTAACTACATTGGCGCCATTATCCGTGGAAACATAACCAATCTTGCGTTTTAGGGGGGATAGCATTGACAACACCTTTTTGTCAAACTCTTCCAAAAGGTTTTCTGCTGTGTGACTTTTCTCCAAGGCAAACATGGCTAGTGTTGCATGTTTCCGAGCAGCTTTGAAAACTTGGTCCGGGTCAACACCTGCGTTTAGCTTTGCTATAACACCTGAAAAAGAGACCCAGTGTGCAGTGATGCACATGTAATCATCGCCTGGGCCACTGGTCCACATGTCTGTTGTCAGATGTATTGTGTGAACAGCACTCTTCTGCAAAGCTGCCCCAATCGCCTGCAGCACATCTTCATGTAGTGCTGGAACCGCAACTCTGGCAAAATAGAACCGGCTCGGAACCTTCCATTTAGGGCAGAGCGTTGCAACTAATTCAAGAAAACCTACCGCTTCTACAAAAGAAAAAGGTAGAAGGTCCACAGCTAGCATTTTAGCCAGCTTAGTGTTATACAGACGCGTCAGTGGGTGGTTGCGTTCATATGGCACGTCTGAAGTAAGCATTGTTCTAATGTTGGCCTGGACCAAGCATTTACGGGCTGATAATGACTTCGTTGACCCAATTTTGCTCGCTGGTGAACTTTTGTGCGTTGGTGTCTCACTCGCTCCAACACTCTTAGTGTGCCTCACATTGGGTGTGCTGCTGAGAGGGGTACTGGGTGTAAGGGAAGTGTTTGACACGTCTTCTTCCTGCTCGTCAACATCAGATGAAACATCAACGTTTCCTTGATTTTGGCCTTTCTTGATCGCAGCTAGGTGCGCAAACCATTGGACACCGTGCTTTCTGTCAAGATGACCACTCTGGCCGCCGGTACCATAGTTGCTACCTGGCTTACCACGACTAACTGCAAGCTTACAAAGGGTACAAATGGCAAACCTTGGATTTTTGGGACAAACAGTAAAGAAGTCCCAAACTGGGGACTTGAAGTGTCTGTGGGACCTGGAGGAGGCGGCGATACTGGTGGTGGTGGTGGTCATGAAGCTAATGCCAGATGAAGTGGAGGATCTGGATTGGCCAACTTTTGTACGTTTTCCACTTTCACCGCCACTAATTAAGGTCGAGGTTGACGCAGGTCTCTTCTTGCCAGAAAGAAATATGGAAGCGGGACGAGTTGGTGTACTACTTAACTCCAATGATTGTGGTGTTTCCACTGCCTCCTCATCGACAACATCATCATCATCATCATCACGCGCAGCAGCTCTTCGGGCTAGGGTCAAAATGTCTGTTTGCTGCATGCCCGCTGGGGCTGCAGTGACCTTTATGATGACTGGGTCGTCGTTGGCAGAGTCTTCATCAGCAGCAGTATCCGCCACTTCTTGTTGAGCCTCATCACACTCCATAAGTCTGAGACTTTGGACGAGCTTCCTTTTACGCTTAAGTACCTTTGTTGGATCATGGTGTGCCTCACTCTCAGACGGCTGTGGTGCTGGTTCCCAAGTTTGATCCGTATCATCAGAAGGAGGTGTGCTTGAAGAGGATGTAGACACCACCCTTGATCTCTTCCTTGCTAGGGTTGTGGAAGACAATGAAGGATCATCAGGAGGAGTGGCTTCCTCAAATGATACCTCGCCTTGATTGTCGATTTCCTGATGTGCCCCTACTTCGGGAGGAACAACTATTGTGGGCACTTGTTGTGACCCTCCATGCACCTCTGCATGCGCATCTCCTTGCGCTGCCTCTCCTTCCACATGTACTTGGGCTTGTACTTGCACATGTGATTGTTGTTGCCGCTGTGGTTGTTCAACACTCGTCAGATGAGCTACAACAACCTGTGTTGATTGAGGGACATTGCTGCTGCTTTCTTGCGATGAGCCAACATCACTGGTCGATGGTGATTGAAGAAGTATACTGGCTGCCTCTGCAGCACTCAAGGGCTTGGACTTAAGTTGGCGTGGTGGTGGTGGTGGCACTGAGCCCAATGGAGCGGGGGTGCTGCTGCCAGCTTGGTCCCCAGCAGATCCCGCTGCAGCTGCTGCAGGCATACTTTTTTTTTTACTCACAAAAAAAGGGGCGGGCGGCACACCAGTGTCCTTGGTAACTTGCTTCTTCTGCTCCTTACTGGCACCTTTCTTGCTAGAGGAGCTACGGGTTACTTTTTTTGGGGCCATCTTCTTCAGAGCAGGTCAGCAGGCAGCAGTTGCACGAGTTGCAGAGGGTTCTGTGTCCAGACGTGACGTCGCGTGACGTTATGCTGCACACACCGCTGCAGGACTTCTTCCTGGCACTGGTGGTTCTATTGAGTCTTCTTGTGCACCTAAAAGCAATGGAAGACAGAGGAACATCAGTTCAGTTATACACCCCAAAAAATCGACAAAACACAGAAAAATGAGCACAATCCCATGCCATCCATGATGTTTACATTGAAGACACCCCACAGAAAGACTAGGGACATGCAAGTATGCAACACTCACTACCCCTGGGCATAAGGGATGAAAAGTAGGCAAAATAAGTGCAGGCCTCAGACACTGCCTCTCCTCAAAATGGCCCCCTTACACCCCAAGCACATGTTGCCTGTACCAGCCAGCACTCAAGATGGCCACCACCACCACCCACATGGCCAGTCCACATCAACAGTACACCCCCAAAAAACAGAAAAACTGCCAGAAATCACCACAATCCAATGCCATCCATGATGTTTACATCAAAAAGAGTGAGACAACACCACAGGCACACTCAGTCCATGCACCACCACCACCCCTGGGCAAGCAAAAGGCCACACCACCAGCCCCCCAAAAACGACAAAAAACAATAAAATAAGCACAATCCCAGCCCATCCATGGCCTCAATTATGTTTAAATTCAAGAAGACACCCCACAGAAAGACTAGGCCCATGCAACACTCACCACCCCTGGGCAAAGGGCCACACCAGCAGGCCCAAAAAAACGACAAAAAACAATAAAATCTGCACAATCCCAGCCCATCCATGGCCTCAATGGTGTTTAAATTCAAGAAGACACCCCACAGAAAGACTAGGCCCATGCAACACTCACCACCCCTGGGCAAAGGGCCACACCAGCAGGCCCAAAAAAACGACAAAAAACAATAAAATCTGCACAATCCCAGCCCATCCATGGCCTCAATGGTGTTTAAATTCAAGAAGACACCCCACAGAAAGACTAGGCCCATGCAACACTCACCACCCCTGGGCAAAGGGCCACACCAGCAGGCCCAAAAAAACGACAAAAAACAATAAAATCTGCACAATCCCAGCCCATCCATGGCCTCAATGGTGTTTAAATTCAAGAAGACACCCCTCAGAAACACTAGGCCCATGCAACACTCACTACCCCTGGGCATAAGGGATGAAAAGTAGGCAAAATAAGTGCAGGCCTCAGACACTGCCTCTCCTCAAAATGGCCCCCTTACACCCCAAGCACATGTTGCCTGTACCAGCCAGCACTCAAGATGGCCACCACCACCACCCACATGGCCAGTCCACATCAACAGTACACCCCCAAAAAACAGAAAAACAGCCAGAAATCACCACAATCCAATGCCATCCATGATGTTTACATCAAAGAGAGTGAGACAACACCACAGGCACACTCAGTCCATGCACCACCACCACCCCTGGGCAAGCAAAAGGCCACACCAGCAGCCCCCCAAAAACGACAAAAAACAATAAAATAAGCACAATCCCAGCCCATCCATGGCCTCAATTATGTTTAAATTCAAGAAGACACCCCACAGAAAGACTAGGCCCATGCAACACTCACCACCCCTGGGCAAAGGGCCACACCAGCAGGCCCAAAAAAACGACAAAAAACAATAAAATCTGCACAATCCCAGCCCATCCATGGCCTCAATGGTGTTTAAATTCAAGAAGACACCCCACAGAAAGACTAGGCCCATGCAACACTCACCACCCCTGGGCAAAGGGCCACACCAGCAGGCCCAAAAAAACGACAAAAAACAATAAAATCTGCACAATCCCAGCCCATCCATGGCCTCAATGGTGTTTAAATTCAAGAAGACACCCCTCAGAAACACTAGGCCCATGCAACACTCACTACCCCTGGGCATAAGGGATGAAAAGTAGGCAAAATAAGTGCAGGCCTCAGACACTGCCTCTCCTCAAAATGGCCCCCTTACACCCCAAGCACATGTTGCCTGTACCAGCCAGCACTCAAGATGGCCACCACCACCACCCACATGGCCAGTCCACATCAACAGTACACCCCCAAAAAACAGAAAAACTGCCAGAAATCACCACAATCCAATGCCATCCATGATGTTTACATCAAAAAGAGTGAGACAACACCACAGGCACACTCAGTCCATGCACCACCACCACCCCTGGGCAAGCAAAAGGCCACACCACCAGCCCCCCAAAAACGACAAAAAACAATAAAATAAGCACAATCCCAGCCCATCCATGGCCTCAATTATGTTTAAATTCAAGAAGACACCCCACAGAAAGACTAGGCCCATGCAACACTCACCACCCCTGGGCAAAGGGCCACACCAGCAGGCCCAAAAAAACGACAAAAAACAATAAAATCTGCACAATCCCAGCCCATCCATGGCCTCAATGGTGTTTAAATTCAAGAAGACACCCCACAGAAAGACTAGGCCCATGCAACACTCACCACCCCTGGGCAAAGGGCCACACCAGCAGGCCCAAAAAAACGACAAAAAACAATAAAATCTGCACAATCCCAGCCCATCCATGGCCTCAATGGTGTTTAAATTCAAGAAGACACCCCACAGAAAGACTAGGCCCATGCAACACTCACCACCCCTGGGCAAAGGGCCACACCAGCAGGCCCAAAAAAACGACAAAAAACAATAAAATCTGCACAATCCCAGCCCATCCATGGCCTCAATGGTGTTTAAATTCAAGAAGACACCCCTCAGAAACACTAGGCCCATGCAACACTCACTACCCCTGGGCATAAGGGATGAAAAGTAGGCAAAATAAGTGCAGGCCTCAGACACTGCCTCTCCTCAAAATGGCCCCCTTACACCCCAAGCACATGTTGCCTGTACCAGCCAGCACTCAAGATGGCCACCACCACCACCCACATGGCCAGTCCACATCAACAGTACACCCCCAAAAAACAGAAAAACAGCCAGAAATCACCACAATCCAATGCCATCCATGATGTTTACATCAAAGAGAGTGAGACAACACCACAGGCACACTCAGTCCATGCACCACCACCACCCCTGGGCAAGCAAAAGGCCACACCAGCAGCCCCCCAAAAACGACAAAAAACAATAAAATAAGCACAATCCCAGCCCATCCATGGCCTCAATTATGTTTAAATTCAAGAAGACACCCCACAGAAAGACTAGGCCCATGCAACACTCACCACCCCTGGGCAAAGGGCCACACCAGCAGGCCCAAAAAAACGACAAAAAACAATAAAATCTGCACAATCCCAGCCCATCCATGGCCTCAATGGTGTTTAAATTCAAGAAGACACCCCACAGAAAGACTAGGCCCATGCAACACTCACCACCCCTGGGCAAAGGGCCACACCAGCAGGCCCAAAAAAACGACAAAAAACAATAAAATCTGCACAATCCCAGCCCATCCATGGCCTCAATGGTGTTTAAATTCAAGAAGACACCCCTCAGAAACACTAGGCCCATGCAACACTCACTACCCCTGGGCATAAGGGATGAAAAGTAGGCAAAATAAGTGCAGGCCTCAGACACTGCCTCTCCTCAAAATGGCCCCCTTACACCCCAAGCACATGTTGCCTGTACCAGCCAGCACTCAAGATGGCCACCACCACCACCCACATGGCCAGTCCACATCAACAGTACACCCCCAAAAAACAGAAAAACTGCCAGAAATCACCACAATCCAATGCCATCCATGATGTTTACATCAAAAAGAGTGAGACAACACCACAGGCACACTCAGTCCATGCACCACCACCACCCCTGGGCAAGCAAAAGGCCACACCACCAGCCCCCCAAAAACGACAAAAAACAATAAAATAAGCACAATCCCAGCCCATCCATGGCCTCAATTATGTTTAAATTCAAGAAGACACCCCACAGAAAGACTAGGCCCATGCAACACTCACCACCCCTGGGCAAAGGGCCACACCAGCAGGCCCAAAAAAACGACAAAAAACAATAAAATCTGCACAATCCCAGCCCATCCATGGCCTCAATGGTGTTTAAATTCAAGAAGACACCCCACAGAAAGACTAGGCCCATGCAACACTCACCACCCCTGGGCAAAGGGCCACACCAGCAGGCCCAAAAAAACGACAAAAAACAATAAAATAAGCACAATCCCAGCCCATCCATGGCCTCAATTATGTTTAAATTCAAGAAGACACCCCACAGAAAGACTAGGCCCATGCAACACTCACCACCCCTGGGCAAAGGGCCACACCAGCAGGCCCAAAAAAACGACAAAAAACAATAAAATCTGCACAATCCCAGCCCATCCATGGCCTCAATGGTGTTTAAATTCAAGAAGACACCCCACAGAAAGACTAGGCCCATGCAACACTCACCACCCCTGGGCAAAGGGCCACACCAGCAGGCCCAAAAAAACGACAAAAAACAATAAAATCTGCACAATCCCAGCCCATCCATGGCCTCAATGGTGTTTAAATTCAAGAAGACACCCCACAGAAAGACTAGGCCCATGCAACACTCACCACCCCTGGGCAAAGGGCCACACCAGCAGGCCCAAAAAAACGACAAAAAACAATAAAATCTGCACAATCCCAGCCCATCCATGGCCTCAATGGTGTTTAAATTCAAGAAGACACCCCTCAGAAACACTAGGCCCATGCAACACTCACTACCCCTGGGCATAAGGGATGAAAAGTAGGCAAAATAAGTGCAGGCCTCAGACACTGCCTCTCCTCAAAATGGCCCCCTTACACCCCAAGCACATGTTGCCTGTACCAGCCAGCACTCAAGATGGCCACCACCACCACCCACATGGCCAGTCCACATCAACAGTACACCCCCAAAAAACAGAAAAACAGCCAGAAATCACCACAATCCAATGCCATCCATGATGTTTACATCAAAGAGAGTGAGACAACACCACAGGCACACTCAGTCCATGCACCACCACCACCCCTGGGCAAGCAAAAGGCCACACCAGCAGCCCCCCAAAAACGACAAAAAACAATAAAATAAGCACAATCCCAGCCCATCCATGGCCTCAATTATGTTTAAATTCAAGAAGACACCCCACAGAAAGACTAGGCCCATGCAACACTCACCACCCCTGGGCAAAGGGCCACACCAGCAGGCCCAAAAAAACGACAAAAAACAATAAAATCTGCACAATCCCAGCCCATCCATGGCCTCAATGGTGTTTAAATTCAAGAAGACACCCCACAGAAAGACTAGGCCCATGCAACACTCACCACCCCTGGGCAAAGGGCCACACCAGCAGGCCCAAAAAAACGACAAAAAACAATAAAATCTGCACAATCCCAGCCCATCCATGGCCTCAATGGTGTTTAAATTCAAGAAGACACCCCTCAGAAACACTAGGCCCATGCAACACTCACTACCCCTGGGCATAAGGGATGAAAAGTAGGCAAAATAAGTGCAGGCCTCAGACACTGCCTCTCCTCAAAATGGCCCCCTTACACCCCAAGCACATGTTGCCTGTACCAGCCAGCACTCAAGATGGCCACCACCACCACCCACATGGCCAGTCCACATCAACAGTACACCCCCAAAAAACAGAAAAACTGCCAGAAATCACCACAATCCAATGCCATCCATGATGTTTACATCAAAAAGAGTGAGACAACACCACAGGCACACTCAGTCCATGCACCACCACCACCCCTGGGCAAGCAAAAGGCCACACCACCAGCCCCCCAAAAACGACAAAAAACAATAAAATAAGCACAATCCCAGCCCATCCATGGCCTCAATTATGTTTAAATTCAAGAAGACACCCCACAGAAAGACTAGGCCCATGCAACACTCACCACCCCTGGGCAAAGGGCCACACCAGCAGGCCCAAAAAAACGACAAAAAACAATAAAATCTGCACAATCCCAGCCCATCCATGGCCTCAATGGTGTTTAAATTCAAGAAGACACCCCACAGAAAGACTAGGCCCATGCAACACTCACCACCCCTGGGCAAAGGGCCACACCAGCAGGCCCAAAAAAACGACAAAAAACAATAAAATCTGCACAATCCCAGCCCATCCATGGCCTCAATGGTGTTTAAATTCAAGAAGACACCCCACAGAAAGACTAGGCCCATGCAACACTCACCACCCCTGGGCAAAGGGCCACACCAGCAGGCCCAAAAAAACGACAAAAAACAATAAAATCTGCACAATCCCAGCCCATCCATGGCCTCAATGGTGTTTAAATTCAAGAAGACACCCCTCAGAAACACTAGGCCCATGCAACACTCACTACCCCTGGGCATAAGGGATGAAAAGTAGGCAAAATAAGTGCAGGCCTCAGACACTGCCTCTCCTCAAAATGGCCCCCTTACACCCCAAGCACATGTTGCCTGTACCAGCCAGCACTCAAGATGGCCACCACCACCACCCACATGGCCAGTCCACATCAACAGTACACCCCCAAAAAACAGAAAAACAGCCAGAAATCACCACAATCCAATGCCATCCATGATGTTTACATCAAAGAGAGTGAGACAACACCACAGGCACACTCAGTCCATGCACCACCACCACCCCTGGGCAAGCAAAAGGCCACACCAGCAGCCCCCCAAAAACGACAAAAAACAATAAAATAAGCACAATCCCAGCCCATCCATGGCCTCAATTATGTTTAAATTCAAGAAGACACCCCACAGAAAGACTAGGCCCATGCAACACTCACCACCCCTGGGCAAAGGGCCACACCAGCAGGCCCAAAAAAACGACAAAAAACAATAAAATCTGCACAATCCCAGCCCATCCATGGCCTCAATGGTGTTTAAATTCAAGAAGACACCCCACAGAAAGACTAGGCCCATGCAACACTCACCACCCCTGGGCAAAGGGCCACACCAGCAGGCCCAAAAAAACGACAAAAAACAATAAAATCTGCACAATCCCAGCCCATCCATGGCCTCAATGGTGTTTAAATTCAAGAAGACACCCCTCAGAAACACTAGGCCCATGCAACACTCACTACCCCTGGGCATAAGGGATGAAAAGTAGGCAAAATAAGTGCAGGCCTCAGACACTGCCTCTCCTCAAAATGGCCCCCTTACACCCCAAGCACATGTTGCCTGTACCAGCCAGCACTCAAGATGGCCACCACCACCACCCACATGGCCAGACCACATCAACAGTACACCCCCAAAAAACAGAAAAACAGCCAGAAATCACCACAATCCAATGCCATCCATGATGTTTACATCAAAGAGAGTGAGACAACACCACAGGCACACTCAGTCCATGCACCACCACCACCCCTGGGCAAGCAAAAGGCCACACCAGCAGCCCCCCAAAAACGACAAAAAACAATAAAATAAGCACAATCCCAGCCCATCCATGGCCTCAATTATGTTTAAATTCAAGAAGACACCCCACAGAAAGACTAGGCCCATGCAACACTCACCACCCCTGGGCAAAGGGCCACACCAGCAGGCCCAAAAAAACGACAAAAAACAATAAAATCTGCACAATCCCAGCCCATCCATGGCCTCAATGGTGTTTAAATTCAACAAAACAGTTGTATCATGCACCCATAACCAACCCTGGTCCTACTGGATACTGTGGCTACCCACAATATAATTTATTTAATTTTCTGAAAAAGTTCCAAAATTGTACTTGCAGCAACTGTAATGCCCCAAACAAACTTACTTGTGAAAGTTGATTTCTAATCCAAAAGTGATCCAAAGACAGTCAAAAAGGCCTCAAATCCAAATATCCAGCAGCACCCACAAAAAGTAATCCTTCCAGCTCCAGATCCAAATGAAAGTGACCAGGAGATGGACAAAGCACTGGGAGGAGCCTGCTGGACAGGAACAGGAAGTTGGAGACTGTGGGGCACTTCCTTCCTCCCCCCCCCCCCCAAAATGGACTCCTTGCAAAAAAAAAGGCCATGCAAATGTCAACCTGAGGAGTGATTCTGATAAAAATCATAATTTTCTGAAGGTTTATCCTGTTTGCTGGTGATTTTCTTGTGCGAAATTGCAAAATCTCTATTTCGCAAGTGCGAGATTGTTCCTTTCCGCCGCAACTACATGTTCGCAATTGCGAACTCTCGCGAGGTGTGCTGTGCAAGGTGGCAAGCCGCGAGTACGTATTCGCGGGCGACAAACTCCCGCGGGAACACGCAGCAAGATCTAAAATGGCGCGTCACTCGCAAAGAAAAACAACTCGGCAAACGCTAAAATGACGGAAAGTGAACGCCGTGCACCACGCCGCGCGCCGCAACCAAGCAAAAAATCCGCCGTGAGCGGATTCACGGATTTTCGACAAATTCGCGAGCGTTCGCGGATTGCGGATTTGCCGAAAATCCGAAAAATCCGCGAGCGGAGCGGATTTTACGCCCATGCTTAATTAATATGACCAGCGTCCAGCTTGCCGACGTCATCAAGAATGGAAAGGAGACCCGAGGAATGGATGAAAATCGGTCTGCATGTTATCCAGACAATTATTAGCCATTGGTTTCCAAAATGTTAGCTGCAAAAAAGCAGCAGCAAAACAGGGTGCACATCCTTCACATTACGAGGTACTGTGTCGTATGTTTTCAGGAGGCAGCTTTAAATGTTGAGGAGAACATGATATGTGCAATTTTCAAGAGTTAGATAAACGTTGAGCCAAAAGGGGTAAAGCGCCAACTGATGGTATATGGTCGCACTGGGCCACGGCAAAGTCACAAGTTCAGGCCAACCGTGAAGGAGTGCAGGCTGGGCACAGGACCAAGACTGGCCTTCTGAGGATTGTCACTTATGTCATTGGTGTGCAGTCTGCCTGGCGGGTTTTACAAGACTTTGCATCGCGTGGCATTGGTAGTATAAGTGTGTCACTATTTAGCAACCACCAAATGTGTGTAGAGATAAGAGTACCTCTTGTGAGTTGCAGAGATGGCCTGTAGTTGAAACATCCAACCTAATCCCTTTTAGGAACAGGCACCTTATCCATCTACCAATCTATACGAGGGTTGTTCTAGACTGCCAATCTATACTAGGGTTGTTCTAGACTGGCAATCTATACTAGGGTTGTTGTTTTAGACTGCTAACCTATACTAGGGTTGTTGTTCCAGACTGCCAATCTATACTAGGGTTGTTGTTGTATACTGCCAATCTATACTAGAGTTGTTGTTCCAGACTCCCAATCTATACTAGGGTTGTTGTTCTATACTGCCAATCTATACTAGGGTTGTTATTCTAGACTGCCAATCTATACTAGGGCTGTTGTTCTATACTGCCAATCTATACTAGGGTTATTGTTCTATACAGCCAATCTATTCTAGGGTTGTTGTTCTAGACTGCCAATCTATACTAGGGTTGTTGTTCTAGACTGCCAATCTATTGTCAGGGCTCAGAGAGCGTGAGTGCACTGAGAGTGGACGCAGAGCTACAACGGGTCGAGAAACTACAATTCCCGTCATCTGCCTGCGCTGTCAACACATGCGCTGACATTGCAAGGTTTCAGACGTGCCGTCGGCGGACCTGAATATCAGGAGATGGCGCCTTTATGAAGACGCCGATTATTCTGTGGTTCCCGATGTACCAGGAAGTACGGTCAGATAAGGGTGCGGTCTCCCACCGGCTTTATTCTTTTGTGTTTCTTGCGTTATTGTGCTACGAGGGCTCCTTGAGCATGTTTCGTTGTTCCTCCCATTGGCAAGACGGATTACTTCTTATGGTCTCATGCAGGAGGAAATTCTGCTGCCGTTTGCCTGAGCCAAGTGTTCTGGAACTATTACCACTCTCGCTTTGAGGCAAAAGAAAGCGAGAGCACAGGAGTACTACCTTTTGCTTTATTGTATTGTTTTGATTTGCCGAAGTATAACACTGATTCTTTAAAAACACTGTTATGCGCTGAAGGAATCCCCTTTCTGGAGAATGTCTTCCCTTCATCCTGGGTAATGGATGAGAACTGTTAATGCCCTTTTGGAATTACTGTTTGAGTATCCAGGAACGCAATACTGATTCTTGCCTGCATTTAATATTGGATTCTGTGTTATCCTTTCAGTTGTAGGGGAGATCAGTTGGGGGTGTCCAGGACTGAACTGATATAGTCTGGTGGGGACAAGCACAATTCATATAAGGTATGAGCATTTCAATAGGACTTTCCTTATCAAATCAGAGGGTGTGGTTATTGGTCAATGGCGTAATATGTTGGTAACTGAACCTGTTATTTCATTATGATAGGAAAGTGCTGGTACCTTGTGTTCACCCTCACATCTCACCCGGTTTAAGGCCATCAATGTTTTCTTTACAGGTATAGTGAGATTCCATCTTGTAAGGCCTTACGTGATATAGTAACATAGTTAGAACATTGACCTTACAGTAAAACTGTTTCTTTATCTGTTCTCAGGTCTCCCTCCCCGCTGTTCCTACCCTTTCCTTTCCTCGCTTGACCATCCCACTAGTCCAAGAGGAATTATTCTATCCGGACTTGGGGCTGTCGAGAGGTGGACCCCTTAAAGCTTCAACCCGATCCTGAGGATAACCTGGTGACTGTGACATCTATACTAGGGTTGGTGTTCTAGACTGCCAATCTATACTAGGGTTGTTGTTCTAGACTGCTAATATATACAAGGGCAGTTGTTCTAGACTGTCAATCTATACGAGGGCAGTTGTTCTAGACTGCCACCCTGTACTACGGTTGTTGTTCTAGACTGCCAATCTATACTAGGATTGTTCTTCTAGATTGGCAATCTACAATGGGTTGTTGTTCTGGACTGCCAATCTATACTAGGATTGTGAGTGATTACCAATAGCATTCCTAAAATAAATCCATACGGAGGGGAACTAGTGACTTTGAAGCGGGTGCACACATTGTGATTTTCATCTTCAGCTGTGTACTAAGGGGTTTCTGTGACAGTATGTGTAGATACAGATTCTGAACTTAATTCCATAACGGCAGCAGCAGTTACTAGTTCTGAAGCTTCTTCCGTCACTGCTGCTATGGACGGACGTTCTTGCTGCTGGGTTAGCGGTATTGGATGCAGGCGTTAGCGAGGATTGGCCCCAGGCGCTTGTTGTGTACGAAGGTAGCTGAGTGTTTGGCCGCCCAGCATTTCTCGCAGAAGCTACAAGGAAACTCGCAAGGGGGCTCTTGCTGGAGCTTGGAGGTGAAGCTGTATCTGGTGCCGCGACGGAATATGGCCCCGCCGAAAGCTAGGGGTAGGGACACCCGGGCTACCGTTTGAGCGTCGGTGAGTACGGCAGTGACTCGGGGGGGGGGGAATACAGACATTGGAGACGTGGAGATTCAGAGGCTGGACTCTCCCAATTTAAACATTGTACCAGGGAAGATGGAGAAACCTGTATTGCAATTTTTACAGTCAAGAAAGTCAACGGAATTGTTTGCTTCCTTTATGGCGGCAGAAGCTGACACTTTTAATAATTGCAACACATTAGCAGATATAGTGAGTCAGGCCATCAGTGAGCAACAAAGTAACGTGGGTCCCGCTCCCCATGGACACTATGTTTTAAACAACTTGCAGGTATCGCTTCAGCTCAAGGAAGGTTCAGATAACGGGAGGATTCCTGATATGAATTTAAAAGATATGGGGTGTTCGGGCAAATAAGTAATCACTCTGGATTCAGCTGGAATGTCCGGGGAAGCCAAAGCTCCTAAAAACAGAAAGAAAGAGTTCTACACCCCAGGGGGGGGAGGGGGGAGGTTGGCAATTGAGGCCGGAATTCCCAAGGAAGGTGATGGCGAGGTGGTGGGCGAGGATGCTAATATAAACCAGAGAGATTTAGAGCAGGATGAAGGAGGGTCTGAAGGCGAGATTCTCTTAATTCTTGACAAGACTGGTATTCTTGGGACTCCTATAAGCCCTATCACTCCAGCCACCATGCCTAATGATTTAATATTGGGAGATCTTAGTACCTCGTCCTTGAGCTTTGTTACCGACCAAATACAAATGCTGAGCCAAACCCCCTCAGCCTCGCAACATGCGGTCATGGTCGGACAGCAGAAGCAAACTCCATGCTTACCATTTGTTAAAAAGAAAAATCCAAAGTTTAAAGCTGTGAAGGAATTGAAAAAAACTTTTGGGGGGGCAGATCAGAAATTAGGAGATGAGAGGATAAAACAAAGAAAAAAATGAGCCTCAGCTGACAGTCCTATATGGCGATGGGTTCAAGCAAAAGGAGGGGGGTCAAAAATATGATATCAAGGCTATCAGAGACTAGTACGACCGACAAAGCTGGTGGCGCAATGGTGCTATTGGCTGAATGTACGTATGATCTAGAATCTGGTCCAGGGTCAGCTTCAAAGGCTTCGTTGGAGGAAACAAGCTTGCAGCAATTATCTGAGGATACGGAAAATAAAGAAGTATAGAGAAATGAAGCCATGATGATTTCATTGATTCATCAGAATCTTTAGGACCAAAGAGAAGAAACTAGAAAACTCTTTGCCCAAGTAAGATCAGACACCCAGGGTATCCAGGAGTCTTTAAAAGAAGTTACTACTAAAGTAGGGACACTGACTGCAGAGATAGTTGAACTTAAACAGAGAGTGGCGGACACGGAAGAAATGACTCTGAAAACATCTGGCATGACTGAGAAGCATGATCATCTGCTGGCCACGATGCAACTTAATTAGAAGATTTTGAGAATCGTCAGAGAAGGCAACATTTGAAGATGTTTGGCATTCCAGAAGAACAAGAGGGGTCAGACCCTAGAACTTTCATAGTACAAATACTGCAGAAATCTTTTCTGGACCTCGGGGATTGGGACTCGGACTGCCAGATTCAAAGGGCTCATAGACTGCCAATGGCCTAAAAGAGACAGGATAATCGATATCCTAGACCATTTTTGATTTATTTTGGAAATTGTTAATACGGCAGGCAGTTTATTTAAAGGCTGGTCCTATATCGCCTATGTCTATTGATGGCTATTCAATTTTCTTTCGCTCTGATTACTGTAAGGTAACAATGGACAGAAGACGCCAGCTTAGGCAATTGATTGACCCAATGAAGGCTACTGAAGTGCAAGCATACTTGCAAAAGCCAGCTCGACTGAAAGTGATTCATGGGGGCCAATCTTATATATTTATTTCCGAGACAGAGACAAAGAAGGCGCTCTGCGAATGACAGAAAGATGGGGCGGGCTAAGAGGCAGAAAATGCATATTATCCTCTTTCTGTCATGTAAGAGATCATTTGTGGTGTATGTTAGAAAAATATCTCTTTAATGCGATCCTTCGCTTATTGATTTGCTTTATAATGTGTAAATAACATAGAGTCTAGAAGCCTTTGGAACCTCCATGGCTGGGACTCTTAGGAGTTCACCAAAACAGTGGCAGCTTTGAAAAAGAGGATGATTTCTCCTTTTAGATGCTGGGGGAGGGGGAGGGCTGGTCTCCTGGGGAGATTGGGGAGGGAGAGGGAACGGCTGGGGGGCTAGGAAAAGGTCAACGTCTGGGTGAAAAGCAGTGTTAAATGCACAGTTGGGTATTATATTCAGATAGTTAAGATGGTTACTAAAAGGAGCAATGTATCTTATTTAATATGGAGTGGGTTAAATGGCTAGCATGGAATGTGGTGGCCTAAATAGCAGAATTAAGAGGAAACTAGTGGCAGAAGAGTTAAAAATGTATAACCCAAATGTGGTTATTCTAACAGAGACACATCTTTCTTACAAAGATCGGGGATTTTTAAAACAATTAGGCTTCGAAGTGATAGTATGCTCTACTCAAAGTGCCTCTATTCGGGGGTAGCATTATTAAAGAACAAACAGCAACAGTTTGCATGACAACATCGGATAAAGGAGGCCGCTGGGCTATCTCGCAGATTATGTTTAAAGAGAAGAAGTATGTGTTCTGTGTAGTGTATGGCCCTAACAACGATGATCCTACAGTTGTGGATAACATAAATATGGAGCTGTTGAATTGGGAAGGTGAATGGGTGGTGATGGGGGCTTTTAATTGTATCATGGATTATGGGATTGATACTACAAGACGAGGGGCATTTCATAGGGTGCGGAGGACACGTATGGCAATTTGGGAACTAGGCAGACTACAGGTTATTAGAGATGCTTGGAGAACACTGCACCCAAATATATCAGAGTACACATACTTCTCTGCCCCACATAAATCATACTCTAGAATTGATATTGCTTGGGTATCTGAACAAATTCTCTGGTCATCAGAAATAGATATATGCCCGAAAGTAAAATCAGATCATAATCCGAGTCTCTTTACTTTTAAGATCGCGGAAGAGAATAGGCCACCTACAGCATTTACATTCACCAGCTATCTCTTACTGGATGCAGAATATGTAGCCAGGACCCGGGAACAAATCCAAAGCTTATTGAAGGAGAATACAGGGTCAGCTTCTCCCATCGTGGTTTGGGATACATTCAAAGCAGTTATTAGGGGGCACACTCAACAGTATATCTGGCGCCAAAATAAAATCGATAAGCAGGCACTCAAAGAGACAACTTCAGCAATACGGAGTGCAGAAGATCTACATGCTGAGGCTGTCTTGAAGGGGGCTGGCGATTCAGAACAATTGGGGGTCGAGGTAATCAATCTTAGATTGGGGCTGAGGAAAAAACTTAAATAGAAGGGTATGGTCAAATAGAATAAATATCGTCAGACACAATACGAGTATGGAGAGAAAATTGGGAAGATCCTGGCTTATAAAGTAGCCGACGATAGAGCCAAAGCCCATATTAAATCCATCAGAGGGCTTGCTGGCAGACTCTATGAGCATCCACAACAGATTTTAGAGCAATTTGTTAGATACTATCAAGCACTATATACTTCTACGGTACAGCAACAGCAGGCAGATATTCTCGATTATATTCAGAGGTGCTCCTTACCAAGAATGGGGGAAGAGTTAGCTGAGTCCCTGGATGCAGAGATCTTGTGGGAAGAGATAGAGATGGCAATGATGGCTTTACCATCTGGCAAGGCAGTGGGGGAGGATTCTGTACCCCTGGAATTGTATAAAACCTTTAAGGATGTTCTGAGGTTGCCTTTCAGTCAGATGATAGGGTCTATTGGCGTTAGTGGGCAAGTGCCAGATTCATGGAATATGACACAAATTATTTTGTTTCTAAAAAAGGATACACCAGCAGAGGAGTGTGGGTCATACAGACCAATTTCACTCATAAATACCGATGCTAAGATCTTTGCAAAAGTACTGTCAAATCGGCTTGCACCTGTGATGCCCAGTCTGGTTTCTCCTCAACAACATGGGTTTATCCAAAATAGAGACACCACTGTCCATATTAATATGACAGGAACAGCTTTTGATGTGGTTAGGACAGTACCTATCACACTCGGTATGATTTTATCTTATCTTATCTGAGAAAGCGTTTGACCAAGTGGGGTGGGAGTTCCTCTGGGCTACAATGGATGCTTTTGGGATTAGGTGTCCGTTTAAGAAGTGGGTACAAGCCCTATGTGATAAGCCTAGCGCTAAATTGGCACATTCACGCTTGCTGTCATCTGCATTTTCTGTGTCTTGTGGTACTCGTCAGGGGTGTCCTCTTTCACCCCTACTATTTGCCCTGTATATAGAGCCATTCATTTGTGCCTTCCAAAACAATCCCCAAATCAGTGCTTTTAGTAATGGAACAACTTCCTTAAAGGTCATCGCATATGCGGACGACCTAGCGGTGTTCTGTAGACCCAGGGCGAGCATTAAGGGAAATAACAGAGGCGGCTACCGGGTTCTGCTCGATTTTAAGGTATACATTAAATACTAATAAGACCCAAATCTTACTTACACCGCTATATTGTTTACAGGGAGTCTGCCCAGTCGTTACTTATTTGAGGGTGCGGCTTTCAGCACAAATAGAGAAAATTGTCTCCTTAAACTATGAGGAGCTGCTGAAAACTACAGCTAAATCTCTTAAAAACCGGCATAAGTTACCTTTAGGCAATATAGGCCGTATTAATATAGTCAAAATGAATATCTTGCTGAAGTTTTTATACCTTTTCCGCTCTATCCCATTACGAGTTCCTAACTCTGTTTTTAAACAACTAGAGGGTATAATAGGCAGCTTCATATGGGGATACAAGAAGGCTAGATGAGCTATAGAACGGCTAAAGCTACCGTTTGGTCAAGGAGGCTTGGAGTTACCGGATTTCAGGATGTATTTCTGGTCATCTTTTTTGGGACACTTTGTAGCCTGATTAATCCTGCGAGTACCTTGTTTTTTCATACATTTATGTTGGGGAAGAGAGCAAAATGTCTCTGTATAGAATAATGGATCCAAATTATTCTAAAAGAGTTAAATTCACGACTGCTTGGGACAGCATTTATATTTGGCGGGCGATTCTGCACTATATCTCCATATTACGACAAACTTCCTCTTCACTCTAACCCTTCTTAACAGGGTATATCTTATGATTCAGTGGGGAAAACTGGGCCAGATTGGGAGTAGGCTATCTAGGTGATCTCTTTTATCGTAATAGTATTATTTCTTTTGAGAGACTATAGAATATTTATACATTGCCAAATCACATGGTGTTAAAATACTACCAGATCCGAGACTACTTCTTAAGGCATCTGAAGCTGATTAATACAACTGGCTCTGATGTCTGGGATTTTATATATGACAAAGCAGTAAAGTATATGATCAGTAAGGTGTATAAATAGCTGGGCAGGTATTGAGTTGATGATTGTGGAAAAATTGGCCAATCAATGGTGTAAGGTATTGGAGACACCTTTAGGGGCTAACACTATCACGCAAACATTCTGTACTGTTGTATTTCTATCTAGGACCCTAATTCGATATTCTTGAATTATGCCCTTATATGGTTATAATAAATAATAACCTTATAAAGGCATAAGAATCATATACATATTTAGTCGTAGCCCATGCAGTCCAAATTAAGCAAGGCTACTTCCTCAGGCTCCTAGAGAGTACAACGAGTTCTCTAAACAAACCAAACCTCCAGCAACCTGGGAATTCCCCATGGCTTTTGTTTTGATTTGTCCTAGAACTCCTGTGAGCACTGTAAGAACGGCCAGTTCTTAGTGACATCTTTATTGACGTCTTATGTCCAACCTTACGTCAAACCCGGTACCTTTCAGGTATAAATATACCAACGTTGCCTTAAGCAAACACACGGTGGTTTGGAGCAGAGCAGCCATCTACTTGCCCGAGAGCCCAGCTGATGCGAGAGCCCACGGACGCCGCCCCTCCCTTTTGACGCACTGAGAGAGATGCTGTCTTTTCTACAGCCGAGAAATCCAGCTCTGGTGTTTCCAGCCACCCTTGCGGGTTGCTGGGATATCGAGTCCTGAGAAAGAGATACCAGACCTCCTGCTTTCTATTATCCAGGTACGGAGCTGACTAAACCCTTAAAGAGAATTCTTGATTCAGATTCTTGGCAAAACCAACTTAACTCAAACTGCTACTTACTCCTTCCCATGTATTAGGCTTAGGTCAGGTACACCGGGTTAGGCGTATTTAGAAGCACCAGTTGAGTACGTTAGTCAATGTATATATGTATGTATATATTTTATCCATTTTAAAGTATCATATGGCTAAGAAACCATATCAATGCTTTTACAGTATTATTTCATAATACTCCTTTTACTGTACGCACTTTACTTTACTGTAAGTATTGCAATTGTGGCAATTCATTTCTCTTGCATGAGAAAGAAGACTGCTCAATAAATAACACCTTTTATTGAAAACACCCGTCTCTCTATTTCTCTGCAGTCTGGTGAAACTAAGTATGCACGATTGACTGAGTGAAATAGCTGTCTATTGTTTTCACACGACTCTAGAGATACACTCTTATTCTGAGGGAGCAAAGTTGTCATGTTATATGGTTGTCAGAAGCTAATCCCTTCTTGTCTATCCAGGGAAGTTAAACTCCTCCTTGTTTACTCGAGAAAGTTTCTAGTGACCTCTGAGCTAGCTGGCAAAACTAATTAAGTCTAATATAGTCAGTAGAGACCTAGTCGACCTCAGTCCTACGTCTACACTGCTGTTTATATTATTCCAATGCGCAGAGCCTATTGGGAATATAGGAACTACACTACATGGCGCCCAACGTTTGGTAAGGCGATAATCTAACGCAAGACACTATAGTAACTCAGTTGTGCTTTTTCACACAGAACCCTTTTTCCCGTAAATACTCCAAAAGACGTCTGGAGTGGGTAAAAGGTTAAAATCCACCGGAACTTAGTAGGAAGAGATTCCTGTGTATAGTTTTTGGTTTAGTCAACGTTGAAGGATACAGTGTTCCAAAATATTGTGCACCTAATCTTTGTTTCCCTTGAAACTTGATCTGCAACCAAAAAACTTTCTGTCAGTAAAATGCCTGACGGAGATGAAGAAAGAGATGTTACAGCGTCTCCACATTTGTTGTATAACACGAATATCCAACATAATGACCCGAATGCTATATTCATTCCGGTCAACATAAGAAGAACTATAACTATTAAACTTATAGAAAATGGACTGACATCACGGGGTGTTACAGTCATATTCGTGGTAGAGGCCCATGAATATCGGCAGACAGAGGTATTCTATTCATGGATACACTTCCCAGCAGCAAATGCTGTGACACACGACTTCCACTATTACAAAATAGAGGAACCTCTGGATGAATACACTCCTTTCGAGAAGGTTGAAATCCCATTAAATTACCAAGAGCACCAGCTCTGGTTTAAAGGCGCCCTAAAACATAAAAATCACATCACCAGGCTCGGTCCACTAGGTAGACCAGGAGTAACGTGGCCGGTTCTAGCCAGCTACACACCACATCCAGACATTGACAAAATGTCAGTCCCGGAACTTTTAGCTCAGCTAAAAATGGTAATTAAAATACATAGACAATTGGTCCAATATGTAATGCGGACTTCAACAGTCCAACCAGCAATTAACATTCCACAGCTGATCCCTCATCAGGGGAACACAAACAAAATTACACCACAGAACATACAATCATGTCTTGGTAAAACACCCGCAAAACGGGAACAAATTCCATTCTGGTTAGCACAAAAAATCACTCAAATAGAGGCAGTATTTCCAGATACTACAGCCAATGAGAAACACAGAATTCTGACTATCTGTCTTCCAATGGGGATCGCACCACATGTGGAGGACTGTGACACTTGGGGCACAGTCTTTGCTTCCATTTACACAAAAACACATGGTGTTCCGTCCATGGCGGTTATATCAGATGTGCTAAGACAGATTCAAAATGAATACGGTCCAGAACCTGCTTTAACTCTGGGTATGAAATTACTGAAAGACTTCAAGCAGGTCTCGGCTATATTATTAGCCAACATTAAAGGAGAAGCAGCATCTGTGGCGATCCGCCAGAAATTGAAAGAAACAGATATAGCAGAATAACCTTTTGAACTTGCCAGAATCATAGAAAAATCCTAAGAAGAACTAGGAAGAGATAGTTTGTGTGGGAAACCAGTAAAACCCCAACTAACTGATAATCCTGAAAAAAAATTTATTAAAAATAATTTAAACACTCCAAAAAAGAATTGGGATGGTAATAAACAATCCCCTCCCAAAGAAAAATTATTCCAGTCCAGAGGAAGGTCTCCTAAACGGAGAGAAAGATCTCCGGACCAAGGACACAAGTCTCCCCAGAGGGAGCCCTCTGAGAAAAGATACAACCTTAGAGATAGGGATAAAATAAGACAACCTGACAGATATCAAGATATTGATACACGTCCCTCTCGATCTTTTCAGACTTCCTCACAGAAATCGGAAAGAAGAGGACGGTCAGAACACAAGGAAGAGCACGTCAAGTCCAAAGACAAGGAACCTGCTCATCAAAGTAAAAAATTACAATTTCCAAGAAAGAAGGTAGCCAGTATTAAAATAATTAAACATGCCGAGGATACTGAGGACACAACTGAAAAACGGAGAGTGGGCCCAGACAATGCTAGACAGCGCAGCAGAAGTGACCATAGCTCGCAAGATCCTGATGAATCTTCTGGAGACAGTGGACACGAATGAATACATTCAGGTGGAAACTGCAGATACCAGAGTTAGCAAACCTCATAAAATATACGAAATAACACTACGTATAGAGGGAGACAAGACTAGGAAAATAAGGGGTCTCTTTTGGGATAACCTTTCGAAAGGCTATGACATCCTTTTAGCTGAGAAAGACTGGCCACCAGAGTTTGTTAGAGAGTGCCCTCATGGCGATGAAATGATTATGCCTGCCTTCTCAAATAATATTTCAATTCATAAAAAATCCTTATATGAAAGAAATTGGGCAGTGGCCCAAGCTCCTGCATTATATAAAAATCATGTAGGATGGGATGAGGACTCTCCTCCTCACAAAATCCAGTTAAATGTCAACCCACTGCACAAAGGCAGTACCCAATTAAACAAGAAGCTAAAAAACAAGTCAGGGAGATCTTAGATCAACTTGAATCCTTTGTTTCCTGTCTCCAAACCAGACGATTCATATCGTCTAGTTTTGGACTAGAGACACCTTAACTCATGTTGCAAAACATTTGCAGTACAAAACTCACACAGTGCAGCACTAATGAATAACATCGTGCGCAAAAAATACAAAACGACATTAGACATCTCTAATGGATTCTTTTGTGAAAACATTGCACCTGAGAGCAGGTATTTGACCGCGTTCTCAATAATGGGGTCACATAAAACTTCTTTCGACTCCCACAGGGATTCAAGAATAGCCCAGGATTATTCTCAGCAAGAGTAACAGAGTTACTACAAATATATGATGATGAAGCATTATCTTATGTCGGTGACATCTATCTCACAGATGATGACCTGGATACTCACTTGAAAAGAGTGAACACCATAATACTTGGGTTCGCAGCAGAGGGTTACAAATTCAACTTTAAAAAGTCAAGAATTGCCCATCTAACTATCCTATTTTTAGGATATGAATTATCAAGTGAAGGCAAAAGCCTAGCAGACAACTTCTTAGAGAAGTGTGCTGTACTCCAAGCACCTAAAACGCTGAAGAACTTATAATCAATACTAGGTTTCCTGAATTTCGGAAGAACATACATTCTAAATTATGCAGAGAGGGTTTAACCTCTCTATGAATTAATAAAACCTGATTTCAAACCAATCAATTGGACTCAGAAACACACAGAAAGTTTAAGATCATTGCAAACAGACATGTTAGCTAAAACTAAATTACAAACTCGCGAAAACATACGCAAACTTGTAATCCGAGTCATCCCAGGAAGATGCGGATTCACGTACCTGACCTCTAATGAGGGAGAAACGGTACCAATAGCTTACAAATCACACTTGTACACAAAAGCTGAAATGAAATTCAGTTGTACTGAAAAGGTTCTAATAGCGGTTCAAACTGCTGTAGCAAAAGAAAGAGCCCAAGGTAGAAGAATAACTGTTTTAACAGCAGAATCAGCCCTTGAGGCATTAACAAGCCCACGCAATTTGACTACTGTGGCATTAGATCCAAAATGGATACTATGGGAAAATTCTCTTGCTGCAGAAGACGTGAAATACTATTTTGACCAGAAAATGAAAAAGCTAGAAATTCTAGAATACGAAGAAGAATATCCTCTGCCAATCGAAATTCTGCCTCTCGAACAATACACATGTGTAATCTACATGGACAGATTTGCACAACACTACGATGTAGAGAAAAAATCCTACAACACAGCGGGCGCGATTGTTAAAGGTCGCTGGCGCTTTGGTAAATTCAGACCGTTAATTACCAAAACTGAATCACTCAGAAACTGTTCAACTCAGCGAGCTGAAATAAGATCTTTAAAGATGGCGCTTGAAAATGCCGATCGCGAATTCCCCACACTAATAGTGTGCGATTCACATTAGTGCGTCAAATCTTACAATAATGACTTGCAGAACTGGATTCAAAACGATTACAAAGATGACACAGGTGCCACAATAAAGCATAAAAAGCTTTGGGAACAGGTAGTTCTTTAGCAGAAACAACTAAAAAAGACTCACGTGATACATACACTGAGTCATCAACGTGATGGCGTTCACGTTGGAGGGAATTCATTGGCTAACACAGCCACAGCGGAAGCAGCTCAACCGGCTTCCGTAGCCACAAAAAAGCGTTCAGAAAAATACATAGACGGGGAAACAATGCTGGCGGTAAAAACGTCTTTGAAAGGCGACTGTGCAGCATTACCTGTGAACTATCCACTCAATTATACATACATAATAGATGCAAATTCCGTTCCTTTTGCTCGAATCCATGGAGTGGGGGATAGAGTAATTCCAAACACGAACAGGAGAGTCTTTTTAATAGCAGACGCACATACGGGATTGGGTCTAAGGCATCGAGAGATCAAGGAATCTCTGAAAGAATTACAATCAGAATACTGGTGGCCGGGGATGAGCCTGCAATTTTACAAATTTCCAAAGGATTGTCCAAACTGCAACAGAGATCGCAGTAGCGAACCGACCGGAGTAATGCCAGGACCCTTCTTTTAGAAAGCATAAGGCTATCTATCCGCAAAAATGCGTCCTATTTATGTTTAAGACTAGATTCACTTAAAATGTAGACACCAGCGCTCGGCTGACGCCAGAACTGTTATAAAAGATTTGCGAGTCCTTATTGGCACATACGCAATTGCCATGCTACATTCTGACCAGGGTCCTGCTTTTAGCTCTCGGGCTTATAAGGAGGCCATGGCCAGCATGGGCATTCAATTGCGGTACTCTTGTCCCTTCCATTCTGAGGGAAATGCGGTAGTGGAAAGAAAAAAGCGGGACATAAAGCAATCTATAACGGCGAGGGTATTAGGTTCAGGTGATGGGTGGGTCCAACATTTAACAAGTGTCCAATGTAGTCTTAATAATCTGCCAAGAAATTTTCTAAAGGGTCTCAGTCCGTACGAACTATTGTTCGGTACTAGAATGCATATTCAGCATCTTGATAGTCAGACTTCAGTGGTAGAAGAAAAATGCTTTGATATGAAAGACCGTTTGGCTGTTTTACAGGACTTAAATGTAACAAGAAAAAGCCTGAGCAACATAAAGTTAAAGCAACAGCCAACAGCCACTGAAGAAAAACCACCTGACCCAGCAAGACCTGTCTGGATTCCAAAGATTGGGGATCTGGTCAGAGAGAAGATCGTGGTAAAGAAGGAATTTGGGCCTTCTTACAGAAAAGCAGTACCTGTCTTAGCTGTCAGCGGAACAAGATCAGTTGTACTACCGCCCCTTGCTGGTAAAAAAGAGAACCGAGTTGTATCCATCGACCTGGTAAAACCACAATCATGTGGTCAATAATAAGTAGTAGGCCCAGTGGACTCCCAAGAAATAGCAGAGTACCAAAATTTGCTACAATACAAGAGGTTCAAACTGAGAGACTAATCACATTCGATAAACCTGCAGTGAATAAAAAAGGACTATGCAACAATGCCATGGAACTTGTGCCTCTTGAAACCCAAATTGCAACAGTTCGTCAAGAAACACCAGTCTACAACGATGTAGCCTCAGACTATGCTAGAGAAACAAAGAAAAATCCAAAGGCACATGAAAATTCAGAAGCAATTCCAACAATTGACAAAACTGCATCTGGCTACTTCATCAATTTCGATGACTTTTCTGAAGATCCAAGCGAGCCTGAAGAATCGCCAGCAACAAAAACTTTCAAAGACAAAGTAACAGAACTCTTTCATCAACTCAAAGAAACCTATCTGATTTCTCCATGGATTGAATTTTGGATTGTGTTAGGTGTACTTTTCCTCCTGCTTTGGCTCATCATGGTTCTTTGTTTGGGAAAATTCATTGAAGGAAAATACAGTACAATGGACACAGCAAGTCAGAACATCAACTTGGTCCTAAAGCCTCACAAGTCATCTCACATCGAGAAAAGAGAACTATCATCAGTGAACGTCACAGCCAATCCAATACCCGGTGGGTTAGCATGGGACAAAACGGATTATGAAATCTATGGCCCGATTGAGCTCTTGAAATATCCACACCAGTTTAAGGTTTCATTCATTAAGTGACTTTGTAAAACCAAGTACTTTTTCTGATGATTGGGACTTTAAAAATATAAATAATATGATGTCAGATTTAGTAGTATCAGCAAAATTTACAGAACATGATTACTAACAGGGTTCATCAAATTATGAAGAAATGTACTGTTACAAATAATCACTTCGGCCATCACTATTTGCATAAATCTGCACAGCCTAGAAATGTTTTTAATTATAACCAATGGGAACATTGTTCAACGCCGCCTAAAAGCAGCTCAAAAACGTTTTATGAGAAATTCCCATACTTCTCAGGGTTTAACACAAGTGATGCAGAAACGTTTTATTTTAAAATGTTAAATAAGACAGGAATGAAAACAATGTTGACAAATACTAAATTGATTTATTCTGAAACATTTTATGAAAAAATGATTACATTTGGTTTTGAATTCTGGAAAAATAACATTGAAACAAAAACCATCTGGGGTACAAAAGAATGGCAGGTCCAAGGTTTAGAAGCATTATTTAGAGCCTGCATGATCCCAGAACAATTAATATTCTTGAATGACACCATTCAACAGACTACCTGTCTTGGCCTAGCCAAAATGAAGGACTTAAACAAACCGTCTATTCCAAAGCCCATACCTGATAGCAATAGCACTACTGATATGGAGATAGACGTATCACATATTTTAAACCAAAACAGAACACATCCTGATTGGAAAAAATGGTTGATCTGGCCCACAGACACAAATAACTGTCAAGATAGATTCCTGAACAAAATACAGGGGTTCAAAATTACCAGGCCAGACGCAAGATACTCCCAGAAACAACATCCAGGGATAGTTACAACATACAGTGTAGGGAAACTCTGCCTCGAATGGCTACAGAAATCCACACTGGCTGAAATTAAGCAACACTTGACTTTACTTAAAGACGGTGCTGACTTGCGTGATTTCATATTGGGACCACGCAAACAGCGTCAAAAACGTTTCATAGCGGCCGGTATATACGCTGCGTACAACGAAGCTTGGAAAGTAATGCAAATTGAAACAGCAGAAAAAATACGAGAAATTGATCGTATTAATTTGGAAAAATCACTTTCTGTTGTGGACTATGGGTTAACGACTCTGTCCTCCAGAATATATTCACTGGACAGTATTGTATCATCTGCTATTGATATAATAGAGCAGGACTTACAAATGTTACAACATGGTCAGTCCCAATTATGTTCTATTGTACAGTTTGGCTGGACGTTGCAAAATCTGCGTTCAGGCTACGTGCCATGGCGTTTAATCAACACAACGTCATTATTCTCTATCTTTAACCTTACTGATAACAAATCAGTTTGGCACAAAAAGGAGCAGACTATACAATTCTGAGCATTGAAAAACTTGAGAGATTACCATTGACAATGTCAGAAAGACCTGTCATTGAATGGATAATACACTGAATAATCACAATTCCGATAACAACTTTCCAATTTAAATATTGCCAAGAATATATACCAGCGGGCCAGTATGAAAGGTTGGGTAAAGGGTACATCAAGTCAACATGGAAACTACCTTATACACACACGTTACAGTGAAAAGAAAAATAATGTATTTCTTAGTGGTAAAAATTGTAAACGATCACTAAGCGGTACACTTCTGTGTCAAGGTATTAACTTGCATGGGGCCTGCGAAGGGTCTTCAAATAACCTTTCATGTCAACTGCACGGCACTCCTGCAACACAGATAGAGCCATTCTTTAGACGGCTTTCTAACGGGAGCTATATTCTAATAGTGGACCACAGCTGTTGCGGCATGGTGCCAGGGAAAGCCTATCTCATCAGCGTTAGTTCCATGGTCACTTGCTGTATGCAAGTATTGTATCCAAACAGCAATCCAGATATGGAGGCGACAATATGGCCTCGTTTGAATATCTCTTCTATTCGAATTGATACTTTCAGCAGAATGAAGTGTATTCTTTTACAGACGACTGTGCCTTTGACCTCGTCCAGAGAAACGTATGATCTGCAAGTTGCAAGGACAACGGCAGAGATACATAGCCTTTTATCAACAAATTGCCCCGTGCATTTCGTAGAAATAGTGAGCCAAATCCTAAATATGTCAGATACCAGTGGCATCGCACATGTATTTAAGACAATTTTTTTGGGACTGTTAGCACCCTTTGAAACAGTTCTGGGCATCTTCCCCAATTTTGTCCATTCTGTCTTTGGTGGCCTACCTCTACTTTTGGGACTCGTAGCAGGAATTTTATTTTTGATTATTCTGCTCCGATATGGCAAGCCAAGTCGCAGACAAGACTCCAGCAACAATGGAAGAAACGATCCTCGCAGTATGCTACCGGGACCGCATAACTAAAGTCCTCGGATTAGCCCGGCTAAGAGATCTGAATATGACCTGGTTTCTTTCATTCAGACCATTCTGGCAAAATTGCATCTTACCTGTGCTTCGATGTATGCTATGCGGAGAAGAATGCGTGTTGGACATCTGTCTTACACTACCATCACCAGTACCAATGGATACAGATGCCTTGCTAGGTCCGGTAACGACTCATGCATCGTGTTGTCCCCAGCGGCTACCCATTCTGATGACGGCATTCGTTGAGACTTCACCACTACGAGTATGTGGCAGTGGAGTACGAGATGAGAGCAGCATCACCCAGGTACAACCTTCAGTGAGCATTGCTAATCCTGACATCGATGATAGCAATCATTCTCACGACTGCACTGTTGCAGCATTTTCAAACTTGGTCGAACTTTCACCTGATGCAGTAGACCAATTTTTTGCGAGTCTGTCTGAAATGATGTTCTCCCCTGAACAGAAAGAATAACTTTCTAAAACAAATGAGCACACAGCGTTCCTTGAACTCTGAATTCGGCCTTCAGCTTTGATAAACAAAAGCTACTGAAAACATTTGGAACTGTTTTTTCCCTGAAAGCGAAATTATTTTTTTTCCCTTCCAAAATAGTTACCTTTTTTCTGGCACATGTACTTTGCTTAAAGTAGAACTATTCTTAGAGAACAGAGCTTCTATTTTAGGGACTCTAGAGACAATATTTTACCTCAGCCTCTAGCACATGTACAGCATTTTGTATTATTATGTGATGGAATGGTGTCGACCTTCTCTTCTGTATTTAGAGCCATTTCATGTGTAATTTTCGCAAATCATTCAGCTGATATATATATGCATTTTTTTAACTGAATGATACCACTGCTTGAAAAGCGTACAGTAGCAATACTCATTTTCATGTATTTACCATTTACCATTTCAAATGCGAATTATGTATTTTGGGGTGGGTTGGAAAACACATGCACCATTATATGTTTACTATTGCTTAGTTTTAAGTAATGAGGGACATTAGATCGTGGAGTGGGTGTTGTATTTCTATCTAGGACCCTAATTCGATATTCCTGAATTATGCCTTTATATGGTTATAATAAATAATATCCTTATAAAGGCATAAGAATCATAGCCATATTTAGTCGTAGCCCATGCAGTCCAAATTAAGCAAGGCTACTTCCCCAGGCTCCTAGAGAGTACAACGAGTTCTCTAAACAAACCAAACCTCCAGCAACCTGGGAATTCCCCATGGCTTTTGTTTTGATTTGTCCTAGAACTCCTGTGAGCACTGTAAGAACGGCCAGTTCTTAGTGACATCTTTATTGACGTCTTATGTCCAACCTTATGTCAAACCCGGCACCTTTCAGGTATAAATATACCAACGTTGCCTTAAGCAAACACACGGTGGTTTGGAGCAGAGCGGCCATCTACTTGCCCGAGAGCCCAGCTGATGTGAGAGCCCACGGACGCCGCCCCTCCCTTTTGACGCACTGAGAGAGACGCTGTCTTTTCTCCAGCCGAGAAATCCAGCTCCAGTGTTTCCAGCCGCCCTTGCGGGTTGCTGGGATTACCGAGTCCTGAGAAAGAGATACCAGACCTCCTGCTTTCTATTATCCAGGTACGGAGCTGACTAAACCCTTAAAGAGAATTCTTGATTCAGATTCTTGGTAAAACCAACTTAACTTAAACTGCTACTTACTTACTCCTTCCCACGTATTAGGCTTAGGTCAGGTACACCAGGGGTGGCGTATTTAGAAGCACCAGTTGAGTACGTTAGTCAATGTATATATATATGTATATATTTTATCCATTTTAAAGTATCATATGGCTAAGAAACCATATCAATGCTTCTACAGTATTATTTCATAATACTCCTTTTACTGTACGCACTTTACTTTACTATAAGTATTGCAATTGTGGCAATTCATTTCTCTTGCATGAGAAAGAAGACTACTCAATAAATAACACCTTTTATTGAAAACGCCCGTCTCTCTATTTCTCTGCACTCTGGTGAAACTAAGTATGCACGATTGACTGAGTGAAATAGCTGTCTATTGTTTTCACACGACTCTAGAGATACACTCTTATTCTGAGGGAGCAAAGTTGTCATGTTATATGGTTGTCAGAAGCTAATCCCTTCTTGTCTATCCAGGGAAGTAAAACTCCTCCTTGCTTACTCGAGAAAGTTTCTAGTGACCTCTGAGCTAGCTGGCAAAACTAATTAAGTCTAATGTAGTCAGTAGAGACCTAGTCGACCTCAGTCCTACGTCTACACTGCTGTTTATATTATTCCAATGCGCAGAGCCTATTGGGAATATAGAAACTACACTACAGTACTATTAAAGAAGTGGTGCATTCTACTGATTTGAGATTGCAGCAACATCGGACGATATGTCTTCTCTATAACACCACAGAGAGAATAACTAAGTGGGCATCTAATAACATAATTACGGATAGGATGAAGTGCACAAGATGTGGCCTGCACAAGGCAGATATTAAACATATGTACGTAACATGGCCAGAGCTGAGACTATTCTGGCAGGATGTTCGGAATGTACTGCATCAGAAACTGGGGCTGGAAATGCCTTAGGGGGGAAATCATGTTGGGTCGTAGGAGTGTCGGATCTAAAAGCTATTAACTGTTCTGTTAATTTCGCCAAAGCCCTCAAATGTTATGGATTGGTGGCTTCTTGTTAGACAGACGTATGATATGGAACAGGCATTGGCCGAGACAAGAGGCATCCGCTCAGTTGCTAAATGTAATGCAATATGGGGGTCTTGGTTTTATGTAATATAAATTGAAGTACTAGGATGTCTATCTCACTTTAAATAGGTGTGTGGGGTCCAATAATTATATGTCAGATATTAATCTATTCGTTACTCTTTCCCTTATGTTATTTATTTCTATTTTTCCCATCCCTCCATTTGTGATATTGTTTCTTATCTGTCTATATTTAGTATAGATTCTGTCTTGATTTACCTGCTTGTATAATGTACTATCCAATCGTTGACAAATAAAAAAAATAAAAAAATTAATAAATGAACAGGAGCCCCTGAAACTATCAAAATACAAATCATGACAGTGGATTCGAGAGATAAACAAGTGTGTCTTCATGTCCTGTGCTCTACCTGAACAAAGAGAAGGGACATCCCAGAGATTACCTCTTTATCCTGCAGCAAGGATCTTAGGTTTCTGTCGGAACATCAGACCTGTGTATGACAACTGTCTCTCTGTCACTTCCAATGACTTCACCTTTTGCTTTAACGGACACTCTTTTACAAAGTATTGTTTCCTACCACAATGTAGGCACTGTCCATTTCAACGGTTTGCATTTTTTTTTCCATAGACATCTTAGCTTGAAAGCTTCAGATTTCCATGGGTTCAGAGCAGCTCTCACCTAAAATCATGTTTTTACAAGTGTGATCTCTTTCAGTGTAGCCTGAATTAATCTTAAACTTTCTCCAGTCTCCTGTTGTCTTATGAGGCCTCTGGCCTAATCATAAAGTGAAATTTATAAGATCTGTGCATTTTGTTAGCTATGGTCCGTCTGGTTCGTCTTCGAGACAGCAAAAGAAAACAGCTACTGTGTTTTCTTCAAATCACACAGTCTCTGCCTCCAGCCAACTGACATAGGAGAGATGTTAGGAAGCTCTTGATTTCCTTCTTGTGGGCCCAGCAGTACTCTGTCAGCTGACAACTTGGATGATCTTCAATCAAAAATCTTCTCAAATTCAGATCTAGAGTTATTCCAGTTTACAAGAGGAGATTATCCTCTCTCACTAACAGACGGCACTGTCCAGAAAGCTTTCTCCTCCCAAATAGGAAATGAAACCTGCTGCCCTAGACTGGGAAACTCACACATTGCAACTGTGCCGGGGTTAAGTAGGTTTGGACCTTTGTGTGTCCAAAAAATCTCTTCAGAGCAGACAGCTGGACCACAAGAGGCACTAAAACAGACATATCAGGTGCCACAGCTGGAGGCTGTACAGGGGGACTTGGAGTAACCTGCATCTCTGTACCTGGGAAGTGAGAGATTCATGATCGGACTGAGTTCCTGTGTTGTATTTGAGTGACCCTCTTAGCAAAAGCTGCTGCCGCTAACCAAAACACTGCAAGATCTTGTTAATCCATGGTAAGACCTTTACCACATCCAACAACTAAACTAGCCATTAACAATGTTCTCTGTAGTAATTTTTGTCCTCCGTGTGCGGCAGTGTAAGATCTCTGTGCGCTGCAACCACGGCTATGTGCGCCAAGAAACAGACCACGCATGCGAGTGCAGCTACAAAAACTTGTGGCAAATACCATTCTAATAATTTGTTTACGATGAGAGTGAAAAATGCCCATTTCCACGCAAGCGGCTCCACGTAGGGTTTGAGACAGGGCTGCAGTGTAGATTCTTACACATTGACATGAATTGTTCACACAGGTACGTGCACTCCAGGTTTAACAAAAGAAAGGTCTCTGAAGGTCGTGCCATTATAAGATTTTACTCAACATTCTCAATTGGAATACTGTCCATTCTACTTTCCCAACATCAGTATGTACAGAGAGTTTGAATGCCCGTGTATGTGTGGAGGAGCTGAAAAGATGTGTACACACTTTGATCTTGGCCCCTCGGTGCGGCTACAGACATCATGTGGTACCATTCTCAGCCGTGCCAGTACGGACTGAAATTGGTGAGGGATCTCTAAAAGGTGCATAGCCAAAGAAGTGTAACTAAGAATCCTTTACAAAGGGTACAACTGAAACCATGTGAACAAGAATCCTGTTCTTCACTGAGAACCCAACCCAGCCAGTATTTAGGTGCCTCCGAGTTTTCTGTTACTACATCCGGACATAACAACAATAGACCAAGACCTAAACAAGCCAGACTTATTGGCGTTGTTAATGCTTGTTACCTGTTTCAAATAGATGAGGTACAACGATTTTGTTCTGATAACAATAACTGAAAAGTTCTGCCATTCACACCACATTTCTCTGCAGTCTCTCACTCTGTTAGAGACACCTTGACCCCCTTTTTCCCCACATCTTTTTGAAATCCTCCATTTGCACATTGTGAGCATCATCTTCAGCGCCGTCCTTTCATCTGATTTACTGCAACATTACCCCACACAAACACCACCGCCTGCAGTAAGCACTGCATTTTGTTACCCTTAGGCACTGTTGTGTAACTCCTCTATACACTTTCCCACAGGTACAATTTGCACACGTGTGACCATCACTCTATGTGTTGTGTGGAGAGGACAAAGAGTGGAGGTGCGTGCAGTCTGAACAGCACAAGGACTCACCGACGTGCACTGTGAGAAGCCGACACTGCACTCTGAGTCAAATCCAGAGGGGTCCATCACATCCCACCATAATCACACACCCACAATTTCTACTCAATAACACACCTGGATGCAGCACAGTTTACAGTATACACTGCACACATGCCATGTGTTGCTTACTAAACTACTACACAACATTTGGAAACACAAATCCTCTTACGTAAAGCAGGGTGAAATAACGTGTTACGCATCCAGTGTATTTAGTTTTAGGTGGACTGGTAATAGTGAGCCGCAGCACAGTGAACCTGAAATGCAAAGTGCTAAAGAAAGAAAATGCTTGTAGCTACTAAACAACAAGCATTTGCAATGCAATAGGTCTCGCATTTACGCAAGTTTTAGCTATTGGGATTGCAAATGACAATGCATTTTATTTATGTTTTAATCCCTTGCATGCTGATGACGGCCCCCATCCATCATGCACTACGGCGCTCATGTGCTGATGGCGGCTGGGGGCCGTCATAAACCCGCCCACTCGCGATTTTGCCGCATAGACGCAGAATCGCGCAGCATGCAAGGGGTTAAAGCCCAAATGAAAGGCATCGTCGTTTACAATGCCTATAGCTCAAAGTTGCGTAAATGAGAAACCTATTGCATTGCAAATGCTTGTTTGCCAATGGTACAGGGAATCTTTGAATATTTGCTTTCCAGCTTTAAATAGTAAGGCTGGAGTCAGATATCGTCACAGTTTTAAAAGAATGAAACTAACATTTTTCTTGTGTTGATTTTAGACATTACTGGTGTGGTGTGGAACCCTCCCAGAATTTTGGAAATTGCATTTTCTTTTCAAAATAAAAGTTTACGTGTTCTGAAAATATAAAAAATGTTCATCTCAAATACAGGCTCAATGTTGGTAGGCATTACTTCAACCAATCAAGATCTTAAAACTTAGTAGGCTGGGGTGCACAAGAGTGCTACTTGCAAGTAGCTGGAGAGCTACAAGTATCTCACAAGCTAATTGTTGGATACGCCTGGGATAGATTCAGGGTTTTAAAACGTGTTACTTACTCCTTTCTTTACCTATTTGCAGGGTAAGAGTGACACTTTCACTGGCAGGATACCATGTGATCTACCATCCTGATAAGAATAGGCCATCTCATCCGCCCGCAAACAGGTATAGCAATAGGGACTGGCAGGATTGGGATCACAGTACACAATATGACTGAAAATCAAGCTTCTGGAGTGTGGTCCCAACAATTCACCAGACTGGAATTAGGGGGTGACCACCCGAGCAAGTGTGTGAGTTTACTGTACAGTCATGCTTTCGATGGAAGATACACACACAGCTCAACACTATGGTTGATTAAAGTTGAGGTTTAGGCTAAAGGAAGAGCACTGGGTTTCTTGCTTGCAGCGTCACTCTGTGTACAACCTCCTGGGCTCAAGTCTGCATCCCAAGAATGACAACCTCTCAAGTCAATAGCACACAACATTGAGAAACCTTGCAAAAAAAACCTGTGGCATAATATCAAGCAGGGCGTTAAAATTATCGCCATTTTAGCGGCAGAAAACTGCCACTAAAGCGGGGCGATAATGGGCTTGATAATATGCCCCGTAGAATTCCAATAGAAGCCCAAGTTCACACCAGATTATGGGTTTCTATTGGGATTCACAAGGCCATATTATCAAGCCCATTATTGCCGCTTTAGCGGCAGTTTTCTGCCGCTAAAACGGCGATAATTTTTAGCGCCCTGCTTGATAATATGCCCCCCTGTTCCGTAAACATCAACAGACAATTCAGTTTTGTGGTGATAGCTACTGACACAGCCAAGCCAGGTCAGTTGACTAATGCATGCAAGCGGCGATCTGTGTTTGAACTCATGTCCACAGGTTCAAATCCTGGCAGATTCACGCAGTCTTTCATGCTTCCAAGGTTGAGAAAAATGGGTACCATTTCACTGAGTAATAATAATACATTATCTGTCTATAGTGCCAAGAGACTACCTAGAGGTGAACATGAGCTCTAGAAATACACCTTATATAAAAAAATTGTTTTCCAAAGCATGCAAGCTGTAACAAAATACGTCAACTGTACCCACAACAGCCTCCAAGCCATTTGTCGATTTCTCCACTCGCAGTAACACTACGTTTTTGCAGAGTGGCCATACTACAAGTATGCAGAATACACTGCATCAGGGACCACCTCTGCTTCATTTAAGGCTGTTGTTTCCAGCCCGAAGCACCGGCGTGCAATTGTCAAAAACATCACTTATGACAGTCACTGCATGGTGATGCTGTCGGTCTAGTTTAGAGCTCAGCACAACAGTTGTTTATTGATTCAATACACATTAAGAAGGACTACTACCCACCACCTGAAGCATTCTCCGAGCTTTGGAGGCGTGGAGCCATCCGAAGTTTCGCAATTGTAGAGTGTGATGGTTAGTTGATGTGTTGCTACGGTCACTGGACATGCTGGCTGGGGCAATCGGTAGTGCAGACTGCAGTGACCTCCTGACATGGGCCCTAGAACGTATTTCACAAATTAAGCACTGGAGACAGCGCCTGACTCGGTAACTGTTCCGGACCACCTCTGGCTTGTTACCGATGGCAAAAGGCACTAGCTTAAAATATCTTGACCCGCCATCGCCAGTGCCATTTGACACTGTGGACCTTAACAAGCCAGCTGAAACAAAAACAAGGCATAAAGGGCGATGTGCCGTCTTACCACTTGGGTTTGGTTGTCCTATATCTTAAACTGCAAGGTGTGAAAGGGTCAGCAGAGCAGGAAAGGGGCAAGTGGTTATAGTAGACACAACAATACAAGGCAGGTAGGCTCCTGGCATGGGTGTTCATTGCAGATGCCACAGCACAGGAAAGGCTTGGGGAAAAAGAGTGCCACAGAAGAGAAGGAGCAGAGGAAGGTGGGAGAGCACTAGGGCACAAACCACTGGAACCCCAGCTTTGCGAGGCAGCGATATGACCATGGAGAGAGGGCCAGGCGACGCTCACCGCCCCCACGCGGCAATAAGACCCCGAGCCGACCCGTCCTGAAGCAAGGTGGAAGAGCTCTGCACCCTCCACCGGGATACTTAACATCTGCGGGAAGCAGAGGTGGGACCCGCCCGCAAGCCCCTCGGCAGCCGAGATACCTTTTGGTGCGTTCAGAGTGAGGTCAGCAACCCATCCGCGCTCTGCACCGAGACGGTAGCGCATAACCTCCCGTGGCAGGTGTGATGGGCGAGGGAAGCTAGGGACGTGGTCGCGCAGGCATGCACAGCATGATTTTGGCCTGCAGTAAAACACACCGAACACCACAGTTACCGAAGTCCCAAGCGACACCGGCCCTTTTATTTATAGCTCTCTGGCCACACCTGGCCAGAGAGTGATACAATGTGTAGGACAGGATCCGGGTCGTCCTTCCAGCCAGCAACACTAGAACGTTACATCCCTTATCAGTTTGGTCATTAAACAAACTAAACATAACAACCTAGCACATGAAGTCGGCCAGTCTTTGGTTTGGCTTAGGGTTTGGCCTGAGACTATACTGGTGACGGTGAGTGTCTCTTGGATTGCGAGAGATTGGAACTCCCACACGGGTGGCCTGGCATTCAGGACTACGCTGTTCCAGTCCTTGGGGCCTTGCTGGACTCGACGGGGCACTTGCCCCTGACATGCAGTCTGCATCCTCCACTGAGATTTCCACAGGCTCCAGCCTTTCTGTCACTGGTGGTTCTGTGGCAGGAGTGGGAATTCGCTTGAACCACAAGACATTCCTTGTTACAGTCTTGCCGTTTCTTTCCGCTATGACTGCCATTCCTTTGTTGGATTTCACCACCCACACACCGAGTTCGTAAGGTGTTTTGAACTTCCCGGTGTTCCAGCGATTTCGGCTCAATACAGAGCATCCAGGTGGCAGGACACGGGTTGTTGCTTTGCGTCGTCGGTTGGCTCGGTCATTGGTGCTTTGTCTTTTCACTTGGGTTGTCGTTGGGTCATATGGTTGCTGTTCCCCGCATACTGCTCTTGGGAACATATCATTCCAGGGTCCGGCCAGCATGAGAGACCACGGAGATCTCTGAGTTGTGCAATGGGGTGTGCTACGATATTCCCCCAGGAACTGTTGTAACCTGCATTCTGGGTCGGCACCTTCTGCTGCTGCGATTCGCAATACTTAGTTTATTGTGCGCATGAAGCGCTCCACCTCGCCATTGGCCTGGGGCCATTGTGGCATTATCCGGTGATGTTTGATGCCGAGGCGTGTTAGAAAGTCTCTGAACTCCCCCCCTTGGAAGGGAGGTCCATTGTCAGTCTTGATGATGTGCGGGATGCCGAATAGTGCAAATGATTTTTCTAACACAGGCTGCAGGTTGTTGAACAATGTGGAGGGTAGTACTTCGACGATGGAGTATTTGGTATAGCTGTCGACAATGACAGCAGTGACTCTCCCGTCAGGGAAGATTCCGAAATCCAGACTTAGCCAGGCCCTCGGGGAGGGGGCTGGCTCTTCCGTGATGACAGGTGCTGGAGCATCAGCATTTCCAGAAAGCTGACAGCCGCTATAGTTGCTTACCACTTTTTCAACGTGACTTTCCAGGTCTGGAAACCACACCTTTTCCCTCATTTGGGACTTCATCCGTCCGATGCCCTGGTGTCCTTCATGAGCAAGGACTGTCGCTCGTTCCTGCAAGCTGATAGGCACTACAATTCGTGATCCTCTTAGAACTACCCCATCTTCTGTCGAACTAAGTTTGTGTCTTACTTTCCAGAGCTTGCCAAGACGATTGCGGTCAGGTTCACTCCATCCTTGAATGTCTTTGAGGAACGTTTCCCAGGATCCTCCTCTCAACGCGGCTGCCACCCGCAGGAGGCAGGCATCTTTGTCAAGGTGCTCCTTGATATCTTCTATCGAGATGCCTTGGGGGCATGACCATTGCGAGATCATGTTGATGAAATCCTCCGTTTGCATCTCCTGTTCCAGGCCAGACTCAGTCGCTGTGGCCAGAAGGCGGGATAAAAAATCTGCAGGATTTTTGGCCCCTGGTCAGTAAAGCACTTCCATTTGATAATGTTGCAACTGAATTGCCCATTGTTCAATCCGCGGGGGGTGTGGTGCTGTTCTGCTGAACAATGGCAGAAGGGGCTAATGGCCAGTTATCACTTTAAATGGATGTCCACTGACATAGAGGTGAAAGTGATTGCATGCCCATTTAATCGCAAGTGCTTCCCGCTCTCTCTGTGAATACCTTGCCTCGGTTGCGGTGAGAGCCTTGCTTGCAAAGGCTAATGGGACCCAAGTCCCTGGTTCTGTCTCCTGGGTAAGCACCGTGAATTAGGGTGGGTCTGCACACCGTTAGTAAACTTAATTTATTCAAGATTGAAAAACTGTGATTCGTGACAGTTATCTGTGTGTAAGCGTGCAAGAACAATGGGGAAGGGTACCACCCCCCCTGTGTATGATATGTCAAAGGAGACCCTGGAAGCCAGGGACTATGTTCTGCACAACTATCTGGCAGTAAAGCCTATGGACTCATAGTTAATCCTTTAAATGCACTTTTATTTGTGTTTTTCTGAAGTTCTCATTTCTAAGTTAGAACATCATGATTTCAAATTCATTAAAACAAAAGTATCTCATGTTCCATAATACACAAAAATACAAATGTTTCATAACATTTCGCTCAAACGGTATTCAATTGTAAATGATAAACAAAAAGAAACAGAAAACCCAATGGATTTCGGGTTCACTCTGAACCCTTCGCCAGGGGTTGTAATAACGTTTGATGCTGTTGCAATTCTTCAGGGAAGTGCGGTTCTCGTGTCTACAACAAAATACACCGTTTCAGAAATTTAGAAAAGTCTACCTCTCATGAATGTAATCACCTTCACCAATAGTCTCGAGGTTTGCATTCTCCGTAATCTCAACAAGTAAGTGCTCACAAAGATTGGAAAAGTGTCTCATGCTCATTTAAATGTTAAACCAAACTCCCATCGTGTATTCCAGAAACCAAAGTCTCCAATAAAATCAAAAAATCCACCAAGTGAAACTAGATGTGACTAAGATCTATGTGTGAGATATAATAGGTGGAACTAAATTAATCGAATAAAATAAATCGAAATAAATACCTCCCGGTTACAGAAGGTCTATCTGTTCGTATAAGTGCCAGAAGCGCAATGGTTCATCAATATCTGTAAATATGAATGTAACAGAACTCATCATCATTTACCGCTGAACTCATCTGTGCCAAATTATCCAAAGAGTAAGGGGCATATTTATGATAACTGGCGCAGCCCCAGGGATGCGCCAGGTATTTTGCGCCGCTGCTCCGCCACCCATGGTGCGCCGCATTTACAATGCGGCGCACCATGGGGCAAAAACGGCACAGATGCGTGACGCATCTGTGCCGTAAAGGTGGCGCATTGCTGGAGTTGCGTCGCAAGCGCGACGCAACTCCAGCAAGGCTCAGGGGTGCCCCATCTATACAATGCTGCGTCAAGACCTACGCCTGCTTCAAGCAGGCGCAGGGTTTTGACGCAGCATTGGCCTGAAAGTGACTGAGTGAAATCTTATAGATTTCACTCAGCCACTTTTGCGAGGCGCACCTGCCCCGGAATGCCCACCCTGCGCCGGAACGCCCACAAGTGGCGCAGGGCTTTACAACGTGATGCATCTGCCTAGATGCGTCACGTTGTAAATGGGTCGTAGGGATGCGCCACGTTTACGCCGCAGTTGCGTGACGTAAGCATGGTGCATTCCCATCATAAATCTGCCCCTCAATGTGTAAGTGAACCTACCCCTCCAAAAGCAAGACTTTGAATCCGAATCTACTCCGATGGAAAAACTTTTATTTGTGTGGTGACTTCTGTTTTCTGTCCTGGGTAAGCACGGCACCTAGGCCCACTGGGATGGCGTCCACAATCAGTTCCGTGGGACGTGATGTGTCAAAATAGGCCATTGTCGTACTGTCCAATAGGGCAGCCTTCACTTGTTTAAATGCCTTGTCTTCTTCCGGGGTCCACTTCCATGGAGTCTCCTTCTTCGTGAGATTACGTAACGGCTCTGCGATAGTTGCTAAGTTCGGAATGAAGCGTTCGCAATACGTCTCCATCCCTAGGAAATTTCTCACCTCTGGTGCGTTCAATGGTGCCGGTGCAAGGTGTATCGTTGAGACTTCCGGGGATCCACTGTGACACCATCTGCACTGAATACGTATCCAAAGAAATCGATGGACTTTTGGAAAAATTGGCACTTCTCTCTGTGGAGTGTCACGCTGTGCTCGGCCAGCCATTGCAGGGTGGCACGCAGTCGTCGATGGTGCTCTTCGATGGTCTTCGAGTGAATCAATATGTCGTCACATACATTGAGTACACCTCCTAGGCCAGATAGTATTTCTCTCACGGTGTTCTGAAATATTTCCGCCGCCGCTGATATTCCAAAATGTAACCATTTGTAGCACCGGAGCCCAAGATGTGTGGAGAAGGTGGTTATATATCTGCTCTTCTCTGCTAGCGTGAGTTGGTGAGAGCCGGCGTTCAAATCTAACTTCGAGAACCACTGGGCACCGTTTAGGTCAGCCAAGATGTCGTCTACTGTCGGGGTTAGATGCCTTTCTCGCCGGATTGCTCGGTTCGGCATCCTCATGTCCATGCATATGCGGATTTTTCCCGGTTGTTTCAGCTTTTCCGCAATCACTATTGGTGATACCCAAGGAGTCGGGCCTGTTACCTTTTCAATAACCCCTTGCCGTTCCAGCTCCTGTAGTTCCTTTTCGACTAACGGTCAAAGATGAAAGGGGATTCGTTGATGTCTCAGGGCCACCGGTTGGACGGCTTTGTCGATATGTAGTTTCACGTGCGGTCTCCGTATGCTACCCAGTCCGTCGAACAGTTGCGGGAACATTTCTAGGACGTCATCAGCCTGTAGGAGTTTGACTGCATTCGCAAAGCTAATTAGCCTAAGGTCCTCTGCAGTGTGGCTGCCAACTAGTATGTCGGCCTCTCTGTCCACGACATGGAAAACTGTTGTTACTTCATGCCCTTCCGACCTCACTTGAACGGTCATCTTCCCATTGAGAGGTAACGGGGTTGTGCTGCCATAAATTTGTATTTTAATTTTGGATGGAGTGAGGGTTGGCTTCGGGCTCAATCATTTGTAGTGCTGTGATCCCATCACATTGACGGTCGCTCCCATGTCAATTAAGCCAGTCACCTGGGACCCGTCGATTTCGATGTTGCACTTCGGTTGCGGCCGCCGCCGCTTCTTCATGTCACTCGCGACCGACACAAAATAACACTCTTCCTCTTCTTCCTCCGTTGACGAATCTTCCAGGCGATTGCGGGTTCTGTCCGTCCGCGATGCTGGATGCTCCGCTAGTATTAGGTTTCTTTCTTACAGCCCCTGTTGGTGGCTTTCTCCCTGTGTTGCCTCTTCCTTGTGCGCTTCCTCGGCATACACTTGCAAAGTGGTTTGGGATTCCGCACTTTGAACATGACTTTCCTCTTGCCAGACAGCTCTCTGGTGGGTGCTCTTCTCTTCCACACCATCCGCATGACGCTCGCCGTGGCACTCTGGGTGGCCATAGACCTCTCCCTCCCCGGGATGCTGTGCGAACTGCGTCAGCCCGCTCTACTTTGACACTGGCTACTGGTTGCTGGGCCGCAGCCCCTTGCATGTTCGTCAGTCACTTGCTGGCTTGTGCCTTCTGGTCTATTCTGGTCTCCTGTTTTTCCACTCCGACTGCCTTTCTGGCCTTGGCGTTGTGTCTCGTGTGTTGGGCTGCCTCTTGCTGGCTCTTGTGCTTGCCACAGTCCGTTTCTCTGTCACCCCCCCCCCCCCCGCTGGGTTACTTGCATTTGCCAATGCTTATTTGATATGGGGGGGGGTCGCTGCTGTGTGTCCCTTCGTTGGTGGGACTGCCTGGCTACTTATATCCACCTCTGCCTGTTTCTCAGAGGTAGGGTTGCTGCCGGTTGCTTGTTTGCCTTTGCCAATGTTTATTTGGTGGCCTTACTACTGTTTGTTTGTTGGCCTGTGTCTGAGCTCTGTCGGAGCACGTTGGGTGTGCTTTCTTGTCCTTCTGCCCCTTTTCCTCGGCTCACTCGGGACTTCTCTCTACTCAGGGCCGCTGCGGTCCTGCGCGGCGACTCCTTGCGCTCTGAGCACGTGTTCAGGCTGGTGAGGGCTTCTCCTGCGCACTGCCAATGCGCGGGACTGCTCTTCACTCACGGCGCTTCCCGATGGCTCCCAGGACGCCGCTAAACGTGCACACAGCCTCTGTCTCACTTCCTTTGCGCCCTTACCGGCAGGGACACCTCCGGATGAGGTCAAGGTCGAGTCCCTCGCACTCCAGTCTCGGATGGCTGTTCTCCGGGTTCGCCAGTTGCCGAGGCGGCTCTGCTGGGCTCGGCAGGGCCTCGTCGACTCCGCGTTGTCTTCCACCGCACGGTGAGCCTTTCTCGTTGCAGGGTCACACTTTTGGGGATCTCAACCTCGTCGCCAGTGTGATGGGCGAGGGAAGCTAGGGACGAGGTCGTGCAGGCATGCACAAACAACAAGTGATGGACTGAATGTGGATCAATGTCACACACTCCCCCAGTCAAAAGATCTGGGCCCAAATCCATCGTTTTTTTGCACTCCACACCACCCTGGGTTAGACAATGGCGATATGCAAATCAGCTCTGACCCTGTTGCCCCATGGGAACAGTCCAGTCCGAACTACAAAAGCCATGTCCTTCCCAGAACGGATTCAAGCATCCGAGGACCGGACCGGTTTTGAGGTAACACCTCTCTTCAGCCCGGCTAGCTTGACTCCAAGTGGTGTGGAGTGCCTGGGACCCACGTCTGGGCATCCCCAGCGCACTTAGGGCGGCAATTGCAAAAACAACAAGTGATGGACTGAATGTGGATCAATGTCACACACTCCCCCAGTCAAAAGATCTGGGCCCAAATCCATCGTTTTTTTGCACTCCACACCACCCTGGGTTAGACAATGGCGATATGCAAATCAGCTCAGACCCTGTTGCCCCATGGGAACAGTCCAGTCCGAACTACAAAAGCCATGTCCTTCCCAGAACGGATTCAAGCATCCGAGGACCGGACCGGTTTCGAGATAACACCTCTCTTCAGCCCGGCTAGCTTGACTCCAAGTGGTGTGGAGTGCCTGGGACCCACGTCTGGGCATCCCCAGCGCACTTAGGGCGGCAATTGCAAAAACAACAAGTGATGGACTGAATGTGGATCAATGTCACACACTCCCCCAGTCAAAAGATCTGGGCCCAAATCCATCGTTTTTTTGGTACTCCACACCACCCTGGGTTAGACAATGGCGATATGCAAATCAGCTCTGACCCTGTTGCCCCATGGGAACAGTCCAGTCCGAACTACAAAAGCCATGTCCTTCCCAGAATGGATTCAAGCATCCGAGGACCGGACCGGTTTCGAGGTAACACCTCTCTTCAGCCCGGCTAGCTTGACTCCAAGGACATGGCTTTTGTAGTTCGGACTGGACTGTTCCCATGGGGCACAGGGTCAGCGCTGATTTGCATATCGCCATTGTCTAACCCAGGGTGGTGTGGAGTGGAAAAACGATGGATTGGGGCCCAGATCTTTGGACTGGGGTGAATGTGTGACATTGATCCACATTCTGTCCATCATTGTTGTGTTTGCAGTTACCGCTCTAAGTGTACTGGGGATGCTCAGACGTGAGTCCCAGTTACTCCACACCACTGGAATCAAGCTAGCCGGGCTGAAGAGAGGTGTTACCTCGAAACCGGGCCGGTCCTCGGATGCTTGTTTCCGTTCTGGGAAGGACATGGCTTTTGTAGTTCGGACTGGACTGTTCCCATGGGGCACAGGGTCAGCGCTGATTTGCATATCGCCATTGTCTAACCCAGGGTGGTGTGGAGTGGAAAAATGATGGATTGGGGCCCAGATCTTTGGACTGGGGTGAATGTGTGACATTGATCCACATTCTGTCCATCATTGTTGTGTTTGCAGTTACCGCTCTAAGTGTACTGGGGATGCTCAGACGTGAGTCCCAGTTACTCCACACCACTGGAATCAAGCTAGCCGGGCTGAAGAGAGGTGTTACCTCGAAACCGGGCCGGTCCTCGGATGCTTGTTTCCGTTCTGGGAAGGACATGGCTTTTGTAGTTCGGACTGGACTGTTCCCATGGGGCACAGGGTCAGCGCTGATTTGCATATCGCCATTGTCTAACCCAGGGTGGTGTGGAGTGGAAAAACGATGGATTGGGGCCCAGATCTTTGGACTGGGGTGAATGTGTGACATTGATCCACATTCTGTCCATCATTGTTGTGTTTGCAGTTACCGCTCTAAGTGTACTGGGGATGCTCAGACGTGAGTCCCAGTTACTCCACAACACTGGAATCAAGCTAGCCGGGCTGAAGAGAGGTGTTACCTCGAAACCGGGCCGGTCCTCGGATGCTTGTTTCCGTTCTGGGAAGGACATGGCTTTTGTAGTTCGGACTGGACTGTTCCCATGGGGCACAGGGTCAGCGCTGATTTGCATATCGCCATTGTCTAACCCAGGGTGGTGTGGAGTGGAAAAACGATGGATTGGGGCCCAGATCTTTGGACTGGGGTGAATGTGTGACATTGATCCACATTCTGGCCATCATTGTTGTGTTTGCAGTTACCGCTCTAAGTGTACTGGGGATGCTCAGACGTGAGTCCCAGTTACTCCACACCACTGGAATCAAGCTAGCCGGGCTGAAGAGAGGTGTTACCTCGAAACCGGGCCGGTCCTCGGATGCTTGTTTCCGTTCTGGGAAGGACATGGCTTTTGTAGTTCGGACTGGACTGTTCCCATGGGGCACAGGGTCAGCGCTGATTTGCATATCGCCATTGTCTAACCCATGTTGGTGTGGAGTGGAAAAACGATGGATTGGGGCCCAGATCTTTGGACTGGGGTGAATGTGTGACATTGATCCACATTCTGTCCATCATTGTTGTGTTTGCAGTTACCGCTCTAAGTGTACTGGGGATGCTCAGACGTGAGTCCCAGTTACTCCACACCTGGAATCAAGCTAGCCGGGCTGAAGAGAGGTGTTACCTCGAAACCGGGCCGGTCCTCGGATGCTTGTTTCCGTTCTGGGAAGGACATGGCTTTTGTAGTTCGGACTGGACTGTTCCCATGGGGCACAGGGTCAGCGCTGATTTGCATATCGCCATTGTCTAACCCAGGGTGGTGTGGAGTGGAAAAACGATGGATTGGGGCCCAGATCTTTGGACTGGGGTGAATGTGTGACATTGATCCACATTCTGTCCATCATTGTTGTGTTTGCAGTTACCGCTCTAAGTGTACTGGGGATGCTCAGACGTGAGTCCCAGTTACTCCACACCACTGGAATCAAGCTAGCCGGGCTGAAGAGAGGTGTTACCTCGAAACCGGGCCGGTCCTCGGATGCTTGTTTCTGTTCTGGGAAGGACATGGCTTTTGTAGTTCGGACTGGACTGTTCCCATGGGGCACAGGGTCAGCGCTGATTTGCATATCGCCATTGTCTAACCCAGGGTGGTGTGGAGTGGAAAAACGATGGATTGGGGCCCAGATCTTTGGACTGGGGTGAATGTGTGACATTGATCCACATTCTGTCCATCATTGTTGTGTTTGCAGTTACCGCTCTAAGTGTACTGGGGATGCTCAGACGTGAGTCCCAGTTACTCCACACCACTGGAATCAAGCTAGCCGGGCTGAAGAGAGGTGTTACCTCGAAACCGGGCCGGTCCTCGGATGCTTGTTTCCGTTCTGGGAAGGACATGGCTTTTGTAGTTCGGACTGGACTGTTCCCATGGGGCACAGGGTCAGCGCTGATTTGCATATCGCCATTGTCTAACCCAGGGTGGTGTGGAGTGGAAAAACGATGGATTGGGGCCCAGATCTTTGGACTGGGGTGAATGTGTGACATTGATCCACATTCTGTCCATCATTGTTGTGTTTGCAGTTACCGCTCTAAGTGTACTGGGGATGCTCAGACGTGAGTCCCAGTTACTCCACACCACTGGAATCAAGCTAGCCGGGCTGAAGAGAGGTGTTACCTCGAAACCGGGCCGGTCCTCGGATGCTTGTTTCCGTTCTGGGAAGGACATGGCTTTTGTAGTTCGGACTGGACTGTTCCCATGGGGCACAGGGTCAGCGCTGATTTGCATATCGCCATTGTCTAACCCAGGGTGGTGTGGAGTGGAAAAACGATGGATTGGGGCCCAGATCTTTGGACTGGGGTGAATGTGTGACATTGATCCACATTCTGTCCATCATTGTTGTGTTTGCAGTTACCGCTCTAAGTGTACTGGGGATGCTCAGACGTGAGTCCCAGTTACTCCACACCACTGGAATCAAGCTAGCCGGGCTGAAGAGAGGTGTTACCTCGAAACCGGGCCGGTCCTCGGATGCTTGTTTCCGTTCTGGGAAGGACATGGCTTTTGTAGTTCGGACTGGACTGTTCCCATGGGGCACAGGGTCAGCGCTGATTTGCATATCGCCATTGTCTAACCCATGTTGGTGTGGAGTGGAAAAACGATGGATTGGGGCCCAGATCTTTGGACTGGGGTGAATGTGTGACATTGATCCACATTCTGTCCATCATTGTTGTGTTTGCAGTTACCGCTCTAAGTGTACTGGGGATGCTCAGACGTGAGTCCCAGTTACTCCACACCACTGGAATCAAGCTAGCCGGGCTGAAGAGAGGTGTTACCTCGAAACCGGGCCGGTCCTCGGATGCTTGTTTCCGTTCTGGGAAGGACATGGCTTTTGTAGTTCGGACTGGACTGTTCCCATGGGGCACAGGGTCAGCGCTGATTTGCATATCGCCATTGTCTAACCCAGGGTGGTGTGGAGTGGAAAAACGATGGATTGGGGCCCAGATCTTTGGACTGGGGTGAATGTGTGACATTGATCCACATTCTGTCCATCATTGTTGTGTTTGCAGTTACCGCTCTAAGTGTACTGGGGATGCTCAGACGTGAGTCCCAGTTACTCCACACCACTGGAATCAAGCTAGCCGGGCTGAAGAGAGGTGTTACCTCGAAACCGGGCCGGTCCTCGGATGCTTGTTTCTGTTCTGGGAAGGACATGGCTTTTGTAGTTCGGACTGGACTGTTCCCATGGGGCACAGGGTCAGCGCTGATTTGCATATCGCCATTGTCTAACCCAGGGTGGTGTGGAGTGGAAAAACGATGGATTGGGGCCCAGATCTTTGGACTGGGGTGAATGTGTGACATTGATCCACATTCTGTCCATCATTGTTGTGTTTGCAGTTACCGCTCTAAGTGTACTGGGGATGCTCAGACGTGAGTCCCAGTTACTCCACACCACTGGAATCAAGCTAGCCGGGCTGAAGAGAGGTGTTACCTCGAAACCGGGCCGGTCCTCGGATGCTTGTTTCCGTTCTGGGAAGGACATGGCTTTTGTAGTTCGGACTGGACTGTTCCCATGGGGCACAGGGTCAGCGCTGATTTGCATATCGCCATTGTCTAACCCAGGGTGGTGTGGAGTGGAAAAACGATGGATTGGGGCCCAGATCTTTGGACTGGGGTGAATGTGTGACATTGATCCACATTCTGTCCATCATTGTTGTGTTTGCAGTTACCGCTCTAAGTGTACTGGGGATGCTCAGACGTGAGTCCCAGTTACTCCACACCACTGGAATCAAGCTAGCCGGGCTGAAGAGAGGTGTTACCTCAAAACCGGGCCGGTCCTCGGATGCTTGTTTCCATTCTGGGAAGGACATGGCTTTTGTAGTTCGGACTGGACTGTTCCCATGGGGCACAGGGTCAGCGCTGATTTGCATATCGCCATTGTCTAACCCAGGGTGGTGTGGAGTGGAAAAACGATGGATTGGGGCCCAGATCTTTGGACTGGGGTGAATGTGTGACATTGATCCACATTCTGTCCATCATTGTTGTGTTTGCAGTTACCGCTCTAAGTGTACTGGGGATGCTCAGACGTGAGTCCCAGTTACTCCACACCACTGGAATCAAGCTAGCCGGGCTGAAGAGAGGTGTTACCTCGAAACCGGGCCGGTCCTCGGATGCTTGTTTCCGTTCTGGGAAGGACATGGCTTTTGTAGTTCGGACTGGACTGTTCCCATGGGGCACAGGGTCAGCGCTGATTTGCATATCGCCATTGTCTAACCCAGGGTGGTGTGGAGTGGAAAAACGATGGATTGGGGCCCAGATCTTTGGACTGGGGTGAATGTGTGACATTGATCCACATTCTGTCCATCATTGTTGTGTTTGCAGTGCAGGCATGCACAGCATGATTTTCGCCAGCAGTAAAACACACCGGACACCACAGTTACTTAGTCGGGACTGGAAGTCCTGAGCGATCCCGGCCTTTTATTTATAGCTATCTGGCCACGCCTGGCCAGAGGGTGATACAATGTGTAGGACAGTATCCGGGTCGCCTTTCCAGCCAGCAACACTAGAACGTTACAGCAGGCATTTTATCAATACCCGTGGACGCACGTGAAAACTGCCTAAATGTGCCCGGAGCCCCCGTGGGCGTCCTCACAACCCCCTAAACCCTCGGGCAGGGCCCCCACCTTAGTACGGCCAACCCGCATGCCTCCTGCCGCAGAGGCATGGCCAACTGTGCTTGGGTCCCTGGGGTGGCCTTAGGCATGTGCAAGCTGTGCACCTGCACAGGGCCGCCAAACCCCAGGGGCCGCCACGCCAATATATATCCTTAATAGAATAATCCTCTGAGGATGGATACATATTTGCATGGCGGCCCTTGGCACGGATTTGGTAGCCTCCGGCTCTGTAACACCTTCCTGAGCTCCGGGGGGTTCTGCCCCGCCCGGACCCCCTCTTGCGGGGCCCCTACCTACGCTCCCTGCCCAGGGCCGCCATGAGCCTAGGGCCACCCCTGCCGGAGGAGGCCACCCCCCCTATGGGAAACCCCCAGGGTTGCGATCACCTCCGTGACCAGGCCGTGGTCGATCGAAGGGGAGGTCATCAAGTCCCGCACAGGGTTAGCAGGGGGGACTGGCGCCAAACTAGGAAGCATCAATGCAATTACAATACAATACAATTGAGCAAAAATACAACTTACATTTAAAAGCCATATTTCGTAAGATAGAAATCGGTCATAATTAAAATGTGTCGGGGAAAATCACATTAATTTGTTTCCCAATCCTCCATTATATGAGTGTCTGTCCCAAAAACGTACACCTACTGTCGCAGCCAAGAGGTAACAGCAGGCAGTGGATAACAGCAGGCAGTGGGTAACAGCAGACAGTGGATAGAAGCAGGCAGTGGGTAACAGCAGGCAGTGGGTAACAGCAGGCATTGGACAACAGCAGGCAGTGGACAACAGCAGGCAGTGGGTAACAGCAGGCAGTGGATAACAGCAGGCAGTGGGTAACAGCAGGCAGTGGGTAACAGCAGGCAGTGGATAACAACAGGCAGTGGGTAACACCAGGCAGTGGGTAACAGCAGGCAATGGATAACAGCAGGCAGTGGGTAACAGCCATCCAAAGGCGAATTTACTTAATCAATAAATAGGTGAAGCAGATTTTATGGCATGCACATTTCATTTTCAGAGGCTGCATAACAACAGAGGCCAGCACTGACCCTGGCAATATGACCTTGAACATTTAAAGGCATCTGGTCTACATAATAAGACCCTTTAACACCACCGTCGTGCCGGATATCAAACAATCAATCAATCAATCAGAGTACTTGTAAAGCGTGCTACTTACCCGTGAGGGTCCCAAGGCGCTGAGGGGAGGGGGTGCTGCTACTGTTCGAAGAGCCAGGTCTTGAGGAGTCTTCTGAAGGCGAGTAGGTCTTGGGTCTGCCGTATGTGGGTAGGGAGGAGTGTTCCAGGTCTTGGTGGCGAGGTAGGAGAAGGATCTGCCGGAGGGTGTTCGTTGAATGCGGGGGACAGTGGCGAGGGCGAGGCTGGCGGAGCAGAGATGGCGGGTGGGGGTGTGGAAGCTGAGGTAGGCTGGTCTGGCGTTGTGGAGTGCTTTGTGTGCATGGGTGAGGAGCTTAAAGGTGATCCTCTTGTCGACGGGGAGCCAGTGTAGGTCTCTCAGGTGGGGGGTGATGTGGCTGCGGTCGGGGACATTGACGATCAGTGGGAGGAGGCGTTTTGGATGCGTTGTAGTCGTCGTAGGTGTTTGGCTGGGATTCCTGCGTAGAGTACGTTGCCGTAGTCCAGTCTGCTGCTGACGAGGGCCTGTGTCACCGTTCTTCTTGTTTCGGTCGGGATCCACTTGTAGATCCTGCGGAGCATGCGGAGGGTGTTGTAGCAGGAGGAGGAGATGGCATTTATTAATTTTATTTATTTATTTATTTATTTGCGGGTTTGTATCGCGCTTGAATCAACTCCTTCCAGAGTATCTCTGCGCCCAAAAAACACCAAAAGCATGGTCAAGCAGTCAATGGATAGCGGATTCATTCTGAAACAGGAATGTTTTGAGCTTCTTCCTGAAGCTCAAATGTTCAGGACATTGCCTCAAAGCAAGGGGGAGCTGGTTCCATAGAGTGGGACTAACTACAGATAAAGCCTTGCCACCCTGTCTGGCCTTTCTCACAGCTGGCACTCTCAGGAGAAGCTGGTTACTGGACCTAAGCACCAAACTGGATTGTATGGAATGAATTTATCTCTCCAGTGCGATGGCCCTAATCCTTTTAGGCTCTTGTGGATTAAACAGCATGTCTTGAATTTTACCCTGTTACGGACTGAGAGCTAATGCAATTTCTCCAAGAGGGGTTTAGACGGTGTCCTAGGGGGGCATTTAGTACCAGCCTGGCAGCAGTATTTTGAATCATCTGGAGTTTGGCCAATACTCCATCATTGGCCGATAGCAGGAGGCCATTACAATAGTCAAAACGACTAAGTATCAGAGCTTGCACCAAGGTTTTCCTGATGAAGTCAGGTAGCAGGGGAAAAACCTTCCGCAACAAGCCAATGACATGGAAACAGGAACCCACAGTGATGTTACAATGCTGTTTAAGAGAGAGTTCATGATCCAAGCGCACTCCCAGATTTTTCACAACCAGCTTGGGTTCTGGGACCGGGCCAAGATCTTGCTGCCACCAGTCCGGGGTCCACAGGATCTTTGCTTCCCCAAAGAGCATAACCTCAGTTTTGCCTACGTTACATTGGAGGCAATTAGATGTCATCCAATTTGCTACCGCCTTCATGCCATTGGAAAAAGATGTTTTCACCTTGTCGGTAAGAGTTTTAAAAGGAAACAGGAGCTGGGTATCATCCGCGTAGGATACCGGGATGAAACCGAACTCTCTCAAGATTCTAGCCCGGGGGGCCACGTAGATGTTGAAAAGAGTTGGGCTCAAACAGGAGCCCTGTGGCACCCCCTTGGTAATCTCAGTCTCAACCGAACGAAATGTGCCCATACTCATACTAACCGATTGAGTCCGGTTAGATAGGAAACTTCTTAACCAGGCCAGTGCTGAACTCACAAGACCGATCTTAGCAAGCCGTTCGAGCAGAATATTATGGGATATAGTGTCGAACGCTGCCGACAAGTCCAACAGTACCAGGACTACCGAATGACCCCTGTCCTGGTAAATATGTAGATCATCCGTCACTGACAGTAGTGCCGACTCAGTACTGTGCTTCGGCCTAAAGCCAAATTGCGAGTGGTCTAGACAGCTGGTCTGTTCGATATAGCACAAAAGGTGCCTGTTCACATGTCTTTCAGTAAGCTTTCCCATGAATGGAAGTAGGGATATCAGTCTGAGATTTGACAAATCCGTTCAAGGGATTGTAGCATTCTTTCTAATAGGTCTTACCGATGCCTTTTTCCATGCCATGGGCACTCGGCCTTCGGTCAGTGATAGATTCACAAGGCACTGAATCCCTGTGCCCAGTGTCTTAACCACCACTCCTTCAACTCGCTGTGGACATTAAAATCTCCAAGGAGTAGGAATTCGCTTCCAGGATCGATATGTGCAGCCAATACCTCCAACAGTGAAATGGAGAAGTTTGCGCAGGGGTAGGGGGGGCGATAGACTAATGCCCCTTTACGACCAGCTTTATTAGGCATATTAATCTTAAAAATCATCAATTCCAACTCAGAGGTGCTATATTCTTCTAGAATTGAGATGGAAGGGTCGCTCCTATAGACAATGGCTATACCTCCCCCAGATTTGACTGGGCGGTCTAATCTAAGTATCTTATAGCCATCCCGGATCCCTAGTGTAATTGCTGGAACTGAGTTGGGTTTTAACCAAGTTTCGGTTAGGAAACATAGGTCTGGCTTTCGCGAGGAGATTAGCTCCCAGACTTCAGGGTAATGTTTAGATAACGATCGAATGTTACATAGCAGGTTCTTACAGCCTAGTTGCGTGTTTGGTCCCAGCCCTCTAGTGGGCACATACTGTGATTCCCCCGATTTCCTATCACATAATGCCTGGAAGTGGCATTTTCTACAGGAGAAAGGGCCCTCCGGAGGAGTTCCCACCTCCCCAGAACATCCCAACTGAGAGGGCATCCATAAGCCTAATAGTTCTCGCGAAGTGTAGCTTACCCGAGTAGTAGCATGACAGCCAGGGACAGCAGATGGAAATGCCATGGCTCCTAGACCCGTCCGGTCACGGACGGGCGGAGACGGGCTTCTCTTTGGCTTGTCTTAGGCGCGTCCTTAGGTGCACCCCTGCGCGCGACTGCTGCGTGCTCAGAATGATGAGAAGGCTAAGTAGCCCTTCCTTGGGGAAAACTAGACTGCTACCCGCTTCGTGCAAGCGGAAGTGGAGTGTGTGTGTCTGGCTCTTACCTGTCCGCCCTCCGCTCTACGGCGCTAATTGCCGAGTCGGACCGGGGCGGGCAGGCTATACTATTGAGCGCAGACATCCCTGTGCGCGAGTGGGTCTCTGTCACCCCCTGTGGCACCAAAAGCAGCATGGGGAATTTTAAAAAACTGCGATACAAGTGTATTAAAAGTAAATCAAGTTGTGCAATTTTAAAATAACATCAAAGGATTTCAGGCACCAAAATGCTTAGTCCAATTATAACTAGGCTTGAGGTATCTTGCTGGCGTCAAAGCGGGTCGGGGAGACTCTGCCACCGTCCCTACCGCGGTCAGCCGGCAGCTCCTCGCTGCTTAAGTAGCCCTTCCTTGGGGAAAACTAGACCGCTACCTGCTTCGTGCAAGCGGAAGTGGAGTGTGTGTGTGTGACAAGGAGTGGTGGACCCCCAGAACTGACCCTGTGATGCCTCCTTCGTTACAGACGACTCCTTGGGAAAACGAACAGGATGACCATGAAGAAATAGAACCCGGTCCCTTTAATTGGGCGTTTTCTGAGGAGGAGGCCCGACCTCCAGTCCACGTCAGTGCAGCCGGAGTGGACAAAACCCAGGAAGTATGGTACGGGGCGTGTGACGTCACCCCGGTGGAGCAGGAGAGGAGGGGAGTCGGAGTGGGAGAGCGGAAAGGAGGACGGAGCGAAGAAACCAGGCGTATATCGGAGGAAGAGACCGAAGAAAGCGGTGAAGGGTCCCAAGGAGAGCCAGGAGGCCAACGACACCACGAGCCGCCGTGCCACGCTCCCGGGGGAGGAGTGTGGCTTTCTCAGGTACGGCAGCGTATGGCGGCCTGGGTGGGAAGCAAGCGCGTGTAGAGTGTAATTAGCCCCGTTCTATCCATAGTCCTCCCCTCCTCGTGTTTCTTTACCCCGCGTTTACCCCTCACCGTATGTACTCACTGTCCCACACGTGTGCTGAGTGTACAGCATCACCGGGTGAACCCCTATCGCACAACACGGTCCCGAGGTGCACGAACCCCCAGAGGACAGTAACACTAACGGCCCTGTTTCTGTTGGTCTTCTCTTTCCTGGGGAACCCGGAGCCTGTGAAGCAGACGCCTTACCTGGACAGCCCAGAGGAGAGCCGCACTACGTCAGCCCAGGGGGAACTCCTACCGCCACCAAAACGGATCCTAGTCAATTCGCCAAAGAAAGACTGACTTTCCGGACAAGAAGGACCTTAATGTTGAACACTAAACGGGGTATCCCAATAAAACCTGCTTTGCCACAACAAACTGGTGTGTCTCTAATCCCTGACCCACCTTCCAGGCCCACAGTGGTGTCAGAAGTGGGATCTACTCCCTCAGAGCAAGAAAAAGCGGACATGGAACAGGTTATCCAAACCTTGATAGATGGGCAACAGAAGTTGGAGTGGGCTGTCAGTCAACAAATCAGCACGGCAGACGCTGACAGAGCCCTTTTCCGCTCCACGATGACGCAGGAAATGGACAACCTATAGAAAGTGGTACAAACCCCAGGGACTGCTGTGTCACAGGATCGAAGACCCTTTGGCCCTCATCCATCCGGAGTGGCCCTGCAGAAGTACGTCACCGGAGAAGACCCAGACGCCTTCCTGGTCAACTTCGAAAGAGCTGCCCGCGCTTGTGGGTGGCCGGAAGAGAAGTGGCCCTTCTTCCTTGCCCCCTTTTTAGTAAGGGAAGCGCAGACGGCCTACCAAGTCGCTAACCATGCAGGCACCGCCACGTATACGGAGATTAAAGGGGTGATACTAGACCACCTCGGGATGGATGCCGAAGCATACAGGCTCAGGTTCCGAAAGGAAAAAGGGGTGGCGGGCGAAAACCCGAAGACGCTATACTTAAGACTGAAAATGGCTGCAGAACAGTGGCTAAGGCCGGAAAACAGAAGCAAAGAAGACGTCATGACCAGCATTGTACTGGAGCAGTTCATGGAGGCATTGCCGTATGGAACTCAGAGATGGTTGAAGCAGCATTCGGGTCTGACAGCCGCACAGGCCGTAGAGATGGCGGCCAACTATGCCAGAGCGGCGCCCAGGTCGTTTCCCTGGGACACAGAAAAAGCCACAAAGACACCAATGCCTCCTCCGAAAACAGAGAAAAAGAGAGCTGTATTCGAACCTATGAAGCCACGGCCTTTCCGACCGGACATAACACCCATGAAAGGGCCCCAGTGCTTCGAATGCGGAGAGTGGGGCCACATAGCCCGCTTATGCCCACGGAAAAGACCCGTTGAGGAACCCATGGAAGTCGGATACATCCCTAAAACAGTGCTATACACCGCGGAGATGGGACCTTCCTATTATGTAAGAGTCAGGGTGAACGACTCCCCTGTTAAGGCTCTGTTGGATTCAGGGTGTAGGCAATCCGTTATCAGAGAAAAACTGCTGTTCCCCACACAGATAGGACAGGAAGGTGAAGTGCACATCCGATGTGTCCATGGGGACGTGAAGACCTATCCCCTGGCCCGCATCATCATACACCCTATAGGAAGAGAACCATGTACAGTGAGAGTGGGGGTGGTGGGGTCCCTCCCCGAGGAACTGATTCTAGGGGTAAATAATCCTCAGTTCCTGTCCTTATTCAAAAGGGAGCTAGACCTACGCCCCGCTAAAGCCTACTTGACTGTCGAACCATGGGCCCTAGACCGGGGATTTAAATTCGCACAGTCCAACGACCCTTCACTGTTGAACGCATGGGAGGCAGCCCATACAGCACAGTCAGAAACCACAGCTCCCACATACCCCCGGTTTAGCATAGAATGTGATCTACTGTATAGGGAAGGAAAAGAAGGGGACCATAAACAACTGGTGGTTCCAAAGGAATTCCGTGAACAAATCCTGTTCTATGCACATACCCATCTAACAGCGGGACATAGTGGGGCAGAAAAGACCACCCAGAACATACTGCGATTGTTCTACTGGCCCGGGATATACAAAGAGACCGAGGCTTATTGCCATCGCTGTGAGGTGTGTCAGAGGAAGAATCTCACCAGACCGCCTTCGGTGCCTTTGCAACCGCTGCCCATCATTGGCAATCCCTGGGAACGCGTGGGAATGGATCTCATAGGGCCTCTGCCACGCTCCTCAAGGGGACACACATATGCCTTGGTGGTCGTAGACTACGCCACCAGGTTCCCCGAGGCGTTCCCTCTTAGCGCCCCGACCTCTAGGAATGTTGCCGAAAAGTTAGTGGAGTTGTTCTCGAGAGTGGGGTTCCCACGAGAAATCCTAACGGATCAAGGGACTCCATTTGTTTCACGAATGATGACTGAGATCTGCAAGACGCTGGATCTCCGGCACATTCGTACGTCCGCCTACCACCCGCAAACGGACGGTTTAGTGGAACGGTACAACAGAACCCTAAAGACAACCCTAAAAAAACTATTAACAACTGAACCCAAGGACTGGGATAAAATGCTCCCCTTAGCTTTATACGTGGTGAGAGCACAGGTCCAGAGTAGCCTCGGTGTTTCTCCCTTCGAAATGTTGTATGGTCGCCAGCCCAGGTCCCTGCTCGAAATCACCAGAGAGGCTTGGGAGAGGGAAGAAGCAAACGAACAAAGATCTCTCCTTGATTACACTCAGCAATTAAGGTCCAGGTTGGGCAAGCTGAGAGATTTGGCCTATTCAAACATGAAGACGGCCCAAACCCACCAAAAACGATGTTACGACAAGGGCAAAAGATGGAGAACCCTGGAGAAGGGCGACTGGGCCCTAGTCCTGCTCCCCACTACAACGCAAAAGATGAGGAGTGAATGGAAGGGGCCATACCAAGTACTGGAAAAGTACGGCCATACCACCTATAGACTGCAAATATCGTCCACACGCAGCCAAACCTTCCATATCAATCTACTGAAAAAGTGGATAGGTACAGTACCCCGTTCTTCTAATCTGGTCCTACCAGAACACAGCTCAGGGACCACCTTACCCTACCTACCTGTCAATCCCGAGCTAACAACCACGGAGAAACAGGACCTCCACATGGTCCTATCCCCATTCTCCCCCTTGTTTTCGGACCTGCCGGGATGCACCCCATTGGCAGAACACGAGATCATACCACTACCGGGAGCATAGTTAAACAGAGAGCCTATCGTATCCCCGCAGCAAAAAGGGCCGATGTGAGGAAGGAAGTTGCCAACATGCTAGAACTAGGGGTTATCAGACCCTCAAAGAGCAATTGTTCTTCTCCCATTGTTATGGTCCCCAAGCCAGACGGCTCGACCCGTTTTTGTATGGACTTCAGAGCATTAAACGCTGTTTCGTCACTTGATGCATTCCCCATTCCCCGAGTGGATGAGCTAATCGAACGTATAGGAGAAGCCAAATACATAACCACCTTGGACTTAACCAAAGGTTATTGGCAGGTACCCCTGAGGGAGGAAGACCGCCACAAAACCGCTTTTGCCACCGAAGAGGGCCTGTATGAGTTTAATGTCCTTCCCTTCGGTCTCCATGGGGCTCCTGCCACTTTCTAGAGGCTGATGAATAAGGTATTGTCTCCCCACAACAAGTACAGTTCAGTATACCTTGACGACATCGTCATTTTCAGTCACACATGGAAAGACCACCTAGAACACCTGACTAGGATACTATCCTCCCTGAGGGATGCCCGCCTCCACGTGAATGCCAAGAAATCCCGAGCAGCATTCCCGAAAGTGAAGTATCTAGGATTTATGCTAGGAGACGGCGTGATAGCCCCACAAGAGGAGAAAATCAAAGCGATAACAGAGACGCCGTTCCCCTCAACAAAAAGGGAGTTAAGGGCATTCCTAGGTCTGATCGGCTACTATCGCCGATTTATCAAAAACTTTGCCGACCTTGCCTCTCCCTTGACTAACCTTTTACAGAAAACCATCAGAAACGTCCTTCCTCACCCTCCCTCCACAGATGCAGGAAGAGCCTTCACATCGCTGAAGGAAGCAATCACCATCAGCCCTGTGCTCATCCCACCTAACTTTGACAAACCGTTCATTCTGGCCACTGATGCTTCCGAGACAGGCATAGGGGCGGTCCTTTCCCAAATAGGTGAAGACACCGAGGAACACCCGGTTCTGTTCATAAGCCGTAAGCTTCATCCCCGGGAACAAAAATAACCCACAGTAGAGAAGGAGTGCCTGGCCATTAGATGGGCCGTTGACAAGTTAAGATACTACCTAGAAGGGGGGCCTTCCTTCTATACTCTGACCATGCCCCCTTACAGTGGATGCAAAAGAACAGGACGCAGAACGCCAGAATTCTACGGTGGTTCCTGTTCCTTCAGCCCTTTTCCTTCACTGTGGTGCACAGAAAGGGAAGCGACAACGGAAATGCTGATTTCCTTTCCCGTATGCCGGTCCTCCCCGATCGGGAGAAGCCAGGGGGGGTGGAGTGTGACAAGGAGTGGTGGACCCCCAGAACTGACCCTGTGATGCCTCCTTCGTTACAGACGACTCCTTGGGAAAACGAACAAGATGACCATGAAGAAATAGAACCCGGTCCCTTTAACTGGGCGTTTTCTGAGGAGGAGGCCCGACCTCCAGTCCACGACAGTGCAGCCGGAGTGGACAAAACCCAGGAAGTATGGTACGGGGCGTGTGACGTCACCCCGGTGGAGCAGGAGAGGAGCGGAGTCGGAGTGGGAGAGCGGAAAGGAGGACGGAGCGAAGAAACCAGGCGTATATCGGAGGAAGAGACCGAAGAAAGCGGAGAAGGGTCCCAAGGAGAGGCAGGAGGCCAACGACACCACAAGCCGCCGTGCCACGCTCCCGGGGGAGGAGTGTGGCTTTCTCAGGTACGGCAGCGTATGGCGGCCTGGGTGGGAAGCAAGCGCGTGTAGAGTGTAATTAGCCCCGTTCTATCTATAGTCCTCCCCTCCTCGTGTTTCTTTACCCCGCGTTTACCCCTCACCATCTGTACTCACTGTCCCACACGTGTGCTGAGTGTACAGCATCACCGGGTGAACCCCTATCGCACAACACGGTCCCGAGGTGCACGAACCCCCAGAGGACAGTAACACTAACGGCCCTGTTTCTGTTGGTCTTCTCTTTCCTGGGGAACCCGGAGCCTGTGAAGCAGACGCCTTACCTGGACAGCCCAGAGGAGAGCCGCACTACGTCAGCCCAGGGGGAACTCCTACCGCCGCCAAAACGGATCCTAGTCAATTCGCCAAAGAAAGACTGACTTTCCGGACAAGAAGGACCTTAATGTTGAACACTAAACGGGGTATCCCAATAAAACCTGCTTTGCCACAACAAACTGGTGTGTCTCTAATCCCTGACCCACCTTCCAGGCCCACAGTGTGTCTGGCTCTTACCTGTCCGCCCTCCGCTCTATGGCGCTAATTGCCGAGACGGACCGGGGCGGGCAGGCTATACTATCGAGCGCAGACTTCCCTGTGCATGAGTGGGTCTCTGTCACCCCCTGTGGCACCAAAAGCAGCGTGGGGAATTTTAAAAAAAACTGTGATACAAGTGTATTAAAAGTAAATCAAGTTGTGCAATTTTAAAATAACATCAAAGGATTTCAGGCACCAAAATGCTTAGTCCAATTATAACTAGGCTTGAGGTAGCTTGCTGGCGTCAAAGCGGGTCGGGGAGACTCTGCCACCGTCCTCCCTACCGCGGTCAGCCGGCAGCTCCTCGCTGCCTAAGTAGCCCTTCCTTGGGGAAAACTAGACCGCTACCCGCTTCGTGCAAGCGGAAGTGGAGTGTGTGTGTCTGGCTCTAACCTGTCCGCCCTTCGCTCTACGGCGCTAATTGCCGAGTCGGACCGGGGCAGGCAGGCTATACTATCGAGCGCAGACTTCCCTGTGCGCGAGTGGGTCCCTGTCACCCCCTGTGGCACCAAAAGCAGCGTGGGGAATTTTAAAAAACTGCGATACAAGTGTATTAAAAGTAAATCAAGTTGTGCAATTTTAAAATAACATCAAAGGATTTCAGGCACCAAAATGCTTAGTCCAATTATAACTAGGCTTGAGGTAGCTTGCTGGCGTCAAAGCGGGTCGGGGAGACTCTGCCACCGTCCTCCCTACCGCGTTGACCTGCTTAGACATGGAGAGGGAGGAGTCGAGGATGAATCCTAGATTGCGTGCGTGGTCGGTGGGTGTTGGTGCTGTTCCCACTGTGGTCGGCCTCCAGGAGTCATCCCAGGCTGAGGGGGTGGGTCCGAGGATGAGGACCTCTGTCTTGTCTGAGTTCAGTTTCAGACGGCTGCTCCTTATCCAGTTGGCGACGGCCTTTATTCCCTCGTGGAGGTTGGTTTTGGCGGTGTGTGGGTCCTTGGTGAGGGAGAGGATGAGCTGGGTGTCGTCGGTGTAGGAGATGATATTGAGGTCGTGATGGCGGGCCACTTGTGCGAGGGGGGCCATGTAGACGTTGAACAGTGTCGAGCTGAGGGATGAGCCCTGGGGGACGCCGCAGATGATGTCGGTGGCTTCGGATCGGAAGGGTGGGAGGCGGACGCTCTGAGTTCTGCTGGAGAGGAAGGACGTGGTCCAGTCAAGAGCCTTCTCTTGGATTCCGGCTTCTAGGAGGCGTGTCTTTAGAGTGCGATGGCATACCGTGTCGAAGGCAGCTGACAGTGTCTTTAATCTTAGTGGAATAGGGCAATGCATAAAAAGGTGGGCCTTATGATTAAGAACGGCAGCCCTAAGTCAATGGCAACTTTAAAGCACAACGCCTCCCCCGCACGGTTTGTACTTAATTGTACTTACTTGTCGAGATAAATGTACTTTTCTACTTTATTTCTGATGACGTGTTCCCTTATACTGCTAATGCATACTGTAATTTACAGTGTACTGTTACATAGAAATGTCAATAAAGAATTGTGATAAAGAAATAAAACAAGACCTCCAGGCGGGGCCGGCACTAAGGAATGCGCTCAACCAGGAGCAAGATGGGGAAATGCGCAGCACTAGGGCAGTGGATCTCACCTCTCCAAAGACTCCTGATGCACTGTTGAGGGCCCCGGTGCTCGTGTGAGCCCCTCCCCTCGCTGTAATACGACCGCAGTATCACCCCTGCCCTCCCAAGCCCTGGAAGTGTACGCATTTTAACTTTGCTTCAGAAAGCGGTGTCCCTGAAGCGGGCACTGCGCTCCGTTTATTTACTTATTTTAACTTTGATTCAGAGCTCTGTGTCCCTTAAGCGGGCCCCGCGCTCCGTTTATTTACTTATTTTAACTTTAATTCAGAGCGCGGTGCCCGCTTCAGGGACACCGCTCTCCGAATCATAGTTAAGAAGACGATAGGGATCAGCTGTCACAAGCTTGCTGTGCGAGGGCTACATGTTTAGAACCTGCTTCATTGGATATATGGCCGGATTCACCTCTTTGTCAGAACCTCAAATACTGCTGTACCAACAACAGAAAGAAAAACCTTTAAAAGGTCTAGATATGCGTTTTTGCTTTCAGCCGTGCCTTTGGTCTCGTAGCGCGTTCTCCTTTTCTACCCTTCTCCACAGCCCATAAATAAAACAAGCGGCCGCGCGGAACGAGGGAGAGGAGGGGGCCACGCCCCCAACCAGATGGCACACTGCACACAATTAAGTGCGAGCGGAGCTAAACTGTAGTTAGGCACGCTGCCACGGGACTACACGGAAGTGACCATAGGGCCAACAGCCAACAGAAATCAAGAAAACAACAGAAATGCCAAACTTAAACCAATCACGAGGGGCAGGAGAAATTACACAGAGCCAATATACAGATTACTTTAAGTCTCGCTGATAGGCAACCCTCTAAACCAAAACGTTTGTTGATCCTCAGTACAATTGACACACATACACCATTGTTCCTGTGTCATAGTAAGCATGTAAGGTAGCGCAGATGGTGAACGCATCCACTGCGGACATCTGTAGCATGCAGAGCACAGGCTTGAAGCCTTTTAAGATACAACACGTCCTCGACCCTTTTTTTGTAAAGGTATCCCCTCCCTATGATGGGGATCCTATACAACACGTAGAGTGGAGTATAATGGACATAAGGTGTGGATATTCTTAAAAGGGTTGATGCGTGTGTGTATGTCCATTTTGTATTTCCAAGACGCTTGCAGGTATAATCCTATGTGCTGTTCATCCCGCTAAAATCTAACTTTGCCGTTGCATTTAGGAAGCAAACTGCGTTGTTAAATGAAACATACAGGAAACTTATTTTAGGTCGAATGAAGTCCTGCATGAACCAAGAAGAGGTAGACGAAGGGTTCCTGCTGCTCAGGCGTCGGCAGTGCAGTGACTCGTAATAATGATCATTTTATCTGAGCATTTTATCTGAGCATGGTCCTGAGAGACCGACTCTCCTTCCAAAAAGTTCAGCCCCCCCATCAGTGCTAGCAGTGACACCCAGCTCGGGTTTATGCATATTTGTGGAAAGACCAGGATGCCATGAGCTCAGGTGCAAGCAAAAGAAATCACCAATTTGACTGTTGTTGGGCTCCTAGTATACAGTAATTTACAAGATTCAACGGGCCCCTCACAGTACTGGGCCCTGTGCCACTGCACCTGCTGCATCAATGGTAAAGTGCACAGAAGCATGTAGACTTAACAAGCACCAGCAGGAGTGTGTGATGAATGGACCAAGCATAGCAGGAGCATCTGCTGTCCGCTGGTAAAACACAAACATGAACTTCAAACAAAATTGGGGGCCCGATTCACAGAACTAACTTAAGACAAAATCCTAAATTTACTACTTTTGGTATTAACAGAACGTACTTACTACTTTTGATATTCACAGAATGCACTTGCTACTTTTGGTATTTACAGAATGGATTTACGACTACTAACTTTACGTCCGCACTCGGGCCTGGGATTCCAGCCCAGAGGCTGAGATTCCGGCCTGGAGGTGGAGATTTCAGCCTTGGCAAAGTCTCCGCCACCGGCCGGAATCTCCACCTCTAGGACGGAATATCCACCGCCGGCTAGAATGTCCACCTCCGGGCCGGAATCCCCACCTCCGGACCCGAATCTCCGGCACTGGGCCAGAATATCCGGCCCGAGTGCGGACGTAAAGTTAGTAGTCATAAATCCATTCTGTGAATACCAAAAGTAGTACGTTTAGGATTTTGTCTTAAGTTAGTTCTGTGATTTGGGCCCATTATCTCCAGGCCTAAGGCTGAAAGAGATATCTTCAATCATGACGAGCACAAATAAATGAATACTTGCAGTGAATAATTTTTTTTTTTTTTAAACCTAAGTGCCTGTGCTCATGTCACCGCCGTTGCTGCACACGTGCAAAGCTGGCGCTGCATCATTAGTTTAGTGCCTTATTGTCTTGTTCCCCTGCTGGGGGAGTAAATCATTAGGGGCCACTTGTACGAAGCATTTTTGCAGTCGGAAACGTCCAACCGCAAAAATGCTTTTACAAATGTACTAAATACAAATTGTGATTCTGTAACACGCTACCTACTCGCAATTTGTGTTTGCGATTTGGTATTTAAAAGGGGTGTGTTTACGGCATTTCTTCCAATTACTGAATCTGAATGGGCTGTATGAAAGATTTACGACCGAATTAAGGTAAAATTTTACTGATTCCCTGAAGTAGGTGGTAACCCATTTGCAAATAGGTAGGGGTCAGTTGAGAATGGAAAACAACTATTTTTAAGAGCAGGCAGTTGTCCCACGGACCCCATTGTCTACTCTTAAAAAATTAAACAAAAAAGCTTATTTTTTATCTTTTTAAATGTATCCCATTATCCTTTAAGGAAAACGGGTTGCATTAAAAAAAAAACAGACTGCTTTATTAAAAACTAATCATATACATGGTGGTCTGCTGACCTCAACAGGCTGCCATCTCTGTGATGGCTGTGATTCCAAATAGGTCTCAAATTGCGACCTATCTCACTAATATGCATGAGGTAGGTCTATTTGTCACTCGCTAGCAATCGCTAATGAAACTCAAAAGAGTTTCATACATTAGAAATTCCGATTTATAAATTACGACTCCTCGAGAATCGCTAATAGGAAATCGGTATTACTGATGCTAGTACATCCTGCCCTAAGTTGTGTTGTATTTTGCATTCCTCGAATGAGGAAAGCAAAAAAGGGCTGGGATGAAAAAAAGAAATAAAGAAATTAGTCTGGACACAGTACTTACTCCTTACAAGAGGTAAACTAAGTTATACCTGGCGGCACTCATAGATAAGGGGCTGCTCGGTGGGTTAGTTGCTTCCCAGTTGGTTGCAGCAGCATTCTTCACTACCGAAGCCTGAGCGCTGTAGAGCTTACAGAGTGACAAAAAAATAAATGTGCCCCCTATAGGAGGGGATCTTAAATGCACAGAATATTGACTTGAACCCATAGCAATGCCAGATACAGCAGGATTTATTTAGCAAAAGATGTCTACATACATCTGCAATAATCACAGTTCAACTACTAACTCTTAATCCTATGTGATAAAAGGTATGATGGGAAGGTAAAAAAGCCCATGTTTCTTTCTGCAGCTCTAACAGTATTCACGCACGCACGCACTACAAAGAGCAAGCAGCAACTGGGCTGAAGACGGAAGCAAGTCCGTTCCACGAGGCGAGTACCTCTGTGCGCTGCAGAGGGGCTATGGGCTTCGATTTGTTGGGACTTTGGCATCTGTGAAGAGGGGTCTGTTCTGAGAGCCCTAGCTGTAAGCTAAAACTTCACAGGTGACCAGAGCTGCAATTTCAGAGCACAGGTCTAGGCCGGGAAAATGACTTATTTTAATGATGCTGCCTCACTGGGGGCACATATGACTTGGCATGCTTGCGGCAGGGTCAGAAATGACTTCTCTAAATAAGTTTAGCACAGGCATACCACTATGCACTGAGTGCCTGCCTTTTGAACACTTTTAGCTGGGACTTAAACATCAGTATGCCGTACATCATGCCCTTAAATACCGAACAATGCTAGTGCATGGCCTAAAAGCAAGAGCTGCAAATGGTGCCTCAGTGATGTGTGAAGTGTATGCGCTTCGCAACGGAGTTTGCACACTCAGGGTTATTACACTAAATGCATGTACCATACAGGGAACAATGGCCATTGGGCATTTTTGACTATAAGCCCTAACTAAGTTACAACATTCCAGTAAAACTTACTTTGGGGTAAGCAGGACATAAGATTGTTACAGTGGAAATGGATCTATCTTGTTTGCATTAATTGGGGTTGTAGAAACATTCGTTTTGAGTGAAGTTCCTGCCATAAACTCTACAGTGATAGGCTTCAGTTTAGTGTGTATTCTTTGCTGCCGTTGCATATGTGCCTTTCGAATAAAGCTCTTCTCACACCCAGTGCAGTGATGAGACCTCTCACTGGAGTGTAATCTTCGAAGCCGTAGAAGATGTGCCTTACCAGTAAAGCTCTTCTCACACACAGTGCGGTGATAAGGCCTCTTTCCTGTGTGTGCACTTTGATGCCGTACATGGCCTTTCTTTCTGGGAAAAGCGCTTGGAAAACACTTTGCAGTGATAAGGTTTCTCTCCTGTGTGTTTGGTGTTACGAGACTTGACTTTTGATTTAAGCTCTTCTCACACACAGTGCAGTGAAAAGGCTTCTCTCATGTGTGTAAGCTTTGATGCCGTACAAGGCCTCCATTCTGGGAAAAGCTCTTCGAACACACAGTGCAGTGATAAGGTCACTCTCTGGTGTGTATTAGCTCGTGCTTTAGTAGATGCGCCTTTTGAGTGAAGCTTTTCTCACACAAGGTGCAGCGATAAGGCTTTTCTCCTGTGTGTATGCGTTGATGCACCTGAAGAATTTTCTTTCGAGTGAAGCTCTTTGCACATACAGAGCAGTGATAAGGCCTCTCTCCACTGTGAGTTCTTTGATGCCGTACAAGGCTTCCCTTATAAGCAAACCGTTTGCAACACAGAGTGCAGTGATACGGCTTCTCTCCTGTGTGTGTTGTTTGATGCAGCACAAGGGTTGCCTTCTGAGAAAAGCACTTTGAACACACAGTGCAGTGATAAGGTCTCTCTCCGGTGTGTATTAGTTCATGCTTTAGTAGATGCGCCTTTTGATTGAAGCTCTTCTCACACACTGTGCAGTGATAAGGCTGCTCTCCTGTGTGTGTTCTTTGATGCAGCACAAGGGTTGCCTTTTGAGAAAAGCGCTTCTCACACACAGTGCAATAATGAAGTCTCTCTCCTGTGTGTACGCTTTGATGCCGTACAAGGGTCTCCTTACGAGAAAAGCGCTTTGAACACACAGTGCAGTGATAAGGTCTCTCTCCGGTGTGTATTAGTTCATGCTTTAGTAGATACGCCTTTTGATTGAAGCTCTTCTCACACATGGTGCAGCAATAAGGCTTTTCTCCTGTGTGTATGCGTTGATGCTGAAGAAGAATTTTCTTTTGAATGAAGCTCTTGGAACACACTGTGCAGTGATAAGGCCTCTCTCCTGTGTGTACGCTTTGATGGGGCCTCTCTCCTGTGTGTACGCTTTGATGCTGTACAAGGCCTTTCTTATTAGCAAAGCTCTTGGAACACTCTGTGCAGTGATAAGGCCTATCTCTAGTGTGTGTTCTTTGATGCTGTAAAAAAGTTGCCTTTTGAGTGAAACACTTTTTGCAAGTTTCGCAGGGATATGCCCTGAGGATGGTGTGTCCTTTTTTGTGCCTCACATGAAGTGTCTCATTCATAAATCCTTTGTCACACACATTACAAGCAAAGCGTCTCTCCCTCATGTGCATTCTGCGCCATTTTTTTAAGTAGATATTTTGAGTAAAATTCATCTTGCCTCCGGAACCTTTATGGCTTTCTTTCCCATTCATATTTTCTAGATGTGATTGTTGTTCTGCAAAATAGAAAAAACATTGAAAATTACATGAAGAAAATATTTCTTGAAAAAGCTGCATTGATATAATATGGAGAAGTGAACAGTTACAATTCAGGGGAAAAAATGTATGTTCCAAGAAAAAGAGTCACACTTCCCTTTGAAACACAAATAGTGGCTAGTCCTCCTACACTAACTGTGGTGACCTAGTCCTGCAGCAGGAGCATGCTGGGAAATCAAGTGATTCACAAGAACCACTGTTGGACATGGGGTTTCTGGTTGGCTAGGGTAGGCACCTAAGCCAGGCAGAATCCACCACTCTAGTCAGGGTAAGCCAGATACACACCTGAGATAATCTGCGTTCAACCTCTGATAGCTTGGCGCAGAGCAGTCAGGCTAGTTTAAAGAGGAAATGTGCAGAGCATTTGTGCAACACACTAGTGCAGCAACACAGTGAGTAAACCACAAAAGGGAATCCATGCATGATTATGTAAAACTAAATTCTATATTATACATCAAACAAGTCCAAAATGACTTAAATCACACAGTTAGAGCAAATAATGCAGGTTTGACAGAGAAAAACACAAATAACTATAAAAACATAGGTCCCAGCGCACCTGCGCTCCTATTACACTTCATATGGTAACTGTAGTGAACGTGGTTGAAGTGATTGCATTTAGAAACCAAACGTAGGGCGCAGGAGCACCTACTAAACACTAAACAGTAAGTGAGCTTGAGTCTTCCAGCAGTTCTTCTCTATCGACGGCCCTGCGCCATTCTTGAGGTCATCTCCAGAGCAGAGACAATGCTGAACAAGAAATGCCCCTCACGCTCTTGCGAATTTGGAACCCGCCGGGGCCATTCGAATCGCGTTTCTTTGCCCAAGGAAAACCAAGCCACCCGTGAAGGAGAGCAGGGCGGCTTTACCACTCTTCTGGACCCAACCCGCCTCACAGTACCTTTGTGGGTGCAGGGTCACTGTCCTCAAGGCATCTGTAACTTGCTAACAATGTTGTCATGTCTTGGGAGTGGGACCAGATGTTGAGAGCTTCGTGCAATATATGCGTTAGAACCAGAGGGCGAGGCTGGCTGGAATGAGCCTCAGGGGAGAGGAGTTGGCCTAACGCTAGGGCGCTCAACCTCGGACCTGGGTTCGAGTCTCGGTAACGATGCCAAAACCTCCTGTGATTCTGGGCAAATCACTTAATCTCCCCGTGCCTAATATGAATGTGTGTCCTCATGTAACGTAACTGGTGCTATGTGAAACGCTCTGATACACGATTCGGTTCGGGTCTAGATCGCGCTATATAAAACTCTGCAAAAAAAAAAGAATGCTCTCCCGCCACATGTTACAGAATAACATGTCGTCAAAAGGTCTGCAGCTCCTGTAGCTCTGCAGCCTTAGACGCTGCACTGTACCACCTCAGAGCAGTACAAGTCTTCATTGGGCTGTTCCTCCAGGCTCACGAACGGAGGGGCCACACTAGTTTGTTCTTGGTGGCATCTGACGGTGGCGATATCTTGCCAGACTCCGGGGGTGAGGGTCACAATACAATTCAGCTGCAGTGAGCACGCTGGATCAAGGACGTGTCTGTTTCTCTGGTAATGCCTCCAGGCGAAACAACACTGTTCTAGCTAGAGAAAAAAGCTCACCACATGCTGGTTTGTAAAACATGGAGCACTTCCCTAGAATGCACAAATGCACTCCCCTTGTCAGAGCGCTGCACTGTAGGCCCTTGGTGCACTGTCCTGTAATGCACAAAGTTTTACCTTGGTGCAGAAGAGAGCACTTGCGACATGCTAGCCCTTGTAAAGAGGGCTTACCCAGCAGAAGTCTTGGAGAAAAGAGGCAACAAGGTCCTTGATGGCCCTGAGATCTGGAGAGAACAGGGGGCAAGCAAACAAGGCCTTAGAGAGCACGTCGGGGCACAAAAAGAGGTGGCAGGCAGCAGACAGCACATATAGTTAGGTTGCAAATTGGCAGTCCCTTTTGCAGCCCAGCAGCAGAAGGTCAACACAACAAGACAGTTAGTCGAAATGGTGGTTGCTCCTGGCAGCACAGCAGTCCTCATGGCAGTGAGCAAGTTTCAAGTTTAAGTTTATTGTTTGATTATTTAAAATCATTACAAAAACCCCCCAAGAAAAATAAAATGCGTCTGCACAGGCGGCTAAGATTTTCATACTATATAAAAGATCGAATTGTATCGGTGCTTTGTCTTACGTAAATTACATGAGTATAAAATTCAGTTATTATAAAATTGCACTTTAAACAATATTAAAATCAAATAACAGATGTATATAAAAATATGTACCCCAATTAAGGGAATGGGGTAGTATTACGTGAGCTTATATTTAGTCATCGTCCGCTTGCAATAGGAGACTATTGACAAATTTCATAAATTTGACTCCTCGGCAAGACAGGATGCACGACGAGCCCCCCAACCAGCGTATAACTGCTTGTCTGCTAGATCGGATATTCAGTTCGATGAGAATCGCTTTTAGGTATTGTCTCCTTTGGCTTAGGATGGCTGGACAGGCACATAGCAAATGGATTAGGGTTTTTTTTTTAAATCCACATAATCAACAAGCTTCTGAATTAAAAGCTGGCTTCCATGAGGGGAATAAGACCTTGGAGTCATGCACGCCCATCCTGAATTTTAGAAAACACATTTTTAAATGAGAGCTGAAATGGGCAGATAAGTAGGCTTGAGGCTTTGACGTCCTATATGAATTTATAACTGTCCATCCATGCCGCCTCTTTGTAAGCATCATTTTATCCTCCTGTAAAGATTTCTTTTTGGCCGTGACATTTACTGTTTTGTTAAAAGAAACTCTATCCATCGTGTTGTCCCATGCTGGGTGAAGTTCCATCGTAACCAGAGAAGTACTCAGGAAACTCCCCCAGGAGTTTGGTATTTCATGCTCCTTCTGTGACTTGATTTCATCCCAGCAAAGGCTGTTCAGAGTGCCCGCTTCGGAAGATCGGAGAGTATGGCAGAATTTAATGAAGTTACTCATACCCCTGTATTTCTGATCCTGGAGACCAAATTCCAGTTTTACCTGGGCAGGCGAGGCGTATTTAGGCAGATCAAAGACCGATTTGTAGATTTTCGACTGTAACTCATTCTGTAGATGCGAGTCTTTGCCACACCAAGGGACCAAGCCGTAGGACAAACAGGGTTGAATTTGGGCGGCCATTACTTTTAGCAAATGGGAATAGTTTGGGCAGTCCAATTTTTTTTAAATTAATCGATAAGCATAGATCAGCGACTGGGCCTTGGCTCTGAGGGCCAGTTTGTGTTCTTTGTGAATTGTACCCTGCCCGATAGTTACACCCAAGTATTTATATGAGCTTTTTTCTTATATATGAGCCCGTTGACCATCCATTTGAACTTTAGTGTTGTACCGTCAACTAGGCGGACGATTTTTGTTTTCTCTTTATTTAGCTCCAGCTGTTCCTTGTCCAAGTAGGATGCCAGGTTATTTATTGATCTCTGTAACCTGACTGGGGTTTGGCTCAGCAAGACTATGTCGTCCGCATATTGAAGGATTGCACCTGGCTCGTTAGCGAATTTCAGGGGGTGGCTCTCTGGCTTTTCAATGTGTGGGGCTATGTCGGATAAATACAGGTTGAAGAGGCTGGGGGCCAGGACACAGCCTTGTTTCAAACCGTCTTGTGTGTGGATATTTGCGGTAGTACTCAACCCGTTTCCCAGCTTAACTCTTGTCCATGTCTCCGTATACAAGGTTATAATAGCGGTGAGCAGTATGTTCGGCAGGCCCCATCTTTTGAGTTTTTCCATAGATGGCTCCGGATCACTCTATCAAATGCGGATTTAATGTCCACAAAACAGGCGAAGAGGCGGAGTTTCCTTCTTTGCGCTTGTTCCATCAAGAGAGCTAGAGTTGCGAGATTGGATTGGGTGCCCATGCCTTTCCTAAATCCTGTCTGGAATTTGGGAATGATGTTTTTTTCCTCCATGCAGCTTTGCAGGTGGATTAGTAGGCACGAAGCATACAATTTTGCTTCCACGTCAATCAGTGAGATTAGTCGGTAGTTTCCCGGCTTGCAGTGATCTCCCTTTTTGAAAATGGGGTGGATGATAGTCCCCCTCCAAGAAGCCGTGATGTTGGAGTGCAAATAAATCTCATTGAAGACTGGGGTAAGGATTGAGGACCACAACTCTGGGTTATTCCTGAATATTTCATTTGGTATACCTTTTGGCCCTGCCGCTCCCTGAGACTTTAGTTTCATTATAAGTCTGCTTAGATCTTTCGCGTTTGTCAGGGCACTTTGCTCGATGAAGGAAGAGTTCAATTGAGATGTAATATCTTCTGCTGCAACGTGAATGAATGAGGCTTGGGCTTCCTTTTGGTCGTGGTGTGGCCCCTGAAGTAATTGTTCGGGACCCATCGTGGATTTGTTAAACAGGGTTTTTACGTGGGCTGTCCAAATTTCTGCACCGATTCCTGCCTCTTGCTGAAGTGTTGGGCCGGCTGTTAATGTGTTAATGATCCCCCAGAAATTGCTACTGTTGGTTTTTTTGCTGGCTGATAATAGTTGCTGCCAGATAGATTCTTTATACACTGATTTTGCTTTTCCCAAGTTCCTTCTGTACGTGCTCCTTAGAGTTTGCAACTTTGTTTTTTGTTGGTTTGGGCCCTTTTCTCCCACTCAGGATAGGCGTCGTACTTCTCTCGCGATCTCTCTTTTGTGCATTTTGAGATCTAGATTGAACCATGGTTCCCTTCTGGCGACTTTTGTTGAACTCTGTAGCGTGGAAACCGGGAACGTTTGGAGCAAAAACTCAGCCAGCCGCTCCCAGTAGATTACGTGAGCCTGTTCTTGTACAGGGCCTTGGGTTTCTTTGAAGGCCTTTACTTTCTCCTCGATGGATTTTGGGGCCACTCCTCGCCATTTTACTTTACGCAGATTGAACGTTTCTGGTGGCTGCATGATGGTATTGCACTTTTGAACGATTTTTGTTTTATTCTTCAGGTTCAAAGTCAACGGAAGGCGGTCGCTTTCAGCTCGTGGAATAATTCTAAAGTTGTTTATCTGTGGAAACAGGTTAATGCTGGTTATTATGAAGTCTATTGTCGAGGCGACCTTTCCACTCAAGTATGTTGCCGCAGGGGGCGAATCCCACGGGGCTTTACCGCTCATGATTGTCATGTCGAGTGCTGCTAGTTTGCAAACAAAGTCGGACGCACCCTGTGAAGATTTACTGTTTCTTCCCCGTTTAGTCGCTAGAAGATTGATGTTAAAGTCGCCTGCGATCACCATATGGGAGTTCATGTGGCTTTTCTGCAGTGCGTTTAATAACTTTATTAGAGTTATGTATTTTCTGTTCTGCTTCTTCCTCTCCGGGTGGATGTAAATGTTGATTAGGAGGAGTTGTGTGGTTGGGTCCTTGCTGGTTACCTTGATCACTTGGATCCAGTTTGCCCCTGTGTCTATTTCTTCCGTTTCCCAATTCAATTTTTGCGTAATAGTTGATAAGCCCCCTCTCGGATGACCATAATTTGAGTATCTTTCTGCCAGGCAGTGATGTTCAATGAAACCGGGTATTGAGCTTGCCCCCATGTTCCATGTTTCTTGAAGCAAGATTATTTGTTGTTGCATAAAGAAGGTTACGGTTTCCTAATCTTGGTTCATGTCCCTGAAGCTGTGCACGTTCCACGAACAGAGCGAGATGTTGGTTAATTGGGTGTCTTCCCTTGTCAGTCTAGTTATTTTACTTTCTTGGTTAGGAGTACTTATTATTCAGTGTTTTTGTTGTTCCTGTTTGCTTCCCCCGATAGTGCCAGGACATTCGCTTTTGGGGAGCCTGTTCTTGTGGGAGGGAGGTATCGGTGAGTTGGAACGCACTCCTCGTAAGCATGTGGGCTGATGATTTCCTAGGTTTTTCCCTTCGTTTGATTTGTTAAGAAAGGGATATGGATACCTTGGGCGTTGAAATGCTTTGAGTCTGATGCCCCATGCCACAAATCTTCCACTCATGGCTGCAATTTTGTCCACCAGGTCCTTGGACGACCAAGTTGTCAGAGACTCCTCCACCCCACCCCCAGTTATTTCCTTGAATTCCACCGAGATTAGGTCACACAAACGGATTCCTTTTAATTCTGGGATTTCGTGGAAGAGTCTCAAAAGGTTTCCCCTATTGAGCGTATCCTGGGTGCCTTTTAATGAGTATTCCGGGATAAAGGACTGTTCAGTTCACACTCATCAGGTGAGCAGTTTATAGAGCCAACAGTGTCTGGCTACAAGTCCCAAGGAGCGTCTAAAAACATGGGATCAGAGCTCCAGTACTTATACTCAACAAGCATTAAAAATGCAATAGGTCTCGCAGTGACATTATTTAGAGCTATTTATAGTGTAAATGACATTGTTTTTTGTGTGTTGTTTTTATTTTGTAAAACATAATGAAATTGAATTGTAATTTTAAATAAAAGTAAAAAGATAGTACTAAATGGCCTAATGTGATATATACAGACTTATTGTGTCTAACTGTAAACTATATGTGTTTGGTAGAGGGCAACATATATTGTATATGTTTGTGAGTAAGATGTGTTGTACTGATGGAGTATTTAGATTAGAATGAAGGGGAAGATATTCAGATAAAAGGTAAGGGAATTAGGGTAGTATTATAAATGGCTAGGCCTTTTATTTTGGGTTTGGTTTTAAATAGATAAGTAAAAGGCATATACATTTACAATGCCAATAGCTCAAACTTGCGTAACTGCGAGACCTATTGCATTGCAAATGCTTGTTTAACATAGAGGGTAAGCAAGCACCAAACTGCGTGACACGCCAGGCATAGGAACACATGGAGAAAAATATTGCCTTTCAGAAGGAAATGGTATAGTCCAAGGGCTTTGTAAGAAATACTAATTATTACTCCTATTCCACCACCTACTACTCCTACTACCCCACCACCTACTACTCCTACTCCACCACCTACTACTACTCCTACTACTCCTCTACCACCTACTACTACTATTCCACCTACTACTCCTACCCCACAACTACTATTCCTACCCCACCGCCTACTACTCTTACTACACCACCTACTACTACTACTCCTACTGCTACTCCTCCACCACCTACTACTCCTACTCTGCCACCTACTACTCCTACTACTACTCCACCACCTACTACTCCTACTCCACCACCACCTTCTACTCCACCACCACCTACTACTCCTACTACTACTACTCCTACTCCACCCCCTACTACTCCTACTACACCACATACTACTCCTACTACACCACATACTACCACTACTCCTACTACTACTACTCATACTCCTCCTAATCCACCACCTACTATTCCTACTCCACCTACTACTCCTACTACACCACTACTCCTACTACACCTACTCCATCACCTACTACTACTACTCCTACTACTACTCCTCCACCACCTACTACTCCTACTCCACCACCTACTACTACTATTCCACCACCTACTACTACTATTCCACCACCTACTACTCCTATTACTACTCCACCACCTACTACTCCTACTCCACCACCTACTACTCCTACTACTTCACCACCACCTACTACTCCTACTACTTCACCACCACCTACTACTCCTACTACTTCTCCTACTCCACCTCCTACTACACCTACTACACCTAGTACTACTCCACCTACTCCTACTCCACCTACTCCTACTCCACCACCTACTACTACTCCTACTCCACCACCTACTACTACTACTCCACCTCCATCACCTACTACTCCACCTCCACCACCTACTACTCCTACTCCACCACCTACTCCTACTCCACCACCTACTCCTACTCCTCCTACTTCACCACCTACTACTCTAACACCTACTTCTCCACCACCTACTACTACTCCTACTCCACCACCTACTACTCCTACTTCACCACCTACAACTACTACTCCACCGCCACCACTTCTACTACTCCTACTCCACCACCTACTCCTCCTACTCCACCACCTACTCTTACTAGTACTCCTCCTACTCCACCATCTACTACTACTAGTCCACCACCTGCTACTACTCCATCACCTACTACTCATACTCCACCACCTACTACTATTACTACTCCTACTACTACTCCACCACCTACTCCTACTACTCCTCCTACTCCACCACCTACTACTCCTATTCCACCACCTACTACTACTCCACCACCTACTACTACTCCACCACCTACTACTCCTTCTACTCCACCACCTACTACTACTCCACCACCTACTGCTACTACTACTACTCCACCATCTACTACTACTCCACCACCTACTCCTACTACACCTACTACTCCTACTCCACCACCTACTACTACTCCAGCACCTACTACTACTCCTACTACTCCTACTTCTACTCCACCGCCTTCTATTACTACTACTACTACTCCACCACCTACTTCTACTACTACTCATACTCCACAACCTACTATTCCTCCTCCTCCTACTACTACTCCTACACCTACTACTACTACTCCTACTCCACCACCTCCTACTCCACCACCTACTACTATTACTACTCCTATTTTTATTATTTTTATTTGTTGAGCTTTTAAAGCGCGACAGCTACCCAAAAAGGGTTTCCCGGCGCTGAAAAATAGATAGCTGTTGAACAGATATACCACCTATCTTAGATAGACAAACTTTAGGCACGCTGAGAAGGCCCTGCGATGAGGATCTCAAACAGCGTGCAGGGAGGTAGGCATGCACCAGGGATTTTAGATATTTCGGGGCAGAGCCGAATTTAATTTTGTGCATGAAACTCAGGGTCTTGAATTTAACTCTATTTTCGACTCTGAGCCAGTGCAAAGCCCTGAGATGCCCTGACATTCGATCTCTCCTGTGACACTTGCACAGCAGTCTAGCTGCTACGTTTTGCACTAGCTGGAGACGTCTCATAACAGCTAGTGAGGACCCTAAGTAAAGGACGTTTCCGTAGTCAAGCCGTGAAGTAATAAGGGCATTGACTACAGACTTTTGCGTATCTTTGGGCAACATCCATATGATTTTTTTTAGCCATCTCAAGATGGTGAAGCACGTGGCTGTAAGCTTACTAACCTGAGGCTGCATGGTAAGGCCTTTGTCAATGATGATGCCCAAGTTTCGCACTTGGTCAGATGGCGTGGGAAGAGAAGCCATTTCAGGAGGCCAGTGCATAATACTCCACAAGTCCGGATTTGGGACCAGAATTAAAACCTCAGTTTTGTCTCCATTGAGCTTCAACAGGTTTTCCTTCATCCATGTTGCAATTTTGCTGAACCCTGCCTGCAGAGGAGATGAAGAATTCTGATCTACGTTTGAAAGAGATAAGATGATTTGCGAATCATCCGCATAAGTGAACATGGTCAGGCCTTCAGATTCGGCGATCTGCGCAAGTGGGGCCACATACAGATTAAAAAGCAAAGGACTAAGCACCGAGCCCTGAGGCACTCCATACGGAGACATGGATGTTAGAGGACCCAGTGTTTGAAGTTATTTGGAATGTTCTTTGGGTCAAAAATGAAGCAATCCAGTCTAAGGCCTTACCCCTCACACCCATGGCTGAGAGGGATTTTAACAGAATATTATGGGAGATGGTGTTGAACGCTGCGCTGAGGTCAAGTAAGATCAGCGCAGCTGAGTCCCCTTTGTCTACTAAGTGGCGCAAATGTTCTGATACCCCCAATAATGTAGTTTCTGTCGAAAACCCAGGGCGAAAGCCTGACTGCGAAGGATGGAAAATGTCATTGGCTTCTGTGTAATGAGCGAGATGGCTGTGAACATGCTTCTCCAAAAATTTGGAGAAGGCAGGGAGGAGGGAGATGGGTCGAAAGTTGGCCAACATTTTTGGGTCGGCCGTTGGTTTTTTCAACAAAGGTGAGACCTTAGCATGTTTCCATATGGTGGCCGTGGCTGGGGATTGGTTTATTGCCTTGCAGATCACAGAGAGATGCTGCATGTCAAGAAGTTTGAGAACAGAAATAGGAAGAGGATCAGCTGGGGAACCTGATTTCAGTTTCCCAATTATCTCTTGAAGGCCATGAACATTCATCTCAGGCCAGGAGGTTAGTGGCTCATATGTCAAGTCAGGCTGGAGTGGAAAGTCCGCATCATTAAAGCCCGACTCAACATTCTTTTAAACAAAACCCAACTGTTGTTTGTAGATGTCCGAATAAATAGTGTCAATCTTACTTGTGAAAAAATAAGCCAATTCTTCACATTGAACATCACTCAAGGAAAGGGGTTCAGCAGTAGTTTTAGAGCCCACTAGTTCTTTAACTAGATTAAATAAAGTTCTGGATTTATTTGTGGCTGCCGAAATGGTCTTTGCCACAAAGTCGGCTCGAACTGCAATACAGTCTTTGTGATACAGCCTAAGTTCCCTCCTGTAATTTTGGCCTACCGTTGGAGAATAGTCCTTCCTCCAGAGGCGCTCAAGACATTTGCATTTGGACTTGGTAACTTTCAGTGAATCATTAAACCATAAAGCAGGGGTGTTATGGGCCTTGACTTTCTTCTGTGTACATGGCAAACAGGCATCAATGGCCTCCTAGAGCCACTTGTCGGTCTTTATGGCCACAGTTTCCATATCATCCAAATCTGCATTCACATCATATGGTACAGAGTCTAATGCAGTTTTAAAAAGGTTTATATCAAGTTTCTTCCAGTTTCTGTAACCAAACAGGACAGTTGAATTAAAAGAAACAGGGGTCGCATGGGCCAAAAGGCTAAAATTGATAAGAAAGTGGTCTGTCCAGTGTAGGGGCAGAGCAGGGGAGCATTGGAGCCGAGGAAGGCTGGAAAAAATAGGGTCCAATAAATGGCCCCTATTATGTGTGGCCCCTGTATTACATAAACTAAGGTGCATGGCTGCCAGGTCATTTATCAGATTTATAGCTATATTATTCTGTGAGTCATCCAGATGAATATTTAGGTCCCCTACTATCAAAAGGTTACTAGAGTTGACCAAAAAAGAAGCAACTAGATCTGAAAACTGCGTCACCCAGGTTTGTGCGGAACCTGGCGGTCGGTAGACTAGTAAGCCAATCAGCATAAAACTGGGGAGCAGTGAGAGTTTAAAAAGGGCTATTTCACAGGCATTCAAAGAAACCGGTTCAAGAGTGCATTGCAATGATTTTTTGAATATGACTGCAATGCCACCCCTGGTTCTTTTCGGTCTGTCCCTTCTAACTATGGCTTAATTTGGCGGCAGGGCTTCCGCGACATCTGGGCCTGCACTGTCATTTAGCCAAGTCTCTGTAAGAAATAAGGCATTTAGTGTTTCATCGGACAGAAGGTCATAGATGTTTATTTTATGTTTACTTAAAGACCAGCAGTTAAGACTGCCAAACCGCCAGGTCAGAGGCGATTTACAGCCTGCGTCCGATTGTCTACAAAGCTGGGGAGTATCAAGCTGTAGCTTACATGTAGGGCACACACTAGAACATTTCCGGTCATTCCGAAGGATCATGCATTGTTCCTTTACTGATCCTCGGAGTGACCGTAGCATGCTCGAGGAGTAGACACTTATTATCGAATCAATTTGTCCAGAGGTCTGGGGCCCTGGGCACGACCTGGCGCTGACGGGCGCAGATGGGCTTGCCTTTGGCGCGCCCGCTGCGCCCGCCCGCTGCGCCGTCGGGGAGTGACCATCATTTTGTAGGAGGGAATGATGGTAGGCAGCCAGCGACTAGAGCGCTATCCCTGCCGTCCCCCCAAGATGGCGTCCACCCCTCTCTCGCACCAGCACCTGATCGGCTGTGCGAGGATTAGGGTTTCAGTAGCGTAGTGGCAAAATGAGGACCAGGACTAAAGTGCAGAATTAGTTAAAACAACCAACAAGTACAGACAATTTATTTAAAAAGATCCTCTGTTACGTAGCTGCGCAATTTTTAAGAACAGAGATTTAAAAGTACAATTTGCACACTGCCTAACAGCTCCCGGCTTTCCGCCACAGGGATAAACAGCAACTAAAAACTCCTACTCCTACAACTCCCATTCCACCACCTACTACTACTACTACTACTACCCCACCACCTACTCCCACTCCTACTCCACCATCTACTACTACTCCACTACCTACTACTACTAATCCTACTCCACCACCTACTACTACACCATCTACTACTACTCCTACTCCCACTACTCCTACACCACCTACTACTCCTACTCCACCACCTACTACTCCTACTCTACCACCTACTACTCCTACTCCACCTACTACTACTATGCCTACTCCACCTACTGCTACTACTCCACCACCTACTACTACTACTCCACAACCTACTACTCCACCACCTACTACTCCTAGTACTCCTACTCCACCACCTACTACTCCTACTCCACCACCTACTACTACTCCTACTCCACCACCTACTACTACTCCTACTCCACCACCTACTACTACTCCACCACCTACTCACCTACTACTACTTCTACTACTCCCACTCCACCTACTACTCCTATTCCACCACCTACTACTACTCCTACTCCACCACCTACTACTACTCCTACTCCACCACCTACTACTCATTCTCCACCACCTACTACTCCCACTCCACCATCTACTACTCCTACTCAACCACCTACTCCTCCTCCTACTATTACTACTACTCCTACTCCACCTACTCCTACTCTACCACCTACTACTACTCCTACTCTACCTCCTACTCCTCCTACTCCATCACCTACTACTACTACTCCACCTACTACTACTACACCACCTAATACTCCTACTCCACCACCTACTACCACTCCACCACCTACTACTATTGCTACTCCTACTCCACCACCTACTACTCCTACTCCTACTACTACTCTACCACCTACTCCTACCCCTCCTACTCCTCTTCCTTACTCCTACTACTCCTACTCCACCACCTACTACTACTCCACCACCTACTACTACTACTACTACTCCACCACCTACTACTCCACCACCTACTACTCCTACACCACCACCTGCAACTACTCCTACTCCACCACCTACTACTCCTACTCCACCACCTACTACTACTCCTACTCCACCACCAACTACTACTCCTACTCCACCACCTACTACTCGTTCTCCACCACCTACTACTCCCACTCCACCATCTACTACTCCTACTCAACCACCTACTCCTCCTCCTACTATTACTACTACTCCTACTCCACCTACTCCTACTCTACCACCTACTACTACTCCTACTCTACCTCCTACTCCTCCTACTCCATCACCTACTACTACTACTCCACCTAATACTCCTACTCAACCACCTACTACCACTCCACCACCTACTACTATTACTACTCCTACTCCACCACCTACTACTCCTACTCCACCACCTACTACTACTACTACACCTACTACTCCTACTCCTACTACTACTCTACCACCTACTCTTACCCCTCCTACTACTCTTCCTTACTCCTACTACTCCTACTCCACCACCTACTACTACTCCACCACCTACTACTACTCCACCTCCTACTACTCCTCCTACTACTCCTACTCCACCACCTACTCCACCACCTACTACTACTCCTACTCCACCACCTACTACTCCTACTCCACCACCTACTACTCCTCCTACTCCACCACCTACTACTACTCCCCCACCACCTACTACTCCTACTCCTCCAACTACTACTCCACACTACCACATACTACTCCTATTCCTACTCCACCACCTACTATTACTACTACTCCTACTACTACTCCTACTCCACCACGTACTACTCCAACTACTCCTACTCCACAACCTACTACTCCACCATCTACTACTCCTACTCCACCACCTACTACTACTCCTACTATTCATATTCCATCACCTACTACTCCTACTACTACTCCTACTCCACCACCTACTACTGGTGGTGGTGGGTAGGGTGCTGGTGGGTATAGTGGCAGTGGGTAGGGTGGCGGTGGATAGGGGTGGAGGGTGGCGGTGGGTAACCGTGGTGGTAGGGATGTTGGTGGGGTTGGTGGTGGTGGGTAGGGTAGAGGTGGTGGCCAGGGTGGTGGTGGTGGGTATGGGTGGTGGGTAGGGGTGGTGGGTAGGGTGGTGGTTAGTGGTGATGGTGGGTATGGTGGTGGGTGTGGTGGTACCGAGCAGCCCTGCCTGCCGATCACATAAACTCCCCGTGCCTGAATGTGCCCTTGTGTAACGTAACTGGAGCTCATGTAAAGCGCTCCAATACCTTCAGGTAGAGTTTGCACAATAGACAATAGAAATCTGCATAAAAAAAAACTTTTGCAATGCAATAGGTCTCGCTTTTATTTAGAGTTAGAGCTATTGGCATTGTAGTAACTGTAGAGACGTGTATCCTACGGGGCACATGTCAAATCGGAATAAGACAGCTCACTCGGTTACTGCACCTGTAGAAGAGACCTGTGCGTGTAGTTCCCAGTAAGCTGACTCGGTTGGTTAATGCACCTGCGACAGCGGGGGCTCAATGGGTAAAACGCATGCTGCAATAGCGTGCCCATGCACCTCCTGCAGAGAGCTCTCTGCCACACGCTAAAGGCCTAAAGGCCTAAAGATAGTTTGTGGTGTTAACACACCTGTTGCTCTATTCTCTCACTCTCTGCGTCTGTTTGAACTCAGCAGGTCACTTGAGTGAGATAGTTCAGCGGTTTATGCCCATGGTGCTGAGATCTCTTTCTAACCTGCAGAGTAATGTGTTCAAGTCATTGAAGGCCAGCGTGGTGGGTTCAAGCGCATCCTGTAGAGATCTGCGCCTAGCTCGTTCTGTAAAATAGTATGTGGTGTTACCGTGCCCCCTGATGTGGCCTTTCTCTTTCTCTGTATATAAAATATAACGATCACTTGTTTGAGAAGTAGTAAGATAGCTCAACGGATTATGCGCCTGCTGTAGAGATATTCATATAACCCGCTGGGTAATCTCCAGACTGAAATAAAGGTGCTAATCAGGTTAATGCGCCTGCCGCTTCCCCGGGCATCGGGTGCTGGGTGGTGTAAATGTAAATGTAAATGTCATGGTACTTATAGAGCGCACTGTCACCAGACGGTCACCTTGCCGTGTCGCCTATGCGGCTTCCTGGCGCTGATACTCATACTGCTGTGGAACCCCTCCTGGCTTTCCCTGTGAAGTGTCCACTCCTGGGCACCCCTAGGGTGAAGCCAGGCATCCTTAGCGCTGTTGGGGCCGGTGTGGAGGCTAGGCAAGCTATTGCCCAGAGTTGCAGCGTGAGGCCCGTGATTAGAATAGGCACCGAGGCGAGAATTAACAGGTCCGAGGAAATTGAGCCCGAGACCCCGCCGAGGCGGGAATCGAACCCTGGTCCCTGGCCAGAACTCTGCATCAGGGTCTGCCGCTCTAACCATTGAGCCACACTCCTCCATTGGTCTGCACTGGTGTCCGTGCCAGCAGGCCACTCTCCCCCTTCCCTGAGTGCACTAGGATTGTACGTGTTTCTAAGAATCTGTGGCTCATGGCCAAGGGCAATTTGTAGAAGGTCAATCGAAAGTTCCCAAGAATGTCGCTGTAGCCCCCCCACCGCTCCCCCACCTTAAGCAATTTAGTATCACCTATTCCCTTGGCAATACCACCACAGGAACCATAGATTGCTTTGTGACGGACCCCAGAAATGATGCTTTTGCTGTGATCACGGTAGGGAATCGGATTTTTTGACTCCAGGAAGTTCAAAAAATAGTTACATTTTACTGAAAAGTCGAGAAATACCACAGTGCAGTTTTCACCTTGGTTCAACCTCACAAATACAAAAGCACACCTACCCAAAACTCCACTTGCCCGAAACACTATACACAGGTCTCGAGTCGGGGTACCACGCGGGTGGACGGCGTCCCCCCACTTATTTTACCGGGAGCTCAATAACTATAAACTGCAACTGAGTGCAAGCCACCTTTCGTGACGTCAGCGTCCCTCCACTTCTTTTTTTAGGTCTTGTGCCCTGACTATACAAGTGTGCTGTGTTCTTTGAAGAAAACAGCTATACCATTTGTTCCCACCTTTGATCCAGATGTCCCTGGAACTTTGCACTGGTACACAGACAGACAGACAGACAGTGCTGCGTGACCAGCGCCAGGATGCCCGTTGGGTGACAGGAGCGCTTTATAAATGTGTTATACATACATACATACCAGGACGGCATCCTGAGGGGCTGATTCACAAGACCCTGCGAGATACATCTCCTGGCTGTACACTAACAGGTATCTGCAATCCGCGAGTATCTTGTTTCGGGTACTTATAACTCATGTTCGCTCGTCGTGCCTTAAGTGTCATAGTAGTTATATTTAATTCTGAGCCACGTTCAATGTTTTGGCTAATGACACATTTGGGATCGGAACCTTCCTACTGCACGGGGTCAAGCTTCCTAATGCACACAGCAGCGCTTCGCTTTTAACAATCCCACTTGCTCAAACAGGAAAAGGACATTTATTTTCACATCGTTTCCAGGGGTTTTCAATAGAAAACTCAAGTTTACACAGTTGGACTGCTGGGAAGTATGAGATATATCGACATTAATTCCACATTTTAAGATCCTTATGAAACCACGCTGTTATTGACAAGCTGTTTTATTGGCTTTGGCAGCCATTTGCAGCGAGTTCGTAGGTCTTTCAGTGAATGAGTGTTCATTTTGGGGCGGTCCGTTCATGAAAAATTTATAGAATCCAGGGTCTTGTCTTTGGAATGGCATAAGAAATTATTCACTTATTATAGAGTTACTCTGGGTTGGTTACAAAACAAGTCCCCTGGGGCGAGGGGCGCGCTCGTGTGCAGGCAGGCAGGCAGCCTGTAATAGCGGCGCAAGCAGCAAACCTTTCTCCTGAGGGGAGGGGGAAGGAGGCAGCTCCAGGTCGAGCCGCAGAAAGTGGCCGGCTCGAACATTATCATGGTGGGCTGCTGCATATGAAAGTGTAATTTTCAAGAAAGAAACGGTTTGGGGAGCCCGCTATAAGAAAAGTGTGTGGCCGTGATTTTTCCATTGAAATGCTGCATGCCAGTGAGCCGCACATAACTAAAATAGAATCCAGGGTCTTGTCTTTCATTAGAGCACTTTTCAAAGAACCAAACGTCATGCACGTTTTTTCGGCACATGAGGATTAGATGATTTGTAAATTAGGCCTGTAACCAATGTCGTGAAAGAACCAGCACCGCCTCTCCCCTACCTCCTCCACCGCCAAGGAACCTGTAGAATGACTGCAAAAATGCAACAACCAAAAAATAAATAAATGCCGGAAACCAGATAATGAATCCCGCCCCTCCTGGACTGGTGACCTGACTCATGGTTGCCATGGCAATATTTCAATAAATATTGTCGTGCTACCGTAAGTCACATCACCCAGTCCTCCAGAGGCGGTATCCAGAGCAGACAAATCTGCTAAACAGGAGCTTTTTCCAATGGCAGGCCTCTGTTTCGAGAGGCCTGCCAATGGAAAAAAGGGGCGAGGCTTCACGCCATACTGAAATCCCCTCTTCACAATATCTCTTTGCCTGCAGCAGCGCATGCGCTGCAATGCAGGCTTCGATCTAAAAAATGTCTTTGATGAACGGGTGACTTCAAATGAACCCTCAGAAGTGTGAAACAGTCCCTTGCAGCCCATTCCTGGCTCCAGACGATCAGTAGGGGGTAAATCAGCCCTTTGAGTGAGGGCAGGACACAACCTATTCAAATGTAAGAGTGAATGCAGATGTATCCCCTGTCACACTCAGCCCCTTCCATTGGGAAAGCTTGGTTGTCATGGCTCTTCCAAACATGATAGTTGCAGGGGTTTCCTCTGTGGTTGGGTGAGGGCGTCAAACGGTAACCTCAAAGAATAGTGTTCAAAACACCTTCGAGGTCGAGCTTCCCCAATGCAGAATGCTGAACAGCTTTCTTTAGAGTACTCATGAGGCGTTCTACCAGACCATTGGCCCGGGGTCAAAGGGGAGTGCTTTTTTGATGCTTTATATTGAGATGATTTAGAACTTTTTTGAATTCTCGACTATTAAAAGGTGGGTCAGATTTTAAGATTACAGGTACAAGTCATGTCGCAAAGATGCCAGCTAGGTTTTGAATAACACTGCTCATGTTTAGTGGATAAAAGGTCTTCTACCAATGGAAAATTCTGCAACTATTGGTGAATAACAATCTGTGTACCTTCCAGAATGAGGTCTTCCTGCGTTACTGAAAGTTCATCTCTTACATTTCTGAACTTCACATACTCGCTGTCATTAGTGAGAGGTCTAGAATACTGGTTCCACAACTTTTAATCTTGGCATGCTACTACCTTGGCTTGTGGCAGTGACAATTTGCTCTAAAGACATGGCAGTTGGTATGCTAGATTTCACAATAAATTTGATGTAATCCTCCATTGTCTTAGATGGGGTACCAAGGCATAATCAGCCAGTTTCTGATCTTTCCCTGGACAATGAAGAATCGTTTAGTTGTAATTCTTGTGACCTCAAACACTAACACTCAATTCTAGGAGGCATTTTTGCTGTGGGATTGCCAAATACGATCACAATGCTTGGTGATCAGCCACTAATGTGAAGGGCTTTCCATACACAAACACATGGAAATTATACACAAGCCTAAACCAGTGCCAAACTTTCTTTCTCAGGGTGTGAGTATGCACATTCAGTTTATTACAGCCTCTTTATGGCATGTACCACGATATGTCTCGGAGAATTTGGCGGTCCCTTGTGCTGTGCAAAGATTGCGCCTAACCCACAAGGGCTATCATCAACTACAACCTCTGCATGGAGTTTGGGATCAAAGTTAGGCATTTCAATGGCGCTCTCAATGGCTTGCTTGATTTTTTGGACACTCTGTTGGCCTTCCGCAAGCTCCTGAAAACCCATCTCTTTAAGGGATCGCTCGAACATTGCTGTTCCTCTGCCGCTCGGTCCATAAGCGCTAGGAGGCCTCAGGGTAGCTATGCGCTATACAAACTTAAATTCATTCATTCATTCATTCATTCTTCTCACACTCATGTGACCAATGAAAAGACACATAATTTTTGTTTAATTCTGGTGCAATGACCATAGCAAAGTCTTGAATGTATCTAGAACAGTAATTGACTGTTCCAAGAAATAATCGTAAGATAGAAATGCCTTGTGGGGGATTTGCAGTAGACAATGCTTGTAGTATAGATGGATCAGGTTTCACACCCCCATCACAAAAGACATGGCTGAAGAATGTCAAGCTTTTCTTGTGGAATTCACATTTGTCAGCATTCACAGTTAAGGCTGCATCATTCAGCAAATGACATACCTGCATGAGAATTTTTTAATGCTCATTCTGTGCAGCCCCACAATACCAATATATCACTATAGTTAAATGCATTTACTACAGGCTATATGATAAGTCAAATGACGTCTCAGAAAAGTTCTGCAGCAGAGGATATACCAAAACTCAATCGCTTTTAGCAAAACAAACCAATATGCGTAGAAAAGGTTGCAACATATCTGGATTTTTCTTCAAATCCCAATTGGTAAGATCCTTTCTTTAGGTTGAGTCGAGAGAAGAACTCTGCGCCGTTCAATTAAGTTATTATATCAGCAATGTTCGGACTGTGAGGTTTCTCTCGCTCAGTTGCCTGGTTGACCTGACGCATGTCAACACTTATGCGTACAGGTCTTCACTGTCTCTTTTAGGCACTGTTACAATGGGAGAAAGCCATGGTGTCGGACCAATGGAGCGTTCAATGATGCCATGTATATGTAAAAAATGAAGTTCCTTTTCAACAGCTTCTTGCAAGTGAAACGCAACTCGTCTGTGTCTTTGATGAAAATTGTCATTTATGTGTAACCTTACTTTCATGGTTTGACTTTTCCCGACCCATGAAATAATGAAGGAAACTGACTTACAATTTCCTGATGAGCATTCAAAGTGTAGTTCACTGATATCAGTCCCATATCAGCCGCACTATGGAAACTCAGTAAACACTTGAAGCTGTTCCTTGAAGTACATGAATAGGCGTATTCACCACAGTTTTCTTATGCTTCATCGTGGCTACACATTTTTTATTTGACTTTTGAAGGGCGTTGAGGCAGCCCATGAGTATACTTTAGTCTTTGAATTCGTAATTTGTGGTACCGTAAATAATTCGTGATACATCTCCAGCGGCATAATATTATCGACGCACATCTGTCTTCATGTTGAATTGTCTTCACTTAGGATTTTTTCTCACATTCGACAAGCCTCATATGTGCATGCCTTTTTGAAGTAGTAAACATCAATATTGCTCAATTGTCATTGTTCCTTTCATTGTAAACAGACACAGAGGAATTTTTTCTCGATGATTTAGACAATTATCAACTTCATTTTCCGAAGATTTGCCTCAATTGGTGTGACCACTTAGCTTTGTGGGAGTACATCGAATGTCACTGATGTAGCATTTGGTCGGCCATTTCTTCTTCACGCTGCAATCTGCTTACTTTTATCTTCGCGTTGCAAGTCGTCATGAAATGATTCGCTTTACCGCAGTCTATGCATATCTGTCCAATTGCTGGACATTTACCTTTGTGTGGAAATGGCAGTCCATATCTGTAACACGTTTTCTTTTTCTGTGGAGACAGGACATTGTGTCCCTCGGCCCTGTACCTTGGCTTACCTTTCGTGCTCATGACCAATGCACTTTGGGCACCTACGGCCTCTATGTCTGTCACTTGGCGATAGGCACGCTTGTCAGCACAAGCAGCCTTGAGGACTTGATACAAGTTCAGTTTCCATCAGCATTCGTTGTTGAAATGCATACAACAGACATCCATTGATTACTCCGAGGAGGGTCGCCTCCTCATCATAAATTAATTGAATTGACAGTGCTTTACCAAACATCCAGTCTTTCAACAAACTCATCAATGGTCTTACCTGGTCTCTGGCATTCTTGGCTGAATATGTATCTTTTATAATTCACATTTGTCACTGGCTTAAACTTGACATTAAAGCCCTTTTCGATTTGATCATATGTCTTTTCATGGCTTCTTTCACTCCTTCACCGGCCATGTTTCTCAAGATACTTTATACTCTTTTTCATCTATTGCAAATATGGACTCTTCAAAAGTCTCTATCCATCCATCTATCGCCAATATTCTGTTTTTTTGCAATATCAAACGCAGTTGGCGGTTTTAAGAATGCAGCAGCCGTATATACATTGAAGGAAAGTAGGGGTCTCTCAGGCACATCCTGTGGAACTTGATCAGACAGAGCTTCTCTAGCGCCTCGTGATGTGCTGGCTTCGGGGTCATCCTTAATGACTTTTGGAGCTTGGACCTTGTCCTGGCTCTCCATCGGAGCTGTGTATGTTATGGCTGTCTAAGAAGTTGTTCTGGTCCCTTATGCGGCAGCTTTGGTGGTGGGCCGCGCTGTCTGGGGAAACTCGGCAAACCCAACCCGACCCTCTTTCTGCGACTGCTCTCCACCATATTGTGAGACGATGATTTGTTGATAGTTTCGAGAAGGAAATAAATCTTTGTACACTACAAGTACATGACAGCAGATAACACTTGTCGATTTTGTGCTTAAATGTTTCTTCAAAAACACCTGGTTAATCTCTGCTTCATAGCATGTGAATTTAAGTGTAATGCGTACTGAACTATTTCTGTGTGCTTTCCTTGTCCACCTTTACTTTTCTTACTCCGCATAGCGTAATGGTATTAATTTGCGTAATGGCGCCATATATTCTATTAGAAGCTGTTTCGTTCAGTTCCTGTTCAGCGACGTGTAGACTTTCAGTGTCGATGTCTTTAACTTTAAGCATTTTATGCAGGCAGGCATTGCGCTGAGACTCCACCAGTGCCAGCATCGATTCTGCACTTCAACTGAGGCACATGTGGCACGCACGAGCAGTGTGCTAGACCACAGCAAACTCTTTGGAAGAGCGCTTTCAGTGTACGGGCTTCATATCCCCTTTCTTGTCACCAGTTATAGCTTCCTTCCAGCTCAGGTACTCACCAATAACCAAGCCACACACGGAGAGTAGTTGAACACATCTTGATTAGACTGCATGTACGTCAGAACTCAACATTCTACGCCGGCCTTTAACTCCTCTCTCCAGCTCTTACGTTCTTACTGATGATATACCTTGGAAGTCACTCATGAAGGTTTGATGCTACTACTGCAAGAATACGCTTGTTAGTTGCACTTGAAGAAAACAGCTATTGAATTTGTTAGACTTGACCCTTTCTACAGGGTCACCCCCAAACTGGTGCCTTCGCCCTTCCTATTTTTGCTGAATTTGTTTCTGTTGGCCTTAGGACACCCTCCTGCTCTACGCCACTATGAACCCATGTGGTACCCTTTGTAAAAGCTCTCAGGACCAACTAGGCTACTCCACTGGTACTCCCTAGCTGTTCGCGGCCACGGGCTGGCCCTAGGCCACCCAGATGCCACTGGTCCTTGCCCCTACACAGAGTGGGGGTAGTTAACCCAGGCACATAGTAGCCATTGTCCACTTCTCCCCTCATCAGGGCAGTTCTAGACTGCCACTGATCCTCCAGCCTAGGGTCCGCACCCTCAGGTTCACCAGAAGTCACAGGCGAGGTTCTCCTCCCCCTAACTCTCCTCCTAGGGTTCCACACTCTCCTCCTTTGAGAGGGCCCCCCAGAACACAACTCTCCCACCAGTTCAGGACCTCTCTCCAGCAACTGGTCTCCCAACCTAAGGTCTAAACCCTCAGGTTGCACTGTGGTCAGAGGCAAGGGCTCCCTCTCTCTACACCCCCTAACAGAGTTCTGCACCCTGCCAACTGGAGTGGAACCCCTGGAAGCCAAACTGGTCAGGACACTGGTTACAGATGTCCCTCCCTTCAGGTCAGGCAGATCCTGAACCTGTCCTCCCAACCCAGGGACCAACCCCTGCGGTTGAACACTTGCCTGGTACGCCAGGACTTCTGGGGGCGCACACAGCCTCAACCCCATGAGGATAACACATGACTCATGTGTTGTATGAAAGTCTGCCTGGCGCAGATCTCCCGACCCCTGTTGATCTGACAGCGTTCAAAGATCCCCCAGGACAGAAGTGGTGTCACCATTGCCATTCACTGGTGACTCAGCCTTTCTGGCTGGCCCTTGACCCACTGGTTCTTCCACTGGGGAACACATCTCCCTCTCACCCCTCAATCCAGACTTCTGCACCCTCCCAATTGGAGCGGTACTGCCAGGTACCAGAACCACTAGAGCTCTGTTTACAGACACTCCAGGGTCTCCTGACACTAGGAGATCCCCCTCAAATGGCTTCCTAGTACAGCCTAGGCCCTCAACCTGGTGTTCCTTTAGGGAACCCTCTAGAACCTGAGACTGGGTTTCGGGCACCTGGGAACACACAGTCCCACACTCACTCCTACTCCACTGAGACAGGACGTGAGCCCCTACACCCTCCACTACACCGGGACCTAGCTGGGCTATACTGAACCTCTTCCCCCCACACAGGACTACCCAAGCCACTACTTTTGGAATCACTCTCCAATGCCTTGGCAGAACTTTGGGCACTTACCCAGAAGTCTGCCTCCTGTGCAAGTTCCCAAGAATTAAAGGACTCACACTCCAACAGGTGTTGGCATAACCCCGGCAAACGACGACTAAGCATGTGCTCTTTGATAACCATATTGATCAGTCCCTCAAAATCATGTTCCGGGTTAAGAGTAACCCAATCAACCAGTGCATCATAACATTCATCCGCAAACTCTCCCCAAGACTGGTGAGACAGTTTCTTACTGCCCCTGAACTTCAACCTGTACTCCTCTTCTTGGGAACAAGTTACCATACTTTGGAAACTGGGAATGGGACTTCCGGCACTGGACCCCATATTGCTGCCACCTCTGGATCCCACCCTCACTGGTGAATCCAGAAAACCACAACTGCCCTTTGGGGATAATCTACCCTCCAGAGCTAATTTCTCCCTGGCGAAGGCACTCTCAGCCACCGCCATCTTCTCCTGCACTAAGACCCTTTCGGTCTCTAGCTTTTTCTCCTCCACCCTCAGCTGCACTATCTACTCGGCATGCTCTAACCTGAGCTTCTCCAAAGCCAGCTGATGCTCCCTTTCTTCCCTCCTATCTACCCACTCCTCTGGGGATAGGGAAAGGGATGGGGCACTTCCCCCCGACACTGGACCATCTAGAGACTGCCTATCTATGGGGTCCTCACTATCTACTAGCGTCCCTGTCCTGTCATTTTCTTCCTCCCCTTCAGACTCCACAGGGCCCCCCTCAGAACCACCACCCTCTTGGCGTGCGGCCAGGGCCCTAATCTCCTCATTGCGCTCACGTTCCCATTTGTCCTTTTGCCATTGGATCAGGTTTTCCCGAAGTTTCGAAATGGTGTCTGACCCACTCACTGCTATGTCTCTCTCCTCACAGAACCCCACCAACTCCCATATACTGTATCTAAACAGACCATAGAATTTAAAGACAGACTCCATTTTGGCAGGACGCTCAGAGACACGTGCAACACAGGAGACCTAGGTGCAAGAGCTGCAACAGGGGTACGTAATTCAAATATGACACTTTTAGGAGAAAAAGATAAAATAAAACTCAGAAACAATAATCCCCAAACATGTGAATATCTAAATGCAGGGCTTGTAGTGCAACCAGTTGTCGCTGTGGTACTGCGCAAACGCAAGTCCTATCCTCACCGCTGACCACCAATGTTTGAAATGGGATCTCTGGTTGGCTAAGGCATGCACCAAAGCCAGGCAGAGACCACCACTCTAGTCAGGGCAAGGGAGCTACATGCCAAAGATAACCCCTGCTCACCCCCTTGGTAGCTTGGCACGAGCAGTCAGGCTTATCCCGGCAATGTGTAAAGCATTTGAGCAACACACAGACACAGCAGCAACACCCTAGGGACACCATAAACGGAACTCCACACAAGGTTATATACAAAATAGCCTTTGTATTGTCATAAACACATTAGAAACATAGGGCCAGATGTAGGTCGGTCGGTAACGGCCGAAAATCGGTATTTTCGGCCGTTACCGACCGGAAAATCAGATTTGGTATGTAGGGCCCAGAATTTTACAGATTCGGTAAATTTACCGATCGGTAAATTTACCGAATCTGTAAAATACCGAATCGGTATTTATACCTATTCGGTATTTTTTATATGTAGGTGGGACTCTTCTGAGTCCCACAACCCTTACCGATTCTGTATTTTACCATCAAATATATTTGATGGTAAAATACCGATTCAGGTGTGCATGCACATGTGTGCATGCACACCTGTGCCATATGACAGGCAGACCTGCCCTTAGGGCAGGTATGCCTGCCACATGGCCCCCGAATCTTTTTTGGGGGTGCTAGAGGGTGTCAAAGTGACACCCCCTGCACCCTTGTCAAAATCTGTATCGGTATTTACCGAATCGGTAAATACAGATTTTTACCGATTCGGTAGCAGGAACATCTGGATGTTCCTACATCTCAACCCCTTAGATTTACCGATTTTTAATTACCGAATCGGTATGATTCGGTAAATAAAAATCGGTAAATCTATTTTACCTACATCGGGCCCATAATCACATAATATACACTGTGCCAACTGGCACTAGGCAATATTCACAGGGGATTAGATACAGGACCAGGCCAATCGGGCCCCGGTCATAACCATCAGAACAGGTAAGTAAAACACAAGTAATGAAACAACCAGTAACTACTGGTACCATAATGACCTCTGCATTATCACCTGTATTAAACACATTATGTCTGCATCATTTTGGGCATACACACATTACACTATCTCATTAGGTATAAACACATTAGCATTGACCTCATACTCGTAAATCACCTTAGGGCCTGGCGCCCTACAAACCTATTAGACCCCCTAGCCAACTGACCTTCTCAGGGGCTCAAATGCCCTATGTCCCAAATGTCAGGGCTGCTGCCAATGCAGCGGAATTCGCAGTGCGCAATTGCGCTGGGCAGAGGAGTGCAACGCACTCCTTCCTCACTCAGAAATGCCCCCAGAGGAATGCTGGCCTAAACGTGACAGCTGCCCACTACTTGCTGGGCAGCTGTGAAATCCAAAAAGATGGGCACTGGCACCCTCTGTCCCCCACTGGGACTCAAACAAAATAAATGGGCCGAAACGTTGCAGCTGCCTGCGCTTCGTAGGGCAGCTGTGGGAATGCACGGGCAGTCCTGGCACTCACTGTGCCTCTGGCGCCCAAAACAAAGCCCCACAAGCAATGAGGACGGGCACTTTGCACATGGGAGTCCCACCCTGGGACTCTGAAAATAAACTCTGCCCCAAATGTTGCAGTTGCTCACTGTCACGCAGGGCAACTGTTACGAAATCTTGCCAACACGGGGAAGAGCACGGGCCTCTGGTTTGAGATTAGACTGGAGAAGGGCCCAAAATGTTGCAGCTGCCCGCTTCTGCGGCACAGCTGAGAAAATGCCACAAGCACCGAAAATGTGCCTCGAGCTGCACCAACACGGTGGTGCATTCAGCTCCAACTCACTCACTGGGGGCGCACTGGCAGATTTCTCTGGGTACCGGGGGTGGGGGCAGGCACCAACAACGTGCCTCGTTTCTCTCCCACTCCTGGGCTCCTACTCACCTGGTCGGGCGGTCTCTCTCTTCTTTTGGTCCAAGGAGTGCGGGGTAGGCTCCCGTCCGCTTCTTTTCTCCTTTTTACAGAGGAGCGCGGGGTAGGCTCCCGTCTGCTTCCGGCTTCTTGCAGAGCGCCCTGCCCACAACCAGGCCACTCGGCCTGGCTTCCGGATCGCCGTGGGCAGCGCAGCGGCCCCTCTTGTAGATCCTGTGTGTTCTCCGTGGCGGCCTCACGTGGGGGGGCACAACCAGCGGGGTGGGCTCCAGCTTTGCTTTTAAAAAAAGTACTAATACGTGGAAACAGCGGCAATGCGGGGTGAGCACCCGTTCTTTCAATAAAGATGATTGCGGGTGGGCACCCACCGGCAGCACACACAAATGCGGGGTGGACTCCATCTTCAATAAGGAGCTCTGGGGGGAATCCCACATGCCGGGATTCCCTCGCAGCCTCGCGAGGCAGCAGGGCCTACTCCTTTCCCTTTCGGAGACCCAAATACAGCGCTCACCAGGCACTAGGCCACAAAAGTCCTCCAAAAGGCAGAAATAAGAGAGTCCTTGATGCTGAGGAGACCTAAGCAAAGTGCAGCCAGGCAGGCCGAAACAACAGCTGGGTCCCGCGGCGGTTCCTCCTGGCAGACTGTCCTCCCAAAGTAAGAACAAGCACAACACTTTCATGGGGTCACAGCCCCTACATTTATGGGACAATTTCCTTTGTGTTACAGCATTGGGCTTGGGAAATCAGATGCAACTGGTTTTAGAGCACTCTGTTTAGCAGGCTCATCTTCCCTATTGTTAGGTGGGGGCTCAGTGATCAGACGCATCACAGGGGGCGGAGCCAGCATTGTGGAGGGAAGGCACAGCCCTATTCAGGTCCCAGGTGCAACTCCCCCCACCCATCTGCATGCAGATCTCTGTATTCATCACTGGGCTGACTCACCCTGTCTCCTGGAGCCACCCACACCATCCAGCCCCTGTCACTCACAAGCCAGACATCACATCAGGCAGGCATACACACATCATGCACACATCATACAGAAATGCCAACTTCTAAAAGTTAAACAAAAAGGGGGGGGTTTGGCCCAGGAGGACAGGGGGGGGGGTAGGGCCTAAATATCACCTTCACTGAAGGTTATGTAATAGGGTGCACAAATGTATTAGTGTTTCACTGTATATGTAAAATGTTTTGTAAATAAGTGCCTTGAGTCATGTACAGCACAATTTAATTTATTTATTGTCCAATTTTTTTACTAATGTGAGATGTTTGTTTAGTTGATAGTGTGTCCACCTTTCGGACAAAAAAAAGCATGTTTTCGTAAAAATAAAAAGAGTAAAGAGGCATAAGTCATTGCCAAGATAAGCATAGTAACTAGTGTTTATCTCTTGCTTTGTGGTCACAAATTTGATCCAAACTGTAGGAGGTGTGGGTAAAACTTTTTTTCCTTAACTTCTAAAAGTGGCATTTCTCCACCTGTCACCATATATCTGTGCACACCATTGCGCAGCACTTATTCTCACAAGTTCATACATACTAAACTTAACCCTGCACTCCTCTCGTACCAGGAATTACCATGGACACACATATCCCCCATGCATTCCTATGTAAGGCCAGGCCAATCTCACCACACGCACTCAGAGAGCGCACGCACCCTACACTGGGCCACAGTGCTAAAGTGCCCAGAGGTCTAAAATCACTACCACCATGTCAGAGCTTAAGGCAAAAAGTTCAGGGGTGAACCGGCCAAAAGTCCAACACAGATGAAAAGTGGGTGCAGTCTAGGGAAGAGCAAGCGCCGCACTTTAAAATGACAAAATAAACCTTAAACGGCACGGCTGAAGCGGAGAAAGGAGAGAGGGTTGTTTGTAGTGTAGCTTTTGGTGTATGCGGCAGAAGGGTGGGGTACGGTTGATTTTTTTTTTAAACTCTTTATTCAAGACTGATTGCATCAAGGTGACATTTGCACATATTAACCCACGTTACTTCCATCAGCCCCATTTTTATCTTTTCACCCTCCCCAAAAGCTGAATAGTCAGTCATCTGAACTGTCGCAACCGTGTGTACCTCCTTCCCCACTACATGTGGGGCTGTCTCAAAGATTATGTACCATCAAAAATAAGTCCAGCATTCTCATATTTGTGTTCCGTGCTGACACTGTGGGTACCACCTACATTAGTCTCGCAGCTCCGTAAAACATATCAAGGAAAAAACAGCTTCTATCTCCCTCCCTACCCTCCCCAACATACCCACCCCGTCCCACCCTCGTCTCCTGGTCGCAGTGATATAGCTATAGTGTAGTGTCTTCTGATTCCTCACAATACTAAGCAAATCCTAACGTAGGCCTACTTGTGTCCTGTACGCTGCCCTGGGTGCCGGAATAACTTGTCCCACCAACTCTACTCTCTTTGTAGATATCACTACCTAGCTCCTTACGACTGCATAAGGTCCACCCTCTCCAGATCCATCAGCATTACCTCCCAGTCCTGAGCTATGGGATATTTCCTCTGTCCTTTCTCTTCCTCTCGGTGGGGTACGGTTGATGAAGCAATAAGAAAACAAATTTGGGTAGACTGATAGCAACATACTGGTTACCTTGGACATCTGCGCATTATATACTAGTATACCCAAATCTGGGAGGATTGCCGCCATACAGCATTTTTGCGAAATCGGAGACGCCACTTGAGCATTCTGAAATACTAATAGATTTGATTACTGTTGTTTTGGCTAACAATGACTTTATTTGGGGAGTATTATGATTTTATAGCAAGTTGCAATAACAGCATGGCCAGATTATCAGGCACAATCTGTTTTAGGTTTTCACCCGATGCACTTGGCTCTTCACAGGGTATTTTTTAGGATCACAGCGGTGTTCTCATTGTTCTATCTGATGGCGGTGACTTATCTGCTGCATTTTTTATCCCTATGTCATTGTTACAGTTGTGTAAGATACTTTGCATATCCTGTTGCTGCCTTGAAAAAGTCTCTATGACAAAACACATGACGGCTGTCTGTCTGTAATGGATTTTACGTCTCAGACGCAAGAAAGGTGAATAATTGTGGAAACAATAAACCACAACAAACATCTCTGATCTTGCAGTACTTCTCTACTGGCCACAAGGCATGGCCACTGGACTTCGCTGACTGCTTCAGTATTCCTCTGCTCATTTGGAATCGAGATGTTGGCAGGATAGGCCTCTTTGACTTAACGAGGGGGGGCAGCTGTCACTTATCACAGTTGCACATCACAAAGGCTCTGCATGAGTAAATGTAAATGTAAATGTAGTTGAGCTTATATAGCGCACAGCTACCCGCAGTGGGTTTCCCGGCGCTTGCTTAGGGAACCCTTCCTGGTATTCCCCTGTGAGATAGCAGGCTATCCACAAGGTGAAAGTCAGGCATCCCGCCACGAGGGGCCGTTGTGGAGATTAAGCAAGCTATTGCCCAGAGTCGCAGAGTGTGAACCCGTGAGTCGAGGTGGCACCCGGTCGAGAATTATCGAGTCTGTGGAATTTTTAGCCCAAGACCCCGCCGAGGCGGGGAATTGAACCCTGGTCCAGGACCGATCTCAGCTTCCGGGTCTGCTGCCTCTAACCCCTGAGCCACACTTCTCCATGAGCACTCTCACAAAGGAGTTATCACTGGTTTTTTGTGACTCCAGACAAGCTGGACCCAGGGCAAGGAAGAAGCAGATGCCTGACGCGTCATGGCGGTGAAAGCCTCTAGAAACTCCTACTAGTGGGCGCCAGGTATAAATATTGGACTCCAGACCGCAAAAGAATAAATGAGGTCCCAGTGCCACCTACTGTCCCTTCTAATACTTCATGAAAGTAAAAACAACTCTCAACAAAGTCCCGTAAAATTATAGTGTCAGAGTCAATTTACATCAGTGACACCTAGTGACCCCTCCTAACATATCTCACCATTAAAATTAACTCTCAACAAAGTTCCACAATGCTAAAGTGCAAGATGTTCTCTTGCGAGTATACTGTGTCTTTATATCTACACTGTTATTCTAAGTGTACATGGTGATTGTTTTGCCCATCTTATTCCAATATTATCTTGTGCATATACTGTTATCTCAAGTTATTGCTGCTTCCTATCCTACCTTGTGCATATAGCAGTGACCCTTCCTTTGTGATGTCTACTAGTCTATGCTTATATTGCTATACTACCTATGATGTGGGTGTATAAATTGTATATAGGCCCTTGATTATAAAGGGCGTGTCTGCAGACTGACCAATAAACTCCATCACAACCACCAGCTCCTAGATACCGTGACCACTAAGAACCCAGTGATATCAACAGGACCACCGTCGCTTTTCTGCATTCAAGGCCTCCTAGGAACACACATTGATTCTCCTTGGCAGAGTTGGAAGCATTAGTCTGTTCTCAAATTCCACGGTGATGACATCACCGCCCACTGCACCAGAGAAATGGGAGAACTCCTCGACATAGACGCCCCTTCGATACTCAACAAATTAAGTAGTATCCCTTTCAGATCTTGGTTTGGAGAGGTGTGGTGCAGCAGCCAGGGCAGCTGACTTCAGAGCACAGGGTTCACGGTTCGATCCCCGGCTCTGGCAGCAGCTCAGCACCATGTGACTCTGGGCAATAGCTCACTTAATTTCCACAACAGCCCCCAGCGCCTTGAGACCCATAAGGGTGACTAGTTCTGCACTTTACAAATACAGATTTACATTTTATTTGATTTAACAACAAGGAGGCAACAACTCCGTTTAGCTGAAAGAAACTGGAGACAACAACCCTTGGTAACACATCTTGCAACACCGGGAGCTAAATGCATAAAATACAAAAAACACATCTTCAGAGAAAAATCCCCCTTCTTCTGAGCCCAACTTGACCATTCTAGGAACAGACCTAAAGACCTTCTCAACATCATCAACCAGCAAACCTCCTCTTTCCCTCAACACTCAATAAATGAATCTACCATGCGCTGCAAAGAGTTTGCAACATTCTTCTCTGAAAAAATATCTAACATTGAAATCTCTCTTGACCCACCCATCTCTCTGTCCTACACCAAAGGTGTCCACCTAGCAAAAAGTGTCTACCCACGGCCCTACCTCCAACTAATGGTCGTCTCACCAAACTCACCCTATGCCAGTTGGACTGAATTCGACAATGTCCCTTAAGAAGAAGTGCTCAAATTACTCGCTTGCATGAAACCAACATCGCACATTTCCGATCCACTCCCTCCTGAGCATGTCAAGAATCTCAGTCACATCATATCTTGCCTGCATTGACCAAAATCATCAACTCCTCCTTTTCGAGAAGCTCCATGCCAACCTCCCTCAAACTGGGCCAAGTCACGCCCCCTCATCAAACAACACAGACGCCGACTAGATCAACCTTAACAATTACAGACCTATATTTATTCACATTTACCTTCAAAAGCAAGTCTCATCAAAGCACAAGAGTGCCTGACGAACTTAGTAGTCCATACGCTGGTACTTTTCAGACTGAATTATTGGAACTCTTTCCTGTTTGTCCTTCCCCGAGAAAATTAGCATCACTTAGAGAAATGCTTCATACAGTTTTCCACGTTGTGACAGGTCACAACATTTTGTTATCACATTTCGTCTACACTTTGCATCCTTCAATGGCTTCCAATTGAACAGACCAATGTAACACTGAATGCATCACCCACAAAGCCCTTCACAACTCCACACTCTCCTACTTGGTTGAAAAACTCAAAATCTCTGGATCTGAACAAGGATCAAGTATTCGTAAAGTCCTCCTGTTAGAACAAGCAACATTCAGGCAAGAACGCTTTATAAAGCTCGCCTACTGTCAGACATCAGGCCTCTTGTACGCTTTCCTTTACTGGCAGACCCTAAAACTATCAGTCCCAGAATGCCTGGGGTGGGCTCTGTTGTATCTCACTTATTTTCCCCCCTGTGCTCCAGCGCGTGGTACCTTCTCATCCCCTGCGCGTGAACCCTCTCCCAGTTCCCTCCCTTCCCATTGGTCCCCCCCAACATTCCATTCCTGCCCTGTTCACCCCCTGTGACATCACAGGTCACAACTGATGTTCTGCTGACCCACGCATCTCCACCGGTGTGGGGCTGTCATAATAAATCTTACTTATAACTACTACTGCTTCCTGATTACTTTACAACAGTGGCGACGACGAGCGGATGCCAGCGGAACTGCAGCCTCACACCGGGGTACATGTTAGAAACATCTGACAGATTTAAACACTGATGAAATTCTTCTGATACATCGGAACGACTTCTCTTACCTTCGGAATCCAGGTGCCTGCGTCTCATCGTCATGAGTGGATGAAGACGAGAACCGCGTGATTGCCGTGGTATGTGGATGCCTGTTACCTCAGCCGAGATTTGAGAGTCTCAAGACGCGTCACCTGTGGCGTTTTTTTTGTCGGAGGTAGGGCCGAACGGCATTTGGGACTTTCTGTTCATGTGTGCCGTCTGAAGGTGTTCGACTTGTCTCCAAGCAGCTGTTGGGTTTGCGCGCTGGATTTCCTTTCTACTGTGTATGCGTCAGCCGTGCGCATTCCTCAAGGAAATTCCTGTCAGTTGTGTTCGCGCTCAGAATCCATCGCATCTGCGCATGCTCGGTGACGCGTGATGTCACTGAAACGCAGCGTGACGGCCATTTTGTAAACAAAAAAATAATACCGAGTGAAATTGATTGTGCTGTTCAAGCCCAGTGTTCGAGCCCGGCCAACACTCTGTATTTGTGGAATCCTTCATAAAGTGTTCATAAAAGGGCCAATTATTACACTAATGAAACTGAGTGAACTAAACATTTTACATAAGACTATATTGAATTAAAGTGACAAGTTGAAGCTTTTAAGGTTGCTGCTGAGAACAATTCATAAGAGAAATATAAGTGTCATTCACCAGCACATCAGGACATATGACTGTGAGAATTTGAGTCAATACCCACCACCATGTGTGCTCTCAGTTCCTTGAATCTTTCGCAACCTCAAGCATTTCTACCTCTGAAAGGTGCTCCATGCATGCCTTGGAAAGAGTGGAAAGAATACTTCATTAATTATATTGAAACAGTGGAAGATGATGATTTCACGGCTGAAAAGAAAAAAAAAGTACTGTTGTACTGTCTTGGTCCAGGCGGTGTCAAGACCTACAACAACATAGAGAAGAAAGTGAGAACGAGTGGTGATGTATATCAACATGCCTTGGACGATCTAGACGACCACTTCTCGCCTATTGTGTGTGTCGCTGTTGATCGATACAAATTCTCAAGAAGAAAGCAAGGGAAAGAAGAGAGCATTGAAGATTATGTTGCGGCTTTGAACAACTTAGCCTTAACCTGCAGATTTGGAGCATTGCAAGAGGAGTTTGTGCGTGATCAAATAATTATGCACGCAAGCAACCCCAATATCCAGGACAAACTTTGGGTCAATGGTGAGGCTTCTTTGAAGGAGGTTGTTGCTCTGGTCAAGAAAGCTGAACTTACAGGCAGATGCGCCAAAGCAGTCATGGATGAACCTGTAGAAGTTAAAGCCATAAGATCCTCTAATGCAACCAAATTAAAACTCAAAGGTAACAGGAGAGAAGTGAGACATGAATATCACAAAAGAAGTGAACCAAGTAAACCAAAACATAGCAGTGAAAGACGTGGTAGTACGAGAGATAATGAGTTTGCTGAACTTAGATGTTATCGTTGTGGATCTCCAAACCATTTAGCCGATTCTAAAAAATGTCCAGCCATACATCAAAAATGCTTGTCATGTGGAATGACTGGGCACATTGCCAAGGCATGCAATAGAAAAATGTATAGACAAAGCAGACAGGTCCAACATGTTCTTGAAGAGAGTGATTCCACAGATGAAGATTCTGAGTATTCTGACTGCGACAGCGTCAGTTATGTCTTCTCTATCGAATATGATGTGTTAGAACTCACACCAATTAAGAAGAAAAAACCCATGTGTGATGTAAAGTTGGGTGGTGTGACAGTTAATCTTATGGCAGACTCTGGGTCTCCCTTCACGATCATCAACGAAAATGTGTGGAAGCAATTCACGGACAAAGTTGGCTCAACTCTCGAAAAATCAAAAGTCATCGCCAGAAGCTACACGGGAAACAACATTGAATTCTTAGGAACTCGTGATCTTGAATTTGAATTTAAAAACAGGAGAGCAGTTTGCAGACTTTATGTTGCTAAGAAAGGCCCTTCTGTCCTTGGTTGGAGTGACCAGGCGGATCTGGGTATCATGCTCGATCCCAACAGTGATGATCCGGTGTTGTCTATTGATGATTCTAGTAAACTGGCAATACTAAAAGATTTCCCGGAAGTGTTCTCAGGTAAAGTTGGACTTCTCAATAGTTTCGAACAAAAAATCGAACTTAAAAACTCAGCTGTTCCTTGCATTCACAAGGTAAGACATCTACCAGTGTCGGTAAGAGATGATGTCCAAGCAGAATTAAACAAACTTGTCAAAGATGGTATTATAGAAAAGGTGGAATCTGCGGAGTGGGTTTCCCCCTTGGTTGTTGTGAAACGTCCCAATGGGAAAATTAGACTTTGCATTGATCTCAGGGACCTCAATAAGAACATTATTGTAGATCAATATCCTCTACCACGTATTTGTGAAATGTTTAGCGCCACCAATGATATGTGTGTATTTTCCATTTTAGACCTGAAATCCGCATATCACCAGATTCCACTACACGCTGACAGCAAAAAATTCACAACCTTTATCACACCCTTTGGTTGTTATCGGTTTACCAGGGTACCTTTTGGATTAGCCTCTGCTGCAGCACTTTTCCAAAGGGTCATGACATCCATCCTGGAAGGTGTTGATGGCATAAGGTTTTTCCAGGATGATATCCTGGTCATGGGTAGCAACCAATCGGAACATGACACACGCCTTCGGCAAGTTTTTAACAAATTAAAAACGCATGGTCTAACTGTAGAACTGGACAAATGTAAAATCTCACAAGACAGAGTAATTTACCTTGGACACACCATCAGCCAGGAAGGCATTAAACCCAAACAAGGTTTAGTGGACGCTATTCTCAATGCTCCGTGCCCCTCAAGCAAAGAAGATGTGCGAGCTTTTCTTGGCTTGACGGAATATTATTCCAAGTTCATTAGGAATTTCTCTAAAAAAACCTACAGTATAAGACAATTGCTGAAAAATAAAACCAAGTTTGTCTGGTCGCCTAATTGTCAGATCACCTTTGATACCATCAAAAAGGAAATCAGCGAGGCACCCTTTCTCAAAGGTTTTGATCCCAAAGCAGAAATCTATCTAACCACCGATGCTAGCAACAAGGGAATTGGTGCAGTTCTAGCCCAGAAGGATGCATCAAACCAAGAATGGGTTGTAGCTTTTGCCTCCAGGTCACTCACCTCTGCAGAAGAAAAATACTCGGTAATTGAGCGTGAAATGCTGGCCTGTTCATGGGCGCTCAATTACTGCAGAGCATATGTGTGGGGATGTGAAATTCATCTTCGCACGGACCATAAACCGTTGATCAAGATACTGTCTTCCTCGGGCCTACAAAATGCTTCACCAAGACTGAGCAAAATGTCAATCAAGCTGTTGGATTACAACTACACGGCGGAATATTGGCCAGGAGTGAAAAATAAAATTGCTGACTTCCTCAGCAGACTGCCTCTGCCTCACACTGAAAGCATGACAACACAAGAAGAAGATGAGAAAGTGGCTCTGCTCTTCAACACTGACCTGGATGGAATATCTGCGGAAGAATGGAGTCAACACATGTCGCGTGACTCAACGTTGCAAGAAGTATGCAATTTCGTCAACTCTGCAGGGCCAGAAAAGCGCAACCTACATGACAATTTCAAGGCATACTGGGAAACAAGAAATGAACTCAGTTGGGAAAACGGTGTGTTGTACAGATTGGGTAAAGCAATAGCCCCAGTCACTCTCAGAGACAAAATTCTAAAGTTGTGTCACATAGGCCACCTTGGCATCACCAAGACTAAGCAGAGAGTCAGGTCAAGTTACTGGTGGCCGGGTATTGACAAACAAATTGAGGTCCAGGTCAGGAACTGTGTAGAATGTTGCGACTCTGACAAAACCCTCAAAACGTCAAAAATCAGTCTCTCTCCAATCCAACCCCCCCTTATGGCATGGGAGAAATTGGGCTTAGACATCGTGGGGCCCATTGAAGGACATGACGGAGAAATCAAGTACATCCTAGTAGCGATATATCATTTCTCCAAGTGGCCAGAAATTAAAATAGTCGATGAAATTGACACCTCAAAATTTATTCATTTCTTGGACAAACTATTTTTGAGTGAAGGATTACCCAAATCAGTACTCACAGATAATGGTCCACAATTCTGCTCAGAGGCATTCAAGTCGTTTCTAGCAAGGAACTGTATCACTCATCACACTACTTCAGTTTATCATCCAGAAGGTAATGGTCTCACTGAACGATTTAACCGTGTCTTGAAGGGACATATACAACTTTCTAGAAACGCAAACCAAAACTGGGAAGAAGAAATCTACAAACTCATCTGGGCATTCAGGATATCTCCGTGTGCCAGCACATGCACAGCACCTTTTGGCCTCATGAGAAGCAGACAGCCTTTGAGCATTGACCTGGGGTGGATGTCCAAATCTAAGCAAATAGAATGGTCACCAGAACATATCAGGAATAACATTATCAAAGCTCAGAAATACTACAAAGAATGGTTTGATTCGAAACACAGTGCCAAGGAACATGCATTTAAAGTAGGCGATCTAGTGAAAGTTCGTTTGGAAAAAAAAGTAAAGAAAGGAGATAGCAGATTCACTGCCCCTCTTTACATTGATGAACTGTTCAACAATGCGGCCAGACTCAGTGATGGGAAAGTATGGCACATGAGCAGATTGGCAAAATATCATCCGGGGGGCAAGACTCACAACCTACAGCAACGTGTTGCAAGTAACAATGATCTGTGGTTAGATGTGGATAGGGCTTGTGTTGGAGAGAGTAATATGTCTAGAAATGTCATCACACACGATCTCCAAACTGACTCTGACCCAGGTGATGGTCAATCGACAGATCAGTCTGTTGGTGTCAATCCCAGCACTTCGACATGTAATCGGAGTAGTCACGATGACCCACATTCTGACTCTGAAGTTGTGTCTGACGGTCACAGGCTCAGTGGTAGGTTTGGTAGAACAAGCTATGATTCCCATTCTGACACCGAATGTGCACCCAACTTACCGTCTGTATCTGGAAGGTTTGGCAGAACCATCCGGAGACCAAAACGATTGGATGACTTCTTCTGTGACTGATATGTTCACCAGTATATGTACTCTCATGTTATTGTTTACCACATTCCGTGGCACTGTTGTCAAAACCCTCAAGAGAGGAAGATGTGTTGTATCTCACTTATTTTCCCCCCTGTGCTCCAGCGCGTGGTACCTTCTCATCCCCTGCGCGTGAACCCTCTCCCAGTTCCCTCCCTTCCCATTGGTCCCCCCCAACATTCCATTCCTGCCCTGTTCACCCCCTGTGACATCACAGGTCACAACTGATGTTCTGCTGACCCACGCATCTCCACCGGTGTGGGGCTGTCATAATAAATCTTACTTATAACTACTACTGCTTCCTGATTACTTTACAACAGGCTCACAGATTGTATGCTTTCCCAGACTACTCTACTGGCGATCAGCTGACCTGTTCAGCATATAGACGGACAGCTCCTGACCTCATGTACTTGGCTTCTCTTTCTGCATTGGACCATGCCCCTTTCCTGTTTGCTCGAGTGCATTCTGGAGTACTCATACCATCCCTGCTTCGTGTTTGGAAAGTCCTTGGCTTCCCTGTGTTACCATCGCCTTCCTTCCTCCCCACTTACGTTTGGGACAAGCAGCCTTGTTGTTCACGCTGCCTCTAATTGGATTCTCCGCTCGCCTTTGGCATTTCTGCTCGCGTATCACATTACGCGATAAATGTTAGAACGCGAGGGTGATTTCCACAGCCTCGGACGCGAGGCGTGTTTGACCTTTTTTTTTTGCATTTGGCGTGAGCCGCGCTGCCTATTGTGATTCCTAACTCTGCTGCCTTGACAGTGAGGCGTGTTTGACCTCATTTATGCAATTGCGCATATCGCGACGCCTATTAGTGTTGGACCAAGTATTTTTGTATCTTTTTATTTTATGATAAACAAGAACGGAGTGACACAAACGACTTTACCACGGCAAGGTTGTTATATGCATGCATTTATTTATTAGAGACTTAAGAAATCCTCTTAATGGGAGTCCTGTTGTACATATAGAAATCAAAGTCCTCATTTCCTCGGAAGTCTACATTCTTCATCCCGGATTTCAGGAGATTCTATTTACTTTCTTTTTGGAGAGACATTTATTAGTTCAACCTTGTCAAGAAACTGACTACATAGTGTTCTTATTCAAGTTGGAGTGGTGCTATATACCACATCGTCAAGAAGTTCTTGGATTTAAGCATTTCTCCGCCAAATACCGGTAAATCTGGGTTAGCATACAAGTGGGACTAACTTCTATGTGGTATACTTACACACCTCTGAACAATTTTCTGTCCTCTGTTATTCTCTTGTCAATCTACAGGATTGCCCGCCCTTAACCAATCTCTCCTGAAAGACGCTCTGGTGGTCCTTCCCTGTCTCTCCACTCCACGGGGTATCAGGTTATCCTCAGTGTATTGCTGTGGTCTGAGGTGGCTATACCCTGTCGGAGTGAAGAGATTATATCTTCGCTCCCGTGGATTTTGGCTCAACCTGTCCTGATGTTCAGAGCAGAGCTACAGGTCCCGATACTTCTCTGCCAGCGCTACAAGGATCTGAAACTCCCTCCCACAACCTCCTTGAACAACCACAAGTCTTGCCACAATTAACAAGCATTGGTATAGCCAATAGGTCTTGCTTTTGGGGCCTTATAAGTGTTTAACCATGCAACAGTTAAGGTTGTTGCACCAAGGATATTGTGCTGCATAACTAAATACTTATAAGGTCCCAAAAGCGAGACCTATTGCTTGTTATCTGAAGACTTTGGGGAATGCCCGGTAGGTTCAATTTTGGTGATCCACACAGATTCCAGCGCTTTCCACCACAGAAATTAGAGGTTTGTTTCTTATTTACAAAGTTTGAGGTTTGCAAGGGATTCTGGGTAACAGAACCTGGTGAGAGCCAGACAAGTCACCCCCTCCTGGATTTCCTTGGGTGTCTAGTTTTTAAAAATGTATAGGTTTGCTAGGTTTCCATAGGTGTCTGTCAATTTTACAAAATACAGAGATCTTCACTTTTTAGACAGTATAATTTTAAACTATGTCGTATTGCCATTTTGTTTTTTACAGAGTTTTATATAGCGCGAACATGACCCGAATACGGTATCAGAGCGCTTTACATAGCACCAGTTGCATTACCTGAGGACACATTCAGTTTTTGTTAGGCACAGGGAGATTAAGTGATTTGCCAGAATCACAGGATGTTCAGCATCATTGGCGAGATTCGAATGAAGTTCCCCAGATTCGAGGTCGACCGCCCTAGTCGTTAGGCCAACTTCTCTCCCCATGTTGTTCTTGAAGAAGCTCCAAGACCCCTATGCTTCTTTATGTGCAGCCTCCTTTTTGTGGGCCTGCCTGTGCAGGAGGCGGATTTTATAAGGGAGAAACATGTGGAATTTAGCCTCTTGTTTATTGGCGCTTGAAAAGGTATTGGTGGAAGTTCATGTGATTAAGTTTTATCATGCCAAATGTATTTCATCAGTCATCTTGTTTTATAACATAGACATGTTATTTTTATCTATGGGTGGTTGGTTATTGCTGCTTGATGAATTATTGCATTTCTAGTATTAGGATCAATTTCCAAATTGTTGGCTATAGTACAAATAGTAGGGTATGTTGCAAGGGCTGTTTTTTATCAACTTCTTTTTAAAGATTGATTATTTTGTATGTTTATACTTTTATAATCTATGTTTATTAATAAGATCAAATAAAGTTGATTGTATTGTATAGGTTTAGAGGTTTCCCTAGGTGCCAGCAGATGTAGGGTTCAAAATCGACAGCTTGGCACTTTCCACAAAAAGTTTTTAATGTAAAAATGTGATGTGGGGGGGGCGTGGCTAGCAGCCGGACATGGCGGCAGCTTAGAGGACTAGCTCCGAGAGTGAAGCGGCCTCTCCTAACATCCGTAGCCTGATCCGTGGCTATTACAGGACCCCGAGGGAGGAATCGGAGGCCCAGGACCGGGCGGCACTGGCGGCAAAAACTCCGACGCGAATCGGACGTTGGAAGGCGGAGTTCCGATCGACTATCCCGGCGACCCGGAAGCTGACCAGAAGTAGGGGGCTCCACTACTCGGAGTACCCGACCGGAAGTGCCATTAAGCCGGCTGAGTGGGACCGGATGTGACCGGCGACCGGAGGGTGAGGATCGAGGCGTCCCAGCAATGTATTCCAGGCGACCCTGATTGTGGCAGAGGAGAGCCCCAGAAGGTAGCAGACCAGCGGCGGCAGAACAACAGAGGAAGCCGCTGCCGATAATTCGCGCTCGGCGACAACGCGGCCGGGTGGCCGAGCGCCAGCGCGGGGGACCAGAGCAACATACCGGAGGCAGCGAGGGTGGTAGGATTCTCCGGAGCAACATTATTAACAAAGAAAACGAAATAAAAAGAGATCCTCCCCCCCCCCCTCCCCGTGTTGAACCTGACTGGGGGGGGGAAATAAATAAATAAATAAAGCAAAGGGGAAAACAAATAAACAATTAAAATAGCGATGAACATGTGGTGACGCTTGGCAAACGGAGACGAACCTGGCGGAGGTAGGACCCGAATTCTTTGCTGGTCGCTGAAGGGCTGGCTCGCAAGGGACCACCACGAATTTGAGCAGTCAGGAGCACAGGTGTTGCATTGGAAAGATCGACACGGTCAGGAAGCAGAACCTGCCATAGCGCCTTGTTTCACAACTATCCCGCACCAATAGCGATACATCTCAATTTTGTCGCAGGGCGCAATCCACAGAAGGACGCCGCGAGAAGGCGCCATCCACAGTAGCACTTGCACCCTCAGTCCCTCAGCCTTAAAGTGGGAATAAAGCTGCATGAAAATAGGTGAAGGACCGGGTACCCACCTTGAACACGTACACCGCGGTCCCAAACGAACTCAGAAACCTAAGTGCGGAGCCCGCCCTACCTTAACCCCGGCTGCCTGGACATAAGAACGCGGGGTGAAGGCTGCAATAACAGCTGGACAGAGAACGTACGCCAGTACCCCCTCCTCCGGACAATTCCTTGTAAATACCGTCCGGTGCTGACAACCTATAGAGGAACAGTAGCCGTTATGGCGGGTAAAGGCACCAAAAGTGGCACGACACAAACTCGCATCGAGCGATACGCCTGCGATAAAAATGCCTCACCCCCGGCGGAAGGAAGATCGAGCGCCACGAGGACGACAGATGGCACAGGGGTGAAAAAAGAGACATTGGACGATGTAATGAGGGCGCTGACGCAGGTACAAACCACGGTGGGCTCCATCTCCACAGAGATAACCCTCATACGAGCGGACCTCCACAAAATGTCTGAAAAAGTGGGGTCGCTGGACCTGGTCACAAAGTCCCTGGTGGAAGATGTGTCAGAGCTACAAACAGCGATGGAGAAAATCACGGCAGAGAACAAGGCGCTGAAAGAAAAGCTGGACGACCAGGAAGGGCGTTCCCGAAGGAACAACATAAGAATCCTTGGAGTTCCGGAATCTGAAGGTGTCAGAGCAACTGATCTCTTTGTGGAAGACCTGATTAAATCGAAACTCCAACCTAAGGGACTGTCGACCTTTTTCTCCGTTGAGAGGGCACATAGAGTCCCGGGAGAACGGCCAAAGCAGGGGGCATCCCCAAGACCTATCTTAGCAAGACTATTTAACTTCCGAGATAGGAATGCCATCCTACAAGCAGCAAGAGTATCTCCTCCGGTAAGGATACAGAACTCCACTCTGGCCTTCTTCCCGGACTACACAGCGGAGGTGGCCCGTAAACGGAAGACATTTTTAGAAATTAAAAAAGAATTGAGACAGAGAGAAATTCCATACTCCATGCTGTTCCCGGCCAGACTGCGAGTGGTGGCTGAAAACAAGACTTGGTTTTTTGATAATCCGGAAGTAGCCCGAGACTGGCTGGACGGCTGGAGACCGTCTTCTCAATCCCGACGTGCGGGCAGGAACGCTAGGGACCAACGTACGGATGGGCGGGCGGACGTCCAGACGACGGGACCCGAGGCAGCGAGTCGCTCACCAACCAGAGACAGTGCTCACGAGGATGTGGAGGCGGAAGGATAACAGTCCGGTGGGCAGGGACCATTTAATAATGCTGGGAATGCCGGGTAGGCTGTCATGGACACTGGGCTGAAGACCTCCAAGAAGAGTATGAGGGGTCGCTGACTCCGGAGTGTTCTTCTTCCCCCAACGAACAAGTAACTTTGAGTTTATATGTGGGTTGAGTTAGGCACTCTGCTAAGTTGGGGTGGCGGGCAGTTCAAGGTCCGTGTAGCAGGGGGGCAGGGTGGGGGAGACCATGGGGGAAAGGGAGTATGTTAAAGGTTGATTGTTTAATTTGTTTGACTCTTAAGGAATATGCGAGGTACACTACATGGCACTATGTGCTGGTTAACACACGCCGGTCACGATGGGATCAGTCCAGGGCGCGAATAAACCCACCACTACAGTCTAACATCAACAGCTCTATGGTTAGTCATGGGCCGTGGTTACTGATGACGTCTCATATGGAGTTCATCTCCGTCTCTGTAATTATGCGATGTCACGGGCTGCGCAGACTGATGGTTTAGGGGGGAATCCCCACTCAGGTCCGGTTGCCCCACTACAATTGATGTCCTGGAATGTGAGGGGACTGGGGGATAAGATTAAGAGAGGGTTAGTCATGCAAAGCATTAGAAGGATACATCATGATCTGGTCCTCCTACAGGAAACACATCTAACAGGTGACACTACTAAGGCACTAGATAGACGTGGCTACCGCATGATAGTCCACTCAGACTTCACTTCAGGGTCCCGGGGAACAGGTGTTTTAATGAAGAAGACCTCCCGGTTCATACTGCAGACCGTTAAAACTGATGACCACGGCCGCTTTGCAGCGGCATGTGGTCAATGGGAAGGGACGCCCCTTAACGTAGTGTCTGTATACATTCCACCGGCGTTGCATGCGGCCGCACTTCCGGACCTGGGTGGATTTCTGCTAGGACTCCCAGAGGGTGATCTAATAGTAGGGGGAGACTTTAACGCTGTAGCTCACAATACACAGGATAGGTTCCCGATCAGAACCCAGACGCCCGGCCCATCTCGCTTTAGTGAATTTCTGGAGGCACAGGGTCTACAGGACATATGGCCGCATCTTCACCCTGAAGGCCAACACTACACCTACTACTCGGCAACCCACAATAGCCTATCCCGTATTGACTACTTCCTCACACTAGGAGATGGCCGCCTCACCGTTAGTGACATGCTGATAAGGCCCCGGGGTATATCAGACCACTCTCCACTAACGCTAAGCTTGTCATGCTCCGAAAGTACACGCAAAAGAGTATATCCAATTTACCCAGGGTATCTCAGGGTTCCGCACATCCGTAAGGCCCTGAAAACAACGACCAAGTATTACTTTTCAGAAAATGCAGACTCGGTGTCATTCCCCACGACCTTGTGGGAGGCCTACAAACAGTGTTACGGGGACAAGCGATAGCAACGATAGCAGGGCATAAACGCGCGCAACAACAGGAACTGCTAGATTTAGAACTAAGGGAAAGGGCTAACGCGGACCATATGGCAGACCCGACAGAGGAGGCCCTTCATGCGCTTCACATCTGTCAACAACTACATGACGATCACCTTCGACGACGGACAGTAGAGAATATAGAGGCGACAAAACACAGAATATATGATATAGGGGACAAGGCCAGTAAACTCCTGGCATGGCTAGATCAAAAAAAGGAAGGCAGCAGGACTATACTGCAATTGAGAGACGCGGAGGGGCTGCTACATTCACGCCCCTCTGAAATTATAGATATCCTAGCTGATCACTTCCAAGGGGTGTATACCCCGGAAGCGGAGGTCACAGCGGAAGCGGCGATAGCGGCTCTTACTAATGTGCAGACTGAGATCCTGCCGCGAGAGGCCGTAGAAGACCTGGAAACTGACCTGTCGGTGGAAGAGATACGGACGGCGATTAACGCGCTTCATACGGGTAGGGCACTGGGCCCCAATGGGATCCCGATTGAGTGGTTTCAGACTATGACAGATGTACTGTGCAAGCCCTTACTGGACATGTTCGTGGAGAGTCGGGAGAGAGGTACTTTACCTCTGGATCAACGAATGGCGACTATAGTGGCCATCCCAAAACCGGATAAATCACCCACAGAATGCACTTTCGTACCGTCCGATTTCGCTTCTTAACGCCGAAGCGAAAATCTTGGCGAAATTGCTGGCCAATCGACTGTTGCCACACCTCTCACACTTGATTCATCCAGACCAATCAGGCTTCATGCCACATAGCAGCACAGCTTTGAACCTCAGACGCGTGCACGGAGCTCTGGCTAGAGCACACATGCTAACAGACCCGGCAGCCATACTTTCCTTAGATGCCAGAATGGCGTTCGATATGGTGGAGTGGCACTACCTCTTCGCAGTCCTAGCCCATATGGGCTTTGGCCCCGGGTTCATCTCATGGGTAAGACTACTATACACGGAACAAGTCGCACACGTAGCAGCCAATGGCCACATTTCCCGAGCAATCCCCCTGGCCAGAGGGACACGACAGGGATGCCCACTCTCGCCCCTACTATTCGCGTTGGTTATAGAACCATTAGCCACAGTCCTTAGGAGGACACCATTATTGAAAGGAGTGCAGTGGGGAGATAATTGGGAGGATAAGGTTTCCCTATATGCAGATGACATGCTAATCTATCTATCTGATCCGGAGGCCGGTATCCCGAGGTTACTGGCGCTATGCGATACACATGGAGTAAACTCTGGATATACGATTAACTGGTCGAAATCGGTCATCTACGTCTTACGGGATCCTGCCCCGACCCTACCTAATGACTGTCCATTGACGATTGCAAATACGTTGTTCAAATATCTGGGCGTCCACATCACTCGAGACGCGGATGTATTCTATACACAAAACCTGCTACCACCACTTGTTCGCTTAAAGGCAGACGTAAGACACTGGAAAGCCCTCCCTCTGACGCTGCTGGGGAGAGTGGCGTTGTTTAAAATGATGACGCTACCCCGCCTCCTATATATATTAGAAAACGCCCCGGATGCGGTACCGCCTTCCTATTTTAGAAGGGTGACTGCGGCAATGACGGGTCTGTTATGGGGAGAGCGCCTAGCCAGGGTGACGCACGCCAAACTTAACCGAGGATGGTATGACGGGGAATAGCCCTGCCAAACATACAATTATATTACTGGGCATCACAGCTTAAGGTGATAAACCAGTGGATACACGCCCCGCAAAATGACCCGGCATATCTAGCGGACAGAGCGCAACTAGGCACACACAGCCTCTTAGCCCCACTATATAATCAGGGTCTCACGGCGAAGCTGATTGGCCCAACCAGACACACGGTGCAGCTCTGGCATAAGGCGCAGACGCGACTTAAATGGAACGGGGTTCTTACTAAACTTACACCATTATGGGACGCCAAGCGGCTCGGCTGCCTGAGATTTAGTAAGGGATTTACCCAGTGGGATAATATTGGAATCACAACAGTGGGGGACTTGTGGACCAGCAACGGGATGATCCCTTTCTCACAACTGCAGCAGCAGTATGAGTTGGGCTCTAACGAAACCTACAGATACATACAAATAAGACATGCATTGATGACTGTTATCGAGCCAGGGTCGACAGTCCCCGAATCTTCACCGTTAGAGGACCGTCTACTCACTGATTTCATGCAGACAGGTGCCACATCACTCACATACCGGAAGCTACTGAATAATCTTCCAGACCCCCTGCTTAAATTAAAGGAGAAATGGGAGACCGAATTGGGTGCCATGGACGAGACAGACTGGAACGCCGCGTTGGCATCACCACGAGAAGCAGGCGTTTCAGCGCGATTTAGACTGGTACAATTTAAGATACTACACAGAGTTTACTACACCAGAACCACCCTGCATAACATGCACACAGCAGAACACCCGAACTGCCTTAGAGGTTGTGGCGAGGAAGGGACACTGCTGCACATGCTTTGGGACTGCCCGATTATTGCTGCATATTGGAGACAAATTATGCGCACCATTTCCCAAACCTTAGAGACTTCACTTGCACCGGACCCCCGGGTGTGCTTACTGAATGTTTAAGAAGTGATATGACGCGCCGGGGGCAGCAGTGGGTTACGATTGGGGTCATGGTGGCCAAGCGAGATATAGCGCAGAAGTGGGGGGTGGCAGAGACACCGACACTAACGCAGTGGTGCAGGGCGATGGACAGACTTATGGTGATCGTGCGAGCAGTATATAAAATGAGAGCTAACCCTCGCAAATGGTATAAGATATGGCAAGCATGGAACAGCTATAGGGGTGATCTGTGCGAACCTCTACCTGAGGACGACTTAGACAGCTCAGGGGACGAAGAAGGGATGGAGGGCTGATGCACTAGAGGAGGGTTGGGAAGAACTGGGAAGGGGACTGGGACACGCATACATCTAAGTTCTGCCAGGATATGGGACAGGAGAGGGTTGCGGGGGGATGCATGGGACCCGCAGCCAGCATGTGGTGCCTGAAGTACATAGCCTTTGACATCTGTAAATACCTGAACTTAATGAGTCTAAAGTTTCATTGTATAAAAATAAAAATGTAAGACTACTCATACCGCATACATATCACGCGAAAGCCTTGTATAAACTATCGACAAACGCTGCCGGACCGGACGGTTGTCAGCTGAATAGCTGTGTAACCATGACTGTGAACTTTTTGTGTGATTAACGTTGAACCACCGGATTATACTGAACTTAGATGTATTTTATTGGCAATTACAAATAAAGTCTTATGGTTAAAAATTTTTTTTAAAAAATGTGATGTGTACACGTTGCGTTTTGGGCCGTTTCCTGCCGCTGGTACTATGCCTACCGACATACATGTTAAGATAATAAAGAATGTATGCTCTTTTACCTGAATTAAGAACAGATTGCTCAAAACCCATGGACTGGTATACGGTCTTCAATCTTCCCCTTGATACTTAAAATTTCTAGAGCAGAGAACCAAAACTACAGTCCATACCCTGCATCATAACGACAGGGTATCTAAATGGTCCCTATGTTCAGACGTATAGTACTTAAACCAATATAAAGTACCCTTTTTCATCTTTAGACACTAATCCAAGTCTGGGCAAATTAATGCTTTAATGAACGGAATAACTGTTTTTAGAAGAGCTCGGGACGCTCACCAGTATATACTGAAACAAAATTTGAAAAGCACACGCATCCAAATGCATAATGAATACTCATATCTAACAAGTCATGAGAATACAAACATGACATGTAATGCACAGCATTGTCCTGAAGAATATACTACTTGAATCCCACCCGGACTGTAACCTCAAAAGCACGCACTCAAAGGCTTGGGTAGTCTAACTGATATCGATTATCCTAAGCTGCATGATGGGCTAATATTTACAGGCTTGCACAAAGGCAGGGACATGTGCACAGATTTCCACCCGTCCCTCCTGTCAGCCTCGCTAATCAGGAAAGATGTAGTCACATCACAATTCTGTTTAGAAACATACCTTCACTGCAATTGGCGTTGGCTTCATTCAATTATATTATAAAAGCACCCGTCCATCTTGTGAGTTTTTTGCTCAGATTATGCTCCAAGAAAGTATGCGTGGAGAACCTTCACTAAATAGGCAGAAAGACAAAAAATTCCATTTCTGTTATCATTTAAACATCAAGTTCGGTACACTTTGCTTTACACCTTTTTGGCTAAAATATTCTACGCGACCACCCACATTTCGGGTACTCCACTCCAACTATACAAACAGTACGCACGCGAACTAAAAGGTGTACAGTGAAAGGTTCACAGAAGAAAATGGTGCTGGCAATAGCTCCAGAATACCGTCATCTAAATTGTAACGAGCAACCCCCCACATTGCGGGGATTGAGCCAAAACCAAATGCCATAAAATCACCAGCACTTCGTCTTGGAGAGCTACTACATATTGTCACGATAGTCCGATAAACATTTCATGTCCGTTGGCCCATTTAGATCTGTGTTGTGACAGCACAACAACAGGAAGAGTTTCGGAAGAAAACCAAAGACTTCATGCAATTTGCATCAAAGCAGCCGTAGCAAAAAACCCAAACATTTGTCTTACCCGAGCTCAGGCTGTCATCGCCGAACAAAACATACACAGTCCGATTGGCATGTAGTCTGATCCTTCGCAAAACCGTGTACTCGCGCCAGTATATTTCAAACACCAAAAGCCTATCCTCACTCACCACATCACACAAATGGGCATCAGGCATTGCATCACACTGCTTGTGTATTGAGACACCTAAAAGGTTGCATGATTTGCCATGGAAACACGTGATGGCCATTGCCAATCCAATGCAACATCACCATGCGCATCAGGCAGAGTCCGCCTATTGATTACAAAGATAGAATTACCTGTTGAAACAAACTTAACTTTATTGTTCCAACCCAACGCAACATCTTCTCAAGCATGCTAAAAGTGATTCCAGCAACCTTAAAACAAACCAATACTTGTAACAAAACGTGATGCCTAGTGCACGATCACTTCTGTTAGATCTTAATCCAAGCGTTACCACATCTTCAGCCTTAATTGTAATCATCCAATAACGGGAGTGTTATGCATCTCAAAACCTCCCTTACCAAAAAGATGCAAAGCCGATTCAGAAAATGAAGATAGACCTTAAAAGTGTGAAAGACAGAGGATCAACGGTGTTTACACGGCAATGACAGTCATACAGTAATTCATAAATTTACATACATACAAAACAAGCCGGGGATTTATGTGCGCAGGCACTCGCTAAAAGAAAATAAAAACAAGCACAAGTGCGTGTGCCTCGAGCGGCAGCAGGGGGAGAGAAGAGGGGGGCCTGCATGATTCCCTTGCGGGAGCGAGCAGCAAGGCGCGATAATTGATAACATATGGCGCCAGATGCTCACTCCCGCAAGTGAATCGCCAGACGTGCACGCGTAGCCATTGGAATAAATGCAACGCGTGCACGTTTTTGCAGGGAAAGCTTTGCCGATTACTAAAGGTCTCTTTCCTATGCAACGCATGCTCCTGCGTGGGCGAGACCTAAAAAGGAACTCAAAATCCTCCTATTTGAGAGACACTTTGGATAAATCTGTGATTGATTTTCTGCATCCACTTTTCCACTGTATCCAGATATTAACTGTTTGAAATTTTTCCCCTGACGTGATCTGTGGGATTAGTCTATTTTCTTTGATGCTTATCTGTTATTTTATAGCACATCTAATCTGCATTTTGGTCTTTCTTCTTTAGAAAAGTGCTTCAATGCCCTTCAGCCAAGATTGTACTATATAAAACCACAAAAATAAACACATTTGGTATAATAAAGAGAAACCAGAAAAAAAACATCTTTTTGAAAAGTTTATGCAGATTTGTCAAAAGATTCCAAAGTTATTAGCAAAGAAATATTTGCTTTTCAATAGAAACTCTTATAACCACATACTATGTGGGAGGGAAGGAAGAAAGAGCGGGAGAGAGAGAGAGAGAAAGAGAAAGATAGAAATAGAAAGAGAAGGGGAGAGAGAGAGAGAGAGAGTGAGAGAGAGAGAAAAATAGAAAGAGAAAGATAGAAAGAGAAAGAGAAAGATAGAAAGAGAAAGAGAAAGAGAGAAAGAGAAAGAGAAAGAGAGAGAGAAAGAGAGAGAGAAAGATAGAAAGAGAGAGAGCGATAGAGAAAGAAAGAAAGATAGAGAGAGAAAGAGAAAGATAGAAAGAGAAAGAGAGCGATAGAGAAAGAAAGAGAGAGAGAGAGAAAGAGAGCGATAGAGAAAGAAAGAGAAAAAGAGAGAGAAAGAGAGAGAACGAGAGAAAGAGAGCGATAGAGAAAGAAAGAGAAAGAGAGAGAGAAAGAGAGAGAGAGAGAGAGACACTATGGTTTAAGTGAGATTCAAATAATTTTAAAACATTAATTAAGATGTTAAAAGCAATCCCAATAATAACTTCATTGTGACCTTTGTGTTTTAGATCCAAGACTGCCAGACAGCCCTAAAGACATTGTGGGGATATTCAGAAAGCATCCCTGGGAATACATTCCACCCATTCCTTACCATTGGATTTGTGGTTTGTAACTCGCATCCGTCCCTCCCGCTGCCCAAATCTTGTTTACTGTATTCTTTCACAAACACGCTTTCTGTGAAAAAGGACTTTAACCCCTTTGCCACGGCCGCGATTTCGCGGCAGTGCGGCACTTCTGCAAAATGGGCGGGGCCATGTCGGCCGTTGGACGTTCGCAGCACCAGCGAGGTGGTGCTCGCAACGGCGGGAGGCCGACGGCCGCAGGGAAGGTGTTAAATCTTGTTTTTATCTTGTCACATTTGCTGTGCATTCGAAGACAGAGGTCAAATGTCAAGCTCTCTCTTTGAGGGAGTAGTGTTTACTTTTCTTCCTATGACTTCAAAATGAGAGAATTTATGTGATCATTCTGCTGAGTGTCCATAAAAGAGAAGAAGGTGTACGATTTGGTTCCTAGCACACAACAAAAAACAAGCACTGGCAAAGCCAACTGGTCTTGCGTTATGGACCTACTGACTTTGGAAATGACTTTTAGCAGTGTCCCACACCATCAGTCGAAAAAGAAATATCCTACTGCATTTTGCCGGGTTACCAAGATTGACACGTAGTTACTGAGGCCTATCCTTTGAATTTCAATCGAATGTGGTGGATATGATTCATGAAAATAGAATGCTTGGTACAGAGAGTTATTACTATGCCATCAATAAGCTCTTTAGGTGCTGCACCTAAAAATGCTGAGATTAATTTTTTTTTCTAAATGCTGGGAAAGGGGGCTATTGGTCTGAGAAAAGCTAGATATGGTTGTTCTCTGTTGCAGGGAATCCCAATCCATAATCAGAGCCTGAGAAGTCTCTCTCTAGTTGTGAGTATGTTTTTTTTTTTAAAGTAGTTTGATCGTGCCGTACTTGATTTGACTCTTTTCCTCAAGATACCATTAGCAAAGCGCCCAATGATTTCCAAATCAGCCCACGGGCTTGCAGTCTTTCACGGTATTGGGTGCAAATGCCTGTGATGTTCTGATAGTTTTCTGCTTGAATATGGCCACCACGCCGGCAGCATCGAGGGCGCTGGCCTTGCAGGGCGTGAAGTTAATTTTACAGCCCTCACACACCTCCTTCACAGCAGGCACCAAGTGTGGGGGGGGTCTCCCCGCACTCAGGTGTGTTATTCATTTATTAATTCAGTGTTTTATATAGCGTAAACATGACCCAACTGGGTATCAGAGTGCTTCACAATTCTATAGCATTGTACTTCTGACATTTGGTTTGATTAGTCCTTTAAACAAACTACCAAGAATATATATTCAATTTTAGGTAGAAAGCATTTCTACTTTACAAATAATACATGTCCTAAACATTACCAGAGATCACCTTGCATTATAATAGTATGTGTCCCAAATATTACAACATGTGACATTTTAGATATACATGTACTAAGAATACCTCATATAATTTAGTACAGTGGATTGTACGTAGCAAACAGACTGGTTACAGAATATATAGCTATTATTCTATACTGCTTTTGGCCCGGAAACGTTGTACAGATGTGGCAGGGTCACGTCATGATGCTGCTGGTGAGAGCTGCCAGAAGATGCTTCAATGGCACGGCCCTCTGTACATGCCAATGTCCCCCTCTACCCCAAGCCGTCCTTCCATTACCTTAGGTGCCAACTTTACATTCGACAGTGAAGTTTCTGGTCGGCTGCAGTAGACATGAGCACTTTAGTTGAATCGGCTGCTACCATTATGCGAAGGGCAGGTGGTGAAGGCAAGAAAATGAAGTCATTTGCTTTCATAAATAACAAGCAAGGAGAGGCAAGCAGCGAGGAGTGAGACGGTGAGGAACTGGTCTCTTACTTTGACGTCAGAGAAAGAACAGGCTTTTTAGGGAAAACATCATCTGACATTTGATCTCGGTCTGTGAATGAACAGCAAATGTGACGAGATAAGAACAAGAATTACAGCCGTTTACAAAAAAGCTTGAAGCGAGTGAAAAAAGTGGTCATATGAACTGCTCTTAGACAAAGAAAAAAGAAAAAGTGCCTATAGCAGTTGATAATATGGGACCATTGCAAGGATACAAGTAACGGGACGGTGCTCCGTGGGAGGGAACAATCTACGAAAAGGAGGGAAAAGTAGGAAAGATTAGCCATTTGGAAGCAAGGCTGTTTAAAGGAGATTCGAAGAAACAAATAAAAAGCAATGGGTGGGCAGTAAGCCCACAAAGTTAAGCTCTGTTGTGGCAAGACCTAAAACAAAGAACTGTGCGGATGTTTCAGAATATATCAGAATTAGTACAAATGAAGCACATTTGTTTTGTATTACTGAAGTGTGGAGAAAAATATTTGAATATGATTGAAACACATTAATACACTAGGGGATGACATTTGCAAACATTATCATTTATGTGCAGTAAAAACATATTTTGGTGTAAATGTAATGATCATTTCAATTGAAAATGTGTTGTTTGTAATGGCAGTGCTCTACCACACCAAGTAAACTCCACACTACGCCACTCAACCACACCACACCACTCCACTGCAATCTTTGCCACTCACTCCACGAAACAACACCCACACCCCTCTACTCCACACCACTTACCCCACTCCAATCTATCCCACTCCACTCCAATCTATCCCACTCCACTTCAAAGTACCCCAACCCATCCCACTCCAATTCACCCCATTCCAATCTATCCATTCCCAATTTACCCACTGCAATCTACCCCACTCTAACTCAATCTACCCCATCCCACTCCAACCTACCCCACTCCAATCTACCCTACTACACTCAATCTAACCTAATCAACCCCACCACACTCCAATCTACCCCACTCCACCCCAATCTTCCGCACTCCTCAGATTTACCCCACTCTGCTCCAATATACCCCAGTCTACCCCACTCCATTTCAATTTACCCCAACTCTAATCTACTCCAAGCTAACTGACTTCCCCCAATCTACCTCACTCTAATACAGTCCAATTTACCCAACTCCATTTCAATTTACCCCACTGCAATCTATCCAACTCATCTACACTCATACCACAATCTACCCTCTCAAAACTACCACAATCTACCCCACTCCAATCTACCATAATCTACCACACTCCACCCACTCTATCCCTCTCCACTTCATCCAATCTACCCCACTCCATCCAATCTACCCCACTCCATCCAATCCACCCCACTACAATCCACCATAGCAGCTATTATTCATCAAAAACACAAATTTACCAGCCTAGTAATCAATAGTCTTTCCCGTGTTGACAGTCTTATTCTGAAATTTGTCTCCCCCATGTTCTCCTTCATCTGCGCCCTTTTCTACCGACCCCCTGATCATATGCCCCTGTTTCCTCAGCTCTTAGGTGAATTAATCTCCCAGCTAGTCATCAGCTATGCCAGGATCATTATCCTTGGCGATTTCAAGTACTGGCCCTCAGACACTCGTGAAAGCACCTCTTTGGTAGAGTTCTCGGACCTTCTTCTAGGCATGAATTTCACCCAACATGTCCACAAAGCTACTCACGCTAAAGGGCACATTCTGGACCAAGTCTTGACCTCCAACATTGATATTACTCTCCCCCTAGTCTCTCCCTGCTCTTGGTCTGATCATTCCCTTATCTCCTTTATCATGGCTTATACCCCCTCCATCATGCCGCCTTTAGCAGGTACCCTCTTGGCTAGAAATTGGAAACGGGCTAATATGGGCGAATTCCACGCGCTGCTAAGAGCCACTGCTCCCAATGAACAGGTCCCCATCTCTCGCCAAGCCTCTAACCTCGATAGCTGGCTAGAATTAGCCAGTGACAAGGTTGCCCCTCTGAAAAAAATTAAAATCAAACGCCCCCACGACGCCCAACGCTGGTTCTCTGAGGACCTAAAAAAGGAAAAGCTGGCCCTCAGGCAGGCAGAGCGCCGTTGGCGGCGAGCCTATGCCCCCGATGAGAAAACGGCTCATGTAGCCCTGTTAAAACACTCCAACTACAAAAACTCCATCCTTCAGCCTAAGTCGGCCTACTTCTCGCAAAAAATAACCAACTCATCCACAAAGGCCAAAGATATTTTCTCAATTGTCAAAGAACTCACACAACCTGACCGGGTGACTGCTAAATCCGTCCCCTCACAAACACTATATGACTCACTGAACTCTTTCATTATCAACAAAATTACTTCCATTAAGAACAATATCCCTACCCCCACTTCCCCCACCATCCCTCTCACATCCTGTAAGAACCCCTTCACGCTGGATCACATTCCCCTGATCACTAGGGAAGAGTTCTGAACTCTACTGAACAAAGTGGGATCTGGCTCTCCTAATGATTGTTGCCCCCCCCCACATTCTGAAAGAGGCCTTTCTCGCCTGTCCTGATCCTCCGCTCTTACTCCTTAACAACTCTCTGAAATCTGGCATTGTTCCAGATACTTTTAAATGCGCCGCAGTTGTCCCCATACTGACAAAACCCAACGCAGATCCCTCGGTGCTTAGTAACTTTCGCCCCATTTCTCTGCTCCCCTACCTCAGCAAAATATTAGAGGCCCATGTTACAAACTGCCTCAGCTCATTTATTGAGCATTCCCAGTTTCTCGACCCCCGACAGCCAGGCTTCAGGCCAGCACACTCCACAGAATCTGTCATTTTGGCAGTAATGGACGAGCTTAGGAGTGGAGTCGATAAAAACATTGCCCAGGCCCTGGTGCTCCTGGATTTATCGGCGGCATTTGAAACGGTCGATCATGAACTTCTGGTCGACCGTGTCAACAATGCTGGCATTCAGGGTCTGGCCCTCAAGTGGATCAGATCCTTTTTACAGCATCGCTTCCAGGCAGTCCGTCTGTCTACCTTCTCAGCAGGGAAAACAAAACTGACCTGTGGGGTCCCTCAGGGCTCTGCTTTATCGCCCCTCCTATTTAATTTATGTATGCAACCCCCGATTGTCTCCCTACGCAACAGCCCAGTCGCAATCTTCAACTACGCCGTCGACCTTCAGTTGGTATTTAATCTTGATTCCACCAATGCATCCATTAGTAATTTTCAATCTACCATGATTCTTATTAGGGAATGGATGTACCCCAGTCAATTAAAACTCAATCCCGACAAGACGGAGCTTGTCTTGACTGGAGGGCTCACTAACCCCTGGAACTCAAATTTTTGGCCGTCATCCCTGGGCATTCCACCTCGCCCAGCAGACTCTGTAAAAAGTCTCGGTGTCATCATTTGTAATGACTTGTCTCTGAAGCTACAGATCAATGCTGTAGTTTTCTTGTGCTTCTTCCATCTCCGTAGAATTCGGAAAATCTGCAGGTTTCTGACCACGGAAGCCCTCACACTTGTTATCATGGCCCTGGTCACCTCTCGCATTGACTATGCGAACACTCTCTATGTTGGCATTCCAACCTACCAGCTTAACGGCCTACAACTTGTGCAAAATCAGGCAGCTAGGCTCATTTTCCGCCAACCTAAGCACCAACATGTCACCCCCCCTGCTGAAGAACCTCCATTGGCTCCCGGTAGCCAAACGTTGCGTTTTTAAACTTGGCTGTACCATCTTCAAAGCACTTGCTGGTCAGGGCCCTGTCTTCATCTCTTCCAGGATCCAACGGTATGTCCCCTCCCGTGATCTTCGCTCCTTTTACCATAATCTGCTCATCATCCCTGTCTTCAAACGTAAAAAACATGGTGGTCTCAGGTTTTCCTTTCTGGCCCCCCGTTTTTGGAACTCCCTTCCGAATTAGCTGAGACTAGTAACCAGCTACACCCTTTTCAAAACTCTCCTTAAAACTTTTCTGTTCCTGCAAGCCTATGAATAAGGCCCCACAAATCTTTCTGCCATTTTCCTTCCGCTCCTAGCGCCATGAAACCGCCTGGTGTCCGTGCGCTGTACAAATAATTTTAATATAACATAACATAACGCCCAATCTACCCCATTCCACTCCACCCTAATCTACCCCACAACACTCCACACTAATCTATCCAATTCCACTCCACCCCACTCTACCCAAACCTACCTCATTCCAGTCGAATCGAATCCACTCCACCCTACTCCAATCTACCCTACCCCACTCCACCCAAACTTACCTATCCCAATCTACCCCATTCAAATCTACTACAATCAATTCCACCACACTCTACCCCACCCCAACTAAATCTACCCTACACCACTCTATATAACTCCACTCCATTCTACTCCAGTCCAAGGTACGGCAATCTAAACTACCCCAATATACTGCACTCTAATCTACTCCACTCCAGTCTTCCCCACTCTACTCCAATCTACCTCATTCCACCCCACTCATTCCCAATCTATCGCACTCCAATCCACCCCAATCCATCCTACTCCACCTCAATCTACTCCACTCCACCCAAATCTACCCCAATTCAATCTACTCCACTTGACTCTAATCTATCCCATTCCACTCTACCCCAATCTATCCCCCTTCTATCTACTCCACCCACTGACTTTTAGGCATGCCGACCAGCAGTCACACTGGTGTACATAATGGCTAAAACTCATTGCCAAAGTCAATAGCTTTTGGATAGGAGACACCTATTTGCTTTGCCAATGCTTGTTTTCAGTGTTTTTTTCCCATCATATACACACACAACAGTTCCCTGCAGCCAACTCCAAGCAGGCACAGGTGTTCAACGGTGCCTGGGCACAGCAGGGCATTCCCTGAAGGGCCTGGCTTATGTTTTTTTTATTTTTTATTTTTAAGGGTTCCCAGACACTTTCTTGGGGTAAATGGACCCTTTCAAACTTGTGTATCCTTATTGGATATCGATAGGGTTTCAGACCGAGCAGCAGGCCTCCGAACATCACAAATGTCCACCAAGGTACAAGGCCAATTAATGTGTCTGCGCAGACACCTACCTTAGGTTTGCTGACCTCAAGGGTCATGATGTGGAATCCAACCTCTGTCTCAGAATCAGCAATTTCTTTCTACATTTTAACATTAGGCAGCCCCTGTGCCAGGGAGAGACAGGACGGCACCTCAGCTCTTTATGGCTTCTTTGGTATTCTTACAGGATGCGGGGAACAAGTCTCTTCATCATGTAATGGTTCAAGATGTAGCCAGCCAATCAGGGAGCTTCAGGTCTGCAGACCCAACTTTGGGTTTACGTATCCGAAATGGATGGACGAAAAAGCTTCCTCATCCAATCAGATCCAATATATTGTTACATTTGGGTCCGCGAGTCCAGATGCACGGACCATTCATGGGCTAAAGGTCCACCTAGCTCTATCTTAAATGACTAGTGGCTTAATTTGAGGACCACAAACAAACACTGCATGAAACTAGCCATGCCAATCCCAAATAGTTATGTGCAGATTCATTGAACTGTACCAAAGTTATTATATGTATATATATAATTATATTACATGGAATTCTGTAATCCCTGTATAAATGGCAGTCTCTAAGTTCTTTATAATCAGGAACTTGTGACGCACCAAATCAGTGATTATGAAGAAAAGACGTCAGAACTCGGCTTTTATACGTTATTACAGTCGAATTCTGAGGGCACAATGCCTGCTGCCGGAGCCAGCAGCTGGTTTGAAAGGAAGGTCAAGTCACACAAGCATAATTGAAGCAGTTGTTTAAAGCAACAAACAGAACTTTGCTTTTATTACTTCTGCTGTATGTTACTAGCTTACTATGAGAAGCAGAGGGAATATGTTTATTTGTTTTCTTAGATAAAGCAAGGGTGGAATCTTCCTGCATGTTTCTACACGTTCCGAGCTACTGCAGCTTTTTTTAAATTGACTTTTATTGAACTGTTTCTAATATCTTTTTGGAAGAAATACCTAACAGTTTTTTAATGTTTACTTTTGCACAAGAGGTTTTATGATCATTCTTCATGTTTGCAAACATGTTAGCTGCTGCATATGTAGGAGCTACGCACCAAGGTTTGTGGGAAAGGTGATGATGTGACCATGTATTATACGGGATAAAGTATCACCTGGTGCATATTATAAGAATATTGCAAGTCACGTCAGAGTTCCATAACCTTATAAAGGAACTCTGCCTTCCTCGTTCCTCTATATAGTTATGGAACACCTTGTTGACTTGCAATATCCTTAGAAGGTGCGACAGGGGGTACTTTATCCCTAATATATTTTCACTGATTATGGTTAAAGTGAAGTTGTAGATGGCTTTGTTAAAACACCTTAATGGGTCTTTAAAAAAAATCTGAAATTCACTTAAAAACAAGCGTAAAGTGTATATATATATATATGGTCATGACTTAAAGCCAAACAAACTCCTGAAATTTGTAAGTTATGGTTAGAACCACATTCCGTAACTCGCACTACGGGTGTGCAAACCCTAACTCAGCATGTTACGTGTGATGATGCAATGACATTTTCATAGTTAAAGAGTTTGCTAAAGGCAGAATGCTGCTGTAGGGAGATCATGGCTACTTTTGTCTACCCATAAAACAATTAACTTTTTACTGACCTAGAGGTTGGGAGGGTGAACTCACAAGTGACACATAACAAATCACTTTATGTATCTGTCTATCATGAGGTGGTGTGCACTCCTGGAGAACCCTGCAGTGGCAACAACATCCCTGGTGGGCCCTGCTGTTGAGGCTGAATACAGACTAGCATTTTTATATCAGGAACTGGAGACGACTGCGTCTTACCCAATGTAACTGTGCAACTGGAAACAGTGCCCTCTCTAGACTGCGCATGTCTGCTATTCTCAATGAACACCACATCACTTGTATCCGACTATTACGTGTGATTCTGGCCAGTAATTCCTCCCATGAATAGCGCTATTTCCAGTTCCTCAGCCTGGAATAGGGACGGACAAGGAAGGACGAGAGCTACTGGCCTACTTGTCTCATGCAGAGTCCCATAACCAGGCCTGTTCCTGCACAGGAAGGATGCAGTCCTATGTGGAACCAGAGAAGGAAGCAGGGACACATCTGCACCCTGTGTAATCCTACTCTGGGGGTCAGTATCGCTCAGTGGGTTCAACCCAATCCCAAATGATCCCCTTGGAGACTTTGTCAAATCTGCCCATATGCATTCTGAAGAGGTTACATGTGTTAGTGCACTCTGCATGTCCATGTATAGCGAAACACATACCTGGGGTGGCTTTCGACGGCAATAAATGTGATTTTGCATTTCCTCTCTCCATGGAGTCTTCATCTGCAGAATTTGTGTCCAGTCCTAGGATTGATGGGGGCACACACTGACCCCACTCCTCATGACAGAGCAGTTCGAACTTGCAGTTCTGATGTTGATCCTTTGATTCAGGATGCAGTAGCTTGTTGTTCTGATCTGAGCCCTGTGCATCCATACAGGGAGTTTCTAGCTTGTAGTCCTGATTTGAATCCTGCTCCTCAGGGTGCAGTGGTTCCACCGTGTAGTTCTGATCTGGTTTTTGTGCTTCAGGAAGCACTGACTCTAGCTCTCGGCCCTGTGCCGCAGTGTGCAGTGGTTCTAGCTTGTACTTCTGATCTGAACCATGTGCATCTGCACAGGCCGGTTCTAGATTGTCATTTTTATCTGGTTCCTGTGCTTCAGGGTGCATAGATTCTAGCTCGTAGTTCACGTTTTGATCCTGCGCATAAGGAAGTTCCTGCTTCAAGCATAGGTGTTGCTGTAGGCACTGGGTTTGTTGTGACCCCAACTCATCAAAGGACAATAGCCCAGACTCTAAGTGTTCGTCTGATGACATCCCATCAGGTGACATGGGTTGTAGGCTGCGGTTCTCCTGGGGATCTTGGAAATCAAAACACATCAATTCTTTCTCCAAGGGATCATCCTGTCCGTTCCCATTTGGTAGCACGGGTTGTACACAGTCGTTTTGCTGTGGTTCATGTCCATCAGGAATTAGCGGGTGTAAGCAGAGGTTCTGTTGCTGGTCCCAGCTATTAGTAGACAATGGGGATGATTCTTGCTTAAGGTGCCCATCTGGTTCCCTCTTTTCTGGGAACGCCGATTGTATGCTGTGGTCTTGATGTGGTGTCTGCCCATCAACAAATTCCGAGTGAAGACACCGCTTTGCCTCCAGTGATCTGCCTGGAGGATCTGTCTGAGGGCACCTGGATACAGTACAATACTGCTGTACTCCATTTCCATCTGGAAACTCAGTTTGCATGCACTGGCCTCCCTTCGACTCATGTACGTCTAGAAACCCAGTATGCAGGCACTGGTCTCGCTTCGACTGGTGTACATCTGGAAACCCAGGTTGCATGCTCTGGTCATGCTGCGACTTGTGTACATCTGGAAACCCAGGATGCATGTACTCGTCCTTCTGCGACTCGTGTACATCTGGAAACCCAGGTTGCATGCACTCATCCTGCTGCGACTCGTTTACATCTGGAAACCCAGGTTGCAGGCACTGGGTCTGCTGTGGGTCACATCGATGTAGAAACATTGGCTGTAGACAAAGGTTTGACTTCTCTGGACACACTTGAACATTGGTTGGAGAAGAGAGCATACAGTCCTGCTTTGGTGCATACCCATCAGAGAACACCGGCTGAAGACACAAGCTCGGTCCACCTGGCCTATCAGGCTTAGGTGTTGCAGGAGACCGGCTAACAGCACAATTTCTAATGCTCACTGGACAGACCACCTCCAAAGTCACTCCAGCATTATCTAGGGTACCTTGATCCTTTTCTATCCAGATTTTCTTAATCAGCCCAGCGACTCTAGAAGGTACGTCCTCCACAGTATTCAGCAAGTTACCCAGTTTGGCTTCCAACTCCTCCAGCATTGATAAAAGGATAATGTGGGGCAGGTTCTCCAAAAGCGGTTCCATCTCCTGGTCCCTTTGAGCATCAATTCGGGATCTTGAAGCTGAGATGTCATGAAGAGGTAAAGATGGGACTGTGGCTCTTACGGATTCACGTGAACACTGCGCATTCGCTTTCTTTCCTGGAGCCCGTCTTCTCCCCATTCTGGTACTCTGATTTTCAAGTCTCAAGTGTCTGCAGAGGAGAGGAAAAGAGAAAAGACAGCATGTTATCACAGGACAACTAGGTCAAAATACTCCTTCCTGTCTCACCAACCCCAGTGTGATCAGAGGAAATTGCGAACACCAGAAGAAAATGCAATCATTAAAATTTAACAATATCCATAACATAGTTCATCCATACTAATATTATAAAGAGAGAGACCAAACCTTTGAGGCGGATAATCTTAGTAACCACAGCACCAATCACAACACCCAATACAGCGTTGAAAAGGGCAGTATATATATATATTTTTGTTTTGCAGAGTTTTATATAGCGCAAACTTGACCCGAACTGAATCAGGTATCAGAGCACTTTACATAGCACCAGTTACGTTACATGAGGACACACATTCATTTTTGTTAGGCACGGGGAGATTAAGTGATTTGCCCAGAATCACAGGATGTTTGGCGTCATTACCAAGACTTGAACCCAGATCCCCAGGTCCGAGGTCGAGTGCCTTAGCCGTTAGGCCAACTCCTCTATACATTTAAAAGGTAAAAGAACCGTGCCAGCAAAGTAGTCCCTTGTGGGCGTGTCTGCGTTGTGCTGTGGGCGTTGGCTGGGGTCTTGTGTCCGCCCTTCATGCCATGTGAGTCGTACATACAAGAGCCAATTACGTTGCTGCGCAGCATCAAGGGGCACGCTGGGGGCGTGACTCGCTGGGGGCGTGAGAAATGCTGGGGACGTGTGTCCGGCCTTCATGCCATGTGAACACAATTGCGCCGCATCAAGGGGCACGCTGGGGGCGTGAAAAACGCTGGGGGGTGTGCTACGTTCCGCCCTTCATGCCATGTGGGTCGTACATTAATCAGAAGATCGTCTGCTGTGGCCGTGTGCCGGGGGCGTGACAAAGGCGTTCACCTGGAGGCCTGGTAAGTAACGTTACTGCAGCCTCTCCTGCGCGCTGTTACTGAACTCTCGCATTCAACGAAATTACACGCGCCTGCTACCATCAACCAGGGCTCTAGCCCAGCTCAGGCGGCAGATCGGTACACTAATTACACGCGCCTGATAACATCAACCAGGGCTGCAGCTGGGCCTCAAGCGGGGGAACACGCGCCTGCTAACATCAAACAGGCCTGCATCTGGGCCTCAAGCGGGGGAACACGCAAATGAGCGTGTCTGCGGGGACAATTACTGCAGCCTCTCCTACTCGATGTCACTCAACTCTCTCATTAAACTGATTTACCCGCGGCTGATAACTCTCTCATTTAACAACATTACACGCGCCTGCTAACATCAACCAGGGCTGTAGCCGGGCTCAGGCGGCGGAACACTACACCAATTACACGCGCCTGCTAACATCAACCAGGGCTGCAGCTGGGCCTTCTCCGTCCCTATTCTAATGAAAGAAATTTTTTTGTCTAACGCGAGATTTTAAAATAAATTGCCCTTGCCAAATACACACATTACACACATTCTATTTCATACCCGGACAACGTCGGGACGGGCAGCTAGTATATTATGAAATAATTTACAACAAGAGGTGGTGATGGACAGAGTCTCTGAATTAAGCAGAGTACTCTCACCCAGTCAAGAGATCAGGGCTAGATCCAACACCGTTTTTTAGCTCATTGCACCATCCCAGTTTCAGAACCTGGCTGTATGCAAATTAGTCTGTCCCTGGCCCAGTGCATCATGGGAACAGGGCAGACCAGACTACAAAAGCCAATTCTTACACTGGGAAGGAAACAAGCTTCCGGGGACCGGTTTCTGCCATTTCAGGCGTCTTCGGCCCGGCTTGCTTGAATCCTGATGGTGCAATGAGCAAGGGACTCACATCTGAGTATACCCTTCCACGCTTAGGGTGGACAAAATAATTTACAACAAGAGGTGGTGATGGACAGAGTCTCTGAATTAAGCAGAGTACTCTCACGCAGTCAAGAGATCAGGGCTAGATCCAACACCATTTTTTAGCTCATTGCACCATCCCAGTTTCAGAACCTGGCTGTATGCAAATTAGTCTGTCCCTGGCCCAGTGCATCATGGGAACAGGGCAGACCAGACTACAAAAGCCAATTCTTACACTGGGAAGGAAACAAGCTTCCGGGGACCGGTTTCTGCCATTTCAGGCGTCTTCGGCCCAGCTTGCTTGAATCCTGATGGTGCAATGAGCAAGGGACTCACATCTGAGTATACCCTTCCACGCTTAGGGTGGACAAAATAATTTACAACAAGAGGTGGTGATGGACAGAGTCTCTGAATTAAGCAGAGTACTCTCACCCAGTCAAGAGATCAGGGCTAGATCCAACACCGTTTTTTAGCTCATTGCACCATCCCAGTTTCAGAACCTGGCTGTATGCAAATTAGTCTGTCCCTGGCCCAGTGCATCATGGGAACAGGGCAGACCAGACTACAAAAGCCAATTCTTACACTGGGAAGGAAACAAGCTTCCGGGGACCGGTTTCTGCCATTTCAGGCGTCTTCGGCCCGGCTTGCTTGAATCCTGATGGTGCAATGAGCAAGGGACTCACATCTGAGTATACCCTTCCACACTTAGGGTGGACAAAATAATTTACAACAAGAGGTGGTGATGGACAGAGTCTCTGAATTAAGCAGAGTACTCTCACCCAGTCAAGAGATCAGGGCTAGATCCAACACCGTTTTTTAGCTCATTGCACCATCCCAGTTTCAGAACCTGGCTGTATGCAAATTAGTCTGTCCCTGGCCCAGTGCATCATGGGAACAGGGCAGACCAGACTACAAAAGCCAATTCTTACACTGGGAAGGAAACAAGCTTCCGGGGACCGGTTTCTGCCATTTCAGGCGTCTTCGGCCTGGCTTGCTTGAATCCTGATGGTGCAATGAGCAAGGGACTCACATCTGAGTATACCCTTCCACGCTTAGGGTGGACAAAATAATTTACAACAAGAGGTGGTGATGGACAGAGTCTCTGAATTAAGCAGAGTACTCTCACCCAGTCAAGAGATCAGGGCTAGATCCAACACCGTTTTTTAGCTCATTGCACCATCCCAGTTTCAGAACCTGGCTGTATGCAAATTAGTCTGTCCCTGGCCCAGTGCATCATGGGAACAGGGCAGACCAGACTACAAAAGCCAATTCTTACACTGGGAAGGAAACAAGCTTCTGGTGAAGAATTGGCTTGGTAGTTTGGTCTGCCCTGTTCCCATGATGCACTGGGCCAGGGACAGACTAATTTGCATATAGCCAGGTTCTGAGCTGGGATGGGGCAGTGAGATAAATAACGGTGATGGATCAAGCCCTGATCTTTGGACTGGGTAAGAGTGGTCTGCTTAATTCAGACACTCTGTTCATCACCACCCCCTTTTCTGAATCGTTTTTGGCCACTATAGGTGTGGCAGGGTATACTCAGACATGAGTCCCTTTCTCACTGCTCCATCAGGATTCAAGCAAGCCGGGCCGAAGAGGCTGAAATGCCAGAAACCGGTCCCCGGTAGCTTGTCTCCTTTCTGGTGAAGAATTGGCTTGGTAGTTTGGTCTGCCCTGTTCCCATGATGCACTGGGCCAGGGACAGACTAATTTGCATATAGCCAGGTTCTGAGCTGGGATGGGGCAGTGAGATAAATAACGGTGATGGATCAAGCCCTGATCTTTGGACTGGGTAAGAGTGGTCTGCTTAATTCAGACACTCTGTTCATCACCACCCCCTTTTCTGAATCGTTTTTGGCCACTATAGGTGTGGCAGGGTATACTCAGACATGAGTCCCTTTCTCACTGCTCCATCAGGATTCAAGCAAGCCGGGCCGAAGAGGCTGAAATGCCAGAAACCGGTCCCCGGTAGCTTGTCTCCTTTCTGGTGAAGAATTGGCTTGGTAGTTTGGTCTGCCCTGTTCCCATGATGCACTGGGCCAGGGACAGACTAATTTGCATATAGCCAGGTTCTGAGCTGGGATGGGGCAGTGAGATAAATAACGGTGATGGATCAAGCCCTGATCTTTGGACTGGGTAAGAGTGGTCTGCTTAATTCAGACACTCTGTTCATCACCACCCCCTTTTCTGAATCGTTTTAGGCCACTATAGGTGTGGCAGGGTATACTCAGACATGAGTCCCTTTTTCACTGCTCCATCAGGATTCAAGCAAGCCGGGCCGAAGAGGCTGAAATGCCAGAAACCGGTCCCCGGTAGCTTGTCTCCTTTCTGGTGAAGAATTGGCTTGGTAGTTTGGTCTGCCCTGTTCCCATGATGCACTGGGCCAGGGACAGACTAATTTGCATATAGCCAGGTTCTGAGCTGGGATGGGGCAGTGAGATAAATAACGGTGATGGATCAAGCCCTGATCTTTGGACTGGGTAAGAGTGGTCTGCTTAATTCAGACACTCTGTTCATCACCACCCCCTTTTCTGAATCGTTTTTGGCCACTATAGGTGTGGCAGGGTATACTCAGACATGAGTCCCTTTCTCACTGCTCCATCAGGATTCAAGCAAGCCGGGCCGAAGAGGCTGAAATGCCAGAAACTGGTCCCCGGTAGCTTGTCTCCTTTCTGGTGAAGAATTGGCTTGGTAGTTTGGTCTGCCCTGTTCCCATGATGCACTGGGCCAGGGACAGACTAATTTGCATATAGCCAGGTTCTGAGCTGGGATGGGGCAGTGAGATAAATAACGGTGATGGATCAAGCCCTGATCTTTGGACTGGGTAAGAGTGGTCTGCTTAATTCAGACACTCTGTTCATCACCACCCCCTTTTCTGAATCGTTTTTGGCCACTATAGGTGTGGCAGGGTATACTCAGACATGAGTCCCTTTCTCACTGCTCCATCAGGATTCAAGCAAGCTGGGCCGAAGAGGCTGAAATGCCAGAAACCGGTCCCCGGTAGCTTGTCTCCTTTCTGGTGAAGAATTGGCTTGGTAGTTTGGTCTGCCCTGTTCCCATGATGCACTGGGCCAGGGACAGACTAATTTGCATATAGCCAGGTTCTGAGCTGGGATGGGGCAGTGAGATAAATAACGGTGATGGATCAAGCCCTGATCTTTGGACTGGGTAAGAGTGGTCTGCTTAATTCAGACACTCTGTTCATCACCACCCCCTTTTCTGAATCGTTTTTGGCCACTATAGGTGTGGCAGGGTATACTCAGACATGAGTCCCTTTCTCACTGCTCCATCAGGATTCAAGCAAGCCGGGCCGAAGAGGCTGAAATGCCAGAAACCGGTCCCCGGTAGCTTGTCTCCTTTCTGGTGAAGAATTGGCTTGGTAGTTTGGTCTGCCCTGTTCCCATGATGCACTGGGCCAGGGACAGACTAATTTGCATATAGCCAGGTTCTGAGCTGGGATGGGGCAGTGAGATAAATAACGGTGATGGATCAAGCCCTGATCTTTGGACTGGGTAAGAGTGGTCTGCTTAATTCAGACACTCTGATCATCACCACCCCCTTTTCTGAATCGTTTTTGGCCACTATAGGTGTGGCAGGGTATACTCAGACATGAGTCCCTTTCTCACTGCTCCATCAGGATTCAAGCAAGCCGGGCCGAAGAGGCTGAAATGCCAGAAACCGGTCCCCGGTAGCTTGGCTCCTTTCTGGTGAAGAATTGGCTTGGTAGTTTGGTCTGCCCTGTTCCCATAATGCACTGGGCCAGGGACAGACTAATTTGCATATAGCCAGGTTCTGAGCTGGGATGGGGCAGTGAGATAAATAACGGTGATGGATCAAGCCCTGATCTTTGGACTGGGTAAGAGTGGTCTGCTTAATTCAGACACTCTGTTCATCACCACCCCCTTTTCTGAATCGTTTTTGGCCACTATAGGTGTGGCAGGGTATACTCAGACATGAGTCCCTTTCTCACTGCTCCATCAGGATTCAAGCAAGCCGGGCCGAAGAGGCTGAAATGCCAGAAACCGGTCCCCGGTAGCTTGTCTCCTTTCTGGTGAAGAATTGGCTTGGTAGTTTGGTCTGCCCTGTTCCCATGATGCACTGGGCCAGGGACAGACTAATTTGCATATAGCCAGGTTCTGAGCTGGGATGGGGCAGTGAGATAAATAACGGTGATGGTTCAAGCCCTGATCTTTGGACTGGGTAAGAGTGGTCTGCTTAATTCAGACACTCTGTTCATCACCACCCCATTTTCTGAATCGTTTTTGGCCACTATAGGTGTGGCAGGGTATACTCAGACATGAGTCCCTTTCTCACTGCTCCATCAGGATTCAAGCAAGCCGGGCCGAAGAGGCTGAAATGCCAGAAACCGGTCCCCGGTAGCTTGTCTCCTTTCTGGTGAAGAATTGGCTTGGTAGTTTGGTCTGCCCTGTTCCCATGATGCACTGGGCCAGGGACAGACTAATTTGCATATAGCCAGGTTCTGAGCTGGGATGGGGCAGTGAGATAAATAACGGTGATGGATCAAGCCCTGATCTTTGGACTGGGTAAGAGTGGTCTGCTTAATTCAGACACTCTGTTCATCACCACCCCCTTTTCTGAATCGTTTTTGGCCACTATAGGTGTGGCAGGGTATACTCAGACATGAGTCCCTTTCTCACTGCTCCATCAGGATTCAAGCAAGCCGGGCCGAAGAGGCTGAAATGCCAGAAACCGGTCCCCGGTAGCTTGTCTCCTTTCTGGTGAAGAATTGGCTTGGTAGTTTGGTCTGCCCTGTTCCCATGATGCACTGGGCCAGGGACAGACTAATTTGCATATAGCCAGGTTCTGAGCTGGGATGGGGCAGTGAGATAAATAACGGTGATGGATCAAGCCCTGATCTTTGGACTGGGTAAGAGTGGTCTGCTTAATTCAGACACTCTGTTCATCACCACCCCCTTTTCTGAATCGTTTTTGGCCACTATAGGTGTGGCAGGGTATACTCAGACATGAGTCCCTTTCTCACTGCTCCATCAGGATTCAAGCAAGCCGGGCCGAAGAGGCTGAAATGCCAGAAACCGGTCCCCGGTAGCTTGTCTCCTTTCTGGTGAAGAATTGGCTTGGTAGTTTGGTCTGCCCTGTTCCCATGATGCACTGGGCCAGGGACAGACTAATTTGCATATAGCCAGGTTCTGAGCTGGGATGGGGCAGTGAGATAAATAACGGTGATGGATCAAGCCCTGATCTTTGGACTGGGTAAGAGTGGTCTGCTTAATTCAGACACTCTGTTCATCACCACCCCCTTTTCTGAATCGTTTTTGGCCACTATAGGTGTGGCAGGGTATACTCAGGCATGAGTCCCTTTCTCACTGCTCCATCAGGATTCAAGCAAGCCGGGCCGAAGAGGCTGAAATGCCAGAAACCGGTCCCCGGTAGCTTGTCTCCTTTCTGGTGAAGAATTGGCTTGGTAGTTTGGTCTGCCCTGTTCCCATGATGCACTGGGCCAGGGACAGACTAATTTGCATATAGCCAGGTTCTGAGCTGGGATGGGGCAGTGAGATAAATAACGGTGATGGATCAAGCCCTGATATTTGGACTGGGTAAGAGTGGTCTGCTTAATTCAGACACTCTGTTCATCACCACCCCCTTTTCTGAATAGTATATTATGAAAGGCACTGATTTGAAATGTGTTTCCAACACTATGTCTGTTCCTTGATCTGCTCAAATTGCACAGTTTTATGAAAAAAAATGAATGCTGTAACAGCCTTGCTGTTTATAATACCCTAGCAGACAAGACTGACCTATCATTCTCACTTGCACTGTACAGCTCTCTTTTGCAATATTCGGTTCAGTGACTGAAGCACGCGCCTACATATCAAACCTCTACAGGTTCTACAAAATGCTTCTTATGTCATTGCATATATGGAGAGCATGTTCAACCTGGGGTTTCTTGGCACTGAATCAGAAATACATAAAAGAGGAGACAACCAATCAGACCATGGAAGAATCTAGTCTGAATAGGCTTGTGGGCTGTCAGATTTCTGGGACAACACTTGAAGTTAGATTTAAAATGGATTTCGCCGGGAGAGAAATCCGAATAGAAGGAGCTTGTACCAAAGCTGCGTCCACCTGATCTGATCCTCTGTAATTTTGGAATAGAAAATAAATTCAAGTGAGGCGATCTCTGCTTTTGTATTGGTGTGTACATTTCCACCTGGTTTACAATTAAGTGAGGGGCTAGACCTCTCAACCATTTAGGGCTGAGGCAGAGTGTCTAAGATTTGTTATTTTAATAAAGGTTTGGCGCATGCCCACCTCTGAAGATGATGTAGTAAACAAGCTGTGTCGCTGTGAATTACTTGTAGTCTATGAATGGTGATACTGGGTATTCTTACATATACTCTAATGGCATAATGCGATCTAGATAGAACTGCGGCCACCGCTATTGCTTTTCTTGTCAAAAGTGGGAGGAGGGGGGTTAGTTTCTGAAGCAGTTTCAGCACAAATCTGTATTTAGATCCTACTGCTCCAGCCTGCTGGTTCTTGCTAAGATTACTATTGATTTTCACTCAGAGGCTTTTAGCTGTGGGTTTAGGCTCCGGTAACAATCTCATTTTTGTTGGAGAGTAAAGTTGGTTCCAAAGGTTGGCCTTATTCTTTGGAATTACACAATCTCAGTTTTGTCCACATACGGTTTTAGCTGATTCAACCTCATCAAGTAATCATTAAATTGCATCATATTTTGACACTGGAGTGGTGAAATTGACATTCTGCCCACTCAAATTAACAACTGAGAGTATGTTATTTTATGTTATAGAGGATTTGTATCGCGCACTAATACTCTAGAGTGTCCTGGCACGGAAGTGGGCTGGGGTAGAAGTGTGAGACAGTTAGATGGTCAGACTAAACAGATGTGCTTTCAGGTGTTTTTTAAAAAGTTGAAAATCTTGGATAAGCTGAAGGTCCACAGGGAGCAAATTCCAGGCTGCTGCAGCTTTGACAGAAAGCGACTGGCCTCCCATACGAACTCTGAGGAAGCGCGGGATAATCATCCGGCGGAAGGAAGCAGACCGCAGAGGTCAATTCGGCACATAGAAGGCAAAGCGCTTCCTAAGATAGATGGGACCGTGTCCATGTAGGGCCCGGTGAGCCAGGGTAAAGGCTTTAAACTGTACTCACTGCGCCACCGGCAGCCAGTGCAGTTCCAGTAAATATTGCCGAGCACTGGATCTCCTCGCGGCATTAAACAAGAGTCTAGCCGCGGCATTCTGAATAGTTTGTAGTTTTTGCAGCAAGTAGCCAGGCATGCCTATGAACAGAGCATTGGCATAGTCTAGCCGCGAGAGGATCAGAGCACGAGCAACTGTCTCTTTGGCCACTCTCAGAAGCAGAGGGAAGATCCTTCTGAGTGCTTTGAGGGTGCCAAAGCAGACCCCAGTCAGTTTTTTAACGTGGTCGATAAACCGAAGGTCCTCACTAAACCACACCCCCAAATTCTTTACCGGTCCACCCTCAGAACGAGGGCGGGGGAATTTTGGAACCCATAAAGATTGTCTGAAATCCAAGAGAAACTGCCCGTACAAGAGAACCTCAGATTTGTCCTCGTTGCACTTCAGAGAGGCCTGCGCCAGCCAGCAGAATACCGATGCTAGGCACGACTGGGCGGTGTTAGTGTCCAGATCCGAGCCCCTCCAGGTAAATAGCAGCTGAGTTTCATCAGCATACGCTATAACTTTTGCACCAAGCTCCTCTCCTAAATACACCAGAGGGGTTAAGTATATATTAAATAGCAGAGGGCTCAAAGTAGAGCCCTGCGCGACCCCCGTAGCAAGGTTCCTAACAGAGGAAGAGCAGGGAGCCATGCAGACCTGCTGCGAGCTGGAATCCAAGAAAGATTTGACCCACTCCCAGACCAGGCCCGAAATACCAATGACAGATAGCTGGGCCAGAAGCAGCTGGTGGGGCACCGTATCGAAGGGGGCAGAGAGGTCAAGTAAAATCAGGGCCGCCCTGCCGCCCCCGTGAAGACACTCCCTAATCGCCTCCGACATCTCCACCAGAGCAGTGTCCGTGCTATAGGCAGATCTAAACCCCGACTGAGCTGGATGCAAAGCACCTGAAGATTCCACAAAAGTCTCGAGCTGCCTAAAAGCCACTTTTTCACAAACCTTGGGCAAAGATGGTAGTAGCGAAATGGGCCGGTAATTGGCGGGGACCAAAGGGTCCAGAGAGGGTTTCTTAAGAAGGGGTAGCAATTTTAGCCTGTTTCCATTGAGCTGGAACCAAGGCAGTCTGAAGGGAGAGATTCACAATGTCTACTACTGCTGTGCAAACCTCCTTGGCTACACCAGCTAATACCTGCGCCGGGCACGGATCGGAGGGTGAGCCAGACTTAAGGGAACTAAGAATGGCCAGAATGCCTGACTCGGCCGCAGGCGCAAATGAGGTGAGCTCAGGGTTGACCGCACACGAAATGGAGGTGGACCCCGGGGAAGGGGACTCCACAGTTGTGAAATGCGAGCAGACACTGTCCTGAATCCTTAATATCTTGTCCACAAAGAAGGTAGACCGCTCCTCACACCATTGTTGAGAGACAGGAAGCGCCCTGTGTTCTGCACAGGGGGATAAAAAGCTCTTGACGATCGCAAAGTTCTCCTTACTATTGTTCTGAGCCAACGCAATCCTCCCTGCAAAATAGTCGCTTTTAGCGTAGGAATAGTTATAAAGCTTGGAACCTCTTGAAGACAGTTCTCTGACCAATAGTTTTTGCAGGTTAAGGGAGCAGAGGTATTGGCCTATAATTCTTGGTTATAACCGGGACTTCTCCCTGGCTTTTCAGTAACATGAGCTCTACAGTATTTTGAAACGCGCTTGGAGCAACAGCTTGATCGGCTAAATTGATGAAAACGCTCTGCAGGGGATTGCTCAAGACCTGGCTTTTCAACTGAGACGCAGCACCCTCAGCGCCCAGATATCCTTGGAGTGCACCTTATAATTGCTGATTGATTGATTGATTGATTAGGTCAGAGATTCCATGACTGCTGGAGGGCAAGGGTCAGTTGGTGACCCGGATTTGACCTTGATCACAAATTCATGGAGCTTGTTTATTTCTTCAAACAAGCATAAGGAGAGTAGAGTTCTTTTCAGACTCATCTTCAGAATTACTGCTGCTGTAATTGTTTATACTATCTTTAAAGAATTTTTTTGTTAAGTATTTAAATTGTCAAAGAATGCCTCAATAGGAGAGAAGGAAGTTTTCATTTTATCTGGGGCGACAAATCATTCAGGATATCAAAATCTTTTTTTTTTTTATTATTTGCCTAATAAAAGGGCTTTGCATGTTCGGTTTTGCCTATATGTTCTGCAAGTTCCGTTTTAAATTAGATCTTGCTCTCTTCATCATCCCTTTCCCGTCAGTGTCGACGCAATGCAGGTTTCGCCTCCTTTAACTCTGGGTTGTACCAGGCCACTGATCTGGTGCGGTTTATAACACGCTGTTTGATTTGAAGGGTGTGGGTCACCAGCATGTTTGAGCCACAGAGTGGATTATTTTTCTTTGGAGAGAATGTCTTCAACTGATAGTAAGGGGGGGGGGGTTTGAAAGTGTTGATAACACTGGCTCTGTATTTATTTTTCGCCATTTGCATATGGTTTTCATTTCCTGCTTGTGGATGAAGTTAGAAAAATCTACTGGAATACAAAAATTGATCAAATAATGATTGGACCATATGCAAGGAAGGACGATTATATTGGGTCGATACAAATTATACAGCCAGATCAGATGTAAGGGATTTTGTTTTATGTGACCTGAGCATGTAATGTGTTGGTGTAAATTCAACGTCATTAACTCAGCAAATCCATTATCTTTAGAGTCTGAGTTGAAGTCATCAATTCCAAAATTGAGGAAGGGAAGCAGATCTACACATTCAGTTTGAGTAATTTGTAAAAGATTTGTGGATCAACTGGTGAATAATTGCTGATATCACACCTCCTTTCTCTGAGCTCGTCCTCTTTTAATCATCTTCGGATATGGCTTCTGGAGATCTGGAGTAGATTCCTCTGACAACCAGGTTTCAGTTAATAACAGGATATCCGGCTTAGAAGATTCTAATAATTTGAGTATTTCCATCTTATCTTTGCCTAGGGAGGGTGGGTTTAGTAAAGCCGCTTTTAACGACTTCTCAATCAAAGGATGTAGAAGTCTTATTGTTTGTTGGTCCAAAGTGAGGGCTGTTGAGTTCCAGATTATTCGATATGTGTGGCTGGCATACATGCCATTTGCTTCTAAAGTCGAGACAAGCATGGGGGAGATACTAGAATCTGTGTACTTGAAAGACAATAGATCTTATGCTGAATATGCGAAATATTTAGGATACTACCTGACTCCCGGTCCCAGCGGATGCGGCCAGGTGTGCTTGGGAGCAGACAGGCTTGTCTTTGGCAACATTTTTGCAACACACTCACAAAGAAATTGCTCTTAAAAAACTACATTCAACTGTATACTCACAGATGTGACACAACTTCCAACTCTCACTTGTACAGCCTCACACCTCGTTTATAAATGGATTAATGTGACAAACCAGATATCTCTTAACCACATCTTCAATGCTGCACAATTACACAGGCATTGTGCTCTCCAGTGCACACACACACATGAAACACAATTCATCCCCAGACACAAAGACCTACACACTGGAAATAAGTAATCAGACTGATCAGTCGCTTACACACTCATATGGATATTATCCACCCGAGAGGCCCAATCACAAACAAGCACATACACACTGTCTCGCACACACACATTCCTTCCATACATTCTGTATTGAAAGGATAGACTTCGTCCAAGCCATTCACGGGAATCAACTACTCCCAGAGACCTACACACAGGGCGGGCACAGGGTGCGCACAGATCTGCACAATCACATGTAACACCTCAAATAATCACGGCTCACTCTTCACACAAAGTTCTTGCAGTCTCTTCAACAGAGCTGTGACATCCCAGAGTCTCTGAGGCAACACCGCATGTGGAATGCTGTTGAGGGAGTTGGAAGGTGTCAGTATCTGAGGAGGAAGCAGATCTGTGGGTGGAGCATTCTGTAAGAAATAAAGTCCTCCTTTCTATCACCGCCATGAACACGCGATACTTCATATATTAGCGACGCGCGGAAATATGGAAAAATGTACAAGCCTGCATTGTGAGAGTACTGAGGGTATGTTAATTTTATGTTCAAAAAGCCATTGAAGTAGGTGATAACCCAGAGAAATATTGTCACTTCTTCAAACACTCCACACATTGCATGTGCGCTGCACTTCACAGTTCAAACACAACCTGCCATGCACTTCTCAGTACAAACACAACCTGTGGAGTGTAGAAGGATTACTCTATGTATAGGATTTTGTACTGTGAGTGTGTTTCCAGTACTAATCCTATACTGGACAGCACACATTCCTCTGCCCTATGGTGTAAAGGTTTTGCGTGGCACTAGGTAGACTTTGTACTTGTGGCAGGGTAGTGAGCAGCAGCATTCTGTATTTCATAAAGCAGGCTCAGCGCTGCTTTCTCCCCCTCGCACATCACAGTGCTGCACCTAACTGCTGTACTGAGTTGCACTGAAAATAATATATCTGCTCCTTACTGTGCATGTGTGGTCTGCCCAGCCTCAACCCTCACATTCTCTTGTGCACGCTTGGTGTGCCCAGCCTCAACCCTCACATTCTCTTGTGCAGGCTTGGTCTGCCCAGCCTCAAGCCTCACATTCACTTGTGCATGCTTGGTATGCCCAGCCTCAACCCTCACATTCTCTTGTGCATGCTTGGTGCACCCAGGGGAACCGAAAGAGAAGCACCCTGGAAACCGAAAGAGAAACACCCGGGAAACCGAAATAGAAGCACCCGGAGGAACCGAAAGAGAAGCACCTGGGGGAACCGAAACCCTCACATTCTCTTATGCATGCTTGGTCTGCCCAGCCTCAAGCCTCACATTCTCTTGTGCATGCTTGGTAGGCCCAACCTCAACCCTCACATTCTCTTGTACATGCATGGTCTGCCCAGCCTTAACCCTCACATTCTCTTGTGCATGTGTGGTCCGCCCACCTCAACCTTCATATTTTCTTGTGCACACTTGGTGTGCCCAGCCTCAACTCTCACATTCTCTTGTGCATGCTTGGTGTGCCCAGCCTCAACCCTCATATTCTACTGTGCATGCTTGATCTGCCTTGTCTCAACCCTCACATTCTCTTGTGCATGCGTGGTCTGCCCAGACTTAACCCACACATTCTGTTGTGAATGCGTGGTCTGCCCAGACTTAACCCTCACATTCTCTTGTGCATGCGTGGTCTGCCCAAACTTAACCCTCACATTCTCTTGTGCATGCTTGGTATGCCCAGCCTTAAACATTACATTCTCTTTTGCATGTGTGGTCTACTCTGCCTCAACCCTCACATTCTCCTGTGCATCCGTGGTCTGCCCAGCCTCAACCTCCCCATTTTATTGGGCATGCTTGGTCTGCCCAGACTTAACCCTAACAGTCTCTTGTGCATGCTTGGTCTGCCCAATCTCAACCCTCACATTCTCCTGTTCATGCTTGATCTGCCTAGTCCTAACCCTCACATTCTCCGGCAGCTGGTGGCAATTACAGTAATATAAGTGTGTTTCATCACTCTCTCCGTACCTCAACAAACCGTGCCGCTTAACCAATCTCTACTTCTCTATGTACTTCAACACCCTCCGAATGCTCCGCAGGATCTTCAAATGGATCCCCCCGAACACGAGATAAACCGTCACCCAGGCCCTCATCACCAGCAGACTCGACTACAGGAACGCCCTCTACTCAGGAACAACAACCAAGCTCCTGAGACGACTACAACGAATCCAGAACGCCTCAGCACGACTGATCCTCGACGTCCCCCGACGCAGCCACATCACACCCCACCTGAGAGGCCTGCACTGGCTCCCCGTCAACAAGAGGATCACCTTCAAACTCCTCATCCACGCACACAAAGCACTACACAACACCGGACCCACATACCTCAACAACCGACTCAGCTTCTACACCCCCACCCGAAGCCTCCACTCAGCCAACCTCGCCCTCGCCACAATTCCTCGTATCCGGAAAGTCACCGCCGGCGGCAGATCCTTCTCCTACCTCGCCGCCAAGTCCTGGAACGCTCTCCCTACTAGCCTACGACAGACTCAGGACCTGCTGGCCTACAGGAAACTTCTCAAGACCTGGCTTTTCGATTAGTAGCAGACCCCGCCCCCTCCCCACCCCTCAAGCGCCTTGAGACCCTATCGGGTATGTAGCACGCTTTAGAAATGCAGTGATTGATTGATTGATTGATGTACCTCCACCCTCTCTCTATCTCTGATCTCTTTACCTCAGCTTTGTCTACCTCACCTCTCATCCAATATACCTCACTCTGATCCATCTTTCTAGGCCGCTCTCTCATGCCCTTGCCTCTCTTCAGTCTCTGTACCTATATCTATATCTACCACTCGTAATTCCCGCTCCCTTATGCAAATCTCTCTACCTCATCCCTATCTCTGTACCACACTTATTTTTTTTCTCTATTACATCTCTGTATCTCTCCCCCTTCCATTTCTCTTCTCAGACAAACTCACCTCTAGCTTTACCTCACCTCCATCCTCTCTTCATGTCCTTTTACCTAACCTCTCTCACCTTCTCTCTCATCCCTTTCTGTGCTTCACCATTCTCCTCTCCTTTCTAGCTCAATTCTCTCTGACTCACTTCTCTCTGCCACATCCATCCCCTCACTCACTGTATACAGTTTAGATTTAACTCCTTTTTAGTTTACTGCCTAATCTCTCCACCTCCCTTTCTCGCCCACTACGTTGGTTCCCTTTCCTTCACATCTCTAAATATCTTACTACTTTCTGGCTACCTCTATTGCTCTACCTCAACCATTAACTATTCTCTCTTTCTCTCTCCCTCACTCACTCTTTCACTCAAACAGACATCATTCTCTGGAACTTCTTCTCCATTTCACCTCACCCCCCTCTGTCTCAACTATCTCTCTCAAACTTTATCTGTACGGATCACTCTGCCTGTCTCTTCCTCTTTTTTTTCCCCACAACTCTATATCTCCATATTAACATCACCTCTCTTTCTCTAGTTCATATATGTTTTCAAATCCCTCGTTTCGCTCTACAGTGGATTCCTCTTTCTACACTTCACCCCTCTCGGCTCTCGTTAACTGAAATGTTGTGATCTACCTCTTCTCACTTTGCACACTCTATCGTGCATCGTCCACTTCTTGCTGCTTTTACCTCTCTCTAATTCACTCTTTAATCTACATTACCTCTCTCTCTTCACCTCCCCCTTGGAATACTGCCCTCTTCTGCCTCTCTACATTACCTTCTCCCTACCTCACTCTAAACTCTACCTATTTCTTTACCTCTCTTTCACATCTTCCTCTATCTACCACTCTTCATCTTTCCCTCCGGCTACCTCACATTTTTCTATATTCTTTTCCTCTCCACCTCACATAGCTTTCTACATGATTTCCGTCTCTCCCTTCCACCTCATGTATCTCGCTCTACTGCTCTCTTTAAGTCTCAGTGCATCTCCTGTATCCTGGCCGGTCCCATTCTCTTACTCAGGAGGGTCACAGGTAACTGCCTAGCTGGAGAGTTTTACACATATATAGAAGTTGAGATGGACAAGGCAGGGGAAGAGAAATACAGAAAAAGTTATTAGATGGGACTGTGAAAATCCTCAGAGCAGTGCTTTGATTTTTCGTTGCTGTAGCAGGTATGCCAATGGTGAAAGAGCTATATTTACGGTAACAAATTTTCAGCAACTAAAGCTACATTTTCAAGTGTTATATTCATAGGTCTTTTTATTGTAATATTATGCACTAGTCCACTAAACGTAGCAGGTTTCCCTGAAATAGGAATAACACGCTGGCTGGATATCCACATAAAATGTTTTTGCAAGTAAAAGATCTAGACCCAAACTCAAAAAGAAATAACTTTATCAATGTTTGCTCAAGCTTCTTTTGATAGTACTTGGCTGGTGGACTATAGCCTGCTTGGGCTTTTAGATGCTTTTGCCGGCCCCAGGTTCTGAAGGTTTAACATGTTTCAATCTTTTTTTGGCATCATAGGGACTTGAGCCTAAAAGTGGTAATACATTCAAATGTATTCCTAATAGGGAGCCCCAAATATGTGTTGCCCGGGGTTCTACGAACCCTTAATATCTCAATGAACTATAAGTTATAGTTTCATATGCTAGTTTGAACAAACGTCCCCAACTGAATGCAAAACGACTGCCTCAAACTCAACACAGAAAAAACAGAAGAACTGATCTTCGGGAACACCGACTCTTGGTGGTTTGCTGAACTAGGACCCTCACCCACTCCTACAGACCATGCCCGGAACCTCTACATCATCCTGGCCAAACTCAAAAAAAAACACATCAACGCAGTCTCCTCCGCCTCCAATTTCACTCTTTGCATGCTCTGAAAGATCATCAAATGTCTTCCAATCAGCACCAGACGCACTATCACTCAAGCACTCGATATTAGCCACCTTGACTACGGCAACACCCTATGCCGGAATTACCACACACACCCTAAAGAGACTGCAAACCATAGAGAACTCAGCGGCCAACCTCCGCAGACATACCCACATTACTCCACACCTCAAGAAACTCCACTGGCTCCTTGTTCACAAAAGGTGTCAATTCAGGACGCTGACCCACAACTACAAAGCCCTGCAAAACCAAGGTCCAGCATACATCAACCACCACCTAAGGTTCCACGAACCCTTCGGACATCTGCGCTCCACCTCCCTGTCTCACACCGCTCCGCATCCGCCAAAGCAACAATAGAGGACGCTCCTTCTCCTACCTGGCAGCGAAGTCCTGGAACAGCCTCCCCCTCCCACTCCAGCCTCAACCTCCATTCAGGGAGGGACTCAAGAACTGGTTGTTCAACTGATTCACCCGAGCAGCATGGCTACCAGTGCCTGGATGCCCAAGTGGGTAATAAGCTGGGCTTTATAAATCTGCTTTATTAAAACCCTCACAATACTTTGGAGAACAAAGTTTGGAAATCAAAAAGTTCAATGTATAGAACTGTGAGCAAAAGATCTTAGGAATGTATTAAAAAAGATTAAACTAATCATTTTCTGTAAAAATACTCTTTTGTTTCCTTCTAGCACAACTGTTAATACATTTGTCTGATAATCTCTCCCAAATAAAAAATAAAAAAACAAGCATGTATTTGTGAAAATGAGTAAGAATCCCAAATGGACCCCTTCTGGACCCTTTCTGCTCCCGTTCCCTGCCAAAGTCATCGAGAAGACCGTCAACAAGCAGCTGGCCGCCTTCCTCGAGACGAACGGATCCCTCGACCTCTCGCAGTCTGGCTTCCGGGCCAACCACAGCACCGAGACCGCCCTGATCGCAGCCACCGATGACATCCGAGCTCTGCTCGACAACGGAGAAACAGCGGCCCTCATCCTCCTAGACCTCTCCGCGGCCTTCGACGCTGTCTGCCACCGTACCCTAGTACAGCGCCTCAGCAACGTCGGAATCCAGGAGAAGGCACTGGAGTGGACCATCTCCTTCCTCGCCGGAAGGACAGAGAGAGTCCGCCTCCCCCCGTTCAGATCAGAAGCCACCGAAGTCATCTGCGGCGTTCCTCAAGGCTCCTCACTCAGCCCAACCCTCTTTAACGTCTACATGAGTCCCCTCGCAGCCATCACAACCTCAACATCATCTCCTACGCCGACGACACCCAGCTGATCCTCTCCCTCACCAACGACCCCGCCACCGCCAGAGCCAACCTACACGAAGGGATGAAAGAGGTAGCCGAATGGATGAAGAACAGCCGCCTGAAACTGAACTCGGACAAGACGGAAGTCCTGATCCTAGGATCTTCACCCTCCGCCTGGGACGACTCCTGGTGGCCCCCCGCCCTAGGCAGCGCACCCAAACCAACAGACCACGCACGCAACCTGGGCTTCATCCTGGACTCCTCCCTCTCCATGACCAGACAAGTCAATGCCATCTCCTCATCGTGCTTCAACATTCTACGCATGCTACGCAAGATCTTCCGGTGTATCCCCACCGAGACCAGGAAGACGGTCACCCAGGCCCTCGTCACCAGCCGACTGGACTACGGTAACTCCCTCTACGCCGGAACCACCACCAAACTCCAGAAGAGACTCCAGCGGATCCAGAACGTCTCAGCACGACTCATCCTTGATATTCCCCGTCGCAACCACATCTCCGGACACCTGAGAGACCTGCACTGGCTCCCGGTCAACAAGAGAATCACCTTCTGTCTCCTCACCCACGCACACAAAGCCCTGCACAACCAAGGCCCAGGATACCTCAACAGCCGCCTCAACTTCTACGCTCCCAAACACCAGCTTCGATCGACCGGCCTCGCCCTCGCCGCCGTCCCCCGCATCCGAAGAGCCACCACAGGGGGAAGGTCCTTCTCCCACCTCGCCGCCAAGACCTGGAACTCCCTCCCGACCCACCTCCGCCTGACCCAGGACCACCTCGCCTTCAGGAAGCAGCTCAAGACCTGGCTGTTCGAGCAGTAGCGGACCCCTCCTCCCCAAGCGCCTTGAGATCCTCCGGGTGAGTAGCGCGCTATACAAATGCTTAGATTGATTGATTTCCTAATATAAAGGAGTTTAAACCCACACACTGAGACCAGATTGAATCTTTGATGTTCTATAACAAGGTCACAAAGTTACCCTATTGCACAGTACACCTCAAGTCCTAACTTTTAGCAAGGATACATAGCATTCTGCCCCAGCCCACCTAAGTCCCACCCTCTCCCCTCCCTTCTCCTTTGCCCCGGCCCCTCCCCCTTCTATCCCACCCACTCTTCTGCCCCAGCTCCTCCCCCTCTTCTGCCCCGCCCAGCCTCCCTCCTCTTTTCCCCCACCTCTGCTCAGGTCCACCCAAGTCTCACCCTCTCTCCTCTGCCCTGGGCCCTCTTCCCCCCTTCCCCCCTCATCTGCCTTGGGCCCTCCTCCCCCTCTTCTGCCCCAGCCCCTCCTCCCCTTCTGTCTGGGCCCTTCTTCCCCCTCTTCTGCCCCGGCCCCTCCTCCCCAGGCCCTCCTCCCCCTCTGCCCTAGACCCTCCTCCTCCCTCTACCCTGGCCCCTCCTCTTCGCTCTGCCCTGGCCCCTCCTCACCCTCTTCTGCCCCGGCCCCTCCCCCTCTTCTGCCCCTCTACCTCCTCTGCACCGGCCCCTCCTCTGTTCAGCCCTTCCTCCCCTCTCTGCTCTGGCCCCCTCGCCCATCTCTGCACCAGCCCCCCGCCTCTGCCCAAGCACCCCTACCCCTCCTGTGTCCCTGCCCTTCTCCCCCCTCCTCTGCCCCTCGCCGCCTCCTCTACCTCTCTTCCCCCTCTTCCCCCTCCTCTGCCCCTCGTCCCCCCTCATCTGTTCCTCACCCCCCTCCTCTGTCCAGGCCCTCCTAAGTTTCACCTTCTAACATCCCCCCTCTCCTCTGCCTGACCCCTCCCCCCTCTTCTGCCCCAGCCCCTCCCTCTCTTCTGCCCTGGTCCCCCCTTCTCTACACAGGCCCCTCCCCTCCTCTACACCGGTCCCTCCCCCATCTCTGTCCAGCCCCTTCTCTCCCTTCCTCTGCTCCAGCCCCTTCTTCTCCCCTCCTCTGCCCCAGCCCCCTTACCCCCTCCTCTGCCACAGCCCCTCTTCCCCTTCCTCTGCCCCTCCCCCCATCATCTGCCCCACGCCCCCCTTTTCTGCCCGGGACAACCTAAGTCTTATCCTTACTCCTCCCCCCTTTCCTCTGCCCCGGCTCTTCACCCCATCCTCTGCCTCAGCCCCTCCTCCCCCGCCCTTTTCCCCAGCCCCTCCTCCCCCTTCCCTCCTCTGACCCATATCCCCCTCCCCTCCACTGTTCCCCCCTCCTCTTCTCTGGCCCCTTCCTCACCTTCCTCTGCTCCAGCCCCCCTCCCTCCTCTGCCTGGGCCCTCCTCCCTTCTCCTCTGCCCAGGGCCCTCCTCCCTCCTCCCCCTCTCTACCCCGGCTCCTCCCCGACTCTGCCCAGCCCCTCACCCTCTGCCCTGGCCCCTCCTCCCCCCTCTGCCCATGTCCCCTCTTCCCCCCTCGTCCCCGGGCCTCTTCCCCCCTCGTCCCCGGGCCCTCCTCCCTCTCCTGTGCCCCTCTTCCTCATCCTCCCCCTCCTCTGCCCTCCTCTTCCCCCTCATCCACTCCCCTCCTCTACCCCCCTCCTCCCCTCTCCTCTGCCTTCCTTCTCCCCCCTCATCCCCCTCATCTGCCCCCTCCTCTATTCCCCCTCCCTCTGGCCCTCCTCTCCTCACCTTCCTCTGCCCCTCCCCCCTCTGCCCCCTCCTCCTCCCTCTGCCCCCCTCCTCCTCCCTCCACTCTGCCCCTCCCCCCTGTCCCCCTCCTCTGTTCCTCCTCCCTCCTCCCCCTCCTTGTCACCTCCTCGCCCCCTCCTCTCTCTCCTCCTCCTCTGACCCTCCCCCCTCTGCCCCTCCTCCTCCCTCTGCCCCCCTCCTCCCCCTCTACCCCTGTCCGCCCTCCACCTCTGGCCCTCCCCACTCTGCCCCCCTCCTCCCCCTCCTCTGTTCCCCTTCCCCCTCTGGCCCCCCTCTTCCCCCCTCCTCACCCCCTCCTCTCTCTCATCCTTCTCTGCCCCTCCCCCTCTGCCCCCTCCTCCTCCCTCTGCCCCCTCCTCCCTCCTCTGCCCCCCTCCTCCCTCTACCTCTGCCCGTCCCCCCTCTGCCCCCCTCCTCTGTTCCCCCCTCCCTTGGTCATCCTCTCCTCACCTTCCTCTGCTGTAAGAAACTGAACAGTTTCACTTCCAGGTCCCCCTCCTCTGACCCAGATCCCCCCTCCTCTGTTCCCCCCTCCTCTTCTCTGGCCCCCCTCCCCCTTCCTCTGGCCCAGGCCCTCCTCCCTCCTCTACCCCGGCCCTCCCTCCCTTCCTCTCTGCCCTGGGCCCTCTTCCCCCTCTGCCTCAGGCCCTCCTCCCCTCTCCCCCTCTCTATCCTGGCTCCTCCCCCCTCTTCTGCACGGGCACTCTTCCCTCATCTGCCCCAGTCTCCCCTCTCTCCCCTACTCTGCCCGACCCCTCTTCCCCCCTCTGCCCTAGCCCCTCCTCCCCCTCTGCCCTTGTCCCCTCTTCCCCCCTCATCCAGGCTCCTCCTCCCTCCTCCCCCCTCCTGTGCCCCTCTTCCTCATCCTCCCCCCTCCTCTGCCCTCCTCCTCCCCCTCATCTATCCCCCTCCTCTACCCCCACCTCCCCTCTCCTCTGCCCTCCATCTCCCCCCTCTTTCCCCCTCATCTGCCCCCTCCTCTGTTCCCCCCTCCCTCGGGCCATCCTCTCCTCACCTTCCTCTGCCCATCTCCCCTCTGCCCCCTCCTCCTCCCACTGCCCCTCCTCTTCCCTCTGCCCCCCTCCTCCCTCCACCTCTGTCCCTCCCCCGTCTGCCCCCCCCCCTCCCTCGGTCCTCCTCTCCTCACCTTCCTCTGCTGTAAGACACTGAACAGTTTCACTTCCGGGTCAGCAGTGCTGCTTCTCCCTGGCCTGTGAGAGTGTAGTAATCACTCCAGGCTCGTTGAGATGTTTCAAGAGTATTTATTGTAGAACAAGAGTACATCAGTAATACAGCCACAACATGAGCAGCCAGCAAGGCACTCAGCCCTTCTCCAACTGTGGTTTTCATACAACAACATTCCATGTCACATCATCCTTACAGTGTTCCACTGGTAGAGAGATGGATGATACAAACTACAACACAGCTAAGATATAACAAAGAGTAATGAAGGCAGAGTCAGCACATGAAGAGTTTCACTTCCGGGTCAGCGGTGGCAGCGACAGATGAGCTCCCCTCAGGTCTGTGGGTGTGATAGTGTGGTGTCATTTGTGGCAGAGTCCGCACCAGCAGCAGAGGCTGAGCTCCTCTCTTCCTGTCAGTGTGATCGTGTCCGGGTCAGCGGGGGCAGAGTCAGCACGAGCAATGAGTCCTGTCCAGTCCCAGCCTCCAGCAGGAGGGAGAGGCCCCTGAGAGTCTGTGCCTCCTGCAGGGGGAGAGGGGCCCCTGAGAGTCTGTGCCTCTTGCAGGGGCAGGGGCCCCTGAGGGACTGTGCCTCCTGCAGGGGGAGGAGCCCCTGAGGGTCTGTGCCTCTTGCAGGAGAGAGACCCCTAAGGGTCTCTGCCTCCTGCAGGGGGAGAGGGGTCCTGAGGGTCAGTGCCACCTGCAGGGGAGGGTCCCCAGAGTGTCTGTGCCTCCTGCAGGGGGGGAGAGGGGTCCCTGAGGCTCTGTGCCTCCTGCAGGGGGGGAGGCCCCTGAGGGTCTGTACCTCCTGCCAGGGGGAGGGGCCCCTGAGGGTCTGTGCCTCCTGCAGTGGGGAGGGGCCCCTTGGGGTCTGTGCCTCCTGCATGGGAGGGGCCCCTGAGGGTCTGTGCCTCCTGCAGGGGGGAGGGACCCATGAGGGTCTGTGTCTCTTGCAGGGGGAGGACCCCCTGAGGGTCTGTGCCTCCTGCTGGGGGAGAGGGGCCCTGAGTGTCTGTGCCTCCTGCAGGGGGAGGAGCCCCTGAGGGTCTGTGCCTCCTGCAGGGGAGAGGAGCCCCTGAGGGTCTGTGCCTCCTGCAGGGGGAGAGCGGCCTGAGGGTCTGTGCCTCCTACAGGGGGAGGGGCCCCTGAGGGTCTGTGCCTCCTGCAGGGGGAGGGGCCCCTGTGGGTCTGTGCCTCCTGCAGGGGGGAGTGGGGCCCCTGAGGGTCTGTGCCTCCTGCAGGGGAGAGAGGAGCCCCTGAGGGTCTGTGCCACCTGCAGGGGTAAGAGGGGCCCCTGAGGGTCTGTGCCTCCTGCAGGGGAGAGGGGTCCCCTGAGGGTCTGTGTCTCCTGCAGGAGGGAGAGGGGCCCCTGAGGGTCTGCCTGTCCAGCCCAGCCTCCTGCAGCGGAGAGGGGCCCCTGAGGGTCTGCGCCTCCTGCAGTGGGGAGGGGCCCCTGAGGGTCTGTACCTCCTGCAGGGAAGAGGGGCCCCTGAAAGTCTTTGCCTCCTCCAGTGGGAGGGGCCCCTGAGGGTCTGTGCCTCCTGCAGGGGGAGGGGCCACTGAGGGTCTGTGCACTTATCCTCATTTTCAGACCCTCACAGACCTCAGATCCCAGGGGAGGAGAGGGTCTGTAAATGTCTGCTCAGGAAGGAGACTGTCAGCCCCTCCTGCTGAGTTTAAAGAAAAGACTGGAGCAAATCTATTAGTGCTGACCCCTGACCTCCTGTCTTTGACCCCGGACCTCATGCCTTTGACCCCTGACCTCATGTCTTTGACCCCACTCTCTGTTGAACTGTGCTTAAAATGGCCGCTTAGACTCCATTTTGTGTTGCCATGCTCTCGGCAACCTGGTGAAGGATTGCTTTCTGTGTCCCTGTTAGAACTTGCTTAGCCCTCCCCGCTCCTTGCGGTTGAGCCGATTCCGAGAAGCTGCTTGTGTACATCGCCCCCGGTTGTGCCAGAGACTTAGCCACATCCTGTGAACTGTCGGTAATTCAGCCTCCCACGACTAACGGCTGTGCTCTGTGACCACGCCATCTAGGCGCGGAAGCCAGAGGCTGTGTACATTGTACAATCAGAGACAGATGCTCCCTGGCCATGATGACGCCACCCGAGACTGATAAGGAACTTGTATTCTGATTGGTTGTGTAAAGGGTGTGGCTAGTGCTATAATTGTGTGTGCTCTGCGGAGAGAAACAGCAGTCTCCGTAGAATTGTCTGTGTATCATTCTCGGACCCTGTCCTTAGCTCGAGCTAATAAAGTAACTTACTTTCCTCCACAGCTAAGTTGTCCTGGTCTCTTTGGTAATGTATGAGTAAGGAAGGTGAACCCATAGATTCTAGGTGTTCCTTGCACAGCTGGCTTTGACCCTCCAGTGGGGAGGGGTCTCCAAAAGCCGGTTCTACCACTGGCGCCCAAGGTGGGGCACCTTTGGTGGTCGTCATCGAGCTGGTGGTCGTGAGGGGTCAGTGATCGAATTCCAAAGGAGGCATACCACTACATTGGCTGAAAATTGTCCTTTTGGGCCCAAGGTGTCCGATTGCGTGATTCCTCGCTCCTATGGGCTATCCGACTGCGACCGACTGACGCCCCAGTTTCGGTGCCTAATTTTGGGAGATTAGACCTTTGTGACACTTGCTGTGCGAGGGAAGATTAACGGTCAGGTAAGAGTCGGAGTGACCCACTTCTCGTGTGAATTGTATTTGGTTTTGAGTATTGTTCAACTTTTGCAAAAGCTGAAGCCAAGGGGTAAGTACAGTTATATGCTGTAAATGTTCGATTGTACTCTTTGATGTTTGGAACCAGGATACCCGTCTAGAGATGCCTGGATTTAGTAAGTTTCGGAAATGGTGTTGTTGTTGTTTGTGCACAGGACTCCGCATTGGAGGAATCTTCTCCGATTCCTCCCTTGGGGACCCCTAATCATGAAGTCTGTGCTAAACATAGTATTGCCCCAATTGTGTTTTCCTCACTCTGGCACAAGTATACAAAGGGTAATGCTGAGTTACAATGGCCAATGAAAGGTAGTTTTGAACCTCCTGTATTAGACAATCTGGAAGAGAAATTGTTTCAGAGAAAAGTTAGACCTGCGATGTTTGAATCCTTTCGGGTTTGGCGCAAGGAGCCCAAGCAGAAGGAAATCAAACTCAAAAAGAGCGAAGCTAAAACAATGCGTATGAGTGTGATTCAGAAGGCCCAAAATCATGATGATCAGAAAATAGAAGATGGTATAGTGATACATGTTAGATTACATCGAATGCAGGCAGACGGATGTTACGTTACCAAGAAGGTCCCCGAAAAGGCCCAAGACAAGGAGGATGACCCTTTCATGTCCTCCATGTTGGACACCCCTCCACCTTATGCTCCCGCCATGTATCCAGCCTTTGATCCCGCATAATTGGCCCTTGCTACCGCTCCAGTTGTTGCCCCTGCCCATGCCCTGGTTCGTCTGAAACCTCAGCCACTCATTCCCAATGCCTCGACTGTTCAGGCGTCTGTACTGGTGCAGGTCCACCCTTCCCCTTCCCTTGTTGCTCCTTCCACTGGTCCAGTGCCTGTCCAACCCAATGTGCCTTTAAGTCCCATCACAACTAATCTGTTTCTTGTTCACAGTCATCCAACACCTCCCCCCAGTGCAGGGCTATTGGCAAATGCTTGGTAAGTGGTCCATGATTATATCCCTTAAGTAACTCCGCATCGACCACCCACTCCCAGACAACGTACTTTGCGCAGACAGATAGGTAATACACAGGAACAACTCGCTATGGGTCAATAGGCTTGTGTGTGTATGGAAAATGGCACTATGTACACCGCTCAGGATATATGGATGACCATGGATCAGTGGACGTGCATCCAACAGATTGTCAGTTTTTGTGATATGTGTGACATACTGATCCAAATGTGGGAGGATTTTATAGAATCAGATCCACCCCCAGGTCTGTCTGACCTTCGCAATAAGGTTGCGAAGGGGGACATTCAGGGCGCCGCACTATTCTGCGATTTGATCACGTTAGTAGCCTATAGGGACTCTTTATCTGGTATCATGCTGAATAAGGGTTTTCCAATGAGGGAGGTACAGCCTGTTTGGAGGGAACGAGTTGCTGGCGTGGGTGATCAGCCTGACATACCGGCGGGTTTTAGGCAAATGTGGGTCCATGTCCCTTGGAAAAGGTCTGATGTCCTCAAGCTTAAAAGCCAATTGCCTGAGCTGCGTAAAAATCCAGCGGGTTATTACAAGGAACTGTCTCAGATCCTCCAGTCTTGCGTGATGACTTTAGCAGATATCGATATGTTAATGGGACAGTTAGTACCGGCTGAAGTATGGTCTAGAATACGTCATAATGATCAGGCAGTATTTGGCCACACCGCAAGCTCGAACTGGCGGTGAGAAACCTGATCCCATGATCTTGACCCTTCCGGCCCAGATACTTACTGCCATGAAAACGATGTTGACACCTTAATTGGGATATATTCACTGCTTGCAGGCAAAAGAAAGATGAAAGTGTCTCAGACTTTTTCACACGATTTGAAAGCACGTTCACCGACTATAGTGGACAGGATATGACTTCAGAGGGGGGACAGCGACTGTTTGTGGATACATTTGTGTCCAATTTCTTACCAGAACTTGGGACTAAGCTCAAAATGTCGGAAGGTGCATGGCCCATTTCCACCCCGTCTGGAATTTTGACAATGACCCAGTATTATGAGAATAGGGAGAATGAAGAGCGAGACAAAACAGATAAGAAGACTAAAGATCTGAAAACAAAGGTATTACTCCAACATGCATACCCGACCCAGACTCAAAACAGGGATGCCCCGAAGTTTCAATGAATTGTTCAGAAACCTGCCTCCGTGACTCCTCGCCAACCGTTGGGGCCCAATCAGTGCGCTTATTGTCGCCAGGAGGGTCATTGGTGCGATGAGTATCCCTTGTTGGTCGGGAACCACTCTGCTCCTGCTGACCGCTTCACAGGGCAACGGCCCCAGAGAGGACGAGGACAAGGCGGACTTACAACGCACAGGACACAGGACAGGCGCCCCTCATGCACGAGTATAGATTTGATACAGCCAATTATGAAGATCGCAATTATTTTACTGAGGATTATGAGCCCGAAGAAGGGCCGAGGTTTCTGTCCCACTAGGATTACCAAGGACAAGGAAAGGGACCCGTGTCTATTACTGTTGACCAGAAGGGACCGTATGTTCACGTTACAACACTGGGTTCTACAGAACCATTCTTGGTCGACACTGGTGCAACCAAAAGTTCTATTGCTAGGTCTAAAGTCCCTGGGGCCACCTTGTCTGGTGCAAGTAACGTTTCTGTGGGGTTTTCTGGTACCCCAGTGTTTAGCCCCATCTCACTACCACTGGAACTAATGATAAGACCCTACACGGTTGATTCCTCTTTGGTTTTGACTTCCACATGTGGCGAAAACTTGTTGGGTTTAGATCTATTGAAAAGATTACATGCCACCATATACTGTTTTCCTGATGGTGTTTACATCACTATGGGCCCACCTACCACACAACCAGTATATTTAGCTTCCTCAGATCCCCTTCCCCAAGAACTTCAAAATGTCCCTCCTACCCTTTGGGCCCAAGGTGATACTAATGTCGGCCTTTTGTCCATACCCCCCTTTTCTGTTACCCTAAAGGAAAATGCTCTCCTTCCCCGACATCCCCAATACAAAATACCCAAGGAAGGGGAGAAGGCATTACTCCAGATCATTTCTGAACTTGTTGACAAGGGTGTGATTGAAGAGACAAGAGGGAATGTGTGTAACAGCCCAATTTTGCCTGTCCTCAAATGCACTGACCCTTCCAAGCATCCTGTTGATCGTTTTGTCATTGATTTACGCGAAGTAAATAAAATAGTAGTTCCCCAGTTTCCTGTGGTCCCAGATATCACTACCTTACTCACTATAGTGCCCCCATTGTCATGTTTCTTTTCTGTCATTGGTTTGAAGAATGCCTTCTTTAGTATACCCATTGGTGAACAAAGTAGGGATCTTTTCGGATTCTCATTGGCAGGTCGTAGTTTCCGGTTCTGTAGAGCTCCACAAGATATACCGAGAGCCCTTCCATTTATAGTCAGGCCCTCAAGGGCCAACTTGATTCCCTGTCCATACCTCAAGGTACCGCATTACTCCAGTACGTTGATGATTTGCTCATAGCAGCAGACACCGAGGCGTCATGTAAAGAAGCTACAATGAAATCGCTCCTGCATTTGGCACAGTTCAATCACAAAGTTTCCCTCTCCAAGCTCCAATATTGTTGACATGAGGTTACTGTTGGACTTTGCCTTTTTCCCCCAACATTTTTCGCTTTTCACCCCCCTGTTTTAGGATGTCTCCCCATGGTAAATAAAATTGTATAGGCCATGCGTGGTATGAGATGCCCTGTTTAATGTGACAATGCAATGCAATGGTGCGCAGTTATTAACCACCCATTATAGAAATGTACCCTGATGGAATGCTGTATTCAAAATGGCTGCCATGGCTGTGCATTATGCCACCTGACTGCAATAGGGTAGCGGTCTAGATGTTAGGTACCCAGCCATCCCTGCATTTGGAGGGAAAGTCTGGCACCCAGGGTGCTCTACTCCTCCCCCTGAGCCAGTCTAAACCAGTTTCCCACAGAATTTTAGAAGGTTCTGGCACTGTCTGGGAGGTGGGGTGAGGAGGGTATAAGTAAGGGGGATGTGCCACCATGTGGAGAGACAGAGCAGGGACATGAATGTGAGGGGACCTGCTGCCAGGGGATACCGCCACTTGGGCCTGTGTGCTGTACCCTGCACCCATCTAGAACCCCTCTACTGTCCCCAGAGCTTGTGAAGCCCCACTTCAGGAGTTCAGGCTGCTGTGTAGGAGGAGGGCCATGCTGCAGTTGGGATGGTGAAAGCCTACCACCCTGTTTTGATGATGCCCCCACTAACTGCTGACCTGGCCCAGTAGTGCCTACTGCTCTATCCCCCGGGCCCCTGAAGAAGGAGGGCCCCCCTAGGTCCCTGAAGCTGCCGGGACCTTGCGCCACGCAAGCGCTGCGCAAAGAAGCGCAGAGAAGGGAAGGAGCATCTTGGACCCCACCACCCAGGAGGTGGGAAGAGTTACCCTGGGGCTCGCTGCTGGGACTGTCCGCCCCCCCTTGCGCTGGGTAACACTGGAAACTGCTGTGCCTTGTGAGTGCTGCCTGCTAAGCGCTAAAGCTAAAGGATTGTGTCCCCCAGGAGCTATAATCTGGGAGCGCTACACTGCAGAATCCTACAGCGCTGTGTTAAGGGAACTGGGCCCACCTGAACGGCTGTGTGTGATAAGCGCTGTATATCCCTGAGAACTGCTATTGGGAAGCGCTGTGCCTAGAAGAAGCGCTGTGTGCATGGAAGCGCTATCCAGCCTAGAACTGTGCCTTTGAAAGCGCTGGCCTGCAGGAGACTGCCTCGTGTCCCCAAAGCGCCGTGACCAAGACTGCCCTGCTGTGAGTGTTTTAAGCGCTGTATTGCCCTGAGAACTGCTGCGGGCCCAAGCGCTGTGAGCGCTGCTGTGTACTCTAAGCGCCAGAACCCTAAAGCGCTGTGCCGTGAAGACGCTGTTGCCCTGCGAAGCGCTGCACTGCTGGAAGTGTTACTGCCTGAACTGCTGGTTCCTAAGCGCTGTATTAGGAGGACTGTGCCCCCAAGCTCTGTGCGGCAGAAGCGCTGTGCGGCCTGAAGGAACTGTTTTATTGGGAAGAACTGTATTATGCCAGGACTGCTGTCTCTTGCAGCGCTGCGTCTACAAAGCTCTGTTTAGCCCCCTGCAGTGGCCGGTGTCCTTGATACTGTTTTCTTTGGGTGCTAAAGTTAACCCCTGGCTAGGGGAGTGTTCTGTGCAGCCTGTCCTTGAGCAGGAAACGTGGTTGATGCCCCAGGTTAAATGTGTTATGCCTATTGTTTGACTTTGTGCAGAGGGCTGGCTGTTATATGCATACTGATGTTACCACTGAGGTTAATATTTTACGCCTATTAATGGATGTTATGCTGATGCAAGTTATGCTATGCCGTCCCACCTGATCTGTATTTTATGTCTAATGCTTGAGTTTACGCTTACACCTTACTTCCAGGTGAGGCCAAGGATTAAGGCCTGAGTTTGCCCTGCGATATTGACCTTGGGTTTCAGCATTAGTATTTCTTTCCCTCACGTTATACTGCTAAGGTTTCATGCCAATTATAACATTTTTATTTCAGCTGGACACTAATGGACTTCCTTAACCCTTTTTCTTATTTCTCCCATATTTCCTTGTAAATAATCCCCCTGGTATACTTTGCTCTGGCGCCAGTTGGCGCCCCATTGTGATTACTGCTGTTATTGTGTTTTACCTTTGCAGGTTGGAGATAATACAAAACGTATTCTTTTTCCAACCAGAAGCGGTGTTGTGTCTCTTTTGTAGTGTGCCTGGTGTGTCGTCGGTGGGTCCTGCGTGAATGCTTCACACATGACCTCTGAAGTTTGGCCTGACCGCTCTGTTCCATGCTACCCCCCGTAGAATTGGTCACCCCATTTCTAACAGTTACCTACTTATGTCATATCCTGTCAAAGGAGGGATGCCGCCTCACCCCTGAACGAATACAGACTGTTGAACTTGGCCCTTCTGGCAGGTTCACCCCTAAACTTTTTGCTTTTAATGGTGACATGGTGGTGGTGATTTTTGGTTTCTGCGCACTTTCACTGTGTCCCAGTGGAAAGTGCGTGGGCACTCTGAGTGCATGTGGTGAGATAGGCCTGCCCTCCCATAGGAATGCATGGGGAATGTATGTGTCCCTGGTAGTTCCTGATGCGTGGGGTGTGCAGGCTCGAGTCTGGTATGTGCGGACTCGTGTGATTGAATGCTGCGAAATGATGTATGCGGTGTGTATGTGTCCAGTGTGGAAGTGCCACTTCTAGACATGGCTGTGCGTGTGCTGTAAAGGTGCTGGCACGTGATTGGCTGGAGCTGGCTGGAGTGCCAGGCTCCATGAGTCATGATGGGTCTGCCTGGTGGTGAGTATGGAGATTAGCATGCTGATGGCTGGGGAGGAGTGCACCTGGGTCCTGAATAGGGCTGGGCTTTCCCCACACAATGCAGGCTCCGCCCCCTGTGGTGCGTCTAACGACCCTAGTTCTGCCAGTGAATAGAGTGAGGGGCTGAGCACATCAAGAGTGCTCCAAAACCAGCTCTGACTGGTTTCTCCCCCACCCTGCACCTAAAGACAAAGGATTTTACAGTATAAGAAGAGGCTGTGTCCCCTTATAATTTGTTCTCTTCCAGGATCCTATCTGAGGGGGGCTGCTGCTGCTGCTGCTGCTGGGCGCCAGGAGGACCGCCACTTGCACTGCCTCCCTGCCTGGAGGCCCAGTGAGCTGGCTCTGGGCCCAGCCTTCCCCCCCCCCATCTTGCTGCATTTTCTGGAGGACTTTTGCTGTCTTTTGGGCCAACTAGCGCTTGGGAGCGCTTTATTTTGGCCCCCAGCATTTAATAGCGCTTTACATTGCTTTTAGCGCCTGGAAGCGCTTTGTTTGCTGTTGTAGAGCGTGGGAGCGCTTTCCTTATCCCCTACAGTGCTTGGGAGCGCTTTATTTGCTGCTAACGCCTGAGAGCCCTTTGTTTTCTGTTAGCGCCTGGGGGCGCTTTATCTTTTAAAGCCGGTGCCCACCCGGCATTGCCCCCGCGGGATTGTTGCCTCGAGGGTGCCCACCCCTCCTTAGGCCGAAGTGCTACCTGCGAGTGCTGGGGGGAGGGCCGCCGCGCTGCCCACGGCGACCCGGAAGTCCCGCCCCCGAAAACCAGAAGCGGACGGGAACCCACCCCGCGCTCTGGAGTAGCAGGAAGAGGTGTCCAGACGCCAGCGCCGGCTCCAGCAGGGCTCCCCTGAGAAGCGGGAGAGCCCCGCCTAGGCGCCTGGCGAGCAGAGCTGGAAGTAAAGAAGTCCGCCTGCACTGCAGCCAGAGACCGCCGCCGCCTGTAGAGTCCATCGAGAGGAGAGGAAGCCCCCTCACCAGGTCCCGGTGAGTGCTAAAGAGAGAGGGGCGTCAGGGGACATTGGCGGTGCCCGCACCCCTCCTTCCGCAGTTGTGCAAAGTCCCCGAGGGATCAGGTAGCCATTGTCTTCTTGAGTCCCCAGGAGGGGGACTCCAGCAAAATGGGCGCATTTGTTCTTAGAGCCACGAGGGCTCTAGGGTCTCCTCTGTCTTCCGGGTCCCCCACGAGGGACCCCAACGATCTGCAGGCACAGGGGAGGGTCAAGCAGCCCCAGCTGGCAGCGGCCCGCTCCCCCCCACCCGGAGGCTCTTGATTGCCGCATTTTATCTCGAGTCAATGAGGGACTCCAAAGAAGCTCAGGGGGCATTTGTTCTTCAGAGCCTGCGAGGCTCAGACCGGGCATATTTGTTTGCCAGCCCAGAGAGGCTCCAGGGCACAGTTTGTTTGGTTAGAGCCCACGAGGCTCTTGGGGACATTTATTTGGTTTTGAGTCCCCTTGGAGGGGCTCCCACGTTGGCCCCCTCATGGTTGCACCAGCTGCCCAGCACTTCGTGGGCAGCTGCCACATTTAGGCCCCTGACATTTGGGACACAGGGCGTCCTAGCCCTAGCGAGGCCAGTTGGCCTAGGGACTGCCACAGGTGGTGGCTCATGTGAGTTTTGCGCAATTGTGTTCTCCTGTGCTGCACCTCTGAATGTGTTTTGATGCGTCATGTGCTATGTGTTCTTGCCTATACCCCTAAATGTATGGTGATACTTAGGTGGTTGTTTTTCTCCTAGTACAGGTGTTACTAGTAAGGTCCTGGTTCCCTGCGTGACATTTTCCTAAGGTGGTTAGGGTTGCGTAGGTGGTACTTACCAGTTACCAGTAGTTACTGGTTGTGTGCTAAAGTGATTTATACTCTATGTTCTAAGTGCTAATTCTAACAGTATTTCTAGTTCTAAAAGTGCCTATTCCTGACAGTGGTCCAGGTGGCCCTATCTTGTACATATCCCCTGTAAATTCTGCCCGTGCCTGTTGGCACATTGTAAAGTGTTTGTTTTATCTAATGTGTTTTGGTGTAATACAAAGGCTATTTTTATACATAACCTTGTGTGGAGTTTCCTTTGTGGTGGGCCTTGGGTGTTGTTGCTGGGGGTGCGTGCGCAAACACTTAACTCACATTGCCTCCGAGTTTAGCCTTACTGCTCGTGCTACGTTACCAAGGGGGTGAGCAGGGTTTATCTTGGCGTGTAACTCCCTTGCCCTGACGTGGAAGTGGTGGTCTCTGTCTGACTTTGGCGCAAGCCCTGGCCAGCCAGGGATCCCATTTCTAACACAGACTATCAGTAAAATGCCCCCACCAAAAACGCAGAAAGAGGTCCGTGCTTTCATTGGTATCACCTCCTACTGCCGCCAATGGATACCCAATTTTTCTCTACTCATTAAACCTTTGTTGGCCTTCACACTTAAAGATGTTCCTCACCCGCTTCCTTGGACAAATGAGTGCCAGCGTGCATTTGAAGAACTGAAAAACGCCTTGTGTTCGGCCCTGGTGCTAGGCACCCCTAGTTATTAGAAGCCCTATACCCAGCTCAGGTGGCTTCGCTCAATACCTATTTTGTGTGCGGGAGCACGTCCTACACCCGGCTGCCCAAGTCATGGGCTGGCACCTGTTATATTGCTTGGTTGCTTCCCCCAACCTACACAGCCGATGCAACAGTCTGGTTTCCGCTAATTTCTGAGCCTTACTGCCGTCTTTGTTGATTTTTCTGTAGTCTCTCTCCTCTTGTCCCCGTCGCTCCCCTCCCTCGCTCTTCCTGCCGCTGCCACCCTGCGGCCCCGCCCCCCTGGTACCCCATTCGCCACCCCGCTCCCGCCTCCCAGCTGCTCCTCCCTCCCTTAGCCCTTCTTATGGAGGCCGCACAGCAGTGAAGGGAGCGACGACCCTGCCACCAGGTAGGTCGCCCCACCCAGCTGCCACATGGTTCCCCTGTGCCGCCGCTGCCCCGCTACCCGCTGTGCCACTTGTGATCTTCCAGGCTGGTTTCAGCAAATTTCTGAGCCTTACTGCCATCTTTGTCGTTTTTCCTTTAGTCTCTCTCCTCTTGTCCCCGTCGCCCCTGGTGCCCATGCCCGACCTCCCCTGCCCCCCACCCGCTCCCCTCCCTTGCTCTTCCCGCCGCTGCCACCCTGCGGCTCCGCCCCCCTGGCACCCCATTCGCCACCCTGCTCCCGCCTCCCAGCTGCTCCTCCCTCCCTTAGCCCTTCTTATGGAGGCCGTCAGCGGTGAAGGGAACGACCTTTGACCCTGTCACCAGGTAGGTCACCCCCCAGCTGCCACACAGTCCACCTGTGCTGCCCCGCTACCCGCTGTGCCACTTGTGATCTTCCAGTCTGGTTTCAGCTAATTTCTGAGCCTTACTGCCGTCTTGGTAGTTTTTCCTGTAGTCTCTCTCCTCTTGTCCCCGTCACCCCTGGTACCCGTGCCCAACACCCCCTGCCCCCCACCCGCTCCCCTCCATCACTCTTCCTGCCGCTGCCACCCTGCCACCCTGGTACCCAATTCGCCACCCCGCTCCCACCTCCCAGCTGCTCCTCCCTACCTTAGCCCTTCTTATGGAGGCCGCACAGCGGCCGTGCAGCTGGAGCCAAAGGCAAGCCCGTCTGCGCCTGTCTGCGCCTGGACTGCGCCCAGCGCCAGAACCCCTGGCCCCCGCCGAAACCAAGTAACCCGACTGAGATATGACACCACGACCCTCCACGCACTCAACACCAGCCGACCAGCCACCTGCTACCAAGCCACTCAAAAGCGCACCCACGGACCCTTCTCCTGCCAAACCTGTAAATTCACCTGCCTCCGAACTCACGTCCCACCACCCAGACCAGGCGACAACAACAACCACCTCAAGTGCATCCTACTCAGCACCCACTCCGTCCACAAGCACGCAGTCGAACTCTGGGACCTCCTCGACACAACAGCACCAGACGTCGCCTTGTTATGTTATGTTATTTGTTTTTATAGCGCGCTCGAATCACCTGGGGGCATCTCGGCGCTTTACTCTAACTCACCTCCGAGGGAAGGCAGCAGGGAGGTTGATATCAACCAGGTTAATACAAAAGTGCTTTTAAGTGTTTTCTAAAAACAAGGTAGGAGGGAGTTTCTCGTAAAGTTCCAGTATTTGGGGCCGATATAGGAGAAGGCTAGCCCCCCGGATCGCTGGAGTCTGATGCGTGGCACTCGAAGCAGCTGCTTAGTGCAAGATCTTAGTAGACGAGAAGGAACATATCTTACCAGTTTGTTCTGAAGATAAACTGGTCCCTGTCCCTGAAGTGCACGGAAGGTGAGGCAGCAGATTTTAAAAAAAGGCTCTCCGCTTGATCGGAAGCCAGTGCAGCTGTCTCAATAAGGCTTGAGAGGGGGTGCCGGCATGCATATTCAGAACCAGCCTGGCTGCTGTATTCTGTATCACCTGTAGTTTTTTCAAAGCCGTGACTCCCCCCTCAGCAAGCAGGGCATTCCCATAGTCCATGCGACTCATTACTAGGGCCTGCGTTATGGTTCTGCGATGTTCCGTGGGGATAAACGGCAAGATCTTCCGTAGTAATCTTAATCTATGATAACAAGCCCCTGATATTGCGACTACCTGGTCATGCATGGACAGGGACTGGTTTATTTGATGCCCAGATTGTTAACACATGGCTTCGGAGTTGGAGGTGTGCCTAGCTGACATGGCCACCAATCATTAGACCAGACTGCTTCTGCCTTCCCTAGAAGCATGACTTCCGTTTTGCTTGGATTTAACTGTAAGCAGTTGTTATTCATCCATTTGGAGATTGTCAAGAAACCCGTGGCAAAAACGGAGTCGGTCAGCTTCAGGGTCTGGGCCGATGGTAAATAGCAGCTGGGTGTCATCGGCGTATGATATCACAAAAACCTGGATGAACGCCTCCTCAGCCTCCGACATTGCCATAGCCATCCCGGACGGCTACAAGACACCCGAAAGGACCGCGTCAACCAAACCGGAGGAGGAATCGCCATCGACTACAGGAACACCATCTGCAAAGATGCCCTCACCACCGCCGAACACCTACACTTCCAGATCCACACCGACCCCAAAACCACCCTCAGAGGAACCCTCGTCTACAGACCCCCGGGCCCACGCACACAATTCAGTGAAGCCATTGCCGACTTCATCATCCCACACGCCCTCGCCTCATCAGACTACATTTTCCTGAACTTCCACCTGGAGAACAACAATGACAACAACACCACCACTCTGCTCAAAAACCTCGCCTACCTCAGACTCAAGCAATTGGTGAACACCCCCACCCACCACGCCGGCCACACGCTCGACCCCGTCTTCTCTGCCAGCAGCCACGTTGCCTTCAGCCACTCCACCGGACTACACTGGACCGACCACAGCTGCATCCACTTCACCTTTGAGAAGACCACATCCCACCACCGCCCGCAACAGATCCCCCGCAGATGCTGGAGCAAAATCACCGCAGACCAGCTAACCACATCACTGAGCCAGAACCCACCCATCACCACCACTGACACCGACGACGCAGCCCGCAACCTCACACAGTGGATAGTCGACTGCAACGACGCCCTTGCACCACTGAAGAACCCTCCAGGCAAGCCCGGAAACAGGAAAACAACATGGTTCACCAACGACCTCAAAGAATCAAAGAAATCCTGCTGATCCCTCGAGAAAACCTGGCGCCGCGAACAGACGACAGAAAACATGACAGCCCTCAAGAACGCCACCCGCAAACACCACCAGCTAATCCGCACCACCAAAAAGACATCTTTCAAGGAACGACTGGACAACAACACACACAACAGCAAGGAACTCTTCAACATCGTAAAAGAGCTCTCCAATCCCAACGCCAACAGCAACGACATCACACCGTCACAAGACCTCTGCAACTCCCTCGCCACGTTCTTTCACCTCCAGCCACCAAACCAATGACCCTACAACCATCCTCAGTGCTTGGACTCCCATCAGAACCGAAGACACCGCCCACGTTATGAACACCATCCACTCTGGCTCTCCCTCCGACCCATGCCCTCACCACATCTTCAACAAAGCCGACACCATCATTGCTCCCCACCTACGGAACGTCATAAACAACTCCCTCGCGTCCACCACCTTCCCAGAGAGCTGGAAGCACGCAGAGATCAACGCCCTACTGAAGAAACCCACACCGGACCCCAAAGACCTCAAAAACGTCCGCCCCATCTCTCTTCTTCCCTTCCCGGCTAAAGTGATTGAGAAGATCGTCAATAAGCAGCTGACTGCATTCCTCGAAGCCAATGGGTCCCTCGACCCATCCCAGTCCGGATTCTGAGCCAACCACAGCACCGAGACTGCCCTCATCGCAGCCACCAACGACATCGGGACCCTACTCGACAATGGAGAAACCACCGCCCTCATTCTCCTGGACCTCTCAGCCGCCTTTGATACAGTTTGCCATCGCACCCTAATAACCCGCCTCCACAACGCGGGGATCCAAGACAAAGCCCTGGACTGGATCACCTCTTTCCTCTCCGACAGAACCCAGCGAGTCCGCCTCCCCCTTCCGCTCTGCGGCCACAGAGATCATCTGCGGCATACCCCAAGGCTCATCACTCAGCCCAACCCTCTTCAATATCTACAGGAGCCCCCTCGCCACCATCGCACGCAAACACAACCTCAACATCATCTCATATGCCGACGACACCCAGCTGATACTCTCCCTCACCAAAGACCCAGCCGCCGCCAAACTCAACCTTCAGGAAGGAATGAAGAACGTCGCAGATGAAACTCAGCTGTCTGAAACTGAACTCAGACAAGATGGAGGTCCTCATCCTCGGACCATCCCCATCCGCCAAGGACGACTCCTGGTGGCCCGCAGAACCAGGCATCGCACCGACACCCACTGACAACGCACGCAACCTGGGATTCATCCTAGACTCCTCTCTTAAGATGACCAAGCAAGTCAACGCCATCTCATCCTCATGCTTCAACCCCCTTCCGCTGGATCCCTACCGGAACTAGAAAGACGGTCACCCAGGCCCTCGTCACCAGCCGACTTGACTACGGGAACGCCCTATACGCAGGAAGCACAATCAAACTTCAGACAAGACTCCAGAACACATCCGCACTACTCATTCTTGACATCCCCCGCCACAGTCACATATCAGCCCACCTGAGAGACCTGCACTGGCTCCCCGTCAGCAAAAGGATCACGTTCAGACTCCTCACCCATGCACACAAAGCGCTCCACAACATAGGCCCCGAATACCTCAACAACCGCCTCACGTTCTACACTCCAACACGCAAACTCCACTCCGCCAGCCTCGCCCTCGCCACCATCCCACGGATCCGCAGAACCACCGCTGGAGGAAGGTCATTCTCCTACCTGGCGGCCAAGACATGGAACTCCCTCCCCGCCCTCCTACGTCTGACCCAGGACCACCTCACATTCAGGAAACACCTCAAGACATGGCTTTTCGAGCAGTAGCGGTACTTTACCCCCAGCACCTTGAGACCCTCACGGGTGAGTAGCGCGCTCTACAAGTGTATTGATTGATTGATTGATTGAACACACCACATACAGAAGAGAGGTGTAATTGACGCTGAAGACACAGCTGGCCAAGAATTTGGCCCTTTTGGGCCCTATGGTCAATAGTCGCAATATTCGACATCTTACAAGAGTGGTAGAGGCCACCATCAACGTGACTGCCGGTGCTCTCAGTAACATCACTGCTGAAATTCAAGCAGATTGTCTCATGACTTTGCAGAACCGGATGGTTCTTGACATAATCCTAGCGGACCGTGGGGGTGTCTGTAGATTGATCAGAATCAGCTGCTGTGTATATATACCTGATAATGCACCAACAGCTTATCAAGCAATCCAGAAGCTCCATAAGATTACTTCCGACATCCATCAGGATGAGGGTTCATGGCCCCTAACCGGCTGGTTTTGGGGCCTGGTCTCTCAGTGGGGATGGAAGATATTGATTTTCGTTGCCATCATTGCAGCCGCATTCTTTTCTTGCTGCCTCTGTGTTCAATGTATGTCGGCGCTATGTGGCCTCTGTGCCACCTCTTTAGCACCCTAACCAGTGAATTCACACTACCAGAATCCCATGATGATGCTTCAGAAGGAGGTCCAGAATATGATGGACATTGACCTAGGTGATGACTGATAGTTGCCGCTGCATGGCAAAAGGAGGGACTGTTGAACTGTGCTTAAAATGGCCGCTGAGACTCCATTTTGTGTTGCCATGCTCTCGGCAACCTGGTGAAGGATTGCTTTCTGTGTCCCTGTTAGAACTTGCTTAGCCCTCCCCGCTCCTTGTGGTTGAGCCGATTCCGAGAAGCTGCTTGTGTACCTCGCCCCCGGTTGTGTCAGAGACTTAGCCACACCCTGTGAACTGTCGGTAATTCAGCCTCCCATGATCAACGGCTGTGCTCCGTGACCACGCTATCTGGGCGCGGAAGCCAGAGGCTGTGTACATTGTGCAATCAGAGACAGATGCTCCCTGGGCACGATTACGCCACCCGAGACTGATAAGGAACTGTATTCTGATTGGACGTGTAAAGGGTGTGGCTAGTGCTATAATTGTGTGTACGCTGCGGAGTGAAGCAGCAGTCTCCGTAGAATTGTCTTTGTACCATTCTGGGACCCTATCCTTAGCTCGAGCTAATAAAGTAACTTACTTTCCTCCACAGCTAACTTGTTCTGGTCTCTTTGGTAATGTATGAGTAAGAAGGTGAACCCGTAGGTTCTAGGTGTCCCCTGCACCGCTGGCTTTGACCCTCCAGTGGGGAGAGTCTCCAAAAGCAGGTTCTACATCTCCAACGCTTGCCTCTCTTTCACTTCACTGACTCAAAAGCATGCGTTTTAAAATGTATCTTTTTATTAAATGTTTAAACATTTCTCCATATACAAGAAAAAGAACAAGAGAAACTAAAGAGTGGCAGTTCCATTTATAAATGTAAATATAAGGAATGACAGCCAAAGTTGTAAGAAAGGTATCCAACTTTCTATCCCACTCAATACATCTGTCAGTTTCCTAAGTCAGCATTAGTATTGGAGTATAAGGTTGGTAGTTTTCTTCTTTAGGGACAGGTGTGGTGCAGTGGCCAGAGCAGCTGACTCCGGAGCACAGGGCTCACTGCTCGAGCCCCAGCTTTGACTGCAGCTCAGCATCATGTGACTCTGATCAACAGCTCACTTAATCTCCCCGACGGCCCCAGCGCCTGGATACCCTAAGGGGTGATAAATCACACTTTACAAATCTGCAATTTAGGGACATGCTTGATTAAAAGAAGGAATTTGCTGAATTCTTTCATTTTTAGATGCTTTTATTTAATCTTGAGGGAAACAGCTTCTGTATTTAATGTTACTGGTGTTTCTTTTTCCTAGGCTGTTGTACTTTATAGGGAGTGGGTGCTGATGGCTTCTTCCACTTATCTTCTAGGGATCAGAGAGTCTGCCTTTCTGTATTTAAAGTAGGTGAAAGATATTCTTTGTTGATTATGTTTTTCACTTTCGTTTTGAATTTAGATGTAAGAGTTTTCATTATGTTCCACCATGGAGGAGGCATTTTCAAGTATCAGCTGTGCCAAGTGCCACGCATCAGGGGTTAGTGTAACACATTGTAGTGCATTTCACCACATTCCTGCGCTAAAGTACTATTATCACACCTTTTTAGTATTTCTTGAGGCGTTTTGCTTTCATTGAGGCTTGAGTGCAGCGTACCCTGTATTTGTTTAATCTTATTGCAGTCTTGGCTGGGCGAAGAGAAGGGACTTTGGTTGTCATGGAAACATCTTCTGGGCCCAGCTTATTACAATATATGGGCATTGTTTCCCGCGCACACGTCCGGTAACAATAATGAAAGTGTCTCTGACCCTGAGCACATGCTCTGTTCCCACCCCCAGTCGAGGGATGGACCGGCCTATAGGACAGTGTGACTGTGCCAGGACTAGTCCCACAGGTCAGTATAAGGGCCTTTGTGTTGGCCACTTGTGGGCCTGTTTCATGGACTTGTGGGACATTTATTTACTGTAGATTTTCCATATATTATCACATGGACAGTACCCTGATCACCAGCACATTACCTGTATCCATTGGGGTGTTTCAGCACCCCCTGCATGCCTTAATGATTGTACACCCCTCCAATTTGAAGACAGTGAAGAAGACCTACATTGGTCAATTCCCGAGGCTAACATTTCGTCAACCAGGGCCTAGACACCGCTGGTGTTCCAGATTAAATCCCCACCCTAAACCACTCCCTAAGGATTTGTAACGGTCAAACTAATTCAGAGACACCAGGGAAGCACACTTTTAATCGACCAGGACACTCTTCTATCATAGAATACATCCTGATATGTGTCAGGATGTGGCACTGGGTTGTGACTTTACTGTTCTGACCCAACACAACAGCGACCACAATGCTGTAATCTTGGACTTGGAACTGCCATTTAACAAGGAAGTCTCTGGTCTAAACATACTGCCAGATGACAGATTAACCTAGACCAACAATAGAAGAAGAGTCCTGTGGTCAACCATACAGCAGTCCCGTGTTAGGATGGCTTCCCTATAGGACATAGTGATTCTGTATCTAGTGGCAGTGGAACAGTCCATTTTCAGTGATGGTACATTCATCTCCTTCGCTCGAGTTGCAGAGACCTATGAGGTGTTGATTTCCACTCTTGCTGGTATATTCTTTCCCCCGTCATACCCAAGTGCATGTAAAAAGACCAAAACACCCCTGGTTTACGGACAGTTGTCAGATGGCCATGTGAGCATTGATAGAGGCAATCAAAACCAGAGATAGACCCCTAATCAGAGAAAAGAGGGCTCTGTATAGAGCTAGCATCACCGAAGCAAAAAAAGTGTGGGAGCTGGACAAGTGGGATACTTTGAAACAGGCCCTATCCACCCATAACATGAAGGCTTTCAGGTGTATAGTTAATAAAGGTAGCAGGTAAAGGGAAGCAGGCCATCAAACCAAACATTGCAGCCGATGTTTGGAAACAACATTTTGAGGCCCTGTTTCTTAGGTTGGAGGATGAGGGCACTAGTAAAGTTAAAGATTTTTCTCCACCACAGGACATCTACTCCGAGGCCCCTTCGATAACGCTTACAGAAGTTATCAATGCCTTAAGCAAAATTGCCCCTTCGAAACTGTTGTAATTTGGCAGCGATTGGTGTTAGCATTTAGCTGAAGCCATCTTGTTTTTGGCAGCCATCTTGTCTGTCATGTGCTCACCATGTGATCTGTCCTTCCTTGCTGTCGTTTACTCTTGTTCTCTGCTTATGGACAGACTATATTTAGGCTCTGTTTCTCTGCACATGCGCAGAGGACACTGTAACTCTTCATACACCTGTTCTAGTCTGTAACTGTCAGGTTATTCTTACCGGAGTCAGCAAACTGCTAGCTCCTCCCTACTGTTGACTGTGCATTTCTGTATGACCTTTTATGTATGTAAAACCTCTCTTCTGTACTTGTACCACCGTCTTCTGAGCCCCAGTGTGGATATAAAAGGACCATGTTCCTTCTATTCAGTGTGCTACTTCATACACTACCGAAGGGTGTTGTGTGAATGTAGTTCCAACTCATGAGGGTAATAAAAAGCTTTGTTTTATATTACAGTTCCTGTGCCAACTTCTATTCTATTGGTCTGAGGACTTGTGTAGAGCAGGGCAAACCCCTAGCACTGGTAGGCCTAGCTGAGGCTCACCATGACACAAACCTCCAGGTCTTGACAAGATCCCAGAAGAACTTTTTTGCACAAGCCTACTATCTGGGGCCCCTATTTGTGGACCTTGTTTCACGCCGTACGGCAGGGAATGGCAACCCCAGCAACGTGGACTGGCGTGGAAATTTTGCTGGTTCACAAGAAGGGCTCACCACTTTTACCCTCCAACTAAAGACCCATTTGTTTAATTGACGTTAGCCAGAAAATCTGTGCCCGGGTACTGTTGGATCATCTCCAGACCTGGATGGACAAATTTAAAATATTGAGCCCATTCCAAGCTGGCTTTAGGAAAAACACATCCACTATAGACCAAATATTCAGGCTCTAACTCTTGTCCTGGAAAACAGTGATCATAGAGGCCTCTATCTGATCTTTGTAGACCTAAATTCCGCATTCGATCTGGTACCACGAGATAAACAGTGGGCTGTCTTAAGGGATCTGTGAGTGGCGTCCTATCTTTGTTATATGCTTAGGTGTTTGCACGAAGGCAATTTAGCCAAAATCAGGCTAAGCAAACATGATGAACTTACCACTCCCATAGCTATAGATAAAACTATCAAGTATAAAAGTATAAAGTATAGTATAAAGTTTTATATAGCGCTAGCTAGACACGGGGGTATCCGAGCGCTTTACATACACAAAGGAAAATAAAAAGTTGCACTACATTGTAGGACATGAGGATGCATAAAATATATAAGCAAAGACATCACTCTTAAATATACATTGAAGGAGTGAAAATGCAGGTGTTTGAAACAGTCAGATAACTCCCCTCCTTGAAAGTCAGAGTGAGAGGGGAGACCATTAGTCTGTTAATGCCTCGGTTGGTTGACTTGGTCAGAGAAGTATTGGTTGAGGAGCAGTAGTTTCAGGTCCTTTTTGAAGCGAGGGAAGAAGGGGTTGCATTTTTGTCTATTTATAAATAGACTTGTAGATCCATTGAATGACACTGACCATTTCTTCTTATTAAGTCAAATAAGAATCTCCCCCTTTTATTTAGTTACACACAGCATCTTAGGGGGCCTACCTGCACTTCAGCATAGTGTTAGAGCGTTCAGATCTTATATTTGATTTAGGTTTTATAGAAACAGTTTAAACAAGGGACCATGTTGTATGATTACATCATTTTTGTTCCCCTGTTTTTCTTAAGAATAGAGCGGGGCCTCAACCACCGAGCAGTTGCCGGGCGAGGCATACTCCCACAGCAAGTTGGGTGAGTAACCTTATTAAGCTTTCCTTTAATACTGTTTAACGCACAATATTTGTGCATGCCCCACTTCTCGAAGCCATGTGCCTTGCCAGAGAGGTGTTTGCTGGGTCAGCCTATTCCCCCAGCTGGTATGGCGTAGGGAGTCATGCCAGGCCAGCAAACCAGCACGGGATACTGTGGGGAAGGTCCTGGGAATGGGCCCCCCGTACATCATAGTCTGAATTAGAGAGTGTCCCAGGTCTTTCAACTGGATGTATGACGTTACAACGCATACTTTTACATTGCATGCCTTTACAACGCGGTTTTTACATCGCATGCCATTACAACGCATAGTGCTTTTAGGCGCTGGATAGTGATTTATTTAATTTACTATTCCAACTCCAGTCCCCGTGGATAGTAGGGAAGGTGTTGGATAGTATATTAAATACATTCCCTATCCTAGAGCGCCCCCAGCGCTATGCGTTATAATGGTTTGCGTTGTAAAAGTTGCGTCGTAATGGTAGTGCGTTGTAAAAGTTTAGTTGTAAAGGATGTTTCCCCTTTCAACTTGGTCTTGTAGGCAGGGTCGGACCAGCCACCATTAAACTTTAGGAGGCGGGTTGCTAGGTTATATAGGTACAACTTTGTCATACCCAACCCTCCATCGAAGGGTGGAATTTGGAAGCGAGAGTGGACCCGAACCATTCCAGAGGAACCTCGCGTTCAAGCTGTCTAAACCCCTGAACCAGGCCCGGGGAATATGGAATGGGGTGTTTTGAATGATGTAGAGGAATCGGGGAAGAATCATCATTTTAAAAAGTGCCACCCTGCCTAGTGGGATAAGCGATAGGGCTTGCCACTTCTGGCGGTCTTTTTGACCAGTGGGGTGATGTTAAGTACCCAAGCCAATTCAGAGAGCAGAGCGACCCAGATTCTTAAGTATTTCAACGATTGCCGTCTGATGGGGATGGTAGACTGCGAATCAAAGCATTATCTAGATAGATGTAGGGGTACCTGGGTTGATTTTGCAGAGTTCAAGCGTAAGCCAGAGACTCGTTCAAAAATAGAGTATCTACAGGCCTCTGGGGTCGGAATTGGGCCGGCTCTGCGAGGAAGAGTAGGATGTCGTCTGCGTATAAAGGGATTTTGTCCTCATGAGTCTCCAGCCCTGAACCCCGTCATCAGCACGAAGAAGCCTGGCAAGGGGCCCCACAGCCAGGGCGAAGAGTAGGGGCGAGAGAGGACATCCCTGCCTCGTCCCCCTCCTGATTGGGAATGCATCAGAGAGTGCTCCATTGACAAGCCCTCTTGCGGTCGGTTTGGAGTACAGGACCTGAACCAAACGGCAGAAGTCCAGCCCCATGCCCATAGCGGCCAGGACATCGTCCAGATACCGCGAGTTGACTGAGTCAAAAGCTTTCTCGAAGTCTACTAGGAGAAGACCCAGATAAGTGGTTAGCGATTGTCGGTTGGCCAAGGCCAGATGGAGGCGCCTAAGACAGTGTCTGGTACTCTGTGCCGGCATGAAGCCGCACTGGTTGGGCTGGACCAGTTTGTTGAGGTATGGTCTGAGACGTTGAGCCAGGATGGTGGCATCAATTTTGACCTCTGTAATAATTAAGGATATGGGGCGGTAGTCGGTGCGGGTTGATGAGGGTGGTTGGGTTTTGGGAATGATGACTATTGTGACAGCGTCGGTCTCCAAAGGGAATGAGTCAGTTTCTAAGGCCTTTGTATATAGGGCAGAGAGGTGTGGGACCAGTATGACAACGCAGAGTAATACTCCTGTAGGTAGCCGTCAGGGACTGGTGTTTTCCTGGCTGAGACGTGTGAGAGGGCATCTTGTATTTCCTTGCGTGTGATGGGTAATCCATTCGGCTGATTCGACTGCGCTATGCCTAGGAAGGTGGAGGTTTTCTAGGGTGGTCAGCTCTGATAGTGAGAGTTCAGACCTCTGGGCAAAGTAAAATGCGGAGTAATAGTCAGTGAAGGCTTGGGCCATTGCTCTGGGCGAGCGGTAGGTAATCCCTTCAGAGTCCCAGATTTCTGGGATTATCCTGTTCGCCAAGAGTTATGACACTAACCTATGTAGTATTCTCCCATTTTTAGCACCCCATCCATATATGCGAGTGATGGAGGACCTATATAGAAGCTTCGCCGAGTCTAGTGAGATTTGTTTAATTTCATCTCTCACCAGTGCCAGTTGGCGCAACTGGGACTCGTTCGTTGCCCCGGATGAGCTCCCTTCGAGTCAGGTCGCTTTGGCCTCGAGGAGGGTGAGCCTGCTATCTTGAGCTGCTCGTTGGGCTTTAAGGTGACCCTTGGCGAAACCACGTATGGTGGCCTTACCCGCCTCCCAAAGGGCCTGGGGAGACGGAATCTTGATTAGTGAAAAAGTACTGTCTAAGTTCCCGCTTCGATCGCTTCCTAGATTTTCTAGTCTTGGAGAAACCAAGCGTTCATCCGCCACATGGGGCAAAGTGTATCAGGGGGGTCACCTAAGGTTAGGAGCAAAGGTGAGTGATCCGAGATGCATTCGGGAGCCGGCATTAAGATCATGTCGATGCGGACCTGAGTGTGGTGTGCTGCAGAGTTTGAGTGGATTGGGTGTCCTGCAGGTTCCATGTCCTCCATATGTCACAAATACTCATGGCTTCTGTCCAGCTTGCCAATTGCTTGGCATATAGAACGCGTGAGGCAGAGGGGGTCTCGTACCTGTGGTGTCGAGACTGTGCTGCATGACTGCATTGAAGTCTCCTCCTACCACCGTTGTTCCCGGCGGCAAGGAGCTAATCACTTCACCAGTGTAGCCTAGAGTTTGTGTGTGCGTGGCACAGATGGAGAGGACGTTGAGGGCGTTTTCGCCCATTGTTCCGGAGAGAGCAACAAAGTGTCCATGGGGATCTCTGGTGATTTGAGTAGGCACGAAGGACAAGTTACGCCCCAGGAGGCTCACCACTCTGCATGAGCCCCATGTGAAGCCTGAGAGCCAGGTTCTGTTGAACACGTATCTCACGAGGAAGGGACAGAGATTACCCATGAGATGGGTTTCCTGGAGCAGGAGTATCTTGGGAGTGTATCTTTGGGCATGTTGCAGAACAGTGGCCCGCTTGATTCTGTCCAGCAGGCCGTTGACATTCCATGACATTCCCCGGAGAGAGTCCTCTCTATGTTCCGTCAGTGTCATGGTCGGTGTGTGGGGGCCCAAGCAATTCCAGAGTCCTGCCGTTGTGAAGGGAATGCTTGTGCGATTACTAGTGGTGGCTGGAGGCCTTGCCTCTGGCAGTGTCGAAGCACTGTCTCTCTCTCCTAGGGCTCACCAGCCCGTCAGGCCCAGGGCAAGAGCCCCCACCCCGGACGCCCCCCAGTCAAGGAAGAGGGGCTCCCATCAGGATTCGAGCACCCTGGATTAGGAGGCGGCAGCAGCCGAGGGGTCCCAAGGAGGCTCGACGGTCAGGAGAGATAGAGGAGGGGGTATCTCCACCCGATGCCCCACTGCGTGACCACCGCAGCTGATCCTTGGCCTTCAATAGGTGCAGGTGGGTAAGTCTTCAGTCCCAATCTCCCTCAGGGTCAGCCCCGGCGCACAATCGGGCACCAAGGGCTCGAATGCAGGCCGGTCTGTACGGATCCTCAGATGTGATCGCTCCAGTCGTGACAGGCTCTGGCCAGGAGGGCCCCCCTCCGGAATGTGTGTAGGGCCCTGTCACTCACAGGTCCATAAAAGAGGTGGCGCCAGGTGGGTGGCTACTGCGTTGGACCAGGCCGGGAGCAGGACACCGGGCGTACCCACTGGGCGAGCGTGATTCTGGGCCCACCTCGGGGGTTGGAGGACTCTATCACCATGTAGTTTTGTCCCCAGTACTCCCGGGGCCTTCAATTCCTGCTTAAGCTTGATGCAGGGGCCTCAGGAATGTGTTGGGCCACATCTACGTCGCTGTAAGGCGGGAAGGTGATCTCTGTTCTTTATGATTTGGTGTGGTGAGTGCAGGCCGCCATTTTGTCAGGGGTGCAGTCGGGAGGTCTCGGGCAGATCCGACTGCTGCACCTCGCGTTTCTTGTGTCTGCTCCACGACAACATCCGCCCCTGGCTGCCGTTAGATCGGTATCTCCGCTGGAAGTGGAGGACAGCTGCCGATGGTGGCGGATATTCGGAGCGGATGACATAGGGGTCCAGAGCACTCTCAGAGTGCGACCGCCATCTTGACGCTCCAAGCCAGGCCCGCCGAGAAATTTTGTTAAGAATAAATATCTCAAAAACAAAAATAGTACCTTTTGTCTGGAAATTAGGAGGAACTACAGTAGATACTGCCTCTACTTACATTTATTTAGGGAGAGTTTTCTCCCAGTCTATTGAAACTGCCTCACATTTTCAACAGACAGAATTAAAAATAGTATCCCATGCAAGTGGGAGGCAACATTTTTCAGCCCTCTTGGAAATTTATCAAAATAAGATTACCCCTATTTTAACGAATGGTTTAGCATATGTTCCTATAAATCAATGTTTTTTTTTTCAATTTCAAGGAGGGAACACTCTTACGTATGCTTACTACTACAAGTCAAGCCACTCCTGTTCACGCACGCCGACTGGAATTAGGGGTAGTGAGTGCATATACAAGAGCCTTGGCAAACCTTGTCAGGTGGGTTTATAGCATATTGCGTGCACCTGAACGTACGTTGAGAGCAATTATATGTCAAGAAACTTTAAGGCTGGGCCAGGAAAAAATGCGTTTAATGGAAATCTAGAGATTGCTTTGGAGCACTTCCAGTGCTCCAAGAATTTTCTATAAAGTTGGTCTCCAGTGCTCCTAAAGTTTTTTCAGAAAAAATCTACTCCAAGCTTGAGCTATGAAATGGATAAACTTTATTGTCAACAGTTATCGCATTATGTTATGTTATTTGTATTTGTAGAACGCCTGGTTACACTGACCCAGTGTGTCCCGCGCTAAGCCAGGGAGGAGTATAAAGAGATCCCAAAATATTTGAGTTTTACTCTGGACTATAAGGTTAGGCGTTGCATTTAATGCTAAGACCGAGGACATTGCAGTTAAAAAATATAACAAAAAAATGGGGCAGTAATTTTGATAAAACCAGTCAATGTGATTTGTCTAGAGGAGGAATCCAAGATTTGGTACATGTCCTATTTGTCTGTCCAAATAGCAGCTTAGTTGATGCCGGTAATCGATTCTTAAAACTGATTTGCTTAAAATATAATATTTTTAGAACAATGGATCTGCTTGAGCTTATAAGAACCCCACCAGATGAATTTGTATGTCACAAAGTTTTAAACGTTTTTTTAAAGCGTTACTCCCGCTATTTTACAGATGTTTAAATTAGGAAGAAGAACCTCTTTTGTATATAAAGTATTTTGTGATATGTGGTGGCACTATGGAATTGGATATATGCATAATCTATTTTAACATATTCTGGATCTCGGAAGAGGTCTATACCAATAAGATTTAATTTCATTTAATTTCACTAACACTCCCTCAATTCTCCTGATATTGTCACACCTCTTGTACGATACCACTCCATTCCCCTTCATCATTAGCGCTGGCCACTCTCATACCACTACTGGCCTGGACAATCCCACAAGCCTCTGCGGTCTCTTTACACCTTTGACCCACCTAGGGCTTTAAAACTTCATGTTCATGCTGTGAACTTCATTTTTCAGAGATTACGTAAAAACCCTAACGTACCCCAGGTTAGCAGAGCAGACCCCGTTCACATTTCGCATGCTTTATTCCATCTTGCATTTCCTAAGAGAGTTTCGTTTGTTCAGAAGACGTGTTTCTGTGTCTTTATTGTCATACAACATATGACTCTAATGTATTACAAATTGTAAAGCCGTCACCCTCTGGGTGAGCTCAGACTGTGGTTTGGTGTTTATGATGGGCACGACTGAAAGCCCAGAGACTGAAGGCTCTACATGTTTCTCACAGTGCCTGCCAATGGGTCATTCAGACTAAATGCACATCCGATCCTTGGCCTCTCTGGCGAGAGCACAGAGCAATGGTCATATAAATGACATTTGTAAATGAAAGCACTACTGTGCACATGCTAGCGGGGCTGGGTTATGGTCAGTTTCGCATTCCCCTATGGGTGAGGTGAGACTAGGGCAGTAGGGTACTTTTTCTCCTCAAATCTTTCTGAAATCCTCAATCTGCACATCTCACATCATATCTTTCCTCTTCAGCACCAGCTTTTACCCCCTCTTTTTGTGTGTATTTCCTTTCATCAGCGCAGTCAATGAGGAAGATCCAGACGAATTTGGCAATTATTGTTGCGCCTGATCTGGGATGAGTCCAGCATCAGTAAAATATGGTGAATTTGTCCCAGTGGAGTTTGCGGACACTGGGATGTATTCAGTAACAGCTGCACGCCGCCGGCTTCTCTTACAGAGCAACAACCTTTACGAGAAGAGGGGGTTTCTTATTTTCCACTTCCAGCTGGGTCCACACCCCTTCTTTTGTTACAATCTCTTCCTGGCTTAGTGTTACCTAGAGCCCAACACCCATACATTAATGCGATGGAGGAATCAAAGGCTCAAGCATGTTATTTACAGGCGCCGTGCTCTGCTGGTGTGCCACCTTTCATTACGCTCTGGCAGCGCAGAGTGCAGACCCATTTCTGCCAGGCTCTGCAAACCCACTTTTCATGATGCTCTGGCAGCGCAGAGTGCAGACCCATTTCTGCCAGGCTCTGCAAACCCACTTTTCATGATGCTCTGGCAGCGCAGAGTGCAGACCCATTTCTGCCAGGCTCTGCAAACCCACTTTTCATGATGCTCTGGCAGCGCAGAGTGCAGACCCATTTCTGCCAGGCTCTGCAAACCCACTTTTCATGATGCTCTGGCAGCGCAGAGTGCAGACCCATTTCTGCCAGGCTCTGCAAACCCACTTTTCATGACGCTCCGGCAGCGCAGAGTGCAGACCCATATCTGCCAGGCTACGCAAAGCCACTTTTCATGACGCTCCAGCAGCGAAGAGTGCAGACCCATATCTGCCAGGGTACGCAAAAACACTTTTCATGACGCTCTGGCAGCGCAGAGTGCAGACCCATATCTGCGAGACTACGCAAAGCCACTCTGCGTGGCTTTTCATGGCCTGGTGGATATGGTGTAAGGAAGCGCAGGTCGCTGCATTTCCTTACACTGCCTCAGGGTGGCGTTCCATGGGCGTTGCAGTGGGTGTTCTCATGCGACACCCATGGGTTTTGCCGAATTCCCAGATTTACAAGGATCTGTAAATCTAGGAATGTGTCAAAACTGTGCGCCTCCCAGGGCAGGCGTAACAAGGAGAAATATTCTCCTTCAGCACCCATGGAAAGAGGAACACGCCTCCATGGATTTTTTTTGCAGGAAAGTGTTTCTCTCTGCACAAAAACAATCCTCCTAACAACACAGACCCCTTGCACCATGGTGCAACGGTGCCTGCGTTGGTGCTACACACAGTAATTGCACTTCCTCATTTATTTATTTTTTCTTTTATAGCGCTATTCATACTAACATAGGATCTCAGAGCACTTTACATCACAAAAATGGATTACACAGAAATAATGAATCATACAAGTGTGTAAATCAATGTACTGGAATGTTACAAACGACAATGTGCGCTAAATTGTGGGGGAGTCACATATCACAAACTTGTGGGCATTATATGTTAAGTGCACTTGGTGTGGAGAAACACAAAGTCCGGATTTAAATGTCAAGTAGTGGTTGCCTGTGCATAGACTTTATTACTATCCAAAGGAACCTTTTTTAATAACCGTGGAATAACGAAAAATGGATGATAGAAACAAGCCATGCCTTTCAGGTCACATGTAGCTCCTTGTTGCGGGCAGTACGACACGGCGCCATACTAGAAAGATTGTCACTGCAAAGAACCAAAGGTTGTCTGTTACAAAAGCAGTAACCCACTGAGTTATCTACATTCAATACAACAGAGGTGGGCAAGCCAACACATGGAACAGGGAGTGCCGAGCCTGAGTCGAACCAAAGCTGGGCTCTGGCTCGAAAAGCCAGTGGTGAAGCCGAGCCATGAACATGTTTGGCATGTACATCATGGCACAAAGGTCATGTTAGAATATGATACGTATCTTCACAATTCAAAATAGTATTTTTTCAACATTCAGTGTGTTACACCTTTTTTTTTTTTAACCTTTATTTGTCATTATCCAAAAGAAATACAAAAACAAATAGGAAGCATACATTGTGCAGTATATATCTGAGTCAAGCGATATCATTAAAGTCACACATACAGAAATCATAGCAGTACGAGCACAGTCAAAGGACATTGGTAAAAACAGGGGAGAAGGGGCGTGGTAGAATAACAGTACAACATTCTCCAGTTCACTGCAAAACCAGCGGGGAGGAAGTAGAAGCATAGTATATCAAGCAATAAAAGTCAAGGGCCGAGAGGCCGTGTTTCCCACCATCTCTCAACCAATTCCCTCAGGGGCCATAGCAGGAGCGGGAGGGGACTGAGAGCCATCCACTGCGCCAGCAACATACGTGCGATATGGACCCCAAATGTCGACAGGTCTGGAAGTAGAGGAAACCATGGCTGAGTATTCAGTGCTGTTGATATTGCATTGCGCCAAACTCCGGAGCCAGGAGCTGTGTAACGGAGGCAGTGTGTTACACCTTAGCATATCAAATTGTACCACCGCACGGAGACGTATTTATTAAAAATTAGAGTTTTGAACCAGCACTGACAAACATTCCTGAATTGAATGATCAACCACGTTCAAAGCCGCAGCATGTCCAATAGGACCAAGGTAATAATATGACAAGCGTCCAGCTTGCCGACGTCATCAAAAATAGAAAGGAGAACTGAGGAACTGATGAAAATCTGTCTGAATGTTATCCAGACAATTATTAGCCTAAAGATGTCTAAGCAATTAGTTACCAAAATCTTAGCTGCAAAAGGCAGCAGCAAAACAGGTTGAAAATTCTTCACATTATGAGGGACTGAATCGTATGTTTTCAGGAGAGAAATAACTATGGCAGCTTTAAATGATGAGTAGAACTGGATATGTGCAATTTTCCAGCGTTAGATAAACGTTGAGCCAAAAGGGGTAAACGGCCAACTGAGGGTATATGTTCGCAGTGGACCACTGCAAAGTCACAAGTTCAGGCCAACCGTGAAGGAGTGCAGGCTGGGCACAGGACCAAGACTGGCCTTGAGGATTGTCACTTATATCATTGGTGTGCGGTCTGAGGGCCGGGTTTACAAGTCTTTTCATCGCATGGCATCGGTAGTATAAGTGTGTCCATATTTAGCAACCACCAAATGTGTGTAGAGATAGGAGTACCTCTTGTGAGTTGCAGAGATGGTCTGCAGCTAAAACATCCAACTTAAACCCTTTTAGGATCAGGCACCTTATCCATCTACCAATCTATAATATGGTTGATGTTCTAGAGTGCCAATCTATACTAAGGTTGATGTTCTAGACTGCCAATCTATACTAGGGTTGATGTTCTAGACTGCCAATCTATACTTGGGTTGATGTTTTGACTGCCAATCTATTCTAGGGTTGTTTTTCTATACAGCCAATATTTTCTAGGGTTGTTGTTTTAAACTGCCAATCTATTGTCAGGGCTCTCAGAACGTGAGTGCACTGACAGCGGATGCGAAGATACAACGGGACGAGAAACTACAATTCCTGTCATTCACCTGCGCTGTCATCGCATGCGCTGATGTTGCACGGTTTCAGACGTGCCGTCGGCGGACCTGAATATCAGGAGGTGACGCCTTTACGAAGACGTAGAATATTCTGTTGGTCCCAATGTACCAGGAAGTACGGTCAGGTAAGGGTGCGATCTTGCACCAGCTTTATTCTTTTGTATTTTTTGCGTTATTCTGCTACGAGGGCTCCCGGAGCACGTTTCCTTGTTCCTTCCGTTGGCGAGACGCGTTACTTCTTATGGTCTAATACAGGAGGAAATTCTGTTGCCGTTTGCCTGAGCCAAGTGTTCTGGAACTATTACCACTCTCGCTTTGAGGCAAAAGCGAGAGCACAGGAGTACTACCTTTTGCTTTTTTGTATTGTTTTTATTTGCTGAAGTTTAACACTGATCATCCAAAAACACTGTTATGCGCTGAAGGAATCCCTATTCTGGAGAGTGTCTTCCCTTCATCCTGGGTAATGGATGAGAACTGTTAATGCCCTTTTGGAATTACTGTTAGAGTATCCAGGAACGCAATACTGATTCTTGCCTGCATTTAATATTGGATTCTGTGTTATCCTTTCACTTGTAGGGGAGATCAGTTGGGGGTGTCCAAGACTGAACTGATATAGTCTGGTGGGGAGAAGCACAATTCTAATAAGGTATGAGCATTTCAATAGGATTTTCCTTATCAAATCTGATGGTGTGGTTATTGGTGAACGGCGTAATATGTTGGTAACTTAACCTGTTATTTCTTTATGATAGGAATTTGAATTTGAATTTTGAATTTAAAAATATTTATATAGCGCACGTTTACCTAGCGGTTTCATGGCGCTGCGGGGTCAATTCAACTTCAACGGCAGGGACAGAGTTGGATTAGGATGAGAAGGCCTGTGAGAACAGAAAAGTTTTCAATCTCCCACGAAACTCCATGTAGGAAACTGATGTTCGCATGGGTAGGGGCAAGGAGTTCCAAAAGGACGGGGCAAGGACAGAGAACTTGCGGCCTCCTGTCCTACTTTTCTTAAATCGGGGTACCACTAGGAGAGAAAGGGATGAGGAGCGTAGTTGCCTACTGGGGATGTAATGGTGCTGGTACCTTGTGTTCACACTCACATCTCACCCGGTTTAAGGCCATCAATGTTTTCTTTACAGGTATAGTGAGTTTCCATCTTGTACGGCCTTAAGTGATATAGTAGCATAGTTAGAACATTGACCTTACAGTAAAACTGTTTTCCCTCTTTATCTGTTCTCAGGTCACCCTCCCCGCTGTTCCTACCCTTTCCTTCCCTCGCTTGACCATCCCATTAGTGCGAGAGGATTTATTCTATCCGGACTTGGGGCTGTCGAGAGGTGGACCCCTTAAAGCTTCAAACCGATCCTGAGGATAACCTGGTGACTGTGACATCTATACTAGGGTTGTTGTTCTAGACTGCCAATCTATACTAGAGGTGTTGTTCTAGACTGCCAATCTATACTATGCTTGTTGTTCTAGACTGCCACCCTGTACTAAGGCTTTTGACCTAGACTGCCAATATATACTAGGATTGTTCTTCTAGATTGGCAATCTACAATGGGTTGTTGTTCTGGACTGCCAATCTTTACTAGGATTGTGAGTGATTACCAGTAGCATTCCTAAAATAAATCCATACTGAGGGAAAGCAGTGACTTTGAAACAGGTGCACACATTGTGATTTTCATCTTCAGCTGTGTACTAAGGGGTATCTGTGACAGTATTTGTAGATATAGATCCTGAAATTAATTCTGTAACGGCAACAGCAGTTACTAGTTCTGAAGCTTCTTCCATCACAGCTGGTATGGACGGACGCTCTTGCTGCTGGGTTAGCGGTATTGAATGCAGGTGTTAGCAAGGATTGGCCCCAGGCGCCTGTCGTATGCGAAGGTGGCTGAGTGTTTGGCCGCCCAGCGTTTCAGGTGAAGCTGTGTCTGGTGACGCGACGGAATATGGCCCCGCCGAAAGCTACAGTTAGGAACACCCGGGCTACCAATCAAGTGCCGGTGAGTACGGCAGTGACTCGGGGGGGGGGCAATATAGACAGTGGAGATGTGGAGATTCAGAGGGGGGACTCTTCAAATTCAAACACTGTGCCGGGGAAGCTGGGGAAACCTGTATTGCAATTTTTACAGTCAAGAAAGTCAATGGAATTGTTTGCTTCCGATATGGTGGCTGAAGCTGACACTTTTAATAATTGCAACACATTAGCAGTAAGTATGGGCCGAAAATTCATTCCGCTCGTGGAATTTGCGGATTTTCCGCAATTTCGCGATCCGCGAATCTTGCAAAATTCGCAAGCTGGACATATTTTTTCCAGGAAGCACTTACAGGGTTACAGCAGGTGCCCAAATTGAAGCTAATTTCTCTGTAACCATTTACAAAATGGTTACAAAGAAATTAACTTCATCTTGGGCACCTGCTGTAACCCTGTAAGTGCTTCCTGAGTAGCGCCTGCAGAGTTCGTTGCCTACTTGCAGCTATTCTCTGACCCTGCTTTGACCCTCGAAGCAGGGTCAGAGAATAGTTACAAGTATGGCACAATGCTCCTGTCACAAAAATTAAACCGCAACAATAAGCACTTACAGATAAGGAAGCAGGTGCCGGACTTAAAGCTCAAATTCAGTAACACATTAACCAGCCCCAAATTAATTTGTCTCGGTTGAGGCTGGCTGGGCAGGTGTGCTTGCTCCCCATAATCTAGTGGTGAACCAGAGGGTGCTGTGATGAACCCGAAGGTGCAGTGGTGAACCAGAGGGCGGCAGTGGTGGACCAGAGGGTGGCAGTGATGAACCAGAGGGTGGCAGTGGTGAACCAGAGGGTGGCAGTTGTGAACCAAAGGGGGGCAGTGATGAACCAGAGGGTGACAGTGATGAACCAGAGGGTGGCAGTGGTGAACCAGAGGGTGGCAGTGGTGAACCAGAGGGTGGCAGTTGTGAACCAATGGGTGCTGTGATGAACCAGAGGGTGGCAGTGATGAACCAGAGGGTGGCAGTGGTGAACCAGAGGGTGGCAGTGATGAACCAGAGGGTAGCAGTGGTGAACCAGAGGGTGCTGTGATGAACCAGAGGGTGGCAGTGATGAACCAGAGGGTGACAGTGATGAGCCAGAGGGTGGCAGTGGTGAACCAGAGGGTGGCAGTGATGAACCAGAGGGTGACAGTGATTAACCAGAGGGTGGCAGTGGTGAACCAGAGGATGGCAGTGATGAACCAGAGGGTGGCAGTGATGAGCCAGAGGGTGGCAGTGGTGAACCAGAGGGTGCTGTGATGAACCAGAGGGTGGCAGTGATGAACCAGAGGGTGGCAGTGGTGAACCAGAGGGTGACAGTGGTGAACCAGAGGGTGGCAGTGGTGAAACAGAGGGTGGCAGTGGATAGCCAGAGGGTGGCTGTGATGAACCAGATGGTGGCTGTGATGAACCAGAGGGTGGCAGTGGTGAACCAGAGGGTGGCAGTGGTGAACCAGAGGGTGGCAGTGGTGAACCAGAGGATGCTGTGATGGCTGAACCAGAGGGTGGCAGTGGTGAACCAGAGGGTGCTGTGATGAACCAGAGGGTGGCAGTGATTAACCAGAGGGTGGCAGTGATGAACCAGAGGGTGGCAGTGATGAACCAGAGGGTGGCAGTGATGAACCAGAGGGTGACAGTGATTAACCAGAGGGTGGCAGTGGTGAACCAGAGGATGGCAGTGATGAACCAGAGATTGGCAGTGATGAGCCAGAGGGTGGCAGTGGTGAACCAGTGGGTGCTGTGATGAACCAGAGGGTGGCAGTGATGAACCAGAGGGTGGCAGTGGTGAACCAGGGGGTGACAGTGGTGAAACAGAGGGTGGCAGTGGTGAGCCAGAGGGTGGCTGTGATGAACCAGAGGGTGGCTGTGATGAACCAGAGGGTAGCAGTGTTGAACCAGAGGGTGGCAGTGGTGAACCAAAGGGTGACAGTGATGAACCAGAGGGTGGCAGTGGTGAACCAGAGGGTGCTGTGATGAACCAGAGGATGGCAGTGATGAACCAGAGGGTGATAGTGATGAACCAGAGGGTGGCAGTGGTGAACCAGAGGGTGGCAGTGGTTAACCAGAGGGTGGCAGTGATGAACCAGAGGGTGGCAGTGATGAACCAGAGGGTTTGCTGCTAAACTGCCCAGAAGCCCTGTGGGTGTGAGCCCCGTGCTGCTGAGCTGCCCAGGAGTTGTGAGCCCCCGCGCTACTGAACTGCCCCGGAGCCCTCTCAGTGTGAAAATCATTCGAGCTCAATTGCCTGGGAGCCCTCTGGGTGTGAGCACACATTGTGCTAAGTGCCCTCCTGCCCCCAGTACATATATACCCGTACCGCACAGCACCATTATGCTCTTGCACCATGAAGTCTGGTGCCTGGATGCTCCTGATCCGTGTAGGTGGTACCACCGTCTGGTGCAGTCAAAATGTAAAGTCATAACTTGCTACACAGCACCAATAAACACGTGTCCCCCCTGGCACCGGTATGCGCATGTACCAGGCGTGCAGCACCCACATGCCACTGCACCCTACTGCCCAGCGCCAGCACATGCCTGTACGGGGCAGTTTAGTATGAGATGGGACATTATTTCAACTCTTCAAACCACATGCACTTCACATACCACAGTGCTTAGTGGCGATCCGGAGGAGAAGCCAGCGGTGTGCGATCCATCGTAGATTTGTAGTATGAGATGGGACATTGTCCAGCAGCAGCAGATGCATGCGCCTGAACCCACTGAGCAGGATCAGAATGGCTTTGCATCGACACGCTCAGCAGAGCTATTTTGGACATCTGAAGGATTCTGGGGTCCTGTGCCAAACGTATTTTTGCATCCATAAGTTTCCCGAGCGCCATCCCCATGTAGCTCCTGTGACCAGGAGGCTGCTTTCTCCTCATCTGCTGCTCTGCTCGGTCTCTGACCCTTTATAAACAAGATGCATGTGAACTCGCATAGAAGCCCCGCCCTTTTGGCCCCGTCCACCACACACGAGCGGTATGAAACATCTTCCCGCCCATCCCCACTATAATGGCCAGCTCACTCAAGGTACCGCTGCGCCTTTTGGTGCGCTGGCCAAGTTACAGGCACACGTGGTCACATATTTGTGCAAATGGCAAAAAAATCCGTGCGTTCGCGGGAAAATTCACGAACTCGCTGATTTTTATGACACCGCGCGAATTCTCGGAACGCGAATTCACAAATTTCGCCCATACTTAATTAGCAGATATAGTGAGTCAGGCCATCAGTGAGCAGCAAAGTAAAGTGGCTCCCGCTCCCCTTGGACACAATGTTTTAAACAACTTGCGGGTATCTCTTCAGCTCAAGGATGGTTCAGATAATGGGAGGATTCCTGATATGAATTTAATAGATATGGGAAGTTCAGGCAAATCAATAATCACTCTGGTTTCAGCTGGAATGTCCAGGGAAGCCAAGGCTCCTAAAAATGGAAAGAAAGAGTTCTACACCCTGGGAGGAGAGGTGGGGGGGTTGGCAATTGAGGCCGGAATTCCCAAGGAAGGTGATGGCGAGGTGGTGGGCGAGGCTGCTAATATAAATCAGAGAGATTTAGAGCAGGATAAAGGAGGGTCTGAAGGTGAGATTCTCTTAATTCCTGACTAGACTAGTATTCTTGGGACGCCTATAAGCCCTTTCACTCCAGCAACCATGCCTAATGATTTAATATTGGGAGATCATAGTACCTCATCCTTGAGCTCTGTTACTGACCAAATACAAAAGCAGAGCCAAACCCCCTCATCCTCGCAACATGCGGTCGCGGCCGGACAGCAGAAGCAAACTCCATGCTTAGTATCTGTTAAAAAGAAAAATCCAAAGTTTAAAGCTGTGAAGGAATTGAAAAAAAACTTTTGGGGGGCAGATCAGAAATTAGGAAATGAGAGGATAAAACAAAGGAAAAAAGGAGCCTCAGCTGGCAGTCCTATATGGTGATGGTTTCAAGCAAAAGGGGAGGTCAAACATATGATATCAAGGCTATCAGAGACTGGTACGACCAACGAAGCTGGTGGCGCAATGGTGCTATCGGCCGAATGTACGCATGATCTAGAATCTGGTCCTGGGTCAGCTTCAATGGGTTCGTTGGAGGAAACAAGCTGACAGCAATTGTCAGGGGATCCGTAAAATAAAGAAGTACAGAGAAATGAAGCCACGATGCTTTCGTTGATTCTTCAGAATCTTAAGGACCAAAGAGAAGAAACTAGAGAACTCTTTGCCCAAGTACTATCAGACACCCAGGGTATCCAACAGTCTTTAAAAGGAGTTACTACTAAAGTAGGGACACTGACTGCAGAGATAGTTGAACTTCAACAGAGAGTGGCAGACACTGAGGAAATGACTCTGAAAACGTCTGGTATACCAGAGAAGTATGATCATCTGCTGGCCACGATTCAACTTAAATTAGAAGATTCAGAGAATCATCAGAGAAGGCAAAATCTGAAGATATTCGGCATTGTAGAAGGACAAGAGGGGTCAGGCCCAAGAACTTTCATAGTACAAATACAGCAGAAATCATTTCCGGACCTCGGGGATTGGGACTGGGACTACCAGATTCAAAGAGCTCATAGACCGCCAATGGCCCAAAAAAGGCAGGATAATCGATATCCTAGACCATTTTTGATTTATTTTGGTAATTTCTTACTACGACAGGCAATTTATTTAAAGGCTGGTCCTAGATCGCCTATGTCTATTGATGGCTATCAATTTTCTTTTGCTCTGATTACTGTAAGGTAACAATGGACAGAAGATGGCAGCTTAGGCAATTGATTGACCCAACGAAGGCTACTGGAGTACGAGCAAACTTGCAAGAGCCAGCTCGACTGAAAGTAATTCATGAGGCCAATCTTATATATTTCTTTCCGAGACAGAGTTAAAGAAGGCGCTCGGCGAATGGCAGAAAGAGGGGGCGGGCTAAGAGGCAGATGCATATTATCCTCTTTCTGTCATGTAAGGATTCATTTGTGGTAAATATCTTTAATGCTTTCCTTTGCTTAATATTTTGCTTTATAATTTGTAAATAACATAGAGAATAGAAGCCTTTGGAACCTCGATGACTGGGCCTCTCAGGGGGCTGCCAAAACAGCGGAAGCTTTGAGAAAGAGGATGATTCCTCCTTCTAGATGATGGGGGAGGGAAGGGCTGGTCTCCTCGGGAGACTGGGGGAGGGAGAGGGAACGGCTAGTGGCTAAGAAAAAAAAAGGTCAACGTCTGAGTGAAAAGCAGTGTTAAATGCAGAGTTGGGTATTTTATTCAGATAGTTAAGATGGTTACTAAAAGGAGCAATGTATCCTATTTAATATGGATGGGTTAAATGCCTAGCATGGAATGTGGCGGGGATAAATAGCAGGATTAAGAGGCAACTAGTGGCAGAAGAATTAAAAATGTATAACCCAAATGGGGTAATGGTAACAGAGACACATGTTTCTTACAAAGATCGGGGATTTTTCAAACAATTAGGCTTCGAGTGATAGTATGCTCTATTAAAAGTGCCTCTATTCGACGGGTAGCATTATTAAAGAACAAACAGCAACAGTTTGCAAGACATCGGATAAAGGAGGCCGCTGGCCTATCTTGCAGATTATGTTGAAAGAGAAGAAGTATGTGTTCTGTGTAGTGTATGCTCTAACAACGATGATCCTACAGTTGTGGATAACATAAATATGGAACTGTTGAATTGGGAGGGTGAACGGGTGGTGATGGGTGATTTTAATTGTTTCATGGATTATGGGATTGATACTACAAGACGAGGGGCATTTCATAGGATGCGGAGGACACGTATGGCAATTTGGGAACAAGGCCGACTACAGGCTATTACAGATGCTTGGAGAACACTGCACCCAAAAATATCGGGGTACACATACTTCTCTGCCCCACATAAATCATACTCTAGAATTGATATGGCTTGGGTATTTGAACCAATTCTCTGGTCATCAGAAATAGATATATGCCCGAAAGTAACATCAGATCATAATCCGATTCTCTTTACTTTTAAGATCCCCGACAAGAATAGGCCACCTAGATCACTTACACTCCTCAGGTATCTCTTAATGGAAGCAGAATATGTAGCCAGGACCCAGGAACAAATCCAAAGCTTATTCAAGGAGAATACATGGTCAGCTTCTCCCATCATGGTTTGGGATACATTCAAAGCAGTTATAAAATAAAAATCGATAGGCAGGCACTCAACGAGACAACTTCAGCAAATACAGAGTGCACAAGATCTACATGCAAAGGCTGTCTTGAAGGGGGTTGGTGGTTCAGAACAATTGGGGTTTGAGGTAATCAATCTTAGATTGGGGCTGAGGAAAACACTTAAAGAGAAGAGTATAGTCAAATATAATAAATATTGTCAGACACAATACGAGTAAGGAGAGAAAATTGGAAAGATCCTGGCTTATAAAGTAGCCAACGACAGAGCCAAAGCTCATATTAAATCCATCAGATGGCTTGCTGGCAGACTTTATGAGCATCCACAACAGATTTTAGAGCAACTAGTTAGATACTATCAATCACTTTATACTTCTACGGTACAGCCACAGCAGGCAGATATTCTCGATTATATTCAGAGGTGCTCCTTACCAAGAATGGGGGATGAGATAGCTGAGTCCCTTGATGCAGAGATCATGTGGGAAGAGATAGAGATGGCAATTAGGGCTTTACCATCTGGCAAGGCAGCGGGGGAGGATTCTGTACCCCTGGAATTTCATAAAACCTTTGGATGTTCTGATGTTCTGAGGTTGCCTTTCAGTCAGATGATAGGGTCTATTGGCGTTAGTGGGCAAGTGCCAGAATCAGGAATATGACACAAATTGTTTTTTTTCTAAAAAAGGATAAACCAGCAGAAGAGTGTGGTTCATACAGACCAATTACACTCATGAATACCGATGCTAAGATCTTTGCAAAAGTACTGTCGAATCGGCTTGCCCCTGTGAAGCCTAGTCTGGTTTCTCCTCAACAACATGGGTTTATCCAAAATAGAGACACCACTGTGTAAAAACAGTTTCAATCGGGTCGGGGACAATCGATATTTGCCCGGCGGTATTGCCTCTGTGACCCTCTAGTTATTAAAATCAATGAAGAGGCAGGCGCTGGAGACTGGAAGGCAGGAAACAAGGCTTTTATTCTCTCCGGAGGAGAACACAACGAAACGGACAGAAGGTATCGTTCAGAGGTGCTCTAACTTACGTTTGAGGCCTGGCCCCTTATATACAGTGTTTTATGGTTTTATTGCAGTTTACATATATGTGACAAAGCTTTGATATACGGAAAGACATACCCGGAATCCCCCTTTGGGGCCCGTTCCCACACACATTTACAGTTGAAATCCCCACCCTAATCACAACAGGTGATGAGCATCGCGCAGCTGGATAATCCGCCGAGTCACAGAATGTGGGGGGTTTGATTGGATCTCATGGGGTGGGGGCTTTGATCAACCCGGGGATTTCTTTGATGGGGGGAAGCTTTCTATTGTATGGGGAGGGGCGAGGGTGGTATCGGCAGAGCTGGGTGTCGGCTTGGGAACGGGGAGGACAAAACGGGCACACGGGGAAAAAAGGGGGTTTGCATCTAAGGGCCGGAGATCATGAAAGGAAAGCAGGGAGGTGTCGCGCTGGGAACAGGATGAGGGCCGGGGGCAGAGCAGCGCCGAAGAGGGGTTTATGACTCCAGGCAGGTGCAAGCAGGGGGGTGGTCAGCGGGCAGGCTTAGCGAAGGCAAAGGGCTATGTCAGGGGCCAGCGGCATGCAAAAGGGTTGGTTCTGATCGGGGCATCTTAAAATGGCGGGCGCGCACGACAAAAGTGTGGCATCAGGGGAAGAGGCAAGATGGCGCAGATAATGTTCACCAAAACGCACTAATTTTCCACAGTCCCTCCTTTAACATATTCAAGACATCTTGTTGGTTCATCTTCTACTCGGGTCTATTGTGGTAAGCATGAGAGAGAAAAACGGTAAGAAACCCAAGATAAAGAGTTGTAAACAATACATTTTGAGGTTTCTAGTTTTTAGGAGGTGCAACTATTTGATGAACTTTGATAAATTTGTTCAGCAGGAAAGTCATAGGAATGAAATACAAAAACGGCGAGCAGCAAGTACATATCATAACATAAACTGGCAGGTTAATACATATTTCGGATTCGGGTTGGAGCAGGATCAATACAATGGTGGCTGGGAGAGAAATGAGGCGTAGAAAAAACGGTGGTTTGAGGATGTCAAATGTTCGAAGTTTACGAGTTCTCATTGTTCTTTGTGGTCTTTCGTTGGCGCTGTTGAGCACCGGCGGTGGAGCTACAAGTCCGGCTCTGTTCTAAGTTCTGCGTTGCAGGGCACGACCCTTTCCTCGCGTTTCTGGTCGGAAAGGTCCTTTTCGCCCTGTGTCCTTTGAGGTGATTGTCAGAAAGTTCCGATGGAAGAAGAGCGTTCAAGACAGTTCATAGGGTAGGTCAGAGGAAAAAGGGGATGGAGCAAGGCCAAATTAGGAACAAACTAGGGGAACGAGAGACTTCAAATAGGCGGGCGTGTGACGGAATTCGGAGAGCGGGGACTTGTCGACAGGCACTGGACGTCGAGCAGGGGCATCAGGTCGACCCTTTCTTTTCATGCTGTCGAAAACAGTGCCTCGTCCTGCAGCTCTTTTCAGTCGTGGTCTCGCCTTGGCTAATGTCGCAGGTGTCCCTTAGTCTGCAGTCGGGCCTCGTGCTCCCACATCCGGTCCTTCTCTCCTCCAACAGCAGTACCCTTAAACAAGTTTGAAAAGACAGTTTTTTAGAAAATTTTCGGATGAAGATAATCAAAAAAGTCTATTTCTCTCCCAGCTCCAGGCAAAGAATGAAAATGTCCGTCATTTTTAACGTTCACAACCGGCATATGAATGACCGGTGGCGGACCCGCTGGATTTACTATGACCTTCCTTCATAATCATTTATTACAGGCATGACGGTTCATCTGATGGTAACCCACCCTCGGGGGACAAATCTGGCAAAGATATGCCGTTCTCTAGAGTTTCATATTTACAAAAGGGTACAGTGAGTCGTCAACATGGTACTACACAGGTATTTTGCTGAGAGACGAACATGGCTAAACATTTCCTTTTTATCGGTGCATCCTGTTTTTCAACTACCGCGGGGTTCATTTTGATGATTTCTTTACCTTGGTCTAGTCTGTTAACCTTGTAAAACATCATTCTGGGTCCTACGTAGCCTTTTACAGCCCGGTTACTTAACTAGGAAGGACAGGGGTTTTATGGGAGACAACCAGGGACATAGACAGGGGAGGCAACGGGGGTGATCGTTTTTCTGGTTTCGGTATTGCGACGATTCGGGGAGGGGAGGGTCGCGTATTCTGAGGTCCTTGTTTTATACTATAGGAGCCGTTGACATGTAGTTCCCTTATTTCGGGCCAGATTAGGGAACCTCTGTTGTCTTACCTGTCCTTTCCCTTACGGCCCAACCTGGGTTTATTGACTTCTAGCGGAAAAGGAGAGGTAATGACGCGGCCTCAGGGTGATTGCATTAAAGACAAATGTTTGTGCAAATACTGACGGTATTTGAAGCCAATTAGGTGGTGTGCTAGGGGTGGCGATCTGCCAATTTCGGGGCTAACCACTCGGGAGAGTGGTAGTGCAAAAAGGGAGAGAGAGAGAGAGAGAGAGAGAGAGAGAGAGAGAGAGAGAGAGAGAGAGAGAGAGAGAGAGAGAGAGAGAGAGAGAGAGAGAGAGAGTGTGCAACGGCAGGCTAAATAGTGCACGTGCAACGGAGAGGGCGGCAGTGCATTCAAGAAAGGCTATTTAGTGCATTACACAGTGAAGGGTATTCACGAGTCCACGTTAGAATCTTGTAATCATGCAGTTTGAGCATTAGACAGGGTAGAGGGGACGTGCTTTGGGAAAAGGAAAGAAGAAAAAAAGGAGGTACCATTTTGTCGCACTTTCTCGCATTCTCGGTCCTTTGACCAGTTGGATCAATGCTTCAGTCACACACACACACACATTCCCTCACAGTTTCGCATCATACGTGACATGGGTTCATTCTTCCGGTCTGGTTTAAGGGTGGTCACTTTTTATCAGGTTGTGCTAATTTTTCGGGCTTGCTCGATACGTGAGTAGTTTGCAGGCGTGCTTGGGCACTACCCTGCGGCGCTAGTCCGTTTCGTGTATTTGGACATGGCAAGGTCTCAGATCTTCGCCACACCTCGGCTGTAATTTCTGACGTAACCTGCAGAGGGAGGAAAAGAGGGGGGGGGTGGGGGAGACAGCATTCGCGCGCATTCAAATACATGGATTCATAAGTCCTTTACTTACCTCTTACTCGTCTTTTCCTCCTTGGGGCAGGGTCCCCGGGGATATGGTTTTCGGGGTTGAGGGGGGGGTAGTGTGTTCATGTAGGGCGTGTGCGGGGAAATATAAAAAGGAAACCAGAGGTGCCTAGTGCGAGGTATCTAGTCAAAGGATATATCTTACTATCGGGATCCTTAAACCTCTTTCGACGCCGTGGCGTTCTAAAGTTCTTCGGTTCTTGGGTCCCTGCTACTTCGGAACGTTGTACTTTACAATATTTACATTATTTCATTTCACCCTCCTTTTACATTCCCTCATTTACACCATTCGTTTTACCCATCCTTGGAAGTCACGGTCTTCCTCTACGCGAGAGTTCATGAGTCAGTCGCGTACTTTTAATGCGGAGCGTCGGGTTGTCGATCCGATCCGTCCTCCAAGGCCGGGCAACCATCTTCCTTTAACCTTAAAGAGAGAGCAGAGTAGGGTGCACAGAAAAAGAACTTTCCTACCCATCCCATATTGTTTTAAAATAAAACATGCAATACCCGTCCATAGTTTAAAAGACTTTAATTTGCAAATTCATTTCAGCATATGGATTAGGAGGGTGTGGTCGTATTTGGTCGGTCGTGGCAATGGCTAAAGTGCGTACAGTGGGGGGGGCGTCGTTTGCGACAGTAAAAAAACATCGGAAAGTTTTATTCATTCATTTGTGAGAGACTAAAACGTCTATTAATTGGCTGGGGGTTCGGGGGCATATATTTTCATAATTTAGAAACATAATCATAACAGTTGTAATCAGATTTCCTATATACATACCGTACGCATGTATCGAGGTTTATATCAGTTATAAAAATATAATACAGTGTATATTCGTAATCAACGTTTGTAACGGGGATCTTTTCATACAGTTCGTCGAGTGAGCTCTCCTTGTCTTTTCTAACCAAGTGTACAAAGGATCACAAAAATCTCAGAACATCAAGTTTATATTAGTGCGAAGGAACACCACGAGGTGTTCGTAAGTTCCGATTGATACCAGCGCCATTTTGGGCGGGGCCGGCACAGTCCGGAAGCAGCATCAGGGGGAAATGTTTCCATTACTGGCAGTTTGGACCAGAGTCCTTTTCGGCAGTTCTAGAATTCACGCTAACAGAAGGTGTGGCAATGTCATGTTTGTTTCGTTGGCGATCGAAGCAGCCGTCCCTTACCGGAAACCTGCTAAGGCCGAGGGCTCCGCCGGGGACCTTTGCATGATCTTCAAGGCTGCGGAGATGCTGTCGGAGATGGGGGCTCGTGCTCCATGGGACAAATGTTCGAGTTGTATGGCTGGCCAAAGTTACTCTAGTGGCCGGGGCCCGCCTTCCAGCGGATCCAGACGCCATTTTGAGGCCCTACAGGGGCCACTCTCGTCGAGTTTGCAAGAATGGAAGAGACCCTTTGGAGTGAAGGGAAGAGGTCCCTGTTTTGTGAGAGCGGGACGTTCAGCTGGGGTGCAGCTGTGATGCCCCCACCGGGGGGGGGGGGGCGAGGGAGGCTCGTTCACATCGTCTCCTTCTCCCGGTGCACTCCATGCCGCTCCTTTTCATCGCCCTGCATGAAGGCCTCTCCACATCCGGTGTTTCCCAAGCGTCACCATTGTACGTTCGGTGCTGCGCAAATACTGGGGTGCCACCATTGTGTGTTCGGTGCTGCGCAAGTACTGGGCACCATCGCCTGACTGGGGGTGTTCGGCGCCGGGCTGGGGGCTGGGAAACCTCCTACCGGTGGAGGTGGGAGAGGCTCTCCCTCCCAGCCCAACTTGGACAAATTGCTGTGGAGGTACGTGCAGGACATCCCGCCGTCCAGGACTGCTGCGGCCGTGACGGAAGAGAAAAGGAAGAGGTGCCTCGCTCTCCTCTTGACATGTGGCGGGACTACCTTAGTCTTTCCAGGCCCGTTGCGGCCGGCCAAAGAGACATGTGGCGGGACTACCTGCAAATGCCCAGGCTGCGGGCTCCCGCCTCTTCTCCGGCTCCCCCATACGTTAAGATTTCCTGACCAAGAGTTGGCGGCGGGGCTCGCCTTATATGGGTTGCCGTTGGTTGGGCGTAGCCGTAACCCTACCCTATTTTGGAAGGTTCCAGAATGGGGGGGGGCGAATGTTCTGTTTGACTTTCATTTTCTACAGTTTATCGTTATTATTCCTTGTTTGTTGTGTTAAATTAAAAGTTCAAGTTTATTAATGTTCTACGGATTTTGTTTTATCATTTCTTTCTTTCCAGGTTGCTTTTATGCTAAGTTTCTGCTAACAGGGGTCGAGTAACACGGAAACACGTGTAAAAGGGATGACGCAGATTTGTACATTACATACACACGAACTCAGACGGGGGACAGTACAAGTACGACATACAAAGACCCAAGACAAATATAAAAACAGTTATTGGTCATAATTATCTCTTTCCGTCTGTAAGTTTTTAAACGAGGCTGGGTTCCCGTCTTGACATTGCCCGACCTAGGAGAACTTGATCATGCCGCTGAGATTTTCCTGGCGAAATCTGTGCCATCGGGCATAATCAAACGTGGTGGTTCTGTCTGGCCTGTCTATGTAAGTCGGGTTCTTCTCTGTCTCGCGCCTTTTCTCGTACTGTCGGTCTGTCGTTCCTGTCGGTCCTCTGCTCCTACTCACGCTCAGTAGAGTCGGGCATTGGGCTTTCCAGTGTCCGACATACCTACAAAAAGCGCATTGGTCTGACCCTAAGTCTGGTCGTCCTTGGTATAGTGTCGGGGGGTAAGTTGTGGGTAGCGGTGTCCTGGGGTTGTCCTGTCGGTATATTTCCCTACTTGGTTTATCCTCGTCTTTTCTCTGTCGTTTCGTAGCCTCTCTGCGCCACATACCGAGACTGTCGAGCATAATTGGCGTCGTCTTATTATTTCGAAGGGCTATTTCTAACGTTTCTATTTTATCAAGGTCGAAGGATCCTGCCAGTGGCCACTGTTTGTCTTGGCTATCTTCGGTATACCTGTGCCATAATTTATTATAAGCTATGGTAACTAACCCATAGTTTATGAACATGTCCTTATTAGGGGTGCCTTCTAGTGGAGCCATATGGTCCACCTCTAACACCCGGTCCGGGCTAAACAGGCTATTTATCAATGGGGAGAAGACAGACATGACGGCTCGTAACGAGGGACTAAAAAGTCAGCACTGCCTATCTTATCACTAGGTGCAAAGACTAGACAGAATATTTCTATTCTACGTTGTTTGCAGGCAGTGAATACCTCATGGATCCCAAAAAAACCAATAGACCAACAAAATAACAATGGGGAGAATGAGTAGGACCGCAAAGATCTGCGTCACCTACCCTTTTCACTATCTGCAAAAAGGATGGTCTCTTCCCTGCTTGCAGACAGAGAATCTCCAGGAAACAATAGTTTGTGAACAACAGTTCAGTTTCAAGCAATTATTGAGTGGGGGAGAAAAAGAACAAGCACGGCTGCTACCCTACTTATCCTCCACTGCTTGCAAAGGGAGAGAGAGCTTGTTGCTTCTCCGTTTGCAGACAGTGAATCTCTAAATAAAAATAAACAAGGCAATACTAGTATTTTTTGACAATCAATCAAAACAAATTCTTTTGCAATTTGTCGTGGCAACACGACCTTACCCGGACCATGTGGACAGTTTCTTGTCTTCCGAATCCAGCGCCCGATCGTCCTCTTTTTCTCGTATTTCTCACGGCACTCCTGATGGTTCCCAGTCAGGACCGTAGATCACTCGAGAGAGGTCTGTTCGGAACTAGTGAAGTTCGGATGATCGGCTGCCAGACGAGGGTCTATTGGGCAAGAGCTCTCCCGATCGTTGCAGTCGTTCACTCTGTCGTCGGGACCTCTCCCACTGGATCCACGAGTCGCTGATGGGCCCCACGCTTGGGACGCCAATTGTAAAAACAGTTTCAATCGGGTCGGGGACAATCGATATTTGCCCGGCGGTATTGCCTCTGTGACCCTCTAGTTATTAAAATCAATGAAGAGGCAGGCGCTGGAGACTGGAAGGCAGGAAACAAGGCTTTTATTCTCTCCGGAGGAGAACACAACGAAACGGACAGAAGGTATCGTTCAGAGGTGCTCTAACTTACGTTTGAGGCCTGGCCCCTTATATACAGTGTTTTATGGTTTTATTGCAGTTTACATATATGTGACAAAGCTTTGATATACGGAAAGACATACCCGGAATCCCCCTTTGGGGCCCGTTCCCACACACATTTACAGTTGAAATCCCCACCCTAATCACAACAGGTGATGAGCATCGCGCAGCTGGATAATCCGCCGAGTCACAGAATGTGGGGGGTTTGATTGGATCTCATGGGGTGGGGGCTTTGATCAACCCGGGGATTTCTTTGATGGGGGGAAGCTTTCTATTGTATGGGGAGGGGCGAGGGTGGTATCGGCAGAGCTGGGTGTCGGCTTGGGAACGGGGAGGACAAAACGGGCACACGGGGAAAAAAGGGGGTTTGCATCTAAGGGCCGGAGATCATGAAAGGAAAGCAGGGAGGTGTCGCGCTGGGAACAGGATGAGGGCCGGGGGCAGAGCAGCGCCGAAGAGGGGTTTATGACTCCAGGCAGGTGCAAGCAGGGGGGTGGTCAGCGGGCAGGCTTAGCGAAGGCAAAGGGCTATGTCAGGGGCCAGCGGCATGCAAAAGGGTTGGTTCTGATCGGGGCATCTTAAAATGGCGGGCGCGCACGACAAAAGTGTGGCATCAGGGGAAGAGGCAAGATGGCGCAGATAATGTTCACCAAAACGCACTAATTTTCCACAACTGTCCATGTTAATATGGGAGTGACAGCTTTTGATGTGGCTAATACAGTACCTACCCCACTCGGTATGATTTTATTACATGCTGAGAAAGCGTTTGACTGAGTGGGGTGGGAGTTCCTCTGGGCTACAATGGATGCTTTTGGGATTAGGAGTCGGTTTAAGAAGTGGGTGCAAGCCCTATGTGATAAGCCTAGCGCTAAGTTGGCATATTCAGGCTTGCTGTCATCTGCATTTCCGGTGTCTTGTGGTACTCGTCAGGGGTGTTCTCTTTTACCCCTACTATTTGCCCTATATACAGAGCCATTCATTTGTGCCTTAAAAAATAATCCCCAAATGAGTGCTTTTAGTAATGGAACAACTTCCTTAAAGGTCATCGCATATGCGGACAGCTTAGCGGTGTTCTCTACAGACCCAGGGCAAGCAATAAGGGAAATAACAGAGGTGGTTACCGGGTTTGGCTTGATTTCAGGGTATAAATTAAATACTAATAAGACCCAAATCTTACTTAATCATACACCGCTAGATTGTTTATAGGGAGTCTGCCCAGTCGTTACTTATTTGGGGGTGCGGCTATCAGCACAAACAAAGAAATTGTCTCCTTGATCTATGAGGAGCTGCTGAAAACTACGGCTAAATCTCTTAAATCAATCAATCAATCAATCATGCCATTTGTATAGCGCACTACTCACCCGGGAGGGTCTCAAGGCGCTTGGGGGGAGGGGTATGCTACTGCTCGAACAGCCAGGTCTTGAGTTGTTTCCTGAAGGCGAGATGGTCCTCGGTCAGCCGAAGGTGGATGGGGAGGGAGTTCCAAGTCTTGGCAGCCAGGTAAGAGAAGGATCTTCCTCCGGCGGTGGCTCTTCGGATGCATGGTACAGCTGCGAGGGCGAGGCTGGTGGACCGTAGCTGGCGGGTGGGCGTGTAGAAGGTCAGGTGGTCGTTGAGGTACTTGGGGCCCAGGTCGTGGAGAGACTTGTGTGCGTGGGTGAGGAGCCGGAACGTGATCCTCTTGTCGACGGGGAGCCAGTGCAGGTTCCTCAGGTGGCTGGAGATGTGGCTGCGTCGGGGGACATCCAGGATGAGTCGGGCGGAGGCGTTCTGGATGTGCTGGAGTCTTTTCTGTAGCTTGGCTGTGGTTCCGGCGTAGAGGGCGTTTCCGTAGTCCAGTCGGCTGGTGACGAGTGCCTGGGTGACAGTCTTCCTGGTCTCGGTCGGGATCCAGCGGAAGATCTTGCGAAGCATACGCAGGGTGTTGAAGCACGATGAGGAGACGGCGTTGACTTGTCTGGTCATCGAGAGGGAGGGGTCCAGGATGAAGCCCAGGTTGCGTGCGTGGTCGGTTGGCTTGGGTGCGGTGCCCAGGGCTTGGGGCCACCAGTAGTCGTCCCAGGCGGAGGGCGAAGATCCCAGGATGAGGACTTCCGTCTTGTCCGAGTTCAGTTTCAGGCGGCTGTCCTTCATCCACCCGGCGACGTCTTTCATCCCTTCGTGTAGGCAGGTTCTGGCGGTGTCGGGGTCTCTGGTGAGGGAGAGGATCAGCTGGGTGTCGTCGGCGTAAGAGATGATGTTGAGGTTGTGCTGGCGTGCGATGGCTGCGAGAGGTTTCATGTAGATGTTGAAGAGGGTGGGGCTGAGTGAAGATCCTTGCGGGACGCCGCAGATGACTTCGGTGGCCTCGGAGCGAAACGGGGGGAGGCGGACTCTTTGTGTTCTTCCGGCGAGGAACGAGATGATCCACTCCAGTGCCTTCTCTTGGATACCGATGTTTCTGAGGCGCTGGACTAGGGTGCGGTGGCAGACCGTGTCGAACGCAGCGGAGAGGTCCAGGAGGATGAGGGCCACTGTTTCCCCCTTGTCGAGCAGGGTCCAGATGTCGTCGGTGGCTGCGATGAGGGCGGTCTCGGTGCTGTGGTTGGCTCTGAAGCCGGACTGCGAGGGGTCGAGGGATCCGTTCGTCTCGAGGAAGGCGGTCAGCTGTCTGTTGACGATCTTCTCGATGACTTTAGCAGGAAAAGGGAGGAGCGAGATGGGGCGGAAGTTTTTGAGATCGGTGGGGTCCGCTGTAGGTTTCTTCAGGAGGGCGCTGATCTCGGCGTGCTTCCAGCTCTCCGGGAAGGTGGCGGTGTTGAAGGAGGCGTTGATGATGTTCCGGAGTTGGGGTGCGATGGTGGAGTCGGCCTTGTTGAAGACGTGGTGTGGGCAGGGGTCGGTCGGTGATCCGGAGTGGATGGTGTTCATCGTGCGGGCTGTGTCTTCGGTGGTCACCGTGGTCCAGGTGCGAAGGGTGGCGGTGGGGGGCATTGGTTCGACGGTTGGGTGCGTGGGTGGGGCGCCGAAGCTGTTGTGGATGTCGGCGATCTTGCGGTGGAAGAACGAGGCGAGGGAGTCGCAGAGGTCTTGTGACAGAGTGATGTCGTTGGTGCCGGTGCTGGGGTTGGAGAACTCCTTGACGATAGTGAAGAGCTCTTTGCTGTCATGGGCGTTGTTGTCCAGTCGGTCCTTCAGGGATTTCTTCTTGGTGGTGCGGATGAGCTGGTGGTGCTTGCGGGTAGCGTGTTTGAGGGCGGTCATGTTGTCGGTGGTCCGGTCGAGGAGCCAGGCTTTCTCGAGGGTGCGGCAGGTCTTCTTGGAGTCCTTGAGGTCGTCGGTGAACCAGGATGCCTTCTTGCTTCTGGGTCTGCTGGGAGGGTTCTTTAGTGGCGCGAGGTCGTCGGCGCAGGCGGTCAGCCACTGTGTGAAGTTGCGGGCTGCTTCGTTGGGGTCTGTTGTGTTGGCGGGTGGGCTCTGGCTGAGGGAGGTGGTGAGCTGGTCTGCGGTGATCTTGTTCCAATTCCTGTGAGGTACCTGTTGCGGGTGGTGGTGGGTTGTGGATCTTTTGAAGCTGAAGTGGACGCAGCTGTGGTCGGTCCAGTGGAGTCCGGTGGCGTGGCTGAAGGTGATGTACTTGCTGGAAGAGAAGACGGGATCAAGAGTGTGGCCGGCGTAGTGGGTGGGGGTGTTGACCAGTTGCTTGAGTCCGAGGTTGGCGAGGTTTTCTAGCAGGGCGGTGGTGTTGCGGTCCTTGTTGTTCTCCAGGTGGAAGTTGAGGTCCCCGAGGAGGATGTAGTCAGTGGAGGGGAGGGCGTGCGGGCTGATGAAGTCTGTGATGTCTTCGCTGAATTGTGTGCGTGGTCCCGGGGGTCTGTAGACGAGGGTGCCTCTGAGGGTCGTCTTAGGGTCGGTGTGAATCTGGAAGTGGAGATGTTCGGCAGCGGCGAAGGAGTCGTTGGCCTTGGTCGTGATGCGGATGGTGTTCCTGTGGACGATGGCGATGCCACCTCCGGTCTGGTTGATGCGGTCCCTCCTGATGATCTTGTACCCGTCCGGGATGGCGATTGCGATGTCGGGTGCAGAGGAGGCGTTCATCCAGGTTTCCGTGAGGAAGGCGACGTCCGGTGATGTAGCGTCGAGGAGGTTCCAGAGTTCCACGGCGTGTCTGTGGACGGTGCGGGTGTTGATCAGGATGCACTTGAGGTGGTTGCTGCTGGTGTTTGTCTTGGCGGGTGCGGGGCAGTTTCGGAGGCAGGTGAACTTGCAGGTGCAGCAGGTGAAGGGTCCGTGGGTGCGTCTCGGGGTGGCTCGGCAGCAGGCGTGGGTCCGGCCGGCATTGAGTGCGTTGAGAGTGGCGGCGTCGTAGGTCAGTCGGGTCATCTTGCCTTGGCGGGGAGGGCCAGGGGTCCTGGCGCTGGGCGCGGGCCAGGCGCGGACGGGCGCAGACGGGCTTACCTTTGGCGCACCTTCGGCGCTCAATGGTTGCTCCCGCTGCGAGCGTCCGCTGCGCGGTCGCTCTGGGGGCGTCATAAGTAAGGAGCCGGGAGGGAGGAGCAGCTGGGTGGCGGGAGCGGGGCGGCGAATGGAATCACAGGGGGGCGGGGCCACAGGGATGCAGCGGCGGGAAATTCCAAGAGCAGCGGGCAGCGGGAAATTCCCAGGAGCAGCGGGAAATTCCCAGGAGCAGCGGGCAGCGAGCGAAGGAATCTGCAGGCAGGAGGCGGCAAAGGCAGGCAGGAGCGGCAGCAGTGAGTGGGGAGACCAAGCCCTGTGGAGGGCTGAGCGGTCACACTCTGTGGTCCCCTACGTCCCCTTAAGTAAGGAGCCGGGAGGGAGGAGCAGCTGGGTGGCGGGAGCGGGGCGGCGAATGGAATCACAGGGGGGCGGGGCCGCAGGGATGCAGCAGCGGGAAATTCCAAGAAGCAGCGGGCAGCGGGAAATTCCCAGGAGCAGCGGGAAATTCCCAGGAGCAGCGGGCAGCGAGCGAAGGAATCTGCAGGCAGGAGGCCGCAAAGGCAGGCAGGAGCAGCAGCAGTGAGTGGGGCAACCAAGCCCTGTGGAGGTCACCTTAAAAACTGGCATAAAGTACCTTTAGGCATTAGAGGCCGTATTAATATAGTCAAAATTAAAATCTTGCCAAAGTTTTTATACCTTTCCCGCTCTATCCCATTACGAGCTCCTAACTCATTTTTTTAAACAACTAGAAGGTATAATAGGCAGGGTCATATGGGGATACAAGAAGCCTAAAATGAGCTATAGAACGGCTACAGCTACCGTTTGGCCAAGGAGGCTTGAAGTTACCGTTTCAAGATGTATTTCTGGTCAGCCATTTTTGGTCGCTTTCGTAGCCTGATTAATCCTGTGAGTACCTTGTTTTTTCATACATTTATGTTAGGGGAAGAAAGCAAAATGTTTCTGTATAGAATAATGGATCCAAATTGTCTTAAAAGAGTTAAATTCAAGACTGCTTGGGATTGCATTTATATTTGGCGGGTGATTCTGCACAAGGGCAATATATCTCCATATCACGACAAATTTCCTCTTCACTCTAACCCTGCTTTACTGGGTATATTGTATGATTCGGGGGGGAAAAACTGGGCCAGATTGGGAGTAGGATGCCTAGGCGATGACTCTGATCATAATGGTATTATTTCTTTTGAGAGACTACAGATTATTTATACATTGCCAAATCACACATTGTTACAATACTACCAGATCCAAGACTACTTCTTAAGGCATCTGAAGCTGATTAATACAACTGGCTCTGATGTCTGGGATTTTATATATGGCGAAGCAGTAAAGTCTGTGATCAGTAAGGTGTATAAATGGCTGGGCAGCTATAGAGTTGATGATTGTGAAAAATTGGCCAATCAATGGAGTAAGGTATTGGAGACCCTGTAGGGGCTAACACTATTACGCAAACATTCTGTACTATTAAAGAAGTAAATGTAATGTAAATGTAACTTGCACTTGTATAGCGCCTATCACCCAAGGGTCTCTAAGCGCTGTACGAATACCGCTGTGGAACCCTTCCTGGCCTGTTCCTGTGAGGTGTCCACTCCTGGGCACCCCCAAGGTGAAGCCAGGCATCCTAGCGTTGTTAGGGCCGGTGTGGAGATTAAGCAAGCTATTGCCCAGAGTTCCAGAGTGGACCCCATGATTAGAGTAGGCACCGAGGCGAGAATTATCGGGTACGAGGACATTGAGCCCAAGACCCTGCTGCGACGGGGATTGAACCCTGGTCCCGGGCCAGACCTCTGCCTCAGGGTCTGCCGCTCTAATCGGTGAGCCACACTTCTCCATTCTACTTTCTACTTTCTACTTTCTTACTTCATTCTACTGATTTGAGATTGCAACAACATCGGACGATATGTCTTCTCTATTACACCCCAGAGAGAATAGCTAAGTGGGCGTCTAATAACATAATTTACGGATAGTATGAAGTGCCCAAGATGTGGCCTGCACAAGGCAGATATTAAACATATGTTCGTAACATGCCCAGAGCTGAGAATATTCTGGCAGGATGTTCAGAATATCCTACATCAAAACTGGGTCTGGAAGTGCCTTTGACAGTAGGGGAAATCATGTTGGGTCGTAGGAGTGTCGGATCTAAAAGCAATGGTCTATTAACTATTCTGTTAGTCTCTGCAAGGTTGAATATTGCCCGGGAATGGATTTCGCCAAAGTCCCCAAATGTTATTGATTGGTGACTTCTTGTTAGACAGACGTATGAAATGGAACAGGCATTGGACAAGACAAGAGGCATCCGCTCAGTTGGTGAATGCAATGCAATTTGGGGGTCTTGGTTTTAGGTAATATAAATTGAAGTATTAGGATGTCTATCTCAATTTAAATAGGCGTGTGGGGTCCAATAATTATATATCAGATATTAATCTATGCTTTACTCTTTCCCTTATGTTATTTATTTCTATTTATTTTTCTTCATCCCCTCCATTTGTGATATTGTTTCTTATCTGTCTATATTTAGTATAGATTCTGTCTTAATTTACCTGCTTGTATAATATACCATCCAATTGTTGACAAATACAAAAATAAAAAAAATGACCAGGAGCCCCTGAATCTATCATAGTACAAATCATGACAGTGGACTGAAGTATCGAGAGCTAAATGAGTGTGCCTCGATATCCTGTGCTCCACCTGGACAAAGATAAGGGACTTCCCAGAGATGACCTCTTCATCCTGCAGCAAGGATCTGAGGTTTCTGTCGGAACATCAGCACTGTGTATGACAACTGTCTCTCTGTCACTTCCAATGATTTCACCTTTTGCTTTAACCGACACTCTTTTACAAAGTATTGTTTCTTACCACAATATAGACACTTTCCATATCTACGCTTAGCATCTTTTTCTTCCATAGACAAAGTAGCTTGAACGCTTCAGATTTCCATGGGTTCAGAGCAGCTGTCACCTAAAATCATGTTTTTACAAGCGTGATCTCTTTCAGTGGACCCTGAATTCCTCTTAAACTTTCTCCAGTCTCCTGTTCTCTTATGAGGCCTCTGGCCTAACCGTAAAGTGAAATTTATAAGATCTGTGCATTTTGTTAGCTATGGCTCGTCTGGTTCGTCTTCGAGACAGCAAAAAAAAAAACAGCTACCGTGTTTTCATCAAATCACACAGTCTCTGCCTCCAGCCAACTGACATAGGAGAGATGTTCCGGAAAGTCTTTATTTCCTTGTTGTAGGCCCAGCAGTACGCTGTCAGCTGACAACATGGTTGATCTTCAATCAAAAATCTTCCTTAATTTAGATCTAGAGTTATTCCAGTTTACAAGAGGAGATTATCCTCTCTCACTAACAGACGGCACTGTCCATAAAGCTTTCTCCTCCCAAATAGGAAATAAAACCTGCTTCTTCAGACTGGGAAACTCACACATTGCAACTGTGCCGGCGTTAAGTAGGTTTGGACCTTTGTGTGTCCAATAAATCTCTTCAGAGCAGACAGCTGGACTACATGAGGCACTAAAATAAATATATATGGAGCCACAACTGGAGGATGTACAGGGGACTTGGAGTAACCTGCATCTCTGCACCTGGGAAGTGAGAGATTCATGATCGTACTGAGTTCCTGTGTTGCATTTGAGTGACCCTCTTAGCAAAAGCTGCTGCCGCTAACCAAAACACTGCAAGGTCTAGTTGATCCATGGTAAGACCTTTACCACTTCCAACAACTGAACTAGCCATAAACAATGTTCTCTGTAATTTTTGTCCTCTGTGTGCGGCAGTGTAAGATCTCTGTGCGCTGCAACCACGGCTATGTGCGCCAAGAAACAGCCCACACATGCGAGTGCAGCTACAAAAAACTGTGGCAAACACCATTCTAAGTATTTGTTTACGATGTGAGTGAAAAATGCCCATTTCCACACATACGGCTCCACGCAGCAGGGTCTTGAGACAGGGCTGCAGTGTAGATACATACACAATGACATGAATTGTTCACACAGGTACGTGCACTCCAGGTTTACCAAAAGACAGGGCTCTGAAGGTCGTGCCATTATAAGATTTTACTGAACATTCTCAATTGGGATACTGTTCATTCTACTTTCCCAACATCAGTATGTACAGAGAGTTTGAATGCACATGTATGTTTGGAGGAGCTGAAAAGATGTGTACACACTTTGATCTTGGCCCTTCGGTGCGGCTACAGACATCATGCGGTACCATTCTCAGCCGTGCCAGTACTTTAAATGGAATGTCCAAGAGGTGCATAGCCAAAGAAGTGTAACTAAGATTCCTTCAAAAAGAGTATGACTGAAAACATGTGAACAAGAATCCTCTTCTTCACTGAGAACCCTGCCAGTATTTGGGCGTCTCTGAGTTTTCTGTTACTACATCCGGACATAACAACAATAGACCAAGGCCTAAACAAGCCAGACTTATTGGTGTTGTCAATGCTTGTTACCTGTATCAAATAGAGGAGTAACAACGATTTTGTTCTGATAACAATAACTGAACAGTTCTGCCACTTACACCACATTCCTCTGCAGTCTCTCACTCTGTTAGAGACACCTTGACCCCTTTTTTTCCCACATCTTTTTGAAATCCTCCATTTGCATATCGCGAGCATCAACTCTTTCCTGCTCTTCAGCGCCATCCTTTCACCTGATTTCCTGCAACATTTCCCCACACAAGCACCACTGCCTGCAGTAGGCACTGCATTTTGTTACCCTTTGGCACTGTTGTGTAACTCCTGCAGACACTTTCCCACAGGTACAATTTGCACACATGTGACCATCACTCTATGTGCTGTGTGGAGAGGACAAAGAGTGGAGGTGCGTGCAGTCTGAACAATACAAGGACCCACCGACGTGCACTGTGAGAAGCCGACACTGCACTCTGACTCAAATCCACAGCGGTCAATCACATCCCATCATAATCACACACCCACAATTTCTACTCAATAACACACCTGGATGCAGCACAGTTTACAGTATACACTGCACAAGTGCCATGTGTTGCATACTAAGCTACTACACAACATTTGGAAACACTAATCCTCTTAGGTAAAGCAGGGTGAAATAACGTGTCACGCATCCAGTGTAATTAGTTTTAGGTGGGACTGGTAATGGTAAGACGCAGAGCGACGAACATGAAATGCAAAGTGTCACAGAAAGAAAGTGCTTGTAGCTACTAAACAAAAAGGTTTAGGTGGCCCTCTAAACACACATACACCGTTATTCCTGTGTCTTAGTAAGCATGTAAGGTAGTGAAGATGGTGAACGCATCCACTGGCGATATCTGCAGCACGCAGAGCACAAGCTTTAAGCCTTTTAAAATGCAACACATCCTCGACCCTTCTTTTGTGAGGGCGTCCCTTCCCTATGACGGGAATGCTATACAACACGTGGAGTGGAGTATAGTGGACATAAGGTCTGGATATTCTTAAAAGGGTTGATGCATGTGTGCAGGTCTGTTTTGTATTTACAAAATGCTTACAGGTATAATTCTATGTGCTGTTCATCCCACTAAAATCTAACTTTGCTGTTGCATTTAGGAAGCAAACTGTGTTGTTAAATGAAACATATGGGAAACTTATTTTAGGTCGAATGTAGTCCTGCTTGAACCAAGAAGAGGTAGACGAAAGGTTCCTGCTGCTCAGGCTTCGGCACTGCAGTGGCTCGTAATAATGATAATTTTATCTGAGCATGGTCCTGAGAGATCAACTCTCCTTCCAAAACATACAGCCCTCCATCAGTGCTTGCAGTGACGCCCAGCTCGGGTTTATGCATATTTGTGGAAAGACCAGGATGCCATGAGCTCAGGTGCAACAAAGGAAATCACCAATTTGACTGTTGTTGGGCTGCTAGTATACAGTAATTTACAGGGTCAATGGGCCCCTCACAGCCCTGGGCCCCGTGCCACTGCACCTGCTGCACCAATGGTAAAGTGCACAGAAGCATGAAGAGTCAGCAAGCACCAGCAGGAGTGTGTAATGAATGGACCAGGAACAGCAGGAGCATCTGCCGTCCGCTGGGAAAACTCGAACATGGACTTCAAACAAAATATTATCTCCAAACCTAAGGCTGAAAGAGACATCTTCAATCATGAGGAGCACAAATAAATGAATGCTTGCAGTGATTAATTTATTTTTATTTTTTTAACTAAGTGCCGGTGCTTATGCCACTGCTTTTGCTGCATACGTGCAAAGCTGGCGCTGCACCATTAGTTTAGTGACCTATTGTCTTGTTCCCCTGCTGGGGGAGTAAATCATTAGGGGCCACTTGTGCAAAGCATTTATGCAGTCAGAAACGTCCAACCGCAAAAATGCTTTTACAAATGTACCAAATACAAATTGTGATTCGGTAACACCCTACCGTTTTCCAATTACTGAATCTGAATGGGCTGAATGAAAGTTTTGGGACCAAATTAAGGTCAAATTTTACTGACTCCCTGAAGATGGTGGTAACCCATTGGCAAAGAGGTAGAGGTCCTTTGAAGAATGGAAAACAAATGTTTTTAAGAGCAGGCTGTTGTCCCATGGACTTCACTGTCTACTCTTAAAAAATTAAACGAAAAAGCTTATTTTCTTTCTTTTTAAATGCATCCCATTATCCTTTAAGGAAAATGAGCTGCATTGAAAAAAATAAAAAAGACTGCTTTATTAAAAAATAATCATAGATATGGTGGTCAGCTGACCTCAGCAGGCTGCCATCTCTGTGATGGCTGTGATTCCAAATGGGTCTCAAATTGCGATCTACCTCAATAATATGCATGAGGTAGGTCTATTTGTCACTCACCAGCAATCGCTAATGAAACTCAAAAGAGTTTCATACATTAGGAATTCCGATTTCCAAATTGCGACTCATAGAGAATTGTAAATAGGAAATCGGTATTCCTGATGCTAGTACATCCTGCCCTAAGTTTTGTTGTATTTTGCATTCTTCAAATGAGGTAAGCAAAAAAGGGCCGGGATAAAAAAAGAAATTAAAAAATCAGTCTGGACACAGTACTTACTCCTTACAAGAGGTAAATCAAGTTATGCCTACGGAAACGCCCTCTACGCAGGAACGTCAGCCAAGCTCCTAAGATGTTTGCAACGCATTCAGAAAGCGTCGGCACGTCTGATCCTCGACATTCGCTGCCGCAGCCACGTCACACCCCACCTGAGGGACCTGCACTGGCTCCCCGTCAACAAGAGGATAACCTTCAAACTCCTCATCCGCGCACACAAAGCTCTGCACAAAACCGGCCCAGCAAACCTCAACAGCCGACTCAACTTCTACACCCCCACCCGCCAGCTCCGCTCTGCCAGCCTCGCCCTCACCACAGTCCCCCGCATCCGAAGAATGACCAACGGTGGCAGATTCTTCTCCCACTTCACCTGGAACACCTGGAACACCCTCCCCACCAGCCTACGGCAGACCCAAGACCTACTGGCCTTCAGAACACTCCTCACAGGTATGTAGGGCGCTTTATAAGTGTCATGATTGATTGATTGATTGATTGATACCTGGCGGCACTCATAGATAAGGGGCTGCTCAGTGGGTTAGCTGCTTTCCAGTTGGTTGCGGCAGCACTCTTCACTACCGAAGCCTGAGCGCTGTAGAGCTTACAGAGTGACAACAAAATGAATGTGCCCACTATAGGAGGGGATCCTAAATGCACAGAATGCTGACTCGAACCCATTGCAATGCAAGATACAGCAGGATTTATTTAGGAAAAGATGTCTACATACATCTGCAATATACACAGTTCAACTATTAATTCTTAAACATGTGTGATAAAAGGTATGGTGGGAAGGGAAAAGAGCCCACATATCTTTCTGCAGCTCCAACAGTAATCAGGCACCATAAAGAGAGAGCAGCACCTGGGATGAAGATGGAAGCAAGTCCGTTCCAAGAGGCGAGTACCTCTGTGGCTATGGCCTTCGATTTGTTGGGACTTTGGCATCTGCGAATAAATATACTCTATTTATGAAGAGGGAATAATGAATGGGCAGTTCAATGTTATGTTTGTTTACTTGTAGAGCGAGCAACTCACCCTAAGGCCCTAATACAAATAGGGTGCACTTTCTCTGTTTGCCCCACGGCTCACCTTAAAACAGGGAAAGTGCTCCCTATTACATTGACTGCGCTGCACACAGGGACAAGAGCGCTTCTGGCCCTTTCTGTAATACCAGAGTACCTCGAAAACAAGCAAAGCAGGCGCCCTTCGCCGGTGCCGCCCAGGGTACTTTCCATTGTACAGCCCTTGGTGGGTATTCTGGCACTTTAAAAGAAGGAGAAACTGCCCTGCCTGGGGCCTTTTGGAAGAGCCGGGCCGGTTTCAGTTTGTTTTGGGAGTCTAGGGCTGTGCTGGCAGCTCTGCCGTGAGAGAGGAGACAGTTCGAGGCTATAAGAGCCTGCTACAAAAAGTGCTAGCCAGCGGATTTGTCTGGCTCCTTGAATACAAGGCATACAGGCTGGCAGAACGTATATGCAGAGGTGACAGCTGATGCGGCTGTTTTGATACACAGGGCCTAGGTTGCGCAGTGTGTGTGCGTGAGTACTTTGGAAGAGTTCACGTTTGTAGATGGGGAGCCAATGTAGGTCTTTGAGTTTAGAGGATTTGTGGGAGCAGGTGGGAGGTTAAGTGCCAGTCTGATGACCTGGACTCTCTTGGTGAGATGAGTCAATATTCCCACTTAGAGTGTGATTCTGTAGTCTAGCCAGCTTGATTAGAGCTTGGGTGATTGTACGATGGGTGTTGAGGAGCAGCTATCTGAATATTTTGCTGATAAGTTTGTGGGTGTGTAAACAAGAGGATGCAATCAAGTCAACCTGGTTGGACATCGAGATGTGGTGTCGACGTGACCCCTAGCTTTGTAGTTTGGTTTGACGTTGTTGGGGTGGGTCTTAGTTCTGACAGCCACCAAGCTGAGGATCAGAGTGAGGTGCCCTTGCCGAGGAGTCTGCATCTTGTCCGGGTTGAGCTTCAGGCAGCTGGACTTCATCCAGAGCGCGACTTCTGACATGTAGTCAATAAACATCGCTTGGATATTTGGAGTGTCATCTGTGAGGTAGAGGATAAACAGTGTGGCATCAGCGTACAAGATGACGTTGAGGCCATGGGTACAGATGATGTTGGTCAGCGGGGCCATGTAGCTATTAAACCTTAGGTCTGAGAGACGGGCCTTGGAGAATTCTGCAGATCAGATTGGATGGTTCGAAGGTGCAGGGGGTCAGGTTGACTGCTTGTCTGCTGCCTGTGAGTAAGGAACAGATGCATTAAAGAGCTGATGCACAAATTCCTGTCTCGTGGAGGTGTTGGATAGGAATTGGTTGGGAGACAGTGTCGAAGGACATGGAGAGGAGGATGAGGGTTGTAGTGTTGCCCTGGTCAATGATGAAACGGATGTTGACAGTAGCACCAATGAGGGCAGTGTTAGTGCTGCGGCTTGATCTGAGTCCTGATGGGATGGATTCAGGAGGTTGTTAGCATTGAGGTGTTCGACCAGTTTCTCGTTGATGAGATTTTCCTAAATTTTAATTGTGAGTGAAATTTAGTGCCACTGGAATTATGAGACAGGTAGGGCCAAATTATGCAGCAGAGTTGACTAAACTATATGGTAAGAAAAGGCAAAATATGCGGCTTAATGCGGCACATGTGATAGTATAGCTTAATTATATGTACATGTTAATTCTGCCTGGGCAAAGGTTTCATCTCATTAGTACCAGTTTGTCACACAAACGCAGCAATACGTAAAAAAAACATGGCCAGTTAACCTTTCAATTAATCAGGGATTTGTGAAGCACACTACTCACCTGTGGCGGTCTCAAGGCGCTGGGGGGCACGGGGGGGGGGGGGGTTCGCGCAGCTTTGTCTCATCCGATTCACTCATTCAGGGATTTGTGAAGCGCACTTTGATCTTTACAAAGGGCCTTCCACTGCCAGCAACACACATTGCTGACTTTTTAATGACTTTGGATCCATTTGAGCTAGAAGTAAAACTTTTTTGGTAAAATCTGCGGATTATGCAGCAGGTCATGGATTATGTGGAGAATACAGCAAATCGAGCAATCCATGGAAAACGGTAAATTGCATAATTCCAGCGGCCCTGGATATAATATAGAAAATTACACAGTCCCGTTTCTTTGTTAAATTCAGAGGAAAGAATACTCTGAAACTTTAATCCATTTGACATCCTTATCAGTTAAATATTAACTCTCTATCTCCTCATCGAATATCTGCTGGTATACATTCCACTGGCAAGAATTCTATATTTTTCATGTCACATTTAGGCTAAAAATAGGCATGGCCAATTGTTAATTTATTTCTAGTGAGCAAACATGCTCATCTGCTGGCTCCTTTCATAGCAAATAATAAGGTCTGCATACACCTCGATTATGAGTCGACCAAAGCAGAATTCAGAAGTGCGGTGAATGCCATGTTGCTGAAAATAAGGCCGGTGTTTGAATGATCTTAAAGGTTTTCTTTTTTATTTCCTTTTTAGGTCGAGCTGGAGTGCATCCGATAGGATGCTCCAGTTCGACAACTTTAGTCAGCCGTCTCGGGGGAATTAGGGACAAAAGGGTGTTACGAGCTTTTCCTTTTGGATTTTGGTGCGCGAACGCGCACGTCCAGCCCCGCGCCGCGCCGTGCACATCCCCGGCTCCGATTTCTTGAAGTTGGCACAGGCACACATGCGCGCGCATATACACACACAGACAGACAGACACTCGCTCGCTCACACACACCCCCTGCCCCCCCACAGTCATCGGCCTCTTTTAAACACACACACATACACACACGCATACACACAGACTCCAAGACACATACACACACGCACGCTCACACACATACAGAGCCCCCCGCCGCAGCTCTTAGTGCAAATGGCGCCTTCCTCACTCACCGGCTTCCTTGGTGCGGCGGCTCTCCTCTCATCGGCAGCTGCAGGGCTCGTCTATGCCGGTTACCACGGGCTCTCCCTCACTCGTGGAAGGCGCCGGCAGCAGGACTCTTCCTCCCTCCTTCTCAGGGCAAGTGCACCGGGGCGCAGGGTAGGCTCCTGCCTGCTCCGGTGCTCCAAACAGCCGCGGCTCTTCCGTGGGAGGCGGGGTAGGCTCCCGCCCTCCTACTTCCGGTTTCCGGTTGTCCCGCCCAGCCTGCCTGACTTCCTGGTCGCAGGCCGGCGGCGATGTTCGGTTTGTCCCGGGCTGCGGCGGTGATGCGGGGGGACACACGAGGGGTAGGCTCTCTCCAGAATTTAATTATAAAGCGAGGGGACACTCGCTACAAGTGGAAATACGCCGCAATTTGGGGCAAATGCCGGGTGGGCACCGGCTTGGAGCACCACGCGCTTCTATCGCTGAAGGTTGGTAGGTTGGGGAAGAAGTGTCTGGGGCGTCCTTTAAACAAGCATTTGCAATGCAATAGGTCTCACTTTTGTGAGAGTTTAAGCTATTAGCATTGTAAATGACAATGCCTTTTATTTATGTTTTAAAAGCAAAAACATAAATAAAAGGCATTGCCATTTACAATGCCAATAGCTCTAACTTTAATAATGCGAGACCTATTGCATTGCAAATGCTTGTTATTCTAGGCAACAGAAGGGAACGTGTGTGCTCTATTGTATTGAGCACCTATTGCAACAGAACTGTGAGTAGAGATACTTTAGTGGCTCACACAGGCGGTAAACTCGCTGGAATGAAAGTTAAACGTAAGAAGCAGCAGATACACATTCTTCATTCTAACCAAAGGCTAGTTTGATGGTTAATCTTGTGTTGGGAGGTGAGATGGAGTAGCCAAGCACCAGGTGCAGAACAACAGACCATATCAATTAGGAGACTTTAGAGTCTTGTCAACGAAAAGGAGCACTTACTCGAATGAGCAGGTCTGGCCGAGAGGAACTGGAAAGATGCAATAAACGATGTTTGATTAATAATACATCAAAGGAAGCCCTGGATTTAGTAAGCCCAAGCAAACACCATCTCCTGCAGAACATGAAACATAAGTCCCAAAACTTGAAGAAGTTGAAACTGAACTCCAGGCTGTTTACTGTCCCATGACAATTACTTTTTGTAGGTATGCATTTGTTTCAACTATTTATCTGGCAGATTCCAAAAGGAACCATCAACAACTACACATTGGAGAGGCCTATGTTTCTTTTTATAGATCCAGAACTCTTTATGTGGTTTGCCCCCAAATGAGACATATTCTCTGGTATTTTCTCCAAAAACACATTAAGAGAGCTTGAATCCGCGTCCTGTTTTTCCCTATTATTCGAATGTAGGTAAAAATGCACAATCCTCCATAAAGTAGCCATTAAATTCTAAGTTATGTACAATGTATAGTGCTTACAAGTATACTGCTGGTCACTACATTTCAATCAACTCCTCTTGATTATGCCTGCCAGGTACCGGACCCACCCGTCCACCCATATACCCAGCAGTACCTGGACATTCTATATAATCACTACCCCCCATCCATCCCGACCTCCACTCCATCAGTGCTGGCTGCTTCACTCATCTCTCACGGAGTATATCTTGTGAGCTCTGGGAGGAGGGTATAGCATCCTAAAGCCAGACCCCTAAAATGGACACTATAAAGTGCTTTGCTAGGGTCAGAGGCGCCTTTGAAGAGGGGGTGACTTTAAAGAAGGGTCCATGTAGTGCTCCCAGGTCCTTTCTTCCTGGCCTGGCTCCAGACTCACTACAGAGGGGTGTGCAGCTAGGCTGGGACAGAGAGCAACAAAAATAAAGGGCTGCCTTGTGCCACCCTCAGGCTTTGGCATATGCCCACCACTGCTCCCGAGGGCAGTTCATGGATTTGTCATCCTTTCAGTGACATTGAAAGTCCATGTGTTAACCCCAAAGTCTTCTTCTATATGCATGATATCTTGACCCTGAACCAAGATTCTGCTCATTTTCAAAGCATTCTAAGCACGCTGAGAAAACATTCTTGCATGTCAACAGCATCAAATGTTTATTGGAGTTGTGCAGAATAACAATACCTTGAGCTTTGAGATCTTTGGACAAGGCATACGTATAGATTTATTCTGCAGTCAAATCAATGTTGGAATGGCAGTTCCGTGAACAGCAAAGGTGGTACAATGATCATTGGTTTTTAACATGTTTAATTGCAATTTATGCAGAACCTTCCCTCTATCATCATCCACCCATCATTCAACTGATCAAGAAAGGATCCCCATTCTGCTGGAAGGAGGATCTAGATGGGCATTTCAGGTGTTGAAGGCAACACTTATTTGGGTACCCATATTGACTCATTCCAATGTGTTTTATAGAAGAAATGGACACATCCTCATTTGAATTTGGGCCAGTACTTTCTCAACATGATACTAAGACTCACGACCTGCATCGGGTAGCGTGCTTTCTACTTGGGGGATTCATCACATTTACATCTGCCACCGAAAACAATAAGCCTGAGTCTTGATTGTGCAGCCTCTAAATTTAATACACCCACACCTCATTCTCACCTGTGGTTTCCCACTTCCTTGCAGCCAGTGCAGTGAACTCCCATACCCCTACCAGTGAGGAGTCCTGCACCGCTATCAACCAGTGTAGGATCCAGTCCGAGAGGTAACTCCGGTCCAGTGTTTCTCTCTCTGTCTCTTCCCCATCTGTCCCTGGCTCGCTACTGTAAGCAGAGTAGTAGGGCTCTGTAGAGTGTCTCATGGAGTTCACACGGTCACCTCACATAGATTATAGGTAATAAGGAGGTGAACGGGGTGCCTGACAGTGTAGGAGGTTACATCACAGAGAAAGTGTTGTGTATTTTGCTCCCAGGCTGAAACTTGACACATTTTCTAAGGTAATGAGCACATGTGGGGTTCGCTGTTTATAAGAGGGTACCCCACAGAGCACAGGCATTGTGTGGCATCTCCCAAGTTGTAAGAGATATTATGTTGCAGTGGTTATATGTTATTAGGCTGTGTGTGATGTCACTCAAGTTGCAAGAGATGTTATATTAGACTGGTTGCAAGTTCACAGCCTCTGTCAGGTATGATGCCTGGTGGTATGCTTTGCCTTACCCTGTTGTAAAAAATTTAGTCTCACACCGGGTATAAGATTCCATGTGACATGGCTAAAAAGAACAAACTACAACAACTTTTTTGGTCCTTCACCTTCAGGTAAATACATATAATCTTAACGTATACGTTGTCAATGAAACATTATTTTAAGTTAAAGGAATCAGTGGGAAATACATTAATTTATTTTATGAAGGCTCGGTTGGGTAATGCGATGACTGCAGATGTCTGTGTGTGGGGAAACATCCTTTACAATGCAACTTTTATCACGCAGTGCTTTACATCGCAACTTTTACAACGCAAACCATTACAACGCATTGCGCTGGGGGCGCTCTAGGATAGGGAATAGATTTAATTTACTATCCAACACCTTCCCTACTATCCACGGGGACTGGAGTTGGAATAGTACATTAAACTATTCACTATCCAGCACCCCAAAGCGCTATGCGTTGTAATGGCATGCGTTGTAAAATCTGCATTGTAAAGGCATGCCTGGTAAAAGCATGCGTTGTAATGTCAGACATCCCTGTGTGTGTAACCAGCTACGGAACTGAATCCTGGTTGATGCATCAGGGAATACTGACGCATATTTAAAATGCTATAAGGTCCCAGCCTAGCACCACTGTGAATAAGCGAGTCATCATTTTAAAGTGTTATTAGGCACAGTATAGGTTAGGCTGCTGCCAGATATGCAAAGAGATTTGGGGCCTAATTTTGGCTGATCTGGACCCCTCATCACTTTTTCAGGGGTTTCACTGCCCGCCTACTTGGCAGTCCGCCCTCTCTATTTAGATGTTAGCAGGTCCATTGGCAAAAGATCACCGAGTGCAGCTTACTCTGCCAGGAATTCTACCCCACATCAATGGCTTCCTAGGCGGAAGCAACTGTCAGCAGGAGTCCAACCAAGATTACTGCTGGGCGAATCATGATGTGACTTTCTGTTGAGGAAACTGTGGCAGGAATATTTGTACTTTCAGTTGGTGGAATCGAAGGACAAGAGGTAGAAACGTAACTTTTTTTGCTGTTTCCCACTTCCGATCCTGTCTTGAACCCCATTGTCCAGGTCCTCCCTTTGCTGCAGCTACATGACCATTACACTGATCAACTCTTTTGTCACTGGGATTTAAGGTAAGCTTCTTTTCCACTTGTCTTACTATGAATAGTTTGTTGACAGTATCTTTAATCTTGTGTATTTTTACATTTCTCTTACATGCATATTTTTATGTGTAATGCATTAGTGTAAATTTTACAACTTATCGAGTTAAAATGAACACATCTGTAATGACACTTTAAAAAAAACGTATGTTGTTGTGGTGGTTGTGGGTGTTGTGCATATGTGGTGCCTGTGGGTGTGCATTCAAAAGTGTGTGTTCTTTGTGTGCTATGCAATATAGAATAAAAGGGTCAGAACACATAAAAGAAATAGATTTTAGAACCAAAGACAACATATATGTGTTTTGACACATAAATCAGTAGTACTTACCAGTCTCCACTCCACCAGGGATTCACCCTGTCAGCAAACTGCCGCTAGGACAACTCCAGCACAACAAGGACATCTACATAGGCTCGCCACTAATTCCGCCAACCTGACGGCGACAAAGTGCTGTTAGCCAGCAGAGGAGTCTGCTACCTTGACAATGGCGCATCGATTAAGCGGCGGGAAACAGTCTGTTGGTGCAGAAGGCGGTTCAGCCAGCCACATGTAAATGCAGCGGGCGGATACCATCAGCTTGGTGGAGTACTGGGATACTCTGCCGCGGAGGGACGACGGGAGTCCTGCGAACATCTAAATCAGGCATAAAAATGTGATCAAAATATATACATTTTGAGTAATACACAATTAGACTGTACCTAGTAAAAAAACACTTTTGAGAAGTTCTCACTAGGACACGCCCCAGATCTCAGCTGAGGCGGGTGCCAGCTGATGAGAGGCAGGGGCAGTTGATTAAAAAAAGTGAAGAGAAGGCTTGAAGTTTTTCTTAAGTATGGGCGAAATTTGCGAATTCGCGTTCCGCGAATGCGCGCGAAATCGAATTCGCAATCCGCAAAATCGTGCAAATTTGCGGATTTTTTGTTTTCTGCATGTTCGCGGGGTTTTTTGCGTGTTCGTGGGGTTTTTTGCGTGTTCGCGGGGCTTTTTGCGTGTTCGCGGGCCGCTTGCATGGCGAAGTTACCCATGCGGTCGTGTATGGGCACACCACCCTCTGGTTCACCACTGCCACCCTCTGGTTCATCACTGCCACCCTCTGGTTCACCACTGCCACCCTCTGGTTCACCCCTGCCACCCTCTGGTTCACCACTGCCACCCTCTGGTTAACCACTGTCACCCTCTGGTTCAGCATTGCCACCCTCTGGTTCACCACTGCCACCCTCTGGTTCACCCCTGCCACCCTCTGGTTCACCACTGCCACCCTCTGGTTAACCACTGTCACCCTCTGGTTCAGCATTGCCACCCTCTGGTTCACCACTGCCACCCTCTGGTTCACCCCTGCCACCCTCTGGTTCACCACTGTCACCCTCTGGTTCATCACAGCACCCTCTGGTTCACCCCTGCCACCCTCTGGTTTACGACTGCCACCCTCTGGTTCATCACAGCACCTCTGGTTCACCCCTGCCACCCTCTGGTACAGCACTGTCACCCTCTGGTTCACCCCTGCCACCCTCTGGTTCACTACTGCCACCCTCTGGTTCATCACAGCACCCTCTGGTTCACCCCTGCCTCCCTCTGGTACAGCACTGTCACCCTCTGGTTCACCACTGCCACCCTCTGGTTCACGACTACCACCCTCTGGTTCATCACAGCACCTCTGGTTCACCGCTGCCACCCTCTGGTTAACCACTGTCACCCTCTGGTTCAGCACTGCCACCCTCTGGTTCACCACTGCCACTCTCTGGTTCACCATTGCCACCCTCTGGTTCACCCATGCCACCCTCTGGTTCACCACTGCCACCCTCTGGTTCATCCCTGCCACCATCTGGTCATCACTCTGACCCTCTGGTTCACCCCTGCCACCCTCTGGTTCAGCACTGCCACCCTCTGGTTCAGCACTGTCACCCTCTGGTTCATCACTGCCACCCTCTGGTTCACCACTGACACCCTCTACCGAGACCTTTTGTGATGCAGCGGCAGCACAAAAGATGCGCCATGGTGCTCGGTATTAACAACATGACGCATCTGAGAGATGCGTCACGTTGTAAAGCCCTTCGCCATCAGGAGGCGTTCCGGCGCAGGGGAGGGCGTTCCTGCGCAGGAACGCCTCCTAAAAGTGGCTGAGTGAAATCTACAAGAATTCACTCAGTCACTTTGAGGCCAATGCTGTGTCAAAACCCTGCGCCTGGGGAGATAGGCCCCCCCCCAGAGCATTGCTGGAGCTGCGTCGCAAGCGCGACGCAGCTCCAGCAATGCGCTGCTTTTACGGCACAGATTCGTGACGCATCTGTGCCGTTTTTGCCACATGGTGCGCCGCATTGTAAATGCAGTGCACCATGGGTGGCGGTGCTGTGGCGCACAATAACTGGCGCATCCCTGGGGATGCGCCAGTTATTGTAAATCTGCCCCTATACATTTAGCCAACGAGGGAGCACTTACTGATTAGACAGTAGAAAGTACTCCGGATGAGTAGAGGTATTGCACAAAAAGGTGGCATCTTCGTGGACAAACACGCAGGGCGGGATTCATTCTGCCCCCTGTTAGACTCATTTTTTGTGCCCTTCTGCCCTCTGTTAGACTCGTTTTTCCCTTGTTTTTGTGCCCTTCTGCCCTCTGTTAGACTCGTGTTTCCCTTGTTTTTCTGCCCTTCTGCCCCCTGTTAGACTCGTTTTTTGTGCCCTTCTGCCCTCTGTTAGACTAATTTTTCCCTTGTTTTTCTGCCCTTCTGCCCTCTGTTAGACTCGTTTTTTCTGCCCTTCTGCCCTCTGTTATTCCCTTGTTTTTGTGCCCTTCTGCCCTCTGTTACACTCGTTTTTTGTGCCCTTCTGCCCTCTGTTAGACTCGTTTTTGTGCCTTTCTGCCCCGTTAGACTCGTTTTTTGTGCCCTTCTGCCCTCTGTTAGACTCTTTTTCCCCTTGTTTTTCTGCCTTTCTGTCCTCTGTTAGACTAGTTTTTTGTGCCCTTCTGCCCTCTGTTAGACTCGTTTTTCCCTTGTTTTTCTGCCCTTCTGCCCTTTGTTAGACTGCTTTTTGTGCCTTTCTGCCCTCTGCATCACCACATCATCACTCAGCGCTACCCCAGCATCACTCAGCACCACCACATTATCACTCAGCACCACCACAGCACCACTCAGCGCCACAAAAGCATCACTCAGCGCCACCACATTATCACTCAGCACCACCACAGCACCACTCAGCACCACCACCACAGCATCACTGAGCACCACCACAGCATCACTCAGCACCACCACAACACCAATCAGCACCACCATAGCACCACTCAGCACCACCACATTATCACTCAGCACCACCACAGAACCACTCAGCACCACCACAACACCACTCAGCACCACCACAGCATCACTCAGCACCACCACAGCATCACTCAGTACCACCTCAGCACCACTCAGCACCACCCCAGCATCACTCAGCACCATCCCAGTATCACTCAGCACCACCACAGCACCACTCAGCATCACCACAGCACCACTAAGCACCACCACAGCACCACTCAGCGCCACCCCTGCATCAATCTGCGCAACCATTCAACAACTGGTTCAAATATGTTCTCTCAATGTCTCAAACTTTATTACAAATGTCACAAAAAGATGTTAATATTTCACTTCTGTTCTTGGATTTTCGTCACAATAAAATACACTGAACATAATCTTCACAAAAGTTATTTACAAAAGTTTAAGCTATTGCCATTATAAATTAAAATCACTATTATTTAAGTATTAATTATTTTAAAAAAATTAAAAGCCACTGTAATTTGTAATATCAATACAGCTAAGTCACGTAAATACAAAACATGTTGCATTACAAATGCTATAGGTGTCACATTTGCGAAAGTTATAACTATTGGCATTGTAAATGACAAAGCTATTAATTTAGCTATTTTCAAAACCAACACATAAATTAAAAAAAATGTCATTTACAAGACCAATAGCTCAAACTTTCCTAATGCGAGACCTATTGCATTGCAAATGCATGTTTTTATATCTGTCAGTGCTTCCTGTTGAGGTTTAATTTTCGTGACAGGTGCCTCATTGCCTACTTGTAACTATTCTCTGACCCTGCTTCAAGGGTCAGAGCAGGGTCAGAGAATAGTTGCAAGTAGGCAACAAGGCGCCAGGAAGCACTTACAGGCTTACAGCAGCAGGTGCCCAAGTTGAAGTTAATTTCTTTGTAACCCTTTTGTAAAAGGTTACAAAAAATTAGCTTCAACTTTTGCACCTGCTGCTGTAACCCTGTATGTGCTTGGCTTAAAATTCGTCCCCGCTTATTCGCGGATTTTACCGCGATTTCCCGAGATTCACGGATCGCGAAATCGCGGAAAGTCCGCAAATTCCACGAGCGGAACAAATTTTCAGCCCATGCTTAGTTTTTTTCACACTATGGTGCAGGTCTTTTAACTTGGCGTGCATGCTTTATGTATTCAAAGGTTAAGGGAGTGTTAACATCATGTAAGCTTTTGGTTTGAAAGCTCCTAATGTGCCAGCCCTCCCTGCTGCCAGTTGCATTTAGGAGACGCAAGCGCCATTCCACACTCCCTCCCCCAACCCCGCGTGCTACAGCCCTGGTATTACTTTCAGGGAAGGATCTATCTTTATTAGTTGAACATATGACTTTAAATCCTTTGAAACCCATAAGTAAACTCCGGTAAGGTGTAGGTGTATCCTTGCTGAGACCTGCAGTTATTTGATGCAATATCCACAGGGTGGCGCTGTTGATTCAGGTAAAGTTGGAGTTTGTCACAATATTAGAAAGCAGGAGAACCACACTAGCTACCGAAAATACTGAACAATTTATTTCAATTTTTCAAGAATCGTCAAGCAGTCTTGCAGATGAAAATTTAATAGGCTAAATCTGTTCTTGAATATCTAGGATAACATCATATTATATTCCAGACCAGCCAGAGTGAGTGCTGCTTATTTTTGTTCTTTGTATTTGCATAATACTTATGTTGGAAATATAATTGTTGTGAAAGTGAAATGCTGTTGTGCAAAGGCTGCTGTACGAGGTCCAGTAACCACAATAATGTAAATTATTTTCATCAGACTTCTCTAGGAACATATGTTCATTCCAGTGAAGGGTAAATAATTTTCAAGAATAAAACTGCTTCTTCTTAATTCATATAGCTTTATAGTTTATACCTAGTATTCCCTATTTGCGAATACTGTAGAATAGAAATATTCTGCCTAGTCTTCGCAAAGTAGTGAAGGATAGGTAGTGCAGACTTTTGTCCCCATTGTAACCCGTCATGCCTATCTTCTCCCCATTGTTCAGTAGTTGGTTCAGCCCGGACTGCTTATTAGAGGTGGATCATCCGGCTCCTCTGGAAGGCACCCCTAATAAGGATATGTTTTTAAAGTATGGACTAGTCGCCGTAGCTTATAGTAAGTTATGGCATAAATATACTAAAAAGGATCAGGAAAGTCAGTGGCCACTGATAGGATCCTTCGATGATACTAAAATAAGCGTGCTGGAAACAGCCCTTCGTAACCATAAAACAACGCCCACTATGCTTGATAGTTTTGGCATGTGGCGCAAAGAAACAGAACAGCGAAAGAAAAGAAATGAAGTCAGACTAGAAAAAGAATTACGAAAAGCAGCTCATTTAGCCGCGAACAAGTTGAAAGAAGAAATAAAAGAAAGAGAGGAAGCTAAACTAAAACAAGAATCTGAAACATCAAGCCAGTGTCCCGTTAGAACGCCCGCCACGCTTTACCCTGAGCTACCTTCGAAGCAGCGAGCGAACGATGATCTACTGCTAGGTCCCCCGATCATCTACATGCCCCCTCCATACGCCCCTTCCCAACCCCTAGTGCAACGCACGCAACCCCCAAGCACAGATGAGAGTGGTACCAGAGCCTCGGTCCTCACGGCCTCCGCACCGGCCGAGCCCCTTGTACTCAGCGCTGTGATGTATTCCTATAGGTACTGTATCGATTCCCCTATTCCTGACCCTGGTCTGGTTAATAATTAACTAGCAGCCATCTAACGGTGCATAAACCGTTATCTGATTAAGCCACACCACGGCACAGAAGCGCGTTATCTGATTAGGTCATAACGCATGCCATCTAATTAGACAAGCGATATTCCTCCAGCCCCTGATAAGGCATACGGAGTTCTCAAAACAAATCAAACCTACAGCGACCTGGGAAATTCCCATAACCATTGTTTTGATTTCACCGAGAACTTCAGCAAAAGAATGTGCGAACGAGCCCGTTCATATGACATCCTTATTGACGTATATATGTCCATCCTTACGTCAATCTCGGCACCTTCCAGGTATAAATATTACCGACATTGCCTTAAGCAAACACATGCGGTGGTGACGAGATCGGAGCAGCGAGACGTGCTGAGGAGCCCAGCAGAGAGCGAAGCCCACAGGCGCTGCCCCGCCTTCCTGACGCGCTGAGAACGAGACGCTGCCTTTCTCCTGCTGAGAAATCCAGCTCCGGCGCTTCCAAGCAGCCCTCGCAGGCAGCTGGAATATCAAGACCTGGGGTAAGAGATACCAGCCCTCCATCATTCTAGATCTCAGGTACAGAACTGAATAACCCCTTGCAGAGAATTCTCGAATCAGTCCCTTGGCAAACAAACTTAACTTAAACTGCTACTTATCTACTCCCGCCCACGTATTAGGCTTAGGTCAGGTACACTGGGGTAGGCGTGGTTAGAAGCACCAGTTGAGTACGATTAGTCAAATGTATATATGTATGTATATATTTTATCCATTTTAAAGTATCATATGGCTCAGAAACCATATCAATGCTTTTACAGTATTATTTTATAATTCTGTCTTTACTGTATGCACTTTACTTAACTACAAGTATTGCAATAATAGCGATTCATTTCTCTTGTATGAGAAAAGAGACTGATCAATAAATAACATCTTTTATTGAACACGCCCGTCTCTTCCTTTTCTCTACAATCTGGTGAAACTAAGAATGCACTGAACTGACTGAGTAAAATAAGTTGTCTTTTGTTTTCACACGACTCTAGAGATACACTCTTGATTAGGGGAGAGCAAAGTTGTCATGTTCTATGGTTGTCAGAAACTAAATCCCTTCTTGTCTATCCAGGGAGGTTAAAATCCTCCTTGCCTATTCGAGAAAGTTTCTAGTGAACTCTGAGCTAGCTGGCACAAACACAAAACTTTAAGTCTAATATCATCGGTAGAAGACCTAGTTAACCTCTGCCCTAGGTCTATACTATTGAAGATATTATTCCAATGCGCAGAGCCTATTGGGATAATAGGAACTACACTACATGGCGCCCAAACGTTTGGATAGGCGATAAAACTAACGCAAGACATTAGAGTAACTCAGTCGTGCTTTTTCACACAGACCCCTTTTTTCCCATAATACTCCAAAGACGTCTGGAGTGGGTGAAAGGTCATATCCGCCAAACCTCGCAGGAGGAGACTCCTATTTATGGTTCTTGGTTAATTCAACGTTGAAGGATACACTGTTCCAAAATATTGTGCATCTAATCTTTGTTTCCATAGAAACCTGATCTGCAAACAAACAGAATAACCTTCCTGTCAGTAATATGACAGAAAGTGAAGAAGAAAGGGAGACAGTTAGACTAGCAGCTGAACTCCTAGTAGCAGACAATACTCTGCTGGAAAATGACCCAGATGCAATACTCATCCGGGTCAACATAAGGAAATCTATAACCCTAAAACTTATAGAAAATGGACTGACACCAAGAGGTGGTACAGTCATATTCGTAATTGAGGCACACGAACATCGGCAGACAGAGGTATTCTATTCATGGATAAACTTTCCAGCAGCAAACGCTGTAACAAAGGACTTCCACTATTACAAAATAGAGGAACCTCCTAGTGAGTACACCCCTTTCGAGGAAGTGGAAATACCACTCAAATTCCAAGAGCACCTGCTCTTGTTTCATGGCGCCCTAAAACATAATAATCACATCACCAGGCTCGGTCCACTAGGTAGACCAGGAGCAACGTGGCCGGTCCTAGCCGGATATACACCACATCCAGACATTGAAGAAATGCCTGCACCAGAGCTTTTAGCACAGCTTAAACAATTAATAAAAATACATAGACAATTAGTCCAATATGTAATGCGGACTTCAACAATCCAACCAGCTATTAAAATTCCACAGCTGACCAATCATCAGGGGAACACAAATAAAATTACACCTCAGAACATACAGTCCTGTCTAGGTAAAGTACCCGCAAAACGGGAACAAATTCCTTTCAGGCTAGCACAAAAAATCATTCAAATAGAGGCGGTGTTTCCAGATACCACCCCTGGTATAGGATTCTGACTATCTGTCTCCCAATGGGAATCGTACCACATGTGGAGGACTGTGACACTTGGGGAACAGTCTTTGCCTCCATTTACACAAAAACACATGGTGTACCATCCATGTCAGTAATACCAGATGTGCTAAAACAGATTCAAGATGAATACGGTCCAGAACCCGCTTTAACTCTCGGTATGAAACTACTGAAAGATTTCAAGCAGGTCTCTGCAATATTATTAGCCAACATAAAGGGAGAAGCAGCAAATGTGGCGATTCGCCAGAGGTTAAAAGAGACAAATATAGCAGACCAACCATCTGAAATTGCCAGAATCATAAAAAAATCCTATGAAGAACTAGGAAGAGATAGTTTGGGTGGAATACCAGTGAAACCCCAACTAGTTGAAAGTCCTGAAAAGGTATTTATAAAAAATAATTTAAACACTCAAAAAAAGAGCTGGGATGGAAATAAACAATCCAATCCTAAAGAAAAAAGATTCCAGTCCAGAGGAAGGTCTCCTCGGCGGAGAGAAAGATCTCCTGATCAAGGATGCAAGTCTCCCCAAAGGGAGCCCTCTGTGAAAAAATACAACCTTAGAAATAGGGAAAATATAAAAAAACCTGATAGATATCAAGATATTGATACACGTCCCTCTCAATCTTTTCAGACTTCCTCGCAGAAATCGGAAAGAAGAGGACGATCAGAACACAGGGAAGAGCACGTCAAGTCCAAAGACAAAGAACCTGCTCATCAGAATAAAAAATTACAATTTCCAAAAAAGAAGGTAGCCAGTATTAAAGTAATCAACAATGCCGAGAATACTGAGGACACAGCTGAAAAACGGAGAATGGGCTCAGACAATGCTAGACAGCGCAGCAGAAGTGAGCATAGCTCGCAAAGTCCTTATGAATCATCTGGAGACAGTGGACACGAATGAATACATTCAGGTGGAAACTGCAGATACCAGAGTTAGCAAACCTCATAAAATATATGAAATAACATTGCGTATAGAAGGGGATAAGACTAGAAAAATAAGGGGTCTATTTTGGGATAATCTCTCCAAGGGCTATGACATCCTTCTAGCTGAACGAGACTGGCCTCCAGAGTTTGTCAGGGAGTGCCCACATGGCGAAGAAATAATTATGCCTGCCTTCTCAAACCATATTCCAATTCATAAAAAATATACACTTGCAAGAAAGTGGGCAGTAGTTCAAGCCCCTGCCTTATATAAAAATCATGTGGGATGGGATGAGGACTCTCCTCCTCACAAAATCCAGTTAAAATCACAACCTACTGCACAGAGGCAGTACCCGATTAAGCAAGAAGCTAAAAAACAGGTAAAAGAGATCCTAGATCAACTTGAATAACAGGGGGTGATTGAAACTTGCACCTCTCAAATGAACAACCCTTTGTTTCCTGTCTCCAAGCCAGACAATTCATATCGTCTTGTTTTGGACTATAGACACCTTAACTCATGTTGCAAAACATTTGCGGTACAAAACTCGCATAGTGCTGCACTAATGAATAACATAGTGCGCAAAAAATACAAAACAACCTTAGACATTTCTAATGGATTCTTTTGTCAAAATATAGCAACAGAGAGCAGATATTTGACGGCGTTCTCAATAAATGGCACGCAAAAAAAATTCTGTCGTTTGCCCCAGGGGTTCAAAAACAGCCCAGGATTATTCTCAGCGAGAGTAACAGAATTACTACAAACATATGATGACGAGGCATTATCTTATGTCGACGACATCTATCTAACAGATTATGACTTGGATACTCACTTGAAGAGAGTGAACACCATAATACTTGGGTTCGCAGCAGAGGGTTACAAATTCCACTTTAAAAAGTCAAGAATTGCCCATCTAACAGTCCTGTTTTTAGGATATGAACTATCAAGTGAAGGCAAAAGCCTGGCCGACAATTTCCTAGAGAAATGTGCTGTAATCCAAGCACCTAGAACACTGAAAAACTTACAATCAATTCTAGGCTTCCTAAACTTCGGAAGAATTACATTATAAATTATGCAGAGAGAATTAAACCTCTCTATGATCTAATAAAACCAGATTTTAAAAGAATCAATTGGACTCAAAAACACACAGAAATTTTGAGATCTTTACAAACAGATATGTTAGTTAAAACAAAACTACAAACACGTGACAACACACGCAACCTTGTGATTCGATTCATCCCAGGAAGATGCGGATTCACATACCTGACCTCTAATGAGGGAGAGAAGGTACCAATAGCATACAAATCACATTTGTACACAAAAGCTGAAATGAAATTTAGCCCAACGGAAAAAATTCTGACCGCGGTACAGACTGCTGTAGCAAAGGAGCGGGCCCTAGCACAGGGTAAACGAATAATAATCGTGACACCTATACCAGCCCTAGAGGCGGTAACAAAGGCAAGCATTCCGAATGCTAAAGCACTCCATCCAAGGTGGATACAGTGGGCTAACTCTCTTGCTGCAACAGACGTGGTATACGAATTTGATTCCAATTTAAAAACACAAGAATTCTCCAATATGAATTTGAATGTCCTCCGCCGACCGAATTTCTGCCTCTAGAACACTACGGCTGTATAATATATACAGACGGATCAGCACAACCCGCAGTGGGGGGTAAGCAAGCCTACAGTGCTGCGTGCGCGATTGTTAAAGGTCGCTGGCACGAAGGAAAATTTAAACCTGTGGTCACTAAAACGCAATCTCTAGGAGACTGTACAGCTCAAAGAGCAGAACTACTGGCATTCAAGATGGCGCTTGAAAATACCGATCGAGAATTCCCCACACTTATTGTGTGCGATTCGTATTACTGCGTCCAATCTTACAATGAATACTTGCAGATCTGGGTTCAGAATGGTTTTAAAGATGCAAAAGGTGCCACAATAAAGCAGAAAGCACTTTGGGAACAATTAGTTCTTTTAAAGAAAGAACTACCAAAAACTCACGTGATACATTCACTGAGTCATCAGCGTGATGGCGTTCACGTTGCAGGGAATTCATTGGCTGAGACAGCCACAGCGGGAGCAACTAAACCAGCTTCCGTAGCTACAAAAAAGCGTACAGTACAACACATTGACGGTGAAACTGTGCTGGCGGTGAAAACGTCATCAAAAGGCGACTGCTCAGCGCTACCGATCAATTATCCACTCAATTATACATACATAATCGATGCAAACTCAGTCCCTTTTGCTCGAATCCCTGGAGTGGGGGATAGAGTAATTCCAAACACGGACAGGAGAGGCTTGTTAATAGCAGACGCACATATGGGTGAGGGTCTCGGACACCTTAAGCTAAAAGATTCTCTAGAAGAATTACAATCAGTATACTGGTGGCCAGGCATGAGCCTGCATCATCACATTTTTGTAAAAAACTGCCCAGACTGCAATAGAGATCGCAGTGGCGAGCGAGGAGGACTATTGCCATGGCACTTTGCTCCAGAAAAACAACAACAATAAGAATGTACCCATCACGAAAAAGCGTTATATTAACATAAGAAGACTAATTTTCACTTATGATGTAGACCCCAGCGCTCGGCTGACGTCTGGACTGTTATACAAGGATTTGCAAGTCTATAATGGCATATACGCTAGGAGCATGCTATGTTTTGAATAATGTGTTCCCTTTAGCCCTCAGGCTTAAAGGGAAGCATGACCAAATGAGCATAGCATAGCGGGACTCTTCTCACTTCCTTCCTGAGGGATACGGGATGGTGTAAAGAAAAAACCAAGACATAAAGCAATCTATAACGGAAAAGGTATTAGGTTCGGGTGCTGGGTGGGTCAAACATTTAATAAGTGTCCAACATAGTCTAAATAACCTGCCAAGGAATTCTCTGAAAGGGTTCAGTCCGTACGAACTATTGTTCGGGACTAGAATGATGATCCAAGATCTTGATAGTCAGACTTCAGTGGTTAAAGACAAAAGCTTTGATATCAAAGATCGTTTGGCTATTTTATAGGACTTAAATGAAACAAGAAAAGACCTGAGCAACATAAAGTTGAAACAACAGCCAACAACCACTGAAGAGAAACCACCTGTCCCAGCAAGGCCTGTCTGGATTCCAAAAGTCGGGGATCTAGTCAGAGAGAATATCGCGGTAAAGAAGGAATTTGGGCCTTCTTACAGAAAAGCAGTTCCTGTCTTGTCTGTCAATGGGACAAGATCAGTAGTACTACCGCCCCTTGCTGGTAAAAAGGAGAACCGAGTTGTATCGATCGACCTGGTTAAACCACAATCATGTGGCCGATAACAAACAGTAGGCCAAGTGGACTCCCAAGAAGTAGCAGAACACCAATGTTTGCTACGAATACAGAGGCTCAAACTGGAAGACTGATCACATTTGGAAAATCTACAGTGAATCAACAAGGACTATGCAACAAAGCAATGGAACTTGAACCTCTTAAAACCCAAATTAAAACTTTTCATCAAGAAACAACAACCTGAGGAGGAGCTTAGCGCGCACCCAAGATGGTCGCGTGAGCTCAGAGCTCCCGGACCTTCGCCACCTCCATCGACTATCCTGCATCTAATCCTGATTTGGACGACGGGCTTCTGTGGTCGTGAACCTGCTGATCATTTATCCGTTGGCGGATTTCGCTTTGGTCTCCGGGAACCTGAGATATGGCTTTTTGAATATTTGCGGCCTGCTCCATGGCACTGACCCGGGCTTGCCTACTCTGCCAGCCAGGTAGTAATTGAATAACAACGGCCTGCGTTAACCTCCCTTGCCCGGTCTCCTACTTTCGGTTTCGATTTTGATGATCCTACGTCATTGACCTTGCCTTGGTCGCCCGGGTTGCTTGCTTCACTCATTTATTCGCAACATCGCTTGGAGATCTGGACTTTCTTGCTCTTTGCCTAGTGACTGGTTCCTCACTTTATTCCTTGAGCTTCTGTGGGCACATCGAGTGTAGCCATTTTCACTAGGTCTCAGACTACCCTCCGGGGCACACGACCTAAGATGGCCACCAAGCCTGAAGCGGAGAGGCGCAAGACCAGACCGGCAGCTCGAGGAGGTTCTGTCCAATCCAACGTCATGGACCGATATACCCTCACTAAGAGCTCTCCGAGCGGAATGGCTAAACCCCCGGCCGGCATTGAGGACGAATCCCTGCTGGGTGATGACCCGTCGTTGAAAGACGTCATGTGCGCCATTGCTGGGATGAAGGCCGCGATGGGACAACAGTATGAGGCCCTAACCCACAAGCTGGACACTGTTGCCATAGATGTCAATCTAATCAGGGCGGATCTTGCAAAAACCAACGAAAAGGTCAAGTCTCTCGACCTGAAGACTACTAGTCTCATCGCCGACGTCTCTGACCTACAGACGGAGGTCGGTAATCTGAGATCCGCCCGTGACTATCTCTCCCGTCGCTTGGACGATTTTGAGGGCCGAGCACGACGGAACAACGTCCCACTGGTCGGTGTCCCGGAGAAGACGGAATCGTCAGCTGTGGACCTACTGGTGGAGGACCTTGTCCTAAATCATTTAGCGCCCAAGGGCCTGAGCAAGTTCTTAGCAGTAGAACGGGCCCACCGTGTCCCGGGTGGCCCGCCCAAGCTGGGTGCCTCTCCGCGCCCCATCATTGCGCGGATTTTCAACTTTCGTGACAGGGATGTGATACTGCAGGCTTCCCGCACATCAGGCCCCACGGAATATGAGTACGCTGCGGTCAGCTTTTATCCGGACTTCACCCAACAAGTCCAGAAGCAGCGGCTAGGATTTCAAGGAGTGAAGACGAGACTGAGAGACAGGGACATGAAATATGCCATGCTTTTCCCGGCTAGATTGCGTATCGTCCACAATGATAGAACATTTTTCTTTGACCATCCTGAAGCGGCTAATGACTGGTTGGACTCGCTACCTACGGGACGAGGGCGGTTTGAACAATCGGAACCTTCCGGTGGAGCGGAGGGCGGCCCGACGGAGCAGGAATAGGGAGCGACATCGGCTCCCGGACCAACGTTTTGACTTTCGGCAATGGTTCGATGCTATTCTGATAATGATTGCAACTCCATTGTCTTACTGGGGTGTGGGTGAGGGGCGGGTGTGACTTCCTCCTCTGGGGTTCTTTTCGTAGATTAGTTGTATGTTAGGGCGACAGGCACGCTGCGAGTTGGGGTGGCTTTTGAGTCTAACGCAGGGGTGCGGGGTGGGGGGTATGATGTTGTATTGGGGGGTTGGGAAGTTCAGGGATGTGTTTCTTTGTTTTTTTCAAGGCATAATGCTGATGATCTTCTGTGTTGTGGTGTCGCGGCTGGCGTGGGGGGAGACTTGGGGTGGACTCTGGGATGGGGGTAGGGGACTACGGATACTGTGTTAGAACGTCAATGGTTTGGGAGACAGAATTAAACGGGGAGTGGTCTTGCAATTACTGAGACGCTTGTCCCCTGATGTGGTTTTGCTTCAGGAGACGCACTTGCTGGGTAATACGTGCCACGCCATGAATAGGCGTGGCTATCGTCTCATTGCACACTCAGGTTTCACTTCTGGCTCCAGAGGGGTGGGCATTCTAATCCGGACCTCCCTCCCCCTCGCTGTTGACGACATTATACTTGATGATAGAGTGCGGTACGCCGCCATTGTGGGGCGTTGGGAGGGTAGGGTGGTTACACTGTTTTCTGTTTACATACCCCCAGGTCTTCAAACTACGACCTATGCGGATTTGGGAAGTGTGATTCTGGGAGTCCCCGAGTGTTTGCTTGTGGTAGGGGGAGACTTTAATTCAGTTGTATCTGGGATGTGTGATCGTTACCCTCCCCGAGTTCTCGCTAAGTTCCAATCCTGGCTTGGGGACTTCATGGAGACGCTGGGGCTGACCGATTGTTGGCGATTACATCATCCTGGGCAACAACAGTATACCTTTCACTCTGGGGCCCACGGCAGCCTTTCGAGATTGGATTATGTGTTGATGCCCTCCTCCCAGACTTCCCGTATAGGGGAGGTGAAACATCTTGCCAGGGGTATTTCGGATCACTCCCCACTGTGGTTGGTTGTGAACGCACATGGGGGATCGGAGGGTCGAGTGGCCCCGATCAATTCATGGTACCTCCGTGATCCCAAGATTAGAGCGGAACTACTTAAGACAATTGATCACTACTTTGCCGAAAATGTGGGGTCAGTATCCTCTTCTGTCTCCCTGTGGGAGGCGTACAAAACTGTAATTCGGGGGCAGGCCCTCTCGTCGATTGGCACTGTTAAGAGATGTAGACGAGAGGAGGTTGTTCGTCTTGAGACTGAAATTACCGTTCTTGAGGGAGAGTTGGATGCTGGAGTCTCCCCTGAGAGGCTTCATCTGTTGGACCTGAAACAACATGAGTACAGAGCTCTGGTGACTGATGCAGCGAAGGAGATAAGTCGTGAACAGCAGGGACGTCTGTATGATGTGGGAGATAAGGCTGGGAAGTTGCTTGCTTGGTTGGATAGGAGAGAATGCGCGAGTCGAGTGGTTCCTGTTATAGTTGACGCGAATGGTGAAAATATCACGGACCCTGCTGGGATTGTTGAGAAGTTCGCCGATTATTTCCGGGTGGTGTACTCCCCTGTGTCCGATAGACCGGAGCAGGACTCCCACATGCTTTTACGCGATATCTCGCTACCATGTTTGTCTGAATCTGAGCGGGACCTGCTGGAGGCTCCGCCTACGGCGGATGAAGTTGCGACCGCTATCCGTTCGATTCGCTCCGGGAAGGCCTCGGGCCCTAATGGACTCCCTATAGACCTCTACAAGCTTCGTCCGGATGTATTGGCACCGTATATGCGCTCTATGTTTCTGGAATCACTGGCGGAAGGATTTCTTCCTCCTGACCAGAGATTGGCTTCCATAGTGGTTATACATAAAGAGGGTAAGCCACGTGACCGCTGTGAATCGTACAGGCCTATTTCCCTAATAAATGCTGAACCCAAGATCCTGGCCAAAGTTCTTGCTAATCGTCTGGTGGCTGTTATAGGCGATCTGGTTCATCCGGACCAGTCCGGATTTATACCACATCGAAATACGGCACTTAATCTTCGGCGCTTGCATGGAGTCCTCGCGCGAGCCGGGACATTGAGAGAGTCGGCCATCTTGGCGTCTTTGGACGCCACCATGGCGTTTGACACGATTGAATGGCCCTATCTTTGGGCGGTCCTCTCCAAATTCGGGTTTGGGCCCACCTTTATCCGCTGGGTTCGATTGCTTTATGCTGATCCCTTAGCCCAGGTGGTGGTGAATGGACGTGTCTCGGCCTCCTTTGTTCTCGGTAGAGGTACGCGCCAGGGCTGTCCTCTGTCCCCACTCTTGTTTGCCCTTGCTTTAGAGCCACTGGCGGCTTGGCTGCGATGGGAACCATCCATGAAGGGTATTCGATGGTCTCCGGACTTTGAAGACCGTGTATCTTTGTATGCAGATGACATCCTTTTGTACCTCACATCGCCCCGACAGTCGTTAATCGTCCTTTTTGACGTTTTGACTTCTTTCCGTAAAAATTCTGGCTTAGTTATAAATTGGTCTAGATCTTGCGTTTATGTTCTCTCCGGTGACCCTCCCCTCCTGCCCCGTGATTGTCCTATTCCGGTGGTACTAGATGGTTTCAAATATCTGGGAATTTTTGTCACCTTGGACCCCACACTTCGGTATGAGCGCAATCTGCTGCCCCTGTCAGATGCCTTCGGGCGGCTGTCGGGACTTGGAGCAAGCTCCCCCTTTCTCCCTTGGGACGAGTTGCGTTGTTTAAGATGATGTCGCTCCCCCGATTCCTTTATGCGCTTCAAAACACGCTTGATGTAGTGCCAGCGGAATATTTTCGTGAGATTGAGAGTCTACAGCGGCAATTGTTATGGGGGGGCCGTCCTCGCATCGCCCTCTCGAAGCTTACACTCCCTTGGTACGATGGCGGCATCGCTCTCCCGGACATTCGTCGCTATTACTGGGCCTCTCAATTGGGGGCCATCAACCATGGCACCTACACTCCCCCACTAAACCCGGCTTTTGCGATGGACAGATGGTTGCTGCCCGGTGGGGACTATAATAGGGCTCTATATGCGAAATCAGCTGGTGACACTCTAACGGGCCCCACCAAAACAGCAGTGCAGGTGTGGCGTAGAGCTATGACAGCCACGGGATGGGCCGATAGGCCGACCCGGGCTACCCCACTATATGCTTCGGATAAATTGGGCTCCCTTTGGCAATCGAAGGGATTTGATCGGTGGGACATGATCGGGATCAGTAGGGTAGATGACGTATGGATCAAGGGCAGGGTCAAGACGTTTGAGGAATTGAAAGTTGAGCATGGGCTGAATGATAAGGAATTCTTCAGATATGCGCAAGTCCGGCATGCGGTCTTGTCTGTTTTTCCACTAGGCTCGGACGTGCCGGAGGCATCCCCGCACGAGGATCGGATTCTGGATGGTCACGTTCCTGATAGCACGATCTCGCTAATTTATAAAAAGTTGATCAATACCAGGACTGATCTACTAGATAGTCTTCGAGGGTTGTGGACCGGAGATGGTCTGGAACTCGATGATGAGGACTGGCAGTCCGCTATTTCTTCCCCGAAGGAAGTAGCTATCCCGGCACGTCTTCGGTTCGTCCAACTGAAAATTCTGCATAGGGGGTATGTGACCGGCCCACGTCTGGTTCGTATGGGATTTTCGATGGATGGCTTGTGCAGGCGTGGATGCAGTATGGTGGCTACGTTCCTTCATATTATCTGGGAATGCCCTGCTGTGATACGTTATTGGAACCGCGTGCATGAAGTAATGAGTGAGGTCACGGGAGTGCGCTTAATGCCTGAAGCGAGAAGATGCTTGTTGAATGTCTGGGAGCCGAATGACTACAATCGAGCGCAGCTCCGCTGGGCGACCTTGGGAAACATGGTAGCCAAGCGTGATATTGCCCAATTGTGGGGCGCTCAGAAGCCTCCGACACTTCTGGGATGGACACAAAACATGGATTGGTGCATGTTTCGAGAAAAAACTGTGTATGTTTCCCGTGGCAAACCAGGCACGTGGGGGAAAGTGTGGACCCAATGGAACGCATATCATGGAGATATATGTACTCCCCCAGTGTCTGAATTTGATGCTGATTTGTCTTCCTCCCAACCTGACGTTTCCTCCGCAGGAACATAGCTGTTTTGTATGTATTTTGGTCTCCTTTCCCCCCCCTTTCCCCCCTCCAATTATTGATTGCACTACTGCTTGATTCCTCTATGTACCCCCCCACGGACCACGTGATGACACGTTTAATGCACTGCCTTGTTTTGTATTGTTCTTTTGTTTTCTTGTTTTAAAATCAATAAAAAGTTTTCACAAAAAAAAGAAACAACAACCTATGATGATGTAACTGCAGACTTTGCTAATGAAACAAAGCAAAATCCAAAAACAATTGGAACAATTGACAGAACAGCATCCGGCTACTTCATCAACTTCGATGATTCATCTGAAAACCTGAGTGAAGCAAAGAAACAGCCATCAACAAAAACTTTTAAAGACAAAGCTAAGGAACTTTCTCAACAGCTGAAAGAAACCTATCTGATTTCTCCATGGATTGAATTTTGGGTGGCCTTCGGTGCATTTATCCTCATTCTTTGGCTCATCATGGTACTATGCTTGTGACATTTCATTGAAGGAAAATATGCTAAAATGGACACAGCAAGCCAGAAAATCAACTTGGTCCTTAAACCACACACATCTTCACACATCGAGAAAAGAGAACTTTCTTCAGTGAACTTCACAGCCAATCCCATACCAGGCGGTGTAGCATGGGACAAAACTGATTATGAAATCTATGGTCCGGTTGAAATCCTGAAGTATCCACACCAATTCAAGATCTCATTGAGTGACTTTGTAAAACCAAGCACATTTGCTGATGATTGGGACTTTGAAAGTATTAATGATATGATGTCTGATCTTGTGATGTCTGCTAAATTTACAGAACATGATTATTTGCAGGGTTCGTCTAATTATGATCAGATGTTCTGCTATAACCACTATGGTAACCATTATCTACATAAATCTGCTCAACCTAGAAATGTTTTAAATTATAACCAATGGGAACATTGTGCTACTCCTCCAAAAGACAGCTCAAAAACATGTTATGATAAATATTCATACTTTTCAGGGTTTAACCCAAGTAATCCAGAAACATTTTATTTCAAATTGACAAATAAGACAGGTATGAAGACCATGCTTACAAACACAAAATTGATATATTCCGATTCATTCTTTGAACAAATGAATACATTTGGGTTTGATTTCTGGAACAATAATATTGAAGCAAAAACTGTTTGGGGTACAAGAGATTGGCAAGTACAAGGTATAGAATCATTGTTTAGAGCCTGCATGATCCCAGAACAAATTATATTCTTGAATGACACTATTCAACAAACTACCTGTCTTGGCTTAGCAAAAATCAAAGATTTGAACAAACCGTCTATTCCAAAGCCAACAGTGAACAGTAATAGCTCTATAGATGATGAGATAGACGTAAGCCAAATATTAAACCAAAACAGAACACATCCTGAATGGAAAAAATGGTTGATCTGGCCCACAGATACAAATAACTGTCAAGACAGATTCCTGAACAAAAAACAGGGGTTCACATTGACTAGGCCAGACCCTAGATATTCCCAAAGACAACATCCAGGGATAATAACCACCTACAGCGTGGGCAAGCTCTGCCTTCAATGGCTACAAACGTCCACTCTGGCTGAAATTAAGCAACACCTAACTTTACTTACAGAAGGTGCTGACTTGCGTGATTTCATATTGGGACCACGCAAACAGCGTCAAAAACGTTTCATAGCGGCCTCTATATATGCAGCTTATAACGAAGTTTGGAAAGTAACTCAAATTGAGACAGCAGAAAAAATACGGGAAATTGACCGTATTAATTTGGAAAAATCACTTTCTGTGGTGGACAATGGGTTAATGACTCTGTCCTCCAGAATATATTCTCTGGACAGCATTGTGTCTTCAGCAATCGATATAATATCGCAAGACTTACTGATGTTACAACACGGTCAGTCCCAATTGCGTTCTATTGTATAACTTGGCTGGTCATTACAAAATCTGCGTTCTGGCTATGTGCCTTGGCGTTTAATCAACACAACGTCATTATTTAATATCTTTAACCTTACTGATAAACAAATCAGTTTGGCACAGAAGGGTGCTGACTATACAATTCTGAGCATTGAAAAACTTGAGAGATTACCATTGACAATGTCAGAACGACCTTTCATTGAATGGATAATACATGGAATAATAAATATTCCGATAACTACTTTCCAGTTTCAATTCTGCCAAAAATATATACAGGCAGGCTAGTATGAAAGGTTGGGTAAAGGATACATTAAGTCAATATGGAACTTGCCCTATACACACGAATGTGTAAGTAATAAAGGCCAGAAAGTGTTTCTCAGTGGCGATAATTGTGCAAGATCACTAAGTGGTACACTTCTGTGTCAGGGTATTAGTTTGCACGGAGCCTGTGAAGGGACTTCAAATAACCTTTCATGTTACCAGCTAGGCACACCTGCAACACGAATAGAACCATTCTTTAGGAGACTCTTGAACGGGAGTTACATTCTAATAGTAGATCGCAGATGTTGTAGTTTGCTGCCCGGAAAACCTTATCTCATAACCGTGACTAGGAAGGTCATGTGCTGTGAACGAGTTTTGTTCCCGAACGATTCTCCAGACAGGGAGGCAAGGTTATGGCCCGATTTGAAAATTGCTTCTATTCGAATAGATACTTTAAGCAGAATGAAGACTGTGCTCCTACAGACGCCGACCAGGCTCACGTCATCAAAAGAAACGTATGATCTCCAAGTTGCAAGGACAACAGAAGAGATTCATTCATTATTATCAACTAATTCCCCCATACATTTCGCAGAAATACTGAACGAAATCTTAAATATTTCTGATACCACTGGTGCCTCCAGTGTATTTAAAGCAGTGTTTTCGGGTGCTTTAACTCCATTCAAAGCCATCCTGGGTATTTTTCCAGACTTTGTCCATTCCTTTTTTGGCGGACTTCCACTCCTTTTGGGATTAGTAGCGGGTATTCTATTTTTGATCCTGTTATTTCGCTATGGCAAACCATGTCACAGACAAAACACCTGCGACAAGGGAAGAAATGATCCTAGCCATTGGCTACCGGGACCGGGTAACTAAAATCCTTGGACTATCCCGGCTTAGAGACCTGAACATGACTTGGTCTCTTTCATTTAGACCAATGTGGCAAAGTTGTGTTATGCCTGTATTAAGGTGCTTGCTATGCGGCGAAGAATGCGTGTTGGACACCTGTCTGGCACTACAATCGGATGTGCCAATGGACGCAGATACCTTGTTGGGTCCGGTAACGGCTCATGCATTGTGCTGTCCCCAGCGGCTACCAATCCTGATGACGGCATTCGTGGACACTTCACCACTACGATTGAGGGGTAGTGAAGTACAAGATGAAAGCAGCATCGATCAGGTACGACCTTCAGTCAGCTATGCTGATCAAAACATCAATGGAGGCAATCATGCTCAGGCTCATGAATGCATGGTAACAACCTTTTCCGAATTAGTGGAACTTACGCAAGAAGCTGTTGACAGTTTTTTCAACAGTCTAAATGATATGATGTTTTCACCAGAGCAGCAGGAATAACTTTGAGCAAACTAGAACTCGGAGTTCCCTACATCCTGAATTTGGCCTTCGACATTTAAAGAGCGATATGAAAAATATTCTCATCATTTGTTCAGACTGCAAGAACTTTTTCCCCAATTCCAAAATATTTACGATTTTTGGGACACTTATCTTCTGCTTAAAGTAGACATTATTCTTAGAGAACTAAATTTCTATTTTAGGTAGTCACGAGACATTCGCTATCCTCTAGCACTATTATACATAACTTTATGATTGTGATGAAATGGTCTCGCATTCTTTTTTCTGTATTAAGAGCCATTTCATGTGTGGTTTTCGCATTTATTCATGCTGAATTTAGAAATATGCGTTATATATTTAGCATTATTAGACTGCTTGTGCATATAGTATACGTGATAGTACATGCGATTGTGTTTCGTATATTTTATATTTAATATTTTTGGGTGGTACGGTATACACAAACGCTACTGGTTTCACTATGCCTAGATTTGTAAATATGGACATAGTCTACGTGGAGTGGGTGTGATGTATTCCTATAGGTACTGTATCGATTCCCCTATTCCTGACCCTGGTCTGGTTAATAATTAACTAGCAGCCATCTAACTGTGCATAAACCGTTATCTGATTAACGTACACCATGGCACAGAAGCGCGTTATCTGATTAGGTCATAACGCATGCCATCTAATTAGACAAGCGATATTCCTCCAGCCCCTGATAAGGCATACGGAGTTCTCAAAACAAATCAAACCTACAGCGACCTGGGAAATTCCCATAACCATTGTTTTGATTTCACCGAGAACTTCAGCAAAAGAATGTGCGAACGAGCCCGTTCATATGACATCCTTATTGACGTATATACGTCCATCCTTACGTCAATCTCGGCACCTTCCAGGTATAAATATTACCGACATTGCCTTAAGCAAACACATGCGGTGGTGACGAGATCGGAGCAGCGAGATGTGCTGAGGAGCCCAGCAGAGAGCGAAGCCCACAGGCGCTGCCCCGCCTTCCTGACGCGCTGAGAACGAGACGCTGCCTTTCTCCTGCTGAGAAATCCAGCTCCGGCGCTTCCAAGCAGCCCTCGCAGGCAGCTGGAATATCAAGACCTGGGATAAGAGATACCAGCCCTCCATCATTCTAGATCTCAGGTACAGAACTGAATAACCCCTTGCAGAGAATTCTCGAATCAGTCCCTTGGCAAACAAACTTAACTTAAACTGCTACTTATCTACTCCCGCCCACGTATTAGGCTTAGGTCAGGTACACTGGGGTAGGCGTGGTTAGAAGCACCAGTTGAGTACGATTAGTCTAATGTATATATGTATGTATATATTTTATCCATTTTAAAGTATCATATGGCTCAGAAACCATATCAATGCTTTTACAGTATTATTTTATAATTCTGTCTTTACTGTATGTACTTTACTTACCTACAAGTATTGCAATAATAGCGATTCATTTCTCTTGTATGAGAAAAGAGACTGATCAATAAATAACATCTTTTATTGAACACGCCCGTCTCTTCCTTTTCTCTACAATCTGGTGAAACTAAGAATGCACTGAACTGACTGAGTAAAATAAGTTGTCTTTTGTTTTCACACGACTCTAGAGATACACTCTTGATTAGGGGAGAGCAAAGTTGTCACGTTCTATGGTTGTCAGAAACTAAATCCCTTCTTGTCTATCCAGGGAGGTTAAAATCCTCCTTGCCTATTCGAGAAAGTTTCTAGTGAACTCTGAGCTAGCTGGCACAAACACAAAACTTTAAGTCTAATATCGTCGGTAGAAGACCTAGTTAACCTCTGCCCTAGATCTATACTATTGAAGATATTATTCCAATGCGCAGAGCCTATTGGGATAATAGGAACTACACTACAGTGCAGCGCAAGCAGCAACAGTAGATGACCCCGACACTGAGAAGAAAGACTCCGCTAGATTAAATCGATTGAGTAAGAATGAACGAGCAGGGATTGATAAAATCGTAAAGATGCTAGTGGAACGGAAAGAAAGCGAAGATTACGTAACAGATATATGCAATTCGTATGCCAATAACCACAAACGACACTTTGTTACACGTTTCTGTTACCACACCCTTAATGCTTATGAAGATCGGTACCAAGCCAAAGGTCCTGAAAGCCTAACGACTCTGTATAGAAAAGTCGACATTGGAGACGGAGGTGAGTGTGATGTGACGGACCTCTTCATGCGCACGCTTGAAGTCTCCCGCCACCTCACTGAACAAAGATTAGAAGCTAGCACCTCGACCCCTGTAGCGACTGTACCTCAAACCGAGGGAACTAACACCATGATGCCGATAAGAGAAGCAGCTCCTTATTGGGTCCCCTCACAAGGACAGGGAACACACGACGATATTAACCACCAAGATGCGAGGGGGAGGGTAATGTGCAACTGGGTCTACCAACCCTGGGATCAGCAAGACATCCTGACTTTTCGAAAGTCCTTGCCTGATCTACGAAAGAACCCCACTGCCTTCTACACAGAATTAGGTACCGCCTTGGGGTCGACGATTATGACCCTAGCGGACATCGACTTGTTTTTTGGGCTATGTCTACCAGCTGATGTGTGGAAGCTAATCCGGAAAGTCGACCACCTTGAGCTGTTCGGACATACCTGGTTACAACTCGATGGCATAGACAAGCAACAAGAGCCCGGACAGAAACCTTTGAAATCAATTCTAGACCTGCCAGACAAAATCGTACAAAAACTCAAAACCATAGTCCCAGAAAAGAAGGTGGACTGGACGATAGTAACGGCCTGCTGCCAGAAACCCCAGGAAGACGTATCAGAATACTTTTCCAGGTTCGAAACGGTGTTCTCCGATTACAGTGGCCAGGACATGACCTCTGCAACCGGACATCACTTATTCGTCCAGAATTACGTAAAGGGCCTGACTCCAGAAGTCTCGCAGAAACTGCAGACTAGTGAAAGTAGTTGGGCTGCCTCCAAACCCGCGGCTATCCTTCAGATGGCTCAATACTACGAACGACAAAAGAATGAGAACGACAAAGCGACTCGGAGAAAGAAAAAGGACTTGAAAGAACGAGTAATGATCGCTCAATTGCAAGGAGCGACGATAGGTAGGGAACCGTACAAAGGACACTACCAGTCGACTGCCCCTAGAAATCCACCCCCTAAAGACCGTACCCCCGCGCCCTATGCTGGACGGACAGACATTGACGACAACCAGTGTGCGTTCTGCAAGGGATTTGGGCACTGGAAGTCCCAGTGTCCGGTCCTGTTAGATATGTACAAAAATAGAGACACAAAAGACGTAGCGGATGGGCCGAAAAATAGAGGACAGGGACGAGGGCACACAAACGACGCTAGCAATGACAGACCAGGCAGACCGAACACTTTTGACCGCCCCCAACAGAACCAATGCCAGCAGGCTGACTGTGACGATGCCCGCGACTTCCCATAGGACTGCCAAGGGCAAGGGAGGGATCCAGTCGAGCTCTATGTTGACCAGCAAGGTCCTTATGTCACCGCTAAGGTCCTAGGTACGAAGTCTCCATTTCTGGTAGACACTGGCGCGACACGTAGTGCGTTATCTAAACGACTGATTCCAAGGGCACCCTTGTCTGGCTCACACATAACATCAATAGGTTTTGATGGAACGCCCTCCACTAATCCCTTGTCCGCGCCGATCTCCTTCGACTTGGACAGTAACCCCACTGACACGACATTTCTGCTTTCCTCCAACACCCCCGATGCCATTATGGGACTTGACTTACTGAAGCATTTCCGAGCTACTATTAGGTGTTCACAGGACGGAGTTCGAGTCATTCTGTACAATAACCCGACTCTGCTCAGACCTTATCCCTTATGACACATATTCTCCATCTCTGACGCTGACTCATCCTTACTCGACCCTCTACCTCTGTATCTGTGGGCCAAAACTGACGCTGACGTAGGACGCATGATGATTGACCCTGTGCACATAACTGTTCGCCAAGATGCGATACTCCCAAAACTCCCACAGTATCGGATATCGCCCGAAGGTGAGAAGGCATTGGTAAAGATAATTCAGTCCTTGGTAGAGGCAGGAGTGGTAGAGGAAGTAGTCAGCAATATTTGCAACAGCCCTATCCTACCCATTGTAAAGATGCAGGGTGAGGGAGATGAGAAAGCGTACCGCTTCATCATCGACCTTCGAGAGGTCAACAAAGTGGTTGTACCTCAGTACCCCGTAGTCTCGGATATCACCACCATTCTGACCCTGATTCCTTCCACAGCCACCACCTTCACTGTAATCGATCTCAAGAATGCATTCTTCTCCATCCCCATCCACCCAGACAGCCGCTACCTTTTCGGCTTCACGTTAAAATCCCGCTCATATAGATTTTGTAGAGCTCCCCAAGGTTACACTGAAAGTCCCAGCATCTATAGCCAGGCCCTCAAAAAACAGCTGGACGCCATTCAGCTGCCGGATAGAGTGGTGTTGATACAATACGTCGATGATATCCTTTTGGCGGCCGACACCACCCCACTTGCAGTCACTACCACTGTCCAACTCCTGCACTTCCTTGCGGAAAATGGCCACAAGGTCTCCAAGAAGAAGTTGCAATTCTGCCAACCCCAGGTCACCTACCTAGGCCACCTCTTGTCCAAAGACGGGAGAAAGCTTACACCCGATCGAATTCAGGCCATTCTAGAAACCCCTGTCCCAAAGACCCAGAAACAAGTCCGCTCCCTGGTAGGCCTCACCTCCTTCTGCCGGCAGTGGTTGCCAAACTTCAGCCTCATTGTAAAGCCACTGCTTTCTCTACTAGCTAAAGATGTCCCCTTCCCGCTCCCTTGGACCCCCGAATGCCAATCCTCCTTCAAAGAACTTCGAGACGCCCTTTGTTCTGCACCAGTCCTAGGAACCCCCGATTATACCAAACCCTTCTCTCTCTACACTCACGAGAGGGAGGGATGCGCTTTGTCTGTCCTGACTCAAACCATCGGCCCCAAGCAACGACCATGTGCCTATTTCTCTACCACTCTTGATCCCGTAGCGAGAGCCATGCCTGCCTGCCTTCGAGCCGTAGCTGCCGCTGCTGTCTCTATCCGACAAAGTGAGGGGATCGTACTCTCGAATTCCCTCATGGTATTAGTGCCCCATGCTGTTGACACCCTCCTGAACCAAACTAAGACGCAACACCTGACTAGCGCACGACTGACTGGATACGAACTGACTCTGCTTGCACCCCACATCACGCTGAAAAGATGCACCACGCTGAACCCAGCCACCTTGTTGCCTCTGCCCGAAAATGACCCAAATGTCCCCCCTATACATGACTGTGTGACCCTCACGGACGAACAGACTAGGAGTAGAGTTGACCTCCGAGACACTGCCTTCCCAAACCCTGACGGAGCGCTATGGGTAGACGGCTCTTGCATTAAACTCCCCGACGGCACCACCTCAGCTGCCTATGCAGTTACCACAGCCCGAACTGTAGTTGAAACCGCCCGCATCACGCAACGATCCGCACAGGCGGCAGAACTGATTGCCCTCACGCGAGCATGTATCCTAGCAAAGGGGACGACAGCAAACATTTACACGGACAGCCAGTATGCCTTCGGGGTGGTTCATCATTTTGGGCTCTTATGGAAGGAGAGGGGATTTCTGACATCTCATGGCACACCCATCCTGCACGGAGATCTAGTCTCCGCTCTGACTGAAGCGGTTCTCCTCCCCAAACGACTTGCCGTAATCAAATGCCAAGCACACAAAAAGGTGACAGACATCATTGGACAGGGAAATGCACTGGCCGACATCACTGCCCGAACCACAGCTGAGAATAGGACGACGACTCACATGTACGTGACTAGGTCACAAGCAGAAAAATGGACAGACGCTAGGGAAACTATTAGGGACATCCAAATGGCCAGCTCACCAGACGAATTGACTGAATGGGCACGGGTGGGATTAAAAGACGATGAAGGCTGCTGGCGGACAAAAGACACGAACAAATGGTTGCTACCCAACTCGTATCTGATCCCCATACTGACTATGACCCATTCCCCTGCACACATAGGATCTGCCCCTATGACCGAACTTGTCTCCCGAGTTTGGCATAACGATAGAATTGCAGACTCAGCCAAACCATTAGTCCAGCAATGTCTAGTCTGCCTGCAACACAACCCTGGGAAAGGAACTGTCATACCCCGGGGAGGGTTTGGGGTCCCCAACCATCCATTTGAAGTCCTACAGATGGACTATATCCAATTAGAGAGATGTCAAGGACTGAAGTATGTACTTTTTGTTGTATGCGCTTTTAGAAAATGGGTGGAAGCCTACCCGACGCGTGACAACACTGCCACTGCCACTGCAAAAGTATTACTGAAAGAGTTTTTCCCTCGCTACAGCCTTTGTCGTATTTTATGGAGTGACAATGGCCCCCATTTCGTAGCCGAGGTTATCCAGCTTATCCTGAAGGGGCTGGGGGTACGACAGAAATTCCACGCAGTTTTTCACCCCCAATTAGCTGGACTGGTCGAGCGACACAACGCCACATTGAAACTAAAACTGGCAAAAATAGTGGCTACCACAGGTCTAAAATGGCCAGACGCTCTTCCCCTGGCATTGCTGTCAATGCGTTCCACCCCCACCAAACACCACTTGACCCCTTACGAGGTCGTTTTTGGCCGACCCATGAGTATCTGGTCTGCACCCAAACCGACATCTATTCACGACGTCCTGGACGTCCTAAGTCCACATTTGTAAAGCGCACAATCACCCGTAAGGGTCTCTAGGCGCTGGGGGCCGTCGGGAAGATTAAGCGAGCTATTGCCCAGAGTCACATGGTGCTGGGCTAACCTGCCGCCGGAGCTGGGGATCGAACCGTGGTCCCCAGATTCCTGCGTCAGTCGCCCTGGCCGCGGCGCCACACCTCTCCCTCATGTCTAACTATCTGTATAACCTAACTAAAACGCTGTCTGTTATTCATCATCAGGTGCTGCAGGCCATCCCCGATGCTTCCAGGGGCCCCGGACATACCATCCAGCCTGGAGATTTCGTCCTAATTCGGAACTTCCAGCGGGAGAAGAGTCTGGAACCCCGCTGGACGGGCCCCTGGCAAGTTTTGATCACCACCCGAACAGCTCTTCGAGTGGAGGGAAAGCGCAATTGGCTGCACGCACACCACTGCAAGAAGGTCCCGTGGAATCTGACAACAACCGAAGGCGTGACCACGCAAGCAGAGCTCCTGAACAAAGATCGACCATCCCTGAGCTGCTACCCGGAAACAGACGCGCTTGAACTGGCAGCATATCCCGACCCCACTGTGCCATCCAGAGAAGGGTACAACCTGCGACGAAAGGAGGGAGCTTCGGCTAAATAGACCACTGACTAAGTTTATATTCTCAGAGCGGTGGCCTAACGCTACTAAGGTCGCCAGGAGAGAAGCCAAACGAAGTTTGTGGTTCTGCCCACTACCGAGCCCCCTTGAAGATGATGGAAGCGCCCGATACGAAGATGATGGAAGCACCCGACTTGAAGATGGTGGAAGCGACCGGATATCCAAAGACCCACTACAGGAACCCAAAGACTGACAAAATGCACAGTTCAAAGACTATTGCCTTCTTTGTTACCCTTCTCTTCTGTCTCCTCCTCATGACCACCCTCTGGATCTTGGAAGAAACCTCACCAGCACAAAAGACACTTCTAGCCACTGTACTACCTGTCACCGTGAAGGAGGAACACCACCTGATCTCTCTCTCACCTCAACTCCGAGAAAGACGTAAGGAGTTTTGGAATAACTCCTTCGTACAACTTTTGCACCAGCACAACCTTGCCGCCAATGCCACCAACTGCTGGATCTGCGGGTTGCTTCCGCATGCCACTGGTCATTCCATCCCTTTCATCCCCTCACCATTCTCTGTTCATGGCTCCTGCCTTGCCTGGTTGATTCTCCTGCAAGAGAGCTACAGAGATAAGACAATCTCCAGCCAAACCATGTCGCACTTTTATCAAGGGGTCTGGCTGAACGAAACAAAAAAAACGACTGCACCCTTTTGCCCACTGACGACCAACACCTCTGTTCACTTGGACATCCCAGCCAAAGAGCATGTCGAAATGCAGGTGTTCAACAACCCGGCCAGACCTACCTTCTCCTACCTCCGGAAACGAACAGCAGCCACCCTGACTGTGGCCCTATCTGTTGTCAATATCTCGGGCCTTGTATGCATCAAAGGCCTCGGGACACAATTTGTAGGTCACAGTGCCTGCAACATCACCAGAACCTTGGACACTACTGACCCACCCTCTTTTGTCACTTCTCCAAACATGTACTTTGTCTGCGGTACGAAAGCCTACACCTGGCTCCCAAAAGGCTGGGGAGGTACCTGCTATACTGCCTTCATCCTTCCTCCGACCTATGTGGCATCTGCAAACCACCACCGACAAAAACGAGAGAGAGACATTGAACAAGCCGACTCTGCCGGAGCACAGTTCCTGGACGCAATGAAGGGACTTGTTCCACTCTGGGGTCCAATGGCAAACAGCCGTGCCATCCGACATTTGACCCAGGCAGTTGAAACAACCATGAACATTACAGCTGGCATCCTCACAAATAACAAGGCCGAGCTTCAAGCGGTCCGCTTGGTGGCCCTTCAGAACCGCCTTGTTCTAAATGTGGTTCTAGCAGATCGTGGAGGGGCATGCCGCATCATAGGGTCTAGCTGCTGCACCTATATACCGGACAATTCACCCTCAGTGTACAAAGCCATTGAACATCTCCACAGACTTTCCTCAGAAGTCCACCAGGAACAAGAAGAATGGTCGCTTGGCGGATGGTTCTGGAGTACTGTAAAGAACTGGGGGTGGAGGTTGTTTACAATTATACTGATACCCGTTGTTGTGTTATGTGTGTTCTGCCTAGGAATTCAATGCCTGCCGCCTTTGTGCTCACTATGTGCAAACTGTATCTGCCCAAAGACTCTGGACTTTGACAAGGAACGCATGAGAGCATTGTACGACGTCGAGGTTGAGGATTTAATGAAGATCGATATCGACTAGACCAAATGGCTAGATATGTTGAAAAGGGAGGACTGTTAAAATCTGGTTTGCGATGTCAACATTATCGGCGCCATCTTGTCCCCTTTCAGACTCACGCTTACTTACAACAGCAGCCATCTTTTTGAAAACCATGGTCTCTCTGCCCACTGCCAATAGCCAGCGCGTCTCTCCCCCTCGCCAGCATCCCCCGCGCCCCGACAGCCCCCGGTCTCTCCTGCCTGGGCCATCAACGCACCTCCAACGCGACCCTGCCTCCGAGCCACATCCCGCGCTGAACCCTCTCACTCTTTCATCTCATTCATAGAACAGGCCCTTTTTGATAACCTCTTCTTCCCTGCCCGATTGTCCGGCCTGATCCCAGGCCATCACCTAGCCCAACAGATGCAGTTTATTGCCCCCTACAGTAGGACCTCGCCTCACATCAAAGGAGCGGGGATTAATCAATGCCTTCACACCCCAGATCCGACCGATCGCCCACATTCCTGTTCCCAGCGGAATGTCCAGCTGCGCGATAGCCATCATGCTGAGATTTGGGTGGGGACCTCTACTGTAGATATGTGTGAGAACGGGCCTGAACCGGGGATTCCAAAGATGCCTTTTTTGTACTTCAAAGCAATACCACGGATGTCATAAATGTAATAAAGCCATAAACTTGTGTATAAGAGGCCAGGGCTCAGAGATCCGGTTAGAGCACCTCGAGAAGATACCCTGTTGTCTGATTTGACGTGTTCTGCTCCGTCGGAATAAACTCCTGTTTCCCGCCTTCCAGTCTCCAGCGCCTGCCTCTTCATTTGGTAACCTTGAGTTGGGTGAGAGGCGGCTATCGCCGGGCAAACGTTGAAAAGGGGTAATCGATCTGACCTGCTTGCGCCCTTTTTCCACAGCTATACCAGTTGTTAAAGGCCCTGAGCTCGAGTTAAGGGCCCAAGGCTGAAGGGCTGCAAGGTTATTGGAGCATTCCACAACCTGAGGATAGCATGTTCTGAATTAAACATGCATTTGCAATGCAATCGGTCTCGCCTTTGGCACCTTGTATGTATTTAGGTATGCTGCACATTAACCTGGGGGCTGAAACATCTACTGTTCTTTAACATGGAGGGAAAGTAAGCACCAAACTGCGTGACACACCGGGTATGGGAAATGAGAGAAATATTGCCTTTCAGCAGGAAATTGTATAGTCCAAAGATCTGTTTTTAATGTAAAATCAGGGCCTTCGGTGGTCATATCACAGAAAATACAAGATTCAAAAAAAATATTATTGTCTACACGTGCTTGTGGAAGACAGTTTCTATGGACTGGAATCTAGAGAATGCTAAAGTGATTCTGGTATGTTACTGAGCTCTGCCGGTCGTTTTCTATCAAAACAGTTAAATAGAGGCAGTTGCCAGAATTTTTTTAAAAATGAAGTCCCTCAGCAGAAAGCGATTCTGGTATTTTCCTGACCACTGCTAGTCGTTTTCTATCAAGACAGTTAAATAGAGGCCGTTAAACAGAAAAAAAAGTCCTTAAGCGGAAGCAGACAAGTCCTAGGGCTGATCTCCAGGGCCCACAAAGTACATACACATATAAGTATATTCTTAAGTATATACAAGAGATCTTGAATGCTCGACCTAAAAAGGGAGAAACAGAAAGAGAATCATTGAAATGTTGGGGCAGAAGGCTTATACCAGCCATTATAAGCATTGAGCCACTTTGTTGTCTTCAATGGACCTCCCGACATTCAAGTGTTCGAATAATGCTTTAACTTCTTGTAAAAAAACATTTTCTAATATTTCACCAGTTTATGTGCAATTTCCTTATCTGGCCTGTCCCTACTTTTGTGAACTTCCTTGAACCCTTGAAAAAGGAAGTGACTGCAGAGGAGGACAGGAAGTGAAGTCTTCAAGTTCATGGCTTCCTCTTAAGACTTCTTCACCGCACTTCTTAATGAATAAGGTGGGCTTGCACGTTTGTGAATAAGGAGGGTAGCCAGTACCGTAGGCCAGTGGCAAGGATGCAACCAGAAAATAAAATACCCTCCACTTTGACCTACATGGCTCCCACTGAGTGAGTGAGTGCGCAAGCGAGTGAGCAAAGCATTCAATCCAGACCCATTAAAGGACGGTCCCCAGGATCTGTTCCCCAAATAAAGTTTCCTTCCTTTGTTTCCTTCCCTTTTCTCCATTGCATTTTTCTTTCTTTCTCTCCATTTATTCTTTACAATGACCTTTCAAGTCTGTTCTCTTTTTATCTTTCTTTCATTCTTTTCATTCTTCTTTCCTCCCCCTCAATCCAACCTACACTGGTATCTAACGAAGGGTTATTCTACACTTGATTGGTTAAGAAAGGGGGTGTGAACAGCCATGACGCTGTGGCTCCACCTAGACTCAGGGTTCCAAGTGCAAGAGTTGTGAAGAGCAGCTGTCTCTTAACAACACCTAGCGCTTGGCCCAGTCATGCTGAACATGTTCTTACCTAGGGCAAACTATCTGCATATCAAGCGTAGGGCCTTCTTGGCTTCATTCTGGTAACCAGAGGCCTAAGCGGCTCACAGTGGCCGCAGTCTTCGGGGGCTAAAGCAGCCGCCAGCCCATGGTGGCTGTGGTTGCCCAGCGCTGCGCATACTGGGGCTTGTGCTAGTTTGATGATGCACTGTTGCCTAGCAATGCACCAAGACAGGCACTACGGTGGCCAGCTCTGGGGTCCTTCTGAGTCAATATTTAAGGTCTGGTCCCTGACTGGAGACATTTCGTTGTACAACATGGTCTCTCCAGGGAAGAGAGGCGCTAGCGGGCAGTGTAGAGATGTTGCCTTCTCCCAGTGATGTGGGCTCTAAATCTGCTGTTTTATATCGAAGGACGCATAGGGGTCAGCAGGATTTATGTACTTTATGTTTTCTACATAAGAACACTTTACACAAGTTAATGAGTTGGTACAATAAATAAAGCACTAATTACAAAATACTTTATAAAAAAACTGAGCAAGTAAATAGATCCTGGAAAAGTCAGTGATGAGAAGAATATACATATAAATAGCATGCTTAATAAATTAACAAGTTTCAGACTTAATATCAAGTAAAATGAAATTAAATTAAAATAAACCAAAGCCCTTCTGTATGTGTAAACCGCGAGCAGCAACGTTTACCACAGTCCTGCACATGAAAAATGCTAGAGACGTCAAAATCACACTATGTGAGAGGTGATCGCGCCTACTGACGACATGCAACTCATACTCTCTTTCTCTGACAAAGCACCCCAGTACATGAAACAAGTTATTCCCTGCAGGAGTGAAGTTGCTAACTGGAAAACTGGCAAGTGTCTCAAACTCAACAATAACAAGCTAGAAGTAGGGATCTTTGGCAACAACACAGGACTCAAGTCGGTGGCCGGCTGAACCACACCAAGAACCTCAGAATAATGATTGACAGCCATCTGGCCATGACCACACGAGTCAACAACGTCCACACCCTGAAAATGCACAGCACAATCTTCCAATGACTCCCAAGCAACAACAGAAAAACTGCCAGTCACACACTATTCACCAGCAAATTGGACTACAAGAAACCTTCTACATCAGGATCATGAAGCAACTAACTAGAAGACTACAGACCATCCAGAACTCGGCAGCCAGGGTCATCCTCAACCTCCCACACAGAACTCTCATCACCCTAGACGTCCAGGAGCTCCACTGGCTCCTGATACACAAACATGCTCATTACAAACTCCTCACACACATTCAAAGCACTGCATAACTCAGGCCCACCTACCTGAACAGATGCATCTCCTTCCATGAACCACCCAGAAACCTCTGCTCTACAGGACTCCTGCTTGTATACATCCAACACATACACAGAACAAGATCAGGAGGATGAGCGTTCTCTTACATCTCTCCTAAAGCATGGAATGACCTACCACTCTACATCAAAGCCTTCAGCCCCTTTCTTGAATTCCTCAAGAAGCTGAGCCCTGGCTTTCTCAGTGATTCCTCAGTGATGAGGAAGTTGGCCTTTAAATTGGGGGTTGTCCCAGGTGAGTAGTCATGCACATATACTGTGGATTCCTTAAGTCTCTGCCTAACAGTTGCCACTGATATCTAGACACAAAGCTAGTAGAGTTGACCGCTGGCAGGTTCCTACCCTACTACTCTTTTATGGTGTGGGTACAACAGGAGATCGGGCCTCACTCTCTCAACACCTGGCTGATGCTAGGCTGACTTTGACTCTTTGTGGACCACAATAAGCATAAATAGTACTGATTCTCTAATGATGTTGCTGGGGCATCCATAACGTTGATGTCTCGATTGACACCTCTCGCTTGTGAATTGTGGCTGCCAGTATTGGGAGGAGAAGAGAATGGTGCGAGCTCCACCCCAATGCCATTCAATGAATTTCAATCTTTGTATTTTAAGTTGGCCTCCGGCTCTTTAAGGGACAGTGGGACATATTACCAAGCAGGGTGCTAGGAAATTATCGCCGCTTTAGCGGCCGTTTTCGGCCACTAAGCGTCGATAATTCTATTGCTCTATTAGCAAGCTGTCGCTAACAGCAGTTAGCGACAGCTTTAGGCGATAGCGAGCAGTTTGGGTCCTGCTTTGCATGTCAGCGATATTTATCGCTAATGACATGCAAAGTGGGCGTACCCAACATGTTAGCGCCAAAAACTATTGCCTGCTCTGACCAGTTCTTAGCCATGTTATCCAATGGGAGGTGGATAACATGGCTAAGAGCATGTTGTCGCTAATGCGTGAATATCGCTGTATTCTCAGCGATATTCACGCTATCTCCGGAAAATGTATCGCTTTGGAGATAAACGTTGCTAATAGCACGTTATCTCAGCGATAATTTCCGGCGATGCTTAGCGCTAAAAAATTCATTGCTAAGCCTAGTTAGCGATAAATATCGCTAATCGTTGGTAATATGCCCCAGTGTGTTTACAACAAAAATATTTGAGTTTACTAAATGCAGATACAGGGAGGGGGAGGTGCTGCTCATTGCAGCCCCCCCAACTTGGAATTTGCTACCATTGTAGGGGTGTCGTAAAATGACTGCAGCCTCAAAATTATAAATGAATAAAGGGTGAGTTTTTTCAGCACCACATGAATGGGCATTTGATGCTGCGAATGATTAGCGATGCAGCGTAACACGATGGTGGGTGACAAAGTATCTATCGGTGTGCAAATCTGTTCTAAATGATCATACCAAAAGGGTGCGCCAACGGCAAGGACCATGAGCGGAGTAGCCTCGAGTCAGACTTTGGTGCTCCCCAATTGGATCTGCCACTGCTATTCAGGTACAATGATCAATGCGGAAACATTCTCATAAGAGTGACATACAAGTATTGTCATTTGAAGTTTTATATAACTATGTAATAGGCAATAACATAAAATATGCCATCTGCAAAGTTGCAACAAAAATGTACAGAGATTATAAGTAGAAAGAACTCTGCAAAGTTCCACGTAGGCATCGATCCGCCTTAAAACGGTGGCGAATAAGTGGGTTCCTTTTACAGAAGAATACATGCCCTGCTATGAGCTTTAGACAGAGACATTTATACATTCTATACGGGTGCATGGTTCTCAAGACATGCACCAAGAGGGAACGAGCAAGAAGAAACATTTTACTACAGAATGCATTCAAAGATTCTCTCAAGGTGGTGGTACATTCGATCTCAGTCATTCTCACAGATAATACGAGCATCTCAATTGATACATTGTATGGCCTTGGCCTGGGACAACTGAAATGTCCTTGGTTAGGTACAATGAAAGAAGTCTCCGAAAGCTCCCTGTTTATTTGAACAGCAGCGATAGTCATCATGTGATACATTGAGACGTTAGTGCACGATGGAGGACAGTGTAAACACAATCTAAGGACCTGATTTAAATTTCAGCAGACGGGTTACTCTGTCACAATAGGGATGGATAACCTGTCTGCCGAAATTTAAAACCCATAGGATGTAATTGGATTTATATTTCGGAAGACTGGATATCGGTCACCGTTGTGATGGAGTAACCTGTCTGACGAAATTTAAATCAGGCCCTAAATTAGCGTAAGATTAGTTCATTTGCCTTTATTGCAAGAAAGAATTAAAAACATCTCACAGAGTCGATATGCAAAAACCACTGACTTTTTAGCGTCCTCTCCTCAGTGCATTGCACACAAGCTCTCTAGTAGTAGCCCGGTGGCCCAACCCTATTTCTCTGGGTCTAACATTCTTTTGTTTATTAACTTTAACCAGGTAACTGAAACTATGCAGGCCACTGTCCTCTGCTGAGCTCAAACCTATATTTATATATAGCAAGCTGTCTTGTGAAGTGAACCCTGACAACGTGTCACTGACACATTTACACGTCTGTGGCCTCCCAAGAGTTCCTGGCTTGAGCCTGAACTGCAAGGTAAACTCTTGAACTTTGAAACCTTTATTCACCAGGTCCTCGTGAATCTCCAACTGTTGCCTGTGGTGTCCCTGTGAGTCAGTCCACTAACATCACGCCTAGAACTTCTACAAAATCCAGCACTATCAGGTTTCCAATTTAAAAGATTAGATTTTATTCTCAAGAACTATGGGCCAGATGTATATTGGTCGCAACCTGCTCTGCGAATGGAAGAAGGGTTGTACGCTATGTACAAAAGCCATTCGCAAAACTAAAATTGCGATGTGGCCAATTTGCTACTTGCACATTTTAGCAAACAAAATAGCGAGTTGGTATTAGGGAGTCACTAATACTGAATTGCAAACAGGATGTATAAGTGAGTTGCAAATAGTGAATAGTGGCTATTTGGCTCATTTCCAAGTGTATTTTACCACCAATTGAAACCAGGTGGTAAATGGGTGCAAGCTATAAAAACAGGCCCAGAATGCACCACGGCTGTCCACAATGGCTGCCCTGTACCTGATAGCAAGGAGGATGCTCATACGGGCTGCTCAGTGGAGAAGGAGGCAGAGAGAAGTCAGTATTTTCCGAGCCAGACTGACGCTTTTCGAACAAACAGAAGAATACATTTAAGACCAATACAGGCTAAGAAGCAATTTTATTCTGGATATCATAGACCTTTTAAAGCCACATTTAGAAAGCAGTACTCTGTGCAATTATGCCATCCTCACCCATATTCAGGTGTTGTGCTGATTGCATCTATTAGACATTGGAAGTTACCAAGATATGATAGCTGTTGCAGGAGGGGAGTGTCAAAGTACGCTTTGGCGTTTCTTCAGAAGTCTCCAAGATGCCATGGTTATTTACATCCACCGGCACGTATACCTGCCCAGGAATGAAATGCAAAGTACAAGACTGCAATTTTACTGGATTTCCAATTTTCCCCCATTTCATAGGGTGTATAGATGGGACATGTGCTCTTATGTCCACCATCTAGTTAGGAACCGGAAAAATAGCCATCCCTTTAACATTCAAGTGGCATGCAATGCCACAACATTATCACTGATAGTGCCACAATATCCAGGAAGCACCCATGATAACTCCTTCATGTTTAGGCACAGTGGAATTTACAGATGACTGCCACGAGAGATGTTTAATGACGGATATCTATTAGATACTGAAAATAGATGTTGAAACATATATATATATATATATTTTAATGCTTTATTAAAAGAGTAAAACGATGTAAAACAACAGTACAGAATCAATATTAGCAGGAAACAATGACAACTGAGAATATGATGAAAAAAATGGTAGAAAAGTAACCCTATGAAATAAAACCATACTTAATACAAGTGCATTTTAAAGGTTGAAAAAAAATTGTAATTGCCCAATCCACACAAAATGCCTGTTGCCTCACACCAATGTACGTATTTGCGCTCAGTATGGCTTCCACGGCAGTGGTAATCTGGCCAAGGTCCATCAACACATCTCACTGAAGTTCCCTATTTCAGGCTGTAGTGTCATCGTACGCTTTGATATGGCCGAGGTGGCATGTGCACGCCTTCTAATGGGCCTTCTTAAGGCACCCATACGCAAGGCACGGATGCTCTCTGCGCCTCTGACTGATAGTGTCCTCTGCCATCTGTGTGCACAGTTTCTCTAGGACACTAGTTAGGGTGTCCATTTTAGTGGCCACTGAACTGAAACCCACTGATATTGCATGCTGAACGTCATTTGTTTGTGCTGCAGGCGGTGAATCTGCAGCATGGACGCCTCAAGGCCACCAATCAGCGCTTGCCGTGCTGCAGGTGCCTGGGACCCAGAATGCTGGTGTACATGAGAAATATCATGTTGCATAAGTGCAGGCACGGCAGTACTCTGGTGTCGGGCCCGACAACTTGCGGCTGGATTGAAGTGGTGGCTGGATGGTATCCTCATCCTCAAATGATGGCAGCTGTGGAGAGAGAGACGCGCCACTGGAGTGGGCATGCGTTGGTGTGGGCAGACACTTCACCACTACTGCTTCTTCCTCCACCATTTAGGCCTCTTCTTCTCCCTCATCAATACATGTCTGACATTGAATAGTGTGTACTTTCTACTACAAGTCCCATGATGCACCATAAGGGACACTTTAGCTATGTAATGGTCCCATACTGATCTGCTTGTATCAGGTATTATCCTACATGCCGGTAGTATATACAATTATATAGATGTACACTTAATTTGCGATGGTGCAGATGCAGAAGTGTCAAAGCTTTTTTCATAAACAAAAGGAATCCACTAGGTTGGGTTCGGTTGTCACTACAGTGGTGGGGAGCAACCAGTGTTGTTTAAATACCCCTCACACACCAACAGGCCCCTTGGTGTCATGCTTCATCATCGGGGTCTTCGCAAACCTCTACGGGATGCGGCGTGCTACGACTCACGACTACGTAGGAGCACTGTAAGTGAACTATGTGCTGGTGTGTGTGGGTAGTAAAATGTGAGTGGTGAGGTGAAAGTGAAATGTTAAAAAATACCTGGCTCGTAAGTACAGAAAAAATGTATTTAGTCTTCGGCTGGTATTATTAAAAAGTGCAAGAGAGGTTGTTTTCTACTGATTAGGGTAAAACAACCTCACAAGTGCGTCGACATGTTTCGGAGTAGAAAACTCCTTCTTCAGGACAAGGATGTGCACTACTTATCCTCACCTTACTCACATGTATGCAGATGTTAAAGTGTGCTCTACAAAATGTACCTATCTGTTTTATTAAAGGTCATTAAGTCCGTTGCGCCCAATTGGCGATGAACTGAACTTATAGTAATGGGCCAAATAGCCTCATGAGCCAGAAGCGTGGTATTGGGGGTTTCCTGTTCTGCCCAGTGTGGCAACGGTTACTGCAAAGCCTGGTTGGCTCTCATCCCCTCAACGCGGCTCCGACGTAGAGCGCACTTGTGAGGTTGTTTTACCCTAATCAGTAGAAAACAACCTCTCTTGCACTTTTTAATAATACCAGCCGAAGACTTAATACATTTTTTCTGTACTTACGAGCCAGGTATTTTTTAACATTTCACTTTCACCTCACCACTCACATTTTACTACCCACACACACCAGCACATAGTTCACTTACAGTGCTCCTACGTAGTCGTGAGTCGTAGCACGCCGCATCCCGTAGAGGTTTGCGAAGACCCCGATTATGAAGCATGACACCAAGGGGCCTGTTGGTGTGTGAGGGGTATTTAAACAACACTGGTTGCTCCCCACCACTGTAGTGACAACCGAACCCAACCTAGTGGATTCCTTTTGTTTATGAATATTGTTAGGGGAGACAGAATCCACTTCTCCCTCTCCCTCCCCCCTTTGTTTATTACTCGAAGTGTCAAAGCTGCCAGAACCAACTGCTGCCTCTGCCTCCCGGGACGTCTCTACCATTGGCTCCAGTGTCGAGGGTGGGGTACAGTTAAGGGACCTCCTCCTGTTGCATGAGGCTCACTCAGGTGTGTTGCCACCCTTTCTTTGGTAGGAGACCAGAGATCATACCACCTCCTCCGCATTTCTTCCACAGAGCGCTGTGCCCCACCTACAGCTTTTATTTTCAGCTGCATGTCCTTCCAGATGTTGCATTTGTGGGTCTCAGGCACAGTAATTGATGCTCATGGTTGGTACAGCTCTCCTCAGTTAGTATCTTCAGTTCTTTTTCAGAGAGCTTCAATTTGCGCTTTTGCCCCCTGCCTCCTTCTCTGCCTGCTGGCCGGCCATTGCTGTGGCTTTTATTTAGGCTCCTCAGGTCACTTGGATTGCTCAGCGGTTCTCCCCTGCTCACTCTGCGTGCCCCTCCCGGCCTCTCCTGGGCAGCACTTCCTGTTTGTGCGATGATCTCCCTGACCCCGGAAGCGGTATCGCTATTTTGTTAATGCAGTCACTATTTGTAACCGCATTCGCAAATTGCGACTGAATAGGTAATCGAAAACTGCCATTTCCTATTTAGCGATGCAACTTATTACAGAGTCGCAAATTCTGGCTGCCTGCAACCTCACATGCCATTTAGCAATTAACTAATTACGAATTGCAAACATTTGCAATTAGGAAATCACTAAATGGTTATTTCGTACATCAGCCCTCCAATGCGGTGTCCTCCAAAGAATAGAGGGACATATTATCAAGAAACGGCGTTAAAATTATCGCCGCTTTAGCGGCAGGAAACTGCCACTAAAGCGCTGATAATGGGCTTGATAATATGCACTTGTGAATACCTATAGAAGCCCATGTTCTGGTGTGAACCTGGGCTTCTATTGCAATTCTCAAGGGCATATTATCAAGCCCATTATCGCCGCTTTAGTGGCAGTTTCCTGCCGCTAAAGCAGCAATAATTTTAAAGTTATTCTTGATAATACGCCCCAGAGTACTTTCTCGTATTGTCCTTGCGTTATGCGTAGTTATGCATTCACGGACCAGGTAATTTCTGTCGCAGTGCAGGCCTTGACAGCAGCACACCAACGTTTGTGAGTATCTGGAGGCCATGTAGGCTTAGTGTTCCCATCGAGCTGCAAGAATAATATGTCCACTTAGGCAGTACAGCCCGTGGACAGAATTCACAGAAATACTAATAGGGTCTGTGACTTTAATTAGGGCCAGCACGCTCTACTAATGTCTTTATAGGGATTGGTGTCACTACAACGCGGTTTTTTACAACGCATTCCGTTACATCGGAATTTTTACAACGCAGGATCCATTACATCGGATGCCATTACAACGCATGGCATTACATAGCAGATGCTATTACAACGCATGGCATTACATCGTAAGTATAGGTAAGTATAACTTTTTAAAAAAAATGTAATTAAGTTAATTTAATTAATTTAATTTAATTAAAATACATTTTAAAATAGTAATTAATTTAATTTAATAGATTTAAATCTATTTATTTAATTTAATTTTAATAAAAATTGTAATTAATTTTAATTAATTAATATAATAAATTAATTTAATTTAAATATTTTTAAAATTGTAATTAAATTAAATTAATTAAAATAATTTATTTAATTTAATTAATTTAATTAAAAAATGTAATTAATATAATATAATTAATTTAATTTAATAAATATATTTTAATTAATTTATAAATGGTAAATATAATTTAATTAGCCCTAAGCACAAACCCAACCCTGAACCCTAAAACACCCCTGTACCCCAAAACCCAAACCCAACCCTAAAACCTAAAAATACCCCTGTACCCCAAAACCCAAACCCTGCCCTGAAACCTAAAAACACCCCTGTACTCCAAAACCCAAACCCTGCCCTGAAACCTAAAAACACCCCTGTACCCCAAAACCCAAACCCTGCCCTGAAACCTAAAAACACCCCTGTACCCCAAAACCCAAACCCTGCCCAGAAACCTAAAAACACCCCTGTACCCCAAAACCCAAACCCTGCCCTGAAACCTAAAAACACCCCTGTACCCCAAAACCCAAACCCTGCCCTGAAACCTAAAAACACCCCTGTACCCCAAAACCCAAACCCTGCCCTAAAACCTAAAAACACCCCTGTACCCCAAAACCCAAACCCTACCCTAAAACCTAAAAACACCCCTGTACCCCAAAACCCAAACCCTGCCCTAAAACCTAAAAACACCCCTTTACCCCAAAACCCAAACCCTACCCTAAAACCTAAAAACACCCCTGTACCCCAAAACCCAAACCCTGCCCTGAAACCTAAAAACACCCCTGTACCCCAAAACCCAAACCCTTTAATTATAATTAATATTAATTAAATTTATTAAATAAAAATTAAATACTTACCTATACTTACGATGTAATGCCATGCGTTGTAATAGCATCTGCTATGTAATGCCATGCGTTGTAATGGCATCCGATGTAATGGATCCTGCGTTGTAAAAGTTCCGTTGTAATAGACTCCCGTTGTAAAAGTTGCGATGTAACGGTGCATCACCCTTTATAGTGACTGCCAGACACAGTTTTAGCAGCTGGACAGTGTGTAGTATAATACAACTCACAGAGCATATGAAAAGCATAGAAAGAGTAAAAGGCTGGAACATCATGAGTCACTGACGAGGCAGGGACAGAGCTAGGAGACGGCTCGAGGGATACAGCTGGCAGCAGGGCAGTTGTCCTTTTATTGTACCTTGTTTTCACCTACAGATAGCTGGTAGCTATTTGTGAAATACCTCTTGTGGACCAAGCCCAACCTTGCAGTGGGTGTAGAAGAGCCCTCTCACTGCTTACCATTGGTTGGCCTTCCTGTCACTCTTGTCAGCTTGTTTCTGATTGACTGGATTTCCTTCCTCTAGTGTTTGTTCCTCCCCTGGAGCATCGCTTCTTTCCCGTGGGCAGTTATAGTTAGTTACACATCAGAAGCTTCACAAACCTGCTATTTACCACAAAATTTTTGTCTAGAAAGGTGTACATGACTTTAAAGATCCTCAGATCACTCAGATGAGTGTAATGAAATGAAAGTTACATTATATAGAACTGTAATACATCTTCAGACCAGCAGAGGCATTGTGAGCTTTGTTTCTACTGATCAGCCCTGCACCATCTTTTCTCTAGACACTCCCCTCCCCTGTCACCGACGTGTAAGAAATTCTGATTCTGTCATGGGCAGTCATGCCTTTTTCTAAACAGAATGCGTTCCACCGCACATCTGCACACACTTCTGATGCTGTGATGGATTAAACTAAGTATTTTCCTAATGCACACATGCAGCAGACTGTGGCCCTCTCTGTGAAGGGCCATTTATACATAAGATTCTGAGCAAAGGGTTTCATTCAAATTGATTTTTACTGCCAACTTTGCATTCATTATTTTACAAGAGTCAAAGGATGCATTAACTGAGGTCACTTACAGAGTAAGGAAGTAGTCACATCCGCCCGGTCATGGAAATCCCTCCCGAATGCACTAATGACCTGGAAGAAAGGTGCCTCTATTAAAAGAACGGTCACTTGATGCTTTTATAAGGGCTGCAGGATAGGTATCCTGTGACGGCGATAAGGTGAAATGTCAAATGATAACAAAGCCGGGCTGGGGCACCAATAGCGGAGGGGTTGGTATTGTGGATCTTACCTTCTTCTACCCAAGACCAATGGATGTCCAACAGGCTGTGAATAACGACCCGGGTAGTTTTAGTTACTTTCCCTTGCTAGGGAGAGTCCCCGACCCTGTGCCAATGTTACGACCAAACTTTCACAATGGTCAAATCTATAAGCCCCATGATGGGACAAGAAATTTGGGTTGGGACTGGTGACGAAGCCGGGTGATTCCCTGAGTACCGGGGGAGATATGATAAAAAAGGGGGACTTGTGTGGGAACCCAATTGTGCCTAGTTTGGACACAAGAGTGTCCCCAAAAGAGGTGAACATCGGTGGGAAGACTGTGAGTCCGAGGGTAAATTGTGGGGCCTGTATGTATAGTATGGGGCGAGAGGAAGTATTTTTAGAAAATACTAGTAACTCCCAGGAAACTGTTAATAACTCTCTGGACTTTGGGATAGTCCATGAAGGAAATACTGAAAGCCCAACTAACCTATCTTCCACATTAGTCCCCGAGGTCGGAGCCAGAGTTGGCCCAATCCCGGGGAAGTTCTTCTCGTGGAACATTGCGGGGCTATCTAGCCGGTTATTGTCCCAAAACTGGATAGATTTTATCAAGGGGTTTGAAGTGTGTCTATTTCAGGAGACATGGGCGTGTGAGCCTATTTTTTTACCAGGCTATTTAAACCCCAGCAAGTAGAGGTGCAAGGGGCCGACCTATGGGAGGCTTAACAGTTTGGGTTAAGCAAGGTATACAAATTAAAGTAGAAGTCCTGGACTTGGGTTCCAAGGACATCCAATTGTTAAGAATGACATCGGATAAGTGGGGTGTGGTAGACATTTATAACATTTATGCCAGGGGTACCAACACTGGGAGTTCACCGACCCTAGAGGCCTTGTATACTTTCCTTGAATCACAGTCTCTGGGAAATAGAGTGGTAGTGGCTGGCGACCTAAATAGGACATTTGAACCGTTGGATAACACTGAGAACCCACTAGGCCAGGAGGAGGACACCCTATGGGGTGTTCCAACCCTAAATTTGGTTGCAGTCAAACGGTGGACGAAGGACATATTACTACTAAATGCTATGTGTCTGAAATACGGGCTGAGGGCCTTAAATGGAAGAACTATGGGCGACCAGGAAGGTGTTTGTACATTTTGATAATGGCTATAGCAAAAGTAGAATAGACTACGTCATTTGTAGCCTTAATTTATGGCAGGGGGTATGCGATATGAAAATTGAGGGTAGATTGGAAAGCGATCACAATCCCCTCTGTGTCACCCATAATTGGTGGACGCCTATGACATGTTGTTCGCAACCTTGTGATGGAGTGTTGCCCGATATAGCCAACGACACACGTAGACTTAATTGGCCAAGTGTGTTGGCGAATGCGGAGTCCATGGATTTTATAAACACAGAGGTGGATTCTGCAATCGGCGCCATTGAGGCAGCAAGCCCTATAACCCCAGGGTCTAGGTCAATTACAGATATACATAACAAGTTCTTCTCCCTTTTAAAACCTCACTTTATTAGACCTTTTAATGCAAATAGGAAAGTTTCACCCAAACTAGCTAGGTGGTTCAATAAGCAGTGTAGGGTAGCCAGACTAGCATTGGGTAGAGCAATTAAAATTAAAACCAGGGATAAGGTTGCGATCTGTGTAGCCAGGAAGCAATATAACGTTAGTGTTCGCCTGGCTAAGAAAAAGTGGGATGAAGACCACTGGGAAGAATTGCTTGAGGCCTCGGGGGCTAAGGACTCCAGGCTTTTCTGGAATATTGTAAAATGGGGTAGAGGCGGCATCCCAAATAAACCAGACAATAATGTCGATGAGGCGGCCTGGGTGGAGTACTTCAAACCCCAGTATGCAGAGGTAAAGGAAGTCATGGACGTGGAAGCAATTCTACCAGTATTTTGCATTGGAAGTTTGTTTTCCCCGAAAGAAGCTGAACTTGTAATTAGTAGCTTGCAAGGGGGTAGGGCACCGGGTTTAGATGGGATACCCTCCGATGTTTTTAAAAACGATAAAGTGCGATGGGCCAGGTACGTGACCCTACTTGGAAATGCCATCGCAATGGGGGTTGCAATCCCAGAAACATGGAAGGGAGCAATTATTATACCCATCTTTAAGAAAGGAAATCGGTCACTCCCGGCCAATAAGTTTGATTGCCACTGTTGTGGTTCTGAAAATCTGGACCCTGTCGTCATCCCGATAACGAGGTCCAATACCCGTGTCACAAAATATCAACGTACCATGACGAATTTGGTGTCAGCGAACCGATAATGATTAGGACATCATTCCTATGCATTTGCGTCATGATCGAGGCATGCTAACACCCCTGAATCGTAGTTTCCGTCCCGACCCCTCAGACTCCATTTTGTAAACGGTATCCATCTTGTGTCTTGCCCTCATGATAAGTCCATTAAAGGTCGAGCTTGATCTAAAAGGACACGTCCACCTTCCCTGACTCCCCCCTGACCTGTCCCAACTGACTTGATCGCCTTTAGCCAAACCTGTCTGGGCAGCCCCTCGCCCAGTGGCCAAATGCGATAGCATCGATACATACCATTCCTCAAACCATTCACTACATACAAACCATGCTTTCTACAAACACCCACCTGTCCTGTTCCCGGTTTATGGCCAGTTTTATGACTAGGAGGTGCCTTCCTTTATTGGGGTTTCATCGATATCTGATGGGAGTTCCGGGCTTGGCTAAGTAATCTATCACGCATTGGACATCTAAAATACGGGCTTGCCTACATGACTTCGCTCTTTTGTATTATTGTAGAAATATGTGTATAGCCATATCATAACCTCAAGAATTCTCGTTCGCAGCTATTATTTCTGTATGTAAGGAGAAGGCTGGTTCTGTAAAAACGAACAGTCTCCTGAGAACACATGACCCGTGTTTGTCGTGCTTCTAGGACACCTATTACTTGGTAGCTATCAATAAAATTCGATCTCTGACTCGACTAGAAGACTCCGTGTTTCTGTGGTCCGGAACAGGGAGAACTCAGAGTTCTTCGGGTGTTATCCCCTGGCACCAAACGGGTTCCTAAAAACCCGTTACCTCAGTTGGCGCCCAACTCGGGGCGGTATCAAGCGGCGACGGTCCAAGCCAGATGTTCGTGAGGAGCTTCGTGTGAAAATTCCGGAGGACGGCCAGCCACTTCAGCGACCCCTGTATGTCGACGTGGTTCCGAAGGTCTTTGCTGCGAGGTTCCCCGCGTCCCGACGGCTACGAAGGACTGCTGCCCTGACGATCGCCTTGTTTTGGACCCAGTGATCCTTGGTAGAGCGAAACGATAGACGAGTCTTCTAGCGACGTCACCGATCTTCAAATACTTCAGTTAAGTATAAGTGGAGCGTCTCCCAGTCCTTAGTTTGTCCTTAGTTTTTTGGTATCCTCGAGATACGCCTTGATTTGGTACTTGCAAGCCCCAAAGCCGAAGGACTTGTGTTTTCACGAGAAATATCGTAATTGATAATCCTTTGAAGTTTGAAGCTAGACTAGTGAGCAAAGATGCCTGGTTTTAGCAGACTTGGAAACTTGTTTTGTCTTGGTTATAGTAAGGACTCCCGATTAGAGGATTCCTGTCCGGTTCCTCCGATTGGAACTCCAACATATGAGCTCTACGTAAAGCACGGCGTAGGCCCTATCACATATAATGAAGTATGGATAAAATACACCCGCAAGGATGGTGTTTTAAAATGGCCTCAATATGGTAGTTTCGACTCAGAAATATTAGATAACCTAGAGGTCAAATTATTTAAGAGAAAAGCCCGGCCGGCGATGTTTGACTCTTTTCGCTTATGGCGCAAAGAAGCCAAACAGAAAGAAATAAAGTTAGCGAAAAAGAATAAAAGAGGTATGTCGATGGTGCAAGCTGCCGTTGCATACAGGGATAACGAGGAAGAGCAAGAAAGCGAACAAATACTTAGGAGCAAGAAACTAGCAGTAGATAAATGCTACCCGATGTTACCAAATAAGGGACAAGGTCAAGAGGAAAGATCCGAGAAAGATCCATTAATGTCCCACTTGTTAAGCTCACCTCCACCGTATGCGTTAGACGCTACTACAACGCCAAAGCGTTTTTCTATACCACGCCCCGGCGCACGAAACACAGCTTTTGCACACACGCCAGCTACTGTTCAGCTGGTTCCTACTTCTCCAGCGCAGCCTTCTCAAGGGCCGCCATCTTTGCTACCTACCCCATCTACTTCTACGACTTTGCCTACAGCTCCAGCTATTGTCTATGATACCACGTCTGCTACTACTTCAACTTCCTCTACTATTGCCTCTACTTCTTCTTTGCCTCAGCCTGTTTTTTCCAATGCACTTGCTCCTCCGCAAGCTTCTCCTTCTATTAGACAAAGAGTGACAGGTACCGTCACTGGTCTGCTTTCACCTTTCTTCGGGTCGCCTAAGACGACCCCTAAAACAGAAGATAGACAGTTACGTAGTCAACTGCCTGATTACGAGGAAAGGAAAGTGCTAAATGAACTAGCCCGTAAATGGATTACGGATACTGTTAGATATGATGTTCAGTCTGTTATGGAAGTTTTCCGTCAATGGAACGCACCCACTCAGAGATACGTATTCGAAGAAATGTGTGTATATCTGGGCGAAGATTTGGAGACAAATGATCCCACATACACAATGAACGAACTATGGCGTACACGCTTTAAGTTCCACGAAGGCATGATTACAGGCAGAGATGTTGAGAAAGCGATATAGTTATTACTCTCTTATAGGAGTAAAGGAAACGTCTCTAGATCATTGTACGAAGACGACGTATCAGATAGGAAAAGAGCGAGACAGTACCCCATGAGAGAGGTTCCTCCGGTTTGGGAGGAAGGCGATGCAAATGTAGTACCGCCAATTCTGCCTCCTTTCCAGCGTTTATGGGTACATGTCCCCTGGAAACGATCCGAAGTCTTGGCGCTCAAGCAGACATTGCCTGATCCTCGTAAAAACCCGACTGGGTATTATAAGGAGTTATCGCAAACTGCAAGCTCATGTATAATGAATTTAGCGGACATAGACATGCTGTTTGGGAACGTTGTCCCACATCCTCTATGGAGCAAAATACGCCATACGAACCATGCCCAAGAACTAGGTGACTCATGGGCGAACATTGCCGCTATAGATGCTAGACAAATTGGTGGTTCTAAACCTGAGCCGTTAATAGCTGAACTTCCCGGTAGAATTATTGCGTACATGAAAACAATAATGCCTGAAGTTCGCGTGAACTGGGACAAGCTATCTGCATGCAAGCAGAAGAAAGATGAGAATGTGTCTGACTTTTCACAAGATTCGAGGAGACTTTCACCGATCATAGTGGTCAGGATATGGCTACCGAGGGTGGCCAAAGATTGTTTGTAGACAAGTTCGTACATAATTTAATCCCTGAACTGTGTAATAAATTGAAAGATTCAGAGAGTGCTTGGGCTGTCTCTACGTCAGCTCAAATTTTAGCTACAGCCCAGTACTATGAAAATAGGCGCAAAGACGAGCTAGATAAAGTAGACAGAAAGACAAAAGATTTAAAAACTAAAGTTCTTCTCCAGCAAGCTTATCCGCCTCGTACGGCTAGTCAGCCCAGTTATCAACCGCAACATCAGTATTCGAGAAACGCGCAAGGAAACGAGTTTTCCCACCAGCGTATTGCTTATGGCCCGAATCAATGTGCATATTGCAAGGAAGAGGGTCACTTTAAAAGTAATTATCCGGCTCTTGCGCGACATTTGAGCGGTGCTTCGGGTGTAAGGGGAAGAGGTGTTCAACATGCCCCTAGAGGTAGGGGCCGTGGAAATTTCACGCAGAATACAACTTCTTTTACGCCTCAGAATTCGATGAACAGCTTCGACCAACAGAATAATGCGTCGACCAGGTCAGCTCAGTACTATGCTGACGACTATTACACCGAACATGAATATGAGGGTAACGATTGCTAGGACAGCCATGGACAAAGAGAGGGAGTTGTTTCAGTTCCAGTAGATCAGAATGGACCTTATGTCGAGGTAATAGCCTCAGGAGTGTCAGAGCCATTTCTGCTGGATACTGGTGCTACAAAAAGTTCTATCATGCACTCGAAACTTCCTGGCGCACCTTTGTCTGGCGAAATGAATGTTTCAGTAGGTTTCTCTGGCGCCCCTGTTAGAAACCCGATCTCAAGTCCTGTATCTCTTTCTATTGGCCCATTCGAATTAGAGGCACCCCTCATTCTTACAACAGGTTGCGGTGAAAATTTGTTAGGATTGGATTTGCTAAAAAGGTTATATGCGACTTTGTACTGTTCACCATTGGGAGTACAACTTACTTTCGGTAAGAAGGTCATTTCTCCAATGTATGTGTCGAAAGAAAACATTGCAACTGAATTGTCGAGTCTTCCTGATGTACTCTGGGCTAATGGTTCTAATGATGTAGGTCGTTTGGAGATAGCACCATATGTCATAACGTTGAAAGCCAACATTAGGTTGCCACGTATTCCCCAATACAAAATATCTAGCGAATGTGAAAAGGCGTTATTGACGATTGTTTATGACCTGATTGATAAAGACGTCATCGAAGAAACAACAGGAAATGTTTGTAACAGTCCAGTTTTGCCCGTCTTAAAACGTACTGATCCTTCACAACCCCCTGTGTATAGGTTCGTGATCGACCGCAGAGAAGTGAACAAGATAGTTATCCCACAGTTTCCAGTTGTCCCCGACATTACTGCTTTGTTGACGATGGTTCCAGCTTCAGCAAATTGGTTCTCGGTGATTGACCTGAAGAACGCTTTCTTCAGTATCCCGATTGCTGAGGAGAGTAGAGATATTTTCGGATTTAATTTAGGAGGACGAAGTTTCCGCTTCAAGTGCGCTCCTCAAGGCTACTGCGAAAGCCTATCAATATTCAGTCAGGCCCTGAAAACACAACTAGACACGATTGTTCTACCGAATGGTTCAACTCTGATTCAGTATGTAGACGATCTACTGATCGCTGCAGACACTGAAGAGATTTGCAAGAAAGCTACGTTAACATTATTGCATCACTTATGTGACATGAGGCACAAAGTCTCTCTCTCCAAACTACAATTTTGCCGACAAGAGGTAACCTACTTAGGTCACATCTTGTCGAAGGAGGGAAGGAGACTGACACCAGAAAGAATACAGGCAATCGCAGAACTAAGTGCCCCAAGGACACAGAGAGAGGTTCGAGCCTTCTTGGGCATTACATCGTACTGTAGACAATGGATACCGAATTTCTCACTACTAGCTAAACCCTTGCTGGCACTACTCTGTAAAGACACGCCAAATCCTATGCCTTGGTCTGAAGATTGCCAGACGAGTTTTCACAAGTTGCGTGATGCATTATGTTTGGCTCCTGTGTTGGGAAACCCCAACTACAGTAAGCCTTTTACATTATATGTCCACGAGAAGGAAGGTTGTGCATTATCAGTTTTAACACAACATTTTGGGGACAGACAGCGCCCATGCGCGTATTTTTCGGCAACTCTAGACCCTGTGGCTAAAGCCCTACCAAGTTGTCTGAGGGCTACCGCCGCAGCAGCTGTCTGCATCCGACAGTCCGCTGGATTAGTCATGAATAATACTCTGATCGTTATGGTTCCGCATGCAGTAGACATTTTACTAAACAGGACGAAGACACAACACCTTACTAGCGCTCGACTATCCAGTTACGAACTTACGCTGCTAGCAAGTCACATCCACATAAAGAGGTGCGATACACTGAATCCCGCAACGTTATTACCCATTCCGACAGGAACAGACGAGATTGACAAACATGACTGCTGCTTTAGGACAGAAGAAGAGACAAAAGGGAGAGTAGACTTACAGGACACTCCCCTTCCTGAATGCAATGATACTTTATGGGTTGATGGTTCATGTTTCAAGCTGCCGAATGGTGATACGACTGCAGCATATGCCGTAACGACATTACACACCATTATAGAGACTGCGCGCATTTCCCATAATTCTGCACAAGCTGCAGAGCTAATTGCGCTTACCAGAGCATGTGTGTTAGCAAAAGGAAAGCGAGTGAATGTGTACACTGACAGCCAATACGCCTTTGGCGTGGCTCACAGTTTTGGGAGATTGTGGCGTGAACGTGGGTTTCTTACGTCACATGGTGCAAAGATACAACATGGTCAGCTAGTTAATGAGCTCCTCCAGTCACTGACCTTGCCACTACAAGTTGCCATTATAAAATGTAGTGCACACAAAAAGATTCAGGATTATGTTGGCCGCGGGAATGCATTTGCAGACGAGGTTGCGAAAGAGACTGCAAGGAACACAATGAGTCGGATGTATGTTGTAGGTCCCGCTAGATGGATTACTGATGTGGGAATGTGTGAGGACACCATTGAAAGCGTGAAATCTATACAAGCCAAGGCAACTGAGAAAGAGGTGAATGAATGGAGAGAAAGTAAGGGTAGATTAGATACGAATGGTTGTTGGGTCGAATTGTCAGAACACCAGCGATGGTTATTGCCTAACGCCTATGTACTTGCAGTAGTAACAATGGCTCACGGATTTGCACACATCAGTTCGAGAGGAATCTGTAAAGTATTGGCCCCAGTATGGCAAAATAGCAACATCCCGAAATATGCAGAGAATGTGGTCAGAAACGGTATGGTGTGTTTGAAGTACAATCCCGGTAGGGGAACCCCAACTCCAGCTGGTCATTTTGCGCCTCCAACGTATCCGTTCGAGGTTTTGCAGCTCGATTTCATTCACATGGAGAGATGCAACAATCTGAAGTATGTGCTCATTGTTGTTTGCGCTTTCTCCAGGACAACACTGCCTTGTCAACCGCCAAAGCCCTTGTCAAAGAGTTCTTCCCGAGGTTTGGCATGCCTAGAATTGTCTGGAGTGATAATGGAAGTGAATTCGTAGGACGCGTGATGAAGAGAGTGTGTGAATGTTTAGGCATACAGCAAAAATTCCACTCTGCGAATCACACCCAATCAGCTGGATTGGTAGAGTGCTACAACGGCACTTTAAAGCTCAAATTAGCCAAGATCCAAGCCAGTACAGGTCTTAAATGGCCCGACGCCTTGCCCCTAGCACTCTTGTCAACTAGGATGACTGCCCATTCCAGATTAGGACTTAGCCCTCACGAGATAGTGTTTGGCCGCCCAGCCAACGTCTGGGGCGTGCCAAGACCAAAGAAACTTAGCGAAGTAGAGCACCCCGTACTGCTTGACTATTTGTGCGAATTGACAACTAAATTGCGTGTTTTACACCAACAGGTTCACAGTTCCTCTCCACCAGCCTCTGACGATCCAGGTCACTCCATCACACCCGGCACATGGGTCTTGGTGCGGAACTTCCAGCGCACCAACAACGGACAGCCGAGGTGGACCGGACCTTACCTGGTACTTCTTTCCACGAGGTCAGCGGTTCGGGTGGACGGCAAAAAGAACTGGGTGCACGGGACCCATTGTAAACGGGTCCCTCTGCCCCTTCCATACGACCGGTGGGTCAACGAAGGAATTGCCGACTCCGAGACAGAATCCATACCTCGCTTGATCCCTTTCAGCGATGCACGTTTAAAAGAAACTGGTACCGAAAAGGAGAGTGATCGTATTTTACAAGGACTTGTGCCACCGTCTATGCAGTTGGACACTACCGAACCTGAGACATTGTTTGAAGACCACACCGTACCTGGGAAAGAACAGTATAATCTAAGGTCAAGACAAAGAGACTAATAAAAAAAAAAATACACAAACGAATGTGATTTTCCCTTCCTCCAAGAACTATTTTTGATTTTTCAGCTCTCTCACTCTCAGGAAACTTGCTCATTTTTGATTTTCGAACCGCCATCCGGTTCTGCTGCTAGGGTCGCGGTTGAAGGCTGGGGAGTGCAACTGGGGACGTTTAGGTCAACGGTTCTGGTTGGTCCAAGGGAGTTACCCCGGACTGAACAGAGCGCACCCCCTGGCAGAACCAACCTACCACCGCGGGCAGCAACTAACCCTGGGCGTCCGATTCGGCTACGCCCACGGAGTAGGCGTAGTGTTGCCTTCTACGCATTTTGCGTAGACAGCGTAGCCGGCAACACTACGCCCACTCCATGAGCGTAGCCAAGTCGGCCGCCACCCGCCTCCCTCCCGCCCTCCCCTAGATACATTATTTAAGCAGTTAGCCTGAAAAATACAATTAAAAAGCACATACCTTGTCCGGCGCTCGTCCGGGGCTCCCTCATTGAATAGCGTCGTTTCCTGGATACCAATGCGCATGCGCGGGCGGCCGCGCATGTGCATTTCTCCCGAGAAGTGCTTTTTAATTGTGTTTTTCAGGCTAGCTGCTTAAATAATAAATGTAGGGGAGAGCGGGAGGGAGGTGCGTAGTGGGGCTACGCGGAGTGCGGGAGTGGGCGTAGCTTCTCGCCCACTCCACGTAGCTCCGCGGAGCCCCACTACGCCCACTACGCCCAGGCTTAGCAGCAACTAGAGGATGGAGTTTCCTAGGGTAAAGAGACCTACCAGACTCCCAAACTTTGAAAGACAATTATGCACTGTACTGGCCAAGAGAAAGTTTTTGATAACATGTATTTTAATGTTGTGTAGCATAACGATGTTTTTGACTGGGTATACTCTATTCGTATTCCAAGTTACCTTTTCAAATGACACCCGGCCACAGCCTCCTCCTACTATCTCTCCACACTACTTTCACCCTCTACCTGAACACGAATCTGCCAGAAGACTCGAATTTGTAAATAACTCATTTATTCAACTCCTACACCAAAACCAGTCCATCATGAACACATCGAACTGTTGGATATGTGGACTCATGCCACACACGACGGATAAGGGTATGCCATACTTCATCCTGCCTTTCAGTTATTATGGTTCTCTGTGGGCTTTCCAGACCATATTCCTATTCGCCCTAGAACCATACCCGACACGTTCTACTGAAAGTGATTCCAGTAACAAGGCACTAATAGCAGGGATAAGAAATATGAGTAGAGAGTTCGACACCTATCTTACGATTCCCAAAGATGAACTCACTCCGTACACTCGTTGGAACGTAACTAAATATGGGGTTTACCTGAGTAAGAGCCAGACAGCAAGGAAATCCCGCCCAGTTTGGATAGTACCCAACCGAGGTCACTTATGTTTACAAGGTATCGGCAGGGATCCCAAAGCACAATTAGGAAAGAGTATATGCACGGAAACGTATGTGTTCGCTTCCCGAACTTTCCCTATACTATTAGCAGCCAAAGGCACGTATTTCGTCTGCCATGACCAAGCTTACACGTGGTTGTCCCCTGACTTCTCAGGTACATGCTTTATCGCATTTCTGCTGCCTCCCACCTACACGGCCAGAGCAGATTACCATCGGACAAGGACAGCTAGAGGTGTCGTGAGCAAAGACGACACCGCGGGTCAGGAATTCGCTGACTTCGCAAAGGGTTTTCTGCCATTTTGGGGGCCTATGGTAAACAGCAGGAATATTCGCCAGTTATCGAGGATAGTTGAATCCGCCGTGACTACAACGGCCGGAGCCCTTGGAAATTTCACGACCGAACTTCAGTCGGATCGACTTATGACCCTTCAGAACCGAGTTGCCCTAGATATCATACTCGCCGATCGTGGTGGTGTGTGTAGAGTGATCCAATCCAGTTGTTGCATTTTCATCCCTGATAACGCACCGACAGTGTACCAGGCCATCTCTAAACTACACGAAGTATCTGATTCCCTCCATGTGGAAAAAGGAGATTGGTCCTTACTAGGGTGGTTCTGGGAACTGATCGTTACATGGGGATGGAAAACACTGATCTTCATTGGGATGATCTTAGCACTTCTGTTTATGTTCTGCCTGTGTATACAGTGCGCTCCTGCACTATGTGGCCTCTGTGCTACGTCATGTGTACGGAAGCCTGTGTCAAGAGACGAACTGAGCAACAGAATGATGTTACAGCAGCATCTCCACAAATTCCTTCATACGGATTTGGACTCAGATTAATATGATTTATTGCCTTACATAAGGGCAAAAGGAGGGTCTGTGGTTCTGAAAATCTGGACCCTGTCGTCATCCCGATAACGAGGTCCAATACCCGTGTCACAAAATATCAACGTACCATGACGAATTTGGTGTCAGCGAACCGATAAAGATTAGGACATCATTCCTATGCATTTGCGTCATGATCGAGGCATGCTAACACCCCTGAATCGTAGTTTCCGTCCCGACCCCTCAGACTCCATTTTGTAAACGGTATCCATCTTGTGTCTTGCCCTCATGATAAGTCCATTAAAGGTCGAGCTTGATCTAAAAGGACACGTCCACCTTCCCTGACTCCCCCCTGACCAGTCCCAACTGACTCCATCGCCTTTAGCCAAACCTGTCTGGGCAGCCCCTCGCCCAGTGGCCAAATGCGATAGCATCGATACATAACATTCCTCAAACCATTCACTACATACAAACCATGCTTTCTACAAACACCCACCTGTCCTGTTCCCGGTTTATGGCCAGTTTTATGACTAGGAGGTGCCTTCCTTTATTGGGGTTTCATCGATATCTGATGGGAGTTCCGGGCTTGGCTAAGTAATCTATCACGCATTGGACATCTAAAATACGGGCTTGCCTACATGACTTCGCTCTTTTGTATTATTGTAGAAATATGTGTATAGCCATATCATAAACTCAAGAATTCTCGCTCGCAGCTATTATTTCTGTATATAAGGAGAAGGCTGGTTCTGTAAAAACGAACAGTCTCCTGAGAACACATGACCCGTGTTTGTCGTGCTTCTAGGACACCTGTTACTTGGTAGCTATCAATAAAACTCGATCTCTGACTCGACTAGAAGACTCCGTGTTTCTGTGGTCCGGAACAGGGAGAACTCAGAGGTCTTCGGGTGTTATCCCCTGGCACCAAACGGGTTCCTAAAAACCCGTTACCTCACTGTCCAAAAAGTGATCGGGAAGATGGTGGTAAACAAACTGATGGACTGGGTCGAGGAGAATAATGCTTTGTCTCCCTACCAGGCAGGTTTCCGGCGGGCTACCAGCACGGTAGATCAAGTATTCCGTTTCACCATGTTGCGGTGGGGGACGGTTTTGCTTGGCGAGGGCAGCCTATATGTCGCATTTGTCGACTTGCGGGCTGCCTTCGACCTGGTCCCAAGGAGTAAACTTTGGTCAGTTTTGAACAGAACGGGGGTTCCACCCGAGCTGCTCACCTTGATCATGAGGTTACATGAGTGTAACTTTGCCAAGGTCCAGTGGGGGGTGAATGGGGAGTCTACCGCCAACTTCCCGGTTGAGCTGGGAGTATGGCAGGGGTGTGCTATGGCACCCTTGCTCTTCTCCCTATTCATTAATGGAATCGTGGGTAGGATGTTGGATGCAAGTGTAGATGCTCCCTCGTTAGCGGGCCTCAGGGTCCCGATCCTGATGTTCGCTGACGACACCTTAATTTTGTCTAAGACTCCGGCTTGTTTGCAGCGTGCTCTCAATATATTTGATGTTTTCTGTTGTAGTGTAGTTCCTATCATCCCAATAGGCTCTGCGCATTGGAATAATACCTACAGCAGTAAAGGCCTAGGCCAGACGTTAACTAGGTCTACTACTGTCGATACTAGACTTAAAGTTTTGGGTTTTGCCAGCTAGCTCAGAGTTCACTAGAAACTTTCTCGAATGTTCAGGAAGGACTTAACTTCCCTGATTAGACAAGAAGGGATTTAGTTTCTGACAACCATAGAACATGACAACTTTGCTCTCCCCTAATCAAGAGTATATCTCGAGAGTCGTGTGAACAAAAGGCAATTTATTTTACTCAGTCAGTACGTGCATTCTTAGTCTCATCAGATTGTAGAGAAAAGGAAGAGACGGGCGTGTTCAATAAAAAGGTGTTATTTATTGATCAGTCTCTTTTCTCATACAAGAGAAATGGATCGATATTATTGCAATACTTATAGCTAAGTAAAGTGCATACATTAAAAGCAATAGTATAAAATAATACTGTAAAAACATTGATATGGTTTCTAAGCCATAAGATGTTTTAAAATGAATAAAATATATTACATACACATATACATTTGACTAAACGTACTCAACTGGTGTTTCTAAATACGCCTACCCCGTGTACCTGACCTAAGCCTAATACGTGGGCGGGAATAGAAAGTTACAGTTTAAGTTAAGTTTGTTTTTGCCAAGTGAATAACTAAAGAATTCTCTGTGAGGGGTTATTCAGTTCTGTACCTGGAATCTAGGTTGAATGAGGGATGGTATCTCTCTCTCTGGTCTCGATATTCCAGGCTGCCTGCGAGGGCTACCCGGAAGCGCCGGTGCTGGATCTCTCGGCAGGAGAAATCAGCGCGTCTCGTTCTCAGCGCGTCAGGAAGGCGGGGCTGTGCCAGCGGGGTCTGCTCTGCTCTGGGCTTCGGCAAGTATGGCTGCTCCGTCTCGTCACCACCGCGTGTGTTTGCATAGGGCAATATCGGTAATATTTATACCTTTAAGGTGCCGAGATTGACGTAAGGATGGACATAGATACGTCAATAAGGATGTCATACGACTTGCTTGTTAGCACATTCTTTTGCTGAAGTTCTCGGTGAAATCAAAACAATGGCCGCAGGGTTTTGCCCAGGTTGTCATAGGTTTGATTTGTTATGAGAACTCCGTATGCCTTATCAGGGGCTGGAGGAATATCGCTTGTCTAATTAGATCGCAAGCGTTATGACCTAATCAGATAACACGTTCCTGTGCCGTAGTGTGACTGCGTCAGATAACGGTATCTGCATCATGGGGGTTTTCTGCCTCATGGGCTGACTGTTAGTTAACTTGTTGGTTTGTTTAACCAGAATAGGGTCAGGAATAGGGGGATCGATTCAGAACCTATAGGAATACATCACACCCACTCCACGCTAACTATGGTCATATTTACTAATCTATGCATAGTAAAACATAGTACAACATACTATAGAGTATTGTGTATACCTTACCACCCCAAAATACATAAATGCATTTTGAAATTTTCAAATATACGGAAAAGTTGCAATCATATGTATTGTATGCACTCAAGCTGTATAATAATGCTAAGGTAATCACGCATTTGTATACATTATTGCTTATTTGGTATATGAGAATTTACACATGAAATGGCTCTTAATACAGAAAAAAAGTTCGAGACCATTCCATCACAGAATAAAATATTTAAAATATTTATGAACATACCAGCGGGCAGCTAATGTCTATAAGCTATGTCTATAAGCTATCTAAAATTTAGAAACCTTAGTTCTTTAAGAATAGTTCTTACTTTAAGCAGAAGATAGTGTCCCGAAAAATATGAAAAAATATTTTGGGGCTGCTGAAAAATTGCTGTCCGTGAACTGGAGGGAAAATTGTTCATGTGACTTTATTTTTAAAGTTGAAGGCCGAATTCAGGGAACGCCGTGTGCGAGCTTGTTCAAAAGTCTCTATTTCTGCTCTGGTGAGAACATCATATCATTTAGGCTTTCGAAAAAACTGTCAACAGCTTCCTGGGAAAGTTCCACTAACTCGGAAATAGGTGTAATCATGCATTCGTGCGCATGATTGTTTCCATTGACATTCTGATTTGCATTGCTGACAGAAGGTCGTACCTGATCGATGCTGCTTTCATCTTGAACTTCACTACCCATCAATCGTAGTGGTGAAGCTTCCACGAATGCCGTCATCAGGATTGGTAGCCTTTGAGGGCAGCACAAAGCATGAACCTTGATCGGGCTCAACAGTGTTTCTGCATCCATTGGCGCATCCGATTGTAGCGTCAGACAGGTGTCTAACACGCATTCCTCTCCGCATAGCAGACACCTTAATACAGGTAAAACACATCTTTGCCACATTGGTCGAAATGATAGAAACCAAGTCATGTTCAGGTCTCTAAGCCGGGAGAGTCCCAGGATTTTTGATATCCGGTCCCGGTATCCAATGGCTAGGATTGTTTCTTCCCTTGTCGCAAGAGTTTTGTCTGTGACATGGGTTGCCATACCGAAAAATAAGGACCAAGAATAGGATTCCTGCAATTAGTCCCAAGATCAGGGGAAGTCCGCCAAAAATCGAATGGACGAAATCTGGAAAAATATCCAGTATGGCTTTGAATGGTGTTAATGCCATCGAAAATACTGTCTTAAATACCTTTGAGACCCCATTGGTATCAGAAATATTTAAGATTTCGTTTAGTATTTCTGCGAAATGTATGGGGGAATTAGTTGATAACAATGAATGTATCTCTGCAGTCGTCCTTGCGACTTGTAGATCATACGTTTCTTTTGATGACGTGAGCCTTGTAGGCGTCTGAAGAAGCACTGTTTTCATTCTGCTTAAAGTATCTATTCAAATAGAAGTAATTTTCAAATTGGGCCATGCCCTTGCCTCCCTGTCTGGAAAGGAGCTGGGGAACAATGAGCGTCCACAGCACTTGACCTTCGCAGTCGTAGTTACTAGATAAGGAGTCCCGGGCATAAGACTACAACATCTGCGGTCTACAATTAGAATGTAACTCCCATTATAGAGTCTTTGAAAGAATGGTTCTATTTCTGTTGCAGGTGCGCCTTGCTGGTGACATGAAAGGTTGTATGAATTCCCTTCACAGGCTCCATGCAAACTAATTCCGTTACACAGAAGCGTGCCGCTTAGTGACATCGCACAATTATTGCCACTAAGAAACACTTTCTGTCCTTTATTACTGACACATGCATGTGAATAGGGCAGGTTCCATGATGTTTTAATGTACCCCTTTCCCAATTTCTCGTACATGCCAGCCTGTATATATTTTTGGCAGTATTGAAACCTGAAGGTTGAGATTGGAATATTTATTATCCCATGTATTATCCATTCACTGACAGGTCGTTCTGACATTGTCACTGGTAATCTTTCGAGTTTTTCAATGCTCAAGATTGTATAATCAGCACCCTTTTGTGCCATACTGATTTGTCTATCAGTAAGGTTAAAGATTTGGAATAGTGACGTTGTGTTGATTAAACGCCAAGGCACATAGCCTGAACGCAGATTTTGTAACGTCCAGCCAAGCTGTACAATAGAGCGCAATTGTGACTGACCGTGTTGTAATAACAGTAAGTCTTGCAACAATATGTCGATTGCTGAAGACACAATGCTGTCCAAAGAAAAAATTCTGGAGGACAGAGTCATTAACCCATTGTCCACTACAGAAAGTGATTTTTCCAAATTAATACGGTCAATTTCCCGTATTCTCTCTGCTGTTTCAATTTGAGTAACCTTCCAGGCCTCATTGTATGCTGCACATACAGAGGCTGCTATGAAACGTTTTTGACGCTGTTTGCGCGGTCCCATAATGAAATCACGCAAGTCAGCACCATCAGTAAGTAAAGTTAGGTGTTGTTTAATTTCTGCCAGTGTGGAAGTTTGTAGCCATTGAAGGCATAATTTGCCCACACTGTAGGTCGTTATTATCCCTGGGTGATGTCTTTGGGGATATCTAGGGTCTGGCCTGGTCATTTTGAACCCCTGTGTTTTGTTCAGGAATCTATCTTGACAGTTATTTGTATCTGTGGGCCAGATCAACCACTGTTTCCAATCAGGATGTGTTCTGTTTTGGTTTAATACATAATTTACGTCTATCTCTTCATCTGTAGAGCTATTGCTGAATATTGTTGGCTTTGGAATAGACGGTTTATTTAACTCTTTGATTCTGGCTAGGCCAAGACAGGTGGATTGTTGAACAGTGTCATTTAAAAATATCATTTGTTCTGGGATCATGCAGGCTCTAAACATAGATTCTATACCCTGTACTTGCCATTCTTTTGTACCCCAAACACTTTTCAATTCAACATTCTTGTCCCAATAATCAAAACCAAAAGTATTCATTTTTTCAAAGAATGAGTCTGAATATATCAATTTTGTGTTGGTTATCATGGTCTTTGTCCCTGTCTTGTTTGACAATTTAAAATAGAATGCTTCAGCATTACTTGTGTTAAAACCTGAAAAGTATGAATATTTGTCATAGAAGGTCCTTGAGCTTCCTTTTGGAGGGGTTGCACAATGTTCCCATTGATTATAATTTAAAACATTTCTAGGTTGTGCAGATCTATGTAAAAAATGGTTACCATAGTGGTTATAACAGTACATACTATCATAATTTGTAGAACCCTGCAAATAATCATGTTTGGTAAATTTAGCAGACATTACTAAGTCAGACATCATATTATTAATGCTTTCGAAGTCCCAATCATCAGCAAATGAGCTTGGTTTTACAAAGTCACTCAATGAGATCTTAATTTGGTGTGGATATTTCAGGATTTCGACCGGACCATAAATTTCATAGTCAGTGTTGTCCCATGCTACCCCACCAGGTATCGGATTGGCTGTGAAGTTGACTGAAGAAAGTTCTCTTTTCTCGATGTGTGAAGATGTGTGTGGTTTGAGGATCAAGTTGATTTTCTGACTTGCTGTGTCCATTTTTGCATATTTTCCCTCAATGAAGCGTCCCAAAGTTAGTATCATGATGAGCCAAAGTATGAGGATAAATGCACCAAAACCCACCCAAAATTCAATCCATGGAGAAATCAGATATGTTTCTTTCAGTTGTTTCAAAAGTTCTTTAGCTTTATCTTTAAAGGTTTTTGATGATGGCTGTGTCTTGGATTCACTGAAGCCTTCAGAGGAATCATCGAAGTTTATGAAGTAGCCGGATGCAGTTCAGTCAATTGTTCCAATTGGTTCAGGATTTCTGTTTCTTGCATTTTCACTTGGTACTTCATTATAGATTGGTGTGTCTCTGCTAAATGTTTTTATTTGGGTTTTCAGAGGTCTGAGTTCTATTGCATTGTTGCATAGTCCTTGTTGTTCTTCTGTAGGCATTTCGAATGTGATGAGCCTCTTCGTTAGGACCTCTGTACTGGTAGCAAACCTTGGTGTTCTGCTACTTATTGGGAGTCCACTCGGCCTACTGTTTGTTATCGGCCACATGTTGTGGTTTTACCAGGTCGATGGATACAACTCGGTTCTCCTTTCTTCCAGCAAGTGGCGGTAGTACAACTGATCTTGTCCCGTTGACAGACAGACAGGAACTGCTTTTCTGTAAGAAGGCCCAAATTCCTTCTTTACCGCGATCTTTTCCCTGACTAGATCCCCGACTTTTGGAATCCAGACAGGTCTTGCTGGGACAGGTGGTGGTTCTTCAGTGGTTGTTGGCTGTTGTTTCAATTTTATGTTGCTCAGGTCTTTTCTTGTTTTGTTTAAGTCCCGCAAAATAGCCAAACGGTCTTTGATATCAAAGCTTTTTTCTTTCACCACTGAAGTCTGACTATCAATGTCAGAGATCAACATCCTAGTTCCAAATAATAATTCGTACGCACTGAATCCCTTCAGAGAATTTCTTGGCAAGTTATTTAGACTACGTTGGACACTTATTAGATGTTTGACCCACCCAGCTCCCGAACCTAATACCTTTGCCGTTATAGATTGCTTTATGTCACGGTTTTTTCTTTCAACAATTCCGTTCCCCTCAGGGTGAAATGGACAAGAGTACCGCAATGCCACGCCCATGCTGACCATGGCCTCCTTATAAGCTCTAGAGCTAAAAGCAGGACCGTGGTCCGAATGCAGCATGCCAATTGCGTATGTGCCGATAAAGACTCGCAAATCTTTTATAACAGTTCTGGCGTCAGCCGTTTGCTGGGGCCACATCCATATGAATCTCGTGCATGAATCCACTGCGACCAAGATATATTTATAGTTACCATCCCTTTGTAAGGGACCACAGTGGTCTAGATAAACACAGGCTATTGGTTTATCCGAGATTAGAAGGGGCGTCTGCGCTGGACGTCTCACCGTTGATACTTTCATTTTTTGACATATTTCACATTCTAGAACATAGTTCCTTGTTTGTCTTCTCATTTGTGGCCACCAGTATCTCTGTTTTAATAATGATACTGTGGCTGAGACGCCAGCATGGATGGAAGCAAGCCCTTCGTGTGCCGCTATTATTAGTCCTAACCTGTGTTCCATGTTTGGAATTGCCCTATCCCCCACTCCAGGGATTCGAGCAAAAGGAACATTGTTCGCATCAGTTATGTATGAGTATTTTACTGGAAAGCCTTTCGGGAGTGTTTTTATCGAATCCTTTTCTGAAGCGCTGACAGCTTGTAATATTTCGCTGTCTATTTTTGTTTTTGACCGGGTGATGGCAGCTACGGAAGCCGTTTGCACAGCTGCTTTCGCGGCCTCATCAGCCAATGAATTCCCTGCAACGTGAACGCCATCACGTTGATGACTCAGCGTATGAATCACGTGAGTCTTTGGTAGTTCTTTTTGTAAAAGAACTACTTGTTCCCAGAGCATTTTATGCTTGATTGTGCCTCCTTTTGCATCCTTAAAACCATTCTGAAGCCAGATCTGCAAATATTCATTATAAGACTGAACGCAATAATACGAATCGCACACTATGAGCGTGGGGAATTCTCGATCGGTATTTTCAAGCGCCATCTTGAATGCCAGTAGTTCAGCTCGCTGAGCCGTACAATCTCCTAAAGATTGTGTTTTAGTGATTGCTGGTTTAAATTTTCCTTCGTGCCAGCGACCTTTAACGATCGCGCACGCAGCACTGTAAGCTTGCTTACCCCCCACCGCGGGTTGTGCTGATCCGTCTGTATATATTATACAGCCGTAGTATTCTAGAGGCAAAATTTCGGTCGGCGGAGGACATTCAAATTCATATTGGAGAAATTCTTGTGTTTTTAAATAAGGATCAAATTCGTACGCCACGTCTGTTGCAGCAAGAGAATTAGCCCATTGTATCCATCTCGGATGGAGAGCCTTAGCATTTGGAATGCTTGCTTTCGTTACAGCCTCTAGGGCTGGTATCGGTGTCACGATTATTATTCGTTTACCTTGTGCCAGGGCTCGTTCTTTTGCTATAGCTGTCTGTGTTGCAGTAAAAAAAAATTCCGTTGGGCTAAATTTCATTTCAGCCTTAGTGTACAAGTGTGATTTGAATGCAATTGGTACCTTTTCTCCCTCATTAGAGGTCAGGTATGTGAATCCGCATCTCCCTGGGATGACTCGAATCACAAGATTGCGTGTGTTATCACGTGTTTCTAATTTTGTTTTAATTAGCATGTCTGTTTGTAGGGATCTCAAAATGTCTGTGTGTATTTGAGTCCAATTGGATCTTTTAAAATCGGGTTTTATCAGATCATAAAGGGGTTTGACCCTTTCTGCGTAATTTGCAATGTATGTTCTTCCGAAATTTAGGAAGCCTAGAATTGACTGTAAGTTTTTTAGTGTTCTAGGTGCTTGGAGTACGGCACATTTCTCTAGGAAATTGTCAGCCAGGCTTTTGCCTTCGCTTGATAATTCATATCCTAAGAACAGGACTGTCAGATGGGCAATTCTGGATTTTTTAAAGTTGAATTTGTAACCCTCTGCTGCGAACCCAAGTATTATGGTGTTCACTCTTTTCAAGTGAGTCTCCAAGTCATCATCTGTTAAGTATATGTCATCGACATAAGATAATGCTTCATCATCATATAGTTGTAGTAATTCTGTTACTCTCGCTGAGAATACCCCCGGGCTGTTCTTGTACCCCTGGGCTAACCGACAGAATTGTTTTTGAGTGCCATTTATTGAGAATGCAGTTAAATATCTGCTCTCTGGTGCTATGTTTTGACAAAAGAATCCATTAGAGATGTCTAATGTTGTTTTGTATTTTTTGCGCACTATGTTATTCATTAGTGCAGCACTATGTGAGTTTTGCACTGCAAAAGTTTTGCAACATGTGTTAAGGTGTCGGTAATCCAAAACTAGACGGTATGAATTGTCTGGTTTGGAGACCGGAAACAAAGGGTTGTTCATTTGTGAGGTGCAAGTTTCAATCACCCCCTGGTATTCTAGCTGATCTAGTATTTCATTTACCTGTTTTTTAGCTTCTTGCTTAATTGGGTACTGCCTTTGTGCAGTTGGTTGTGATTTTAACTGGATTTTGTGAGGAGGAGAGTCTTCATCCCATCCCACGTGATTTTTATATAAAGCAGGAGCTAGAGCTACTGCCCACTTTCTAGCAAGTGTGTATTTTTTATGAATAGGAATTTGATTTGAGAAGGCAGGCATAATTACTTCTTCGCCATGAGGGCACTCCCTGACAAACTCTGGTGGCCAGTCTTTTTCAGCTAGAAGGATATCATAGCCCTTGGAGAGATTATCCCAAAATAGTCCCCTTATTTTTCTAGTCTTATCCCCCTCTATACGCAATGTTATTTCGTATATTTTGTGAGGTTTGCTAACTCTGGTGTCCGCAGTTTCCACTTGAAGATATTCATTCGTGTCCACTGTCTCCAGATGATTCATAAGGACTTTGCGAGCTATGCTCACTTCTGCTGCGCTGTCTAGCATTGTCTGAGCCCATTCTCCGTTTTTCAGTTGTGTCCTCAGTATTCTCGGCATTGTTAACTATTTTAATGCTGGCTACCTTCTTTTTTGGAAATTGTAATTTCTTTTTTAGCTGAGCAGGTTCCTTGTCTTTGGACTTGGCGTGCTCTTCTCTTTGTTCTGATCGTCCTCTTCTTTCCGATTTCTGCGAGGAAGTCTGAAAAGATTGAGAGGGACGTGTATCAATGTATTGATATCTATCAGGCTTTTTTATATTATCCCTATTTCTAAGGTTATATCTTTTCCCAGAGGGGTCACTCTGAGGTGACCTGTGTCTTTGGTTCGGAGATTTTTCTCTTCGCCTAGGAGACCTTCCTCTGGACTGGAATTTCTTTTCTTTAGGATTGGATTGTTTGTTTCCATCCAAGTTCTTTTTTGGTGATGTAGAATTATTATTAAAAAATATTTTTTCAGGACTTTCAATTAGTTGCGGTTTTACTGGTATTCCACCTAAACTATCTCTACCTAGTTCCTCATAGGATTTTTCTATGATTCTGGCAATTTCAGCTGGTTGGTTTGCTATATAGGTCTCTTTTAACCTCTGGCGGATCGCCACGTTTGCTGCTTCACCTTTTATGTTGGCTAATAATATAGCCGAGACCTGCTTGAAGTCTTTCAGTAATTTCATACCAAGAGTTAAAGCGGGTTCTGGACCATATTCGTCTTGAATTTGTTTTAGCACATCTGGTATTACCGAAATGGATGGAACACCGTGCGTTTTTGTGTAGATGGAAGCAAAGACTGTACCCCAAGTGTCACAGTCCTCAATGTGTGGTGCAATTCCCATTGGAAGACAGATAGTCAGAATCCTGTGCTTTTCTAGCGGGGTAGTGTCTGGAAACACCGCCTCTATTTGGGTTATTTTCTGCGCTAGCCAGAATGGTATTTGTTCCCGTTTAGCCGGTACTTTACCTAGGCAGGACTGGATGTTCTGTGGTGTAATTTTATTTGTGTTCCCCTGGTGAGGGGTCAGCTGTGGGAGTTTAATCGCTGGCTGAATTGTTGAAGTCCGCATCACATACTGGACTAATTGTCTATGTATTTTTATTAATTGTTTTAGCTGTGTTAGCAAGTTAGCTGCAGACATCCCGTCGATGTCTGGATGTGGTGTGTATCCGGCTAGGACCGGCCACGTTGCTCCTGGTCTACCTAAAGGACCGAGCCTGGTGATGTGATTATTATGTTTTAGGGCGCCATCAAATAAGAGCAAATGCTCTTGAAATTTGAGTGTTACTTCCACCTCCTCGAAAGGAGTGTAATTTTCAGGAGGTTCCTCTATTTTGTAATAGTGGAAGTACTTTGTTACAGGATTTGCTGCTGGAAAATTTATCCATGAATAGTATACCTCTGTCTGCCGACATTCGTGTGCCTCTATTACGAATATGACTGTACCACCTCTAGGTGTCAGTCCATTTTCTATAAGTTTTATGGTTATAGATTTCCTTTTGATGACCGGGATGAGTATTATATCCGGGTCTGCGTCTTGCATGGTAGCATCAGCTGCTGCGAGTTCAGTTGCTAATCTAACTGCCTCTCTTTCTTCATCACTGTCTCCCATTTTACTGACAGGATGGTTATTTTTTTGTTTGTTTGCAGATCAGGTTTCTTATGGAAACAAAGATTAGATGCACAATATTTTGGAACAGTGTATCCTTCAACGTTGACTTATACCAAGAACCATACATAGGAGTTCCCTCCTGCGAGGTCTGGCGGATATAACCTTTCACCCACTCCAGACGTCTTTGGAGTATTATGGGAAAAGGGGTCTGAGTGAGAAAGCACGACTGAGTTACTTTAAATGTCTTACGTTAGTTTTATCGCCCTTTCCAAACGAGTTGGGCGCCATGTAGTGTAGTTCCTATCATCCCAATAGGCTCTGCGCATTGGAATAATACCTACAGCAGTAAAGGCCTAGGCCAGACGTTAACTAGGTCTACTACTGTCGATACTAGACTTAAAGTTTTGGGTTTTGCCAGCTAGCTCAGAGTTCACTAGAAACTTTCTCGAATGTTCAGGAAGGACTTAACTTCCCTGATTAGACAAGAAGGGATTTAGTTTCTGACAACCATAGAACATGACAACTTTGCTCTCCCCTAATCAAGAGTATATCTCGAGAGTCGTGTGAACAAAAGGCAATTTATTTTACTCAGTCAGTACGTGCATTCTTAGTCTCATCAGATTGTAGAGAAAAGGAAGAGACGGGCGTGTTCAATAAAAAGGTGTTATTTATTGATCAGTCTCTTTTCTCATACAAGAGAAATGGATCGATATTATTGCAATACTTATAGCTAAGTAAAGTGCATACATTAAAAGCAATAGTATAAAATAATACTGTAAAAACATTGATATGGTTTCTAAGCCATAAGATGTTTTAAAATGAATAAAATATATTACATACACATATACATTTGACTAAACGTACTCAACTGGTGTTTCTAAATACGCCTACCCCGTGTACCTGACCTAAGCCTAATACGTGGGCGGGAATAGAAAGTTACAGTTTAAGTTAAGTTTGTTTTTGCCAAGTGAATAACTAAAGAATTCTCTGTGAGGGGTTATTCAGTTCTGTACCTGGAATCTAGGTTGAATGAGGGATGGTATCTCTCTCTCTGGTCTCGATATTCCAGGCTGCCTGCGAGGGCTACCCGGAAGCGCCGGTGCTGGATCTCTCGGCAGGAGAAATCAGCGCGTCTCGTTCTCAGCGCGTCAGGAAGGCGGGGCTGTGCCAGCGGGGTCTGCTCTGCTCTGGGCTTCGGCAAGTATGGCTGCTCCGTCTCGTCACCACCGCGTGTGTTTGCATAGGGCAATATCGGTAATATTTATACCTTTAAGGTGCCGAGATTGACGTAAGGATGGACATAGATACGTCAATAAGGATGTAATACGACTTGCTCGTTAGCACATTCTTTTGCTGAAGTTCTCGGTGAAATCAAAACAATGGCCGCAGGGTTTTGCCCAGGTTGTCATAGGTTTGATTTGTTATGAGAACTCCGTATGCCTTATCAGGGGCTGGAGGAATATCGCTTGTCTAATTAGATCGCAAGCGTTATGACCTAATCAGATAACACGTTCCTGTGCCGTAGTGTGACTGCGTCAGATAACGGTATCTGCATCATGGGGGTTTTCTGCCTCATGGGCTGACTGTTAGTTAACTTGTTGGTTTGTTTAACCAGAATAGGGTCAGGAATAGGGGGATCGATTCAGAACCTATAGGAATACATCACACTGTCAGGAGCACGGCCTTGAAGTTAACGTTAGCAAGACCAAGCTGATGGCTTTTACCCCAAGGTGTAGACCTCGCCCAAGGATTTTTCTGAACAACAGTGAGCTTGAGGTAGTTAGTGTTTTTACTTATCTTGGGGTTGAGATATCAAGTAAGCCAGGTTGGTCCCACCATATAGGAAAGGCGGTCTTGAGGCACCAGCAGATCTCGGGGGCACTACGGGTGGAGCAATCAAAATCCAAAACCAAGCCTATAAAACCAGTTCTTCTCGTATATGACGCCAAAGCTATAGGGTCAGCCCTGTACGGGGCAGAAGTGTGGGGATTTGGGCGGCTTCTCCCCCTGCAAACATCAGAGAACAGGTTTTTAAAGGGAATTACGGGGCTCCCACAGAGTGCGCCACTAATCCCGCTTGGTCTCGATCTAGGGAGGAGATCGGTTAGCGATCAAGCTCGACTACGGCCTATTCTCTATTGGAGACGACTTTGGACCACCCCTGAGATTCGGCATTATGCCGACGGGTTTCTAGCTTTAATTAAAGCAGATACCTTCCATAAAATACCTTGGCTAAAGAACCTCAGGGTTGCTCTGGGTGAGCTCGGCCTCCCTAAACTCTGGGATAATCCATCTGGGGAAGTATTTCCAAGTAAAAACAACATTAAGTCCCTGTATTGGGACTACATAGATGGTAGACTCTGGAGAAGCACAAAATCTGACACAATGGGGGGTAGATTTCTGGAATTTAAAATGAGTCCTGTATTAGAACAGTATTGGGACAGTATCACTGCCCCAATGGACAGGAAGTTATTTTTCCAGCTAAGGTCCGGCTCCCTTCCCCTGAGATCCCTGACGGGCAGATGGCGGAGCTCTAATATTTCATCCTGCCCAATGTGCGGCGCAACCAACGAAAGTATAGTCCACTTTTTATTTTTGTGCGCGGCATACGCCAATCCAAGGAGAGTATGGTTGGCCCCAGTCTGTCGAAACCTCGGGGCATTTAGCGGTGTTGAGGGGTTAAGAATTATTTGTACATCCACCTACATGCCTACTGTCCTGGGAACAGCAAAGTATTTGGGGTGGGCATGGTCCATCAGGCGGAGGGATATATCTTTTAATGCAACCTGATATTGTTTTAAAATTTTTATTAATCTCCCTATTTGATGAAGCTGCACAACTGTTTTAAAAATACTCATATGTATGAAATAATGTTTTTAATTAATGTGTTTTTAAATGTTTGTTTGTGCTTTTATGAGTATACATCTCGAATAAAGCTTTATCAAATCAAATCAGTCAAATGATGTCATGGCCTCTGGTGTTCATCTCTGTAAGAGCTCACATGATGTCACCACTTGACATGTCTTCATAGGTACTGTGGGCCTCATTTATGAAAAGTGGCGCATCGCTGCGTGAAAACAGCGATGCGTCACTTTTCATTGCACTCTCCTTGCGACATGCTGGATGCGTCATATTTACAGTATGACGCATCATGTCGCAAGGAGTTACAGATACGTCAGTATTTCTGACGTTTCTGGAGGCGCAAAAATGAAGCATTGCTGGAGTGTGTCACAAAAGTGACGCAACTCCAGCAATGGGGCATTTCACATGGGCAAGTCCCATTTCAAATGTGCCTGCATCAGTATTATGCCTGCTGTGAAGCAGGCATAAGATATTGACGCATTTGCATCCTAGAAGTGGCGCAGTGAAATCTCATAGTTTTCATTGCATCACTTCTACGAGGCTTACTTGTGTCAGAACGCCACCCCCTGCATACATTATACCTGGCGCAGGTATAATGTAGCACAGGGGCTTACAAAGTGATGCATCTACCTAAATGTGTCACTTTGTAAATATGACGCAACATAGTGCAATTTTTACGCCGCTGGTGCATCAGAAAAAGTGACGCGCCAGCGGCACAAAAGTGACGCAAGGGCTCATAAAGAAGCCCCTGTGCTTTTATCCTTGATATGTATATATAACACACAATTCAAAATAAGTGAGAGCGAGAAAGACAGAGAGTGAGAGAGAAAGAGAAAGAGAGAGAGGGGGAAGAAGGTGGGGGAGAGAGATAAAGAAAGAAAGGGGGATATGGAGATCAAGAGAGTGAGAGGGGTGGGAGAGAGAGACAGAGAAAGAGAGATAGAACGTGACAGAGAGAGCGAGTGTGTGCGATAGAGGGGGAAAGGAGAGAGGGAGAGAAAGAAAGAGAGAGAGAGAAAGTGACAGAGAGAGTGTGTGTGAGAGAGGGAGGGAGAAAGAAGAGAGAGAGAAAGAGAGAGAGAGACAGAGAAAGAGAGAAAAAATGACAAAGAGAGAGAGAGGAAGAGAGAGGGAGAAAAGAGAGAAATAGAGAGAGAAAGTGACAGAGAGTGTGCGTGTGAGAGGGCAAAAGAAGAGAGAAAGAGTGTGTGTGTGAGAGAGGGGGAAAGGAGAGAGAGAGAAAGAGGAAGAGACAGAGAGAGAGAGAGAGGGAGAAGGTGCAGAGAGTGTGTGTATGAGAAAGGGAGAAAGGGGAGAGAGAAAGAGAGACAAAGAAAGAGAGGGAGAGAAAGTGACAGAGAGAGTGTGTGTGTGAGAGAGGTAAAAAGAAGACAGAGAGAAAGAGAGAGAAAGAGAGAGAAAGTAACAGAGAGAGAGACCTTTGGTGGTAATGGAGTAACAAGTGGAGGGAGTGGGTGGGGGAGAAAACACAGCACAAGAGGCAAGCGGAGAAGCCATTAATGGAGAGGACAATGAGGAGGTTGGGGCAGGAGAGTTTGGCAGGGAGAGGCGCAGAAGGACATCATTAGGCAAGGGGCTGCCAGAGGTCGCACCTATGACTCCTAGACTGCAGCTTGCGATCAGTGGCAGCTCGCAGAGGGAGTGCTGCGGGCGGTGGGGCAGAGCGGGGGAGGGGCAGGGTGGGGGTGTAGTGGACTCGGACATATGACGGACAGGAGTAAAGTAAGTAATTAAATAAATAAAACTATTTACCTTATGTTCGCTGCATTGCCAACTTGGTGAGGGGACCAAGAGCGGCTCTACTTATTTTCCCTTTCTCTCTTGTTGATTTGCTGCTCTTGGAAAACAACACTTACTGCACAGATCTGTCCTGGCATTCACTAAGAGAGTTGTGGAGAAAGTCTTGGGGAAATGTGCAGTGTGCACTTCTCCAGGTCTGCATTTGAACAGCAAGATCTGGGAAAGGGAAGCTTCTTGAGCTTGTGAAGGCAATTGTCAGTGCTGACTTGATCAAGGTAATGTCACAAGCCACGGTCATTGCCACAGACAGCAGGACTGTGTATGTATGTAGCAGGGAGACACGTGAAAGGCTTCAGAATCAAAATGCCGGGAAACTTAAAATGATAATAACTCGCATTTTTATCATTTCATGTTTCCTTCTGCTGCTGCTTTGCATTTGGGGCGGGGCTGCTCCGAAGTCAGAGGAGCAGGGGAGGATTGGTTGGCCCACTCTAAGTGCACATGGCCAAACAATCATGCGCACTTCGCATCTTCTCCCTGCAGGCTGCAATACAGCTTGCATGGAGAACCTTTCCAGGCCCCCTATTCCCTGGCTGAGTGCGATCCACGGCTCTCAGACCAATCACAATGCTGCAATGCAGCGTTTTGATTGACTATTGGGAGGCTGGGAGCCCGGTGCTTCCTACTGCTTCCTGCATCCTGCTGCAGGAGCGGAGTTAGGAAGAGGAGGACGGAGGTGAGGTGGGGGACCGGTTGACCATCACAGGTAAGTGTTTTTTGTTTTCAACTTTTTTTGAAGATGTGAGCAAACGTAGAGTTTCAATTGAAATGACGGACTGGACTGGACTGCAATGGGTGCATATGTGCACAAAAGCCTCATAATAAATGTACAATCATAGGTGCCTGGACGCACTTCTGAAAATTATACGATGGCCGTCACTAAGAATCGGGCACATGAAACGATGAGTTCTGCTCTGAACACCATCTTGTCCATTGGAACTAGGGCCCAGATATACTAACAGTTTGCACCTGCGTTATCTGGGTGGGTTTTAATTTCCAACATGATTGCTGGAAAGTTGCCCAACAAAAGGTAAGATAGTGTAAATACGATGCAGTCCTGCTTTCTCTCTTTCATGCAAGGCAGCACAGCAACTTTGGTTACTGCACAGCGCTGCAGGAAATGTTAATAAAGCTGCCTCTTGATGGTTGCTCACTCTTTTACAGACTCATGGGCATTGGTAATTTTATGATTTTAGCTGGATAGCACATTAAATATTTTTTTCAGTACCATTTATTGTAAGTTTTTTCACATTTGTTACCAGGATCAAGGTCATGTAACATCACTTCCCGTTATGTAATCAGGGTCATAGGGCATGTGATGTCACTTCCACTACCCTTGACATTTGGTGAATCGAGTCCATGGAGGCACACAAGAGAGAGAGAGTGAGCAGCACATGAGTGAGAGAGCAACACTAGGGTGGGGGGAGAAGTGTACAAGGTAGAGAGCAACACGGAACACAAGGGGGGTTGGGTAGAAGTACATGGGAGACAGTGAGCAGCAACGAGGGAAAGAGCAACACAGAGTGCAGGTGTGGGTAGTTGGTGGGGAGAACCACATGAGGCAGAGAGCTGGAAAACACTTGCACTCTCATGGACTGTTAACAAAAAGAGCAAAGTAATTCCCTAAGAGTAAGTGATGGAAGGATAAAAACCAGCCACTGGAGAGGACTGGCAATGAGGCTCTGCTCCAGGGGAGGGACAAACACAAGAAGAGAAAGGAAGCCAATAAGTAAGAAGCAAGAAAGTGAGAGTAGCAATACAGTCAACCAATAGTTAATAAATGAGTGGGCTGTGAGTCCACTGTAAGTTCACAATCGATCACTCACAACCAGAGAGCCAGTGCTGGGAGGCAATACACACAAAGACATTCCTGGTGGTCCAGTAGAGAGCAGATCATTGCCATTCTGTTTTCATTGGTTGTCAAGCATCTGCAATGCAATGTGTCTCACATTTAAGAGAGTTTGGGCTATTGGCATTGGAAATGACAATGCATTTTATTTATGTGTTGTTTATGTTGAGCCAATCAGCGTGCATGTGCTGCTCTGCGAGGCTTCTTGTAACTACTCTGTGTGGGTCTAACTCCTCCCACACATTGGATTGGCTTTTGCGTGTGTCTTTCTATAATGAAAGCAAGTAAACGGCTAAAGGTAGGTGCATGTCCCACCTCTTTTGAAATGGTCACTCCCATGGCATTTTGCCTCTGGGGTGAGCATCGCGCGCACGGGTCGGGTACCTCCTTGTTTATTTCCCGCTTTGCATTAGGAACCCTCCCCCCACCCTCTGAGCACAAACACAGCGTTTCTCTCCCCCAACCAGGCTGCTGAAGCATGTGCGTAAAATCGAGAAAACAAACACCAAGCAAGTCACTTGAAAGGCATTGCATTTGTTTCAACCTTTAAAGATGCTGATAGGGATGGGGGACCCCGTGCTGGGAAGAAAGCAGAATCTGAACTTAAAGGACGCAAACATGAGTGACCCGACCACTCTTTGACTTCTGCCTTGACTGTCCACTCGCTTTTTAAGCTGGGGCACGATGGAATGGGTGCAGAAAAGTATGGCAAACAGAGGCACAACAAACGCAGCCAAGAAGAATGTGTTGTACCAGATCTCGCTCGTTCTAAGCTTCTCATGTAGGTCAGAACCAGGCGTGCAACACCCATTGAAATCAAAGGGCTTCAGCCCCCCGTCGTGTGTGGCAGCCCGGGTCAGATGGCTCCCGGGCACACACACAGCCACACCCGAGCACTTCACAGGTCTTTAAAAGACCATGTGCATGTTATTGAGGCTTTGATGTTGTGTCACCCCTTCCAAGAGCCCCTGCAGCTTCACTCTGCCTATTGCTTAAAGTTTCAGCCCCCCCCCGAAATTTTTTCTTAGCACCCCCGAAATGTGGCTCTAGTTGTGCCTCTGGTCAGAACACTCACAGAGAGCTCTGTTTGTGACTTCTTCATTTATCTGCTAAAATGTGAACTGTCATGGCAAGAAACATGATATCAGAGCAGCTGTCCCTACAGCTTACTTCTTTGTGGTGCTGTTGATCTTGTGATAACTGTCCCCTGCCACCACTGTCAGGCAGGAGATGCTTCCAGCTTGGTGGAGGGAGAGCATCAACAGCATGATCCGGAAACCGATATCACCCAAGTGACAGTCACTGGTGCAAGACAAGTAAAGCGCCTGGAAGCGCAGGCAGAGCATGAGCAGGAAATCTGCAAGTGACAAATTGAAGAGGTAAATGCTTCTGGGTTTCCATGAATTCATTTGTAAACAGAAGATCCAGAGGGCTACTCCATGCCAAGTAAGCCGATTCCGAATTTCGTCATGAGCCCTGCGGCCAGCTACCAAGTGCATGTTTTCCATGAAGAGGCACAAGGCATTCACAATCATGGTTTCTGAAACAAAGCAGATCTATGGTGAAATGTAGCATTTACGGGGATCATAGAATCCACGCTACGAAGCAACCACAGCTCTTCTAAACTACACATACTACCCTGCTGGCGTCACTGCTTCTTTTTAGGTTTCGACCTGGCGATCTGCGCAAGCAGTTCGCGCAGGTGAAATCTTTTGTTTACCATATTGGCTATTGGAACGTCCCCCACCTCCCATTGGCTAGCTCCATAAATGGAGGCTAGCCATTGGGAGCCGGATCTGTCCGTCAAGGCCGGACCAGATTCGGGGGCGTTCCCGCGATTTTTTCCCTCTCCGCCTCTGCGATGTCGTCATCGCGGCGGTGGGCGGAGCTTCGTTTTTTTTCCTTCTGTGTTTGTTTTGGTCATTCCATGCGAGGAAGCCCAGGTGAGTGCTTGTTTTTTAGTGGTGGAGCACGTGAATTCAGTGTACGTTGGTTAAAAATACATGATGAAGACACAGGCCACGATCTGGCTGTTCATCAAGTGCATGGGCGCTAAAAGTAGTTTTTGCCCCTTTATTTGTAGTGAGGACTCCGCAGTGGTTTGTCTGATGTGAAATTGCTCGGCTGATCCCCTTTGTTGCAGCATGCATAACTTTTCATTCTTTCAGTTCGACTTTACAGTCCGTTTTAATAATGTCCTTAAAACTGCGGGTGTTCAGTACCCAAACGGCCTAAATAGACTCGTATGGGCTAAGCATCTCGTGCCCCTCGTGAGACACTTGTAAAACTGCTCATAAGATTTGCAACAGGGAGTTTTTTCATGGTTTGGCATTTTTCGTAATGCATTACAGTTGAATTTATATAGCGCTTCATATCCTAACCGCACTGCAAAGCGCTGAAGAGCATCATAGAGAGTGCAGAGTGGAGAGTGCATAGGGAGTGCAGAGTGCATGGAGAGTGCATAGGGAGTGGAGAGTGCATAGGGAGTGGAGAGTGCATAGGGAGTGGAGAGTGCATAGGGAGTGCAGAGTGCATAGAGAGTGCAGAGTGGAGAGTGCATAGGGAGTGCACAGGGAGTGGAGAGTGCATAGGGAGTGGAGAGTGCATAGGGAGTGGAGAGTGCATAGGGAGTGGAGAGTGCATAGGGAGTGCAGAGTGGAGAGTGCATAGGGAGTGCAGAGTGGAGAGTGCATAGGGAGTGCAGAGTGGATAGAGAGTGGAGAGTGCATAGGGAGTGGCGAGTGCATAGGGAGTGGAGAGTGCATAGGGAGTGGAGAGTGCATAGGGAATGGAGAGTGCATAGGGAATGGAGAGTGCATAGGGAATGGAGAGTGCATAGAGAGTGCAGAGTGGAGAGTGCATAGGGAGTGGAGAGTGCATAGGGAGTGGAGAGTGCATAGGGAGTGGAGAGTGCATAGGGAGTGGAGAGTGCATAGGGAGTAGAGAGTGCATAGGGAATGGAGAGTGCATAGAGAGTGGAGAGTGCATAGAGAGTGCATAGGGAGTGGAGAGTGCATAGGGAGTGGAGAGTGCATAGGGACTGCAGAGTGCATAGGGGGTGCAGAGTGGGGAGTGGAGAGTGTATAGGGAGTGGAGAGTGCATAGGGAGTGCAGAGTGGAGAGTGCATAGGGAGTGCAGAGTGGAAAGTGCATAGGGAGTGAAGAGTGCAGAGTGCATAGGGAGTGCATAGGGAGTGCATAGGGAGTGCATAGGGAGTGCAGAGTGCATAGGGAGTGCAGAGTGGAGAGTGCATAGGGAGTGCAGAGTGGAGAGTGCATAGGGAGTGCAGAGTGGATAGAGAGTGGAGAGTGCATAGGGAGTGGAGAGTGCATAGGGAGTGGAGAGTGCATAGGGAGTGGAGAGTGCATAGTGCATAGGGACTGCAGAGTGCATAGGGAGTGCAGAGTGGGGAGTGGAGAGTGCATAGGGAGAGGAGAGTGCATAGGGAGTGCAGAGTGGAGAGTGCATAGGGAGTGAAGAGTGCAGAGTGCATAGGGAGTGCATAGGGAGTGCATAGGGAGTGCAGAGTGCATAGGGAGTGCAGAGTGCATAGGGAGTACAGAGTGCATAGGGAGTGCAGAGTGCATAGGGAGTGGAGAGTGCATAGGGAGTGCAGAGTGGAGAGTGCATAGGGAGTGCAGAGTGGAGAGTGCATAGGGAGTGCAGAGTGGAGAGTGCATAGGGAGTGGAGAGTGCATAGGGAGTGGGCAGTGCATAGGGAGTGGAGAGTGCATAAGGAGTGGAGAGTGGATAGGGAGTGGAGAGTGCATAGGGAGTGGAGAGTGCATAGAGAGTGGAGAGTGCATAAGGAGTGGAGAGTGGATAGGGAGTGGAGAGTGCATAGGGAGTGGAGAGTGCATAGGGAGTGGAGAGTGCATAAGGAGTGGAGAGTGGATAGGGAGTGGAGAGTGGATAGGGAGTGGAGAGTGCATAGGGAGTGGAGAGTGCATAGGGAGTGGAGAGTGCATAGGGAGTGCAGAGTGCATAGGGAGTGCAGAGTGCATAGAGAGTGCAGAGTGGAGAGTGCATAGGGAGTGCACAGGGAGTGGATAGTGCACAGGGAGTGGAGAGTGCATAGGGAGTGGAGAGTGCATAGGGAGTGGAGAGTGCATAGGGAGTGCAGAGTGGAGAGTGCATAGGGAGTGCAGAGTGGAGAGTGCATAGGGAGTGCAGAGTGGATAGAGAGTGGAGAGTGCATAGGGAGTGGAGAGTGCATAGGGAGTGGAGAGTGCATAGGGAGTGGAGAGTGCATAGGGAGTGGAGAGTGCATAGGGAATGGAGAGTGCATAGAGAGTGCAGAGTGGAGAGTGCATAGGGAGTGGAGAGTGCATAGGGAGTGGAGAGTGCATAGGGAGTGGAGAGTGCATAGGGAGTGGAGAGTGCATAGGGAGTGGAGAGTGCATAGGGAGTGGAGAGTGCATAGGGAATGGAGAGTGCATAGAGAGTGGAGAGTGCATAGAGAGTGCATAGGGAGTGGAGAGTGCATAGGGAGTGGAGAGTGCATAGGGAGTGGAGAGTGCATAGGGAGTGGAGAGTGCATAGGGACTGCAGAGTGCATAGGGAGTGCAGAGTGCATAGGGAGTGGAGAGTGCATAGGGAGTGCAGAGTGGAGAGTGCATAGGGAGTGCAGAGTGGAGAGTGCATAGGGAGTGCAGAGTGGAGAGTGCATAGGGAGTGAAGAGTGCAGAGTGCATAGGGAGTGCATAGGGAGTGCATAGGGAGTGCATAGGGAGTGCATAGAGAGTGCAGAGTGCATAGGGAGTGCAGGGTGCATAGGGAGTGCAGAGTGCATAGGGAGTGCAGAGTGCATAGGGAGTGCAGAGTGCATAGGGAGTGTAGAGTGGAGAGTGCATAGGGAGTGCAGAGTGGAGAGTGCATAGGGAGTGCAGAGTGGATAGAGAGTGGAGAGTGCATAGGGAGTGGAGAGTGCATAGGGAGTGGAGAGTGCATAGGGAGTGGAGAGTGCATAGTGCATAGGGACTGCAGAGTGCATAGGGAGTACAGAGTGGGGAGTGGAGAGTGCATAGGGAGTGGAGAGTGCATAGGGAGTGCAGAGTGGAGAGTGCATAGGGAGTGAAGAGTGCAGAGTGCATAGGGAGTGCATAGGGAGTGCATAGGGAGTGCAGAGTGCATAGGGAGTGCAGAGTGCATAGGGAGTGCAGAGTGCATAGGGAGTGCAGAGTGCATAGGGAGTGGAGAGTGCATAGGGAGTGCAGAGTGGAGAGTGCATAGGGAGTGCAGAGTGGAGAGTGCATAGTGAGTGCAGAGTGGAGAGTGCATAGGGAGTGGAGAGTGCATAGGGAGTGGAGAGTGCATAGGGAGTGGAGAGTGCATAAGGAGTGGAGAGTGGATAGGGAGTGGAGAGTGCATAGGGAGTAGAGAGTGCATAGAGAGTGGAGAGTGCATAAGGAGTGGAGAGTGGATAGGGAGTGGAGAGTGCATAGGGAGTGGAGAGTGCATAGGGAGTGGAGAGTGCATAAGGAGTGGAGAGTGGATAGGGAGTGGAGAGTGCATAGGGAGTGGAGAGTGCATAGGGAGTGGAGAGTGCATAGGGAGTGGAGAGTGCATAGGGAATGGAGAGTGCATAGGGAATGGAGAGTGCATAGGGAGTGGAGAGTGCATAGGGAGTGGAGAGTGCATAGAGAGTGCATAGGGAGTGGAGAGTGCATAGGGAGTGGAGAGTGCATAGGGAGTGGAGAGTGCATAGGGAGCGGAGAGTGCATAGGGAATGGAGAGTGCATAGAGAGTGGAGAGTGCATAGAGAGTGCAGAGTGGAGAGTGCATAGGGAGTGGAGAGTGCATAGGGAGTGGAGAGTGCATAGGGAGTGGAGAGTGCATAGGGAGTGGAGAGTGCAGAGTGCATAGGGAGTGGAGAGTGCATAGAGAGTGGAGAGTGCATAAGGAGTGGAGAGTGGATAGGGAGTTGTTGGACAGGCCACATGAAGGGCTCGCTCCCTCCCCGCAGGACAGGGCCCGGGCCACCGTCAGCACCATTGCCCGGCCCAGCCGCCATCTTGGACACGGCACCACGCGGCCGCGCGGCCGCGCGGCCTCAGCCCGACCCCAACCCTGGGCCTGGCCAGGCCCCGACATCCCGGCACCACCCTCCCCCCAGGAGGTGAACGGACCACTTGGCAGGTCAATGGGAGTACGAAGTGTCGATGGCTCTCCCCTGCCAGGTGCCGAGCACCCCCAGCCTCCCCGGGCGCTGGCTCCACCCCCCTGCTGGGTGTCTGGACTCCCTCATCCCAGACCTCCCGACCTCCAAGAGCGAGGGTCCGGACATCAAAGGGCGCCAGACCTATAACTGAGGCAGCCCCAGGACAGGAAGGCAGTTGTATCCTGGAGTCGAGAGACACCGCGACGAACTCATCCTTGACGGACTGTTGGCGCTGCCACAGCCCTGCCTTGTGAACTATTGTCCTGCCTGCTGGCGCTGCCGCGGCCCTCTGCAACCTTCATCCTCGTGGGACCTGCTGGCGCTGCCGCGGCCCTCTGCAACCTTCATCCTCGTGGGACCTGCTGGCGCTGCCGCGGCCCTCTGCAACCTTCATCCTCGTGGGACCTGCTGGCGCTGCCGCGGCCCTCTGAAACCTTCATCCTCGTGGGACCTGCTGGCGCTGCCGCGGCCCTCTGCAACCTTCATCCTCGTGGGACCTGCTGGCGCTGCCGCGGCCCTCTGCAACCTTCATCCTAGTGGGACCTGCTGGCGCTGCCGCGGCCCGTAGTAACCTTCATCCTCGTGGGACCTGCTGGCGCTGCCGCGGCCCGTTGCAACCTGCATTCTCGTGGGACCTGCTGGCGCTGCCGCGGCCCGTTGTAACCTTCATCCTCGTTGGGACCTGCTGGCGCTGCCGCGGCCCGTTGCCACCTACGACCTCTTCGGGACCTGCCGGCGCTGCCGCGGCCTGACCCATCCGAACACCGAGCTCGAGGATTGTGAGCTATCACCGTTACACCCCCGTACCCGTGGGTACCAAGACTGTCCCGCTACCCCCTTCCCTTACTAGAGACTAGAATTGAGAGGATCATCGTGTCCTGATCGCCTTGTATCGTACCACTCTACTACCAGAAGTGCCTATAAAAGGTGTTACCCTAATCTTTGTGTGGTGTCCGTCTGTGGGGGGGAAGTTACCTGTCTGTGCGATCACTGTGCTCGGCCGACCCTCCAGGTCCCCGTCTAACATTGGTGGCTAGCGGCGCGATCCGAACCAACGCGTACCGTACAGACAGTAACTCACCCTACGACTAAAACCACAATGACGACCAAAGAGAGCGGATCGGCGGAGAAGTTCCAGATGGAAAAGCTGGAAGAATACAACCACCGAGAGCTCAAACAATTTTGCATGGACTTAGGCATTGCTACCACCGGGCTAAGCACAAAAGAAGACTTCAAAAACGCCCTAGAGGCCTGGACAGAGACAAATACCGCAACCCCCCGGGACCCCGCAGCCCCGGAAGTCAACACCACCCGGACGGAGGAACGGAGAACAGGCCCCTCCCATGAAGAGATCCAAGAGCGGGAAAAAAATAGATTACACGAGTTAGACTTGGCACGACTCAAATTAGACGGAGAATTGAAACTGGCGGAACAAAAAATAAACTTAGAACACTTACGGCTCAGAGAAGAGCGAGAGGAAAAACAGAGACAGAGAGACCTCGAAGAAAAAAGACTGGCATACGAGCACGAGTGCAAACTAGCGGAGATAGAAATACGCAAACTGAACAAAAACCTAGGGGTGCCCGAGCAACCGCACTCCCCGGGTCCTACCGAGCAGAAGGTCCACATCCCCAAGGATGTGGTCCGAGAATATCACCGGAACGACGACATACAGCAGTGGTTCAAGGCCTATGAGATTGCCATGACCGCCCACCGGGTCGCTCGAAGTGACTGGGGAGCCGGTCTATGGGGGAGATTCGTCAACGAGGGTCGTGATGCCCTGCTGCAGCTTCCGGACCATCAAATGACGTCCTATGACCACATGAAGGCCGCCCTCCTCAGTCGATATGGACTTACACCCGAAATGTACCGCCAGAGGTTCCGCAACTGCACCCGGATCCCAGGTACGACGTGGTTGGAATACGTGAACTATTTCAGCCGAGCCTTCGAGGGGTGGATCAAGGGTAACAACGTAACCACTTACGAACAACTCTTCAATCTCATTGTGTGGGAGCACCTCTCCAACAACTGCTTTGTCGAGCTCAGGCAGCACCTCCTCGACAGTAAATTGACTGAACCCCGGCAGCTCGCCACCGAGGCTGACCGGTGGGAGAGCACCCGAGTGGCCCGGAGTGGGCCAAATGAGCAGAACAGAACCAACCAAGGTCACCATCGTCCCCGAGGAGGAGGAGGAGGCCCGGGCCGGGGCAGAGACGCCGCCCCGGCCGCACCCACTAACGCCACCCCGGCCCCAGCAGGCCGGGGAAACCCCCCGATGCGCCCGGGTTTCCGAGCTAACGTGACGTGTCATCGATGCCAGCGAGTCGGCCACTATGCCAGTGACCCGACCTGCCCGAAGAACCAGGCCCCCGGGCCCCGCCAGATGGCGGCCGCCGCCCTGGGAGAAGAACAAGTCTCCGAAGACACGGAGACCTATGAGTCGGAGCAGTTCGAGTGGGAACCCGCCGCCATGACCCTGGCATGCCTAGGAGGAAGAGACATGGTCCCGCGGACTCCCCTGCCCGCCAACACTCGGAAGTACAGCCAATGGGTGAGCATCAATGGGCGCAAGGCCGAGGCCCTGCGTGACACCGGGGCCAGTGTGACGGCCGTCCGCTGTCACCTGGTGACCCCAGAACAAATCCTACCAAACGTACTTTGCCCCGTCCGATCGGCAGATAACTCGGAGAGCCTGTGTCGGATGGCCTGCGTCCCCTTCGAATGGGGAGGAGTGTCCGGCATGCTGAAAGTAACTGTCCATGACGATGCCCCCGTAGACTGCCTCCTGGGGAACGATCTCGAGAACTCCCCGTGGGCCGCTGTGGAAAGAAGAGAGCATCTGGGGATGTTGGGTCTCCCGGACTGGGCGTGCGTAACCACCCGGTCCATGGCCACCCGCACCATCCCTAGACCAGAAGGACCAGAATGGGCAGCACCTCCGCCCTCGATCACTCCAGAAGAAGACTTCCTCCAGACCGACCACCCGGACCCCACCCCAGAGGGGTCCACACAGCCCCCCGAGCTTCCCGACCTGGCTCAGTGGCGTCAAGAAGGGGGGCCCACCCAGGAACAATTCCGGCAGGAGCAAAAGACCTGCCCCTCCCTCGAGGGATTGCGTCAGCAAGCGCTCGCCCAGAGCCAAGGAGACACCACCGGGGCCCACTGGGTTTATTGGGACAATGATCTCTTGTACAGCGAACAGAAAATCGCAGAACTGGGGGCCGGGCGAGTGCTGGTGGTGCCCCTCCACTTCAGAGACTTCCTGTTGAACCTAGCCCATGATGTCCCCCTGGCCGGGCACCTGGGCCAAGACAAGACCTACCACCGCCTGGTGACTCACTTTTTTTGGCCCAAAATGAGAAATGACGTATCCAACCATTGCCGGTCCTGCCCGACCTGCCAGGCCAGTGGGAAGAGCGGCCGCAAACTCAAGGCACCCCTACAACCATTCCCCGTGGTGACCACCCCGTTCGAAAGGGTGGGAATAGACATCGTGGGGCCCCTGGACCCCCGAACAGCACAGGGACATCGCTTCATCCTGGTCCTGGTGGATCACGCTACCCGCTATCCTGAGGCGGTCCCCCTTCGTACGATAACAGCCCCAGTAGTGGGTCGAGCCTTGATGGGGATCTTCTCTCGAGTGGGCTTCCCCCGGGAAGTCGTCAGCGACAGGGGTACGAACTTTATTTCAAAGTATATGAAATCCCTCTGGCAGCAGTGCGGAGTCACTTACCGATTCACCACCCCCTATCACCCCCAGGGGAACGGACTGGTCGAGCGGTTCAACCGCACCCTCAAGGGGATGATCATGGGGCTGGAAGAACCCCTACGCCGCCAGTGGGACGTGCTACTGCCGTGCCTCCTCTTCGCCTACCGAGAAGTCCCCCAGAAGTCCCTCGGCTTCAGCCCCTTCGAACTCCTGTACGGACACCCCGTTCGCGGGCCTCTCAGCCTAGTGAAGGAGGAATGGGAAATGGCCCCCCTAAAGACCCCTCCGGACGTCTACAAATACCTCCTGACCCTCCGTAATCAGACCCGGAAATTCAGGGAGATCGCTAAAGCCAATCTGGAGGCCAGTCAAGAGGACATGAAGAAGTGGTACGACCAACATGTCTCCTCCATCGAGTTTGAACCGGGTCAGCAGGTATGGGTGATGTCCCCCATCGAACCGTGTGCCTTGCAGGACAAATGGACGGGGCCCTTCAAGGTGATCGAGCGCAGGAGCCCCGTCACCTATCTCGTCGACCTGGAGTCCCCCCGGAACCCCCTCCGGGTCCTCCACGCCAACCGACTCAAACCCCACTTCGTGCGATCAGAGCTCAGCCTGCTGATGGCTACTGACAGTGGCGCAGAAGGAGACTCCGAGCCCCTCCCTGACCTACTGAGGACCCGGGAAAGAGATGGTTCGGTGGACGGGGTCCGACTCTCCGAGGCCCTGACCCCAGAGCAGCGTCAAGATTGCCGGGCCCTCCTGCTGCCGTTCGCAAACCTGTTCTCTCTCGCACCCGGAGTCACCTCCTGGTGCCTGCACGACGTGGACACGGGGGACAGTCCTCCTGTCCGACACCGGCCGTACCGAGTACCGGATCGGGTACGTACATGCATCCAAGAAGAAGTCTCCAAGATGCTCGCCCTCGGAGTCATCGAACCTTCGGACAGTCCCTGGGCCAGCCCGGTCGTCCTGGTCCCCAAGGCCGCGGCCCCGGGCACCACCCCTGAACTCCGGTTCTGCATTGACTATCGGGGTCTGAACGCGGTCACCCGAACCGACGCTCACCCTATCCCCCGAGCAGATGAACTAGTCGACCGCATGGGGGCAGCCCGCTACCTAAGCATCTTCGACCTGACAGCGGGCTACTGGCAGATCGGCCTCACCCCCAGAGCCCAAGAACGTTCCGCTTTCTCCACCCCGGATGGGCACTACCATTTCAGAGTGATGCCCTTCGGCATGAAGAACGCTCCAGCCACTTTTCAAAGACTGGTGAACCAGGTATTGGCGGGCCTCGAAGAATTCAGCGCCGCCTACCTGGACGACATCGCGGTATACAGCCGCCACTGGACGGATCACCTCCACCACCTCAGAGAGGTCCTGCAGGCCCTCCAACAGGCCGGCCTCACCATAAAGGCCAGCAAGTGCCAAATTGGCCAGGGGTCCGTGACCTACCTCGGACACCAAGTGGGGAGCGGTCTGGTGGCCCCCCTCCAACTCAAGGTAGCTGCCATTCAGTCCTGGCAACCCCCCGAGGCACAAACCGAGGTCCGAGCCTTCCTGGGGCTCACCGGATACTACCGGCGGTTTGTAAGGGACTATGGCAGCATTGTGGGGCCCCTCACGGAGCTCACGTCTAAGAACCACAAAAAAAGAGTCAACTGGACTCCCGACTGTCAAGCAGCCTTCGAGACGCTGAAGGCCGCCATGTGCACCGCTCCTGTGCTCCAGGCCCCCCGACTACAGCCGCGAGTTCATCGTGCAGACCGATGCCTCCGACCATGGTATTGGGGCCGTCCTCTCCCAACTGAACGCCGAAGGAGTGGACCAACCAGTGGCCTTCATCAGCAGACGCCTACTGCCCCGAGAACAGCGCTGGAGCACCATTGAGCGAGAGGCCTTCGCAGTGGTATGGGCCCTCAAGAAGCTCCGGCCGTACCTCTTCGGAACCCATTTCCGGGTACAGACGGACCATCGGCCCCTGCAATGGCTCATGCAGATGGGGGGGGAGAACCCCAAACTATTGCGATGGTCCATCTCCCTGCAGGGGATGGACTTCACTGTGGAACATCGCCCTGGCCAAGACCACGCCAACGCGGATGGCCTGTCCCGCTTTTTCCGCCTCGACGAGGAAAGTCCCCAAGGAGATGGGTGACTCTCCCCGCCTTCAGCTGGGGGGGACGCATGTTGGACAGGCCACATGAAGGGCTCGCTCCCTCCCCGCAGGACAGGGCCCGGGCCACCGTCAGCACCATTGCCCGGCCCAGCCGCCATCTTGGACACGGCACCACGCGGCCGCGCGGCCTCAGCCCGACCCCAACCCTGGGCCTGGCCAGGCCCCGACATCCCGGCACCACCCTCCCCCCAGGAGGTGAACGGACCACTTGGCAGGTCAATGGGAGTACGAAGTGTCGATGGCTCTCCCCTGCCAGGTGCCGAGCACCCCCAGCCTCCCCGGGCGCTGGCTCCACCCCCCTGCTGGGTGTCTGGACTCCCTCATCCCAGACCTCCCGACCTCCAAGAGCGAGGGTCCGGACATCAAAGGGCGCCAGACCTATAACTGAGGCAGCCCCAGGACAGGAAGGCAGTTGTTTCCTGGAGTCGAGAGACACCGCGACGAACTCATCCTTGACGGACTGTTGGCGCTGCCACAGCCCTGCCTTGTGAACTATTGTCCTGCCTGCTGGTGCTGCCGCGGCCCTCTGCAACCTTCATCCTCGTGGGACCTGCTGGCGCTGCCGCGGCCCTCTGCAACCTTCATCCTCGTGGGACCTGCTGGCGCTGCCGCGGCCCTCTGCAACCTTCATCCTCGTGGGACCTGCTGGCGCTGCCGCGGCCCTCTGAAACCTTCATCCTCGTGGGACCTGCTGGCGCTGCCGCGGCCCTCTGCAACCTTCATCCTCGTGGGACCTGCTGGCGCTGCCGCGGCCCTCTGCAACCTTCATCCTAGTGGGACCTGCGGGCGCTGCCGCGGCCCGTAGTAACCTTCATCCTCGTGGGACCTGCTGGCGCTGCCGCGGCCCGTTGCAACCTGCATTCTCGTGGGACCTGCTGGCGCTGCCGCGGCCCGTTGTAACCTTCATCCTCGTTGGGACCTGCTGGCGCTGCCGCGGCCCGTTGCCACCTACGACCTCTTCGGGACCTGCCGGCGCTGCCGCGGCCTTGTGGAAAAGTAAATTTTGCCATGTTCTGTGTCCCTACGCCTCATCCATCATATGTTATGTGTGCATGATCAATATGCATATGTTATTCCCCATTTCTGATTAAAGACGCAATTACAGTTGTGTCCACCTCTAGTATGTTAGTTTCCAGTCCTCGTGAATACTACGAATATCAGGCCTATGTAAGTAATGTTGCCACGTTTCTCAGTGTGCACGTTATTCCATTATAAAGTCCCCGTTTCCAGGCCTCAAAAAGGGCCCGGACCACAGATTCAGCTCCTGTCTCCTGAAAGCCTCGCTGAGGAGCGATACAGCCCCCACCTGTATCCTCGACCCTTCACTTACTTCCTGCCTTGCAGTGCCCGGTGCACCCCGGCTCTGCCTCTGAGTCTGCCAAAAGTATGTTATAGTTCCTGCTATCAGTTCAGTCCTCCTCCTCTGCATTCCTAAGCTACTGAACTGCATCAATAGTTTCCGTCATTGTCTAGCCTTCTCGTCTCCACGTTAGAGAAATACTGTATTTAATGGTCATTTAATATTCTTCACGCACTACATGTAGAATAATGCATGGTCCAGTCTTAGAGTCAGGTTAGCCTCTCCCCTCATGACTTCTAGTTTATATCAACATGTTCCCTAAACATTAGATACCAGATAGGGTTTAGGTACATGTCGCTCCGACCCTCCAGACTCTAGTCTCTGCTCCTAGCACAGAGTTCGTAGCCCCCAGCTTCTCCTAGTAACACGTCATTGCTAGTTTTCGCGCACCATTAGATTAGAGGTTCCGGCTCCTTAGGTAGCCCCCTCCAATGTGTCCGCCCATTCATGACATATTCTGTTACGTTTTGCATCACATGTCTAAGTAAACTCCTAGTTACACCTCTTATTTCTGTTATCTCTCGCGACTGCTACGCGTCACGCCTTCTACTCCACCCACTGCTACGCCTACTGCAATGTAATGCTATGTGTTTGCGCTATGTATATAAGTCAATGTTATGTTATTAAATGTTAGCGCGCTCATCCCAGACCTAGCCCCGGCAGCTGCTGGGCCCCAGTTGTCCTGCTGGGCCTTATTGTCCTATTCCCATGCAGGTTGTCCTGATCCTGTCCTTATGCTGTAATAAACCTGCAGAAACTCCTACTACCTCGAATTTTGACTCTTATTTATTGAGCTATCTGTTATGCTATAAGTCTAGTCAAAAATAGGGTATTATTTATTTATTTACCACATAATGGCGCCCGAATAGGGACTTGCCCTTTCCCCACGCGTCGGTGAAGCCACGCCGACCCCCTGACCCTCTGCAGTCGTGACGGAACTCTTCTGCGCAGTGGCAGATATTTCTGCTCAAGTATCCCTCAGGCCCACGGAGGAGACGGAGGAGGCGGTCCAGCATCCGAACGAGACGGTGGAGGAACGCGGCGAGTCCCGACCAGAGCCCAAGCCGAGAGTCCAAGGTCCGAGGTATCCGGAGGTCCACCCGTAACTGAAGTCCGAAGTCCGAAGTTCGTCGTCGTAGTCCAGTCCCGTCCGAGGCCTTCCGTTCCGTGCTGCCCGGTGAGTACCATTGCTGGGGTAGTGTCTAGACAGGGTCAGTCTAAATTGACTCCTGGTCCGTGGGTTGGTGGTACCCAAGCCCACAAACGAAGTGTTCACCTAGGTGGATACGGGTCTTGATGTGTTCCTTTATGGGACCGGTATGTTCCGTACTGTTACAGCAGTGCATCCAGTAACTCTAGTCTGTTCCGTTCTCGAGAATTCTGTTCTGTTTCTGTTTTCAGTTTTTTCAGGTAGTATTCTGTTCGAACTGTTATTTATAATGTTGTTTAATGTATTTCCAATGTCGTGGTATGCCTGAATTGTTTTCCCAATTGTTATTGTTTTTCGTGTAGTGTATTGTGTTCCGATTCAAGTTTAGAATGCCGCTCTTTTCCAAGTTACGTCAGTTAAAAACTAGAAAGGGTCTGCTGGAAGCAGCAGTTCCCGTTCCGCCTAGGGACAGTCCAGGTCACTTTATGTATCAGAAACATGGCATAAGCGCCATATTGTATCTAGATTTATGGGTAGAGTATACCAAACAGTTAGAAGAAAAGTATAGATGGCCCGTATCGGGTACATGGGATGCCGAATGTATCATGCGAGTAGAAGAAGCATTATGGAAAAAGAAAGCCAGACAGTCACAGAAAGATGCCATCGAGTTATGGCGTAAGGAAGCGCATAGAAGAACGGAAAAGGAAGTCAGAAAGTCAGAGTTAAGTAGAGAATCCCAAGAACGAGCCCAAGAAAGAGAATTAATCGAGATAGGTGAACAAGTCAAAGTCGAACAGTCAGACAGACAGAGGCATGCCCTTATTAAGGGTATGTATCCTCTCCTTGCCGAAGGCTTGCCAAAAGCGACCCCAGAGGCACCCAGTAATTTCCCGCCACCACTAGTTCCGACCAAGCTACGTCACAAACCGACCGCAGCTGATATTTTTATTTCGTCCTATTTGGACGACACAGTTCCAGAATATGCAAATCTAGTTCGCGCTCCACCTGTCCCTGTAAATCAGGCACTTCCCGTTCCTCCAGACACCGGAGTACCTGTTACGGTACCCCCGGGTCAGCCTGCCATACAAGTTCAGCCCACGTTACAATTACCGACCCTGCAAGCACGAAGAATGTCAGTCGACGATTCTAGTATAGGGGCCGCAGGAGGAGGTACTCCTCAAACCCCGCCGCCACACAAGCGTTTATCAGCACTCGAATTACATGCTCAAGCATCACAGCGTACTCCTAAAAGTAATAAGTCTGTTACAGAAATCAGACAAGCCCTTGCCGAATGTGTCTATGACGCAGTCCCAGGCGAGTATAATATGGTTTTATATTCCGTACGCGTAAGAAGGGTGACCGAGTATCTAGTCACCTTACCAAATATGAAAGAAGATCTAGACAGAATATATCGTTTCATCCGTACAGGGGATGATCCAGAAAGTATTGGCGAGATTATGTCTCAAAGGAAAGCCGAGATTCAGCTCATGATATTAAAGTTCCTGATCAATTGTCTAGTAAGAGAACAAGATTACCCGTCTAAAGATCCCGCCGAAATGAGAATCCTAACAAGGTGGAGTGATAATATAGCCGAGGGTAAGCACAAGACCATTAGTGCCATGGAAAGTATGTACAAGAAAATTCGTAAAGAAATAATAAGGTTACACGAACAGCGTAAAGCAGCACAAGTAAGCGAGAAAGAAAGTATCTCTGATCCTGAAGAGGAAGAGAACGAGAATCCCGCCAGAATAGCGTATGTAGGAAAATCCAGATTTCCAGATCGCCATTTACGTCCAGAACCTAAGTCTATTTTTCATCATCCGGCACCAGAACAAGGTTCTCTAGAACAAGTATTTCAAGCTACCGATCACATTCTGAAATCACGAGTCGGTTATAGCGAATTAAGTACCATGCACGAACAAGAACTAGCCCGATCAGCAGTCCGATGGATTACTGATTTTACCACTTTTCCAGACGAAATAGTGGCACAAATGTTTCTGAAACTGCCCCCAGCCGAGCAACGACTGGTGGGTATGTATATGATCCAGCACCTCATTACCCTGTATGAGGGTCAACATTCTGATCCAGGCCCGTTACACGATATCCTGAACGAGTTACTCCAGTACAGATGGAGAGGTCTAAGTACCGATTTAATTAGTGTCATTCTAGAACAGCGTCACAAGTATAGAACGTTCCTGAACCCGCATTTTGTTCATGTCTCACCCCCAGAAAGTAAACCATTCTACATAGACAGACAGAATCCGCTACGAGAAGTCCACCCAGTCCAAGGGGCGGGTGGCGTAATGCAACGAGTGTTTGTATACACTCCGATATCAAAGATGGAACTCCTTGAAATGAAGAAATTAATCCCCTGTCATGACAAAGATCCAGCGGGGTTCCATAGAGAATTAAAAGACATGCTCCGTATGGGAGAATACACTTACCCAGATATCATTAAAATGTTAAAGGTCCTGCTACCCGCAGGGGTGTATGAAAAGTTAAAGGAAAAAGAATGGGAGGTGGGAGAGAAAAAGATCGATTGGACAGCTCTAGAAGCTGAAGACAAGGCACGAGTACCAGGTACCGGTCTTGGAGATAAATGTAAAGAATTACCAGAATTATTGATTCAAGTTTTACCCAGATTATTGACAACGAGAAAAGAAGACTGGGATGCAATCTCAGCCTGTAAACAGAAACAAGATGAGGATATTAGTGATTTTTATTCTAGATTCGAGAAATGTTTCAGTATTAACAGTGGTCTCAAGACAAGTAGTGAGTCATACCCTCATCTTTTCGTTACCAAATTAGTCGAGAATTCAAGTCCACAAATTAAAAACCGAGTTTTGAAAGTCGAAAGCACCTGGCAAGCAAATACTCCGTCTCAGATGCTCCAGATGCTTCAGTATCACCAGAATAGAATCAGAGAAGAGCAAGAACACGAAAGAAAACGTATGAAAGACACGAAAATGAAAGTGCTAGTTGCACAATCTATTCCTCAAGACAGTCAGAAGAGGGGTCCAAATCAAGCCAGTCATCCTGCGGCTCCCGTTAAAGGGAACTGCAATTATTGTAAACAGCCAGGTCATTTCATAAACGAGTGTGCAGTCCTGAAACACAATATAGCTACTGGTAAGACTAAAGAAAGACCACGTCCGCCGAGACAAGAACAAGTTTCACAGACTTCTCAGTCACAGAATGCACCACAGACAGTTACAGTACCGCAGCCTATTGCTGCAACACAGCACGTTACATCGCAGATGTACCAGTATGCACAGTCCGAGTATCCAGAGTACCAGTCATATTCATGAAACAGCCTAGAGAGGGAGGTAGGCTTGCCTCTCATCGAGATACCTGTAGACCAAGAAGGTCCCTATGTTCATAGTCAAGTATTAGGGAAAGACAGAAAGTTTTTGATCGATACAGGGGCAAGTAGGACCACAATTAGTCACGCCGAAGTTCCAGGGGCTCCGCTCTCAGGCTCAAGAAATGTTTCCCTTGGATTTTCAGGAAAACCCATAGTTAATGAAATATCAAAGCCAGTTACTCTAGAAGTAGGTCCATTGTCCCGTACTACTGATCTGTTACTTACTAAGTCATGTCCAGAAAATCTATTAGGCATTAAGACATTGAAAGAATTAGGTGCAGTTATTTGCTGTTCCCCAGAAGGAATACGTCTGTTCCTACGTGACTTTAAGGGTCACTATGTATTACGAGATTTTGATTCTAGATTGTCTAATGTTCCGCAGCATTTATGGGCGCAAGGTCCAACTGATGTAGGTTACATGCAAATCACACCCTATCGTGTGACTCTCAAACCAGGTGTAGTGTTACCCCGAATCAGGCAGTACAGACTGCCACCTGAGGCTGTAGCAGCCTTATCCAAAATTATTGACGAGCTCATGGCTCAAGGAGTAGTTGTAGAAACTGACTCCAATGTATGCAATTCTCCGATCATTCCAGTCATGAAACGTACTGATCCAAATGCACCCCCAGTATATCGATTAGTGATTGATTTACGAGAGCTTAATAAATGTATTATTCCTCAGTACCCAGTTGTCCCAGATATTTCTTCCCTGTTAACAGCCATTGATTCCGAAGCCATGTTTTTCACTGTTATTGACCTCAAGAATGCATTTTTTAGTGTTCCAATTCATCCAGACAGCCAGTTTCTTTTCGGATTTTGTTTAAATGGAAGGAGCTATATGTTTACACGCGCTCCTCAAGGTTTCACAGAAAGCCCTAGTATTTACAGTCAAGCACTCAAGAGACAACTAGACAATATTCACATGCCAACTGACACTGCCCTGCTCCAGTATGTCGATGATCTACTGATCACAGCCCGTTCTGAACGTGACTGCGAGCGTGCATCACTTACAGTTTTGTATTTCCTTGCCGAGATGGGGCACAAGGTGTCACCTTCGAAGCTTCAATTCTGTGTCCAGCAAGTGGTATACTTAGGACACTTGCTGTCCAAGAGGGGTAGGCAGTTGACACCCGATCGTATCCAGTTAATAGCGAGTCTTCCCCAGCCCAGAACCCAGAAAGAGGTACGTGCCTTTATCGGCCTTACTTCTTATTGTAGACAATGGATTCCCCAGTATGCATTCCTAGCCAAGCCACTGATACAGTTAACGACACAGGAGGCAGCCGTATCGACTGTCCTCCCTTGGACATCTGACCATACACTTAGTTTCAACGAGTTAAAGAAAGCCCTATGTCAAGCTCCAGTTCTAGCTACACCGAACTACAGTAAGCCTTTTACACTTTTCGTTACAGAACGCAAAGGTACAGCATTATCTGTTCTCACACAAGATCAAGCAGGTCAATACAAGCCCTGTGCTTATTTTTCGAGCACATTAGATCCAGTCGCCCAGGCGTTGCCTGCGTGCCTCAAATCAGTTGCAGCCACAGCACTAGCTATCAGACAAAGTGATTCCATAGTTTTAGGACATTCCCTGACAGTACAGGTCCCACATTCAGTAGAAGTTCTTTTAAACCGAACACAAACTCAGCACTTGACAATTGCACGTTTAACAGGTTATGAATTGACACTGTTCCAGCCACACATAGAAATTAGACGCTGCAACGTCCTGAATCCTGCTACACTGTTACCATCAGTTAGTTCAAATCCAGACACACATGATTGTGTGGAAGTAGTTAACATTACGACAAAGCCAAGACAAGACCTGACAGATATTCCGTTACCAGACCCTGACCTGACACTTTATGTGGATGGTTCATGTATGAGAACTAGTACAGGAGAACTAGTCGCCGCGTATGCAGTGACTACTGACACTGAAGTTATTGAAACACACCGTATTGATACTCTGTCCGCTCAAGCAGCAGAGCTAGTCGCTCTGACACAAGCCTGTATACATGCCAAGAACCTGAAGGTTAATGTTTACACAGATTCACGTTATGCATTCGGAGTTGTACACGACTTCGGAGTGCTCTGGCAGGAGAGAGGTTTTATGACTTCTCATGGAACCAAGATTCAGCATGGTCTCCTTATTCAAGCCCTGTTAGATGCCATACATTTACCGACATCTATTGCTATTATGAAGTGCAAAGCACATACGAAAGTTACAGACATTATTTCCCAAGGTAATGATTTAGCAGACCGCACAGCCAAGCTTACAGCACAGACTCCAGACATTCCAGTTAATCAGACACATATTCCAGATCTGACTACATGCATGACAGTTAAGGACCCTACTCAAGATGTCATAGATATCCAGTCACATGCCACTCCCGATGAAATCAAGAAATGGTCTGTACAAGGAGGGGTCCAGACAGATCAAGGATGGTTAACGAAGGGTAGAGCCACATGGTTTCTCCCCGATTCTATGGTTCAAGTCATTATCAATACCGCACATAGTCCAGCACATCTAGGAGAAAAAGCTATGTTAGACAGTATCCAGAACATTTGGTTCAACAAGCATTTACGAGCTGCAGCCAAGCAGAAAGTCCGTACCTGTATGATATGTTGTCAGTTTAATCCAGGTAAAAGTGTCCCGGTGGAACAAGGTGGTTTCCAGCCCCCTGACCACCCTTTTGAGGTCCTCCAGATGGATTATATTCAAATGGAGCGATGTCGAGGTTTCAAGTATGTCCTTGTAGTTGTATGCGCTTTGTCCAGGTGGACAGAAGCATATCCAGTCCCAGATTACACAGCCGCGACCACTGCCAAGCAGTTGGTTCGTGAATTCTTCCCTAGATATGGACTCCCTAGAGTCATATATTCTGATAACGGCCAGCCATTCTCATCCGAACTCATGAGACATGTTTCCCTTTTGTTAGGGTACCAGTGGAAGTTCCATTGTGTACGCCATCCAGAAGCAGCTGGACTAGTCGAAAGGCATAATCAGACTCTGAAAATCCGTATAGCAAAAGTCTGTAAAGACAAGGGTGTGGACTGGTTAGTAGCTTTGCCAGTCGCTCTGTTTTACATGCGTATGGTCGCACATTCTAGATCAGGTCTGTCCCCGTATGAGGTCGTTTTCGGCCGCCCCCCTAATATGTGGGGTACTCCTAGACCCCGAAGTATTACCGATGTTTCATGTAATATGCTGACAGATTACCTAGCTTCCTTGATGTCTGCCCTCAACTCATGTCGTTCACAGGTTGCCGCCGCATTTCCAGACAATACCGAGGTGGCACCGCACGAGATCGTTCCAGGTTCCTTGGTGATGATCAGAAATTTCGACAGATCAAGTCCGCTGGAACCACGTTGGAAGGAGCCACGTCAGGTCCTTTTGACCACCCGAACTGCCGTCAAGTTGGAAGGCAGGAAGGGGTGGGTCCACCTTTCTCATGTAAAACTTTTCAAAGGACCGAAACCGGTTTTCAGAAACATTGCCAAGAACATTTCCCAGGAATCGAAGGATTGCCAGAACATTGTTTTAAAGGACTGTCCCGCACAAGACTTTACTACAACCCCTCCCTTGTTAGAGAAAACTCCGCAACAGGAGTATAAGTTAAAGCTCAGGTCTAATAAGTCAGCCAGTTTGATTGTATAAGTCCTCCCCTAGGTGAAACGGTTAGACTGTTTCTGACATGTATAAAATAGACCCCCATAGTGAGAGAGTCAGTCAAAGCTCAATCAAATGTATCGTTTTTCTGAGTTTCGTATTATTCATCAGCATAATGATTTCCTGCACCAGCTATGCTTTCTATCTGTGTTTTTCAGTTCCTCATGTAAATATGTCTGCTCATGCTACAGTAGAGCACACGTTTAGTGATCTGCCTCCTCACGAATATTCATACCGCCTCGCAATGCGTAATAACACATTTATCCGTATGTTACATTATTCACACCAGACCAGCAATGCCACTAATTGTTGGGTGTGTGGTCGACTCCCCCCTTTCCAGACACCGAAGGGAGTTCTGCCACTTTTTCCTTATCCATTCTCACACAATGGTTCGTGTGGAGCATGGTCCACGTTAACGTCATCCTCAACAGATATGTCTTTTCTTAACAGTACATGTTTCCCAGACAAGCAAGGTTTCCCCCACAGAACAGGTTTAGATTTAGAAAATGAGGTATATGATTTAGGAAATTATTCGTCGAATTTCATGGTTCTGAATGTTCAGTCTGATACCACTCCAGACTCACCCGTTATTTCAGTACTACCAGTCAAAGGCGAATTATGTGTCCGTAGTTATGGTTCTGTACATATAGGTCATAGTGAATGTACTACTGTTATCCAGTATAGTGACAGTAGGAAATCTATTTTCAAAGCTTCACGTCATTCTTATTTTATTTGTGGTCAAACTGCATATGTCCGTCTGCCCCTCGATTGGGAGGGAACCTGTTACATTGCTTTCCTACTGCCACCTGTTTTTCTAGCCCCACCTGACTATCATAGGAATTCTTTCTTAGTACACACTAGACACAAGAGAAATCTCCCGATTGTCGATTATACTGAAACCGCCGCAGAGCAATTCATTGATATAGATAAAGGTGTTTTCCCTTATTTAGGTACAGTTGTAAATAGTAAGCTTATTCGTAGGTTAACAAGAACCCTTGAAGCAGTAGTAGATGAGACTGCCTCCGCTCTAGGTAACTTAACTGAAGAGCAATCCTTTATGAGAATTGTCGTTTTACAGAATCGTCTCGTCCTTGACGTCATACTGGCCGATAGGGGCGGGGCCTGTAGAATTCTCGGATCCAGTTGTTGTATTTTCATTCCAAATAACGCGCCGTCTGTTTATTCAGCTATAACCAGACTCCATAAAATTGCCCATCTGTTACACCAAGATCCAGGCACCTGGACATGGTCCGGTTGGTTCTGGAATATAATTTCCGCATGGGGTTGGAAAGTCCTGTCCTTTCTAGGTATTGCAGTAGCGATTATATTTAGCTGCTGCCTCTGTATACAATGCGGCCCTGCGATTTGCAGCATGTGTGCTACCTCTTGTATTCCCAGTCCCAAGCCCTGTTCTAAATCCCGTTCCAAGACAATTCGAGACGAGCAAATGGTACTGTATGAAATGATAGACGGTATCATGAATATTGATGTTTCCTGATGGAAACGTAGTGACAAGGAGGGAATGTGGAAAAGTAAATTTTGCCATGTTCTGTGTCCCTACGCCTCATCCATCATATGTTATGTGTGCATGATCAATATGCATATGTTATTCCCCATTTCTGATTAAAGACGCAATTACAGTTGTGTCCACCTCTAGTATGTTAGTTTCCAGTCCTCGTGAATACTACGAATATCAGGCCTATGTAAGTAATGTTGCCACGTTTCTCAGTGTGCACGTTATTCCATTATAAAGTCCCCGTTTCCAGGCCTCAAAAAGGGCCCGGACCACAGATTCAGCTCCTGTCTCCTGAAAGCCTCGCTGAGGAGCGATACAGCCCCCACCTGTATCCTCGACCCTTCACTTACTTCCTGCCTTGCAGTGCCCGGTGCACCCCGGCTCTGCCTCTGAGTCTGCCAAAAGTATGTTATAGTTCCTGCTATCAGTTCAGTCCTCCTCCTCTGCATTCCTAAGCTACTGAACTGCATCAATAGTTTCCGTCATTGTCTAGCCTTCTCGTCTCCACGTTAGAGAAATACTGTATTTAATGGTCATTTAATATTCTTCACGCACTACATGTAGAATAATGCATGGTCCAGTCTTAGAGTCAGGTTAGCCTCTCCCCTCATGACTTCTAGTTTATATCAACATGTTCCCTAAACATTAGATACCAGATAGGGTTTAGGTACATGTCGCTCCGACCCTCCAGACTCTAGTCTCTGCTCCTAGCACAGAGTTCGTAGCCCCCAGCTTCTCCTAGTAACACGTCATTGCTAGTTTTCGCGCACCATTAGATTAGAGGTTCCGGCTCCTTAGGTAGCCCCCTCCAATGTGTCCGCCCATTCATGACATATTCTGTTACGTTTTGCATCACATGTCTAAGTAAACTCCTAGTTACACCTCTTATTTCTGTTATCTCTCGCGACTGCTACGCGTCACGCCTTCTACTCCACCCACTGCTACGCCTACTGCAATGTAATGCTATGTGTTTGCGCTATGTATATAAGTCAATGTTATGTTATTAAATGTTAGCGCGCTCATCCCAGACCTAGCCCCGGCAGCTGCTGGGCCCCAGTTGTCCTGCTGGGCCTTATTGTCCTATTCCCATGCAGGTTGTCCTGATCCTGTCCTTATGCTGTAATAAACCTGCAGAAACTCCTACTACCTCGAATTTTGACTCTTATTTATTGAGCTATCTGTTATGCTATAAGTCTAGTCAAAAATAGGGTATTATTTATTTATTTACCACAGCCTGACCCATCCGAACACCGAGCTCGAGGATTGTGAGCTATCACCGTTACACCCCCGTACCCGTGGGTACCAAGACTGTCCCGCTACCCCCTTCCCTTACTAGAGACTAGAATTGAGAGGATCATCGTGTCCTGATCGCCTTGTATCGTACCACTCTACTACCAGAAGTGCCTATAAAAGGTGTTACCCTAATCTTTGTGTGGTGTCCGTCTGTGGGGGGGAAGTTACCTGTCTGTGCGATCACTGTGCTCGGCCGACCCTCCAGGTCCCCGTCTAACAGGAGTGGAGAGTGCATAGGGAGTGGAGAGTGCATAGGGAGTGGAGAGTGCATAGAGAGTGGAGAGTGCATAAGGAGTGGAGAGTGCATAGGGAGTGGAGAGTGCATAGGGAGTGGAGAGTGCATAAGGAGTGGAGAGTGGATAGGGAGTGGAGAGTGCATAGGGAGTGGAGAGTGCATAGGGAGTGGAGAGTGCATAGGGAGTGGAGAGTGCATAGGGAGTGGAGAGTGCATAGGGAATGGAGAGTGCATAGGGAATGGAGAGTGCATAGGGAGTGGAGAGTGCATAGGGAGTGGAGAGTGCATAGAGAGTGCATAGGGAGTGGAGAGTGCATAGGGAGTGGAGAGTGCATAGGGAGTGGAGAGTGCATAGGGAGTGGAGAGTGCATAGGGAATGGAGAGTGCATAGAGAGTGGAGAGTGCATAGAGAGTGCAGAGTGGAGAGTGCATAGGGAGTGGAGAGTGCATAGGGAGTGGAGAGTGCATAGGGAGTGGAGAGCGCATAGGGAGTGGAGAGTGCAGAGTGCATAGGGAGTGGAGAGTGCATAGGGAGTGGAGAGTGCATAGGGAGTGGAGAGTGCATAGGGACTGCAGAGTGCATAGGGAGTGCAGAGTGGGGAGTGGAGAGTGCATAGGGAGTGGAGAGTGCATAGGGAGTGCAGAGTGGAGAGTGCATAGGGAGTGCAGAGTGGAGAGTGCATAGGGAGTGAAGAGTGCATAGAGAGTGCATAGGGAGTGCATAGGGAGTGCATAGGGAGTACAGAGTGCATAGGGAGTGCAGAGTGCATAGGGTGTGCAGAGTGCATAGGGAGTGCAGAGTGGAGAGTGCATAGGGAGTGGAGAGTGCATAGGGAGTGCAGAGTGGATAGAGAGTGGAGAGTGCATAGGGAGTGGAGAGTGCATAGGGAATGGAGAGTGCATAGTGCATAGGGACTGCAGAGTGCATAGGGAGTGCAGAGTGGGGAGTGGAGAGTGCATAGGGAGTGGAGAGTGCATAGGGAGTGCAGAGTGGAGAGTGCATAGGGAGTGAAGAGTGCAGAGTGCATAGGGAGTGCATAGGGAGTGCAGAGTGCATAGGGAGTGCAGAGTGCATAGGGAGTGCAGAGTGCATAGGGAGTGCAGAGTGCATAGGGAGTGGAGAGTGCATAGGGAGTGCAGAGTGGACAGTGCATAGGGAGTGCAGAGTGGAGAGTGCATAGGGAGTGCAGAGTGGAGAGTGCATAGGGAGTGGAGAGTGGATAGAGAGTGGAGAGTGGATAGGGAGTGGAGAGTGGATAGGGAGTGGAGAGTGCATAGGGAATGGAGAGTGCATAGGGAATGGAGAGTGCATAGGGAGTGGAGAGTGCATAGGGAGTGGAGAGTGCATAGAGAGTGCATAGGGAGTGGAGAGTGCATAGGGAGTGGAGAGTGCATAGGGAGTGGAGAGTGCATAGGGAGTGGAGAGTGCATAGGGAGTGGAGAGTGCATAGGGAATGGAGAGTGCATAGAGAGTGGAGAGTGCATAGAGAGTGCAGAGTGGAGAGTGCATAGGGAGTGGAGAGTGCATAGGGAGTGGAGAGTGCATAGGGAGTGGAGCGCGCATAGGGAGTGGAGAGTGCAGAGTGCATAGGGAGTGGAGAGTGCATAGGGAGTGGAGAGTGCATAGGGAGTGGAGAGTGCATAGGGACTGCAGAGTGCATAGGGAGTGCAGAGTGGGGAGTGGAGAGTGCATAGGGAGTGGAGAGTGCATAGGGAGTGCAGAGTGGAGAGTGCATAGGGAGTGAAGAGTGCATAGAGAGTGCATAGGGAGTGCATAGGGAGTGCATAGGGAGTGCAGAGTGCATAGGGAGTGCAGAGTGCATAGGGAGTGCAGAGGGGAGAGTGCATAGGGAGTGCAGAGTGGAGAGTGCATAGGGAGTGCAGAGTGGATAGAGAGTGGAGAGTGCATAGGGAGTGGAGAGTGCATAGGGAGTGGAGAGTGCATAGTGCATAGGGACTGCAGAGTGCATAGGGAGTGCAGAGTGGGGAGTGGAGAGTGCATAGGGAGTGGAGAGTGCATAGGGAGTGCAGAGTGGAGAGTGCATAGGGAGTGAAGAGTGCAGAGTGCATAGGGAGTGCATAGGGAGTGCAGAGTGCATAGGGAGTGCAGAGTGCATAGGGAGTGCAGAGTGCATAGGGAGTGCAGAGTGCATAGGGAGTGGAGAGTGCATAGGGAGTGCAGAGTGGAGAGTGCATAGGGAGTGCAGAGTGGAGAGTGCATAGGGAGTGCAGAGTGGAGAGTGCATAGGGAGTGGAGAGTGGATAGAGAGTGGAGAGTGGATAGGGAGTGGAGAGTGGATAGGGAGTGGAGAGTGGATAGGGAGTGGAGAGTGGATAGGGAGTGGAGAGTGGATAGGGAGTGGAGAGTGCATAGGGAGTGGAGAGTGCATAGGGAGTGGAGAGTGCAGAGTGCATAGGGAGTGGAGAGTGCATAGGGAGTGGAGAGTGCATAGGGACTGCAGAGTGCATAGGGAGTGCAGAGTGGGGAGTGGAGAGTGCATAGGGAGTGCAGAGTGGAGAGTGCATAGGGAGTGCAGAGTGCATAGGGAGTGGAGAGTGCATAGGGACTGCAGAGTGCATAGGGAGTGCAGAGTGGGGAGTGGAGAGTGCATAAGGAGTGGAGAGTGCATAGGGAGTGCAGATTGGAGAGTGCATAGGGAGTGCAGAGTGGAGAGTGCATAGGGAGTGCAGAGTGGAGAGTGCATAGGGAGTGAAGAGTGCAGAGTGCATAGGGAGTGCATAGGGAGTGCATAGGGAGTGCATAGGGAGTGCATAGGGAGTGCAGAGTGCATAGGGAGTGGAGAGTGCATAGGGAATGGAGAGTGCATAGAGAGTGGAGAGTGCATAGAGAGTGCAGAGTGGAGAGTGCATAGGGAGTGGAGAGTGCATAGGGAGTGGAGAGTGCATAGGGAATGGAGAGTGCATAGAGAGTGGAGAGTGCATAGAGAGTGCAGAGTGGAGAGTGCATAGGGAGTGGAGAGTGCATGGGGAGTGGAGAGTGCATAGGGAGTGGAGAGTGCATAGGGAGTGGAGAGTGCATAGGGAGTGGAGAGTGCATAGGGAGTGGAGAGTGCATAGGGAATGGAGAGTGCATAGAGAGTGGAGAGTGCATAGAGAGTGGAGAGTGCATAGAGAGTGCATAGGGAGTGGAGAGTGCATAGGGAGTGGAGAGTGGAGAGTGCAGAGTGCTTAGGGAGTGCAGAGTGGAGAGTGCATAGGGAGTGGAGAGTGCATAGGGACTGCAGAGTGCATAGGGAGTGCAGAGTGGGGAGTGGAGAGTGCATAGGGAGTGCAGAGTGGAGAGTGCATAGGGATTGCAGAGTGCATAGGGAGTGGAGAGTGCATAGGGACTGCAGAGTGCATAGGGAGTGCAGAGTGGGGAGTGGAGAGTGCATAGGGAGTGGAGAGTGCATAGGGAGTGCAGAGTGGAGAGTGCATAGGGAGTGCAGAGTGGAGAGTGCATAGGGAGTGCAGAGTGGAGAGTGCATAGGGAGTGAAGAGTGCAGAGTGCATAGGGAGTGCATAGGGAGTGCATAGGGAGTGCATAGGGAGTGCATAGGGAGTGCAGAGTGCATAGGGAGTGGAGAGTGCATAGGGAATGGAGAGTGCATAGAGAGTGGAGAGTGCATAGAGAGTGCAGAGTGGAGAGTGCATAGGGAGTGGAGAGTGCATAGGGAGTGGAGAGTGCATAGGGAATGGAGAGTGCATAGAGAGTGGAGAGTGCATAGAGAGTGCAGAGTGGAGAGTGCATAGGGAGTGGAGAGTGCATAGGTGTTAGACGGACCGGGAGGGTCGGCCGAGGATAAGGGGAGAGGTCTCCGGGGAGAGCCGTCTCCAGTGAATCGTACAGACAAGTAACTCCCCCCCCACAGACGGACACCACACAATGATAAAGTTCAACGATACTTTATAGGTAATTCTTCAAGTACGGTAGAATGGTACAAGGAGGTCTGGACTCAGGGGTCCCCTCTATTCTGGTCTCTGTTTGGGAAAAGGGTAGCGGGACAGTCTTGTTACCAAAGAGATGGAAATAGCTCTCAATCCTCGAGCTCGGTGGTGTAGATGAACGGGCCGCGGTGGAGCCAGCAGGGCCCGAGATGGATGAAGGAAGACGACGGTCCGCGGCAGAGCCAGCAGGTCCCGATGAAGGTGGTGGTTACAAACGGTCCGCGGCCACGCCAGCAGGTCCCGACGACGATGAAGGATAGGGTGGTTCCCAAAGCCGCGGCAGCGCCAGCAGGCAAGACGAAGGTGCACAAGACAGAGCTACGGCAGCGCCAGTAGTCCGTCAAGGATGAGTTCTTCTTTGCGTCTCTCGACTCCAAGATACAACTGCCGTCCGGCTCTGGAGCTGCCCCAGTTATAGGGCTGGTGTGCTTTGATGTCCGGACCCTCGCACTTGGAGGTCGGGAGGTCCGGGATGAGGGGGTTCAGACACCCAGCAGGGGGGTGGAGCCAGCGCCCGGAGAGGCGATGGGCGAGCGGTACTTGGCGGGGGGGAGCCATCGACACCTCTTGCTCCCATTGACTGACCAAGTAGCCCGCTCACCTCCTGGGTGGATGTTGGTGCCGGAATGTCTGAGGCCTGGCCGGGCCCAGGGTTGAGGTCGATCGGGGGCCAGGCGGCCTCGTGGTGGAGTGTCCAAGATGGCGCCCAGGATGGGCGCGCAGGCCGGTAGTGGGTCGGCCTACGCGGTCAACAGGTTCGAGTGTAGGGGTCCCTGCGGGGACGGTGGACGTGTAATGGTGGTGTGTGGTACTTGCGTGGCTGGTTCGGGCCTGGTTGGGCCGGGGGAGAGCGGCCCTTCATGTGGCCTGTCCAACATGCGTCCCCCCCAGCTGAAGGCGGGGAGAGTTACCCATTCTCTTGGGGACTCTTTTCGTCGAGGCATGCCGGAGACCCCTCCCCATTCGAAGGGGACGCAGGCCATCCGACACAGGCTTTCTGAGTTATCGGCTGAACGTACAGGGCAGAGAATGTTTGGTAAGTATTGTTCGGGGGTCACCAGGTGACAGCGGACGGCTGTTATACTGGCCCCAGTGTCACGAAGGGCTTCAGCCCGGCGTCCATTGATGCCCACCCATTGGCTGTACTTCTGGGTATTAGCGGGTAGGGGGACCCGCGGGACCATGTCTCTCCCCCCTAGGCAGGCGAGAGCCATGGCGGCTGGCTCCCATTCTTGGTGGTCCTGTTCATATTCTTCTTGTTCCTCTGAGATCTGTTCCTCCCCCAGAGCAGCAGCGGCTACTTGGCGGGGTCTTGGGCTCTGGTACTGGGGGCAGTTTGGGTCGTTTGCATAGTGTCCGACTCGTTGGCATCGATGGCAGGTAACATTGGCTCGATGTCCCGGTCGCGCTGGGGTGCTGCCCCGGTTGGCCGGGGGGGTGGGGCTGGTAGTGAGGGTGACCGGAGCGTTGCTTCTTCCGCGTCCTTGGCCTCCACCTCCTCGGGGACGGTGCTGACCATTGTTGTTCCGGTTCTGTTCGGAGGACCCATTTCGACTCACTCTGGTGATCTCCCACCGGTCTGCTTCAGCTGCGAGCTGCCGGGGATCCGTTAACTTGCTGTCGAGGAGGTGCTGACGAAGTTCAATGAAGCAATTGTTCGACAGATGCTCCCACACCATAAGATTGAACAGTTGTTCGTAGGTTGTGACCCTGCTTCCTTTGATCCAGCCCTCGAAGGCTCGGCTAAAGTAATTGACATAGTCCACCCAAGTTGTACCTGGGATGCGGGTGCAGTCTCGGAACCTCTGACGGTACATCTCGGGTGTGAGGCCATAGCGGGTGAGGAGTGCAGCTTTCATATGGTCATAGGAGGTCATCTGGTGGTCCGGGAGTTGCAGCAGGGCGTCGCGGCCCTCATTGAGGAATCTCCCCCACAGACCGGCCCCCCAATCGCTTTTATCGATCCGGTGTGCAGTCATAGCGATTTCATAGGCCTTAAACCATTGCTGGATGTCGTCCTCTCGGAAGTATTCTCGAACGACATCCTTGGGGATGTGTACCTTCTTCTCTGTTGCCCCTGGAGTGTGGGGTTGCTCGGGCACCCCTGCTTCTTTATTCTGTTTGCGTAGGTCGATTTCCGCTAATTTCCGCTCATGTTCATATGCCAGTTTCTTTTCCTCGAGCTCCCTTTGTCTCTGTTTCTCCTCTCTTTCTTCTCGGAGACGCAGGTGCTCTAAGTTGATTTTCTGTTCGGCCAACTTTAGTTCAACGTCCATTTTGAGCCGGGCCATTTCCAGCTCGTGTAGTCGGGTTCTTTCTCGTTCCTGGATCTCGTCTGGCGAGAGACCCGTTCTTCGTTCTTCAGGGGCCATGGGGGTTTGTGCTGTGATGTCTTGATCGGGGGTTCCGGCAGCCCCGGTTTCTGCCCAAGATTCCAGGGCCTGCTTAAAGTAATCTTTGGTATTTAGTCCGGTGGTAGCGATACCTAATTCGATACAGAACTGTTTAAGTTCACGATGGTTGTACTCGTCCAATTTCTCCATCTGGAATTTCTCCGTTGATCCGCTGTCTTTAGTTGACATCGTGATTCGCCGTGGGGTGAGCTACTCTCTGTACGGTTTATGCGGTGATTCGGATCCCACCGCTGCCACCAATGTTAGACGGACCGGGAGGGTCGGCCGAGGATAAGGGGAGAGGTCTCCGGGGAGAGCCGTCTCCAGTGAATCGTACAGACAAGTAACTCCCCCCCCACAGACGGACACCACACAATGATAAAGTTCAACGATACTTTATAGGTAATTCTTCAAGTACGGTAGAATGGTACAAGGAGGTCTGGACTCAGGGGTCCCCTCTATTCTGGTCTCTGTTTGGGAAAAGGGTAGCGGGACAGTCTTGTTACCAAAGAGATGGAAATAGCTCTCAATCCTCGAGCTCGGTGGTGTAGATGAACGGGCCGCGGCGGAGCCAGCAGGGCCCGAGATGGATGAAGGAAGACGACGGTCCGCGGCAGAGCCAGCAGGTCCCGATGAAGGTGGTGGTTACAAACGGTCCGCGGCCACGCCAGCAGGTCCCGACGACGATGAAGGATAGGGTGGTTCCCAAAGCCGCGGCAGCGCCAGCAGGCAAGACGAAGGTGCACAAGACAGAGCTACGGCAGCGCCAGTAGTCCGTCAAGGATGAGTTCTTCTTTGCGTCTCTCGACTCCAAGATACAACTGCCGTCCGGCTCTGGAGCTGCCCCAGTTATAGGGCTGGTGTGCTTTGATGTCCGGACCCTCGCACTTGGAGGTCGGGAGGTCCGGGATGAGGGGGTTCAGACACCCAGCAGGGGGGTGGAGCCAGCGCCCGGGGAGGCGATGGGCGAGCGGTACTTGGCGGGGGGGAGCCATCGACACCTCTTGCTCCCATTGACTGACCAAGTAGCCCGCTCACCTCCTGGGTGGATGTTGGTGCCGGAATGTCTGAGGCCTGGCCGGGCCCAGGGTTGAGGTCGATCGGGGGCCAGGCGGCCTCGTGGTGGAGTGTCCAAGATGGCGCCCAGGATGGGCGCGCAGGCCGGTAGTGGGTCGGCCTACGCGGTCAACAGGTTCGAGTGTAGGGGTCCCTGCGGGGACGGTGGACGTGTAATGGTGGTGTGTGGTACTTGCGTGGCTGGTTCGGGCCTGGTTGGGCCGGGGGAGAGCGGCCCTTCATGTGGCCTGTCCAACAATAGGGAGTGGAGAGTGCATAGGGAGTGGAGAGTGCATAGGGAGTGGAGAGTGCATAGGGAGTGGAGAGTGCATAGGGAATGGAGAGTGCATAGAGAGTGGAGAGTGCATAGAGAGTGGAGAGTGCATAGAGAGTGCATAGGGAGTGGGGAGTGCATAGGGAGTGGAGAGTGCATAGGGAGTGGAGAGTGCATAGGGACTGCAGAGTGCATAGGGAGTGCAGAGTGGGGAGTGGAGAGTGCATAGGGAGTGCAGAGTGGAGAGTGCATAGGGAGTGCAGAGTGGAGAGTGCATAGGGAGTGGAGAGTGCATAGGGAGTGGAGAGTGGATAGGGAGTGGAGAGTGGATAGGGAGTGGAGAGTGCATAGGGAGTGGAGAGTGCATAGGGAGTGGAGAGTGCATAGGGAATGGAGAGTGCATAGGGAATGGAGAGTGCATAGGGAGTGGAGAGTGCATAGGGAGTGGAGAGTGCATAGAGAGTGCATAGGGAGTGGAGAGTGCATAGGGAGTGGAGAGTGCATAGGGAGTGGAGAGTGCATAGGGAGTGGAGAGTGCATAGGGAGTGGAGAGTGCATAGGGAATGGAGAGTGCATAGAGAGTGGAGAGTGCATAGAGAGTGCAGAGTGGAGAGTGCATAGGGAGTGGAGAGTGCATAGGGAGTGGAGAGTGCATAGGGAGTGGAGAGTGCATAGGGAGTGGAGAGTGCAGAGTGCATAGGGAGTGGAGAGTGCATAGGGAGTGGAGAGTGCATAGGGAGTGGAGAGTGCAGAGTGCATAGGGAGTGGAGAGTGCATAGGGAGTGCAGAGTGGGGAGTGGAGAGTGCATAGGGAGTGGAGAGTGCATAGGGAGTGCAGAGTGGAGAGTGCATAGGGAGTGCAGAGTGGAGAGTGCATAGGGAGTGCAGAGTGGAGAATGCATAGGGAGTGCAGAGTGGAGAGTGCATAGGGAGTGAAGAGTGCAGAGTGCATAGGGAGTGCATAGGGAGTGCATAGGGAGTGCAGAGTGCATAGGGAGTGCAGAGTGCATAGGGAGTGCAGAGTGGAGAGTGCATAGGGAGTGCAGAGTGGAGAGTGCATAGGGAGTGCAGAGTGGATAGAGAGTGGAGAGTGCATAGGGAGTGGAGAGTGGATAGAGAGTGGAGAGTGCATAGGGAGTGGAGAGTGCATAGGGAGTGCAGAGTGGATAGAGAGTGGAGAGTGCATAGGGAGTGGAGAGTGGATAGAGAGTGGAGAGTGCATAGGGAGTGGAGAGTGCATAGGGAGTGGAGAGTGCATAGGGAGTGGAGAGTGCATAGTGCATAGGGACTGCAGAGTGCATGGGGAGTGGGGAGTGGAGAGTGCATAGGGAGTGGAGAGAGCATAGGGAGTGCAGAGTGGAGAGTGCATAGGGAGTGAAGAGTGCAGAGTGCATAGGGAGTGCATAGGGAGTGCAGAGTGCATAGGGAGTGCAGAGTGCATAGGGAGTGCAGAGTGCATAGTGAGTGCAGAGTGCATAGGGAGTGGAGAGTGCATAGGGAGTGCAGAGTGGAGAGTGCATAGGGAGTGCAGAGTGGAGAGTGCATAGGGAGTGCAGAGTGGAGAGTGCATAGGGAGTGGAGAGTGGATAGAGAGTGGAGAGTGCATAGGGAGTGGAGAGTGGATAGGGAGTGGAGAGTGGATAGGGAGTGGAGAGTGCATAGGGAGTGGAGAGTGCATAGGGAGTGGAGAGTGCATAGGGAGTGGAGAGTGCATAGGGAGTGGAGAGTGCATAGGGAGTGCAGAGTGCATAGGGAGTGCAGAGTGGAGAGTGCATAGGGAGTGCAGAGTGGAGAGTGCATAGGGAGTGCAGAGTGGATAGAGAGTGGAGAGTGCATAGGGAGTGGAGAGTGGATAGAGAGTGGAGAGTGCATAGGGAGTGGAGAGTGCATAGGGAGTGGAGAGTGCATAGGGAGTGGAGAGTGCATAGTGCATAGGGACTGCAGAGTGCATAGGGAGTGCAGAGTGGGGAGTGGAGAGTGCATAGGGAGTGCAGAGTGGAGAGTGCATAGGGAGTGAAGAGTGCAGAGTGCATAGGGAGTGCATAGGGAGTGCAGAGTGCATAGGGAGTGCAGAGTGCATAGGGAGTGCAGAGTGCATAGGGAGTGCAGAGTGCATAGGGAGTGGAGAGTGCATAGGGAGTGCAGAGTGGAGAGTGCATAGGGAGTGCAGAGTGCATAGGGAGTGGAGAGTGCATAGGGAGTGGAGAGTGCATAGGGAGTGGAGAGTGCATAGGGAGTGGAGAGTGCATAGGGAGTGCAGAGTGCATAGGGAGTGGAGAGTGCATAGGGAGTGCAGAGTGGAGAGTGCATAGGGAGTGCAGAGTGGAGAGTGCATAGGGAGTGCAGAGTGCATAGGGAGTGGAGAGTGCATAGGGAGTGGAGAGTGCATAGGGAGTGGAGAGTGCATAGGGAGTGGATAGTGCATAGGGACTGCAGAGTGCATAGGGAGTGCAGAGTGGGGAGTGGAGAGTGCATAGGGAGTGCAGAGTGGAGAGTGCATAGGGAGTGCAGAGTGGAGAGTGCATAGGGAGTGGAGAGTGCATAGGGAGTGGAGAGTGCATAGGGAGTGGAGAGTGCATAAGGAGTGGAGAGTGCATAGGGAATGGAGAGTGCATAGAGAGTGGAGAGTGCATAGGGAGTGCAGAGTGCATAGGGAGTGGAGAGTGCATAGGGAGTGGAGAGTGCATAGGGAGTGGAGAGTGCATAGGGAGTGGAGAGTGCATAGGGACTGCAGAGTGCATAGGGAGTGCAGAGTGGGGAGTGGAGAGTGCATAGGGAGTGCAGAGTGGAGAGTGCATAGGGAGTGCAGAGTGGAGAGTGCATAGGGAGTGGAGAGTGCATAGGGAGTGGAGAGTGCATAGGGAATGGAGAGTGCATAGAGAGTGGAGAGTGCATAGAGAGTGCATAGGGAGTGGAGAGTGCATAGGGAGTGGAGAGTGCATAGGGAGTGGAGAGTGCATAGGGAGTGGAGAGTGCATAGGGACTGCAGAGTGCATAGGGAGTGCAGAGTGGGGAGTGCATAGGGAGTGGAGAGTGCAGAGTGCATAGGGAGTGGAGAGTGCAGAATGCATAGGGAGTGGAGAGTGCAGAGTGCATAGGGAGTGGAGAGTGCAGAGTGCATAGGGAGTGCAGAGTGCATAGGGAGTGCAGAGTGCATAGGGAGTGCAGAGTGGAGAGTGCATAGGGAGTGGAGAGTGCATAGGGAGTGCAGAGTGGAGAGTGCATAGGGAGTGCAGAGTGGAGAGTGCATAGGGAGTGCAGAGTGGAGAGTGCATAGGGAGTGGAGAGTGCATAGGGAGTGGAGAGTGCATAGGGAGTGGAGAGTGCATAGGGAGTGGAGAGTGGAGAGTGGAGAGTGCATAGTGAGTGGAGAGTGCATAGGGAGTGCAGAGTGGAGAGTGCATAGGGAGTGCAGAGTGGAGAGTGCATAGGGAGTGCAGAGTGGAGAGTGCATAGGGAGTGCAGAGTGGATAGGGAGTGCAGAGTGGATAGGGAGTGCAGAGTGCATAGGGAGTGGAGAGTGCATAGGGAGTGGAGAGTGCATAGGGAGTGCAGAGTGCATAGGGAGTGCAGAGTGGAGAGTGCATAGGGAGTGCAGAGTGGATAGAGAGTGGAGAGTGCATCCCCTCTACTTCTCTTCTATGGACACTTGTACTTCTTCTACTTCTCCACCAGCACAGTGTGTGTTTCCACTCGCCCGTGGCACTGGAGACTGAAGCACATCCTTCTTAGGGTGACAACCGTCTAGCTGGTCATTATGGACACTCTTTCCAGTTCTGTACTTTTATGTGATCACACTATGCATTATGGGGGGTGTAGTGTTGTTTTGATTCCATTAGAACACAGCTGAAAACAATGATTTGTAGATAAAAACTCTAGTCCCACTAAATCTTGGAAGTGCTTATTCACACACACACATGCATGCACGCACATATGCAAACACACTCTCTCTCCCTCAACAGGTGCACTACCTCCTCACAAGCACGGACAGCAAGCGTCGCCTTAATGTGCCACCCCAGCACGGTTTAACCCCCTCAGCTGTCAATTGGCCGTCTGTCACGTGACACCTGCAGACCAGACTCTGAATTTCTTCAGTGAAATCCAGTAGGGTACAATAGGTCTTACATTTGCAAGAGATTAAGCTGTTGGCAATGTAAATGACAATGCCATTTATTTATCTGTTTTCAAAACCAACACATAAATAAAAATTTTGTCATTTACAATGCCAATAGCTCTAACTTTGGCAAAGGCGAACCGTTGCATTGTAAATGCTTGTTATGTTTGGCTTCCCCCCTTCCACTTCATGTTAGGAGTCGCCCCTCCAAGCACAAATGCAGCAGTGGGTTTCTCAGTACACATGTTTATTTATGTTTCCTGCTCGTGTTCCAATCTCTGCTCCATAATTTTTAATTTATTATCTGCGTTTACTTTCTAGCTCGTGTTTGATCTCTGCTACATGTTTGCCACTCTCTCTGCCTGCCGTCTGTTTTCTTTCATTACTGGCGATATCGAAAGGCTGGTAATCCTAATTACAACATGCCCTACACTGCACTTGCTTTTCTTTTGTTTTTCCCTTTTTATCTACATCTAAAGTGATTTTCTAGAGGTCCTTAATTTATATATAGGCGTGCTGCATGGCAAAATACTTATAAGGTCTCAAAGGCGAGAAGTATTGGCTATGCCAATGCTTGTTTTAAAAAAGGCATTGGCATTTACAATGCCAAATGCTTATACTCTCGTAAATGCGAGACCTTGTGCATTGCAAATGCGTTCGGCACCGGTGCTATAAAGATACATTTAAAAAAAGCATTAGGTGAGAGGGTGTCCTGCAGCAGGCAGGACAAAGCTATTTGAGAAAATAGTGCTCGGAGGCTGTAATTAAAGCATACCGAGTAACAACACACGTAACAGGAGGTGTTGACATGGTAGCTTACAAAATGAGACGCAGTGGTATTAAGGAGGGACTACTAAGACTATTGACCAATGAACAGCCACAGTTTACAGTGAACAATGACACACAGCCAATGAAAAATATGGGAGGAGAGTGGGCGGAGCTTCAAGCCCCTACCTGAATACAGCATGCCTCACAGAGCAGCGCATGCCCTGCCAAGGCTCACCCTAAAAAACACAGCACTGTTTTAAGCATAATGTCTGTCTCTATTGCCTTGAGGCACAATAAATACTCTTATTGGCCAGAGCCTGGTACCGCCACCCCCCCAAGATCAGTTCAGTCCCTCCCAAGGGAAGACAGAAGAAGCCCCTGATACAACAGAGATCAGGACAGCGCCTGGAAACAAGTGGCGCTGTTTCCCCTCCTGATGGTCAGAGTGCTGCTGCCGGAAGCACTGGGAGAGACACAGGCTCATTAGCAAATGCAAACGCTGCTGCTTGAGAGGCATTTATGGCTGCAATTGGGACCATTTGCCTGTTTTATTACAAGAGCAAACGAAGCGCACTGAAGCGTCGCCACTTACAATGATGCAGAGCATTGGGTTTACTCAGTCAAAACAGGAGCTTAAAGGCAGCAACGAAGCTGAACTCCCCTGTGCCACATAAAACCCTCCGGAAATAGGAGGGGCTACCCAAGGGAAGCGCACCCTGGGGGTCACAAGAAGGCAACCCTCAGACTGCTGCACACACTGAGCGCGTCACTGCCTGCTGTTTATGTATGTATTCAGGCTACTGGTAAACTCTCTCTCTCTCTCACACACACACACGCTCTCTCTCTGTCACTTTTTCTCTCTCTCTTTCTTTCCTTCCTCCGTCTCTCTCCCCCTCTCTCAGTGGCGTCACTAGGGTTGGTGTCACCCGGTGCGGGTAACTCATGGTGTCACCCCCTCACAACTTACCGGATGGACCAACTCACCCTCTGCCTGCATCATGCCCCCTCTGCCTGCACCATCTCTCCCTCTGTCTGCACCATGTCCCCTCCTCCTGCACCATCTCACCCCCTGCCTGCACCATCTCTCCCTCAGCCTGCACCATCTCTCCCTCAGTCTGCACCATCTTCCCTCTGCCTGCACAATCTCCCCTCTGCCTGCACCATCTTTCCCTTTGTCCACACCATCTCCCCTCCGCCTGCACCATCTCTCCCTCTGTCTGCACCATCTCCCCTCTGCCTGCACCATCTCCCCTCCGCCTGCACCATCTCTTCCTCTGCCTGCACCATCTCTCCCTCTGCCTGCACCATCTCCCCTCCGCCTGCACCATCTCTCCCTCTGTCTGCACCATCTCCCCTCCGCCTGCACCATCTCACCCCCTGCCTGCACCATCTCGCCCTCTGTCTGCCCCATCTCTCCCTCTGTCTGCACCATCTCACCCTCTGCCTGCACCATCTTCCCTCTGCCTGCACCATCTCCTCTCTGCCTGCACCATCTCTCCCTTTGTCCACATCATCTCCCCTCCGCCTGTACCATCTCACGCCCTGCCTGCACCATCTCTCCCTCTGCCTGCACCATCTCCCCTCCGCCTGCACCATCTCTCCCTCTATCTGCACCATCTCCCCTCTGCCTGCACCATCTCACCCCCTGCCTGCACCATCTCTCCCTCTGTCTGCACCATCTCTCCCTCTGTCTGCACCATCTCACCCTCCACCTGCACCATCTCTCCCTCTGTCTGCACCATCTCTCCCTCTGTCTGCACCATCTCTCCCTCTGTCTGCACCATCTCTCCCTCTGTCTGCACCATCTCCCCTCTGCCTTGGCCATCTCACGCCCTGCCTGTGCCATCTCTCCCTCAGCCTGCACATCTCACCCTCTGCCTGCACCATCTCCCCTCTGCCTGCATCATCTCTCCCTCTGCCTGCACCATCTCTCCCTCAGCCTGCACCATCTCTCACCCTTTGCCTGCACCATCTCCCCTCTGGCCTGCACCATCTCACCCTCCACCTGCACCATCTCTCCCTCTGTCTGCACCATCTCTCCCTCTGTCTGCACCATCTCTCCCTCTGTCTGCACCATCTCTCCCTCTGTCTGCACCATCTCCCCTCTGCCTGCGCCATCTCACCCCCTGCCTGTGCCATCTCTCCCTCAGCCTGCACATCTCACCCTCTGCCTGCACCATCTCCCCTCCGCCTGCACCATCTCCCCCTCTGCCTGCACCATCTCCCCTCCGCCTGCACCATCTCCCCTCCGCCTGCACCATCTCCCCCTCTGCCTGCACCATTTCCCCTCTGCCTGCACCATCTCCCTCTCTGCCTGCACCATCCCTCCCCCTCCGCCTGCACCATCTCTCCCCCGCCTGCACCATCTCCCCTCCGCCTGCACCATCTCTCCCCCGCCTGCTGCTCTTTTAACCCTTTCCTCGTCGCCTTCTCCACCCCCGGCCCCATGGTTTCTCCCTCACAGATCTCGGCTCTTCTTAAAGTGACTGAAATAAACTTATGAAATGCGCTTTGAATTCGTGCGCGCTTCACTGAGGATAAGTTTAAATAGGCACAGAACACACACTCGCCTTCACGAGCGCAGCAGGGAGGGGAGGGTGTGGGGGGCCTGGATGGGGGCAGATCATTGCCTTTTGAATGTAATATATTTTGGACCGATGTCATACTTAACCTCTGCTAAAGAAGGACTCCATTTTCTAGCCAACTATAAAGTAACCTCTTTGGTAAGAACCCCTTAAATTATGTTTGAATACTTCTGCTCAATAGGATTTAGGGTATTTTCATTTTGTGTTTTCCCTCTAAAAAATGTTTTTTTTGCTGATTTGTGTTTACCAATCCAAGATGGCGGATGCCACTTGGCTTCTTAAATAAAAAAATGCAATTGGTGCCTCATCATTCTACCGGTGCACATCTAAGTGGTGATGCATGCGCCCGCCTACAAAATGATGCAAATGGTAACAGCCGTCAGTGCACCTTTTTAAAATCCTTTCTTTTTATGTGAATGCTGTGCAGCATGCACAATAATCATTTTGCTTTTTGCCAAGCTGCAAAGCATTGGCAAACTACATTGACAAATCCCATAGGTGGTGATAGGGCAAGATCTATTGGCTTTGCCAATGCTTGTTTCTGTCATGTCCTGGCTGGAAGTAGGTGTCAAACTTGGTGTGGGAGGGGCTCCAAATAACCCTCATATAACCTTGCATGTTTGTCGATACTTTTACACTTTTTTGTAGTCCTGGCTGTCACTCCCATTTTGGTAATCATGTATTTAAATGTATTTTTAAAAGGGAGGACGGAACATACCTGCAATGTATAAATTGTGAAAAATGTTCAGATATTACCATTTTATACAATAATTATGAGAAAATCTTTGTGCCAAGTTGGGGTGCCCAAATGTTTTTCTTTACACAAGGGGGGAACCCCAAACTGCAGGCCAGTAAGAGTTCTCTCTAGTTTGTGTCTGCTGAGGTGTTTGGTGAGTGATGTAACTGAGGCACAAACAGGACACCTGCCGTTGTTTTTAGATCTGTTAGTCCAATTGGTTTAGTTTGACTTCCAGCACTAGAACTCCAAGAAAGCATCAGTACTGGTGTATGGAGCTCTAATGCCATGGACCAGGTAGTTGAACTAGACATTTGTCTATATCCACTTCCTAGTCAGAGCAAAATGGCCATGGTTGTGTATTTATTATAAACATGCGACAAGTGCAAAGTACATCAAATATACCCATTGTTTGTGAGAGGATGTATATAATACAAGTACCAGCATGGGCCTGGTCATTTTACAGATATTGTGTGGTTTATTGGTACCCACAGTAGTTGCCTGGGGAAATGGGCTGTCCTGCAACACAGTGTCCTGACAGCTGTGAGTACCCATTACCACTACTCACCCCATAACCCTAACATTACACATACCTTCCTTTACCACTACTCACTTCAAACCCTAAAATTACCCTTAACTCCCTTTACTACTACCCAAACCTAACTCCTAAAATTAACCTTATTTCTTACCTCCCTTTACCACAGCCCACCCCTAAAGCTTAACATTTCCTTTACCTCCCTTTATCACACCCACACCTTAACCCTTTTTTTAACTAACATACTAATTATTTTATTTAAAGAAAATCATACCCGTGTGATAAAGGCATGCATAGTAAAGGTACAAATGCCTACCTGCATGGTACCTACCTGTGTGAGAAAGGCTGCGTGGTAAAGGCAGTGCCGTAAATGCTGTTCCCCCAGCCCACCCATATACCATAAAATTACCTTAACTTCCCTTTACCACTACCCACACCTTAACTTTTTTTTTTTTAAATATCATAATAATAATTTTATTTAAAAAAAAAATCATATCTGCGTGATAAATGCTGCGTTGGAAAGGCTATTTCCCATCTGGGCAGGGTACTGTATCTGAAGTAGTGCTGTTGGAACACGCTGGCTCACTGTTCTTCTCATTACCTTGCATTTTATTTATTTATTTAAACACATTTGTACTACATTTTTATACATACTCCACATGGGCATCATTTGTTAGTGTTTTCCCCCATCAAAACGAGTGGGGAGTCGTCATGTGAGGCAGGTGCATAGCACAGGTCACGTGGCGCTCTGCTGTGATGAATAAGGATAAAGTTACTAAAATATTATATCAATGCTCGCTCGTGGCACGGGATCAATGTCAGGTGGCCGAGGGAGTGGTCCTCAGCATGTCAATGATCCAGTGGTGCAACTACATGCAAGAAGTATTTGGGTTCATTTTGTAGGGTGTGTTGATCAAACCACAATCAGTTCCTGGCGTTCATGACGGATCTAAAATCATGTCAGTGTAGAGTCTCAATAGATACACCGCTGTGTTCTCTTAGTCAGCTGCTTCCAACATTGGACTTCCACAAATCCTCAGAATAATGCATGCTCTCATGCCGCTGGATCCTGAAAGACTGGAGTTCATGCCTTCATCACCTCTCACCTGGACTTGGGCAACTTTCTGTATCTTTATCCTCCAAAACATCTTCTCTAGTTCTTCTAAACGCAGCCGCCAGGCTCTTGCCCAACATCCCTTGTCACCAGCCTGTCTTAGCCCCCTCAAGGGTTGACCTGAACTGCCCAAGCCAAGGCTTCCCTTTCAAGGCCCTCCGCTGTGTCTTCAGAGCCTTCTCCAACAAAGGCCCGTCTTACCTTCATATGTCTCTATAATACGTGTAAATGGCACTTCACCACAAGCGATGATAAGTATCAATGGGAGAGGGAGAAAAGTACTGCAGTCAGTTCACTTCCCATAGTATGTGTGATAATATCAAAAGGAACTAGCTCTGGGGTAGGTGCTCCTAGCGTTCGTATGCATTAAAAGGAAAACGCATTATGTTTTGAAAAAAGTTCTCACTCACCAACCTAGTTGGTGACCTGCTTCATCATCGGGCCCCACCCAAGGTGCCGAGGGCACGCCGGGTGTGCTGCGACACCTGGATACAGCGGAGCGGGTATTGTATCGGGAGTGTGCAGTGATAGTGGGTGAGTGGATGTTGAAAAGACTGTCCTAGGGGTCCCACAGGGCACAAATGACTATTTTAATGTATGGGCCCTTGGCTGTGAGTAGAAACGAGAGGCGGATATTGTAGGAGATCTAAGGTAACTCAAATATCCTAGGATATTTGAGTTATGGGGAGTGAGGGCTTTTTTCAAAACATAATGTGTTTTCCTTTCAATGCATACAAACGCTAGGAGCACCCACTTCAGAGCTAGTTCCTTTTGATAGTAACACTTCACCACAAGCCACAGATTGCATGTTAACCCATAAGAAAGTGCCTAACATTGATCTATGAGGCACTCATGAAACCAACTCCAGTGATTGCCAAGCCACAGTACACAAAGTCCCCAGTAGGGGGCAGTGTGTTAATACAATGATATCTGCCTTTAGAGAGGCGTGCAGATGCCACAGCAGAGGAGGTGTAAACACAATACCCACGTTCACCAGTAAAACAAAAAAGTTACTGCCTTTTTCAGCTGGGCTTAGTTTATCTCTAACCAGGCCTAGCAATGAGTAACCAGACATACTCTGGACATGAAACGTTATCCAGTTAGCTCTAACAGGCCTAGCAATCAGTAACCAGATATAATTGTGAAATTTTGTTAATATTATTAATAAGACATTAAAACTTATGATAGGTAGATAAGGTGGGTTTATTAAAACCTCATCCCAGAAACAGCCATCAGTAACTGACAACAGTCAGAACATTGTAAACACATACATTCTCAGAACATAGAATGTGGGAAGGGAACCTGAGGAATTAAAGGGGCAGTAAGTAAGACATTACACATCTCCCTCTTATACAATAAACAAAGAACACCAAAGGTGATATACTGTGAAGGCTCTATATAATATAAACTCAAACATAGTCCTTCAGATAAGCAGGAGCTTTTCGTGCTCTCAGACTTTTCCTGGAAGAAACCGAGGACCTGCGAGAAGAAGAAAGGTTAGAGTCTAGACGAGTACCAATATACCGATTATCATCATAAGCAGGATCAAGAGAAGATATTAGATCAGCATTAACAACTACGATTCGACTCTTGTTCCAGATTCTACCATCATCAGTTTTAACAGCATTTTTAAAAATCTTGACTACGGATCTAACATCAGTGTACTTGGACCAAGGTTTACATCCTACAGGTGTCTTAATTCTTACAGCATCACCCACCTTGACCTCACATGGAAACACACGTTTTCTGAGATCAAAGTTCGATTTCCGAGCATCTTGTTTGAGGATCTCCTTGGTTCTCCACTCACCGACATCATTATCAACAAGACCCTTGTTAAAACACATCCACCCAGGACACAACAAAGTGTTGGGAGCCCTCCCTTTAAACAGTTCAAATGGAGACTTACCCGTAGTGGAATGGGGGGCAAAACGATAAACATTAATCCTGTCCTGTAACGTGGACTTCCAATCTAAAGCAGAAGAACGGGCAAGCTGTATGGATTCTTTTAGAGTCCTATTTACTCTCTCCACTGCACCATTTGTTTCAGGATGATAAAGTGAACATTTTTTATGATTTATACCACACTTTCTCAGATAATCAGCAAACAAAGAAGAACAAAATTGGGGACCATTGTCCGATAAAAGACTGTTGGGAAAACTTTCCTTATTGAATATAGGCTCCAAAAACTTAATGACGGAATTAGAAGTAATTTCTCTGACTGCAGAAACTTCAATCCATCTTGAATATAAATCAATTAAAACAATAAGATACGGAGTATCAGAAACCCCAGAGAGAGGACCAAGAATGTCAATTGCAACCTCATCCCATGGATGAGCAGGTAGTACTCTCTTCACCATTGGCATTTGTCTTGTCTTTAAGATTTTGTCGCTAGAGCAACATTCGGGACATTCACGAACCATTCTCTCAATCTCTAAGTCCATGCCAGGCCACCTGAACTGCATTCTAAGAAACTCTTTTGTCTTAACTATGCCCAGATGACCAGAGTGAGCAAGGACTAACAATTTGTTCCTTAATGAGCAAGGAGGAACAAGCTTAGTTCCACGGGTTAAAAGACCATCATTTACCGACAGTTCATCAACAACCAACAACCAAGGTTTGTCCAAACGAGAGTTATTCTTCAAGGAAAGAATAACCTTTGAAATGTCCTCATCTTTCTCCAATTCAGCTCTCCATTCAGACTCAACAATGGCACCATCGGTCACTTCACACACATTTACAAACTCTTCAGAATCACACACTTCATCGTGCTCAGAGTTCTCATTACCAACCAATCTGGATAAACAATCCGCTGACTTGTTGGCAATCCCAGGGATATACTCAACTTCAAATTCAAATTCTTGTAATGAAACAATCCACTTTCTTATCCTTGATGAGATTGCATCTAAACCTTTTTTTGAAAAAACCTCTTTTAAAGGTTTAGGGTCAGACAAGACACAGATTCTGGTCCCCCAAATCAAATTCTTTAACTTTCTCAATGCCCAAAAAATTGCTAATGACTCCTTCTCTATTACTGAGTAATTTAACTCCGATCCCCTTAGACAACGGGAGGAACAACATATCAAGGAATCTTTTCCATCTTTTTTTTGAACTAAGACTGCACCAAGTCCCTTATCACTTGCGTCAGTAAATAAAATAGTGGGTAAACCAGGGACAAAGGCATGGAGTGAAGGTGCCTTATTCAAATCTTTCTTTAAGTTTATAAATTCAGATTCGCAATCAGATGACCAGTTAAAAATAGAATTCTTTGCTGTTAATTTTCTTAAATTGTGTGTTTTCTCCGCAAAATTAAAAATGAATTTCCCGTAAAATTCTACCATCCCCAAAAAAGAAAGAAGTTCATCTTTGCTAGAAGGTTCCTTCACTTTATCTATAGTATCAACTAATTCCTTTTTTGGAAAAACCCCATTACACGTGATACAATGACCCAGATAATTGACTTCCTGTACTCCAAACTTGCACTTTGTCCTTTTTAAAGTCATGCCAGCTCTTTCTAACCGTTTCAACACCATTGAAACACGAGTATCATGTTCCTGAGCAGTATCGCCATAAATTAGCAAATCATCTTGGTAGCACTTCACACCAGTTAAGCCTTTCAAGATTCTAGACATAATCCTCTGAAAAACGGATGCCGCTTAAACTAAGCCAAACGGCATTCTTTTGAACTTAAATGTACCCATAGGTGTAATAAAGGCAGTTAAGTCCTGGCATGAATCATCTAATTCCACCTGGTGGTAGGCAGAGGCAAGATCAAGAGTGGTAAAGTATCTTGCTCCTTCCAATGTACAAATCATTTCATCTATATTAGGAAGTGGAAACCTGTCAACTACCACCTCCTTGTTTAGTGCCCTTAAATCAATGCATAGCCGAATCTCACCTGTGGGTTTCTTTGCTATGACAACAGGGGCAAGCCATTCTGTAGCTTCAACTGGGACAATTATTCCATTCTTGATGAGCTTATCCAACTCATCTTGTACTTTAGCCTGTTCTGAAAGGGGAATTCTCCTAACTTTGGCTACAACTGGAAGAGCATTGTCTTTTAATCTGATTAGATGTTTATATCCACGCAAACACCCCAAATCATCTTTAAAGACATTTGGAAACTTTTTTGCTAACATCAGGGATAAATTTTCATCACTCGCTGTATTATGTGCATCAGATATTTCTTGAATACGAACCTGAATTAGGATCAAGGGTGACTCCCAACTGTCGCTGATGCAACCAACCTAACAATGCATCTCCTTTTCTTGAAATATATACTTTACCTACAATTATACGAGAGCCCAGTTCAATTTCAGCTAAAAAATATCCCAACATAGAGATTGGTTTTTCACTGTAACCTAGCGGAACAATATCACATTTAAACAATTTCACATTTTTCGCAAATAAATCATTAAACATTTTCTCATTTATAATTGTTATCTTAGAGCAAGAATCAAACTTTAGGTTTATCATGTTATTTTCTACTTGGACAAGAAACGAAGGATGATCAGATTCATCATCATTTACTTCAAAGCAAATAGATCTTACTTGAGTTTGTGACCACCTCCTCCTAGGATTAGTACTGTTTTGTGGTTTCGATCTGCAAAATTTAGCATAATAACCTCTCTTATTACATAAATTACATGTCGTTTTTAGAGCAGGACACATGGGAGAATTAGCTAAATGGTTACTTTGACCACATCTAAAACAAGACAATCTAGTGTTAAAAGAATTCATTTGCCCAAATGTCTTCTCTTCAAAATTTGCTCCATCAGTTTTTTTAACCTGGCAAATCGTTTCATCAACTTTTATCTCCTCTTTTGAATCAACCACAGAAAGTTTATCCTTCTCTTTTTTAAGTTCACCGACACATTTCGTCATGTGCTCCACTTGTTTGGCAATCTCCAGTACTTCTTCGAGAGGTGGTTCATCTTTCAACCAAAGTTCTTTTCTTATGTCATCATGAGCACATCTTAAAACAAACTGATCACGAATTCTCTCATCAAGAGATTGGCCAAAATTGCAAGAGGATGCAAGTTTCCTCAAGGAAGAGACATAGTCTTCTACGGACTCATCTTTCTTCTGTTCCCTCAGACCAAAATGATACCTTTCCATAATCGTGCTGAGTCTTGGTAAGTAGTGTCTGTCTAGTTGTACAATAGCTATCTCATACTCATTCAAATTCCTTTGTTCTGCTGCTGAAAGATCAGGTAAATGTTCCAGAACATCTTGTCCCTCTCCTCCTAAACAATGCAATAGAAGTGAATGTTTTCTTTCTGCACTGAGATTAGTTCCACAAACTCTTGCATAGTTTGCAAAAATCTTCTTCCACTTTTTCCATTTTATATTTGGTTCACCAGGACTAACGAGAAAAAATGCAGGTTGAGTAACATTCTGCATCTTTATACTGGATTGTGTACTTGAATGTTTTAATATTTGAATAAATAATAAATAATAGGATGAATTTAACTTCAGGCTTCTTCCCTTTATTTATTTAAAAATTTTTTTTTTTTTTTTTTTTTTTTTTTTAGTAGAGTAGAATTCAGTCTTACCAATTTATAGAATTATAGAGAATGTTTACTTGAATTTGTTGAATGACAAAGAATGTTCAATTGAGTTACTATCTTCCAAGTGGCTATGAGGTCATATTATTTCCATTCTATTAACTTTTCTAGGGAGAGATGTTCCTTAGCACAATACAAGAATTATTTGTGTAATTGTTCCTTTGTTGATAATGCTTCCAATTGTAGAAGAAGTTCTAAGAGAATAAATAGAACTTGTTGAGAAGCAGTGTTCTTTTGCACTTGCGCGTTCGTTTATTCGCATGGAACGCTGTGTAGTTGACGAGTTGAGCTAATCCATGCTGAAACGCAGCGTTGCTTAGGAACTGACACGCAGCGCACGCGTTCTATTAGAGAACCGTCAATGATATGCGCGCGCAGCTTTGTCTCATGTGTTGCGCGAGCAGGATCAGAACGTTGAGCTCGCGTATAAGAAATAGCGCGTCAGTTATAAAAATTTCTTAAAGTCTCTTTTCTTCCAATATCCCTGATTATATTAATTTAGTGATTATCCTCCCGCTCTCCTCACCGCGTTGTTGACATTGAAGCAGCCGCTGGGAAGTCGACGCTTCACTTCGTTTTTGTTCGTTCAGCCGCTGGAGGAGAAAGCGAGGTACTCTTCTTTTCATCAAGTTGTCCTGGTTGAGGCTTCCAATCGTCGCCAGTGTGAAATTTTGTTAATATTATTAATAAGACATTAAAACTTATGATAGGTAGATAAGGTGGGTTTATTAAAACCTCATCCCAGAAACAGCCATCAGTAACTGACAACAGTCAGAACATTGTAAACACATACATTCTCAGAACATAGAATGTGGGAAGGGAACCTGAGGAATTAAAGGGGCAGTAAGTAAGACATTACAATAATCTAGGCATAAAACATCATCCACCTACTTACTGGCTGTGAGAGTCTCGTTAGAGCTAAACTCTTGGTGCAACTGCACCCTCCCCGCTTCTCTGCGGAATACTTTCCTTTCCATTCTTGTGCACTTTGACCCCTGCCTCATTTGCACTATTTGTAACCATTTCTGGATTGCAGGTCACCGATTTCTGGCCACCGAGAGGGCTCGCAAAGTGGAGAGAGCGTGAGGAGAGGGGAAGCGTGCCTAGAGTTAGAGATGGTGACACCCCCCCCCCCCCCCCCCCAAGTGGGGAGAGGGCAGGACAGTGTGAGGAGAGGGGAAGCGTGCTTAGGTTCTTTTATTTGCTTCCCTGTAAAATGGATCCAAAAAAGCAAAACACTTTTGCTGGAAACGTCTCTTTTTCTGACAAATTATAAATTTCTAAGTGCAGCCTCGGGGTGGAGAGAAATAAAACATTCAGAATATGAAAAATAACTAACAAATTAAAGCAAGACAGGGTGGTTGCAAGGTGGCCAAATGGCCAGATTGATTTATTCACCTAAACCCATTAGTGCCACTTTACAGTGTATGCCAGTGAAGCGCTACTTTTGTTTTCTCATCTCTCAACATTGCTCACCCTGGGTGGGAAAGTGCACCATTTCTAGAGGTATTAAAATAACTGCTTGGTGGGTGAATTGGAAAACAAAATATGTTCAGCAGCTGCGTGTTCACAAACATAGTCTTTTTAAACCATACTGCTGTTTTTTGTAAGGATATAAGCAATGGGCATCGAAAAGGGTTCCTTCTACCCCCTGTAGTCATGGCCTTACCTTTTCAGGCAAAAACACTCACTAATTTCTGAATAATGAGCATAAAAAGAAAAAGGTAACCATGTTATTTCCTGCTTACATTTCACATGCCTTACTTAATCTTGTATTCCTATGAGTGTTTGCTTTTTCTAGAATGTTGTTAATTTTTTTTTAGGCAGCATATTGCTCTTGTCTGGTGTGTGATTTGAATTGAGTCACATCCAGGTGTTTATAGTGGGTCAGGGCAGTGCACGTTTCTCTCAGTGGAGAAGTGTGACTCAATGGTTAGAGCAGACCCTGATGCAGAGGTCTGGTCCCGGACCAGGGTTCAATATCTGCCTCGGCGGGTCCTGGGCTCAATTTCCTCAGACCTGATAATTCTCGCCTCGGTGCCTATTCTAATCATGGGTCCCACTCTGCAACTCTGGGCAATAGCTTGCTTAATCTCCACAACAGCCCCAACAGCACTGGGATGCCTGGCTTCACCTTGGGGATGCCCAGGAGTGGACATTTCACAGGGATAAAGCCAGGAAGGGTTCCTAAGCGGTATACGGACAGCGCCGGGACACCTCGGGTGAGGTAGCTGTGCGCTTTACAAATGCCCTCATTTCATTTCATTTCAGTGGGGCTGTACGGTGTTCAGAGGGGGGGGAACTATGGTCAGAGCTACTGAATTTGGAACTGGAGAACCAGGTTCAACCTTCATTACCACTCCACCAGACCACTCTCCTGAGGGAGCACATTCCTGTGCTAGACCTTAGAAGGCCCCACAAGACCTTAGAAGCCCTGGTGTCTTAGCACCAGCAGGTGGACCCTAGCAGTGGCATGTGTGGGTTAACCTTGAAGGCCTGTCCGCCACAATTCATTCTGAAGTTCACCTTCAGTCTTGCAAGCAGGCCTATGAAGCAGCACACCATAGAGTGACACTCTGACACTGAGGTCACAGGGCCCTTGAGCAGGGTGGCTCTAGGGCAGTGCGAACGCACCAGGCACTGACCAGCCGAGGTTCATGCAGGTAACAGCAGTGGGGCAGTGGGGCCGGGTAAGGGGGATTTCGAGGGATGATGCAGAGGGAAAATTAAATAAATAATTCATTTTCCCTCCACATTGTCCCTCGAGATCTCCCTTTACCAGGCCCCACCATCCACCGCTCTTACCTGCACGGACCGCGGCTAGCGCTGACTTCAGGTGGGGGCGTCGTGTTTGCAAGTATAATATGGTTTTAAGAGCACTTGCTGTCTCCTTCCTGGACTTCAACAATTTTCGGCAACAATAAAAATGCCATGATAACTCCAGTGATTCATGTTGTTAGTAGAGACAGAAGGTGTTTAGTCTAGTGGACGTTTTGACTCATGGAAAGAGGGTTAATGTGCCTGCTGCTAAGAACATGTACCATACAGATCACAAAGTGCACATAATGTAAATAGTGTAACTGCAACAAATGAAACTGGTCCTAGGATGCTTGTTTCCAGTTCAGGGAGGACCTGGCCTGGCAGTTCGGGCTGGACTGTTCCCATTAGGGACAGGGTTAAGACTGATTTGCATAATGCTGGGTTCAAACTGGAATGGCATGGTGAGCAAAAAAACTATGGTTTTAGGCCCAGATCTCTGTACTGAAGTGAATGCATGACATTGTTCTGCATTCTGTTCATCAATTGTTGTTTTTGCATAATGTAAATAGGTCAGTGGGTTCCTGCTTTGGCCAGAGAGGCCCTATTGTTACTTGCAGTTAATAAGTTAAAATCCTAACATAGAGCAATGAGCTATTAACTGTCATGTAAGAGCTACATGCAAACTGCAAGGTATAAATTAGTGTTATGTTTTTTTCCCCAGTCTTTGATTATCCTAATGTTACAAACAAGGGTTAATTGGGGTAGAAATCAATTCTGATTATTAAAGTGAACCGCCAACCATGATATTACATTTTAAATTCTGAGTTGGTGTTTCTCCAGACCATTCACTATTAAGCTATGCTGTTTACCAGTATGGTTGTCATGTGACTCCTACACCTTGTAGTCCTTTTTCTTATGTACCATTTCCTATACAGTGATTTACACACATATGATTGATTGTCTCTGTGTAATATGTGTGATGAAAAGCGTTCTGACACCCTACACGGGTATAAGTGATGCTGTAAATTTTCTGATACTTTATTATTTTGACATTTTTATACATGCTAACAGCCTCTGCAAAGATTTTTCCTTATTAGTACCAGTGGAACATACAACTGCAGCAGTGAGAAAGGTGACCAGTCAACCTTTGCAAAGGGCCCTCCACTTAACAGCAGCACAACTCACATTTCTTAGTAACTTTTGATACGTTGAGGTATAAACAATTTATTAGTTAAAATCGTCCGATTATGCAGCAGATGATGTATTATGTGGCAAATATGACAGAGCCATAATTATGTGGAAAACTTTTGCAAGCTAGGAATTTTTGCCATTCATGTTTGAACTGCTCTTGTGGAAAAGGAAGGAGAAGTGCTGATGACAGAAACTCCATGGCTGGGAGACAAACAGGCGTGCGATTCCACTTTTCAGGATATTTGGGACATTCTATGATTGGAAACGTATCCCACTTTGTGAATGTATTTTAATGTCAAGAACTAATATTAAACCTTAAATAAACATGTGTATCCATTGGTTAAATGAAATAAAGTAATAAGCTGTAACCGGTTAGTGAAATGGGAAACAAATACTAAAAATTGGGATATTTTGCTCTTTCTGCCACACCTCTGACTCCGTCCACTGACCCAATCCACAGGTTATTGCCGCCCTCTGATTCTCCGCCCACAGTTCCCCTACTTTTTTCCCCCACCTCAACCACTGGGTGGTGGCCTCTGGGCGGCACTGTATGGGAGCGTCGCGACCAGGCCAGAGAAATGAATTAAAAGCAAAAGGGAGCAAAAGAGGCCTAGCGGGGTAAGGGACAACAGGGCTAGACCCCGGCCCGGTTCCGCAGCGTAGTGGTTTTGTTTGTTGTGAGCAGGGGCAGAGCGAAGTGGTGGCAGGCCTCAGGCTCTAGGCCAGGGAGGCTGTGATTGATGACTCAAGGAGCAGCTATCCCGGACCCCGATCCTCCATGTAACTTAGCCAGCCATGAGCCATTGCCACCCCTCAAAGGGCCAAACATGTTACATGCATCAACCTGGAATCCAGGAGGACCTCGAGGGCATGTGGTGAACAGGGGGCAGGAGGAGGTGGAGAGCCTTCGCTATGTTTTGGCTAAAGCATCATTCGGGCCTTTTCCAGAACTCATTAGAGAATACATACACAGCAAAACTAATTGGCAAAACGTACATTGCCTCACTCAAGAGAAACCTAACTGGTCTTCTGTCACTTTTTTTTATTTACTTATTATTATTATGGGCCTTTTTTTCCTCAATGAACTGAGGAATTCAGAAACTTCCCTTTTCAAGATCTATTCAGTGAGTGCACCCTTATGGCAGAACAACTCACCCCAAAGGGCACCCAAATCTTGCAGTTGCACCAGACCGCTAGAAAGATCAGTCATTCTGTATAAAAAGCAAACAAAAAAATGCCTCAGCCCACACACAGCATTGCTGCAAACAGGTTAGCAAATGTTTAAAATAAATAAAGTGGATGCTCACTGTCCCATATTGCTGCAGTCACCCAGAAGTACAGTCACTGACCTATCACAGTTATTACACCCTGGCAGTGAGGTGCTGCACCAAGAAAAGAAATCAGTCCTCTTTAGAAGTGTTATTTCCGGTCGCACTAAAGAGCAGCAGCTCTCTGCAAAAGTATTGGTACCACAAGGGTTGAAGTACACATTGTCTTGTACACTTTTTACTCTGAACCTTTGCACAATTGTTTGAAGTTAAGTACGTTTTTAAATTACTTTATGCTATTTTACATGAAGAATAAATTGGTTGGGCCCGATTCACAGAATGAACTTAAGACTCAATCCTAAACTTACTACTATTTTGGTATTCACAGAATGCACTTACTACTTTTGGCATTCACAGAATGAATTTAGTACTTTTGGTATTCACAGAAGTTAGGATTTTGTCTTAAGTCTTAAGTTGTCTTAAGTCTGTCTTAAGTTTGTCTTAAAACAAACTTAAGACAAAATCCTAATCTCTGTGAATACCAAAAGTAGTAAGTTCATTCTATGAATGCCAAAAGTAGTAAATGCATTCTGTGGATACCAATATAGTAGTAAGTTTAGGATTGAGTCTTAAGTTCATTCTGTGTATCGGGCCCAGTAATACCTAAATTCATGTTTCGTGCTCGACATTTCATTTTTTAGTGTTCTCTGCAGGAAAGTCTGTGATTTATGACTGGGTATCCTGGTGCTCCATAAGGTAATCATTTACTATGCTTTAAAAGTTAATACAATCTAATACGTAATGAAAAATGTGTTGAAAAATGCTTTGTTTTGGCCTTTCTGTCTCAAATTTTCTAGTTGGGACAACCCCCCAAACTCCCCCTAGTTGAGGTTGCTCACTGCGCTTGCTCGCTACAAACCATGTTGGTGCTGGTCTCACTTTTCCTTTGTTCTCTCTGATTCACTACTTGTCTCTATTTTTGGTGCTCTCTGAAAGAAGGTCTATGGGACGGGTACATATGACTTGGTGGATAACCTGGTGCTCTTTAAGGTCATCATCTACTATTTACTGTGCTTTGAAAGTTGATGCAATTGAATATGTAATGAAAAATGTGCTGTAAAATTCACCAACTTGGTCTGTCTTTTTCCAAAATTTACCAGGTCTGCTTTCAGTGCCCAGTCCCACCCTGAGCGCAGGAAAGCGTGAGGAGAGGGGGGAGTGCTTAGGGTTATAGAGGGTGAGGACACCCCAGGGTAGAGAGTGCAGGACAGCGTGAGGAGAGGGGGAGTGCTAAGGGTTTGGGAGGGTGAAGGCCCCCCAGGGGAGAGATTCGCTGAGAGGAGAGGGCACAGGGCTGCAAGGGAGAGGGCTCGCGACCGAAGCCTGTCTCAGGTCATTGGTGAGCCTTCCCAGACTCCGCCTAGATGGAAACACACAGTTAGGCAGTGCCCTTCCTAGAGCATGCGAGGGGTCCTAAGGCAGTGTCTCTGCCCTCACTGGAGCCTGTGATGGGTCCTTAGGTTGCGTCTGTGCCCTTCCTGGAGCCTGTGAGGGGTTCATAGATAGAGTCTGTGCCTTCCCTGGAGCCTGCGAGGGATCCTAAGGCAGTGTCTGTGCCCTCCCTGGAGCCTGCGAGAGGTACTTAGATACCCTGGCTGGAGTCTGTGCCTTCCCCGGAGCCTGTGAAGGATCCATAGATACCGTCTGTGCCCTCCCTATAGTCTGTGAAGGATCCATAGATAGCGTTTGTGCCCACCCTGGAGCCTGCGGGGGACCTAAGGTAGTGTCTGTGCCCTCCCAGGAGCCTGCGTGTGGTCCTAAGGCATAATCTGTGCCCTCACTGGAGCCTGTGAGAGGTCCTAAGGTAGTGTTTGTGCCCTCCCTGGAGCCTGGCAGGGGTCCTTAGATAATGTCTGTACCCTCCCTGGAGCCTGTGAAGGGTCCATAGATAAAGTCTGTGTCTTCCCTGGAGCCTGTGAGGGGTCCTAAGGCAGTGTCTGTGCCCTCCCAGATCCTGAAAGGGGTACTTAGATACCCTGGTTGGGGTCTGTGCCTTACCTGGAGCCAGTGAGAGGTCCTAAGGCAGTGTCTGTGCCCTCCCTCGAGCCTGCGAGGGGTCCTTAGATAGTGTCTGTGCCCTCCCTCGAGCCTGCAAGGGGTCCATAGATAGTGTCGGTGTCCTACCTGGAGCCTGCGAGGAGTCCTTACATAGTATCTGTGCCCTCCCTGGAGCTGGTGAGACATTCTTAGATAGAGTCTGTGCCCTCCTTGTAGCCTGTCAGTGGTCCTTAGATAGTGTCTGTGCCCTCCCTGGAGCCTACGAGGGGTCCTTAGACAAGAATCTGTGCCCTCCATGTAGCCTGTCAGTGGTCCTTAGATAGTGTCTGTGCCCTTCCTGGAGCCTCTGATGGGTCCTTAGATAGAGTCTGTGGCCTCCCTGGAGCCTGGGAGGGGTCATGTGATGCAACAACTACCAATACTAGGTTATTCCAAGGTGAGGGTCCCCAGAATTCACTCAGAGGACTTCATTTATAAATTTATATAAACTGTATTCCTACCTAGGGGATGGTGGTGCTTCCACCACTGTTCAGTTATCATGATTTATTTCCCAACTGTAAGTAAGTGTAACAATGTTTATTGCTTTAATGTTATTGATTTTCCTGTTGGTGCTGCATTTTAGAACAACGCACAGAGCTTGTCAATTCAAAATAAAAATTTTGAACTTACATAGACTTGGTGGTATTTGGTGCGGACTTACATGAGTGAGCGAGCGAAAGGAAGGGTGTGCATGTGCTTTGCTTCCACGACTGAGAGGTTGACTGTGTTATGTTCTGGGTTGCCTACTTGTTGGGTATCTTGGGGGGAGGGTTCGGAGAGCTAATAGTTATGACAAGACACTACTATAACTAGTCGGGCAGGGGATTGTGGTGGGTTCTGAACTTCTGATTGAGGTGTGTGCGGAAGGTCCAACCTCCCATCACCAACATCCTATTTTCTTGTGCAAAGTTCTGTATGTGCAAAATCCCTACAACAGTAGTAGTATGTCCTATCATATCAAAATAGTAATAAATTATGTTGGGCATTTGTTGGTGTGAATTGTCAAAGCCTCAAGATTAACAAAGACTCAAGATCAATAAGACTAGAAGTAGTACAAGAGGATGACACAAAGGACTGGACTCAATGGCTAGAGCTACTGGTGAATCTGAGTTGTATTTACAACCTTTTAAATAAAGAGTGGCCAACTGGGCAAGCTTAGCTACTACAGTGCAGACAGACTAATAGTAGTAGTAGTACAGAAAGTCATCATAGCAGAGGCAGGGATAACAAGATTTCGAAACAGTACAGATCGAAGGATAAATGTTGGTAAAAAATAGCATTAGGAAAAAGAAATAATAGTTTGGGAAAAATATGGTGCAGTAAAAGTTATGGAATAAGAATTATTATCAAAAACAAGAAAACTTACTAGGGCCAGCAAAAGAGCCCGCGTTGGTGTCCTCCTCTTGCTGTTGTTATCCCGCCGACTGCACCCCTGTCTGCCTGCCCCTGGGTGCTGAACAGGAAAGATATAAGAAAGAGACAAACATTGATGGATGGTGTCAAACAAATAAAATATTTTTAAAGAACGGTAAAAAAAACACTTATGTAAACAACAATTGCAATAACTAAATTGACTGATCTCATCTGGACAACAATTAGTATAGGGGGATTCAAGGATCAACTACATACTATTTATCAACACTAATCCAGTCTTCCATTCTGATTCCAGAACACTAACTAAGCCTAAGGACGTATCGCCTGACCTAGCCCACCTATTCCAGGCGTGCCAATTGTACATTAAGTATGCATTTCCACTTCTTTTAGTCCTCAACAATGCATATGGTCAAATGGAGGACACATGACTACATTTTTGTATACAGCAAATTTTTGGTTGATTGATTGATGCTGATGTTCTACTAGTGCTAAGCCTATTACCACTCATTGAACAAACTAGAAAAGGCTCTAATAAAGACTAGGGTATTAGCAGCACATGACGTAACAGAGGGGCCATCACGCATATCACAAAAAAATTACAAACTCATACAAAGTAACTAAACCTAAGTATCAATCCACCCCTATCTCTTAGTGACAAGACAAAGTAAGGACTAGAGTCACTATAGCATTACGTAACTTAATCTCTCTAAAATAAACTCTTACATAATCACTCTAAGCGAGCGCAAACGCAAAGTTGCAAACAAGTAAGATTAGTAGTAGCGCAGAAGAGCACCTGTGTCATAACAATCACAGAAGACTTTTAAACGTAATTAACCTGTAATGTAAGCAGCAGCATTCTAGCTGGTTGGGAAAAAAAAGATATTCGCAATATAATTATTAACCTGGGTATGTAATTAACCTGTAATGTAAGCAGCAGCATTCTAGCTGGTTGGAAAAAGAAAGATATTCGCAATATAATTATTAACCTGGGCATAATACCCGGAACATGCAAAGTTTGTACTAATTTGTACTTGCAAATTGCACTAGTACAGCTAGTACAGTACCAAAACTGTGCTTAATCACGTAGCCTAGGGGCTAAATCAACAACATCCTCAGATGCTTTGAAAAAGCTATTTTACATGCTTAAAAGCATATAACCAATTCACAAAAGTGAACATTAATAATTAAAACATTAGGCAATGAGAGAGCTGATGATTTTGGGGTCCCCCCTAACCTAGGGGGAGGACCAAGCAGATGCCTTGAACACAAAGAGCATAAACAAAAAACACATTTTGTTGAACTTCAGTGGTGGTCCCATCCTCTTAGGACCACCCCAAGCACAGTTATTGGCAAAAAAACAATCACAACCAAAGGCCCTGCAAAGCTTTATGGGACGAGATTAGCAGTGGGCAGTGAATATTATAGTATCCAATATCAAAATAATTCTACAAAGAGCTGCAGTTCACCTAGTCGTTACAAGATGTCCCTCAGGAGTCAAATGCAAAACATTGAAATTATTCTTACATCAAGCTGTAGTTCCACTAGTCGTTACTAGATGTCCCTCGTGAGTCAAATGCAAAACCATTGAAACCCTTTCTTCAAGCATTTGCATTTGACTTGTGAGGGACATCTAGTAACCACCAGTTGAACTGCAGCTCTTTGTAGAATTATTTTGATATTGGATACTATTTTTGCGATTCCTTAAATGCAATGTATGAAGCAAAAAAAATTGCAAATTGTCCTTAAGGAATCGCAAATTACCACGAACTTCAAGTTGGTGGTAATTTGCGAATTCCTTGAAAAATTTACTTTTTTGCATTTTTTAAAGTGCACTGTGAAGCACATACATGCTAATTTCATCGCCCTATTAGCAAGCTGTTGCTAACATCAGTTAGCGACAGCATTTAGGTGATAGCGAGTGGTTTGGGGCCCACTTTTCATGTCAGTGATATTAATCGCTAATGACATGGAAAGTGGGTGTACCCAACCAGTTAGCGACAGGAAACAGTTGCTAACATTGCTATAGCCTATTATCAACGCAGGCGTAGTGATTAAAATATTCGCGTTAAGCGCGAATATCGCCAAATCCTAACGCCTGCTCAGACCATTTCTTAGCCACTATATCCAATGGGAGGTGGATATTGAGGTTAAGTCCCTATTAGCGATAATGCCTGAATATCGCTGAATTACCAGCGAGATTCACGAATTTCGCATCTATCGCCGGATATTTTTTCGCTTTAGAGATAAATGTTGCTAATAGCTGTGATAAAATCCGGCGATGCGCGGCGATAAAAAAAATGTCACTGAGCCTATTTAGCAATAAATATTGATAGTTGTAAGTACGGAGCTCTAGAGTAATTGACATGGGTGGAAGTAGTAATTCAGGGGAAAGGTGGATGTGTACTGTGGTTTCGGATTATTTGAATTGCTTGGTCTCCAATAGCTTCCTGAATACTTGCTGGTTCGGGACTCCTTCCTAGGAGAGATTTCAGATCTAGGGCTGTGTACTCAAAGAGATTTGCTATATGAATTTCTGTCAGCAGATTTTCTAGATGTGTTTTGATCTGGAGTTCCTTCTTCGTGCTTAGAGGGTGTTGAGCCTTTTTGAATTCCAGGGTAACTGAGCTGCGGAAGCCCACCTCCATCTATGACGGATTTTTAATGTAACCTTGAAGTATTCCAGGAGCCACTAGTGTGGTTATCCAGTGGGATCAATGGGCCCGATTCACAGAACTAACTTAAGACAAAATCCTACACTTACTACTTTTGCTAGTCACAGAAGTTTGGATTTTGTCTTAAGACAAATATAAGACAGACTTAAGTTAGGATTCTGTCTTAAGCCTCTCTTAAGTCTGTCTTAAGACAAAACCCTAACTTCTGCGAATACCAAAAGTAGTACGTTTAGGATTTTGTCTTAAGTTAGTTCTGTGAATCGGGCCCATAGTGACCATGTTAATTTCATGCTCAATCCTAAAAGCAAATATCCGATTTGTATTGTTATTTTCTTGCCCACTGTTTGGTTGTGCAATGGTTTCCAAATATTTCTTAGTGGACGTTTTATGGTCTTTGATCAGTGTTTTGCTGGTGCTCAAGCTTTGGAACAATAATGCAGTGACATAATGTACTAGATTGTTTTTCAAAGCTTGTTTTGGTGAGGCGTTGATTGAATGTGAATGCCCTTGCAGCTGAGTTTGCACTGGTTGCTGGTGTTTTGCGTTGGTCCCTGGAGCCTGGGTTCTCTTCTCTAACTATCTAGGACATGCAGCATGGTCGAAAGTAAAGCTGCAGGTATCAGTGCCTCACTTCTAATAGCAAAGTTGTGGTGGGGCCTACTCTTCCCACACAATGTTGGTTTAAACTTCCTTACAAGCCTCTTTTTGTAAATGTTTTAGTGAGGATAATGTATTTGTTTTGTCTGAAGAAACATACCATTACTTAAAGTGGAGTGCTAGTGAAGTATTTAACTTAAGCCTATTCTATTTTGTGGTTTTCTAAGATGTATTGGTCAGACTAATTGCTTTTTTGAGCGTTTTTATTTTTTAGTTATATTATTTTTCTCGTCCTAAACAAGTTTACAGGGATACAATATAAAAGTCAGACAAATTCAACTAAAAATGTAAAGAGTAAGTGTAAAAAAGTAAAGATAAATAATGTAACCGCACAGAAAAAAGTGTTACATACATTTGTTTATATATTCCTATGTATCTTAACCCTTTCACTGCTAGGCCTTTTCCCTTCCAGTATTAAGCTGTTTTCTGGCCATTTGAGATATTTTGAGGCTAGGACTTCATAAGTTTTCCCACATAAACTTTCCTTGCCAAATTTGCCTCTCCTTTTTCCAACACCCTGGGGATTCTAAAGGTTCCTAGGGTTTGCGGATTCCAGTGGAGGGGACCAGTAAATTAGCCAAAATATAAACTATGTTTTGGATTTTGGTGGGGGGAAATAGAAAAGCATGCTGCAGAAGAAAGTGTGTTTTTGTTGCTGCAATTGGCATCAACGAACGGTTTGCGGTTCTAAAGTCACTATTTTCCCAGCTTTCAGGAACAGGCATATTTGATTCATAAAACCAAATTTCTTACCACATTTTTGGCATTTTACTGGGAGTTAGCCCATTTTTTCTATATGTTGTACTTTCAACCTCCTTCCATTATGTGGTGGAAATGGGTATGAAACCCATGGTGGATCCTGGAAAGGTATACATTACTGAAAACTAGACATCATTCTGAAATCAGCAGGGGGCCATTTGTGTAGATCCTTCAAGGCTTTTCCAAAGAAGTTAAGTGCTGAAATTAACACATTTTGGAAATTAGTAGGAACAAAGGTCCATTTGTGACAACGTTTTTATTTGTAACTTCTTGTCACAATGGTCAATATACAAAAGCAATACAGCATTAGATCTGCTAGACTCTTCTGGTTGCAGGGATGTATAGGGTTTGAGAAGTTTCCAAAAACTTGAAGTACCCAGAGCCAATACCTGACCAATGGTTTTTAGGTTGAGCATTCGAGACCTCTTGTAAATACTTTAGTATATACTTATTATATACTTACGTGTGTATGTACTTCGGGGGCTCTGGAGATCAGCCCCAGGACTTGTCTGTTTCCGCTTTGGGACTTTTTTTCGGGCAACTGCCTCTATTTAACTGTCTTGATAGAAAACGACCAGCAGAGATCTGTAAAATACCAGAATCACTTTAGTATTCTCTAGATTCCAGTCCATAGAAATTGTCTTCCACGAGCACCCGTAGACAATAATATTTTTTTCAAATCTTGTATTTTCAGTGATATGACCACCGAAGGCCGTGATTTTATATTAAAAATATCTTTGGACTATACCGTTTCCAGCTGAAGGGCAATATTTCTCCCCATGTGTTCCATACTTGGCGTATCACGCAGTTTGGTGCTTACTTTCCTTATAAATGTTAAAGGACAGTAGATGATTCAGCACCCAGGCTAATGTGCTGCATAGCTAAATACATATAAGGTCCCAAAGGTGAGACTGAGTGCATTGCAAATGCTTGTTATTGTGGTTAGCGTCTTGTCAGTAGACTGCTAGTCATGGCCCCAAAGAGTAGAAATGGCGTCCAGGAGCTATAGCACAGCTCCGTTACAAAGTCAGTGCATGGTATAAAACACACAGTGCTTCAATTTTAAGAAACATTTCAAATCTGCCAGCAATATGTACAGTTTAAAAATGCAGTAACAATGACCCCCCCACAAGCCTTAACACAGCAAGAACACTCAGCTGTGTCTGTGCCCTCCCTGGAGCCTGCGAGGGGCCCTTAGATAGAGTCTGTGCCCTCCCTGGAGACTGCGAGGGGTCCTAAGGCAGTGCCTGTGCCCTCCCTGGAGTCTGCAAGGGGTCCTTCGATAGAGTCTGTGCCCTCCCTGGAGCCTGCGAGGGGTTCTTAGATAGTGTCTGTGCCCTCCCTGGAGCCTCCGAGGGGTCCTTTGATAAAGTCTGTGCCCTCCCTGGAGCCTGTGAAGGGTCCTTACATTGTGTCTGTGCCCTCCTTGGAGCCTGCGAGGGGCCCTTTGATAGAGTCTGTGCCCTCCCTGTAGCCTGCAAGAGGGTCTTAGATAGAGTCTGAGCCCTCCCTGGAGCCTGCGAGGGACTCATAGATAGTGTCTGTGCCCTCCCTGGAGCTTGCGAGGGGCCCTTAGATAGAGTCAGTGCCCTCCCTGGAGCCTGTGAGAGGTCCTAAGGCAGTGTCTGTGCCCTCACTGGAGCCTGCGAGGGGTTCTTAGATAGTCTGTGCCCTCACTGGAGCCTGCGAGGGGACCTTAGATAGAGTCTGTGCCCTCCCTCGAGCCTGCAAGGGGTCCATAGATAGTGTCTGTGCCCTCCCTGCAGCCTGCGAGGGGCCCTTAGATAGAGCCTGTATCCTCCCTGGAGCCTGCGAGGGGCCCTTAAATAAAGTCTGTGCCATCCCTGGAGCCTGCGAGGGGTCCTTAGAGAGAGTCTGTGTCCTCTCTGGAGCCTGAGAGGGGCCCTTACATAGCATCTGTGCCCTCACTGGAGCCTGCGAGGGGTCCTTAGATAGAGTCTGTGCCCTCACTGGAGCCTGCGAGGGGTCCTTAGAGAGAGTCTGTGCCCTCCCTGGAGCTTACGAGTGGTCCTTAGATAGTGTCTGTGCCGTCCCTGGAGCCTGCGAGGGGTCCTTAGAGAGAGCCTGTGCCCTCCCTGTAGGCTGTGAGGGGTCCTTAGATAGAGTCTGTGCCGTCTCTGGAGCCTGTGAGGGGCCCTAAGATAGCGTCTGTGCCCTCACTGGAGCCTGTGAGGTGCCCTTAGAGAGCATCTGTGCCCTCACTGGAGCCTGTGAGGAGCCCTTAGATAGCGTCTGTGCCCTCCCTGGAGCCTGTGAGGGGCCCTTAGATAGCGTTTGTGCCCTCACTGGAGCCTGTGAGGGGCCCTTAGATAGCATCTGTGCCCTTACTGGAGCCTGTAAGGGGCCCTTAGATAGAGTCTGTGCCTTCCCTGGAGGCTGTGAGGGGTCCTTAGATAGAGTCTGTGCCCTCCCTGGAGCCTGCAAGAGGTTCTAAGATAGTGTCTGTGCCCTCCCTGGAGCCTGCGAGGGGTTCTTAGATAGTGTCTGTGCCCTCCCTGGAGCCTGCGAGGGGTTCTTAGATAGTGTCTGTGCCCTCCCTGGAGCCTGCGAGGGGCCCTTAGATAGAGCCTGTGCCCTCCCTGGAGCTTGTGAGGGGCTCTTAGTAGTGTCTGTGCCCTCCCTGGAGCATGCGAGGGGTCCTTAGATAGAGTCTGTGCCCTCCCTCGAGCCTGCGAGGTGTCCTTTGATAGAGTCTGTGCCCTCCCTGGAGCCTGCAAAAGGTTCTTAGATAGCGTCTGTGCCCTCCCTGGAGCCTGTGAGGGGCCCTTAGATAGAGTCTGTGCCCTCCCTCGAGCCTGAGAGGGGCCCATAGATAGTGTCTGTGCCCTCCCTGGAGCCTGTTAGGGGCCATTAGATAGCGTCTCTGTCCTCACTGGAGCCTGTAAGGTGTTCTTAGATAGTGTCTGTGCCCTCCCTGGAGCCAGAGAGGGGCCCTTTGATAGCGTCTGTACCCTCCCTGGAGCCTGCGAGGGACTCATAGATAGTGTCTGTGCCCTCCCTGGAGCTTGCGAGGGGCCCTTAGATAGAGTCTGTGCCCTCCCTGGAGCCTGTGAGAGGTCCTAAGGCAGTGTCTGTGCCCTCACTGGAGCCTGCGAGGGGTTCTTAGATAGTGTCTGTGCCCTCCCTCGAGCCTGCAAGGGGTCCATAGATAGTGTCTGTGCCCTCCCTGCAGCCTGCGAGGGGCCCTTAGATAGAGCCTGTATCCTCCCTGGAGCCTGCGAGGGGCCCTTAAATAAAGTCTGTGCCCTCCCTGGAGCCTGCGAGGGGTTCTTAGATAGTGTCTGTGCCCTCTCTGGAGCCTGAGAGGGGCCCTTACATAGCGTCTGTGCCCTCACTGGAACCTGCGAGGGGTCCTTAGATAGAGTCTGTGCCCTCCCTGGAGCCTGTGAGGGGCCCTTAGATAGCATCTGTGCCCTCCCTGGAGCTTACGAGTGGTCCTTAGATAGTGTCTGTGCCGTCCCTGGAGCCTGCGAGGGGTCCTTAGAGAGAGCTTGTGCCCTCCCTGTAGGCTGCGAGGGGTCCTTAGATAGAGTCTGTGCCCTCTCTGGAGCCTGTGAGGGGCCCTTAGATAGCTTCTGTGCCCTCACTGGAGCCTGTGAGGTGCCCTTAGAGAGCATCTGTGCCCTCACTGAAGCCTGTGAGGGGCCCTTAGGTAGCGTCTGTGCCCTCCCTGGAGCCTGTGAGGGGCCCTTAGATAGCGTTTGTGCCCTCACTGGAGCCTGTGAGGGGCCCTTAGATAGAGTCTGTGCCCTCCCTGGAGCCTGTGAGGGGCCCTTAGATAGAGTCTGTTCCCTCACTGGAGCCTGTGAGGTGCCCTTAGAGAGCATCTGTGCCCTCACTGAAGCCTGTGAGGGGCCCTTAGATAGCGTCTGTGCCCTCCCTGGAGCCTGTGAGGGGCCCTTAGGGAGCGTCTGTGCCCTCACTGGAGCCAGTGAGGTGCCCTTAGAGAGCATCTGTGCCCTCACTGAAGCCTGTGAGGGGCCCTTAGATAGCGTCTGTGCCCTCCCTGGAGCCTGTGAGGGGCCCTTAGATAGCGTTTGTGCCCTCACTGGAGCCTGTAAGGGGCCCGTAAATAGCGTCTGTGCCCTCACTGGAGCCTGTGAGGGGTCCTTAGATAGAGTCTGTTCCCTCCCTCGAGCCAGTGAGGGGCCCTCAGATAGAGTCTGTACCCTCCCTCGAGCCTGCGAGGTGTCCTTTGATAGAGTCAGTGCCCTCCCTGGAGCCTGCAAGAGGTTCTAAGATAGTGTCTGTGCCCTCCCTGGAGCCTGCGAGGGGTTCTTAGATAGTGTCTGTGCCCTCCCTGGAGCCTGCGAGGGGTTCTTAGATAGTGTCTGTGCCCTCCCTGGAGCCTGCGAGGGGCCCTTAGATAGAGCCTGTGCCCTCCCTGGAGCTTGTGAGGGGCTCTTAGTAGTGTCTGTGCCCTCCCTGGAGCATGCGAGGGGTCCTTAGATAGAGTCTGTGCCCTCCCTCGAGCCTGCGAGGTGTCCTTTGATAGCGTCTGTGTCCTCACTGGAGCCTGCAAAGCGTTCTTAGATAGGGTCTCTGCCCTCCCTGGAGCCAGCGGGGGGCCCTTTGATAGCGTCTGTGCCCTCCCTATAGTCTGTGAAGGATCCATAGATAGAGCCTGTATCCTCCCTGGAGCCTGCGAGGGACTCATAGATACTGTCTGTGCCCTCCATGGAGCTTCCGAGGGGCCCTTAGTTAGAGTCTGTGCCCTCCCTGGAGCCTGTGAGAGGTCCTAAGGCAGTGTCTGTGCCCTCACTGGAGCCTGCAAGGGGTTCTTAGATAGTGTCTGTGCCCTCCCTCGAGCCTGCAAGGGGTCCATAGATAGTGTCTGTGCCCTCCCTGCAGCCTGCAAGGGGCCCTTAGAGCGAGCTTGTGTCCTCCCTGGAGCCTGCGAGGGGTCCTTAGATAGAGTCTGTTCCCTGCCTCGAGCCTGCAAGGGGTCCTTATATAGTGCATGTGCCGTCCCTGGAGCCTGCGAGGGGTCCTTAGACAGAGCCTGTGCCCTCCCTGTAGGCTGTGAGGGGTCCTTAGATAGAGTCTGTGCCCTCTCTGGAGCCTGTGAGGGGCCCTTAGATAGCGTCTGTGCCCTCACTGGAGCCTGTGAGGGGCCCTTAGATAGCATCTGTGCCCTCACTGGAGCCTTTGAGGGGCCCTTAGATAGCGTCTGTGCCCTCCCTGGAGCCTGTGAGAGGTCCTTAGATAGCATCTGTGCCCTCACTGGAGCCTGTGAGGGGCCCTTAGATAGCATCTGTGCCCTCACTGGAGCCTGTGAGGGGCCCTTAGATAGAGTCTGTGCCCTCCCTCGAGCCTGAGAGGGGCCCATAGATAGTGTCTGTGCCCTCCCTGGAGCCTATTAGGGGCCATTAGATAGCGTCTGTGTCCTCACTGGAGCCTGTAAGGCGTTCTTAGATAGGGTCTCTGCCCTCCCTGGAACCAGCGAGGGGCCCTTTGAGAGCATCTGTACCCTCCCTGGAGCCTGCGAGGGACTCATAGATAGTGTCTGTGCCCTCCCTGGAGCTTGCAAGGGGCCCTTAGATAAGAATCTGTGCCCTCCCTGGAGCCTGTGAGAGGTCCTAAGGCCGTGTCTGTGCCCTCACTGGAGCCTGCGAGGGGTTCTTAGATAGTGTCTGTGCCCTCCCTCGAGCCTGCAAGGGGGCCATAGATAGTGTCTGTGCCCTCCCTGCAGCCTGCGAGGGGCCCTTAGATAGAGCCTGTGTCCTCCCTGGAGCCTGCGAGGGGCCCTTAGATAGAGTCTGTGCCCTCCCTGGAGCCTGCGAGGGGTTCTTAGATAGTGTCTGTGCCTTCCCTGGAGCCTGCGAGGGGCCCTTAGATAGCATCTGTGCCCTCATTGGAGCCTGTAAGGGGCCCTTAGATAGAGTCTGTGCCCTCCCTGGAGCCTGCGAGGGGTTCTTAGATAGTGTCTGTGCCCTCCCTGGAACCTGCGAGGGGTTCTTAGATAGTGTCTGTGCCCTCCCTGGAGCTTACGAGTGGTTCTTAGATAGTGTCTGTGCCCTCACTGGAGCCTGCGAGGGGTTCTTAGATAGTGTCTGTGCCCTCCCTGGAGCCTGCAAGGGGCCCTTAGATCGAGCCTGTGCCCTCCATGGAGCTTGCGAGGGGCTCTTAGTGTCTGTGCCCTCCCTGGAGCCTGTGAGGGGCCCTTAGATAGAGTCTGTTCCCTCCCTCGAGCCTGTGAGGGGCCCTTAAATAGAGTCTGTGCCCTCACAGGAGCCTGCGAGGGGTCCTTAGATAGAGGCTGTGCCCTCCCGTGAGCCTGCGAGGGGCCCTTAGATAGTGTATGTGCCCTCACTGGAGCCTGTGAGGAGCCCTTAGACAGTGTCTGTGCCCGCCCTGGAGCCTGTGAGGGGCCCTTAGATAGTGTCTGTGCCCTCCCTGGATGCTGTGAGGGGCCCTTAGATAGTGTCTGTGCCCTCACTGGAGCCTGTGAGGGGCACTTAGATAGAGTCTGTGCCCTCCCTCGAGCCTGAGAGGGGCCCATAGATAGTGTCTGTGCCCTCACTGGAGCCTGTGAGAGGTCCTTAGATAGAGTCTGTGACCTCTCTGTAGCCTGTGAGGGGCCCTTAGACAGAGTATGTTCCCCCACTGGGGCTTACAAGAGGTCCTTAGGCAGTGTCTGTGCTCTCCCTGGAGCCTGTGAGGGTCCCTTAGATGGTGTGTGTGCCCTCCCTGGAGCATGCGTGGGACCCTTAGATAGGGTCTGTGCCCTCCCTGGAGCCTGCAAGGGGTCCTTAGAGTCTGTGCCCTCCCTGGAGGATGTGAGGGGGACTTAGATAGAGTATGTGCCCTCACTGAAGCCTGCAAGGGGTCCTTAGCCAGTGTCTGTGCCCTCCCTAGAGCCTGTGAGGGGTCCTTAGATAGAGTCTGTGCCCTCCCTGGAGCCTGCAAGGTGTCCTTAGATAGAGTCTGTTCCCTCCCTGGAGCCTGCGAGGGGCCCTTAGATAGAGTCAGTGCCCTCCCTGGAGCCTGTGAGGGGCCCTTAGATAGAGTCTGTCCCCCCCTGGAGACAGCGAGGGGTCCTTAGATAGCATCTGTGCCCTCCCTGGAGCCTGCGAGGGGTCCTTAGATAGAGTCTGTGCCCTCCCTGGAGAATGCAAGGGGCCCTTAAATAGAGTCTGAGCCCTCCCTAGAGCCTTTGAGGGGCCCTTAGATAGAGTCTGTGCCCCCCTGGAGACAGCGAGGGGTCCTTAGATAGCATCTGTGCCCTCCCTGGAGCCTGCGAGGGGTCCTTAGATAGAGTCTGTGCCCTCCCTAGAGCCTGTGAGGGGCCCTTAAATAGAGTCTGAGCCCTCCCTAGAGCCCGTGAGGGGCCCTTAGATAGAGTCTGTGCCCCCCTGGAGACAGCGAGGGGTCCTTAGATAGCGTCTGTGCCCTCCCTCGAGCCTGAGATGGGTCCTTAGATAGTGTTTGTGCCCTCCCTCGAGCCAGAGATGGGTCCTTAGTGTCTGTGCCCTCCCTGGAGCCTGTGTGGGGTCCTTAGATAACATCTGTACCCTCCCTGGAGCCTGCGAGGGGTCCTTAGATAGAGTCTGTGCCCTCCCTGGAGCCTGTGAGGGGCCCTTAGATAGAGTCTGTGCCCTCCCTGGAGCCTGCGAGGGGTTCTTCGATAGTGTCTGTGCCCTCCCTGGAGCCTGCGAGGGGTTCTTAGATAGTGTCTGTGCCCTCCCTGGAGCCTGCGAGGGGTTCTTAGATAGTGTCTGTGCCCTCCCTGGAGCCTGCGAGGGGCCCTTAGATAGAGCCTGTGCCCTCCCTGGAGCTTGTGAGGGGCTCTTAGTAGTGTCTGTGCCCTCCCTGGAGCATGCAAGGGGTCCTTAGATAGAGTCTGTGCCCTCCCTCGAGCCTGCGAGGTGTCCTTTGATAGAGTCTGTGCCCTCCCTGGAGCCTGCAAAAGGTTCTAAGATAGTGTCTGTGCCCTCCCTGGAGCCTATTAGGGGCCATTAGATAGCGTCTCTGTCCTCACTGGAGCCTGTAAGGTGTTCTTAGATAGTGTCTGTGCCCTCCCTGGAGCCAGCGAGGGGCCCTTTGATAGCGTCTGTACCCTCCCTGGAGCCTGCGAGGGACTCATAGATAGTGTCTGTGCCCTCCCTGGAGCTTGCGAGGGGCCCTTAGATAGAGTCTGTGCCCTCCCTGGAGCCTGTGAGAGGTCCTAAGGCAGTGTCTGTGCCCTCACTGGAGCCTGCGAGGGGTTCTTAGATAGTGTCTGTGCACTCCCTCGAGCCTGCAAGGGGTCCATAGATAGTGTCTGTGCGCTCACTGGAGCCTGTAAGGGGCCCTTAGATAGAGTCTGTGCCTTCCCTGGAGGCTGTGAGGGGCCCTTAGATAGAGTCTGTGCCCTCCCTGGAGCCTGTGAGGGGTCCTTAGATAGAGTCTGTTCCCTCCCTCGAGCCAGTGAGGGGCCCTTAGATAGAGTCTGTACCCTCCCTCGAGCCTGCGAGGTGTCCTTTGATAGAGTCTGTGCCCTCCCTGGAGCCTGCAAGAGGTTCTAAGATAGTGTCTGTGCCCTCTCTGGAGCCTGCGAGGGGTTCTTAGATAGTGTCTGTGCCCTCCCTGGAGCCTGCGAGGGGTTCTTAGATAGTGTCTGTGCCCTCCCTGGAGCCTGCGAGGGGCCCTTAGATAGAGCCTGTGCCCTCACTGGAGCTTGTGAGGGGCTCTTAGTAGTGTCTGTGCCCTCCCTGGAGCATGCGAGGGGTCCTTAGATAGAGTCTGTGCCCTCCCTGGAGCCAGCGAGGGGTCCTTAGATAGAGTCTGTGCCCTCCCCCGAGCCTGCGAGGTGTCCTTTGATAGCGTCTGTGTCCTCACTGGAGCCTGCAAAGCGTTCTTAGATAGGGTCTCTGCCCTCCCTGGAGCCAGCGGGGGGCCCTTTGATAGCGTCTGTGCCCTCCCTATAGTCTGTGAAGGATCCATAGATAGCGTCTGTACCCTCCCTGGAGCCTGCGAGGGACTCATAGATACTGTCTGTGCCCTCCATGGAGCTTCCGAGGGGCCCTTAGTTAGAGTCTGTGCCCTCCCTGGAGCCTGTGAGAGGTCCTAAGGCAGTGTCTGTGCCCTCACTGGAGCCTGCGAGGGGTTCTTAGATAGTCTGTGCCCTCACTGGAGCCTGCGAGGGGCCCTTAGATAGAGTCTGTGCCCTCCCTCGAGCCTGCAAGGGGTCCATAGATAGTGTCTGTGCCCTCCCTGCAGCCTGCAAGGGGCCCTTAGATAGAGCTTGTGTCCTCCCTGGAGCCTGCGAGGGGTCCTTAGATAGAGTCTGTTCCCTGCCTCGAGCCTGCAAGGGGTCCTTATATAGTGCATGTGCCGTCCCTGGAGCCTGCGAGGGGTCCTTAGACAGAGCCTGTGCCCTCCCTGTAGGCTGCGAGGGGTCCTTAGATAGAGTCTGTGCCATCTCTGGAGCCTGTGAGGGGCCCTTAGATAGCGTCTGTGCCCTCACTGGAGCCTGTGAGGGGCCCTTAGATAGCATCTGTGCCCTCACTGGAGCCTGTGAGGGGCCCTTAGATAGCGTCTGTGCCCTCCCTGGAGCCTGTGAGGGGCCCTTAGATAGAGTCTGTGCCCTCCCTCGAGCCTGAGAGGGGCCCATAGATAGTGTCTGTGCCCTCCCTGGAGCCTATTAGGGCCATTAGATAGCGTCTGTGTCCTCACTGGAGCCTGTAAGGCGTTCCTAGATAGGGTCTCTGCCCTCCCTGGAACCAGCGAGGGGCCCTTTGAGAGCATCTGTACCCTCCCTGGAGCCTGCGAGGGACTCATAGATAGTGTCTGTGCCCTCCCTGGAGCCTGCGAGGGGCCCTTAGATAGAGTCTGTTCCCTGCCTCGAGCCTACAAGGGGTTCTTACATAGTGCATGTGCCCTCCTTGGAGCCTGCGAGTTGCCCTTAGATAGAGTCTGTGCCCTACCTGGGACCTGCGAGGGGCCCTTAAATAAAGTCTGTGCCCTCCCTGGAGCCTGCGAGGGGTTCTTAGATAGTGTCTGTGCCCTCCCTGGAGCCTGCGAGGGGCCCTTAGATAGAGTCTGTGCCCTCCCTGGAGCCTGCGAGGGGTTCTTAGATAGTGTCTGTGCCCTCCCTGGAACCTGCGAGGGGTTCTTAGATAGTGTCTGTGCCCTCCCTGGAGCCTGCAAGGGGCCCTTAGATAGAGCCTGTGCCCTCCATGGAGCTTGCGAGGGGCTCTTAGTGTCTGTGCCCTCCCTGGAGCCTGTGAGGGGCCCTTAGACAGTGTCTGTGCCCGCCCTGGAGCCTGTGAGGGGCCCTTAGATAGTGTCTGTGCCCTCACTGGAGCCTGCGAGGGGCCCTTAGATAGTGTCTGTGCCCTCACTGGAGCCTGTGAGGGGCACTTAGATAGAGTCTGTGCCCTCCCTCGAGCCTGAGAGGGGCCCATAGATAGTGTCTGTGCCCTCACTGGAGCCTGTGAGAGGTCCTTAGATAGAGTCTGTGACCTCTCTGTAGCCTGTGAGGGGCCCTTAGACAGAGTATGTTCCCCCACTGGGGCTTACAAGAGGTCCTTAGGCAGTGTCTGTGCTCTCCCTGGAGCCTGTGAGGGTCCTTAGATGGTGTGTGTGCCCTCCCTGGAGCATGCGTGGGACCCTTAGATAGGGTCTGTGCCCTCTCTGGAGCCTGCAAGGGGTCCTTAGAGTCTGTGCCCTCCCTGGAGGATGTGAGGGGGACTTAGATAGAGTATGTGCCCTCACTGAAGACTGCAAGGGGTCCTTAGCCAGTGTCTGTGCCCTCCCTAGAGCCTGTGAGGGGTCCTTAGATAGAGTCTGTGCCCTCCCTGGAGCCTGCAAGGTGTCCTTAGATAGAGTCTGTGCCCTCCCTGGAGAATGCGAGGGGCCCTTAGATAGAGTCTGAGCCCTCCCTGGAGCCTGCGAGGGGCCCTTAGATAGAGTCAGTGCCCTCCCTGGAGCCTGTGAGGGGCCCTTAGATAGAGTCTGTGCCCCCCTGGAGACAGCGAGGTGTCCTTAGATAGCATCTGTGCCCTCCCTGGAGCCTGCGAGGGGTCCTTAGATAGAGTCTGTGCCCTCCCTGGAGAATGCAAGGGGCCCTTAAATAGAGTCTGAGCCCTCCCTAGAGCCTGTGAGGGGCCCTTAGATAGAGTCTGTGCCCCCCTGGAGACAGCGAGGGGTCCTTAGATAGCATCTGTGCCCTCCCTGGAGCCTGCGAGGGGTCCTTAGATAGAGTCTGTGCCCTCCCTGGAGAATGCAAAGGGCCCTTAAATAGAGTCTGAGCCCTCCCTAGAGCCTGTGAGGGGCCCTTAGATAGAGTCTGTGCCCCCCTGGAGACAGCGAGGGGTCCTTAGATAGCGTCTGTGCCCTCCCTCGAGCCTGAGATGGGTCCTTAGATAGTGTCTGTGCCCTCCCTCGAGCCTGAGATGGGTCCTTAGTGTCTGTGCCCTCCCTGTAGCCTGTGTGGGGTCCTTAGATAACATCTGTACCCTCCCTGGAGCCTGTGAGGGGTCCTTAGATAGAGTCTGTGCCCTCCCTCGAGCCTGATATGGGTCCTTAGATAGAGTCTGTGCCCTCCCTGGAGCCTGTGAGGGGCCCTTAGATAGAGTCCGTGCCCTCCCTGGAGCCTGTGAGGGGCCCTTATATAGAGTCTGTGCCCTCCCTGGAGCCTGTGTGGGGTCCTTAGATAGAGTCTGTGCCCTCCCTGGAGCCTGTGTGGGGTCCTTAGATAGAGTCTGTGCCCTCCCTGGAGCCTGTGAGGGGCCCTTAGATAGAGTCTGTGCCCTCCCTGGAGCCTGCGAGGGGTTCTTCGATAGTGTCTGTGCCCTCCCTGGAGCCTGCAAGGGGTTCTTAGATAGTGTCTGTGCCCTCCCTCGAGCCTGCAAGGGGGCCATAGAAAGTGTCTGTGCCCTCCCTGGAGCATGCGAGGGGCCCTTAGATAGAGTCTGTGCCCTCCCTGGAGCCTGCGAGGGGTTCTTCGATAGTGTCTGTGCCCTCCCTGGAGCCTGCAAGGGGTTCTTAGATAGTGTCTGTGCCCTCCCTCGAGCCTGCAAGGGGGCCATAGATAGTGTCTGTGCCCTCCCTGGAGCCTGCGAGGGGCCCTTAGATAGAGCCTGTGCCCTCCCTGGAGCTTGTGAGGGGCTCTTAGTAGTGTCTGTGCCCTCCCTGGAGCCTGCGAGGGGTCCTTAGATAGAGTCTGTTCCCTCCCTCGAGCCTGTGAGGGGCCCTTAGATAGAGTCTGTGCCCTCCCTCGAGCCTGCGAGGTGTCCTTTGATAGCGTCTGTGTCCTCACTGGAGCCTGCAAAGCGTTCTTAGATAGGGTCTCTGCCCTCCCTGGAGCCAGCGGGGGGCCCTTTGATAGCGTCTGTGCCCTCCCTATAGTCTGTGAAGGATCCATAGATAGCATCTGTACCCTTCCTGGAGCCTGCGAGGGACTCATAGATACTGTCTGTGCCCTCCATGGAGCTTCCGAGGGGCCCTTAGTTAGAGTCTGTGCCCTCCCTGGAGCCTGTGAGAGGTCCTAAGGCAGTGTCTGTGCCCTCACTGGAGCCTGCGAGGGGTTCTTAGATAGTCTATGCCCTCACTGGAGCCTGCGAGGGGCCCTTAGATAGAGTCTGTGCCCTCCCTCGAACCTGCAAGGGGTCCATACATAGTGTCTGTGCCCTCCCTGCAGCCTGCAAGGGGCCCTTAGATAGAGCTTGTGTCCTCCCTGGAGCCTGCGAGGGGTCCTTAGATAGAGTCTGTTCCCTGCCTCGAGCCTGCAAGGGGTCCTTATATAGTGCATGTGCCGTCCCTGGAGCCTGCGAGGGGTCCTTAGACAGAGCCTGTGCCCTCCCTGTAGGCTGCGAGGGGTCCTTAGATAGAGTCTGTGCCCTCTCTGGAGCCTGTGAGGGGCCCTTAGATAGCGTCTGCGCCCTCACTGGAGCCTGTGAGGGGCCCTTAGATAGCATCTGTGCCCTCACTGGAGCCTGTGAGGGGCCCTTAGATAGCGTCTGTGCCCTCCCTGGAGCCTGTGAGGGGCCCTTAGATAGAGTCTGTGCCCTCCCTCGAGCCTGAGAGGGGCCCATAGATAGTGTCTGTGGCCTCTCTGGAGCCTATTAGGGGCCATTAGATAGCGTCTGTGTCCTCACTGGAGCCTGTAAGGCGTTCTTAGATAGGGTCTCTGCCCTCCCTGGAACCAGCGAGGGGCCCTTTGAGAGCATCTGTACCCTCCCTGGAGCCTGCGAGGGACTCATAGATAGTGTCTGTGCCCTCCCTGGAGCCTGCGAGGGGCCCTTAGATAGAGTCTGTGCCCTCCCTGGAGCCTGTGAGAGGTCCTGAGGCCGTGTCTGTGCCCTCACTGGAGCCTGCGAGGGGTCCTTAGATAGAGTCTGTTCCCTGCCTCGAGCCTACAAGGGGTCCTTACATAGTGCATGTGCCCTCCTTGGAGCCTGCGAGTTGCCCTTAGATAGAGTCTGTGCCCTACCTGGGACCTGCGATGGGCCCTTAAATAAAGTCTGTGCCCTCCCTGGAGCCTGCGAGGGGTTCTTAGATAGTGTCTGTGCCCTCCCTGGAGCCTGCGAGGGGCCCTTAGATAGAGTCTGTGCCCTCCCTGGAGCCTGCGAGGGGTTCTTAGATAGTGTCTGTGCCCTCCCTGGAACCTGCGAGGGGTTCTTAGATAGTGTCTGTGCCCTCCCTGGAGCCTGCAAGGGGCCCTTAGATAGAGCCTGTGCCCTCCATGGAGCTTGCGAGGGGCTCTTAGTGTCTGTGCCCTCCCTGGAGCCTGTGAGGGGCCCTTAGATAGAGTCTGTTCCCTCCCTCGAGCCTGTGAGGGGCCCTTAAATAGAGTCTGTGCCCTCACAGGAGCCTGCGAGGTGTCCTTGGATAGAGGCTGTGCCCTCCCGTGAGCCTGCGAGGGGCCCTTAGATAGTGTCTGTGCCCTCACTGGAGCCTGTGAGGAGCCCTTAGACAGTGTCTGTGCCCGCCCTGGAGCCTGTGAGGGGCCCTTAGATAGTGTCTGTGCCCTCACAGGAGCCTGCGAGGGGCCCTTTGATAGTGTCTGTGCCCTCACTGGAGCCTGTGAGGGGCACTTAGATAGAGTCTGTGCCCTCCCTCGAGCCTGAGAGGGGCCCATAGATAGTGTCTTTGCCCTCACTGGAGCCTGTGAGAGGTCCTTAGATAGAGTCTGTGACCTCTCTGTAGCCTGTGAGGGGCCCTTAGACAGAGTATGTTCCCCCACTGGGGCTTACAAGAGGTCCTTAGGCAGTGTCTGTGCTCTCCCTGGAGCCTGTGAGGGTCCTTAGATGGTGTGTGTGCCCTCCCTGGAGCATGCGTGGGACCCTTAGATAGAGTCTGTGCCCCCCTGGAGACAGTGAGGGGTCCTTAGATAGCGTCTGTGCCCTCCCTCGAGCCTGAGATGGGTCCTTAGATAGTGTCTGTGCCCTCCCTCGAGCCTGAGATGGGTCCTTAGTGTCTGTGCCCTCCCTGGAGCCTGTGTGGGGTCCTTAGATAACATCAGTACCCTCCCTGGAGCCTGCCAGGGGTCCTTAGATAGAGTCTGTCCCCTCCCTCGAGCCTGAGATGGGTCCTTAGATAGAGTCTGTGCCCTCCCTGGAGCCTGTGAGGGGCCCTTAGATAGAGTCTGTGCCCTCCCTGGAGCCTGTGAGGGGCCCTTAGATAGAGTATGTGCCCTCCCTGGAGCCTGTGTGGGGTCCTTAGATAGAGTCTGTGCCCTCCATGGAGCCTGTGTGGGGTCCTTAGATAGAGTCTGTGACCTCTCTGTAGCCTGTGAGGGGCCCTTAGACAGAGTATGTTCCCCCACTGGGGCTTACAAGAGGTCCTTAGGCAGTGTCTGTGCTCTCCCTGGAGCCTGTGAGGGTCCTTAGATGGTGTGTGTGCCCTCCCTGGAGCATGCGTGGGACCCTTAGATAGGGTCTGTGCCCTCCCTGGAGCCTGCAAGGGGTCCTTAGAGTCTGTGCCCTCCCTGGAGGATGTGAGGGGGACTTAGATAGAGTATGTGCCCTCACTGAAGCCTGCAAGGGGTCCTTAGCCAGTGTCTGTGCCCTCCCTAGAGCCTGTGAGGGGTCCTTAGATAGAGTCTGTGCCCTCCCTGGAGCCTGCAAGGTGTCCTTAGATAGAGTCTGTGCCCTCCCTGGAGAATGCGAGGGGCCCTTAGATAGAGTCTGAGCCCTCCCTGGAGCCTGCGAGGGGCCCTTAGATAGAGTCAGTGCCCTCCCTGGAGCCTGTGAGGGGCCCTTGGATAGAGTCTGTGCCCCCCTGGAGACAGCGAGGGGTCCTTAGATAGCATCTGTGCCCTCCCTGGAGCCTGCGAGGGGTCCTTAGATAGAGTCTGTGCCCTCCCTGGAGAATGCAAAGGGCCCTTAAATAGAGTCCGAGCCCTCCCTAGAGACTGTGAGGGGCCCTTAGATAGAGTCTGTGCCCCCCTGGAGACAGTGAGGGGTCCTTAGATAGCGTCTGTGCCCTCCCTCGAGCCTGAGATGGGTCCTTAGATAGTGTCTGTGCCCTCCCTCGAGCCTGAGATGGGTCCTTAGTGTCTGTGCCCTCCCTGGAGCCTGTGTGGGGTCCTTAGATAACATCAGTACCCTCCCTGGAGCCTGCCAGGGGTCCTTAGATAGAGTCTGTCCCCTCCCTCGAGCCTGAGATGGGTCCTTAGATAGAGTCTGTGCCCTCCCTGGAGCCTGTGAGGGGCCCTTAGATAGAGTCTGTGCCCTCCCTGGAGCCTGTGAGGGGCCCTTAGATAGAGTATGTGCCCTCCCTGGAGCCTGTGTGGGGTCCTTAGATAGAGTCTGTGCCCTCCATGGAGCCTGTGTGGGGTCCTTAGATAGAGTCTGTGCCCTCCCTGGAGCCTGTGAGGGGCCCTTAGATAGAGTCTGTGCCCTCCCTGGAGCCTGCGAGGGGTTCTTCGATAGTGTCTGTGCCCTCCCTGGAGCCTGCAAGGGGTTCTTAGATAGTGTCTGTGCCCTCCCTCGAGCCTGCAAGGGGGCCATAGATAGTGTCTGTGCCCTCCCTGGAGCATGCGAGGGGCCCTTAGATAGAGTCTGTGCCCTCCCTGGAGCCTGCGAGGGGTTCTTCGATAGTGTCTGTGCCCTCCCTGGAGCCTGCAAGGGGTTCTTAGATAGTGTCTGTGCCCTCCCTCGAGCCTGCAAGGGGGCCATAGATAGTGTCTGTGCCCTCCCTGGAGCCTGCGAGGGGCCCTTAGATAGAGCCTGTGCCCTCCCTGGAGCTTGTGAGGGGCTCTTAGTAGTGTCTGTGCCCTCCCTGGAGCCTGCGAGGGGTCCTTAGATAGAGTCTGTTCCCTCCCTCGAGCCTGTGAGAGGCCCTTAGATAGAGTCTGTGCCCTCACTGGAGCCTGCGAGGGGCCCTTAGATAGAGTTTGTGCCCTCCCTCGAGCCTGCGAGGTGTCCTTTGATAGAGTCTGTGCCCTCCCTGGAGCCTGCAAGAGGTTCTAAGATAGTGTCTGTGCCCTCCCTGGAGCCTGCGAGGGGTTCTTAGATAGGGTCTCTGCCCTCCCTGGAGCCAGCGAGGGGCCCTTTGATAGCGTCTGTACCCTCCCTGGAGCCTGCGAGGGACTCATAGATACTGTCTGTGCCCTCCCTGGAGCTTGTGAGGGGCCCTTAGATAGAGTCTGTGCCCTCCCTGGAGCCTGTGAGAGGTCCTAAGGCAGTGTCTGTGCCCTCACTGGAGCCTGCGAGGGGTTCTTAGATAGTGTCTGTGCCCTCACTCGAGCCTGCAAGGGGTCCATAGATAGTGTCTGTGCCCTCCCTGCAGCCTGCGAGGGGCCCTTAGATAGAGTCTGTGCCCTCCCTCGAACCTGTGAGGGGCCCTTAGATAGAGTCTGTGCCTTCCCTGGAGGCTGTGAGGGGCCCTTAGATAGAGTCTATGCCCTCACTGAAGCCTGCAAGGGGTCCTTAGCCAGTGTCTGTGCCCTCCCTAGAGCCTGTGAGGGGTCCTTAGATAGAGTCTGTGCCCTCCCTGGAGCCTGCGAGGGGTTCTTAGATAGTGTCTGTGCCCTCCCTGGAGCCTGCGAGGGGCCCTTAGATAGAGCCTGTGCCCTCCCTGGAGCTTGTGAGGGGCCCTTAGATAGAGTGTGTGCCCTCACTGGAGCCTGCGAGGGGCCCTTAGATAGAGTCTGTTGCTCCCTCGAGCCTGTGAGGGGCCCTTAGATAGAGTGTGTGCCCTCACTGGAGCCTGCGAGGGGCCCTTAGATAGTCTGTGCCCTCCCTCGAGCCTGCGAGGGGTCCTTAGATAGAGTCTGTTCCCTCCCTCGAGCATGTGAGGGGTCCTTAGATAGAGTGTGTGCCCTCACTGGAGCCTGCGAGGGGCCCTTAGATAGAATCTGTGCCCTCCCTCGAGCCTGCGAGGTGTCCTTTGATAGAATCTGTGCCCTCCCTGTAGCCTGCAAGAGGTTCTAAGATAGTGTCTGTGCCCTCCCTGGAGCCTGCAAGGGGTTCTTAGATAGTGTCTGTGCCCGCACTGGAGCCTATTAGGGGCCATTAGATAGCGTCTGTGTCCTCACTGGAGCCTGCAAGGCGTTCTTATATAGGGTCTCTGCCCTCCCTGGAGCCAGCGAGGGGCCCTTTGATAGCGTCTGTGCCCTCCCTGGAGCTTGCGAGGGGCCCTTAGATAGAGTCTGTGCCCTCCCTGGAGCCTGTGAGAGGTCCTAAGGCAGTGTCTGTGCCCTCCCTGGAGCCTGCGAGGGACTCATAGATACTGTCTGTGCCCTCCCTGGAGCTTGCGAGGGGCCCTTAAATAGAGTCTGTGCCCTCCCTGGAGCCTGTGAGAGGTCCTAAGGCAGTGTCTGTGCCCTCCCTGGAGCCTGCGAGGGGTTTTTAGATAGAGTCTGTTCCCTGCCTCGAGCATGCAAGGGGTCCTTACATAGTGCATGTGCCCTCCTTGGAGCCTGGGAGTTGCCCTTAGATAGAGTTTGTGCCCTACCTGGGACCTGCGAGGGGCCCTTAAATAAAGTCTGTGCCCTCCCTGGAGCCTGCGAGGGGTTCTTAGATAGTGTCTGTGCCCTCCCTGGAGCCTGCGAGGGGCCCTTAGATAGAGTCTGTGCCCTCCCTGGAGCCTGCGAGGGGTTCTTAGATAGTGCCTGTGCCGTCCCTGGAGCTTGTGAAGGGCTCTTAGATAGTGTCTGTGCCCTCCCTGGAGCCTGTCAGGGGCCCTTAGATAGAGTCTGTTCCCTCCCTCGAGTCTGTGAGGGGCCCTTAAATAGAGTCTGTGCCCTCACAGGAGCCTGCGAGGGGTCCTTAGATAGAGGCTGTGCCCTCCCTTGAGCCTGCGAGGGGCCCTTAGATAGTGTCTGTGCCCTCACTGGAGCCTGTAAGGAGCCCTTAGACAGTGTCTGTGCCCGCCCTGGAGCCTGTGAGGGGCCCTTAGATAGTGTCTGTGCCCTCACTGGAGCCTGCGAGGGGCCCTTAGATAGTGTCTGTGCCCTCGCTGGAGCCTGTGAGGGGCCCTTAGAGAGTATCTGTGCCCTCACTGGAGCCTGTGAGAGGTCCTTAGATAGAGTCTGTGCCCTCCCTCGAGCCTGAGAGGGGCCCATAGATAGTGTCTGTGCCCTCACTGGAGCCTGTGAGAGGTCCTTAGATAGAGTATGTGACCTCTCTGGAGCCTGTGAGGGGCCTTTAGACAGAGTATGTTCCCCCACTGGGGCTTACAAGAGGTCCTTAGGCAGTGTCTGTGCTCTCTCTGGAGCTTGCGAGGGGCCCTTAGATAGAGTCTGTGCCCCCCTGGAGACAGCAAAGTGTCCTTAGATAGCATCTGTGACCTCCCTGGAGCCTGTGAGAGGCCCTTAGATAGAGTCTGTGCCCTCCCTCGAACCTGTGAGGGGCCCTTAGATAGAGTCTGTGCCTTCCCTGGAGGCTGTGAGGGGCCCTTAGATAGAGTCTATGCCCTCACTGAAGCCTGCAAGGGGTCCTTAGCCAGTGTCTGTGCCCTCCCTAGAGCCTGTGAGGGGTCCTTAGATAGAGTCTGTGCCCTCCCTGGAGCCTGCGAGGGGTTCTTAGATAGTGTCTGTGCCCTCCCTGGAGCCTGCGAGGGGCCCTTAGATAGAGCCTGTGCCCTCCCTGGAGCTTGTGAGGGGCCCTTAGATAGAGTGTGTGCCCTCACTGGAGCCTGCGAGGGGCCCTTAGATAGAGTCTGTTGCTCCCTCGAGCCTGTGAGGGGCCCTTAGATAGAGTGTGTGCCCTCACTGGAGCCTGCGAGGGGCCCTTAGATAGTCTGTGCCCTCCCTCGAGCCTGCGAGGGGTCCTTAGATAGAGTCTGTTCCCTCCCTCGAGCCTGTGAGGGGTCCTTAGATAGAGTCTGTGCCCTCCCTCGAACCTGTGAGGGGCCCTTAGATAGAGTCTGTGCCTTCCCTGGAGGCTGTGAGGGGCCCTTAGATAGAGTCTATGCCCTCACTGAAGCCTGCAAGGGGTCCTTAGCCAGTGTCTGTGCCCTCCCTAGAGCCTGTGAGGGATCCTTAGATAGAGTCTGTGCCCTCCCTGGAGCCTGCGAGGGGTACTTAGATAGTGTCTGTGCCCTCCCTGGAGCCTGCGAGGGGCCCTTAGATAGAGCCTGTGCCCTCCCTGGAGCTTGTGAGGGGCCCTTAGATAGAGTGTGTGCCCTCACTGGAGCCTGCGAGGGGCCCTTAGATAGAGTCTGTTGCTCCCTCGAGCCTGTGAGGGGCCCTTAGATAGAGTGTGTGCCCTCACTGGAGCCTGCGAGGGGCCCTTAGATAGTCTGTGCCCTCCCTCGAGCCTGCGAGGGGTCCTTAGATAGAGTCTGTTCCCTCCCTCGAGCCTGTGAGGGGTCCTTAGATAGAGTGTGTGCCCTCACTGGAGCCTGCGAGGGGCCCTTAGATAGAGTCTGTGCCCTCCCTCGAGCCTGCGAGGTGTCCTTTGATAGAATCTGTGCCCTCCCTGTAGCCTGCAAGAGGTTCTAAGATAGTGTCTGTGCCCTCCCTGGAGCCTGCGAGGGGTTCTTAGATAGTGTCTGTGTCCACACTGGAGCCTATTAGGGGCCATTAGATAGTGTCTGTGTCCTCACTGGAGCCTGCAAGGCGTTCTTAGATAGGGTCTCTGCCCTCCCTGGAGCCAGCGAGGGGCCCTTTGATAGCGTCTGTGCCCTCCCTGGAGCTTGCGAGGGGCCCTTAGATAGAGTCTGTGCCCTCCCTGGAGCCTGTGAGAGGTCCTAAGGCAGTGTCTGTGCCCTCCCTGGAGCCTGCGAGGGACTCATAGATACTGTCTGTGCCCTCCCTGGAGCTTGCGAGGGGCCCTTAGATAGAGTCTGTGCCCTCCCTGGAGCCTGTGAGAGGTCCTAAGGCAGTGTCTGTGCCCTCCCTGGAGCCTGCGAGGGGTTCTTAGATAGAGTCTGTTCCCTGCCTCGAGCATGCAAGGGGTCCTTACATAGTGCATGTGCCCTCCTTGGAGCCTGGGAGTTGCCCTTAGATAGAGTTTGTGCCCTACCTGGGACCTGCGAGGGGCCCTTAAATAAAGTCTGTGCCCTCCCTGGAGCCTGCGAGGGGTTCTTAGATAGTGTCTGTGCCCTCCCTGGAGCCTGCGAGGGGGACTTAGATAGAGTCTGTGCCCTCCCTGGAGCCTGCGAGGGGTTCTTAGATAGTGCCTGTGCCCTCCCTGGAGCTTGTGAAGGGCTCTTAGATAGTGTCTGTGCCCTCCCTGGAGCCTGTCAGGGGCCCTTAGATAGAGTCTGTTCCCTCCCTCGAGTCTGTGAGGGGCCCTTAAATAGAGTCTGTGCCCTCACAGGAGCCTGCGAGGGGTCCTTAGATAGAGGCTGTGCCCTCCCTTGAGCCTGCGAGGGGCCCTTAGATAGTGTCTGTGCCCTCACTGGAGCCTGTAAGGAGCCCTTAGACAGTGTCTGTGCCCGCCCTGGAGCCTGTGAGGGGCCCTTAGATAGTGTCTGTGCCCTCACTGGAGCCTGCGAGGGGCCCTTAGATAGTGTCTGTGCCCTCGCTGGAGCCTGTGAGGGGCCCTTAGAGAGTATCTGTGCCCTCACTGGAGCCTGTGAGAGGTCCTTAGATAGAGTCTGTGCCCTCCCTCGAGCCTGAGAGGGGCCCATAGATAGTGTCTGTGCCCTCACTGGAGCCTGTGAGAGGTCCTTAGATAGAGTCTGTGACCTCTCTGGAGCCTGTGAGGGGCCTTTAGACAGAGTATGTTCCCCCACTGGGGCTTACAAGAGGTCCTTAGGCAGTGTCTGTGCTCTCTCTGGAGCCTGCTAGGGGCCCTTAGATAGAGTCTGTGCCCTACCTGGGACCTGCGAGGGGCCCTTAAATAAAGTCTGTGCCCACCCTGGAGCCTGCGAGGGGTCCTTAGATAGAGTCTGTGCCCTCCCTGGAGCCTGCGATGGGTTCTTAGATAGAGTCTGTGCCCTCCCTGGAGAATGCGAGGGGCCCTTAGATAGAGTCTGAGCCCTCCCTGGAGCCTGCGAGGGGCCCTTAGATAGAGTCTGCGCCCTCCCTGGAGCCTGCGAGGGGGTCCTTAGATAGAGTCTGTGCCCTCCCTGGAGCCTGCGAGGGGCCCTTAGATAGAGTCTGAGCCCTCCCTGGAGCCTGTGAGGGGCCCTTAGATAGAGTCTGTGCCCCCCTGGAGACAGCGAGGGGTCCTTAGATAGCATCTGTGTCCTCCCTGGAGCATGCGAGGGGCCCTTAGATAGAGTCTGTGCCTTCCCTGGAGGCTGTGAGGGGCCCTCAGATAGAGTCTATGCCCTCACTGAAGCCTGCAAGTGGTCCTTAGCCAGTGTCTGTGCCGTCCCTAGAGCCTGTGAGGGGCCCTTAGATAGAGTCTGTGCCCTCCCTGGAGTCTGCGAGGGGTCCTTAGATAGAGTCTGTGCCCTCCCTGGAGCCTGTGAGGGGCCCTTAGGTAGAGTCTGTGCCCTCCCTGGAGCCTGCGAGGGGCCCTTAGATAGTGTCTGTGCCCTCCCTGGAGCCTGCGAGGGGTCCTTAGATAGAGTCTGTTCCCTCCCTCGAGCCAGTGAGGGGCCCTTAGATAGAGTCTGTACCCTCCCTCGAGCCTGCGAGGTGTCCTTTGATAGAGTCTGTGCCCTCCCTGGAGCCTGCGAGGGGCCCTTAGATAGTGTCTGTGCCCTCCCTGGAGCATGCGAGGGGCCCTCAGATAGAGTCTATGCCCTCACTGAAGCCTGCAAGGGGTCCTTAGCCAGTGTCTGTGCCGTCCCTAGAGCCTGTGAGGGGCCCTTAGATAGAGTCTGTGCCCTCACTGTATCGAGAGGTACAGCACACACAGCATACCACACACATGCACACACCCCCACACAACACAGACACTACACATCACATGACACACACAGGCACACGCACGCGAACACATACGCAGAATGCACAAACTCACACACATCACCCACCACCCCTTACACGCACAGCACCCCCACCGCAAACACACACATTATCCAGAACTCCCCCCCACACACACGCACACACACCCTTCTGCTCACCACAGTCATTCTACACATTGCCCTACAAGGGACGTGAACACTCCCAGTCATGACACACAGCTCACAGTTACCAGTGAGGGCCTGTGGGAGGTCGCCCCAACCCGGACTGCAGAAAACACAGGCTTGAGCCATAACGAGCGACTCGCTGCTGCCACCCACCAGCCGTGCCGTGGCCTGGAGGCGAGTCACCCCTCTTTGGGAAGCATCACTCTGGGGAATGCACCTCTCCAGCAGAGTTGTGTACTCTGTTGTGGAGCAACGCTTCCCAAATCACTTAGAGGTTCTCTCGTTCTCTGTCTGCCAGAAATGATGAAATGAGGAGCAGGAGGAGACAAGGTTCATAGCATCAGAGAGCTTTGCACCTACAGTGGGCCAGGCAGCTAGTTATGCAGCTTGTGACCTATCATGACCTGCCTGATAGAACTCTCACACATGGGCAGTACCTAAATGCACACTGCTTTCACAATTTAAAGCACTAGATGAGCAGCGTCATGACCTGCTTTATTTGTAATCGCAATAAACATAACTAGGATTGTGCAGTAATATGCTTTAGGTTCTTTCTCTAAACATTAATAATTGTCACTGAAGGGAAGGTACTTTTTTGCTTAGCAGATGTTATGTTATGTTAATATGGCTTGTATAACGCACAGCTGCCCCAGCAAAGGGGTGTCCCGGCGCTTGCATCTACAGAGTGTGGTGAGTACAGTAACCGAAAACCATAGAACTAACAGAGATTAGGCTAAAGGAAAGAGGAAAGTTTTAACAGCTTTCCTAAAAGCAAATAAACAGTCCATGCCACGAATCTGCTCCGGCAGAGAGTTCCACAGTCTGGCTGCCAAGTAGCGGAAGGACCGACCTCCCAACGCTTAACCCGCGGGACAACAACCAACATCCTGCCGAGAGCAGCCTATGTGTAGGAACATCAACGGTGAGCAAATTGCTCAACAGGCTGGGACTAGCAGATTTAACAATCTTGAAAGAAAGGCACATGGCCTTGAATTGGATCCATTTCTCAAAGGGAAGCCAGTGCAGCCTCCGTATGGTTTCTGCAGCAGAACAAAATCGTGGGAGGCCTACCAAAGCTCTAGCAGCCTTGTTTTGGACAGGTTGCATCCGGCCTATTTCGGTCTTATTAGCTCCAAGTAGAAGAGAGCTGGCATAATCAAGGCGTGAAAGGATAGTAGCCTGAATCACCAGCTGACGAGTGGAAGGGTCAAAACATTTCAAAACGGGTCTAAGACCCCGCAAAAGACCAAAACAAGTGCCGGCAACTTTCCTGGTGTGATCTCTAAAAATCAAGGATGAGTCCATCCACACTCCGAGATTTTTAACCAGAGTCTTAGGCGTGGGGACTACACGCAAAATATTTGGCCACCACTGCTCGGTCCAAAAACTAGCTTGCTTCCCAACCAACAATACATCAGTTTTGTTGTCGTTGAGTTGCAAACTGTTGGAAGCCATCCAACGAGCCACAGCCGTCATCCCCTCTCGAAACCTGGAAGCATTAGGAGAAGACCCTTCTGCCAAAGTAGCAACCAGCTGTGTGTCGTCGGCATATGGGACTATCACAAGGTCCCATTGCCTGGCGACTGCTGCTAAAGGTTGGACATAAAGATTAAACAGGGCTGGGCTTAGAGCTGAGCCCTGGGGTACCCCATGGCCAATAGAATGGGCCTGGGAAAGAAACGGAGGTACGGACACTCTGAACGATCTTTCGGTCAGAAAGGATCTGAACCATTTCAGAGCAGACCCAATCACTCCAGCTCCCTCAAGCCGCTGTAGCAGGATGTCATGCGATACCGTGTCAAAGGCGGCACTAAGATCCCTCTAGTTATCTAGAATAAAGAGGGCAGGCCAGCAGACCGGCAGCTCTGTAGGGGCCATTGTTGCCATCTGCCTCCATCTGGCCATTGCCCCCATCTGGCCATTGCCCCCATCTGGCCATTGCCTCCATCTGGCCATTGCCCCCATCTGGCCATTGCCTCCATCTGGCCATTGCCCCCATCTGGCCATTGCCCCCATCTGGCCGTTGCCTCCATCTGGCCATTGCCCCTATCTGGCCATTGCCTCCATCTGGCCATTGCCTCCATCTGGCCATAGCCCCCATGACATTGCCTCCATCTGGCCATTGCCCCTATCTGGCCATTGCCCTCATCTGGCCATTGCCTCCATCTGGCCATTGCCCCCATCTGGCCATTGCCCCCATCTGGCCATTGCCTCCATCTAGCCATTGCCCCCATCTGGCCATTGCCCCCATCAGGCCATAGCACCCATGACTGGCGATTGCCCCCATCTGGCCATTGCCTCCATCTGGCCATTGCCCCCATCTGGCCATTGCCTCCATCTGGCCATTGCCCCCATCTGGCCATTGCCTCCATCTGGCCATTGCCTCCATCTTTCCAGTGGAGGACCGCCTGCCATCCTCAGAGATTTCTGCCCACATAAGGGGGGTCCTTTTGCTAACAGATCTTCCATCAGTGCAGCAGTAGCCCTGGTGGGAGACCTGCCATGCCACCTGGCCACCATGCCCGGAGGACAGTCGGGCTTTATTATTTAAAGTTTTATAGAAACAAATCCCCAAAACAGGAGATTATTTTTTCAAAGCAAATAACAGGACGTGTGGGTCATTTCTATTGCTTCCTGTTTGTGCCCCCCAGAAAATGCCTGTTGGTAACAGACAGTAACAGCAACAGCAACAGAACAGAGTTTCCCTGGTGGTCCCGAAAATGAAAATTGCGTGGCAGAAGACAGTTCTGCGGAAGGAAGACCATCTCATATACATTGATGGATGACGCTAGTGCCAGATTGGCTATTGGTCAAACATTTGGGTTGGCGGAAAGAGCTGAGGCTCGGCTGGCGGAATCCTGGTACTCCGCACACCTCTAAATGGGGAGGGTAAACTGAAAGTTTAACAGGCAGGGCACCCTTAAATCTCTGAAGCTCTATAGATCACTGACATACTAATTATAGATTTTATGCAGTTTAATTACCTTGCGAGCTAGAATCCCGAAAGCTTGCATGTATTGGAACGGGTTATATTATGTTATGTTATGCAGATTTGTAAAACACACTATCACCCGGAGGGTATCCTGGCGCTCAACAGGTGTGAGTCTAGTCAATCTTAGGGCCTAATGAGACTACTCAAAAAGCCAGGTCTTCAACTTTTTGCAGAGTTCAAAAAGTGAGGCGGAGGCTCTTATGTGTAGTGAGAGGATCATTCCACACTTTAGGAGTGATGTCGGAGAAGGCTTTGATTAACAGTAGGAGAGGGATGCTTCTATCGAAGGTCAGGCAAGGGTTATCTTCAGTAATCATGATTAACCCATTATGGTCATCTCAGATCTGGTACCTGGATCTTCTTCAAATATCTGTAGATATTCCGGGCAGATTTACGAGCCCAGTGTGACACATTTGCGCCGCCGCTGAGTCCCTTATGTTCCGCGGCGTAAAGCAAGCGCCAGGCTGCAACGGATTTACAATGTGATGCATGTAGGGAGATGCGTCACGCCATAAACCCCTACGCCACATTATATCTGCGTCTGGTATAATTTGGGCGTACCGTCGCAATGTGGGCGTTACATTGCAGTTAAGCCTCGGAAAAGTGCCTCAGTGAAATCTACAAGATTTCACTCAGTTACTTTTCTGACGCCGCTGTGTCAAAACCTTGCGCCTGCTCGTAGCAGGCTGGTTTGGAACAGTGCTGGAGTTGTGTCGCATCTGCGACACGACTCCAGCAATGCGCCAACCTTACGCCGGCTAATACGACACGCATCTGCCACGGGCACGCCGCATTGTAAATGCGGGGCATCCATGGTGGTGCAAGGGTGGTTCTGCACGTTGCAAGTTAACTGGCGCATCCCTGCTGATTTGCAGGAATCTACCAGTCCTTGTAGATCTGCCCCTCCATTTCTTAAACCCAATGTATTGCATTTCCCCCAGAATCCATCAGAGCACTTTCACCATCTCATCTTGTCTGGCAACCTTAAGCTCTTGGCATGAAGGTGTCTAAAATACCCTTTTCATCAAAGCGATCAACCTCATCAATAAAGTCTGGGTTCCAGATATCACTATTGCTTACAAATCAGCCTGGACCCCATGGTTTAGCTGGTGTTCAAGATTAGGTTCAGATTCGGCTTTAGTTGGGTCTTCTAGCTTCTTCAGGTACCTCATATAGAAAAAGGAACTTATATAGATCAGCTATTTCTTAATAACACCATTACGTTGATTGGAAACCTGTTGGAGAATGTATTTTCATTTGTATACTCATATGAGGAATTAGGAGAGGTATCAATTTTTCCACTAAATACAATTGTTTAGGGGATGTCAATTTATTCTAAAACTCTTTGTTGATTGGCCAGATAACTTGCTTTATAACCTTATAGCCTGCCATAATGGGCTATACCAGCCATTAAATACCCACTCCAGCGTTAAAGGCCCAGGACGAAGGAGAGGGCATTGTACCAGGTTCAGAAGAGAGCTTAAAACACACTTGTTCCTTTATTAACGAGCCGGGCACCTTACTCCTAGTAGGGGGCTCTGGGATCTCTCACTTACCATAGCGCGGGGACACACCGGTAAGCGTAACTAGGCGCTTTACAAGCTTCCTTATTATTATTATTAGGGGAGCGGGCTTTTAATGGCTGGTATAGCCTGCTACAGCGGGCTATAAGGCAAGGAGACGAAGAGGGTTCAAAACGCAAATCCAAAGCCATTGTTTCACAGCTGTTGTTGTGAATTTTCAACAGATAATAGCTGTGCTCGAGGCCACGGTTGTTAACTATTGAACATTCACAGCACTAGCTATGAAAAGTGGCGGAAGACACCCCCTGGTTCTCCATAGGCTTGGCTAGACTGCTTTCCACATTCAGCCGAGCCAGGGAGACCCAGGAGCTGAGCAGCACCCCCTCCATCCTTCCAAGGCTCCAGTCACACTGTGAGCTATGGGAGGAGGTGGGGGAAAGGCTCCTGTGTGCCCTGATGCACAGGCTCTGCCTTTTGCTTTCCCATGTCTCTCATCAGCAGGGGAAAGAGAGCGGCAGAGGCTGTGTGTTAGGACATTGTAATGTGGGCCTATACCAGGTCATGTAGGTTGTATGTGTTTTTGTAGAAAAATGAAATCATAGAATACCATTACTGAGAAATGTTCGGAATGAGTGGCATTTACCATTTCATTGAAACCAATTCATAAAATGTCATTTTCATTCAAAATTGGCTATTGCATTCTTATTTTTTTGGTGTTAATACAATGGTTGCAGGTCTTACTCTCAGAAACAGATTTGTCAGAGGGATTTATTTCAGTGTTTTTCTTCTGGGGATATATTTTCAGATTTCTATCTTTTACACTGTGAAACAATGAATTCAGATGTTTTTAATTCGCTGCCCCCTCCCCTAAACACTGATCCCTCTAAATCCCTAAACATCACCAATCCCTGCCTCCTATATAAAAACACTTACCACACTTAAAATACACCCATCCCTGAACCCTAAATGCCCTTTTTGCCCTAAAACCCCTCCCATCACAGAAACCAAAAGACCCTCACTACACCTAAACTACACCCACTGCTGATCCCTAAACTACACCTATCCTTGAATCCTAAAAGCCCTTTCTACCCCTACACTCCACCCATTCCTGATAAGTAAAACCCCTCACTTCCCTTCAACTCCATCCAATCCTGAACCCTAAAAGCCTCTTTCTACACCTAAAACTCCACCCATCCCTGAACCCTATAAAACCCCTCATTGCCCTTAAACACCGTCCATCCACGACCTCTAAAACCCTCTCAACACCCCTAAATTCTAACCATCCCTGAACCATACAGAACTATTCTACAACTAGACTCGACCCATCCCTGAATCTTTAACCCCTTCGCTGCGGGGCGTATTCAGCTGCTGTGCGGGGGGAGGGGGGCAGCGCGCGGCGCCGCCGTGCTTGTGACGAGCTCGGCCCGTCACAGTGGCGCTGTGCTCATGACGAGCGGAGCTCATCACGGCCACACCCGTTTTGGAACGTTCAGCACAGCGGAGAAATTATCCCCGCGTGCGAACGTTCCAATGGCGGTGACGAGCTCAGCTCATCATGAGCACAGCTCAACCATGCCACATGACGAGCTGAGCTCGTCATGAGCACGGAAAGTGTTAAAACCCCTCACTACCCTAAAATCCTCCCAATCCTGAACCTTAAACTCTTTACGACCCCAAACTCTACCCACCACTGAACCTTAAAAACCCTCACCAGCCCTAAACTGGGCCCATCCATGAACCCTAAAACCTCTCAACACCCTTACACTCCACGCATCCCTGGACCCTAAAACAGCTCAAAGCCCTAAACTCTACTCATCCGTGAACCCTAAAAAACACTCATCACCCCTAAACTCAACCAATTCGTGATGCCTAAAAAAAACTGCCACCCCCTTAACTCCAACCCTTTCTGAATCCCTACATGTCCCTTCTATGCCTGCACTCCACACATTACTGACCCCTAAAAACCTCTGATCACCACTAACATTACTCATCCATGAACCCAAAAACCCCTGAATAGTTCTAAACTCCACTCAGATTTAGTGTAATTTTGGTTTTTCCTTAAAATGATCTTTCCTTTAACATGTCTCCCTTCATTTATACCATGTGATGAACACATATGATATACATCATAATGGATGGTAAACACAGTGTGTCCCTGATTACACAGGACACTCCTCCCCTATCAGGCTAACCACAATTTGCTGTCTCCAGCAGAATTTTTACTTATAGGCGGAAGATTGTTCACTACGCCACGTCTCTCAGGAGCATTCATATTAATTTCTATCTCCCTATCCATAAACCCCATCTCAAGGCCCAATTCCCAGAACTAATCTGAGATAAAATCCTAAACTTACTACTTTTGGTATTCACAGAAGGCATTTAGTAGTAGTAAAGTTAGGGCTCCTAACGTTACTACTACTAAACTGGGATAAAATCCTAAACTTACTACTTTTGGTATTCACAGAAGGCCTTTAATAGTAGTAGTAAACCAACTTTACCACTACTAAATGCCGTCAGTGAATACCAAAAGTAATACGTTTAGGGTTATATCTCGGATTAGTTCTGTGAATCAGCCCCATAGAATACACTATAGGTTATTGTAGCACAATGTTCCAATTCAACCTTTGCTCCTATTGCGTGGTATGTACATCATATAATTTCGACATAGTATGAATCTTCTGTTTGTGTATAGCATGTTATATTGCATGGATCTTTCTAATAAATACAATTAATGAAACAAAACAATTGTTTCCTTTAATTTTCCATTTATTTTAATTTACTTACATTGTCTTTCTTTAAAATTGATCCTGCATGATTTGGTTTCCTCCAATGTGGTTTCTCAGTTTATGTTTTTCCGTTAATTCACATATATCACTTACAGGCCGTGACTGCTCCATTGTGTTAGAAGGGGGCATCAACATTCCAATGTTCTAATAATCCTTAAAGGCTTTTTGTGTGGAACCTACAATGCCATTATGTTTGGTCTCTTGGTAAGAGTGTATGAAGGCTTTTGGTCTTTCTGGAAGGCAATTTACCCCTGCAAGAGTTCATTTTAATATCAAAAGAAAGACTAAAACTCCAGTGGGGTATCCTGCCTTCCCAAATCAGTCAGAACTTTGCATTATGAATTGTCTCAAGGAATGCAAGACTAGTACAGCAGCTCTAAGAGCATCAGATGGTCAACTCCTTATCTCCTATGTAAAGCTCAATTCCTCCATCACTTCAGCCACTCTCCTCAGATGGGTCAAATGGAGTATGCCTCTAGAAGATATCGCACATTCTTCCAGAGCTGCCATGATTTCTAAAGCTTTTTGGATTAAAGAGAGATTGGAGGACATTCTGAGAGCAGCTTACTGGTCTTCTGTTTTTCTACTTTTAAAACAATCTACAGCAAACCTATTCCTCATGTCACTCTTGCCGTTGTTAATAAGCTTTAAAAAAGAATAATAGAAGGGTCTGCTTCTTGACATTAAATCAAGATTGTCCAAGAACTATTGCTGGAAAGTACTAATTTTATTAAAGACACGGAGGCAAGTATTATCCCACCACTTTTTAGAATGATTTTGTAAGACCCTGCCCTATTTGTTCTAATATCTAGTCACATGTTTCTCTCTAGTTTCACAATCTACATTTGTGCAACCAAACCAATAATGACAAGAATTTCAGAAAGGGAGTGTGTCTAGGCTTGGACGTAACTTGTGTAATTTGCTGTAATGTAACTACACAGAATTGCAGAAAAATTGAGAAAGAATCAGTGTAATTATGCAAGAAGAGTATTTAGGCATATATCACTATTTTCTTAGTGCAAAATTGCCCCCTCACATAAAAAATGGACCCAGGAATGTATTTTGCTCTAAGAACAATATTTAAAGTATTGTTTTTGGATACGTGAAGATCCATCACTCTGTATTGTATCCCTATGACGACGACTAGAAAAGAGCAGCAGCGGTCTTGAGAACAAAAGAGGGGCCTAGATACATGAAGATTTTTTACTCATAACTGTGTCCTAATGACGTCCGTGATAGATCAGTAGCAGTTTTGTTACTGTTAGTGTACTATTATAGTTAGTGACTTAAAGATAAGTGTTGCTATGGTATAAATGTTGATAAAACTGTGACTTTGGAGAGATGAGACTACTATAATCGTGAAGATAGAACAAAGGGATAACATAACGTTTATTTGTAAAGCACATGTTCACCTGTATGCCTCTTGGCGCTGAATAATAAATGTTTATTGTTACCCAACTCAGTGGTACTCATTTTGTCGACCTCAGAAGGATGAAAGGCTAAGTGAACCCAAAGAGATTTGAATCCGTGACCATGAGGTCGAACAGAGGCCCCTACAGTACATGGATTAATCCACTCAGCCATCTAACCCAAAATGCACAATTTGCTCTGCATCATGGTCCTAAAAGGTTTCAGAAGATGTTTTTTATATATTTTTTCTGTTTTTCCTTTTTATCTTGATCCTTTTCTTTTTTCTTTAGTCGTTGATGTATTTCTTCCTGAAACTCACTCCACAACATTCCTAAAGAAGGTTCATGTGGCTAGAAACATGTGAAGGCTTTGAGATCATGACAATTTGGATCATGTTATCCATATATGTCTATAAATCTGTAGGAAGACAAGTTCTATAATGCAGTTCGGATTATCAAGGGCAAGATGGAATCTCTATAAACTTGATGTTAGTTTGTAGTGAATTTGTTTTTAGATATTCAAATGCATTTATATGAATTTTGTCATATATTTGTAGAAGATGCAATAAATGATCTCTTTCTATATAAAACCTCACGTTGTGTATATTGAAACCATTGGATTCATATAACTCCACAATGAGGAGGTTGGGGCGGGTGAGTTTGGCAGGGAGAGGCGCACAAGGACATCATTAGTACAGGGTCTTCCAGTGGTCACACCTACGACCCCTAGACTGCAGCTTATGACCCCTGTCTTCGGGACAAAAATGGATGTTATTGGTTTGCTGCTCTGCAGTGAATGTGTGTATCTCAGATTCCCCTTTTGTTTTATTTATATTTTTTACGTGTTTGCTCTTGGACAATGACACTTACTGCACAGGTCTGTCCCGGCATTCACTTTGAGAATTGTAGAGAAAGTCTTGGGGAAATGTGCACTGTTCACTTCGCCAGGGTTGCATTTGAACAGCAAGATCTGGGAAAGGGAAGCTTCTTGAGCGCATGATGGCAATTGTCAGTGCTGACTTGATTAAAGTACTGTCACAAGCCACAGTCATAGCCACGGACAGCATCACTGTGTATGTAGCAGAGAGACACGGGAAAGGCTTGAGAATGAAAATGCCAGTGGCGGCTTATGGCGTGTGATTTACCAGCTCGGATTATTTCTAAATACCATACTCACCTGGGCCCATAAACATTCACACCTAGAACTGGTAATCACTAATCTACCTGCCTATCAGAGTTTTATTTACTTTTAGGACTTATACCTGTACACCATGACTTACCAAATCCTTGTCACTTGTGCTTTAAGTCCTAAATCTAAGGATCAAAGGAGTTAGAATAATGGGTAATAAATAACATTTACCTCCATGAAATAACCACAGACTCAGGTAAGTTTCAAACACATTGGGCCCGATTCACAGAATGAACTTAAGACTCAATCCTAAACTTACTACTATTGAGGCATTCACAGAATGCACAAAAGTAGTAAGTGCATTCTGTGAATGCCAAAATAGTAGGAAGTTTAGGATTGAGTCTTAAGTTCATCCTGTGAATCGGGCCCAGTATTTATGCAATATTCTGTGAATCAGTTGCCATACCAGTGAGCTCAGGGACATCTCAAGTAAGAACATAATTATTAAAGCATAAAACTTGCAAGACTTCACAGAAATATTTGTAGGCATTGGTACCTGGGAAGGGTGGGAAAGGGAAAACGGTATAAGGACATACCACCTGGATTATATTTACCTAGAATGGTGTGAGGACCAACCCTGGCCACGGGCTGGGACAAGAAAGGGCTCCAGACTAATCAGGTGCCAACAGGACAGGACAGGTAGCCTCCGCTAAGTGCAACACCAGCGTTACACCACTCTCTGCTACTCTCGAGATCCCACTGGGTGACAGTCTTCTCCCTCAGCAATTTCCAGATTCTTCTGTCAGAGTGCTCGACCAGCCCTCTGCTCTCGATTCTCCTTCAGCATACGTTGGGTCAGTGACAGGTCTGTGACAAGTCGGACAATCTAACTAACTAAACCTCCCCTAGTTATACCATTTCAGAGTGTGTAACACCCCCCTAATGTTGCAAATTCTATGTGTTCCCTTCATTTGATTGGTCAGGAAGACGAGGACAGGTCATCACACCATACCAGTATGGGGTCATTTCGCATTGATTCTAATTGATTCAGGTTCCCGCCCATAATTTACTTTCCCATGCATTTTTATTCCTCCCAGCAATATATGTTTCAAATCATATACAACGTATTTGAACGGTACATATTCCTTCCTTTCCTGGGGTTATTCTGTCAGGTTCCCAGGAACATTGCGAGGAGGTCAGGACTTGGCGTTGGTTCAATGACAGGATTTTCAAGGTTCTTGGGAGTCATATGCGCAGATGCAGCTTTTTCAAAATGGAGTTTGCAACACCCTTCAGGCCCAAATACAAGCTAGCAAATAAAGTCAAAGGGCCCGATTCACAGAATGAACTTATGACTCAATCCTAAATTACTACTATTTTGGTATTCACAGAATGCACTTACTACTTTTGGCATTCACAGAGTGAACTTACTACTTTTGGTATTCACAGAAGTTAGGATTTTGTCTTAAATCTGTCTTAAGTCTGTCTTAAGTTTGTCTTAAGACAAACTTAAGACAAAATCCTAACTTCTGTGAATACCAAAAGTAGTAAGTTCATTCTGTGAATGCCAAAAGTAGTAAGTGCATTCTGTGAATACCAAAATAGTAGTAAGTATAGGATTGAGTCTTAAGTTCATTCTGTGAATCGGGCCCGATGAGAGACACATTAGAATACATGAATAAATGAATGCACTGTATACCACTTATTTCTACTGTAACCCCATTACTTTATTTTAATGAAAGCATTAATGGTTTAGCAGGACATACAAGGTTTAGTTAGAGCAGGAGCAGGTGCTTTAGTATGTAAGACATGAAGAGGCCATCTTTAATACTAGAGCACAGCTGCAAGAATTCCTACCAAAAGCAAAGATATGCCACACCACGTAGATGTGGTAGGCGCATGCGCAGAAGAGTTCCCGCGTTTTCGGCAGCCATTTTTAGACACTCGGGTACTGTTAGTAAAAGCACATAGGTAAGCTTCCCCTAGATACTAAAATGTTGTCTAATGCAATTGTTAGTAATACAAAACATATTGATTAATAAGCTGCATGTTATTTTGAGAGGATTAACATGCAGCTTATTGATTATTCAAGATGGCACCATATTTACCAAGAGTCAAGACAAACTAACCTGGTGCACACAGGTCGAACAAAGTTATTCTCCACTGCCGACTCTTCGGACCAAACGGTCAGATCCGAGGGTTTCACCTTTTCAGGTTCACAGCCGGGAAGACCACTGGGCAAGGCATCATCTCATCAGATAGGCAGAGCAGCCGCGAGAACTAAGCTCAATCAAGCGGGGATACCCGATCCACCCATCCGACCCGGCCCTGTCCTCTACACCCTGTTACGGGTGAGATGGGTCATCCCGAACGAGTCCCTGTCCGGGCGCCAACTGAAGGAAGTGACCCAAAGCGGGCAAACCGGGTCACTTGTCACCACCTCTTTGTATGCCCAGAAATGGGTCCCTTGCTCACTGTGCCACTGGGATCAAGCTAGCCTGGCTGAAGAAGGGTAACATACCCTGAAACTGGTCCCAGGATGCTTGTTTTCAGTCCATAGAGGACCTGGCCTGGCAGTTTGGTCTGGACTGTTCCCATGAGGCACAGAGTCAAGAATGATTTGCATATGGCTGGGTTCAAACTGGGGTGGCGTAGTGGGCAAAAGAACAATGGATTTAACCCAGATCTTTTGACTGGGGGAGAATGTTTGCATTGTCATCATTCCGTCCATCTTTTGTTTGCTGTAACACTTTTCGCCCTAAGTGGGAAGGGTATGCCCAGATGTGGATCCCTTGCTCACTGTGCCACTGGATTCAAGCTAGCCCGGCTGAAGAAGGGTGACATAACCTGAAAGTGGTCCTAGGATGCTTGTTTCCGGACCAGGGAGTACCTGGCCTGGCAGTTCGGTCTAGACTGTTCCCATGAGGGGGTCAAGACTGATTTGCATATGGCTGGGTCCAAATTGGGGTGGCGTACTGGGCAAAAGAACGATGGATGTAACCCAAATCTTTTGACTGAGGAGAATGTTTGCATTGTCAGCATTTGGTCCATCATTTGTTTGCTGTAACGAAGGCTCACTAGTAGCATTTGCATTACAAGCCCTGGCACAGATAGTGCACTTTACTAGGGACTTTACTAGTGAGAGAAACATACCAAATATGGATAACCAATTACCATAACACTTATACAGGGAGCACTTCTAAGTCAGCATTATTATGTCAGAAAAAGGTCTAGGAGGAAGGCAAAAAGTTTAAGGAACTTTAGCAAAAAGGGCCAAGTCCAACACAAACCAAGTAATGTATTAGTAATACGCTGCAGCGGAGCCCAGTCTGACCAGCCTCATGAGATAGCTGATGAGGGGACTGACTTCAGAACACTTCGTAAGACATAAGATGCATCTTCCAACCCACTAAAGATCAGCCAAGGCTGGAATTTTCCATCTCAGACATGGGTGAACAAAGGAGGTAGAGAAAGATGGGCTACCACCTGCGGAATGGGTACATATTATCACACTCTCAAGGTCATCTTGTTCGAGCTCAACGCTCTCTAGTGTGGGAGCAGAGCTACGAGAGAAGAAAGGCATACAAGCACAGTGTAAGCTATTAATTAGTACATTAGAATCTAACCTTGAATACGATAATTAGAAGTAACTCAAAGCAGCCTTTGCTGTGGCAGACAGTCTATGAGACTGAGGCTTATTTCGATCATAGTACAAAATGACGGCAATAGACAAGATGGTGCCGCAAATGCTAACTTAACTCGCACAATGCTAGAAGGTGGCAGCTAGATGCATTTGCAGTCCAACAGCCACCCGAGAAGCAACAACCCAAGATGTCTGCTTACAACTGGCACTACAAGGGGGTGCCACAGGAGAGTGGGGAACAATCAGAGCACAGTGGGCTCAACGGACACCAAAGACACAACAGACACTCAGACATCGGTATAACATATGGCCAAACTGGCAGAAGGAGTGAAAGGATGCCCCCTGAGTGGGTCATGATTGGTGGTGCCAGACAGCCTCATTCCTCTCATTGTGCAGCTTACTCATATGGGTCACCAGGGCATGAGTAAAATGAAGATCAGACTCCAGAGCAAGGTTTGGCTCCCAGGGCTGGATGAGGCACTGCAGGTGGTGGTCCACGGCTGCATCCTGTACCAAGCCTCCGGGTGAGCTGACCCACCCAATGTGACTGAAGAAGGGCCCAACAACTCTGTGTACCAGCAAGGACCTGGGAAGCCTCCACGATGGACGCCAGATGTTAATCATGATAGACGATTATTCGAAGTACCCAGAAGTGAATGTGAACAGCACACGGAAAGCAGGGGAAGTTCTGACCAAAATAGGGAAAGTCATGGCCACACACGGCATCTTACAAGATCTGGGTAGGGCGTGGCTTGGCAAGCCACGATGGCGGCTGTGTCCTGCTGAGGCTCCGCGATCGGGCTAGCATCTTGCCCACTTCCTGAGATCGCCGGGAGCCTCAGCTTACAAAATATACTCCGTTGATGCTTACCTACAGTGGGGCGTCCTCTGGCTGAGCCGCGGGGGCTGCGGACGAGCGACAGGCACCGGACCATCCCTCACCGAAGCCGGAGCCGAGCGCCGAGCACCCAAGATGGCGGACGCGGCTCCGTCTCCCTGATGTGGGCGCCACTGAGAACCTGTCCCTGAGGCGGCGACCCTTGACGAAACGGACAGCTGGCGGCTCCGGAAACCCCAGAACCGAGCGGAGTGACCGTCCCACGGGGTTGCGATCCAGGCCGGGCTGGCTATTACGGCGGCAGTCCGGCACACAAGATGGCGGCCGCTATGATGGAGCTACAACACACCGGCGCTCCTACACTGACGGGAGCCTGACTCCAGCACCGACCAGCCCGCCGCCGCGGACCAAGGGACGCCGGCGGAAGTGCCACCTGCGTGACGCTGTGCCCTCCGGGCGTCCACGATCCCACCTGGAGGCGGTGAGTGTCGACCCCTCTCCCCCCCCCTCCCCTCCGTGGACCGCGGCGCCGACGGCCCGGCGGCCTCCTACCCCCTCTGAGGCCCACCGAGGGATTGCGGACCACATCGGCCCTTGATCGGGAGGGGGGCCAGTACGCTCCTGCCACCTCGCGCAGCCCGGCGAACCCGGGTGCCTGACCCTAAGATGGCGCCCACAGGGACCAGGGCACCGTGATTGGCGCGAGCTCCACCCTGGAGGCAAGGTGCTCCTCTGACCCTGAGGCGGTAGCACGCCGCGCCGAAGACGCTCACTGACCCGAGCTCCCCCCCGGACCCTCGTCGCCTGCTCCTCGACCCCCGGGGTCACCTGAAGGACTGCACCACGCACCGAGGAGAGAGGGAGCAGGATCCGGCCTCACTACAAACACCCTGTCTTCAGGGAAGCCTGGACTATGGAGGCAGTGCCCCCATGACGCGTATCTCCTGACGCCAGGGCTGTCACCCCCCGCAGCCGCAAGTTACTACTCACGCCCCGAGCCAGCAGGGGTCCCACAGAAGGAAGACAGTGACTGCCCCAGGACCGAGGAGGACTGGGAGCCCAACCTGCACTGAACTGCTGCCTACCCGGATACACAGAAGGGTGGAGGCCTGCTGATCGCGGGGGGCACAGAGGCCCGGCCCCCCCCCATCTCTGACAGCACTCATGGGGAATACGAGGACCTCGCAGATGACGGCTGTCCCCGAGACGGCCCTCGAGAGGATGCCACAAACAAGAACATGGACACAAGCCAACGCGTCGCAAACCGACCCCACACTGTCGGCAAAGTTGGATCAGGTGTTGGCGGCGATCGAATTGTCCCGCCTTTCGATGGAGGAGAGATTGGGCGTCCTGACAACGGACATCAGTCTAATCCGCGACGACCATCGCAAGTTGGCGGACAGGGTGAAGGACGGAGAACGGATCGTGTCCGAACTGCAGCCTGCGATGAAAACACAGGAGGCGAAAATGAAGGAGGTCCTACACCGTGTGGCGGCCCTCGAGGAGTGCACAGTGGATTTGGAAGGGCGCTCGAGACGATGTAACATCCGCGTCCTAGGCCTGCCGGAAGGGATTGAGAACTCGGACCCTCTGACATACATGGAGTCCTGGACCAAGTCTTTCACCCCGGAGGCGGAAAGGTCGGCATACTTCTCCATTGAAAGAGCCCATAGGGTCCCGGCCCGGGCACCCAAGCCGGGCCTTCCTCCGCGACCCATGTTGGCTAAATTCTTGCACTTCCGAGACCGCGATGCGGTGCTTCGTGCGGCCCGGACGGCGGGCCCCTTACAAGTTGAAGACCAACACGTTATGGTGTTTCCGGACTACGCCCGAGAAGTCCAGCACCAGCGTTCCACCTACCTGGATGTCAAGAGGCGCCTCCGCGCAAATGATCTTCAATATTCCCTGCTGTTCCCGGCCCGCCTGAAAGTGCTACACATGGGGAAAGCCCTCTTCTTTAACACGGCGGAGGAAGCGCAGGATTGGACTGAGTTTCACTGCCCAATAATCCCTAATCCCGGACCCCAGAGAGCACGCAACAACGACTTCAGACGATCCAGACGACGGGGTGCGAGCCGTGCTCGATCTGGCCGCCCCAAAAGCCAAGCATCATCCCCCACGGGCTCACCCGACCTCACGCAAATCATGCAGGAGCGACAGGAAGCCTTTCGTGCGGTGACCGACCTACACGCGTCACCGGTTGCATCGGATTTGGAAGGTCGACCGCACCTGTTCACCCCTGAAAAAGACCGGGACAGTGACGGAACAATGTCGGGGATTGGACCAATCTCCTCCCCCCTCGTCGCGGCGCATACCTTGGACGCTACCCTGGCCAGCCAACCTGGCACCTCTTCGTGATGGATGAACTGTCCACTGTTATATCCTTCTCATGGTTGCCTACTGTATTGCGCGACGTCTAGGAGCCTAGACTACTTTGCCAAATGCTTGTAAGCGCTAGCGAGCGATAGACGCTTCTCCTGCAAGAGCCCGACCTGCGTACAGGCCCAGCAGCGACACACGCTGCCACCCCCGCAGATATCCGTTGTATTTCTCCCCTAGTGGGACACTAGTTTGGATATGCCACCTCCGGTGAGATATCCTCAGTATTGGGACTGTTTCCCACCCAAGGTTCTATTTGTTGTTAATCCCCTTAGTCCCTCCCCCATGACTGTGGAAGCTTGGCGCATAGGTGCACACGTGACACATACACGCTGGCGGCTCTCGGGGGCTGTAAGGGGGTCCCTCTCCCACTCACGACACCCTAAGAATGGCAGTCCCACGCTCAGACATTAATGTCCTTACACTGAATGTACGAGGCCTACACACGCCCAGCAAACGCTACTCTGTTTACTCTTATATTAAGCGCATGTCAGCCAGTATTGCATTTCTGCAGGAGACACACATTGACGCTACCGAACTCACTCGCTTGCAGGTCAAATGGCGAGGGATCTTCTGTGCCACACACTATTCAGCGTTTGCGCGCGGCGCGTTAATCTGGGTCAGGCCAGGTACTCCCTTCCGGGAGCTCCGACAGGTAGTAGATAGAGAGGGCAGGTATGCGCTTCTAGAAGTAATACTTGACGGACAGGGAATACTCCTTGGCAGCATTTACGCCCCAAACACGGATCAGGATAAATTCTGGGATCACCTCACAGGCATTCTGGCCCAGTTCACTACAGTTCCGTGGGTACTGGGAGGTGACTTTAATTGCACACTGGACCCCACCCTGGACCGCTCGCATCCTCCCCCCACACACTCCCCGCCCCCCCGGCAGGCAGAACTCTTCAGGGCATGGACCACGCATTGGGCGTTCACTGACGCATGGCGACACCTACACCCACTGGCTCGCATTTACTCCTTCCACTCGATTCCACACAACCTCAGGGTCCGCCTGGACCGTTTCCTCTGCTCTGCACCAATCCTCCCTAAGATCACATCTACAGATTACCTAGGTCGGATCCTCTCGGATCATGACGCCCACATCATTCGTCTGACCTGGCGCCCCCCGCACCCACCAGTCCCCACCTGGTGCCTCCCTAGGGACTGCCTCTCAGACCCTGTATTCAGAGACGCACACGAAACCAGCATCCAAGACTACTTCACACACAACACAAACACGGCATCGTCGGTACTGGTGGAATGGGACGCGTTTAAAGTGGTGGCAAGGGGAGAATGCATCAAACAGGTAGTAGGGGTCCGCCGCACCTTGGAACGGACGCTCCTAGCCTCAGAGCAGACTCTGGCCGCACTCACTAAACGGCCTGACGACTCGGAGGAGCACGTCGTGCTCACGGCCGAGGCTAAGATGGAGTATCAGACTGCCTGCGCTGACCTCCGAAAATACAATTTTAGGGCTTATGCCTCTAGGGTACATAAGGACAGAGACAAAACTGGAGCGCTACTGGCCTGGATGGCGAGGCAGGACACCGAAATCAAACCAATCACGGATATTGTCAACCCGGACGGTGTGCTGGTACGCTCACAGGCCGAGATCCTCCTGGCGTTTCAGCGTCACTATGCACAAGTGTACGGGACCCCGGCCCAATACTCCCCATTTTCTGTGGATCGTTTTTTAGACCCACTGACGCTACCCGTAATATCGGATGTGGACAAGCGCACTCTCGACGCCAGGATAAAACCCTCTGACATCACCCAGGCGATACGTGCCATGTCCCAGAACAAAGCGCCGGGATTGGACGGCTTCCCGCTAGAATACTACTCGACATTCTCTCCCCTAGTGGTCCCCCGTCTGTCACGGGTGTTCGGGGCGTCTCTTCATCTAGGGAGATTACCCCAGTCACTGCGGGAATCTGTGATTGTCACCTTTCCCAAACCCCACAGAGATCCACTCCACATGGGGTCGTACCGCCCCATCATGCTCCTGTCGGCCGACTGCAAGATCCTGGGGAAAATTCTGGCTGATCGTTATGCGCAGGTCATACGCCCACTAGTCCACCCCGACCAATGCAGGTTTGTTCCGGGGAGGAACACCTCCCAGAACCTCCGCCGAGTCTTCCATGTTCAAGATCAGATACGTGGCAGATTTCCTAGCGCCGCCTGCCTCATTATGGACCTGGAGAAGGCGTTTGACACCCTCACCTGGCCCTATCTCTTCTCAGTCTTGCGGCGCCTCAATATCGGCCCGACGCTCATGGCGTACACACGCCTCCTGTATACCGATCTGACCACGCGAGTTCGTATCGGGAAACGTATATCACCAGCGTTCGAAGTTCGGCGAGGCACAAGACATGGGTGCCCCCTGTCGCCTCTCTTATTCGCGCTAGCAGTCGAGCCGCTGGCGGTTCGGCTGCGCCTGGAAGGTGTGGAATGGGGCATCCCACTTGCGGACAGCACACATTGCGTATCCATGTACGCGGATGATCTCCTCATATATGTCCGAGACATCGAAACGGACCTGTCCCCCATAGGGGCAACACTGGCGGAATTTGCAGATGCCTCGGGACTACAGGTGAACTGGGACAAGTCCACAGTCTACCCCTTACACCCGAGCCTGCCCCCCCGGGAAGTCGAGCTCAGAGCGCATAAACTCTCATGGTCCGCGGAAGCCCCCCGGTACCTCGGTGTCCGCTTGTATCATTCCCCAGCTGACCTTTTTGAGGGGAATCACCGCAAAGCACTTGCCAGTCTGCGCCCGGCTGTTGCCTTCTGGAATAAACTCCCACTAGCCCCAATAGGACGGATAGCCCTGGCTAAAATGGTAATGCTTCCCCGACTCCTTTACCACTTCACGAATTTACCGGTGGTACCACCCAGAACCTTCTTCCGTGACGTTGACTCCCTCTTAGGGACCCTTATCTGGGGCGAGGGCCGACACAGGGTCGCCCTGAAAACCCTCCAACTTCCCACGACGCAGGGAGGGCTCGGGGCTCCGTCCTTCGAGTCATATTTCCTTGCGGCACAGCTCCAATGGCTGTCATACTGGACGGCGGACCGTTACCCTCAGGAGACTGTTACCTCGACCGGCAGAATCGCAGCCCCGGAACTCACCCGTCTTCTTCTCCCGGGCATCAAGCCACGGCGCACATACCCCCTTCAAGTGGCGATAGCGCGCCGGTGCATGATGCGGATCCACCGAATGTCCCCCAATAGACCTCCGTACTCCCCGCTATTACCATTGATAGGCAGCCCCAGGCAGGACTCCTACTTCACGGCTCCGTTCTTCAACGAATGGTCGCACTGTGGCATCACGGATCTGGAATCGCTCTTCGAGGAAGGCCAGATAAAATCACTTGACTGCCTGACCGCAGAATACGGGCTCCCCCCGGGCCAATTCCTCAGATATCGACAGTTGCTTGATGGATACCGACCCCATTTTAATCTCCGTACTGGCGAGCCAGATACACATCCAGTAATACATGCTATCCTGCGTATGGGGGTGGGACGCCACTTAGTCACCTGGCTGTATAAATCCATCCGGGAACTCTCACACGCTCCCCTGACGACCTTGCGAGCTACATGGGAGGAGGACATAGGTCGCGCACTACATGACTCAGAGTGGACTAAAGCGCTTGAGGCCCCAAAACGCGTCTCTAGGAACGCCCGCTTCAAGAACATCCAATACTATATCCTACACAGGGCGTACCTCACCCCAGCGCGATTACAGAAGTTCTATCCCTCCACATCATTCCTCTGCCCCAGATGCTGCTCCCCTGCTGCAGATTTTCGCCATATGTTTTGGAGCTGTCCCGACCTTCATCCCTTTTGGCGGGCGGTACACGACACACTGTCGGAACTAACAGGTCTCACTACACTATCCACCTGGGAATCTAGCGCATTAGGCATCTTTCATGTCCCTAAGCAAGACTCAGTGCATAGACGCTTCGTGTCCTTAGCGCTCCTGTTGGCAAACAGATGCATAGCCATGCGCTGGCGATCCCCGGAGGGTCCCCCTATAGCAGCATGGACGGGGGCGGTCGGTAAATGGGCGGCGGCGGAAGAGGATGCTCTTAGAGAGGAAGAAGCCAGGGGAGCGCGTAAATTTCCCATATCCATGGAATGGGCCATGCTCCTCCACAGCTTCCGACAGTCCACACGTGCAGGTGACCCACCTACTCCTCCCCCCCCCCACCCGAGAGGACCAATAGCATTTATCTAGTGTCCCCCTCCCCAGGGCAGGCTCCCGGTACCCCCTGCATCCTGATTAACTTCCCACCCTTCTGGAGCGCAACCTGAACAGCTCCTTGAGCCCCCCCCGACGCCCGTCACCGGTATCCCACTGCTTAGACTATGCTAGCGCCCACATGCTTCCCTCCCACAGTTTTGTCCCCCCCCGTTCGCTGGTAGCACCATTATATGGACAGTACAGACCCCGATCCAATGCCCTTGAGGCGGGAACTTACATACCTGTTATCATTCATTGTCCTCTTGGCTATGCAGGCTCACTGTCTCCCAGCCTGCAGACATGGTTGCACGATCTGTACTGAATAATTGGGGAAATGTATATTTGCACCAGTTGTATAAAAAAACTAAAAACGTTGCACGCATGGCTGAATGTTGAGGCCACATCAGCAGATTATTTACACTGTACCCGTATACTTTGATGCAACAATAAAACAAATTTCACAAAAAAAAAAATCTTACAAGATCTGGGTACAGATAATAGACCCCCATTCATCAGTCAAGAAATGGCAGGGTACCACAAGTCACTAGAGGTACAATATAGGAGAGAGACGTAGGGTTGGCCCAAAGCAAAGGGGGAGGCTGAACGCTTCATGCGAACACTGAACATGGTAATACGGATTGCCCAGGTGAGTGGTCAACCCATGGAATGGGCCATCAATTCATTTCTAAGAGAATACTGACAAAAACCCCAAGCCACTACTGGACAAATCCATATCCACAGATGCATGAGACGGATTGTCCAAGATGTAATTCTACATGTGCCAGAATTGCAACCTGGCTTTATAGATAAATGTCTAGTCTTCCATCGGAGAGGGCAATGGAACGCCCAGGTTATTCTGCAACCAAGAATCTAGATTACTTACCTTCAGGTTGGAGACAGATTTTTAGTAACAGATTGTCATCTACCTAGCAAATTTGATAGTGTATTTAAACCACAGACACCAACAGTGGTCAAAAGATGTGGCAAGGAAAGGAGATGAAGAAGTCACCCAGAATATCTCTTTCTTTAAATGATACAACTCTCTGAGAGGCAACTCAACTGAGAGAGTGAATTCAAGGGCAGACTTCTCAGAGAATGCTGAGGAGAATGGGAGTGAAGACATTGAAAACTACACACCACTTCACACCATGACAGGCTGAACTAGTCATTATGAAAGAGGAAGAAGGGGATCCAGAGCAAACACAACAACCCCCTCAGGGCCAATGAGAGATCGAAAAGATGATGGGAGCGAAACTACCAACCTCAGAGGCAGGCGGACAACACCACTACAAGTGCAGGAACAACTCTCCGCGAGGCTGTGAGATTTTGTAGTGTGTGAAGTACTGGTGCTGGCCAGAAGAACGTTCAGTTATTTTGTTAATTTGCTGTGGTTGGGGAGAAATGTAGGGCCTCATTTATGAGGCCTTGCGTCAGTTTTGCGCTTCAGATGCGTCACTTTTTGTGACGCATCGGTGGCGTAAAACATGCCTCCTGTTGCGCCGGGTATAATGTATGCAGGGGGGGGGGGGAGTTCCCCCACAAAAAGCCTTGTAGAAGTGACACAGTGAAATCTATGAGATTTCACTACGTCACTTCTAGGACGCTGTAACGTCAAACTCTTGCGCCTGCCTCACAGCAGGCGGAAGACTGACGCAGGCACTTTCACATGGGGCTTGCTCCATGTGAAAGGACGCATTGCTGGAGTTGCATCACTTTTGTGACACACTCCAGCAATGCGTCACTTTTGCGCTTATAGATACGTCAGAAATACAGACGTATCTGTAACTCTTTGCGACATGATGCGTCATACATTAAACATGACGCAACAGGTATGTCGCAAGGAGTGCGCACTGAGAAGTGACCCATCGCTGCTTTCACGCAGCGATGCGTCAAAATCTTGCGCCTGCCTCATAGCAGGTGAAAGACTGACGCAGGCACTTTCACATGGGGCTTGCCCCATGTGAAAGGACGCATTGCTGGCGTCGCATCATCTTTGTGACACACTCCAGCAATGCGTCACTTTTGTGCTTATAGATACGTCAGAAATACTGACGTATCTGTAACTCCTTGCGACATGATGCGTCATACATTAAACAGACGTATCAGGTATGTCTCAAGGCGTGCACACTGAGAAGAGACGCATCGCGGCTTTCACGCAGCGATGCGTCATTTCTCATAAATGAGGCCTGTAATGTCTAAAGGAGCCCTCCTAAGATGAAGGGAGTTCATCAAATCACAAGGGGAGTTTGGTTTGGGGAGGGTCGTTTAGTCTTTCCATCTGTAGTTGCAGGAAAATGGTTAAGAACACTGGCGCTTGTGACAGTCTGACACAAGGTGGCGGTGTCTGGCTAATTTCGAGATGACCACAACAAAAGTTCATTATTACTTCCATATACATTAACAAGCATTTGCAATGCAATAGGTCTCACATTTGGTAAAGTTAGAGCTGTTGGCGTTGAAAATAACAATGTTTTTTACTTTTGTTTTTTCATTTGCAGTAGAGTTATTATATTTGCTTAGCACTATTGCCATTGGTATAAAAAAGCAAAAGTAAAAAACATTGTCATTTTCAATACCAACAGCTCTAACTTTAGCAAATGCGAGACCAATTGCGTTAGAAATGCAATCAGTCTCACATTTATTGGAGTTTGAGTTATTAGCATTATAAATGCTAATGTTTTTTACCTAGCCATGTTTCAGGGTGAAGTACTATATAGGGCCAAAAGAGGTCCTATGGGACCTCTTTTGGCCCCTTACAGTACTTCACCCTGCAAAGTTGGAGTTAATGGCAATATAAATGCCTATGTTTTTTATCTAGCCATGTCGCTGGGTGCAGTACCATGGGACCTCTTTTGGTCACATATGGTACTAAACCCTGCAGAGAATATGGCAAATCCATCCTACCCATAATGCATTGTATGCAAGACAATACCACGGGTACATTCAATAGCTATGTCCATATATACAATTAGTAGCTTTGAAATGTGACAAAGAATTATCACATGATTTCCAGATTAGGTAGCACATTGTGTGGAGTTGATGAAGGGAAATGTATAGACGGTCTCATATAAATGTGAGATGTGCTAGTGAGTAAAGTAACCACTGCCAGCCTTGCTTAGGACAAAGCGTGTGTCCTGCCGAAGCCCTTTAAGAAAATAGTGCCTTACCACTGTAATTAAAACCTAGGGAGTAACAACACATGTAACAGGAGGTGCCCTCATCGGAGGCTACAAGAAGAGACAAGGCGGTACTAAGGACGGACTACCAAACCTATTGACCAATGAAAAGCCGCCATTTACAAAGGACAGGGATAGGAGCCTTTTAACAAGATGGGCGGAAAGCGAGCGGAGCTTTAAACCCATATCCTGACTACAATATGTCTTGAAGAGACAGAGCAAGCGCTGCCTAGGCGAGACCTAAAAATGACTATATTGCTTTGGCGGCCTGAAATGGTCTGTATTGTCACACTTGTACGAGTGTGATGGTTAGTATCAAGAACTCCACGTTTGACTTTAAAAGACCATGTTCTCTACGATCCCAGAGACGTATGACTCGCTTTCGACCTCCGCCCTGTTTTGCGCTCATGTTGGTATTGTACAGACTTTTACTTCGCCCATGCGCTCCCTGCCCTGTTTTCCATCCTCACTGTCTTTCTGATGCCTATTTCTATTTGTTGTGAAGCGCTCTGATACCCTCGGGTCCAGCTAGCGCTATACAAAACTTCAATAAATAAATAAAAAATAGTAATTGTGTTGTTGGCACTGCTGACAGGGGCAATGGGTGGTGGAAGATGTAGTGAACTCCTGACGAGAACCCTGGCATTTTTTTTTATTTTACAAATTAAGTACTGCGTGAGGTCAGGAATGCAATCAAAGGTCTCGCCGAGTTGTGGTATTTACCAAAGGGCAAGACTGGTGTGGAGATATTTATTGCACCCACTGATCACTCCGAGACACCTGCAAGGCAGACCTCTCAGGCACGCGTGAACACGTGCTGTAAAAATGGTGCAGTGGTGTTACTCCGCGGGAGCATGAGGCGTGGCAGCGAGTGCGAAACAAGAGGCACTCGCAGACACAGGTCTCAGATTGCCAACAAATTATTTATGTGCTAATTAAAACAAAGATGCCAACACCAGGTGTTGTACTTAACATTAACTGTTTACATGTGGCTAAATTTGACCTTGTAAACTGAGTTGTGTTTCTCAAAAGGACAGTTTAAGGCCCAGAGCTGAGACGTGACGTCACGGACAGAACAAGTTTTGCCAAAGGCTTTGGGTACAGAGTCAGTTTTTCCTGGCGGCCAGGATGCGCTGGTAACTGTTTGTTACAAGTGAAAACACCATTACACATACATATCATAGGAGCAGTGCTTTAAATTGGCCGGTACTGTCCGGTATTGAGTGCCAGTACTTTTTTATTTTGAGAGGGAGAGTACCGGCACTTCTAAAGAAAAACGTAATACTTTCAATTGGAGAGGGCCAGCACTTCTCAGAAACAAGCAGGTACTCTGGCACAGAGTAAAACACACAAGATGATGGACGGAATGTTGCACAATGGCTAAACATTCACCCCAAGTCACAGATCTGGGTTTAATCCATCGTTAATTTGCTCACCAAGCCACCCCAGGTCAGACATAGCCATATACAAATCAGTCTTGACCCTGTGCCTCATGGGAACAGTCCAGCCCGAACTGCCAAGCCAGGTCTTCCCTGGACCGGAATCAAGCATCCAAGGACCGGTTTCTGACTATCGGCCTTCATCAGCCTGGATAGCTTGACTCCAGTGGCCTTGTGAGCAAGGGACTCATGTCTGGGCAAACCCTTCCCACATAGGGTGAACAGCAAAACACACATGATGGCACAGAGTACCTGCACTTCTATTTTCCCATTACAAGCACTGCACGGGACCCGATTCAGGCTGGAGACTCCTGAAATTATGAGCCAAAAACGGTGTTATTTTATTTGCCTGTCTCATGCCTGAAAGGGCCTTTCCTTCAATAAAAGTCAATGGGGGGGAATCGATTACCCCGAATGTCTTTTTTAAACCGGCCACTTTCCTCTTCTTAAATGTTGGCACAAAAGATTACACAACAATGTGCCCACGGCATATCCAAGAGAAGCCGCAGAAGATCCCGTCAGCGTTGAGCCCCCAGCGTCGGTGCTTCTAGCCCGGCTGGTGCAATCACGGCCTCACGTGCCCCGGGATGACAATCAAACGCTCGCGCGCGTCTCGTTTCGCAAGAGTGGAATCACATCATTTCTACATTAATTACCGGCTTTGAGAGAGGAGTTTTGACTCATCGGCGTCGCATCCGGGGACACAAGGGGCCCCACACTTCCGGCCAACAACGGGCCTCTGCAGCAGCAAGGGTGGCGTGGGTCCAAGGCGAACAAGAACAAGCACTGGCAAAAGCAACAAGTCTCAATAACTAGAAGTATTATCAATGTTTCTAGATCGGCTGCTGTAGCAGCATGACTGCAATTTTGGAAAAAACGAAGCTCTGTCACGTGGCAGATGAGTCTGTAAAATGCAGGTGAAAGGAGTGAAGCAAACCAACTGTGTGCCACCTGCACTTTGTGTTTCCTAAATTTGGAGTGTGTGCTTGGTCGTGCGATGTGGAAGGACTTGCACAAAAACCCAGCCTTCCCGAGTCAGGGAACAGGACAAGCATCTTTCAATGCACTTATCTCATTAGCAGCTGCGCCGGGGCTGTCGTTTGTTTGTTTGTGTCACACAACAACCCCCTGAGAGCTGCGTGGCCATGAGTTTCATCCCAGGAGAGATGCTTTACCTGCAAGAGACTGTTTGTGTTGAGCTCAGTCAAGGCTACCTCCGGCTACTGTGGTTCGGTACTTTATCTTGTGAGGTGGGAGGACGTCAGGCGTCATGTTGTGCTTTCCTGGTCACTCATGATACTGGCGAGACAATGACAACTGTATGTAAATGTATAGGCATTTATATAGCGCACTACTTACCCGTAGGGTCCCAAGGCGCTTCGACCGCTGCGAAACCCTTCCTGGCTTCCCTGAGAGATGGTCCCTTAATGGGTATCTCCAGGGTGAGACCAGGCATCCCCGGCAGTCTGGTGGGGCCGTTAGTGAAGATGAGGCAAGCTAATGCCCAGAGTTGCCGAGTGTGATCGCTGATCAGAGTGGGCACCGAGGCGAGAGAATTATCGAGTCCGCTGACCCTGGTCCAGAAACCTGCCGCGCCGGGAATCGAACCCTGGTCCCGGGCCGTCCTCTGCTCTTGGGTCTGCCGCCTCTAACCAGTGAGCCACACTACTTCACAACTGAAGGAGTTTTTGTGTATTTAATATTATTTGTGCATAATAAACAAAGCGCTCAATATTAACCTACATTTGATTCACATGTGCGCTTATATGATGCTGTTGGGTTTGAAACTATTTTGCTGTGCCCTGTTAACGCCAGGAAATTTCGGATTATGCTAACTACACCTCAGTTAGGCCTTAACGCCATCTTGTTCAAAATGAGTGTCTCCTGTTCTTGTTCACAAAGAATATTTTTTTGCACATATTCAAGCAAGTCATGCAGGGACGGGCGGTGCTGGTAAGAGCTGTGAGGCTGTGGGGTGGGGGAGGGGGAGAGTCGCATATGATGACGAGGGAAAATAAAATTTTTAAAAAAAACGACTTACCTTGCACTCGCTTCGCCGAGTCGGCTATGCGGCAAGCGCAAGGGAAGTGGTTTTCTTTAAAAAAAAAAAAGTATTTTCCCTTGTCCTCGTATGTCAACTCTCTCTCCGCCACAACATTCTTACCTGTACCGGTCGTCCCTGAAGTCAGGTTTATTTATTTCCGGTTGGAATTGTTCTCAAAGAAGACTTTCTAGCACAGGCTCAGTAATATTTAATTTCTCAATGTTTCTTCCACCTGCCCACAGTATTGCATTCATTCACAATAGTTCTCTGTTGTTTTGTGACTACTTTATCCGATATCTCTGGATGATATTACCATGGAGGGAGTTGAATTAATATTGACCTAGTGGGATATGGCTGTGTGTCACCCTTTAATTCAGTGCTCTGATTTGTTGAAAATGTATTTCTTTTGCTCGGACCATGATGTATCTGCAATTTCCACTCTGTTCAAAGAGAAGATTTCCTATAAAAAAACATCAAATTTAGGGGTGAATCAGACGATTTCCCCATGCTACAAGGAATGTTGTCCGATTTCCTACTGATTTTGCTACTCTTTTGGGACATATCATATTGTTAATTTTGTTTATTATTCTGTACAGTCCTATTACTTATTATTTTAATGTTTTTTCTTTATTGTTATGCAATGGTTTTATTTAACATATGCAAATACATTCATTACTTACTTACTATTACTAAGATCTTTCTTGGCAAAGACTTTATGCAACAAAAGAGTGTTGTATGGTTATGTGAGACCACACGTAGGAGCATTAGAGAAAGGTAACCAGCCTCATTTAGGTAGGTTAGGAAGGCCCTCACTCACCACCTGGTGATGACATGCTTCATCATTGGGCCCCACTAAAGAGGCAGAGTGCCTCTTTAGTGTGCTTCGACGCCAGAACTACTGCGGAGCAGGATTGTGAGTTTAGGGCGTGCAGTGAAAGTAAATTAAATGGTGGTGAGGGGTATAAAAAAGTCTAGGTGTAACCAAAAAATGATTTATTATGTGGTCACTTAGAGCATAGATTTAAAATTATGTGTTGGGAAAATCGTCCACAGTTAATTGTGTGGTTGTTTCCAATAATTATCGTCAGTCAACATGTTTCTGCCTATAAAACGGTGTGAGGTTACCAGGCATTCTTCAGGACTTTAAAAGTGTTCTAGACCCTGGTGGTATGGACGCACTAAGGCCCACCCTTGCCTAGGGACATGAAAGTGAAAAGTTGGTGTAAAAAAGTTAAAAAGGAAGAAAATTGGAGTAAATTATCTTCCTAGGTAACTCCTGGTTTAGGAGGCTTCTACACATTAGGTTTCTGCACCTGTAGAAGGAAAAGACGAGGACATACATGTAGGACAAAACAAACAATTAGCGGGTTGTCTTGATCATACAGGTCGGTTTTTTTGGTGCTCCATATATGGTGGGTGGGCAGTGAGCAGCGTCATAGCAGTACGTTTAACACCACCTCTTTACCCGGGGTAATACGCACTAGTCACTTGGACGTGCGCGGTGCTAAGAGTGAAGTAAAAATTGTGATACTGGGTATGTTAAAAAGGAAAAACATTTCCTAGTAGCGATCAATGCAATAACATAATTTTCATGGCGATCGCTAAATGCAACAAATTAAAATGTCTCACTTATATGGTGTAACGAGGGGACACCATGGGTCACAGGAGGGGGGTGGAAGCGTATTTGGCACACCCTTTGAAGGAGAAAAACAGGCAAAGAATCAGACTCAAAATGGCACAAACATTGGGCGGTACTTAGCTCAAAGAGATGGCGACACGATAGTCGCTGCCTCATTATTGCAGTCCACTTACGCCCTTGACGCTCGGCACCCGCAGTGTACCTGCAAAAGCCCTCTTACTGGACCCCAACGATGGAGAGCGGGGCCGGAATAGTCGGATATAACCGTTGTCTTCCGGGGTCGCGGCATGCCGGTGAGGGGGCGGGGCCGGGGAGGGTTAGCCAACCAGGGCATGGAACGATGTGTGACGTGAGTAGTCACGTAACAAGCATGAGCGGCCATTGACAGTGTTTGTGTTACCATGGAAATACAACTTGGTCCGAACTATTGAAGGGGAAAGAACTTTATTGAAAACTAAATTGACACGGAGTAATGCGTGTTATTTGATTTTAGCATGTATCTGAAGGAAAGTGCAAGGGGTCACTTAAGCTTGTATATGCAGGATGCGCATATTTTTGTGCTAGATTATTTCTTTTAAGGGGCAAGGGTGAAAACTTTTAAACTCCAATAAATTGTTTTTGGCGGTTGGCTTATAATGTGTTTTGGTTGTGAAGCCAGTGCCAGTAACCGTGATTGTTATATCAAGAAAGACCGCCTCAGTTCAACTAGTTTTGTAAGTGAACTTAAGGTTGTGGTCTAAGGTGTTGATCCCGGTTAGAAAAGCTGTTAATTGTTCGTCACTGCCGGTCCAAATCAAGAGAACGTCATCGATATAACGTTTCCAGCACCGGTTTTCAAATCAATAGATGCGTAATAATCTAGCACTAAAATATGCGTATGAGCGTTTGAGCCTGATTCCGCAGTTAGGAGAAAGGTACGACAATATCCAATGAGAGAGGTTCCCCCAGTTTGGAGAGAAGGGGACCCAAACGCCAATCCGGCTGTTCTGCCTCATTTTCAGAGAGTATGGGTACATGTTCCATGGAAGAGAGTAGAAGTTTTGGCCCTTAAACAGTCTTTACCTGATCCCCGTAAGAATCCAGCTGGCTATTACAAAGAATTGTCCCAGACAGTTGACGCATGCATCATGAATTTGGCAGATATAGATATGCTGTTGGGTAATGTAGTACCTCAACCTATATGGGCAAAGATTCGTCATGAGGATCATGCGATTGAATTAGGTGACTCATGGGTCAATATTGCTGCTGCGGACGCTAGACAAGTTGGTGGTGCTAAGCCTGAGGCTCTAGTGGCAGATCTACCTGGCAGAATTATAAATCTTATGAAAACAATGATGCCAGCGTTACGAGTCAATTGGGACAAGTTAGCAGTAAGTAAGCAGAAGAAGAATGAAAGTGTATCTGATTTCTTCACTAGGTTTGAAGAAACATTCATAGATCATAGTGGTCAGGACATGAGTACGGAAGGTGGCCAAAGATTGTTCGTAGATAAGTTTGTCTTCAACTTACTTCCTGAACTGTGTAATAAGTTGAAAGATTCTGAGAGTTCTTGGGCTGTTTCCTCGTCGGCCAGATATTGGCGACTGCACAGTACTACGAGAATAGGGACAAGGACGAGAAAGAAAGAATATAGAAAAAGACCAAAGACTTAAAGACAAAGGTTCTTTTGCAGCAGGCGTATCCGCCTCGCTTGAATCAGCAAGGGTCACAGCAACGCCCACAGTTTCAGCAACCTCCCCCATTTCAAAGACCGCCACAGAACGCTGGGTATTTTCCTCCAAGACCACCCTTGGGTTTAAATCAGTGTGCGTATTGTAGAGAGGAAGGCCATTATAAAAATGAGTGCCCTGTGTTGCGACAAGGCGCGAGTGGTATGACGGCCCGAGAGGCCGTGGTGGTTTTCAGCAAGTGTCTAGGGGCAGAGGACGTGGTGCGTTTCCTCAGAACGAACATTCCTTTCCCCCACAGAATTCTATGAATTGTTTTGATCAACAGAAAATTGCATCTGGTCAGTCGACTCAGTACTATGCTGATGACTATTATGTTGAGAGTGAGAATGCTGATTATAATGATTGCTAGGACAGCCATGGACAAAGAGAGGGAGTAGTGTCGGTTCCAGTAGATCAGAGTGGGTCTTATGTTGCAGTAGCCACATTGGGTGTGGTAGAGCCTTTTCATTTGGATACTGGTGCAGCGAAGAGTTCTATCATGCACTCTAATCTCCCTGGCGCACCTTTGTCTGGCTTAACTAATGTTTCAGTAGGATTCTCTGGCGCCCCAGTTCGTAACCCAGTTTCTAGTCCCTTGTTTCTTTCTATAGGGCCTTGTGAATTGGAAGCACCTCTCATTTTAACGACAGGTTGTGGTGAGAATTTGTTGGGTTTGGATTTATTGAAAAGGTTGCATGCAACATTGCATTGTTCTCCTTCGGGAGTACAGCTTACATTGGGTAAGAAAGTGATCTCTCCGATGTATTTTTCTAAAGATCGGCTTCCACCGGAATTGCGTTCTCTCCCTGATACTCTTTGGGCTACTGGTCCTAATGATGTGGGTCTTTTGGAGATTCCACCTTATGTTGTAACTCTTAAAGCAAATGTTAAATTGCCACGCATTTCCCAATATGGGCTTTCTAGCGATGGTGAAAGAGCGCTTTTAGCGATCATCTATGATTTGATTGAGAAAGATGTGGTTGAAGAAACGAGAGGTAATGTGTGTAACAGTCCCGTTTTGCCTGTCCTGAAGCGCACTGACTCTTCTCAGCCACCTGTTTATAGGTTTGTGATTAATCTTAGAGAGGTTAACAAGATTGTCGTGCCACAGTTTCCTGTTGTTCCGGACATTACTGCTTTGCTTACTATGATTCCTGCTTCAGCTGCCTGGTTTTCAGTCATAGACTTGAAAAATGCTTTCTTCAGTATTCCAATTGCTGAGGAGAGTAGAGATATTTTTAGCTTCTCTTTAGGAGGCCGAAGCTTCTGGTTTAAGAGAGCTCCTCAAGGCTATTGTGAAAGTCCTTCTATCTATAGTCAGGCTTTGAAAACTCAACTTGATACTCTGGTATTGCCTGCTGGTGCTGCTCTTATTCAGTATGTGGATGATCTGTTAGTGGCCGCTGATGATGAGAAAACTTGTAAAGAAGCTACTCTTTCTTTGTTGCGACATTTGTCGGACTTGCATCATAAAGTGTCACCTTCTCAGTTGCAGTATTGTCGCCAAGAAGTGACCTACTTAGGTCATCTCTTGTCAAAGGAGGGAAGAAGGTTGACCCCAGAACGAATTCAAGCGATTGCGCAAATGACTGTACCAAACACACAGAGAGAAGTGCGTGCTTTCTTGGGTATCACGTCGTATTGTAGACAGTGGATTCCAAATGTCTCTCTATTGGCGAAACCTCTGTTGGCTTTGACTTGTAAAGATACACCGAATCCTCTTCCGTGGTCTGACGATTGTCAGAAAAGTTTTTCTGAGTTGCGTGACGCATTGTGTTCTGCTCCTGTGTTGGGTACTCCCGACTATAGTAAGCCTTTTACACTGTACGTCCACGAGATAGAGGGTAGTGCATTGTCAGTTTTGACGAAACAGTTTGGTGACAAGTAGCGTCCATGTGCGTATTTCTCGTCGACTTTAGATCCGGTAGCTAGAGCGTTGCCAAGTTGCTTGAGAGCTGCAGCGGCTGTTACTATCCGACAGTCTGCGGGATTGGTGATGGATAATGCGTTGGTTGTGATGGTTCCACATGCAGTGGATACTTTATTAAATCGAACCAAAACTCAGCACCTTACTAGTGCGAGGTTGTCGGGTTATGAGTTGACACTTTTGGCTAATCATGTGCACATCAAGCGGTGTAATGTGTTGAATCCAGCAACATTGTTGCCGATTTCTGTGGATATAGATGGTCAGGAACAGCATGATTGTTTTTTGAGGACGGAAGAGGAAACGAAGGGTAGAGTCGATCTGAAAGACACTCCTCTTTCGGATCCTGATGGTACGCTATGGGTTGATGGGTCATGCTACAAGCTCCCGAATGGTGATACGACTGCAGCATATGCTGTGACGACATTGTGTACGATTGTTGAAGCTGCACGTATCCCACAAAATTCAGCCCAAGCAGCAGAGTTGATTGCACTAACGAGAGCGTGTGTGTTGTCGAAAGGAAAGAGAGTGACTGTGTATGTGCTTGCAGTGGTTACGATGGCGCATGGAATGGCTCACATTAGTGCGAAAGGGATTTGTAAGTTGTTGGCTCTAGTATGGCAGAATGCTGGAATTCCTAAGTGTGCGGAGAATCTGGTCAAGAACTGCATGGTTTGTCTGATGTATAATCCTGGCAAGGGAACTCCAACTCCAGCTAGTCACTTTGCGCCTCTGACGTATCCGTTCGAGGTGCTACAACTGGATTTCATACACATGGAAAGGTGTAATAATCTAAAATACGTCCTTGTAGTTGTTTGTGCCTTTTCGAGATGGGTAGAGGCATACGCCCTGAAAGATAATACTGCCTTGTCCACAGCTAAAGCCCTACTCAAGGAATTTTTCCCCAGATTCGGATTGCCAAGGATGGTATGGAGTGATAATGGAAGTGAATTTGTGGGTCAAGTCATGAAGAGAGTGTGTGAAGGTTTTGGCATTAGGCAAAAGTTCCATGCTGCAAATCACCCCCAATCAGCTGGCCTAGTCGAGTGCTATAATGGCACTCTGAAGCTGAAACTAGCCAAGATTCAGGCGAGCTCTGGTCTTCAATGGCCCGATGCTTTGCCGTTGGCACTTTTGTCAACAAGGACTACAGTGCATTCCCGAATTGGTCTTAGTCCCTATGAGATCGTGTTTGGCCGCCCGGCAAATGTATGGGGAGTGCCGAGGCCAACAAAGTTTAGCGAGATTGAACATCCCGTGCTGGTTGACTACTTGTATGATTTGACGGCTAAATTGCGTGTCTTACACCAACAGGTTTACGATACACTTCCTCAAGCATCTGAAGATTCAGGACACGCCATTGACCCTGGTTCCTGGGTGTTGGTGCGCAACTTTCAGCGGACAAAGAATGATCATCCCCGCTGGATTGGACCATTTCAAGGCCTTTTATCGACGCGTACCGCAGTGAGAGTTCAGGGCAAGAAGAACTGGATCCACGGCGTACATTGTAAGAGGGTATCATTGCCTCTGCCGTACGACCAGTGGGTCCAGGAGGGTGTTGGTGATTCAGAGACTGATACAGTGCCACGTTACGTTCCATTCAGTGACGCACGTTTGGTTGGGACAAGTTCTGAGCGCGAGGATAACAATATTTTGCAAGAAGCTGTGTCTCCACCTGCACGATTGGACACTACTGAGCCTGAGTTGTTGTTCCGAGATCAGACAGTTAGTGCCTCGCCCATGTAAACATCCTACTTCTACGTAGACCGGGTAGGGATATAAATTATCACTCCTACCTTGGATATGTCCAATAACATACACAAAAAGGTCTGGATGTATTCTTTTCACTTAAAAATAAATAAATCTCACAGGACCAAAACATTCACCAACCGAAAAGTTGTGAGACATAGAGAGAGTACCTCACGGTAGAACAACCCGAGGGGGTTCCCGGTCAATGATTACCGGTATACCCACTTCTCATCATCGGCGACTCTCTCTATTTGTGAAAAGACAAACGTGCACTCAACAGGAAAGTAGTGCGGACGTGAGAATAATGAGAAAATGAAGACAGAGCACAGATTGTGATCAACATAAACAGGTGTACAGATACACGTAACGAAACCCCACACACACCACACCAAAAACGAATAAAAATGGGTGGTGGTGCTTTGCTTGCTGATACCGTTTTATTCTGATGCAGCAAAGCACAACCAATTAAAATTGGTTCCTTATATACCAACACAGATTATATCCTCAAGCCGACATGTTTTATCGCTCCTTCTTGTGGCGATTTCATCAGGGCAACTGAGAGGTTTGTTATTCTCAAGCTTTTCACATTAAAAATGGACCTGTGTGAAACAAAAACACGCTCAGGGCGTGATTCAAGTACCTCATCCAAGGGGCACTACTGATACAGCATATATAGACACACAGTTTAAGCCTGCCTTACCTGGAGTGCGCTATGTCAGCACATACCAGCGTCACTCCTCAGGACTCCGTGCCAAATGTTCACGTGTCCGTGACCATGACCTGGACAATTCACAGTCACCTATTTGAGTTAAAAAGACACAACAACAGTGTTTTCAGAATCCCCACATGTATGCGCATGCAGACCATGTCTATCACTGATCAGGAGTATGCGCCCCTTCCTGCAAACACCAGCGTATTCCGTCTAAATTGCTCTGTAAATGCTGTATGGCGATAAGATATATAAACCACCAAGCATATCAACCCTTGTTGTAATTCCCATTAGCCATCACCCCCGCGCTTTCATACTACACGGACAGCCTCTATTCACTCGAGCTTCCTCGTGTATAAGTCTGTGTGAAGTGGTAAAAGCATGACCACCATTCCCCTTCGTATTTTCAACGGACTCCGCATTTTTACCAGCACTGGGAAAGAAAGGGATATATGGCGTGGCAAAAGTCCCTGCATTCATTCACTCGGTCACAGACACACTCTTACTCAAGCCGTGTCCCTCCGGCGCTTCCGACGGTCCACAAGCACGGACTGATTGTCGGTAAGGAAGTAACCCGTGTGGGCGGAGCCCCGCCCCTCACGTTTACGTGCGGCAGCCATCTTGGAATGGGTTAGTTTCAGCAGCTATAATGGCATATTCTTTGCCTGGACACGGTGAGCAGAGTGTGAAAAAAATGTGAAAAATTGAAAGGAAATGGCACCCAATCCCAGTATAAGCAGAACTATTCCCATGATGATACCCTGCACGGTGATGCTGAAAACGAGGCATGATTCACGAGGGAGGAAGGGAAACGGCAAAGGCATAGAAGTGTCTAGGGCAATAGCACATACAGGGGGGGTTTTGAGTCGGTAGACTAAAGCTCCTATACATGAAGTCTGGTAACTCCATCCTACTCAGGCACAAGGCAACAATACCTAGGGGCTCAAGGGTGAAGTGGAAAGCGTATGACAGAGCCCTGTCAGCGCCTACTAATCTTGTTCCACTCAATATTTTCCTTGAGTCCCTCCCGGTCTGCCCGTTCCAAATATATCCACTTGGCCTCCTTTTTCGCCAAGATGTTCTCCAAATTGTGCGAATCGCCCACCACCTTTTCAAGGACAATCCACTTCAGGTCCCTAGGGTCATGTCCTGATGTATTGAAATATTGTACCAGCCGCGTGGTCAACTTCTTAGCGCGGATGGTGCTCAGATGTTCCTGCACACGTATTTTTATTTTCCGGGTAGTCAGGCCAATATAGTAGAGACCGCAGCTGCACATCAGTCTATAAATGACGTGTGTAGTATTGCAGTTGCTGAATCTATTCAGGAACCATGTCCTACCACCACGTAAATTTACCATCTTAGTGGCCTCTGTGAGCCCACAGACAGAACGGTTTCCGCAAGGATAGTGTCCAGCAGGTACAGTGCTGGTATTGACAGTGTCCCTATTGCGTGTGTGGACCAGTTTATCTCGTAAATTAGGGGCTCTCCTAAAGGCAAATCGCGGCATGGGCATCTTGTTTTCCATTGTGTCAAGGATGGACCAGTTCTTCCGTATGATCTGTCTAATTTTACTTGATAGGGGATCAAAGGTGGTCACTACTGGTAAACACACTTGCTTCTCTTTTGTGTTACGCTCCAGTAGGGCTTCTCTCGGGGTGTTCAAAGCCCTCTTCCGTGCATGTCTGATGACTTTGGCTGGGTAGTCTCGCTGTTGTAACCTGTTCACAAGTTCAGAGGACTGCTCAAGAAAAGTTTCTGTAGAAGAGCAATTCCGGCGGTAACGCAGAAATTGTCCCACCGGGAGGTTGTCACGTAACGACCAATGGAAAACAAGATGCCCATGCCGCGATTTGCCTTTAGGAGAGCCCCTAATTTACGAGATAAACTGGTCCACACACGCAATAGGGACACTGTCAATACCAGCACTGTACCTGCTGGACACTATCCTTGCGGAAACTGTTCTGTCTGTGGGCTCACAGAGGCCACTAAGATGGTAAATTTACGTGGTGGTAGGACATGGTTCCTGAATAGATTCAGCAACTGCAATACTACACACGTCATTTATAGACTGATGTGCAGCTGCGGTCTCTACTATATTGGCCTGACTACCCGGAAAATAAAAATACGTGTTGTGAGAAGTTGGCCTGATAGGTGATGTTTCCAATTCTGGAGCCACCTATTATCAGTCCAAACAATCCCTTATGGTGTCAGGTTGTAAGTCAACCTTGTTAGACAAGCTATCCTAGGGGTAGCATGGACTAAGCAGCCTAAAGGCTTAACTTAAGAGGTCGTGTTAAGCGAGCTGTTTTACCACATACAATCCTGTAATATCAAATGAAAGGACACCACACAAGTATATATTATAAAAATATATGTGTTTATTACTAAAAACAATCCCCAGTATTCTTTATGAATAAAGGGGCACAAGCGTTAAATCAAAAGCACAGTTTAAACATACAAGTTGCACAATTATGGATGAGGGCGGGTGGCCACTCAAACCATATACTAAACAAGTGGTATAAGAGATACCAATCGAACAGTGGTTAGGCCTAGGGCCTAGGGAATCGCTGGGAGCAGTCAGGACAAGCAGTGTTGAAGTCGGGAGAGGCCCACGGGATTCGGGAGCAGTGCGGAAAGCGCACGCATGCACCAATGTTAACCGATGGTGCGTAAAAGTTGCAAAGTTAAAGTTTAAGGACACTTCCGCTGAACCTAGAGGAACAAAACTTAAGACACAGACCCTAGAGATGTGTACCAGTGTGGGAACACCGGCGGAGCAAAGTTACCTCACCCACAGGAAGCGGGTGCACAGGGTCGAAGTTGAGTCGGGTTTCGTCACGCAGGCTCTTGGTGCTTGAAGCTGAAAGGGCTGCAGGCGGGGTGAAAGAGAAGTGTCCGGTGGAGTCCAAGGGTGGACTCGAGTCGAAAAGTACCTGAAAGCAGAGGGGAAAGAGTCTGGGTCACTCAGCAGTGACCAGGGTGGAACCAGGACGGAACCAGGCAATGTCGGGCGCAATCAGGTTGCTGTTGAGGTGCTTCACTCCGCTGTCACGTGGGCTCTGGGGCATCTACGACATCCAGGAGCAGGTCACGATCTGTCCCACGCAGGCTCTCGCCGGCGGCGCTGTCGGCTTCATGATTGGAGCAAACAACACTTGGCAAAAGCAATCCACGCAGAACCGGGAGATTGCTTCTCACTCAAACCAGGAGGGTCAGAGTGGGGGCTCCTTTTCAGGGGAGCTGGAGCAAATCTGGAGCAACCAGATTCACAAGTCGATTTCAAGTTTTCGTCGGCACAGGGGCCACTAGCCGGCTGGAAAGTGACCGGGCCAACGCGTTGAGCCAAAAGTAGCAGAAGGGCCCCACGCAGCACTCGATGAGTGTAGAGGGGTGAGCTTCGGTGCAAGAGTGGCTCAGGGTTGGGGCTTCTCAAACCCCGGTGTACAGCTTCGAGGGTCACTCGTGGGCTGCACAGTCAGCGTCTCGTGGTCAATTCAAGATGGCGTGCCCCACGCTTCCGGTCGCCTCCACGGGTCTCAGCTCTGCAGGGACTGTGGATCGGGCTGTTGGAAAGCAGGCAGGCTTGATCTCGTCGATCTCTGTCGCTCGAGTTCCGGCGGGAACTGCAACAAAGTAGACGTCGATAGCTGGATGGTGCCTGTTTGCACAGGGTGGTCACTCCTTGACCACAAGGAAGATTCTTCGGGCTTCTACGTCGAGTAGGATGTCGAAGGGTCCAGAATTCGTTTCTTATGTTTCTTCAGGATAATCTGAAGTGCATTGGCACTGCTCCCACTCTTATTCGAATCTGGGGGGCGTGATTACCTGCTAGGTCCCCCCCTATGGGTGGGACCCAGGAAGGGGGTGGATACACCCCTTTCCTTTGATCCAGGCCGCCCTGGCACGAGGGCTGGAGTGCCCCAGAACCGGTTTGGCCGGATTATGCAAGGGGCAGCCTTGTGCGCCCCAGGCAGTGTCTGGTTTCTTTCAGACCTCCCTGCTACAATCCACTATCTCCTGTCTGGAGGGTGGTGACACCCTCCTGTGGCAGGAAACCCTTTGTCCAGGCCCCATTTGGCTGAGTTTCGGTCAGCTGAAGGGGTCCAGACTCTTGTCTGTGGCAGAGGCATCCATTTTGTGGATCTAAGGCCCTTTTAGAAATTAACCGCATTAAAGTAAAGGAACATGTCTTACCCCTCTAGAGGGGTGGAATGCTATCCCCGTCGCCAGAACTGGCGAGGGGATAGTATTCCAAATCGTATGACACCTTACACGACAAGTTTTGATAAAGCCAAACCAGAGTTGCTATATAACCGCGAGGATTATAAGGCACTTAAGAGTATATGGTATGGCATTATCCTGAAACAGCTTAGGGAGTTGTTCCCGACAGCTGCAGACAGGCTCAGCTCATGCTAGAGCTCCATCTCACATTAAACCACGCACTCTGCCTCCAGGATTGATGAGGCCTTCCATAGGAGTGGCTCACAGGTTTATATGTGTCCAGATATAGGTTTAGATATAGGTATACTATATCTAAGTAAGGGGTGATTACACCACCTTACCCCAGCTGAGTGATCAGCCAGTTGTGTCAATTTAAGAACCAGCCAGGGGTGGCAAAAGATATGCTGCAGCCCCTGGTAGGCCTTGGTGGCCCCTATGCCCTGGGCACCTATAGTGCATTATACAGGGGCTGACAAGGAGTCCATTTCCAATTGTGGTATGTGCCTATAGCACATGTATCATTAATTTAGTGAGAGAACAGCAGGCTGGGGGTCTGGTCAGCAGGCCCACAGCCTCAGTAGTTGAAAACCAGTGAAGCAAAAAGCAAAAACTTTGGGGTGACCATAGGATAGCAGACCCTACTCTCCTACACAACCCCCCCCCCCAAACGCAGGGACATTAAACTAACCTTGACCAGATAAGTCTTCATGTTCTAAGTGGAAGTACCTGGAGAGACCATCTGCATTACCATGGTCAGTCCCTGGGCGGTGCTCCACTGTAAAGTCCATCCCCTGTAGGGAAATGGACCACCTGAGCAGTTTGGGATTTTCACCCTTCATCTGATTGAGCCATAAGAGGGGCTTATGGTCTGTCTGAACTAGGAAGTGAGTTCCAAACAAGTAGGACCTCAACTTCTTCAGGGCCCAAACCACAGCAAAGGCCTCCCTCTCAATGGCTGACCAACGTTTCTCTCTAGGGGTCAGCCTTCTGCTAATGAAAGCAATGGGCTGGTCTTGACCATCTTGATTAAGTTGTGAGAGCACAGCTCCCACCCCCAACTCAGAAGCATCTGTCTGTACAATGAACTGTTTGGAGTAGTCAGGACTCTTCAGGATAGGTGCAGAGCACATGGCCTTCTTCAGGTCATCAAATGCCTTTTGACAGCTAACTGTCCACTGAACCTTTTTTTGGCATCTTCTTGGATGTCAAGTCATTTAATGGTGTCACTATAGACCCATAGTTTTTCACAAACTTTCTGTAATACCCAGTCAGGCCCAAGAAGGCTCTGACTTGTGTCTGGGTAACTGGAGGAGCCCAGTCCTGTATGGCCTGGATCTTGCTCTCCAGTGGCTGAACCTGACCTCCACCTACTAGGTGGCCCAGGTATACAACCTTACTCTGCCCTATCTGGCACTTGGTGGCCTTGATAGTCAGGCCTGCCTTTTGCAGGGCCTCCAGAACTTTCTTCAGGTGGATCAGGTGATCCTCCCAGGTGGAGCTAAAGACAGCAATATCATCTAGATATGCTGCACAAAAGTCATCCAACCCAGTAAGGACTTGGTTCACCAACCTTTGGAAAGTGGCAGGTGCATTCTTCAAACCAAAGGGCATTACCACAAACTGATAATGTCCACTAGGGGTAGAGAATGCTGTTTTGGCTTTTGACTCCTCAGCTAGTCTGATTTGCCAGTAGCCAGCTGTCAGATCAAATGTGCTCAGAAACTTGGCAGAAGCCAATCTGTCAATGAGCTCATCTGCTCTTGGAATGGGGTGAGCATCTGTCCTAGTGACAGCATTGAGACCCCTGTAGTCCACGCAAAATCTCATTTCTCTCTTTCCATCTTGGGTATGAGGTTTTGGCACAAGGACTACTGGGCTGGCCCATGGGCTCTCTGATTGCTCAATCACTCCAAGCTCTAACATCTTTTGCACCTCAGCCTTGATGCAATCCCTGACATGGTCAGGTTGCCTGTAGATCTTATTCTTCACAGGCAGACTGTCACCAGTGTCCACCACATGGGTACACCAGTCAGTCTGGCTGGGTGTGAGTGAAAACAAATGCCTGTGGGCCTGCAAAACTTGTCTGCAGTCCATCTGTTGCTGGTCAGTGAGGCTGCCTGCCAAGGCTACTCCATCAACTGAACCATCATCAGGGTTCTGAGAAAGCAGGTCTGGGAGAGGGTCACTCTCTTCCTCCTGATCCCCATCTGTGGCCATGAGCAAGCTCATGTCCTCCCTGTCCACAAATGCTTTCAAACGATTCACATGGATTACCCTGTGAGGGCTCCTGGGTGTTCCAAAGTCAACCAAGTAAGTGACTTCTCCCTTCTTCTCAATGATAGGATAGGGTCCACTCCATTTGTCCTGGAGTGCTGCTGGGGCCACTGGCTCCAGTACCCACACCTTCTGTCCTGGTTGGAACTCTACCAGTACAGCCTTTTGGTCATGCCAAGCTTTTTGTAATTCTTGGCTGGCCTCCAGGTTTTTGGATGCTCTTTCCATGTACTCAGCCATCCTGGAGCGGAGACCAAGTACATAGTCCACTATGTCTAGCTTAGGCTTTTTGAGAGGTAACTCCCATCCTTCCTTCACCAAACACAATGGACCCCTCACAGGGTGGCCAAACAAAAGTTCAAAAGGGCTGTAGCCAACTCCCTTCTGTGGGACCTCTCTGTAAGCAAAGAGCAGGCAAGGTAAAAGAATATCCCATTTCCGCCTGAGCTTCTCTGGTAATCCTTTTATCATGCCTTTTAGGGTCTTGTTAAATCTCTCCACAAGCCCATTGCACTGTGGATGGTAGGGGGTGGTAAACTTGTGGTTTACCCCACACTCCTTCCACATTGCTTTCAGATAGCTGGACATAAAATTGGTTCCCCTATCTGATAATACCTCCTTTGGGAAGCCCACTCTTGAGAAAACTGCAATGAGGGCTTTTGCCACCACAGGTGTTGTGGTGGTCCTCAGGGGAATAGCCTCTGGATACCTGGTGGCATGATCCACTACCACCAGTATAAATCTGTTCCCAGATGCTGTTTGGGGGTCCATGGGACCCACAATATCAATTCCAACTCTTTCAAAGGGAACCCCCACCACAGGTAGTGGTATTAGGGGGGCCTTTGTTGTGCCACCTGACTTACCACTGGCTTGGCAAGTGACACAGGAGCGACAAAACTCCTTGACATTTTCTGACATATGAGGCCAGTGAAAGTGTGAAACAAGCCTGTCCCACGTCTTGTTCTGGCCTAAGTGTCCTGCAAGGGGAATATCATGGGCCAAGGTAAGGAGGAACCCCCTAAACTGCAGAGGTATAACCAACCTCCTGGTCATGCCAGGCTTGGGGTCTCTAGCCTCTGAGTAAAGGAGTCTATCATCCCAATACACAGTATGGGTACCTTGGGCATCCCCAGCAGCCTCAGCAGCAGCCTGCTGTCTGAGGGGTTCAAGGGAAGGGCAATCTAATTGAGCCTGCCTCAGGTCTGCCCTTGAGGGTCCCCCTGTCCCCAGAAACTCAACCTGGTCAGGTTCAAGTTCCTCAGAGACAGTCTCCTCTTGGACTGCAGAATCAGTTTCCTCTGAAACTTGATCCTCAACCTGGGGCAAGGTGGAAGGCTCAGCCTTTCCTCTCTTGCTCCTTCTCTTGGGTTGTGGTTGGTCTATTGTTCCAAGATCCACCACTGGTTCAGGAAGGCACTTCTTAGCCTGAGCCCTTGTCATGGCAAGGACATGCTCTGAAATCCCTAGCATTTCTGCATGAGTCCTGTACTCCACTTCTGACCAAGCTGAGCTTTCAAGATCATTGCCTAACAGACAGTCTACTGGTAGGTCTGCACTCACAACAACTTTCTTTAGGCCATCTACCCCTCCCCAGGAGAAGTTCACAACTGCCACACTATGGGAAGTAGTGGAGTTGCTTGCATTGGTCACTAGGTAACTCTCACGTAGTACAATCTGTCCAGGGTCCACAAAGTCAGGTGTCACCATTGTGACACTGGCACATGTGTCCCTGTAGGCTTGAGCCAGTTTCTCATTAATTAAAGGCGTCTGCCTATATTTGCCCAGGTTACTGGGACTCACTGCAGTGGGCAAATCTATGTCCACATCATATAGGAGAACTGCCTGAGTAGGGGTTCTGACTAGGCCAGATCCTACTTCAATACCCAGGGTCAACCCAGCTACACCCTTGGACTGTGTTCCACCACTGCTTACTGGACTAGGGGCTGCAGTTGCTTTAGGAGCTGGAGTGGTGGAGACTGGATTTGCCTTAGTGCATTCACTGCCCCAGTGTGAAACTGATTTGCAGGTATTACACCAAGGTGTCTTTGGACCTTTATTCTTCTTCTTCTTGTTTCCATTTTGGGAACCACCCTCCTTACTATTAGTTTGGGGGCCTGAAGACTTCTGGTCTTTTTCTTTATCTTTATCTTTCTGATTCCCACCCTTCTGGTCTGTTTTCTTCTGGTCACCACCTTGGTTCTGGGGTTTCTGCTTAATCCTTGTTCTGACCCATTTGTCCGCCTTCTTTCCCAATTCTTGGGGAGAGGTCAGATCAGAGTCAATAAGGTATTGATGCAACAGCTGGTTTGTACAGTTATTAAGGATCTGTTCTCTCATTATAAGATTGTACAATCCTGTATAGTCTGAAACTTTACTTCCCTGCAACCAACCCTCCAAAGCCTTAGTGGCACACTCAACGAAATCAGTCCAGTCTTGAGTCTGTGCTTTTTGGGTGTCTCTGAACAACAACCTGTATTGCTCAGTGGTTAGGCCAAACCCTTCAATAAGAGCACTCTTCAAAACAGAGTAGTTTTTGGCATCCTCAGGTCTAACTGTGAGGAGCCTGTCCCTCCCTTTCTCAGAAAAGGAGTACCATAAAATTGCAGCCCACTGATCCTGAGGAACCTGCTGTACCATGCAGGCTCTCTCCAGAGCAGTCATCCATTTGTGGATGTCATCCCCTTCCTTGTAGGGGGGCACAATTTTTGTCAGGTTTCTATTATCATAGCCCCTGTCTTTTTCTCTAGGAAAATTGCTGCCACCAGTGGCATCTAAGCCACTCAATTTCTGTTCTCTTGCCAAGGTAAGTCTAGCTTGAGCCAAGGTAAGTTTAGCTTGAGCCAGGGCTACCTCCTCCCTCTCTATTTGGAGTTTGACAGCCCTCATTCTGGCCCTATGCTCTGTCTTCTGAGAAGCAGTCATGCCTCTCTGAGATTCTCTATAGGCACTAGAAATATGAGAGTCCCCTGAGGGAGATCTCACTCTTCTGTTGCCTGGGAGAATGACATGGTTGGATCTGGGGAGGTGCTGGCCCTCTCCATTTCCCAGTAGGTCTAAGTTGGCCTGGTTAAGCCTGGCAACTTGGACCTGGCTACCCCTCTGATCCTGATTCTCTGGGTCCTCTACATCTGAGTCCTCCTCCTCCTCCTCTTCCTCCTCTTCTTCTTCCTCCTCTGGAGTGGTATCAGTTACAGGGGGGTTCACTCCTTCTCCTGATTCTAAGGGGGGTTCATTTCCCTTCTCTAAGTCATCCTGCTCTAGAATGGCTATCAGGATAGGACATGTGGGACTTCTGCCCCTTTTTAACCCTCTTGATATGCACAAGGCTATCAAGTCCTTTCGGGTTAGTTTGTCATAGCTGGAAGTTGCCTTGGTAAGGTCAACTGTCACAGGAGCAGACCCTGAGGCTTTTCCTGTGTCAGACATGACTGCTAGTGAGGTGTAAGTGGTGCACTTACCTACACTAAGTGTTTTCCTACTGTACCTTGCTAGTGAGTTGTAGTCAGGGTGTGCTAATCCCTTCAACCTACAACTACTAAGTTCAGTAGAACTTAATATGCTAAGCTTTTGATTTATATGTACCTAGAGGTACTTGATGTGATCTTTCAATTTGATAAAAGATTGCAATGGTAAAACAACAGCAAGCTCAAATCCGCACCGCTGCTCACCAATGTGAGAAGTTGGCCTGATAGGTGATGTTTCCAATTCTGGAACCACCTATTATCAGTCCAAACAATCCCTTATGGTGTCAGGTTGTAAGTCAACCTTGTTAGACAAGCTATCCTAGGGGTAGCATGGACTAAGCAGCCAAAAGGCTTAACTTAAGAGGTCGTGTTAAGCGAGCTGTTTTACCACATACAATCCTGTAATATCAAATGAAAGGACACCACACAAGTATATATTATAAAAATATATGTGTTTATTACTAAAAACAATCCCCAGTATTCTTTATGAATAAAGGGGCACAAGCGTTAAATCAAAAGCACAGTTTAAACATACAAGTTGCACAATTATGGATGAGGGCGGGTGGCCACTCAAACCATATACTAAACAAGTGGTATAAGAGATACCAATCGAACAGTGGTTAGGCCTAGGGCCTAGGGAATCGCTGGGAGCAGTCAGGACAAGCAGTGTTGAAGTCGGGAGAGGCCCACGGGATTCGGGAGCAGTGCGGAAAGCGCACGCATGCACCAATGTTAACCAATGGTGCGTAAAAGTTGAAAAGTTAAAGTTTAAGGACACTTCCGCTGAACCTAGAGGAACAAAACTTAAGACACAGACCCTAGAGATGTGTACCAGTGTGGGAACACCGGCGGAGCAAAGTTACCTCACCCACAGGAAGCGGGTGCACAGGGTCGAAGTTGAGTCGGGTTTCGTCACGCAGGCTCTTGGTGCTTGAAGCTGAAAGGGCTGCAGGCGGGGTGAAAGAGAAGTGTCCGGTGGAGTCCAAGGGTGGACTCGAGTCAAAAAGTACCTGAAAGCAGAGGGGACAGAGTCTAGGTCACTCAGCAGTGACCAGGGTGGAACCAGGACGGAACCAGGCAATGTCGGGCGCAATCAGGTCGCTGTTGAGGTGCTTCACTCCGCTGTCACGTGGGCTCTGGGGCATCTACGATGTCCAGGAGCAGGTCACGATCTGTCCCACGCAGGCTCTCGCCGTCGGCGCTGTCGGCTTCAAGATTGGAGCAAACAACACTTGGCAAAAGCAATCCACGCGGAACCGGGAGATTGCTTCTCACTCGAACCAGGAGGGTCAGAGTGGGGGCTCCTTTTCAGGGGAGCTGGTGCAAATCTTGAGCAACCAGATTCACAAGTCGATTTCAAGTTTTCGTCGGCACAGGGGCCCCTAGCCGGCTGGCAAGTGACCAGGCCAACGCGTTGAGCCAAAAGTAGCAGAAGGGCCCCACGCAGCACTCGATGAGTGTAGAGGGGTGAGCTTCGGTGCAAGAGTGGCTCAGGGTTGGGGCTTCTCAAACCCCGGTGTACAGCTTCGAGGGTCACTCGTGGGCTGCACAGTCAGCGTCTCGTGGTCAATTCAAGATGGCGTGCCCCACGCTTCTGGTCGCCTCCACGGGTCTCAGCTCTGCAGGGACTGTGGATCGGGCTGTTGGAAAGCAGGCAGGCTTGATCTCGTTGATCTCTATCGCTCGAGTTCCGGCGGGAACTGCAACAAAGTAGATGTCGATAGCTGGATGGTGCCTGTTTGCACAGGGTGGTCACTCCTTGACCACAAGGGAGATTCTTCGGGCTTCTACGTCGAGTAGGATCTCGAAGGGTCCAGAATTCATTTCTTATGTTTCTTCAGGATAATCTGAAGTGCATTGGCACTGCTCCCACTCTTATTCGAATCTGGGGGGCGTGATTACCTGCTAGGTCCCCCCCTATGGGTGGGACCCAGGAAGGGGGTGGATACACCCCTTTCCTTTGATCCAGGCCGCCCTGGCACGAGGGCTGGAGTGCCCCAGAACCGGTTTGGCCGGATTATGCAAGGGGCAGCCTTGTGCGCCCCAGGCAGTGTCTGGTTTCTTTCAGACCTCCCTGCTACAATCCACTATCTCCTGTCTGGAGGGTGGTGACACCCTCCTGTGGCAGGAAACCCTTTGTCCAGGCCCCATTTGGCTGAGTTTCGGTCAGCTGCAGGGGTCCAGACTCTTGTCTGTGGCAGAGGCATCCATTTTGTGGATCTAAGGCCCTTTTAGAAATTAACCGCATTAAAGTAAAGGAACATGTCTTACCCCTCTAGAGGGGTGGAATGCTATCCCCGTCGCCAGAACTGGCGAGGGGATAGTATTCCAAATCGTATGACACCTTACACGACATGTTTTGATAAAGCCAAACCAGAGTTGCTATATAACCGCGAGGATTATAAGGCACTTAAGAGTATATGGTATGGCATTATCCTGAAACAGCTTAGGGAGTTGTTCCCGACAGCTGCAGACAGGCTCAGCTCATGCTAGAGCTCCATCTCACATTAAACCACGCACTCTGCCTCCAGGATTGATGAGGCCTTCCATAGGAGTGGCTCACAGGTTTATATGTGTCCAGATATAGGTTTAGATATAGGTATACTATATCTAAGTAAGGGGTGATTACACCACCTTACCCCAGCTGAGTGATCAGCCAGTTGTGTCAATTTAAGAACCAGCCAGGGGTGGCAAAAGATATGCCGCAGCCCCTGGTAGGCCTTGGTGGCCCCTATGCCCTGGGCACCTATAGTGCATTATACAGGGGCTGACAAGGAGTCCATTTCCAATTGTGGTATGTGCCTATAGCACATGTATCATTAATTTAGTGAGAGAACAGCAGGCTGGGGGTCTGGTCAGCAGGCCCACAGCCTCAGTAGTCGAAAACCAGTGAAGCAAAAAGCAAAAATTTTGGGGTGACCATAGGATAGCAGACCCTACTCTCCTACACGTGTTCAGGAACATCTGAGCACCATCCGCGCTAAGAAGTTGACCACGCGGCTGGTACAACATTTCAATACATCAGGACATGACCCTAGGGACCTGAAGTGGATTGTCCTTGAAAAGGTGGTGGGCGATTCGCACAATTTGGAGAACATCTTGGCGAAAAAGGAGGCCAAGTGGATATATTTGGAACGGGCAGATCGGGAGGGACTCAACGAAAATATTGAGTGGAACAAGATTAGTAGGCGCTGACAGGGCTCTGTCATACGCTTTCCACTTCACCCATGAGCCCCTAGGTATTGTTGCCTTGTGCCTGAGTAGGATGGAGTTACCAGACTTCATGTATAGGAGCTTTAGTCTACCGACTCAAAACCCCCCCTGTATGTGCTATTGCCCTAGACACTTCTATGCCTTTGCCGTTTCCCTTCCTCCCTCGTGAATCATGCCTCGTTTTCAGCATCACCGTGCAGGGTATCATCATGGGAATAGTTCTGCTTATACTGGGATTGGGTGCCATTTCCTTTCAATTTTTCACATTTTTTTCACACTCTGCTCACCGTGTCCAGGCAAAGAATATGCCATTATAGCTGCTGAAACGAACCCATTCCAAGATGGCTGCCGCACGTAAACGTGAGGGGCGGGGCTCCGCCCACACGGGTTACTTCCTTACCGACAATCAGTCCGTGCTTGTGGACCGTCGGAAGCGCCGGAGGGACGCGGCTTGAGTAAGAGTGTGTCTGTGACCGAGTGAATGAATGCAGGGACTTTTGCCACGCCATATATCCCTTTCTTTCCCAGTGCTGGTACAAATGCGGAGTCCGTTGAAAATACGAAGGGGAATGGTGGTCATGCTTTTACCACTTCACACAGACTTATACACGAGGAAGCTCGAGTGAATAGAGGCTGTCCGTGTAGTATGAAAGCGCGGGGGTGATGGCTAATGGGAATTACAACAAGGGTTGATATGCTTGGTGGTTTATATATCTTATCGCCATACAGCATTTACAGAGCAATTTAGACGGAATACGCTGGTGTTTGCAGGAAGGGGCGCATACTCCTGATCAGTGATAGACATGGTCTGCATGCGCATACATGTGGGGATTCTGAAAACACTGTTGTTGTGTCTTTTTAACTCAAATAGGTGACTGTGAATTGTCCAGGTCACGGTCACGGACACGTGAACATTTGGCACGGAGTCCTGAGGAGTGACGCTGGTATGCGCTGACATAGCGCACTCCAGGTAAGGCAGGCTTAAACTGTGTGTCTATATATGCTGTATCAGTAGTGCCCCTTGGATGAGGTACTTGAATCACGCCCTGAGCGTGTTTTTGTTTCACACAGGTCCATTTTTAATGTGAAAAGCTTGAGAATAACAAACCCCTCAGTTGCCCTGATGAAATCGCCACAAGAAGGAGCGATGAAACATGTCGGCTTGAGGAGATAATCTGTGTTGGTATATAAGTAACCAATTTTAATTGGTTGTGCTTTGCTGCATCAGAATAAAACGGTATCAGCAAGCAAAGCACCACCACCCATTTTTATTTGTTTTTGGTGTGGTGTGTGTGGGGTTTCGTTACGTGTATCTGTACACCTGTTTATGTTGATCACAATCTGTGCTCTGTCTTCACTTTCTCATTATTCTCACGTCCGCACTACTTTCCTGTTGAGTGCACGTTTGTCTTTTCACAAATAGAGAGAGTCGCCGATGATGAGAAGTGGGTATACCGGTAATCATTGACCGGGAACCCCCTCGGGTTGTTCTACCGTGAGGTACTCTCTCTATGTCTCACAACTTTTCGGTTGGTGAATGTTTTGGTCCTGTGTGATTTATTTATTTTTAAGTGAAAAGAATACATCCAGACCTTTTTGTGTATGTTATTGGACATATCCAAGGTAGGAGTGATAATTTATATCCCTACCCGGTCTACGCAGAAGTAGGATGTTTACATGGGCGAGGCACTAATTGTTTGAAGACTATTTGAGTGGGGGGCTGCCTCGCACATCCCCATCCCCCTATACCCCTCTAATTTATGCCGAGATCAGACAGTGCCTGGTAAAGGCCGCTATAATCTACGACTGAGAGCCGATGGACTAATAAACAATTAATTCCTTTTTGCTTTTGAAAAAAAACGCTCTCTCATCCGAAAAGCTGTTTTGATCTATTTTTCTTTTTTCGAACCGCCATCTGGGTTCAGCTGTAGGGTCGCGGTATGAAGCCTTGGAGTGTACAGCCGTGTAGACATAAGGTCGACGGTTCTGGTTTGTTCTAGGGCGTTCCCTGGACTTACAGATGTACCTCTGAGCCGAAGAGAATCACCTGCCGCGAACAGCACGGTTAGAGGATGGAGTTTTTTGAGATCGAGAGAGCTGTTGTAGAAATGAACTTTAAGACGAGACTGTGTAGACTAATGAGTAGCAAATGTTTTTTGATATCATGTCTTTTAATGTTACTTAGCATAACGATGTTCTTAGTGGGATATCTTGTTTTTTCTTTCCAAGTGACTTTTGCACCCACCATACAACCTATATCTTTTCCTACTACTACTTCTTCGCATTCTTTTCATCCTTTGCCTGAACATGAATCTATCAGAAGATTAGAATTCGTTAATAATTCCTTTGTGCAGCTTCTGCATCAGCATCAGTTAGTGGTGAGCACCACTAATTGCTGGGTGTGTGGTCTTATGCCCCATACCACGGATAAGGGTATTCCTTACCTGGTTCTGCCATTCAGCTATAATGGATCTGTCTGGGCATATAGGACGATGTTTATTTATGCCCATGAAGTTTACCCCCTGCATTCTATGAAAGATAATCCAAGTAATAGTGCTCTAGTGAAAGGAATAGTAGATATGATTAGAGGAATCGATTCCTATGAGACTATCCCTAAAGATGAGACACTAGCTTATATTGGTTGGAACGTGACTGGATATGGTGTTAGTCTGAGTGAAAAGCAGCGAAGGGAAAAATCATCCCCGATTTGGACCGTGCCCCATCGTGGTCATTTTTGTCTGCAAGGTAATGGCAAGAATCGAGAGCTCAGTTAGGGAAGAGTGTTTGTACTGAGACGTATGTTTTTGCGTCCCAGACTTCCCCACCATTTTTAGCAGCTAAGGGTACGTATTTTGTGTGCTATGATAGAGCATATACATGGTTGCCCCCTGATTTTTCGGGAACATGTTATGTTCGTATCTGTTGCCCCCTACGTATACTGCAGCAGCAGATTACCACAGAACTAGAGTAGTTAGAGGTGTCTTCAGTAAGGAAGATACTTCTGGACAAGAATTAGGAGATTTTCTTAAGGGTTTCCTGCCATTTTGGGGACCTATGGTTAATAGTAGGAACATACGGCAATTGATGAGAGTGGTTGAGTCCACCATAGTTGAGACTGCCGGTGCCCTTAGTAATTTGACTGCTGAGCTCCAATCGGATCGTCTTATGACGTTGCAGAATCGAGTTGCGTTAGACGTCATACTTGCAGACAGAGGAGGGGTATGTAAATTGATTCAATCGAGCTGCTGCATTTTTATTCCAGACAATGCTCCTACAGTGTACCAGGCCATTTCCAAGCTACATAAGATCTCTGAGTCTGTACACATGGACGAAGGAGATTGGTCGTTGATGGAATGGTTTTGGGGATTGTTATCCACTTGGGGATGGAAGATTCTGATGATCATTGGGATGGCTTTAGCAATTCTTTTCCTGTTCTGTCTTTGTGTGCAGTGCGCTCCTGCTATATGTGGCCTCTGTGCTACTACGTGTGCAAGGAGACCTGTCCCAAGAGAGGTAGTAAGTAATAGGATTATGCTCCAGCAACATCTTGATGATCTGATGAATATAGACCTGGACTCAGATTGACGTGAGTTTAGGTTATTGCCTATGTTATTTAAAATCTTATATAGCGCCCAGCTACCCTTGGGCATCCCGGCGCTTTCCAGACAACATCTGATGGTAATGGGGACAAAGTTGACGCATTATACAGGAAACAAAAAGGTTTTAAGACCTTTACGGAAACGCAGTGTGCAGGGCTCAGCGCGTAGTTTTAGAGGGAGCGAGTTCCAGAGCTTTGCCGTATTAAATGAAAATCTTCTCCCGCCCGTACGGGCCTTTTTAACTCTAGGAACTAGTAAAAGATGTTTCCCTTCTGATCGCAGCGTTCTGCTTGCTTTGTATGGGGTAACTAGGTTTTTTAGAATGAGGGGGCCTTTACCTGCGAGGATTTTATGGGCAGTACAAAGTGCCTTAAAGGTCACTCTCTCCCGCACAGGGAGCCAATGCAGCGCCTTCAATGCCGGTTTCGCTGATTGCGTCCTTGGAATGTCCATAAGCAGCCTTGCCGCTGCATTTTGGACCTGTTGAAGAGTCTTGAAGGTCGATTCAGGGGCGCCCAAAAAAATGGCGTTGCTATAATCGAGTCTAGATGTTATAAGACCCTGAATCAGCAGCTTCCTCGATGTTAACGGTAGGAGAGGAAAGATTTTACGTGCCGACCTAAGCAGGGCATAACACACTCCTGCTGTTTTCTTAGCTTGAGTGCGAAATGACAAGTCTGGTTCTAGCCAGACTCCAAGGCTCTTGATCGCTTCTTTGGGGGCCGGGGGATCACCCATACATCCCGGCCAGCTGAGCGACGGGAGAAGGGTGGTTTTACTTCCCAGCAGCAGTATTTCCGTCTTTGAGCCGTTTAACTTGAGGGAAGATTCTCCCATCCAAGTGTGAACATCTGCCAAGCAGAGGTTCAAGGTGTCCGGATTGTCGGCCAGGTGGGATAAGGAAACCACTAGCTGCGTGTCGTCAGCGTAGCTGACGATTTTGATGTCATATGGGGATACTACATCCTCCAGGGGGGCCATATAAACATTAAAAAATGTAGGGCTCAGCGAAGAGCCCTGTGGCACTCCACACTGGAGGGGAATAGATTTGGACCTCTCAGAGCCATCCCAAACCTGGTAAGTTCGATTCGAGAGAAAAGATCTCAGCCACTGCAGGGCCACCCCAGACACCCCTACCTCAGCCAGCCGTCGAATCAGCACCTGATGGCTCACGGTGTCAAACGCCGCGCTGAGGTCCAGGAGGATCACTGCCACTGACCCTCCTGAGTCCAGAATACGTCTTGCTTCATCAACGACCGCCAAGAGGGCCGTGTCTGTGCCCTGACCTGGGCGGAATCCAGTTTGTGATGGCCGAAGGAGTCCATTCGACTCCAAAAAGGCTGACAGCTGCTTGTTGACTAACCGCTCAGCAATTTTGCCGAGGCCCGGCAGCAACGAGATGGGCCTAAAGTTCGACAGGTCAGTGGGGTCCAAATTGTTTTTTTTTAAAAGAGCCTTAACAACCGCCATTTTCCAAGTGGGTGGCACCACACCCTGGATAAAAGAGGCATTCATTAGGTCTGTCACGGGGGCTGCAAAGGACGCTGTTACCTGTTTGAGGAACTTCATGGGGGCGGGGTCCATGGGGGAGCCACTTTTAATCGACGATATGTAAGGGCAAAAGAAGGGTCGGAGGTTCCGTGAATTCTCAACCCGTTTCATAAAGGTCATGGTTTCGTTACGAATTTGATATTAGCGAACCGTAACTAGTTAGTGCGGCAAGTATGAGTGTTTTCGTCATGTTAGACCGATGGATTCACTACGTATTTAGGGATTTCATTCTGAACCCTTGGGTTCCATTTTGTGTATGGCAGCCATTTTGTGGTTGCCCTCAAATAGGCCGATGACTGTGGCTGAACTAGTCTTTTAAGGACATGTACACCTTAGCTCGAGTTTGTGCTGACTCCTGTTTGACCTGAGTGAACTGACCCTGTTGCCTGAAGCTGACCTTGTTAAACCAGTTCCTGCCCTTTAGCTGATCAAGATTAAGGATCAGAGCACAGGACATCATAAAGTTTTACTGCACACAAATATGCCTTCTCCTACTCTCACCTGTTTCTGCTCCTTTCTTTATGGTCTATTTATGATTGGGTTGTGGCCTTTTTTATTATGGGTTCGTTTGACCTGTCTAAAGAAAAATGTTGGGTTTGACCGATGATTGATCATGGGCTGGGCAACTGAAAAGTGGGTTTTACCGTCATGCGATTCCTCTGGTGTGGATACATGTGATTGGACAGTTTGTAAATGTTAGGTATTTGTCTGAAATGTGATTTTTGGCATAAAAAGGGATGACTTGCTTTGTAAAATAGACAGTCTCCTGAGAACTCATACCGTGATGATTTCTAGGACTTCTGTTACTGGCTGTAGCCAATAAATTTGATCTTTGACGCCACTCAGAAGTATCCCGTGTCTCTGTATTCTAAGACAGGTGAACCTGAAGACTTTGGGCGTGCCCCTGACGCCACTGGGTTCTAAAACCCGGTTCTTCATGGAGGGACAGAAGATTCCTACAGAGTACTCATCTGCGTACAACATTTTGACAAGCATTTGGGTCTATATGTGCACAAGGATTCAAGATTGGCATTAGGGGTGAGTGGAATTCGTGGAGTTTAACTCTTTGGAATTCTGTAAAGTTTTAGAAAAACTCCACGAGTTCTGCCAACAGGCAGATATATCTCTGTCACGCTGCTCATGCTGCAATTTTGTGCCAGTAGGGCAAGCAGCGCTGAAAAATCTGAGCAAAGGACACTAAGGGGTGCGCAAGAGCGCGCATCCATTTGGGTTGATTTTGCTCCCACTTGAGTAGAAAATCTACTTAAACAGCAGTAAATTTACTCAAGAAGCAGCCATCAGTCTGCGAGCCATTGTGACCGCCTGTGTAAGAAAATAGCACTAGGGGACATCAAGCCTCGCTCGCATTTCTGGAGCATCATGGGAAAAAATTCTTTAGAGGCCAGATCATGGCCCCACTAAAGATTTGGATCTGCATTCCACAGCCCCATTACCGACAGGCTTACAATTTAGGGGAGATATCTGTGGTTCAAAGGGAAACCCCTTAAACCACCCCTAACTTCAAAGATACACGACAGTATAACTACGGGTGCCATCCTTCAGCAAAGATGAGATGTGATTGTGGGGAGGTGGGACCAGAGAACCTGGAGTGCGTGGTGCACATTTGCAAAATACTCTGTTGCGCACATGGAGGATTACTGCTGCTATACGTGAACCTGTGCCCTTTCTGAATAGTGGCTGACCTGGGCCGGCGACCTGCTGAAGTGTGCCACCCTGACGTGTACTCTCCAAGGGCCCGTCGGTGGGCCTTCTGTTCTGTCGAAGATCTCAGGGACATCAAAGATCTCCCATGAAGGATCAACATCATCTACTGTGGCATCTGGAGAGCGGTGCCCTCTCAAGGGCCCACATTGGCCAAATGTTAATGTGGTGTGAACGTGAAAATAAGACTTGTGCCTGGAGACCAGATTGTCTAGTATGGAGCCCCAGAAATCTCGCCTGCATCTCAGGCGCGTGGTTCCTGTACCACAGGGACCCTGACACTCATAAGCGTCTTGTTGGTGGTGAGCAGATTCACTGGTTATGGGATCCCGCTTAGCCCATTTCGTCGATCATGTTGCATCTCTCTTGTGCGATATGCCGACTGCATGCTCGTTACGTTCAATGTCTGCTTCACAGGGTGCGACCCTTGGAGGTGGGGATGTACTCGTAGAAGTGCCTTCTTCTACCATATGTGGCTTTGCTGAACTTTTGCCTGTGTGTGTAACCGGAATGGTTTGGTGCAACCTGTATCATTGTGCACCGGATGTTTTGCCTCATTTCCAGGGAGGTACAACATTTGGAACTCTTCATGTTTGAGACCTGAAGTGTCTGGTATAACCCATATTAATGTGCACCAGATGCTGTGCCCGGATTGTCTTGGCATGCCCCTGATCAAAGTGTATCTATTGGGGTGCATCCTCCCCTGTGTTACTCCCCATTCATCGGTTGTTTCCCTTTGACCCTCATCACAGCAAACTAACTGCCCCCTCCATACCTGGCCCCTCCTAAAGACATCTTGGCACTAGGTAGTACCAAGAGAGATTGACTGGTTGAAGGAACGCTTTAGAGATAGTCGGAAGCAGGTTAAGAGACTGCGTGACTCCACTGTGTTTTAGGACCTATGGGTAAGCTTCCCAAGAGGCTACTAAACTCCCCTTGTTTACGTGTATCTCCTAAACAATCTTGCTACCTAGACTAAGTGTGACTTCGGCCGTATGCAGCCTAGTATCCAGGAGGAGAGGCTGTTTATCTTCCATCTAGGGGTATACGAACATTGGGGTGAACTAGAGGGTGGAGGGAGGCTGGGGGCCACTAAGTCTTATCCATTAACGTTCTGGGAACCAGTAGCACCTCATTCGGTTGCTGAGTGCATATGTGTGAGAGTGTTCTGTACGAACTGGGCTGATACCTGTAGCACCATGTAGCGGTGCAGAGTGAGTGTGTGCGTGGGAATGATAGTTGGCAGACCACCTGTGATTCATGACACTGGCCAGCAATTTCGCTTTATACGTTGATTTCATGCCAAAAGCACAATACATTTGACATTGAGTTTACCTGCATGGCTCTGGCCCACAGTGCTGCTAAAAAGTGTTCTAGTTTCTTGTATGTACATATTTTTGATATTGTTGTGCTCTGGGGTGTACCCTATAACTGTGTGGGACTGTATTATCAGGATTGCTAGGGTGGGCCTGGGTTGGACAGCCTGTCGCATCGCATTAGGGTGTTTTCCTTCTTTGCGGGGGAGGGGTGGTCAGATTAGGAATTGTCCACAGTGTGCATACTATTGGTGTCATAACAATACGAGTGGGCCTAATACTGCTAGTAATGTTTCCAAGTGGGTTTTATGGCCACAAGTAGATGATGTTCATATTATAATGATTGAATATGTATGTTGAATATAAACATTATTTACATAATCCTGTGCAAAGTCTCTTTTGTGATACTCAATGTATTTATCACGAGTGACTGATTTGCCTTTGCTTTACATATTGCCTCTGAGATAAGCCTGACTGCTCAGTGCCAAGTTACCCAAGGGACAGCACAGGTTATACAGTGAGTGAAATCACCCACCCTTGATGGTAGTGGTTGGTTCTGCCTGGCTGGTGGCATCTCTTCAGCCAACCAGAAAAGCTTGTTCCAAGATTTGGGGATCTGCAGGAGGAAGTAATAGAAAATGAAGGCCAGAAATGGAAATTACCCACTTGTTAGAAGAATTTTATTGATGGTTATGTTACTCATGAATGTAAATATGTACTTCAAGACTCAATGTTACATTCAATAGCCCGTAATTTATATGGCCATACACATGTAATGACTGATCCAATTATCAGGACTTTTAAAAAGTACTGGTTCAACTTGCAATACAAAAGTGTAGCAGAAGATCTGTGTCTGAGATATGTAATTTGCCAGAGAAATAATCAGGAGAAGATAACATTTGTTATCATGATCCACATGGCAAATCAGAATGCCAGTTCACTAGACTTCTACATTCTTCATTGAGATGCCTGTTTACAATGGGCTCAAATATGTTCTTGTGATTGTTTGATTTCTAAATGGATGGAGGAACATCCAACTCAGATACGCAACAGCATGCTGGTTGCAAAACTCTTATTAACCCCTTCCATGCTCATGATGAGCTCAGCTCATCATGAGGTATACCTCTAGGGTGCTCATGACGAGCCGAGCTCGTCATGAACAATGGGAATCAATAAGGTTCAGCACAGGGGAAAAATCTGGGAAGCACCCAAGGTGTTAAGAGAATGAATACTGAGATTTTGCCTACCTACTTCTATTGAGACAGACTGTGGAACTCATTTTAAAAGTGATGACCTTAAGTTGATTTGTGAAGCTCTTGAGATTGAACAGGAGTTTCATTATAGTTGTCGTTCTCAATAATCTGGGATCATGGAGAAAATCATTGGAACTATTAAAACCAAGCTGGTGAAAGTGTGCACCTCCACAAAATTGAAATGATCAGATGCTTTTCTTCTTGTATACGTGAGCCTTAGAAATACCCCAAATAAAGACTGGCCTCTCCCGTTCTAAAGTGTTCATGAGCATAGCTTTGAGAACAGCATACATTCCCTCAACAACACTATAGTACATAACTGATGATATGGTACTAGATTACTTCAAAGGTCATGCTGATGTGGTGTAATCTGTCTCTCATTAGGTGAATTTGATAACAGCACCAACAAAAGAAACTAAGTGCTATCCACTACAGCCAGGAGACTGGATTCTGGTAAAGAGGCATGTCCGTAAAAGTTGACTCGAGCAAAGCTCGAAAGAGCCACACCAGGTCGCGCTTGTGACTGACACTGCTGTAATCCCATAGTGGATCCATGCCACTCACACAAAATGAGTAAAGACAGCAGAATACGGAGTAGTGACAACAACCACAGATTCAAAAAATCAAGCTCAAGTTAGCAGAATGGATCGAGATGAGGGAGAAGTTGTAGAAGTGAATTCTGAAATGGGAGTGGGTGAAGTTGCTGATGAAAGTAAGGTGAAGATCCTGGTGAAGGGACAAATAGCCAATTTCAGTTTGAGAATCAGAGTGAAGAACAGTTGCAAAGTTACAAGCTGCAACAAGAAGTTGTCTCTGGTCCAGTTCAAGAAAATCTGAGTCTCCCTAGTGGAAAAAAGTAGTTCACAGTGAGTCAAGTCGCTGATACTGGCTAAAGCAAAGGTTGACTGTAAGTGAAGAAGACTCACAGGTCACCAGTGACTGGGGGTGAGTGTCTAAAAAGTTTCAGTGCTCCGTCAATCATCTCCTTGTGCTTGCTTTGTTTGCCCTAAGTCGTCAGGGTACGCACAGAAGTGGGTCCCTTGCGCACTTTGCTTCTGGATTCAAGTTAGCCTGGCTTATGAAGGGTGTTACCCAGACACCGGTCCAAGGATGTTTGTTTCTGGTTCAGGAAAGACCAGGCTTGGCAGTTCGGACTGGACTGATCCCATGAGGCACAGGGTCAGACTGATTTGCATTTAGCTGGGTCTTTAACTGAGGTGGCGAAGTGAGCTAAAGAATGATGATGGATTCCACCCAGATCTGTGACTGGGGTGAAAGTCTGAAAAGTTTCAGTGCTCCACCGATCATCTCCTTGTGTTTGGAAGACTCACCAGTAGTCACAAGTAAAGATACAAGAGTCAAGAAAGTACATTCAGAAAATGAGTGGCCTAGGGCAGTGGAGCAGTGAAAAGAACGTGCAAAGAAGACACTGGTAAAATGAGAGATAAGAGTCAATAAAATCAGAACCTGAAATAATTGATTTGGATTCAGAAAGTGACTTGCCTGTTGCTAAAAGACTATCAAGAAAGTGAATCCCAAACAGAAAGTATGCTTCAGCTGAGTGTGCTTATCTGTCATCTGTGTCTGAAGAAGAAGAGTCTGATGTGGAAGTCTATAGTCCAGAAAACTGCTGCCAATTCATCTTTGAAGATGAACAAGAAGAAAACAAGCCACAATGAATTTCGCAAATCATGATGGTCATAAAAATTTCAAACTAAGATTTTGAACTCGGCAAGAAATTATTATTTCGCCTTCCCAAGCATCCAGGTGTAGAAATAAAGTACTAAAAATAATCCCTGAAGTTTGATTTTTTACTTTTGATTATGGTTTAAAACAAAAGAAGAAAAAAAGATGTATTATTGTTTAAAAAAAGGTTTCTTTGAAGACTGATGTTTGAGTCTTGATTCTTTTAACAGATGCAGAGTCTTGTTTCTATTAACAGATGTTGTAAAAATTTTAGCATAATGCCACTAATAATTGTTTTAATTGGTCTACTGTTGTGCCTAATTTCTCCGGTTGGATATACCGCCTCTCAGATTGAAGTAACTACAGTTCCTAATTGGGGTTTGTAGGAAGGTGGCTACCTGACTATGGTTACCCCAGATTTTTTGCCTGTGTTTAGCTGGTTTTTTGACTTAGTTGACCTGGTTCCCTGCTAATCAGGGCCCCAGGCCATCTGCTCTCTCTGTAAAATGGATTCCATGTACCCTAGGTACATACCACAATTGGAAATGGACTCCTTGTCAGCCCCTGTATAATGCACTATAGGTGCCCAGGGCAAAGGGGCCACCAAGGCCTACCAGGGGCTGCAGCATATCTTTTGCCACCCCTGGCTGGTTCTTAAATTGACACAACTGGCTGATCACTCAGCTGGGGTAAGGTGGTGTAATCACCCCTTACTTAGGTATAGTATACCTATATCTAAACCTATATCTGGACACATATAAACCTGTGAGCCACTCCTATGGAAGGCCTCATCAATCCTGGAGGCAGAGTGCGTGGTTTAATGTGAGATGGAGCTCTAGCATGAGCTGAGCCTGTCTGCAGCTGTCGGGAACAACTCCCTAAGCTGTTTCAGGATAACGCCATACCATATACTCTTAAGTGCCTTATAATCCTCGCGGTTATATAGCAACTCTGGTTTGGCTTTATCAAAACATGTCGTGTAAGGTGTCATACGATTTGGAATACTATCCCCTCGCCAGTTCTGGCGACGGGGATAGAATTCCACCCCTCTAGAGGGGTAAGACATGTTACTTTACTTAAATGCGGTTAATTTCTAAAAGGACCTTAGATCCACAAAATGGATGCCTCTGCCACAGACAAGAGTCTGACCCCCTGAAGCTGACCGAAACTCAGCCAAATGGGGCCTGGACAAAGGGTTTCCTGTTGCAGGGAGGTGTTACACCCCCTCAGACAGGAGATAGTGGATTGTAGCAGGGAGGTTTGAAAGAAACCAGACACTGCATGGGGAGCACAAGGCTGCCCCTTGCATAATCCGGCCAAACCGGTTCTGGGGCACTCCAGCCCTCGTGCCAGGGTGGCCTGGATCAAAGGAAGGGGCTGTATCCACCCACTTCCTGGGTCCCACCCATAGGAGGGGACCTAGCAGGTAATCCAGCCCCCAAAATTAGTATAAGACTGGGAGCAGTGCCAATGCACTTCAGATCATCCTGAAATCACCTTTAAACTAAGAAGACGACTAGACTTCGACATTCTGATGAACAGAAGACTGAAGAGCATCTCCCTTGTGGCCTAGGAGGGGCCACCCTGTGAACACAGGCACTACCCAGCACCTCGACGTCTGATTTGCCGCCGCCTCCCGCCGGAGTCTGAGTGCAGAGCCTGACAAGACCCAGCTTTCCAGACTTCTCCCAGCCCGATCCACAGTCCCTGCAAAGAAGGGACCCGTGGAGGCACCGAGAGACGTGGGAGCGGACATCTTGAAAGACCCCCGAGACGCTGACTGCGCAGCACCCGAGGCACCCTCGACTCTGTGCTTTGGGGTTTGAGAAGCCCCACAATCAAGCAGCAGTTGCACCAAAGATCAGCCCTCCAGCATCTCCACGATCTGCGTGGGGCCCTTTTGCTTTGTGCCACTCGACTCGCCATCCCGGCCGCTTGTCACGTGGTCAGCGGCCATCTTGGCGACAAAACCTACACTTTACACTGTGGGTCTGGTTGCTCCAGACCTGCCCTCGCTCCTGTAGAAAGGAGTACCCGCTCTGACCTTGCTGGTCCGAGTAATAAGCCTTTTTCATTTTCCCCGTGGCTTGCATTAGCCAAGGCTTGTTTGCTTCAATCGAGTTGCCGACACCGCCATCAGCTAGAGCCTTCAAGGGACAGCTCGTGGTCGACTTCTGGACGTCCTTGACCTCTTCGTGTCCACGTGGCTGCAGAGAGAAGCAACACCTCATCACCTGTTTGCACCCGACTTTGCCTGGTTCCAATCTGGTTCCACGGTGGTCACTGGTCAGGTACTTTGAACACTGTCCCCTCTGCTTTCAGGTCTTCACCACTTCAGATCCACCCTTGGATCCACCGGACACTTCTCCTTCACATCGCCTGCAGCATCTTCAGCTTCAAGCGCCAAGAACCTGCGTGTCAAAACCCGACGCCACTTCGACCCTGTGCACCCGCTTCCTGTGGGTGAGGTAACTTTGCTCCGCCGGTGTTCCCACACTGGTACACATCTCTAGGGACTGTGTCTTAAGTTTTGTTCCTCTAGGTTCAGCGGAAGTGTCCTTAAACTTTAACTTTACAACTTTTACGCACCATTGGTTAACATTGGTGCATGCGTGCGCTTTCCGCACTGCTCCAGAATCCCGTGGGCCTCTCCCGACTTCAGCACTGCTTGTCCTGACTGCTCCCAGCGATTCCCTAGGCCCTAGGCCTAACCACTGTTCGATTGGTATCTCTTATACCACTTGTTTAGTATATGGTTTGAGTGGCCACCCGCCCTCATCCATAATTGTGCAACTTTGTATGTTTAAACTGTGCTTTTGATTTAACGCTTGTGCCCCTTTTATTTATAAAGAATACTGGGGATTGTTTTTAGTAATAAACACATATATTTTTATAATATATACTTGTGTGGTGTCCTTTCATTTGATATTACAGGATTGTATGTGGTAAAACAGCTCGCTTAACACGACCTCTTAAGTTAAGCCTTTAGGCTGCTTAGTCCATGCTACCCCTAGGATAGCTTGTCTAACAAGGTTGACTTACAACCTGACACCATAAGGGATTGTTTGGTCTGATAATAGGTGGTTCCAGAATTGGAAACATCACCTATCAGGCCAACTTCTCACATTGGTGAGCAGCGGTGCGGATTTGAGCTTGCTGTTGTTTTACCATTGCAATCTTTTATCAAATTGAAAGATCACATCAAGTACCTCTAGGTACATATAAATCAAAAGCTTAGCATATTAAGTTCTACTGAACTTAGTAGTTGTAGATTAAAGGGATTAGCACACCCTGACTACAACTCACTAGCAAGGTACAGTAGGGAAACACTTAGTGTAGGTAGGTGCATCACTTACACCACACTAGAGTCATGTCTGACACAGGAGTAGCCTCAGGGTCTACCCCTGTGACAGTTGACCTTACCAAGGCAACTTCCAGCTATGACAAATTAACCCGAAAGGACTTGATTGCCTTGTGCATCTCAAGAGGGTTAAAAAGGGGCAGAAGTCCCACCTGTCCTATCCTGATAGCCATTCTAGAACAGGATGACGTAGAGAAGGCGAATGAAGTACCCTTAGAATCAGGAGATGGAGTGAACCCCCCTGTAGCTGATACCCCTCAGGAGGAAGAAGGAGAGGAGGGGGATGAGGACTCAGATGTTGAGGACACAGAAGATCAGGATCAGAGGGGTAGCCAGGTCCTAGTTGCCAGGCTTAACCAGGCCAACTTAGACCTACTGGGGAATGGAGAGGGCCAGCACCACCCCAGACCCTATAACATTCTCCCAGGCAACAGAAGAGTGAGATCTCCCTCAGGGGACTCTCATATTTCTAGTGCCTCAAGAGAATCTCAGAGAGGCATGACTGCTTCTCAAAAGCTAGAGCATAAGGCCAGGATGAGAGCTGTCAAACTCCAGATAGAGAGGGAGGAGGTAGCCCTGGCCCAAGCTAGACTTGCCTTGGCAAGAGAGCAAAAATTGTGTGGCTTAGATGCCACTGGTGGCAGCAATATTCCTAAAGAGAAACCCAGGTCCTATGATAGTAGAAACCTGACAAAGATTGTGCCCCCCTACAAGGAAGGGGATGACATCCACAAGTGGATAACTGCTCTTGAGAGAGCCTGCATGGTACAGCAGGTTCCTGAGGAACAGTGGGCAGCAATCTTATGGTACTCCTTTTCAGAGAAAGGGAGAGATAAGCTCCTCACTGTTAGACATGAGGATGCAAACAATTACAAAGTCCTGAAGAGTGTCCTAATAGATGGGTTTGGCTTAACCACTGAACAGTACAGGTTGAAGTTCAGAGACACCCAGAAGACACAGACTCAGGACTGGACTGATTTTGTTGATTGTGCAACTAAGGGTCTGGAGGGTTGGCTACATGGCAGCAAAGTACATGACTTTACAGGATTGTATAATTTGATTATGAGGGAGCAGATCCTAAGTAATTGTCAGAACCAGCTCTTACACCAGCACCTGGTGGACTCTGATCTGACCTCTCCCCAAGAATTGGGAAAGAAGGCAGACAAGTGGGTCAGAACCGACACCCAGCTGATCCTCTCCCTGACCAACGACCCCGCCGCCGCCAGAGCCAACCTGCACGAAGGGATGAAAGAGGTAGCCGAGTGGATGACGATCAGCCGCCTGAAACTGAACTCGGACAAGACGGAGATCCTCATCCTGGGCTCCTCACCCTCCGCCTGGGACGACTCCTGGTGGCCTCCCGCCCTGGGCACCGCACCCAAACCGACAGACCATGCACGCAACCTGGGCTTCATCCTGGACTCCTCCCTCTCCATGACCAGGCAAGTTAACAACGTCTCCTCGGCGTGCTTCAACATCCTACGCATGCTACGGAAGATCTTCTGGTGGATCCCCACCGAGACCAGGAAGACCGTCACCCAGGCCCTCGTCACCAGCCGTCTGGACTACGGCAACGCCCTCTACGCCGGTACCACCGCCAAGCTCCAGAAGAGACTCCAGCGGATCCAGAACGCCTCAGCCAGACTCATCCTCGACATCCCACGAACCAGCCACATCTCCGGACATCTGAGAGACCTTCACTGGCTCCCCGTCAACAAAAGAATCACCTTCCGCCTCCTCACCCACGCACACAAAGCCCTACACGACCGAGGCCCGAGTTACCTCAACAGCCGAGTCAACTTCTACGCTCCCAAACGCCACCTCCGATCAGCCAACCACGCCCTCGCCGCCGTCCCCCGCATCCGAAGAGCGACTACAGGAGGAAGGTCCTTCTCCTACCTGGCCGCCAAGACCTGGAACTCCCGACCGACCGACCTGCGCCTGACCCAAGACCACCTCTCCTTCAGGAAGAAGCTGAAGACCTGGCTGTTCGGGCAGTAGCGGCACCCCCCCACCCCCCCCCCCAGCGCCTTGAGACCCTACGGGTATGTAGCGCGCTCTACAAGTGTCACTGATTGAGAACCAGGATTAGGCCTAAGAATCAGGACAGTAACCAGAAGAAGGAGTCTACCAAGCCTCAAGATAAGGGTGGGGATAAAAATAAAGAAAAGACTTCCCCAGGGCCCCAAAACTCCAAGAATGGGGGTGGGTCCCAAGACACTTCTTCAACTGAGAAAAAGCCTTATTGTTATGCCTGTAAACAGGTTGGGCATTACAAAACAGACAACTGTTGTCCCAAGAATAACAATAAAGAGAATATACCTCCAAAGCCAGCTCCACCACCTCCTGTTACTGTCAGCAGTAATCCCCCAGGAAGTGGGAGCACACCCAGTAATCTGGGTGGGTTTACTTTTGGAGCTCAGGTGGACCCTGGCCTATCCACATCCCCATCACCCAATGATCTTGTTTATGAGACTGGCATGGGGTTTGCCAACTTCTCTGATTGCCCAAATACCTTGAGCAAGTATAGACAAGAGCCCATCATCAATGGTTTGAAAGTTGAAGCTTTTAGAGACACAGGGGCTAGCATCACCATGGTGGCTGATGGTATAGTCCCCTCTAAGCAACTTTTACCTGGTGCCACATACCAGGTAACAAACATTGATGGCATCAAAACAAATCATCCCATGGCAGTAGTAAGTCTCAGCTGGGGAGGTGTCATTGGCCCAAAGAGAGTGGCAGTGTCATCAAACTTGCCTGTAGACTGCCTACTTGGTAATGATTTGGAAATCTCAGCCTGGGCTGAGGTTGAACAGGAAACCCATTCTAGAATGGTAAATTCCAATGGAAAGGTTAGTGGGGCTGTAATGGCTACAGCCCCAATTCAAGATGTCCTTCCTGAAAAGGTTGGTAGGGCTGAGCAACTCTCTGCCCCATCTGTAGCAAAAGCTCTTCCTGAACAGAATAGCAAAGCTGTTATGATAACAGCAGAAACCCAAACTGAGTCTCCTCCTGAAAAGGTTGGTGGGGCTGTGATGGCCACAGCCCAAACTCAAACTGATATGTGTGTTGTGAAGCCTGAAATGATGGATAACTCCACACAAACTGAGAGCATGGAGGAGGAAGAGAAATCTCCCCCTCACCAGACTTTAGGACAGGATCAGCCTCCTCAGGGAACTGATCTTACCCCTGATGAAGGAACTGCCCCAGAGGTGGTTGGGCCTAGCCTGACAGAACCTCTGATGTCAGTGGACCCTTCTCAGGTGGGACCCAGTCTGGAGCAGGTAACCTGCCCCTCTCTCCCTTGCCTTAGCCAGCCCAGGGCTGCAGAGGACAAGAAGGACAGTGAGACCCAGAGGGCCCCCTGTCAAATAAAGCACCCCCATCAACAGATTAGGGGCACCAAAACTAGTAGCCCTAGTGAGGTGAAAACTTTAAAAACTCCTGAGGGAGCCCCCTTAAAAACAGTTAGGGACCTCCCACAGAACGAGTCTGTTGGGCACAGCCAAACCTGGGACCCAAAGGGCCCAAACCTGAACTGTCCCCCCAGCAAGCCAAACAGAGGGACCCAGCCTCCAGCTTTAGGTAGCCAGAGGTTGACCCTGAGAGCACAGTGCAACTCAGTTAAAGAAAGAAAGGCACACATGGTGGAAGATAATTGGAGGAAGCTGAGCCCTAAATTAGTAGAGCCTCACTTCAGTACTCCATATCCAAACCAGCCTTTAACTTTGCATAAACACACCCAAGGTAGTGATTCCCTATGGTGGAGACCCTCTAATACCCCAAGGGTGAGGGACTGCTTAGTGGACCATGAGACAGGGGGTACCCATGCTAGTGCAGGTACTTCCTTATATGGCCACTCAGGCAATATAGGCTTACCTGGCCAAGGATAGCCTTATCTCCTTTCGTTTGGGGGGGGGGTTGTGTAGGAAGGTGGCTACCTGACTATGGTTACCCCAGATTTTTTGCCTGTGTTTAGCTGGTTTTTTGACTTAGTTGACCTGGTTCCCTGCTAATCAGGGCCCCAGGCCATCTGCTCTCTCTGTAAAATGGATTCCATGTACCCTAGGTACATACCACAATTGGAAATGGACTCCTTGTCAGCCCCTGTATAATGCACTATAGGTGCCCAGGGCATAGGGGCCACCAAGGCCTACCAGGGGCTGCAGCATATCTTTTTCCACCCCTGGCTGGTTCTTAAATTGACACAACTGGCTGATCACTCAGCTGGGGTAAGGTGGTGTAATCACCCCTTACTTAGGTATAGTATACCTATATCTAAACCTATATCTGGACACATATAAACCTGTGAGCCACTCCTATGGAAGGCCTCATCAATCCTGGAGGCAGAGTGCGTGGTTTAATGTGAGATGGAGCTCTAGCATGAGCTGAGCCTGTCTGCAGCTGTCGGGAACAACTCCCTAAGCTGTTTCAGGATAACGCCATACCATATACTCTTAAGTGCCTTATAATCCTCGCGGTTATATAGCAACTCTGGTTTGGCTTTATCAAAACATGTCGTGTAAGGTGTCATACGATTTGGAATACTATCCCCTTGCCAGTTCTGGCGACGGGGATAGCATTCCACCCCTCTAGAGGGGTAAGACATGTTACTTTACTTAAATGCGGTTAATTTCTAAAAGGACCTTAGATCCACAAAATGGATGCCTCTGCCACAGACAAGAGTCTGACCCCCTGAAGCTGACCGAAACTCAGCCAAATGGGGCCTGGACAAAGGGTTTCCTGTTGCAGGGAGGTGTTACACCCCCTCAGACAGGAGATAGTGGATTGTAGCAGGGAGGTTTGAAAGAAAGCAGACACTGCATGGGGAGCACAAGGCTGCCCCTTGCATAATCCGGCCAAACCGGTACTGGGGCACTCCAGCCCTCGTGCCAGGGTGGCCTGGATCAAAGGAAGGGGCTGTATCCACCCACTTCCTGGGTCCCACCCATAGGAGGGGACCTAGCAGGTAATCCAGCCCCCAAAATTAGTATAAGACTGGGAGCAGTGCCAATGCACTTCAGATCATCCGGAAATCACCTTTAAACTAAGAAGACGACTGGACTTCGACATTCTGATGAACAGAAGACTGAAGAGCATCTCCCTTGTGGCCTAGGAGGGGCCACCCTGTGAACACAGGCACTACCCAGCACCTCGACATCTGCTTTGCCGCCGCCTCCCGCCTGAGCCCGAGTGCAAAGCCTGACAAGACCCAGCTTCTCAGACTTCTCCCAGCCCGATCCACAGTCCCTGCAAAGAAGGGACCCGTGGAGGCACCGAGAGACGTGGGAGCGGACATCTTGAAAGACCCCCGAGACGCTGACTGCGCAGCACCCGAGGCACCCTCGACTCTGTGCTTTGGGGTTTGAGAAGCCCCACAATCGAGCAGCATTTGCATCAAAGATCAGCCCTCCAGCATCTCCACGATCTGCGTGGGGCCCTTTTGCTTTGTGCCACTCGACTCGCCATCCCGGCCGCTTGTCACGTGGTCAGCGGCCATCTTGGCAATGAAACCTACAATTTACACTGTGGGTCTGGTTGCTCCAGACCTGCCCTCGCTCCTGTAGAAAGGATTACCCGCTCTGACCTTGCTGGTCCGAGTAATAAGCCTTTTTTACTTTCCCCGTGGCTTGCATTAGCCAAGGCTTGTTTGCTTCAATCGAGTTGCCGACACCGCCATCAGCTAGAGCCTTTAAGGGACAGCTCGTGGTCGACTTCTGGACGTCCTTGACCTCTTCGTGTCCACGTGGCTGCAGAGAGAAGCAACACCTCATCACCTGTTTGCACCCGACTTTGCCTGGTTCCAATCTGGTTCCACGGTGGTCACTGGTCAGTGACTTTGAACACTGTCCCCTCTGCTTTCAGGTCTTCACCACTTCAGATCCACCCTTGGATCCACCGGACACTTCTCCTTCACATCGCCTGCAGCATCTTCAGCTTCAAGCGCCAAGAACCTGCGTGTCAAAACCCGACGCCACTTCGACCCTGTGCACCCGCTTCCTGTGGGTGAGGTAACTTTGCTCCGCCGGTGTTCCCACACTGGTACACATCTCTAGGGTCTGTGTCTTAAGTTTTGTTCCTCTAGGTTCAGCGGAAGTGTCCTTAAACTTTAACTTTACAACTTTTACGCACCATTGGTTAACATTGGGGCATGCGTGCGCTTTCTGCACTGCACCCGAATCCCGCGGGCTTTTCCCGACTTCAGCACTGCTTGTCCTGACTGCTCCCAGCGATTCCCTAGGCCCTAGGCCTAACCACTGTTCGATTGGTATCTCTTATACCACTTGTGTAGTATATGGTTTGAGTGGCCACCCGCCCTCATCCATAATTGTGCAACTTTGTATGTTTAAACTGTGCTTTTGATTTAACGCTTGTGCCCCTTTATTCATAAAGAATACTGGGGATTGTTTTTAGTAATAAACACATATATTTTTATAATATATACTTGTGTGGTATCCTTTCATTTGATATTACAGGATTGTATGTGGTAAAACAGCTCGCTTAACACGACCTCTTAAGTTAAGCCTTTAGGCTGCTTAGTCCATGCTACCCCTAGGATAGCTTGTCTAACAAGGTTGACTTACAACCTGACACCATAAGGGATTGTTTGGTCTGATAATAGGTGGTTCCAGAATTGGAAACATCACCTATCAGGCCAACTTCTCACAGGGTTGAGAATTACCTAGTTGGTATTTTTCTCCGTCATTCTTCATGTGAGAGTTGGACCTAGTACGAACTGGCAATTTTGTATAATCTTTCCTGTAATGTTTTTCTTAGTATATTCAATAAGCAAGCATTTCAATTCCTGTAACTGTCTGACTTCATCTATTCACTGAAAGGCGTATCTGTTTCTGAAGATACTGGGACTTTGGTAACTAATAGAAACTATTTGAATATCGTTTCACAAACTAACTTTAATACTAAAAGACGAAAGGGGGATATATGTGCAGTTTGAATAAAGAAGAGGGTGTGGTTGTTAACGAAAATAATGAGAGACGAGTGAGAGTTCTGAAAGATTGGAAGGATAAAAGGACAGTTCGATAACAGATTAAGGCTGAGGAGGAATTTAGGTGTTCAAATTCACATCCAGGGTTGAGAATGAAGCATGAGATAAAGGGTGAATTGTGTACAGTGCTTCATGAATCCACAGGAGTCAAATCAATAGAGGCTGTGGAAAAGAGTGAGTGTGAAAGGTGTTCTGTTTAGGCCTAGGTGGAATTTAGATAAGCCCGAGTAATCAGAGTAAATTCAGTAATTTCAGGTTTCTCTTTGATGCAGAATAACTCATAATTATGAAATTACCTCTGGTCACGTAATTAAGAGTAATTTGGGGATACAAAATCCAACAGTAAGAACACATTTTGCATGCAGAAGTGGGCGCTCATGCTCTCTGATCAGGTTCTGCTGCATTTAGCACTATTTCTTAGTTTAACTGGGCATTTTTGAGCTATCAAATAGCACTAAACTGAAATTGTGTCTTCTTGCGTAATTCACGCGTTATCTTGCATAATTCTTAGATAATTCTGCAAGATTACACAACTCAGAAGTGAGCTGCAGTGTTTGTACACCATGTCCCCTGCAGACAGAAAATACTCATTATCTTTTGTATGACATACTAAACAAAGAACACGCAATCCATTTTCATTGTTATGTTCTAAGGACCCAGGCAGTAATTCTGTCAGTTACTATTTAGTTTAGTGGGAGAAAGCACACTTTCTCACCTTTGTGTTCCTACACTATTTGGATGTTAGGTAAAGGGTATTTTGGTTTAATAATTCTGGCCATGGCTTTTCCCTGTATATATAATATATATTTTTAGGTGCCCACATTTTGTGTGTATCTTCTGTTCTCTGCCAGGTGAGTTTTTGCTCTATTAAAAAGTGAACTTGATTCAATAAAGAAAAAAATCTTCAAATTTCTCCCATCCATCAAGTTGGACTGATGCTTTTGGTATTACGCTATTTTTGCTCTCATTTAATGGTTCATGTAGAGGAGACCAGGGTTTAAGAACAGCTTTGACTCCCCACTGATAAAGGTGCTGAATGTTTCCTAATCTTTTTCCCATTCCTCTCCCTGTGATTTATTTTCTACTACCCCTGTCTCCCCCCTTCAGAAACAGATGTGAATAGCAACCTGCTGGAGGGTGAAGTACGTTGTGATCACCAATAGATGCCGCAGCATTAATGCTCAGCTCCTGTACAATCATTCAGCCTGGCAGTATTACAAATTAACTGGTGACGTGGTTCACTGAGTTGGCACACCTTTACATGTCCCTTGGTTAGATTTGCCTTGAGGGCGAAACCTCACTGGTGGCATTTTTGCTAACACAAAGCAAACCGATGAACATCTTGAAATCTGACAAACCCGTTCTGACTGGCACCACCGGCCTCAAGTCGAAAGCAATGGCTTTGCCTGCCTCTCACAGGGATGTATGACATTACAACACGATCAAAATGATCGCGGTACATCACAACGCAGCTTTTAGGGTGCTGGACTTAGGAATAGTATAATTTACTATTCCAACTCCAGCCTACGTACAGTAGGGAAGGTGTTGGTATAGTAACTCACACTATTCCTTAGTCTAGAGCGCCCTCCAATGCAAGTCGTGGTAACGACTTGCATTGTAAAAGCTGCGTTGTGAATGTATTGCGGTGTTTTGACCGCGTAGTAAAGGTTGTTTCCCCAAACAGGCGATTACCGTAGCTGTTCAGCCTGTAGGAGCCCCAGACTCCTCCTCCGTCTGACACCATCCTGCCCCAGGTAGAGAAGGGGACCCTGCCCAGTGCCTGGGCTTTGGCCTGCGGGGACCGGACCTCCTAGGTGAAACCTATGGCTTTGCCCACCTCTCATTGGGGATTGTTGGAAGTGTCCAGCCTGCATGAGCCCCAGACTCCTCCTCTGTCCAAAGCCACCCTGTCCTGAATCTACCCAGTGATTGGACCTTCACAGGAGTCTAATATATGCTCCACGCCCCGGAGGGATACGAGAGTCCTCCCCAGTATGCAGCCACCATGCCCTTGGTAGGGGCTGTCACCGCAGTGACAAAGTTGAGGCTTTCAGAACCCGGGGGAAGATACAAGTCAGAGTTAACTGCACCAACAGGCCCATCGGTCATCTAGTCAGCCAGCCACCGATCAGTCATCTGGTTGGCCAGCCACTGACGGAACATTTGGTCGGATAGCCCAGCAACCAGAGGGCTTGGGCTGAACTGGTGATCAGAGTACCCAAGAGGCAGCCAATGACGAGGCTAGCGCTCAAGAGGCTCCTTCCTAAAGCCACCCATTTATTGCCTCCAGGCAATTCCACTTGTGCCCGCTCCAGCTTTCTGACTATCCTGCTGACTGTAAAGGACCGTGTCCATATCCCTGCAGCCAGCAGTGCAGGGCAGGAGTGGGAGTCCCTGTGCAGCACTGCACGTGGTAGAGGTAGTATCCTATGGGCCCGCACTGTGTCCCACCTGCCAGCCTGGCATAGAGGGACTTCAGAGAGGCTTGGGCACCCACAGGTGGAGACGACAGCTTGGCTCGGCAGATAACTTTCAATGGATCCCAGCAAGGTAGCCACTCTGCAATTTATGGAAACCTGACCCAGTATAACGTAATAAAGGAATGATTTAGCACCAAATTCTATATGAACATGCAGTGCAATTAGGGCTCCGGTCTCCAAGCCAGTGGTCTAGACACTGGCACAGAAGTCAGTTATCCCAGGTCACCTCCATGTGGAGCAGACTCTAGGCTGATTTGCATTGGGCTGGGTCCAAACTAGGGTGGTGTGGTGAGCAAATTTGATGGATTAAACCCAGAGCTGTTACTGGGGGTGAATGCTTGATTTGTTCAGCATTCCGTTCATCATCTGTTCTTTTAGCTTGAATCTGGTGGCATAGCGAGCACAGGACACACACCTGGGCATCCCTCCCACTTAGGGTGACAAATGCACCAAAAAAAAGATGACGGATAAAATGCTGAACAAATCAAATATTCACCCCCAGTCACAGATCTGTGTTATATACATCATTTTTTTACAGGCCACATCATTCTAGTTTAGACCCAGCCATGTGCAAATCAGTCTTGACCCTGTGCCTCATGGGAACAGTCCAGCCCAAACTGCCAGGCCAGGTCCTCCTTGGACCAGAAACAAGAATCCTGGGACTGGCTTCGGGGTATCACCCCCTCATCAGTCAGGCTAGCTTGAATCTGGTGGGATAGCGAGCACGGGACCCAGCGGTATGAAATTGGGTTCAAGAGCGTGGCTCCGGCCCGTGGTGCTGCTAAAAAGTGTTTTTGTTTCACTTTTGCACGTTTTTCAAATCATTGTGACGCACCATGTGTCATATAACTGTGTGGGACTGTATTATCAGGTTTGCCAGGGTGGGCCTGAGGTGGACAGCGTGTCGCATCACATAAGGGTTCTCCCTCTGTGGGAGGGAGGTTAGATTAGCAATTGTCCCCTCATTGTTGATACCATAACAATAAGAGTGGGCCTAACACTGCTAGTAATAATTCCAAATGTGTTTATGACCAAAAGTACCTGATGTTCATGGTTTAAAGATTAAATATGTGTGTTTAATACAAATGTTTTTACATACATCACATTTGAAGTCTCTTTTGTGACGCTCAGTGTATTTATCACAACTGCCTGCTGTGCCTTTGCTTTACTCATTGCCTCTTGATTAAGCCGGATTGCCCAGTGCCAAGCTACTCAGGGTGGGCACAGGTTGTGCAGCGCCTGTAATCCCCCGCTTGTGACGGGAGCGGTAGGTTCTGCCTGGCTGGGGGCATCATAAGAGTAATAGCTATTTATGAACAGGTAGCTCAGTAGTGTCAGCTCTCGCTGCGGAGAACAGTCAATCATTTGGAGGTCATAGGTTTGAATCCTGGGAGGGCTGACTCCACCTTTCATCCCTCTGAGGTCAATATATATAATGCGTTCAGTTTTGGGCTTTCATTTGACCAGGTGTCACTGGGAAACAGCTTCATCCACTTACGAAGTCACTGCATTCTGGAGATGTAGCCGGCCTATTCTGAAGGGTGCGAGGGTGAAAAGCATCATGTAAGGGAGTCATGTTCCGGAGTAGCTTCTTACTCGCCGAAAAAGCGCTTCGACCCCTCGTCAGGGGTAGTAATCGCTATATAAATGAAATTACAATGCAATACAATGTGTGAACCATCACACACGTGGTGCTGTCACTGCCCAGTGACTTCCTCGTGTCTGACACACAGTGAACCAAGCTTGAGACGTGCTGAAAAGGCGCTCTTTGTTCAAATGCACAACGGGGATAAACTGGAGTCTGCAGGTTTTAATATTTGCAAAATCAAACTAAACAGAGCCGTGTGCGGCATGGCGAATTTGTTCTGACGAACTCCAATGCTTGTTTACAATGCTGTGCGGACATCAGGGTGGGTGTGTTTGCTTGCCCTAATAGTGAGTGCGTGTGTGTGTTTGCTTGCGCCTGTGGAGGAGGAGGAGAGAGAGGTGCGTGTGTGTTTTGTGTGTCTGCGTGTGTGAGTGCGTCATGTCCGAGCTGCCCCGCTGCCTCGGTACTTGTGAGGCCTCGGGTGCCCCCTCGGCTTGTCCTGGACTTGTACCCCGGAGCGCTTTGCATTCTGGGCTATTTTAAGGCAGGTTAGACCCTGTCACGCCGCTGAGAGGGCTCCTTTCCGTGACGTATCTCGTTACAATGCTTTATTTACTAGTGATACACCGTCTCCCACAGTGTCACACGTCAGGCCTGCAATGTGTGACAAGCTCACTGGACACATGCAAAGGTCACACATGAGTCAGCGGCTGCACGTGACTTCATGCGCCTGACCTCGGCCTAGCGATGTGGAGCTGCTGCCAAGGCTTCAAGGCGAGCGAATACAGACGGAACCCTGCCTGGGCCCTCAGGAGTGTCAGGATTAGAAAGTATTGTTTATATTACTGGCTGTGTCACTGCCCAATGTCGCAGCCACGTCACAGCCCTGTCACATACCTCTGTCTATGCCAATGTCTTCTGAGAGTGCGCAGGTGACTGCAGTAGAGCCTGTCACTGCCCCCTGTCACTGCCACGCCAGAGGCCCTGTCACTGCCCCCTGTCACGGCCACGTCAGAGGCCCTGTAACTGCCCCCTGTCACTGCCACGCCAGAGGCCCTGTCACTGCCCCCTGTCACGGCCACGCCGGAGGCCCTGTCACTGCCCCCTGTCACGGCCACGTCAGAGGCCCTGTAACTGCCCCCTGTCACTGCCACGCCAGAGGCCCTGTCACTACCCCCTGTCACGGCCACGCCAGAGGCCCTGTCACTGCCAATGTCATGGCCACGCCAGAGGCCCTGTCACTGCCCCCTGTAGGCCCTGTCACTGCCCCCTGTCACTGCCACGTCAGAGGCCCTGTCACGGCCACGTCAGAGGCCCTGTAACTGCCCCTGTCACTGCCACGCCAGAGGCCCTGTCACTGCACCCTGTCACTGCCATGCCAGAGGCCCTGTCACTGCCCCCTGTCACTGCCACCTATCACTGTCTAATGTCACGTCGACATCAGAGGCCCTGTCACTGCCCCCTGTTACTGCCACGTCAGAGGCCCTGTCACTGCCCCCTGTCACTGCCACGTCAGAGGCCCTGTCACTGCCCCCTGTCACCGCCATGTCAGAGGCCCTGTCACTGCCCCCTGTCACTGCCACGCCAGAGGCCCTGTCACTGCCCCCTGTCACGGCCACGTCAGAGGCCCTGTAACTGCCCCCTGTCACTGCCACGCCAGAGGCCCTGTCACTGCCCCCTGTCACGGCCACGCCAGAGGCCCTGTCACTGCCCCCTGTCACGGCCACGTCAGAGGCCCTGTAACTGCCCCCTGTCACTGCCACGCCAGAGGCCCTGTCACTACCCCCTGTCACGGCCACGCCAGAGGCCCTGTCACTGCCAATGTCATGGCCACGCCAGAGGCCCTGTCACTGCCCCCTGTAGGCCCTGTCACTGCCCCCTGTCACTGCCACGTCAGAGGCCCTGTCACGGCCACGTCAGAGGCCCTGTAACTGCCCCTGTCACTGCCACGCCAGAGGCCCTGTCACTGCACCCTGTCACTGCCATGCCAGAGGCCCTGTCACTGCCCCCTGTCACTGCCACCTATCACTGTCTAATGTCACGTCGACATCAGAGGCCCTGTCACTGCCCCCTGTTACTGCCACGTCAGAGGCCCTGTCACTGCCCCCTGTCACTGCCACGTCAGAGGCCCTGTCACTGCCCCCTGTCACCGCCATGTCAGAGGCCCTGTCACTGCCCCCTGTCACGACCACGTCAGAGGCCCTGTCACTGCCCCCTCAGAGGCCCTGTCACTGCCCCCTGTCACGGCCACGCCAGAGGCCCTGTCACTGCCCCCTGTCACGGCCACGCCAGAGCCCCTGTCACTGCCCCCTGTCACTGCCACGTCAGAGGCCCTGTCACTGCCCCCTGTCACTTCCATGCCCATGGCCCTGTCACTGCCCCCTATCACTGCCACGTGAGAGGCCCTGTCACTGCCACGTCAGAGACCCTGTCACTGCCCCCTGTCACTGCCACGTCAGAGGCCCTGTCACTGCCCCCTGTCACTGCCACGTCAGAGGCCCTGTCACTGCCCCCTGTCACGGCCACGTCAGAGGCCCTGTCACTGCCCCCTGTCACGGCCACGCCAGAGGCCCTGTCACTGCCCCCTGTCACGGCCACGCCAGAGGCCCTGTCACTGCCCCCTGTCACTGCCACGTCAGAGGCCCTGTCACTTCCATGCCCGAGGCCCTGTCACTGCCCCCCTGTCACTGCCACGTCAGGGGCCCTGTCACTGCCCCCTGTCACTGCCACGTCAGAGGCCCTGTCACTGCCCCCTGTCACTGCCACCTATCACTGTCTAATGTCACGTCGACGTCAGAGGCCCTGTCACTGCCCCCTGTTACTGCCACGTCAGAGGCCCTGTCACTGCCCCCTGTTACTGCCACCTATCACTGTCTAATGTCACGTCGACATCAGAGGCCCTGTCACTGCCCCCTGTTACTGCCACGTCAGAGGCCCTGTCACTGCCCCCTGTCACTGCCACCTATCACTGTCTAATGTCACGTCGACGTCAGAGGCCCTGTCACTGCCCCCTGTTACTGCCACGTCAGAGGCCCTGTCACTGCCCCCTGTTACTGCCACCTATCACTGTCTAATGTCACGTCGACATCAGAGGCCCTGTCACTGCCCCCTTTTACTGCCACGTCAGAGGCCCTGTCACTGCCCCCTGTCACTGCCACCTATCACTGTCTAATGTCACGTCGACGTCAGAGGCCCTGTCACTGCCCCCTGTTACTGCCACGTCAGAGGCCCTGTCACTGCCCCCTGTTACTGCCACGTCAGAGACCATGTCACTGCCCCCTGTCATTGCCCCCTGTCACGGCCACTTCAGAGGCCCTGTCACTGCCAATGTCACGGCCACGCCAGAGGCCCTGTCACTGCCCCCTGTTTCTGCCATGTCAGAGGCCCTGTCACTGCCCCCTGTTACTGCCACGTCAGAGACCCTGTCACTGCCCCCTGTCATTGCCCCCTGTCACTGCCACCTATCACTGTCTAATGTCACGTCGACGTCAGAGGCCCTGTCACTGCCCCCTGTTACTGCCACGTCAGAGACCCTGTCACTGCCCCTTTCACTGCCACGTCAGAGGGCCTGTCACTGCCCCCTGTCACTGCCACGCCAGAGGCCCTGTCACTGCCCCCTGTCACGGCCACGCCAGAGGCCCTGTCACTGCCCCCTGTCACGGCCACATCAGAGGCCCTGTAACTGCCCCCTGTCACTGCCACGCCAGAGGCCCTGTCACTACCCCCTGTCACGGCCACGCCAGAGGCCCTGTCACTGCCAATGTCATGGCCACGCCAGAGGCCCTGTCACTGCCCCCTGTAGGCCCTGTCACTGCCCCCTGTCATTGCCACGTCAGAGGCCCTGTCACGGCCACGTCAGAGGCCCTGTAACTGCCCCTGTCACTGCCACGCCAGAGGCCCTGTCACTGCACCCTGTCACTGCCATGCCAGAGGCCCTGTCACTGCCCCCTGTCACTGCCACCTATCACTGTCTAATGTCACGTCGACATCAGAGGCCCTGTCACTGCCCCCTGTTACTGCCACGTCAGAGGCCCTGTCACTGCCCCCTGTCACTGCCACGTCAGAGGCCCTGTCACTGCCCCCTGTCACCGCCATGTCAGAGGCCCTGTCACTGCCCCCTGTCACGACCACGTCAGAGGCCCTGTCACTGCCCCCTCAGAGGCCCTGTCACTGCCCCCTGTCACGGCCACGCCAGAGGCCCTGTCACTGCCCCCTGTCACGGCCACGCCAGAGCCCCTGTCACTGCCCCCTGTCACTGCCACGTCAGAGGCCCTGTCACTGCCCCCTGTCACTTCCATGCCCATGGCCCTGTCACTGCCCCCTGTCACTGCCACGTGAGAGGCCCTGTCACTGCCACGTCAGAGACCCTGTCACTGCCCCCTGTCACTGCCACATCAGAGGCCCTGTCACTGCCCCCTGTCACTGCCACGTCAGAGGCCCTGTCACTGCCCCCTGTCACGGCCACGTCAGAGGCCCTGTCACTGCCCCCTGTCACGGCCACGCCAGAGGCCCTGTCACTGCCCCTTGTCACGGCCACGCCAGAGGCCCTGTCACTGCCCCCTGTCACTGCCACGTCAGAGGCCCTGTCACTTCCATGCCCGAGGCCCTGTCACTGCCCCCCTGTCACTGCCACGTCAGGGGCCCTGTCACTGCCCCCTGTCACTGCCACGTCAGAGGCCCTGTCACTGCCCCCTGTCACTGCCACCTATCACTGTCTAATGTCACGTCGACGTCAGAGGCCCTGTCACTGCCCCCTGTTACTGCCACGTCAGAGGCCCTGTCACTGCCCCCTGTTACTGCCACCTATCACTGTCTAATGTCACGTCGACATCAGAGGCCCTGTCACTGCCCCCTGTTACTGCCACGTCAGAGGCCCTGTCACTGCCCCCTGTCACTGCCACCTATCACTGTCTAATGTCACGTCGACGTCAGAGGCCCTGTCACTGCCCCCTGTTACTGCCACGTCAGAGGCCCTGTCACTGCCCCCTGTTACTGCCACCTATCACTGTCTAATGTCACGTCGACATCAGAGGCCCTGTCACTGCCCCCTTTTACTGCCACGTCAGAGGCCCTGTCACTGCCCCCTGTCACTGCCACCTATCACTGTCTAATGTCACGTCGACGTCAGAGGCCCTGTCACTGCCCCCTGTTACTGCCACGTCAGAGGCCCTGTCACTGCCCCCTGTTACTGCCACGTCAGAGACCATGTCACTGCCCCCTGTCATTGCCCCTGTCACGGCCACTTCAGAGGCCCTGTCACTGCCAATGTCACGGCCACGCCAGAGGCCCTGTCACTGCCCCCTGTTTCTGCCATGTCAGAGGCCCTGTCACTGCCCCCTGTTACTGCCACGTCAGAGACCCTGTCACTGCCCCCTGTCATTGCCCCCTGTCACTGCCACCTATCACTGTCTAATGTCACGTCGACGTCAGAGGCCCTGTCACTGCCCCCTGTTACTGCCACGTCAGAGACCCTGCCACTGCCCCTTTCACTGCCACGTCAGAGGGCCTGTCACTGCCCCCTGTCACTGCCTAATGCCATGCGAGAGGCCCTGTCACTGCCCCCTCTTACTGCGTAATGTCACTGCCACCTCAGAGGCCCTGTCATTGCCTAATTTCACAGCCACGTCAGAGGCCCTGTCACTGCCCCCTGTCACTTCCATGCCTGAGGCCCTGTCACTGGCCCCTCTCACCACCTATTTTAACGGCCTGGTCAGAGGACCTGTCACTGCCCCCTGTCACTGCCCCTGTCGCTGCCCCCAGTCACTGCACAATATCACAGGCTAGGGCGACCAGAATTTTAAATCCAAAAACCGGGACATTTTACGAAAATAGTGTGAGAAGTTGGCCTGGTATATGATGTTCACTATTCTAGTGAGTACCTTGCACCAGTCCAAACAACCCTTATGGTGATGGTTGTAAAGTCAACCTTATAGATCAGCTATCCTAGTGGTAGCATGGACAAAAGCAGTCTTAGGCTAAACTCAAGAGGGCATGTGAAGCCAGCTGTTTTACCATATGCAAACCTTTTAATACCAAATGAAAGGACACCACACAGGTTATATATTCAAAATATATATGTATTTATTTCTAAACAAGCACAAGCGTATAACAAGGAACTTAATATAACATACAATAAGTTGCACAATATGGATAGGCCCTGGTGGCCCATTAAACCATATACTAAAATAGTGGTATAAGTACCACGTCACGAACAATGGTAAGGCCTAGGCCTTGGGAATCGCTGGGGCTACACTGGACTAACAGTAGTTAGGGAGCAGGAGGCCCACAGGATGAGGGTGCAGTGTCTAAATGCACACGTGTGCACCTATAAAAGTCAATGGGTGCGTAAAGTTAGAAAGTTAAAGAGTTAGGAGTCTTCCAACTGGACTAGAACTAAACCACTTAAAACTAGGATACTAGGAGAGTAAACCTACACAGGAGCACCGCAGTACTCGCGTTACCTCACCCACAGGAAGCGGGTGCATAGGTGTCAAAGTGTGTCGGGTTTCGTCGTGGAGTTCTATGGAGCCTTGGGGAAAAGATGCTGCAGGCGACCAGGAGAGAAGAGTCCGGTTGGATCCAAGGGTGGATCGAAGATGTAGAGTACCTGAAAGCAGAGGGGACAGAGTCTGGGTCACTAGCCAGTGACCAGGAAGGAACCAGGTAGGAACCAGGCGATGTCGGGTTGCGATCAGGTGATGTCGTGAAGCTTATCTACGCTGTCACGTGGACCAGGAGGTATCGACAATGACCAGGAGCTAGGCACGGACTGTCCCACAAAGGTTCTCTCTGATGGCGGTGTCGGTTCTCGATTCAGAGTCAACAGGCCTTGGCAAATGCAACCCACGGAGGAATCGAAGACGGCTTCTTACTCAGGCCAGCAAGGACTGAGGGGCTTCTCCTTCACAGGGAAGCAAGGGCCAGTCTGGAGCAACCAGACCAGTGGTGTAGATTGTAGATTTCGTTGTCACAGAGGCCACTAGCGAACGGGCAAGTGACCAGACAGATGCATCGAGCAGGAAAATGCCCCACGCAGCACTCGGTGAGTGTGGAGAGATGATCTTCAGTGTGCTTAGTGCTCGGGGCTATGGCTTCTCAATCCCCAATGCACAACTTCGAGGGTGCCTCAGAAGTTGCACGGAAAGCAATTCCCTGGCTTTCCAAGATGGCCGGTCCCACGTCTCGCGTCGTCTCCACGGGTCTCAGCTTTGCTGTGGCTGTGGATTGGGTCGAAGGAAGTCTGGAAGTCCAGGTCTTGTCAGGCTCTGTGTTCAAGCTCCGGCGGGAGCAACGACAAAGCAAACCATTGAGCGCTTGATGGTGCCTTCTTACACAGAGTGGTCACTCCTTGACCACAAGGGAGATTCTTCAGTCTTCTACATCAAGTAGGATGTCAAAGGGTCCAGAGTTTCATATCAGAGTTTCAGTCAGGATGATCTAAAGTCTAAGGCCACAGCTCCTACCTATATACCAAATCTAGGGGCTGGATTACCTGCTAGGTCCCTCCTATGGGTGGGACCCAGGAAGGGGTGGTTACACCCCTTTCCCTTTGTCCAGTTTCCCGCCAGAGCTGGGGCTGGAGTGCCCCAGCACCGGTTTGAACTGGCCTATGCAGGGGATACCTTGTGTGGCCCAGGCAGTGTCTCATTTCATTCAACCCTCCCTGCCCCAATCCACTATCTACTGTCTGGGGTGGTGCTAGCACCTCCCTGTGACAGGAAACCTATTGTCCAAACCTCCCTCGCTGGAAGGACTCCCAGCAGCAGGAGGTCAGACTTGTGTCTGTGGCAGCAACATCCATTTTGTGATGCTGAGGCTCTGGTTAACCTTAACCGGGATTAATGGAAGTAACATGTCTTTTCCCTCTAGAAGGGTGGAATGCTACCCCCGTCACCAGAACTGGTGAGGGGGTAGTATTCCAAAGCATATGACACCTTACACAACATGTTTTGATAAAGCCAAACCAAAGTTAGCAATAACCGCGAGGATTATAATGCACTTAAGAGTATATTCATTCATAATAACTTTATTCGACAATTTAAGTCATAAAAGTATACATAAAATACACAATTTTAGATTAAAAATCCATAAAAACATATACATAAATATTAAAAGGTATTAAACTACATTGGACTATTGCCGAATATATTCTTACATTAGTTCATAAATCCTAAAAACAAACTCATCAGTGTGCATTTGGTCCAGGGGAGTATTACAGAAAAGTTCATAAAACAGCCCTCAAAATATTGCAAGTATAAATCAACTGAAATTCATATGCCTCCCGCTATTTGTTTTGCACGAATTACCCAGGCCCATTTCAGAAATTTAGCCATAGCGACAGCAATTAAAGGCATCGGGTCAGTGCATAAGATTCTTAGCGCCTCTTGATGTCTATGCATACCAAACAATTTGCATATAGGTTTTATCCACATCGATCTGGGTGCCGAATACAAAGGACAAAAAAAAGAAAGTGACTTAATGACTCTTGTTCCTCCCCACACTTAGGGCATCTGTCGTTACCGTTTTCTCCTGCCCATTTAGCTGTAAAAGATCTTACAGGAAGGGTACCTACTCTTAGTTGGAAATAGAGCTTTCGGACAGAACCTTCCAGGTCTTCGACGGCATCTCCGTATCATCTAGTAGGCCTCTGGGGTGTGGAGTCCCGCAGGGCTCATCCTTGAGCCCCACGCACTTCAACGCATACATGAGGCCGCTGGCTGGGATTGTTCGTCCGCATGGTGTTAATATCATCTCCTATGCGGACGACACCCAGCTGGTGGTCTCCCTTGCACCGAAGAGCGGCCTTCTTTCACCACCCAATCTAGCGGCATGCCTGGAGGATGTAAAAAGCTGGATGACGAGCTCGTGTCTGAAACTCAACAACGATAAAACCGAGCTCATGCTCCTGGGCCCGGCGGCCCCCTCTGCTTTGGAGCTGATATGGCCCACAAGCATGGGTGCTGCCCCACCCCCGAGGGATAACATCAAAAGTCTGGGAGTATGGCTCGATAAATCGTTGAGCCTTAACACACAGGCCACCAAGGTGTCGGCTACCTGTTTCGGCCTCCTCAGGGTGATTAAAAAAATTCTCCCCCTTCTTCCACCCGAGGCCAGACAAATAATTATACAGGGCCTTGTCCAATCCCGTCTGGATTTTAATAATGCACTATATCTTGGGGCACCAGACTATACTCTACAAAAAATGGCCTAAGAACCTTACACTGGCTACCTGTCAGGGATAGAGTGAAGTTTAAGGCTCTATGCATTGCCCATCAGACTTTCTGGAAAATGGGCCCAGAAATCAACCGTGCCTTGATCTCTCCTTATCTGCCCAACAAGGCACTCCGTTCCTCAACTGCTTCACTAGCCAAAATTCCCAGAATCTTTAGAGCCAGAGCAGGAGGACGCTCATTCTCGTATAATGTGTCTAAACTCTGGAATACCCTCCCTCTAAAGATGCGAGACAACCCCAATCTAACCAGCTTCCGGAAACAACTTAAAACTTTCCTCTTTAGCAATTAGTAACCTTTTGAGGGTACCTTCTGTTCAGTGTCAGCGCCTGGACGCCTCAGGGCAATTGTTGCGCTTTATAAATATTATTTTCATTTCATTTCATTTCTTACGGTCCTGCTGTTTTCCGATAGTGTCCCAATATGGTTCCAGCTTCGGTCGGGCTTTTATTTCCAGAAATCGGCTAGTTAAGTGCGGGGAGAGTCCCTTTGTCCTTGCATCTGTAAGCACCATCTCCCAATACTTTTCTTTTGCAATTTTTTTGGAGGGGAATATAGTGTTTTCTGGGTCGTCCCAGAGTTCCCTCATTCCCATTTTGAAAAGTAAAGACCGAATGGCCTTCAGCCAAGGAATTTTCTGGCATGAATCCATGATCATTATTTCCCTCAGCCCATGGGCATAATGCCGTAGTTCTTCAGTGGACCATAGACGGCGCCAGTACAGTAATGGCCGTAGGAAGGCAAGATCTTGCACCGTCTTTTTTCCAAGATCCCACATTAGTGGTGTTATCGGGGTACTTATGGGAACGCTTGTAGCTTTCCGCAGAAATTCATTTTCTGCCAGCGTCAGCTTTCTTAAGTCCTGGAACCCCCAGAGTTCAGCACCATAAAGTGCCGAACTTACCACCTTCATCCCGTATATTTCCAACAGTGGGCTAATGGGCTCCAACAGTGGGCTAATGGGCTAAGCAAGGGGTGATTACACGACCTTGCCCCCGCTGAGTGATCAGCCAGTTGTGTCAGTTTGGATGGCCAGCCAGGGGTGGCAAAAGATATGCTGCAGCCCCTGGTAGGCCTTGGATGCACCTATGCCCTGGCTACCTATAGTACACTATACAGGGACTCATAAGGTGACCCAATATCCAATTAGTTATGTACCTAAGGTACATGGAGTCCATTTTACAGAGAGAGCAGATAGCCTGGGGCCCTGATTAGCAGGATCCCAGGCCAACTAAGTCAAAAACCAGCTAAACACAAGGCGAAAAATCTGGGGTAACCATAGTCAGGTATCCACCTTCCTACAAATAGAAGAAGGACTACCGTTTTATTTGAAGCGAGCACAAAGAATGACAGCGCTCCTCAGCAGAGAATTACAGAAGAGGCAGCTAGAACATTCATAAAATGCAATTTTTAAACCCAAAAGCTTGCCTGTTAATTAGATTGCTTCTTGAAACACCTGCTAACTATCCCTGCTCTGCAAAACATTAACCCCCCCTGAACTCCCCCAGTTTTCAGTCACCCCTCTCTAAAAACTGGGACAGGGGCTACATTTCCTGAAATTGGCCCGGACAGCAGGTGAAAAACAGGAGCCGTCTGGGCAAATCCGGGACACCTGGTCACCCTATCACAGGCACGACAGAGCCCCGTCACAGGCCTCTGTACATGCACCGTCACAGGCTCCTGTCCCTTCTGAATCACTGCCTCAGCTTCCTGCTGGTACCCACTGACCTCGACCCTGCCCTCCTGGCGGCTGCTTGCGAAAGCGCCCTGTCAGCGCTTCTTGTACAGTTTCTCTGTCACTCTCTTAGCACCACCGTCACTGCCCTGCCCTCCTTACAGCTACTTCGGAATGAGCTCTTCAGAGCCCCTTGAGCCCATTCCCTGTCACTCCCCTAGCGCCACTGTCACAGGCTCTGTCCTTGGCGCTAGATTCCTGCGAAAGAGCCCTGTTAGTGCCCCCTGTGCCCATTCTCTGTCACTCCTAGCGCCACTGCCACATGCTAGATTCCTGCGAAAGCGCCCTGTCAGTGCTTCGTGTACACTTTCCCTGTCACTCTCTTAACACCAGCGTCACTGCCCTGCCCTCCTTACAGCTGCTTGGGAAAGAGCCCCGTCAGTGCCCTCAGCGCCTATTCTCTGTCACTCCCCTAGCGCCTCTGTCTCATCCTCTGTCCTTGGCGCTAGATTTTTGTGCAAGCCTCCTGTGGCGCCCTGGCCTGGCTGTGTTTCACAACCTGTCTGCCCGCCCTCGCCCTCCCGGTGTTGCAAGCCTCCTGAGCCCTTCTCTCAGCGGTGCCAGGGGCTGTCAGTCTCGGGGTCACCAGTGCCAGGTCTTGTTGTGTCTCTAAAGTGAGGGGCGCGTGCAGCGCTGCGCGTGGCACACAGCGCCTCACACTGCCCGCAGCGCTGTAATAGGTGACTGATTGCTGCCTCTGAGCGCTGCCCGAGTCCGTCCTCGCAGGAGGGGCCCAGGCTCCCCAGGGCTCTCCCTCGGATCTGGAATCAGGGCCCCCGCTCAGGTAAGGAGGCGGCCGTCACTCCGGGTCAGTCAAGGAGACCTTCAGAGGTCACTGGATGCTGCGTGTGCCAGTGAAAAACGGCGCTGCCCATCTGCTCCACTGCTGTCCTCCTCTGCTCTTGTCACTCTGCTCTCTCTCTGGCACACTAGCTGCTATGTTTTCCGCACCCTCTGCTGAGGTCTCTCTCTCTCGCTTCCGCCTCTGCTGTGGTCTCTCTCTCTCTCTACCACCTCTCCTGTGGTCTCTCTCTCTCGCTTCTGCTGTGGTCTCTCTCTCTCTCTCTACCGCCTCTGCTGTGGTCTCTCTCTCGCTACCGCCTCTGCTGTGGTCTCTCTCTCGCTACCGCCTCTGCTGTGGTCTCTCTCTTTCTCCGGCCTCTGCTGTGATTTCTCGCTCTCTACCGCGTCTGCTGTGGTCTCTCTCTACCGCCTCTGCTGTGGTCTCTCTCTACCGCCTCTGCTGTGATCTCTCTCTCTCTTCCGCCTCTGCTGTGATCTCTCTCTCTCTTCCGCCTCTGCTGTGGCCTCTCTCTCGCTACCGCCTCTGCTGTGGTCTCTCTCTTTCTCCGGCCTCTGCTGTGGTCTCTCACTCTCTTCTGCCTCTGCTCTGGTCTCTCTCTCTCTCTTCCGCCTCTGCTGTGGCCTCTCTCTCGCTACCGCCTCTGCTGTGGTCTCTCTCTTTCTCCGGCCTCTGCTGTGGTTTCTTGCTCTCTACCGCCTCTGCTGTGGTCTCTCTCTACCGCCTCTGCTGTGGTCTCTCTCTCTCTCTCTCTCTCTCTCTACTGCCTCTGCTGGGGTCTCTCTCTACTGCCTCTGCTGTGGTCGCTCTCTTTCTCCGGCCTCTGCTGTGGTTTCTCGCTCTCTACCGCCTCTGCTGTGGTGTCTCTCTCTCTCTCTCTCTCTCTACTGCCTCTGCTGGGGTCTCTCTCTACTGCCTCTGCTGTGGTCGCTCTCTTTCTCCGGCCTCTGCTGTGGTTTCTTGCTCTCTACCGCCTCTGCTGTGGTCTCTCTCTACCGCCTCTGCTGTGGTCTCTCTCTCTCTCTCTCTCTCTCTCTACTGCCTCTGCTGGGGTCTCTCTCTACTGCCTCTGCTGTGGTCGCTCTCTTTCTCCGGCCTCTGCTGTGGTTTCTCGCTCTCTACCGCCTCTGCTGTGGTGTCTCTCTACCGCCTCTGCTGTGGTCTCTCTCTCTCTCTCTCTCTCTCTTCCGCCTCTGCTGTGGTCTCTCTCTCTCGCTACCGCCTCTGCTGTGGTCTCTCGCTCTCTACCGCCTCTGCTGTGGTCTCTCTCTCGCTACCGCCTCTGCTGTGGTCTCTCTCTCGCTACCGCCTCTGCTGTGGTCTCTCTCTCGCTACTGCCTCTGCTGTGGTCTCTCGCTCTCTACCGCCTCTGCTGTGGTCTCTCTCTCTCTAATGCCTCTGCTGTGGTCTCTCTCTCTCTACCGCCTCTGCTGTGGTCTCTCTCTCGCTACCGCCTCTGCTGTGGTCTCTCTCTCGCTACCGCCTCTGCTGTGGTCTCTCTCTCGCTACTGCCTCTGCTGTGGTCTCTCTCTCGCTACTGCCTCTGCTGTGGTCTCTCGCTCTCTACCTCCTCTGCTGTGGTCTCTCTCTCTCTACCGCCTCTGCTGTGGTCTCTCTCTCTCTACCGCCTCTGCTGTGGTCTCTCTCTCGCTACCGCCTCTGCTGTGGTCTCTCTCTCGCTACCGCCTCTGCTGTGGTCTCTCTCTCGCTACCGCCTCTGCTGTGGTCTCTCTCTCGCTACCGCCTCTGCTGTGGTCTCTCTCTCTCTCGCTACCGCCTCTGCTGTGGTCTCCCTCTCTCTACTGCCTCTGCTGTGGTCTCTCTCTCGGTACCGCCTCTGCTGTGGTCTCTCTCTCTCTCGCTACCGCCTCTGCTGTGGTCTCCCTCTCTCTACTGCCTCTGCTGTGGTCTCTCTCTCGCTACCGCCTCTGCTGTGGTCTCTCTCTCTCTAATGCCTCTGCTGTGGTCTCTCTCTCTCTCTTCCGCCTCTGCTGTGGTCTCTCTCTCTCTACTGCCTGTGCTGTGGTCTCTCTCTACCACCTCTGCTGTGGTCTCTCTCTCGCTACCGCCTCTGCTGTGGTCTCTCTCTCGCTACCGCCTCTGCTGTGGTCTCTCTCTACCACCTCTGCTGTGGTCTCTCTCTACCACCTCTGCTGCGGTCTCTCTCTCTCTCTCTCTACCGCCTCTGCTGTGGTCTCTCTCTCTCTACTGCCTCTGCTGTGGTCTCTATCTCTCTACCGCCTCTGCTGTGGTCTCTCTCTACCACCTCTGCTGTGGTCTCTCTCTACCACCTCTGCTGTGGTCTCTCTCTCTCTACTGCCTCTGCTGTGGTCTCTCTCTCGCTACCGCCTCTGCTGTGGTCTCTCTCTCTCTAATGCCTCTGCTGTGATCTCTCTCTCTCTTCCGCCTCTGCTGTGATCTCTCTCTCTCTTCCGCCTCTGCTGTGGCCTCTCTCTCGCTACCGCCTCTGCTGTGGTCTCTCTCTTTCTCCGGCCTCTGCTGTGGTCTCTCGCTCTCTACTGCCTCTGCTCTGGTCTCTCTCTCTCTCTACTGCCTCTGCTGTGGTCGCTCTCTTTCTCCGGCCTCTGCTGTGGTTTCTCGCTCTCTACCGCCTCTGCTGTGGTGTCTCTCTACCGCCTCTGCTGTGGTCTCTCTCTCTCTCTCTCTCTCTCTCTTCCGCCTCTGCTGTGGTCTCTCTCTCTCGCTACCGCCTCTGCTGTGGTCTCTCGCTCTCTACCGCCTCTGCTGTGGTCTCTCTCTCGCTACCGCCTCTGCTGTGGTCTCTCTCTCGCTACCGCCTCTGCTGTGGTCTCTCTCTCGCTACTGCCTCTGCTGTGGTCTCTCACTCTCTACCGCCTCTGCTGTGGTCTCTCTCTCTCTAATGCCTCTGCTGTGGTCTCTCTCTCTCTACCGCCTCTGCTGTGGTCTCTCTCTCGCTACCGCCTCTGCTGTGGTCTCTCTCTCGCTACCGCCTCTGCTGTGGTCTCTCTCTCGCTACTGCCTCTGCTGTGGTCTCTCTCTCGCTACTGCCTCTGCTGTGGTCTCTCGCTCTCTACCTCCTCTGCTGTGGTCTCTCTCTCTCTACCGCCTCTGCTGTGGTCTCTCTCTCTCTACCGCCTCTGCTGTGGTCTCTCTCTCGCTACCGCCTCTGCTGTGGTCTCTCTCTCGCTACCGCCTCTGCTGTGGTCTCTCTCTCGCTACCGCCTCTGCTGTGGTCTCTCTCTCGCTACCGCCTCTGCTGTGGTCTCTCTCTCTCTCGCTACCGCCTCTGCTGTGGTCTCCCTCTCTCTACTGCCTCTGCTGTGGTCTCTCTCTCGCTACCGCCTCTGCTGTGGTCTCTCTCTCTCTCGCTACCGCCTCTGCTGTGGTCTCCCTCTCTCTACTGCCTCTGCTGTGGTCTCTCTCTCTCTAATGCCTCTGCTGTGGTCTCTCTCTCTCTCTTCCGCCTCTGCTGTGGTCTCTCTCTCTCTACTGCCTGTGCTGTGGTCTCTCTCTACCACTTCTGCTGTGGTCTCTCTCTCGCTACCGCCTCTGCTGTGGTCTCTCTCTCGCTACCGCCTCTGCTGTGGTCTCTCTCTACCACCTCTGCTGTGGTCTCTCTCTACCACCTCTGCTGCGGTCTCTCTCTCTCTCTCTCTACCGCCTCTGCTGTGGTCTCTCTCTCTCTACTGCCTCTGCTGTGGTCTCTATCTCTCTACCGCCTCTGCTGTGGTCTCTCTCTACCACCTCTGCTGTGGTCTCTCTCTACCACCTCTGCTGTGGTCTCTCTCTCTCTACTGCCTCTGCTGTGGTCTCTCTCTCACTACCGCCTCTGCTGTGGTCTCTCTCTCTCTAATGCCTCTGCTGTGATCTCTCTCTCTCTTCCGCCTCTGCTGTGATCTCTCTCTCTCTTCCGCCTCTGCTGTGGCCTCTCTCTCGCTACCGCCTCTGCTGTGGTCTCTCTCTTTCTCCGGCCTCTGCTGTGGTCTCTCGCTCTCTACTGCCTCTGCTCTGGTCTCTCTCTCTCTCTTCCGCCTCTGCTGTGGCCTCTCTCTCGCTACTGCCTCTGCTGTGGTCTCTCTCTTTCTCCGGCCTCTGCTGTGGTTTCTTGCTCTCTACCGCCTCTGCTGTGGTCTCTCTCTACCGCTTCTGCTGTGGTCTCTCTCTCTCTCTCTCTCTCTACTGCCTCTGCTGGGGTCTCTCTCTACTGCCTCTGCTGTGGTCGCTCTCTTTCTCCGGCCTCTGCTGTGGTTTCTCGCTCTCTACCGCCTCTGCTGTGGTGTCTCTCTCTCTCTCTCTCTCTCTACTGCCTCTGCTGGGGTCTCTCTCTACTGCCTCTGCTGTGGTCGCTCTCTTTCTCCGGCCTCTGCTGTGGTTTCTTGCTCTCTACCGCCTCTGCTGTGGTCTCTCTACCGCCTCTGCTGTGGTCTCTCTCTCTCTCTCTCTCTCTCTCTACTGCCTCTGCTGGGGTCTCTCTCTACTGCCTCTGCTGTGGTCGCTCTCTTTCTCCGGCCTCTGCTGTGGTTTCTCGCTCTCTACCGCCTCTGCTGTGGTGTCTCTCTACCGCCTCTGCTGTGGTCTCTCTCTCTCTCTCTCTCTCTCTCTCTTCCGCCTCTGCTGTGGTCTCTCTCTCTCGCTACCGCCTCTGCTGTGGTCTCTCGCTCTCTACCGCCTCTGCTGTGGTCTCTCTCTCGCTACCGCCTCTGCTGTGGTCTCTCTCTCGCTACCGCCTCTGCTGTGGTCTCTCTCTCGCTACTGCCTCTGCTGTGGTCTCTCGCTCTCTACCGCCTCTGCTGTGGTCTCTCTCTCTCTAATGCCTCTGCTGTGGTCTCTCTCTCTCTACCGCCTCTGCTGTGGTCTCTCTCTCGCTACCGCCTCTGCTGTGGTCTCTCTCTCGCTACTGCCTCTGCTGTGGTCTCTCTCTTGCTACTGCCTCTGCTGTGGTCTCTCGCTCTCTACCGCCTCTGCTGTGGTCTCTCTCTCTCTACCGCCTCTGCTGTGGTCTCTCTCTCTCTACCGCCTCTGCTGTGGTCTCTCTCTCGCTACCGCCTCTGCTGTGGTCTCTCTCTCGCTACCGCCTCTGCTGTGGTCTCTCTCTCGCTACCGCCTCTGCTGTGGTCTCTCTCTCGCTACCGCCTCTGCTGTGGTCTCTCTCTCTCTCGCTACCGCCTCTGCTGTGGTCTCCCTCTCTCTACTGCCTCTGCTGTGGTCTCTCTCTCGCTACCGCCTCTGCTGTGGTCTCTCTCTCTCTCGCTACCGCCTCTGCTGTGGTCTCCCTCTCTCTACTGCCTCTGCTGTGGTCTCTCTCTCGCTACCGCCTCTGCTGTGGTCTCTCTCTCTCTAATGCCTCTGCTGTGGTCTCTCTCTCTCTCTTCCGCCTCTGCTGTGGTCTCTCTCTCTCTACTGCCTGTGCTGTGGTCTCTCTCTACCACCTCTGCTGTGGTCTCTCTCTCGCTACCGCCTCTGCTGTGGTCTCTCTCTCGCTACCGCCTCTGCTGTGGTCTCTCTCTACCACCTCTGCTGTGGTCTCTCTCTACCACCTCTGCTGCGGTCTCTCTCTCTCTCTCTCTACCGCCTCTGCTGTGGTCTCTCTCTCTCTACTGCCTCTGCTGTGGTCTCTATCTCTCTACCGCCTCTGCTGTGGTCTCTCTCTACCACCTCTGCTGTGGTCTCTCTCTACCACCTCTGCTGTGGTCTCTCTCTCTCTACTGCCTCTGCTGTGGTCTCTCTCTCTCTACCGCCTCTGCTGTGGTCTCTCTCTACCACCTCTGCTGTGGTCTCTCTCTACCACCTCTGCTGTGGTCTCTCTCTCTCTCTACCGCCTCTGCTGTGGTCTCTCTCTCTCTACTGCCTCTGCTGTGGTCTCTCTCTCTCTACCGCCTCTGCTGTGGTCTCTCTCTCTCTCTACCGCCTCTGCTGTGGTCTCTCTCTCTCTCTCTCTCTCTCTCTACCGCCTCTGCTGTGGTCTCTCTCTACCGCCTCTGCTGTGGTCTCTCTCTACCGCCTCTGCTGTGGTCTCTCTCTCTCTACCGCCTCTGCTGTGGTCTCTCTCTACCACCTCTGCTGTGGCCTCTCGCTCTACCGCCTCTGCTGTGGTCTCTCTCTCTCTACCGCCTCTGCTGTGGTCTCTCTCTCTCTCTACCGCCTCTGCTGTGGTCTCTCTCTACCACCTCTGCTGTGGTCTCTTGCTCTCTACCGCCTCTGCTGTGGTCATTCTCTACCGCCTCTGCTGTGGTCTCTCTCTCTCTACCGCCTCTGCTGTGGTCTCTCTCTCTCTACCGCCTCTGCTGTGGTCTCTCTCTCTCTACCGCCTCTGCTGTGGTCTCTCTCTCTCTACCGCCTCTGCTGTGGTCTCTCTCTCTCTCTACCGCCTCTGCTGTGGTCTCTCTCTACCACCTCTGCTGTGGTCTCTCTCTACCACCTCTGCTGTGGTCTCTTGCTCTCTACTGCCTCTGCTGTGGTCTCTCTCTCGCTACCGCCTCTGCTGTGGTCTCTCGCTACCGCCTCTGCTGTGGTCTCCCTCTCTCTACTGCCCCTGCTTTGGTCTCTCTCTCTACCTCCTCTGCTGTGGTTTCTCGCTCTCTACCGCCTCTGCTGTGGTGTCTCTCTACCGCCTCTGCTGTGGTCTCTCTCTCTCTCTCTCTCTTCCGCCTCTGCTGTGGTCTCTCTCTCTCGCTACCGCCTCTGCTGTGGTCTCTCACTCTCTACCGCCTCTGCTGTGGTCTCTCTCTCGCTACCGCCTCTGCTGTGGTCTCTCTCTCGCTACCGCCTCTGCTGTGGTCTCTCTCTCGCTACTGCCTCTGCTGTGGTCTCTCGCTCTCTACCGCCTCTGCTGTGGTCTCTCTCTCTCTAATGCCTCTGCTGTGGTCTCTCTCTCTCTACCGCCTCTGCTGTGGTCTCTCTCTCGCTACCGCCTCTGCTGTGGTCTCTCTCTCGCTACCGCCTCTGCTGTGGTCTCTCTCTCGCTACTGCCTCTGCTGTGGTCTCTCTCTCGCTACTGCCTCTGCTGTGGTCTCTCGCTCTCTACTGCCTCTGCTGTGGTCTCTCTCTCTCTACCGCCTCTGCTGTGGTCTCTCTCTCTCTACCGCCTCTGCTGTGGTCTCTCTCTCGCTACCGCCTCTGCTGTGGTCTCTCTCTCGCTACCGCCTCTGCTGTGGTCTCTCTCTCGCTACCGCCTCTGCTGTGGTCTCTCTCTCGCTACCGCCTCTGCTGTGGTCTCTCTCTCTCTCGCTACCGCCTCTGCTGTGGTCTCCCTCTCTCTACTGCCTCTGCTGTGGTCTCTCTCTCGCTACCGCCTCAGCTGTGGTCTCTCTCTCTCTCGCTACCGCCTCTGCTGTGGTCTCCCTCTCTCTACTGCCTCTGCTGTGGTCTCTCTCTCGCTACCGCCTCTGCTGTGGTCTCTCTCTCTCTAATGCCTCTGCTGTGGTCTCTCTCTCTCTCTTCCGCCTCTGCTGTGGTCTCTCTCTCTCTACTGCCTGTGCTGTGGTCTCTCTCTACCACCTCTGCTGTGGTCTCTCTCTCGCTACCGCCTCTGCTGTGGTCTCTCTCTCGCTACCGCCTCTGCTGTGGTCTCTCTCTACCACCTCTGCTGTGGTCTCTCTCTACCACCTCTGCTGCGGTCTCTCTCTCTCTCTCTCTACCGCCTCTGCTGTGGTCTCTCTCTCTCTACTGCCTCTGCTGTAGTCTCTCTCTCTCTACCGCCTCTGCTGTGGTCTCTCTCTACCACCTCTGCTGTGGTCTCTCTCTACCACCTCTGCTGTGGTCTCTCTCTCTCTACTGCCTCTGCTGTGGTCTCTCTCTCTCTACCCCCTCTGCTGTGGTCTCTCTCTACCACCTCTGCTGTGGTCTCTCTCTACCACCTCTGCTGTGGTCTCTCTCTCTCTCTACCGCCTCTGCTGTGGTCTCTCTCTCTCTACTGCCTCTGCTGTGGTCTCTCTCTCTCTACCGCCTCTGCTGTGGTCTCTCTCTCTCTACCGCCTCTGCTGTGGTCTCTCTCTCTCTCTCTCTCTCTCTACCGCCTCTGCTGTGGTCTCTCTCTACCGCCTCTGCTGTGGTCTCTCTCTACCGCCTCTGCTGTGGTCTCTCTCTCTCTACCGCCTCTGCTGTGGTCTCTCTCTACCACCTCTGCTGTGGCCTCTCGCTCTACTGCCTCTGCTGTGGTCTCTCTCTCTCTACCGCCTCTGCTGTGGTCTCTCTCTCTCTCTACCGCCTCTGCTGTGGTCTCTCTCTACCACCTCTGCTGTGGTCTCTTGCTCTCTACCGCCTCTGCTGTGGTCATTCTCTACCGCCTCTGCTGTGGTCTCTCTCTCTCTACCGCCTCTGCTGTGGTCTCTCTCTCTCTACCACCTCTGCTGTGGTCTCTCTCTCTCTACCGCCTCTGCTGTGGTCTCTCTCTCTCTACAGCCTCTGCTGTGGTCTCTCTCTCTCTCTACCGCCTCTGCTGTGGTCTCTCTCTACCACCTCTGCTGTGGTCTCTCTCTACCACCTCTGCTGTGGTCTCTTGCTCTCTACCGCCTCTGCTGTGGTCTCTCTCTCGCTACTGCCTCTGCTGTGGTCTCTCGCTACCGCCTCTGCTGTGGTCTCCCTCTCTCTACTGCCCCTGCTTTGGTCTCTCTCTCTACCTCCTCTGCTGTGGTCTCTCTCTCTACCGCCTCTGCTGTGGTCTCCCTCTCTCTACTGCCCCTGCTTTGGTCTCTCTCTCTACCTCCTCTGCTGTGGTCTCTCTCTCGCTACCGCCTCTGCTGTGGTCTCTCTCTCTCTAATGCCTCTGCTGTGGTCTCTCTCTCTCTCTTCCGCCTCTGCTGTGGTCTCTCTCTCTCTACTGCCTCTGCTGTTTTCTCTCTCTCTCTCGCTACCGCCTCTGCTGTGGTCTCTCTCTCTCTAACGCGTCTGCTGTGGTCTCTCTCTACCACCTCTGCTGTGGACTCTCGCTCTACTGCCTGTGCAGTGTTCTCTCTCTCGCTACCGCCTCTGCTGTGGTCTCTCTCTCTCTAATGCCTCTGCTGTGGTCTCTCTCTCTCTCTTCCGCCTCTGCTGTGGTCTCTCTCTCTCTACTGCCTCTGCTGTGGTCTCTCTCGCTCTACTGCCTCTGCTGTGGTCTCTCTCTCTCTACTGCCTCTGCTGTTTTCTCTCTCTCTCTCGCTACCGCCTCTGCTGTGGTCTCTCTCTCTCTACCGCGTCTGCTGTGGTCTCTCTCTACCACCTCTGCTGTGGACTCTCGCTCTACTGCCTGTGCTGTGGTCTCTCTCTCTCTACCGCCTATGCTGTGGTCTCTCTCTACCACCTCTGCTTTGGCCTCTCGATCTACCGCCTCTGCTGTGGTCTCTCTCAGTCTCTACCCCCTCTGCTGTGGTCTCTCTCTCTCTACCGCCTCTGCTGTGGTCTCTCTCTCTCTCTACCGCCTCTGCTGTGGTCTCTCTCTACCACCTCTGCTGTGGTCTCTCTCTCTCTACCGCCTCTGGTGTGGTCTCTCTCTACCGCCTCTGCTGTGGTCTCTCTCTCTCTACTGCCTCTGCTGTGGTCTCTCTCCACCACCTTTGCTGTGGTCTCTCTCTACTGCCTCTGCTGTGGTCTCTCTCTCTCTCTCTACCGCCTCTGCTGTGGTCTCTCTCTACTGCCTCTGCTGGGGTCTCTCTCTCTCCACTGCCTCTGCTGTGGTCTCTCGCTCTCCACCGCCTCTGCTGTGGTCTCTCTCTACCGCCTCTGCTGTGGTCTCTCTCTCTACTGCCTCTGCTGTGGTCTCTCTCTCTCTACCGCCTCTGCTGTGGTCTCTCTCTCTCTACCGCCTCTGCTGTGGTCTCTCTCTACTGCCTGTGCTGTGGTCTCTCGCTCTCTACCGCCTCTGCTGTGGTCTCTCGCTCTCTACCGCCTCTGCTGTGGTCTCTCTCTACCGCCTCTGCTGTGGTCTCTCTCTCGCTACCGCCTCTGCTGTAGTCTCTCTCTCTCGCTACCGCCTCTGCTGTGGTCTCTCTCTCTCTCTACTGCCTCTGCTGTGGTCTCTCTCTCTCTCTCTTCCGCCTCTGCTGTGGTCTCTCTCTCTCTACTGCCTCTGCTGTGGTCTCTCTCTACCACCTCTGCTGTGGTCTCTCTCTCTCTACCGCCTCTGCTGTTGTCTCTCTCTTTCTCCGGCCTCTGCTGTGGTTTCTCGCTCTCTACTGCCTCTGCTGTGGTCTCTTCTACCGCCTCTGCTGTGGTCTCTCTCTCTCTCTCTCTCTACTGCCTCTGCTGGGGTCTCTCTCTACCGCCTCTGCTGTGGTCTCTCTCTATCTACTGCCTCTGCTGCGGTCTCTCGCTCTCTACTGCCTCTGCTGTGGTCTCTCTCTCTCTCTACTGCCTCTGCTGTGGTCTCTCTCTCTCTCTCTCTCTACTGCCTCTGCTGTGGTCTCTCTCTACCGCCTCTGCTGTGGTCTCTCTCTCTACTGCCTCTGCTGCGGTCTCTCTCTACCACCTCTGCTCTGGTCTCTCTCTCTCTCTCGCTACCGCCTCTGCTCTAGTCTCTCTCTCTCTCGCTACCGCCTCTGCTCTGGTCTCTCTCTCTCTCCCGGCTAAGCTCTGGTCTCTCTCTCTCTACTGCCTCTGCTGTGGTCTCTCTCTCTCTCTACTGCCTCTGCTGTGGTCTTTCTCTACCGCCTCTGCTGTGGTCTCTCTCTCTCTACTGCCTCTGCTGTGGTCTCTCTCTCTCTACCGCCTCTACTGTGGTCTCTCTCTACTGCCTCTGGTCTGGTCTCTCTCTCTCTCCCGCCTCTGCTTTTGTCTCTCTCTCTCTCCCGCCTCTGCTCTGGTCTCTCTCTACTGCCTCTGCTGTGGTCTCTCTCTCTCTCTACTGCCTCTGCTGTAGTCTCTCTCTCTCTCGCTACTGCCTCTGCTCTGGTCTCTCTCTCTCTACCGCCTCTGCTGTGGTCTCTCTCTCTCTACTGCCTCTGCTGTGGTCTCTCTCTCTCTCGCTACTGCCTCTGCTCTGGTCTCTCTCTCTCTACCGCCTCTGCTGTGGTCTCTCTCTCTCTACTGCCTCTGCTGTGGTCTCTCTCTACCGCCTCTGCTGTGGTCTATCTCTCTACCACCTCTCCTGTGGTCTCTCTCTCTCGCTTCCACCTCTGCTCTGGTCTCTCTCTCTCTACCGCCTCTGCTGTAGTCTCTCGCTCTCTACTGCCTCTGCTGTGGTCTCTCTCTCTACCACCTCTGCTGTGGTCTCTCTCTCTCTCGCTTCCGCCTCTGCTGTGGTTTCTCGCTCTCTACCGCCTTTGCTGTGGTCTCTCTCTACCGCCTCTGCTGTGGTCTCTCTCTCTCTCTCTCTCTCGCTACTGCTCTGCTGGGGTCTCTCTCTACCGCCTCTGCTGTGGTCTCTCTCTCTCTACTGCCTCTGCTGCGGTCTCTCGCTCTCTACTGCCTCTGCTGTGGTCTCTCTCTCTCTCTACTGCCTCTGCTGTGGTCTCTCGCTCTCTACCGCCTCTGCTGTGGTCTCTCTCTCGCTACCGCCTCTGCTGTGGTCTCTCTCTCGCTACCGCCTCTGCTGTGGTCTCTCTCTCGCTACCGCCTCTGCTGTGGTCTCTCTCTCTCTCGCTACCGCCTCTGCTGTGGTCTCCCTCTCTCTACTGCCTCTGCTGTGGTCTCTCTCTCGCTACCGCCTCTGCTGTGATCTCTCTCTCTCTCCCTACCGCCTCTGCTGTGGTCTCCCTCTCTCTACTGCCTCTGCTGTGGTCTCTCTCTCGCTACCGCCTCTGCTGTGGTCTCTCTCTCTCTAATGCCTCTGCTGTGGTCTCTCTCTCTCTCTTCCGCCTCTGCTGTGGTCTCTCTCTCTCTACTGCCTGTGCTGTGGTCTCTCTCTACCACCTCTGCTGTGGTCTCTCTCTCGCTACCGCCTCTGCTGTGGTCTCTCTCTCGCTACCGCCTCTGCTGTGGTCTCTCTCTACCACCTCTGCTGTGGTCTCTCTCTACCACCTCTGCTGCGGTCTCTCTCTCTCTCTCTCTACCGCCTCTGCTGTGGTCTCTCTCTCTCTACTGCCTCTGCTGTGGTCTCTATCTCTCTACCGCCTCTGCTGTGGTCTCTCTCTACCACCTCTGCTGTGGTCTCTCTCTACCACCTCTGCTGTGGTCTCTCTCTCTCTACTGCCTCTGCTGTGGTCTCTCTCTCTCTACCGCCTCTGCTGTGGTCTCTCTCTACCACCTCTGCTGTGGTCTCTCTCTACCACCTCTGCTGTGGTCTCTCTCTCTCTCTACCGCCTCTGCTGTGGTCTCTCTCTCTCTACTGCCTCTGCTGTGGTCTCTCTCTCTCTACCGCCTCTGCTGTGGTCTCTCTCTCTCTACCGCCTCTGCTGTGGTCTCTCTCTCTCTCTCTCTCTCTCTCTACCGCCTCTGCTGTGGTCTCTCTCTACCGCCTCTGCTGTGGTCTCTCTCTACCGCCTCTGCTGTGGTCTCTCTCTCTCTACCGCCTCTGCTGTGGTCTCTCTCTACCACCTCTGCTGTGGCCTCTCGCTCTACCGCCTCTGCTGTGGTCTCTCTCTCTCTACCGCCTCTGCTGTGGTCTCTCTCTCTCTCTACCGCCTCTGCTGTGGTCTCTCTCTACCACCTCTGCTGTGGTCTCTTGCTCTCTACCGCCTCTGCTGTGGTCATTCTCTACCGCCTCTGCTGTGGTCTCTCTCTCTCTACCGCCTCTGCTGTGGTCTCTCTCTCTCTACCGCCTCTGCTGTGGTCTCTCTCTCTCTACCGCCTCTGCTGTGGTCTCTCTCTCTCTACCGCCTCTGCTGTGGTCTCTCTCTCTCTCTACCGCCTCTGCTGTGGTCTCTCTCTACCACCTCTGCTGTGGTCTCTCTCTACCACCTCTGCTGTGGTCTCTTGCTCTCTACCGCCTCTGCTGTGGTCTCTCTCTCGCTACCGCCTCTGCTGTGGTCTCTCGCTACCGCCTCTGCTGTGGTCTCCCTCTCTCTACTGCCCCTGCTTTGGTCTCTCTCTCTACCTCCTCTGCTGTGGTTTCTCGCTCTCTACCGCCTCTGCTGTGGTGTCTCTCTACCGCCTCTGCTGTGGTCTCTCTCTCTCTCTCTCTCTCTCTTCCGCCTCTGCTGTGGTCTCTCTCTCTCGCTACCGCCTCTGCTGTGGTCTCTCACTCTCTACCGCCTCTGCTGTGGTCTCTCTCTCGCTACCGCCTCTGCTGTGGTCTCTCTCTCGCTACCGCCTCTGCTGTGGTCTCTCTCTCGCTACTGCCTCTGCTGTGGTCTCTCGCTCTCTACCGCCTCTGCTGTGGTCTCTCTCTCTCTAATGCCTCTGCTGTGGTCTCTCTCTCTCTACCGCCTCTGCTGTGGTCTCTCTCTCGCTACCGCCTCTGCTGTGGTCTCTCTCTCGCTACCGCCTCTGCTGTGGTCTCTCTCTCGCTACTGCCTCTGCTGTGGTCTCTCTCTCGCTACTGCCTCTGCTGTGGTCTCTCGCTCTCTACTGCCTCTGCTGTGGTCTCTCTCTCTCTACCGCCTCTGCTGTGGTCTCTCTCTCTCTACCGCCTCTGCTGTGTTCTCTCTCTCGCTACCGCCTCTGCTGTGGTCTCTCTCTCGCTACCGCCTCTGCTGTGGTCTCTCTCTCGCTACCGCCTCTGCTGTGGTCTCTCTCTCGCTACCGCCTCTGCTGTGGTCTCTCTCTCTCTCGCTACCGCCTCTGCTGTGGTCTCCCTCTCTCTACTGCCTCTGCTGTGGTCTCTCTCTCGCTACCGCCTCAGCTGTGGTCTCTCTCTCTCTCGCTACCGCCTCTGCTGTGGTCTCCCTCTCTCTACTGCCTCTGCTGTGGTCTCTCTCTCGCTACCGCCTCTGCTGTGGTCTCTCTCTCTCTAATGCCTCTGCTGTGGTCTCTCTCTCTCTCTTCCGCCTCTGCTGTGGTCTCTCTCTCTCTACTGCCTGTGCTGTGGTCTCTCTCTACCACCTCTGCTGTGGTCTCTCTCTCGCTACCGCCTCTGCTGTGGTCTCTCTCTCGCTACCGCCTCTGCTGTGGTCTCTCTCTACCACCTCTGCTGTGGTCTCTCTCTACCACCTCTGCTGCGGTCTCTCTCTCTCTCTCTCTACCGCCTCTGCTGTGGTCTCTCTCTCTCTACTGCCTCTGCTGTGGTCTCTCTCTCTCTACCGCCTCTGCTGTGGTCTCTCTCTACCACCTCTGCTGTTGTCTCTCTCTACCACCTCTGCTGTGGTCTCTCTCTCTCTACTGCCTCTGCTGTGGTCTCTCTCTCTCTACCCCCTCTGCTGTGGTCTCTCTCTACCACCTCTGCTGTGGTCTCTCTCTACCACCTCTGCTGTGGTCTCTCTCTCTCTCTACCGCCTCTGCTGTGGTCTCTCTCTCTCTCTACCGCCTCTGCTGTGGTCTCTCTCTCTCTACTGCCTCTGCTGTGGTCTCTCTCTCTCTACCGCCTCTGCTGTGGTCTCTCTCTCTCTACCGCCTCTGCTGTGGTCTCTCTCTCTCTCTCTCTCTCTCTACCGCCTCTGCTGTGGTCTCTCTCTACCGCCTCTGCTGTGGTCTCTCTCTACCGCCTCTGCTGTGGTCTCTCTCTCTCTACCGCCTCTGCTGTGGTCTCTCTCTACCACCTCTGCTGTGGCCTCTCGCTCTACTGCCTCTGCTGTGGTCTCTCTCTCTCTACCGCCTCTGCTGTGGTCTCTCTCTCTCTCTACCGCCTCTGCTGTGGTCTCTCTCTACCACCTCTGCTGTGGTCTCTTGCTCTCTACCGCCTCTGCTGTGGTCATTCTCTACCGCCTCTGCTGTGGTCTCTCTCTCTCTACCGCCTCTGCTGTGGTCTCTCTCTCTCTACCACCTCTGCTGTGGTCTCTCTCTCTCTACCGCCTCTGCTGTGGTCTCTCTCTCTCTACCGCCTCTGCTGTGGTCTCTCTCTCTCTCTACCGCCTCTGCTGTGGTCTCTCTCTACCACCTCTGCTGTGGTCTCTCTCTACCACCTCTGCTGTGGTCTCTTGCTCTCTACCGCCTCTGCTGTGGTCTCTCTCTCGCTACCGCCTCTGCTGTGGTCTCTCGCTACCGCCTCTGCTGTGGTCTCCCTCTCTCTACTGCCCCTGCTTGGGTCTCTCTCTCTACCTCCTCTGCTGTGGTCTTTCTCTCTACCGCCTCTGCTGTGGTCTCCCTCTCTCTACTGCCCCTGCTTTGGTCTCTCTCTCTACCTCCTCTGCTGTGGTCTCTCTCTCGCTACCGCCTCTGCTGTGGTCTCTCTCTCTCTAATGCCTCTGCTGTGGTCTCTCTCTCTCTCTTCCGCCTCTGCTGTGGTCTCTCTCTCTCTACTGCCTCTGCTGTGGTCTCTCTCGCTCTACTGCCTCTGCTGTGGTCTCTCTCTCTACTGCCTCTGCTGTTTTCTCTCTCTCTCTCGCTACCGCCTCTGCTGTGGTCTCTCTCTCTCTAACGCGTCTGCTGTGGTCTCTCTCTACCACCTCTGCTGTGGACTCTCGCTCTACTGCCTGTGCAGTGTTCTCTCTCTCGCTACCGCCTCTGCTGTGGTCTCTCTCTCTCTAATGCCTCTGCTGTGGTCTCTCTCTCTCTCTTCCGCCTCTGCTGTGGTCTCTCTCTCTCTACTGCCTCTGCTGTGGTCTCTCTCGCTCTACTGCCTCTGCTGTGGTCTCTCTCTCTCTACTGCCTCTGCTGTTTTCTCTCTCTCTCTCGCTACCGCCTCTGCTGTGGTCTCTCTCTCTCTACCGCGTCTGCTGTGGTCTCTCTCTACCACCTCTGCTGTGGACTCTCGCTCTACTGCCTGTGCTGTGGTCTCTCTCTCTCTACCGCCTATGCTGTGGTCTCTCTCTACCACCTCTGCTTTGGCCTCTCGATCTACCGCCTCTGCTGTGGTCTCTCTCAGTCTCTACCCCCTCTGCTGTGGTCTCTCTCTCTCTACCGCCTCTGCTGTGGTCTCTCTCTCTCTCTACCGCCTCTGCTGTGGTCTCTCTCTACCACCTCTGCTGTGGTCTCTCTCTCTCTACCGCCTCTGGTGTGGTCTCTCTCTACCGCCTCTGCTGTGGTCTCTCTCTCTCTACTGCCTCTGCTGTGGTCTCTCTCCACCACCTTTGCTGTGGTCTCTCTCTACTGCCTCTGCTGTGGTCTCTCTCTCTCTCTCTACCGCCTCTGCTGTGGTCTCTCTCTACTGCCTCTGCTGGGGTCTCTCTCTCTCCACTGCCTCTGCTGTGGTCTCTCGCTCTCCACCGCCTCTGCTGTGGTCTCTCTCTACCGCCTCTGCTGTGGTCTCTCTCTCTACTGCCTCTGCTGTGGTCTCTCTCTCTCTACCGCCTCTGCTGTGGTCTCTCTCTCTCTACCGCCTCTGCTGTGGTCTCTCTCTACTGCCTGTGCTGTGGTCTCTCGCTCTCTACCGCCTCTGCTGTGGTCTCTCGCTCTCTACCGCCTCTGCTGTGGTCTCTCTCTACCGCCTCTGCTGTGGTCTCTCTCTCGCTACCGCCTCTGCTGTAGTCTCTCTCTCTCGCTACCGCCTCTGCTGTGGTCTCTCTCTCTCTCTACTGCCTCTGCTGTGGTCTCTCTCTCTCTCTCTCTTCCGCCTCTGCTGTGGTCTCTCTCTCTCTACTGCCTCTGCTGTGGTCTCTCTCTACCACCTCTGCTGTGGTCTCTCTCTCTCTACCGCCTCTGCTGTTGTCTCTCTCTTTCTCCGGCCTCTGCTGTGGTTTCTCGCTCTCTACTGCCTCTGCTGTGGTCTCTTCTACCGCCTCTGCTGTGGTCTCTCTCTCTCTCTCTCTCTACTGCCTCTGCTGGGGTCTCTCTCTACCGCCTCTGCTGTGGTCTCTCTCTATCTACTGCCTCTGCTGCGGTCTCTCGCTCTCTACTGCCTCTGCTGTGGTCTCTCTCTCTCTCTACTGCCTCTGCTGTGGTCTCTCTCTCTCTCTCTCTCTACTGCCTCTGCTGTGGTCTCTCTCTACCGCCTCTGCTGTGGTCTCTCTCTCTACTGCCTCTGCTGCGGTCTCTCTCTACCACCTCTGCTCTGGTCTCTCTCTCTCTCTCGCTACCGCCTCTGCTCTAGTCTCTCTCTCTCTCGCTACCGCCTCTGCTCTGGTCTCTCTCTCTCTCCCGGCTAAGCTCTGGTCTCTCTCTCTCTACTGCCTCTGCTGTGGTCTCTCTCTCTCTCTACTGCCTCTGCTGTGGTCTTTCTCTACCGCCTCTGCTGTGGTCTCTCTCTCTCTACTGCCTCTGCTGTGGTCTCTCTCTCTCTACCGCCTCTACTGTGGTCTCTCTCTACTGCCTCTGGTCTGGTCTCTCTCTCTCTCCCGCCTCTGCTTTTGTCTCTCTCTCTCTCCCGCCTCTGCTCTGGTCTCTCTCTACTGCCTCTGCTGTGGTCTCTCTCTCTCTCTACTGCCTCTGCTGTAGTCTCTCTCTCTCTCGCTACTGCCTCTGCTCTGGTCTCTCTCTCTCTACCGCCTCTGCTGTGGTCTCTCTCTCTCTACTGCCTCTGCTGTGGTCTCTCTCTCTCTCGCTACTGCCTCTGCTCTGGTCTCTCTCTCTCTACCGCCTCTGCTGTGGTCTCTCTCTCTCTACTGCCTCTGCTGTGGTCTCTCTCTACCGCCTCTGCTGTGGTCTATCTCTCTACCACCTCTCCTGTGGTCTCTCTCTCTCGCTTCCACCTCTGCTCTGGTCTCTCTCTCTCTACCGCCTCTGCTGTAGTCTCTCGCTCTCTACTGCCTCTGCTGTGGTCTCTCTCTCTACCACCTCTGCTGTGGTCTCTCTCTCTCTCGCTTCCGCCTCTGCTGTGGTTTCTCGCTCTCTACCGCCTTTGCTGTGGTCTCTCTCTACCGCCTCTGCTGTGGTCTCTCTCTCTCTCTCTCTCTCTCTACTGCTCTGCTGGGGTCTCTCTCTACCGCCTCTGCTGTGGTCTCTCTCTCTCTACTGCCTCTGCTGCGGTCTCTCGCTCTCTACTGCCTCTGCTGTGGTCTCTCTCTCTCTCTACTGCCTCTGCTGTGGTCTCTCGCTCTCTACCGCCTCTGCTGTGGTCTCTCTCTACCGCCTCTGCTGTGGTCTCTCGCTCTCTACCGCCTCTGCTGTGGTCTCTCTCTCGCTACCGCCTCTGCTGTGGTCTCTCTCTCTCTACTGCCTCTGCTGCGGTCTCTCGCTCTCTACTGCCTCTGCTGTGGTCTCTCTCTACCGCCTCTGCTGTGGTCTCTCTCTCTCTTCCGCCTCTGCTGCGGTCTCTCTCTACCGCCTCTGCTCTGGTCTCTCTCTCTCTCTCGCTACCGCCTCTGCTGTGGTCTCTCTCTCTCTCGCTACCACCTCTGCTGTGGTCTCTCTCTCTCTACTGCCTCAGCTGGGGTCTCTCTCTCTCTCTCTACCGCCTCTGCTCTGGTCTCTCTCTACTGCCTCAGCTGGGGTCTCTCTCTCTCTCTCTCCCGCCTAAGCTCTGGTCTCTTCTCTCTCTACTGCCTCTGCTGTGGTCTCTCTTTCTCTCTACTGCCTCTGCTGTGGTCTTTCTCTACCGCCTCTGCTGTGGTCTCTCTCTCTCTCGCTACCGCCTCTACTGTGGTCTCTCTCTCTCTCCCGCCTCTGCTTTTGTCTCTCTCTCTCTCCCGCCTCTGCTCTGGTCTCTCTCTACCACCTCTGCTGTGGACTCTCGCTCTCTACCGCCTCTGCTGTGGTCTCTCTCTCTCTACCGCCTGTGCAGTGGTCTCTCTCTCTCTACCGCCTCTGCTGTGGTCTCTCTCTACCACCTCTGCTGTGGCCTCTCGCTCTACCGCCTCTGCTGTGGTCTCTCTCTCTCTCCCGCCTCTGCTGTGGTCTTTCTCTCTACCGCCTCTGCTGTGGTCTCTCTCTCTCTACCACCTCTGCTGTGGTCTCTCTCTCTCTACCACCTCTGCTGTGGTCTCTCTCTCTCTACCGCCTCTGCTGTGGTCTCTCTCTACTGCCTCTGCTGTGGTCTCTCTCTACCACCTTTGCTGTGGTCTCTCTCTACTGCCTCTGCTGTGGTCTCTCTCTCTCTCTCTACCGCCTCTGCTCTGGTCTCTCTCTCTCTCCCGCCTAAGCTCTGGTCTCTCTCTCTCTACTGCCTCTGCTGTGGTCTCTCTCTCTCTACCACCTCTGCTGTGGTCTCTCTCTCTCTCTACTGCCTCTGCTGTAGTCTCTCTACCGCCTCTGCTCTGGTCTCTCTCTCTCTACCGCCTCTGCTGTGGTCTCTCTCTCTCTCGCTACTGCCTCTGCTCTGGTCTCTCTCTCTCTACTGCCTCTGCTGTGGTCTTTCTCTACCGCCTCTGCTGTGGTCTCTCTCTCTCTACTGACTCTGCTGTGGTCTATCTTTGCCTCCTCTGCTGTGGTCTCTCTCTCTCTACCGCCTCTACTGTGGTCTCTCTCTACTGCCTCTGCTCTGGTCTCTCTCTCTCTCTCTCTCTCTCTCTACTGCCTCTGCTGTAGTCTCTCTACCGCCTCTGCTGTGGTCTCTCTCTCTCTCGCTACTGCCTCTGCTGTGGTCTTTCTCTACCGCCTCTGCTCTGGTCTCTCTCTCTCTCCCGCCTCTGCTCTGGTCTCTCTCTACTGCCTCTGCTCTGGTCTCTCTCTCTCTACTGCCTCTGCTGTAGTCTCTCTACCGCCTCTGCTCTGGTCTCTCTCTCTCTACCGCCTCTGCTGTGGTCTCTCTCTCTCTACTGCCTCTGCTGTGGTCTCTCTCTCTCTACCACCTCTGCTGTGGTCTCTCTCTCTCTCTACCGCCTCTGCTGTGGTCTCTCTCTCTCTACTGCCTCTGCTGTGGTCTCTCTCTCTCTACCGCCTCTGCTGTGGTCTCTCGCTCTCTACCGCCTCTGCTGTGGTCTCTCTCTCGCTACCGCCTCTGCTGTGGTCTCTCTCTCGCTACCGCCTCTGCTGTGGTCTCTCTCTCGCTACTGCCTCTGCTGTGGTCTCTCGCTCTCTACCGCCTCTGCTGTGGTCTCTCTCTCTCTAATGCCTCTGCTGTGGTCTCTCTCTCTCTACCGCCTCTGCTGTGGTCTCTCTCTCGCTACCGCCTCTGCTGTGGTCTCTCTCTCGCTACCGCCTCTGCTGTGGTCTCTCTCTCGCTACTGCCTCTGCTGTGGTCTCTCTCTTGCTACTGCCTCTGCTGTGGTCTCTCGCTCTCTACCGCCTCTGCTGTGGTCTCTCTCTCTCTACCGCCTCTGCTGTGGTCTCTCTCTCTCTACCGCCTCTGCTGTGGTCTCTCTCTCGCTACCGCCTCTGCTGTGGTCTCTCTCTCGCTACCGCCTCTGCTGTGGTCTCTCTCTCGCTACCGCCTCTGCTGTGGTCTCTCTCTCGCTACCGCCTCTGCTGTGGTCTCTCTCTCTCTCGCTACCGCCTCTGCTGTGGTCTCCCTCTCTCTACTGCCTCTGCTGTGGTCTCTCTCTCGCTACCGCCTCTGCTGTGGTCTCTCTCTCTCTCGCTACCGCCTCTGCTGTGGTCTCCCTCTCTCTACTGCCTCTGCTGTGGTCTCTCTCTCGCTACCGCCTCTGCTGTGGTCTCTCTCTCTCTAATGCCTCTGCTGTGGTCTCTCTCTCTCTCTTCCGCCTCTGCTGTGGTCTCTCTCTCTCTACTGCCTGTGCTGTGGTCTCTCTCTACCACCTCTGCTGTGGTCTCTCTCTCGCTACCGCCTCTGCTGTGGTCTCTCTATCGCTACCGCCTCTGCTGTGGTCTCTCTCTACCACCTCTGCTGTGGTCTCTCTCTACCACCTCTGCTGCGGTCTGTCTCTCTCTCTCTCTACCGCCTCTGCTGTGGTCTCTCTCTCTCTACTGCCTCTGCTGTGGTCTCTATCTCTCTACCGCCTCTGCTGTGGTCTCTCTCTACCACCTCTGCTGTGGTCTCTCTCTACCACCTCTGCTGTGGTCTCTCTCTCTCTACTGCCTCTGCTGTGGTCTCTCTCTCTCTACCGCCTCTGCTGTGGTCTCTCTCTACCACCTCTGCTGTGGTCTCTCTCTACCACCTCTGCTGTGGTCTCTCTCTCTCTCTACCGCCTCTGCTGTGGTCTCTCTCTCTCTACTGCCTCTGCTGTGGTCTCTCTCTCTCTACCGCCTCTGCTGTGGTCTCTCTCTCTCTACCGCCTCTGCTGTGGTCTCTCTCTCTCTCTCTCTCTCTCTCTCTACCGCCTCTGCTGTGGTCTCTCTCTACCGCCTCTGCTGTGGTCTCTCTCTACCGCCTCTGCTGTGGTCTCTCTCTCTCTACCGCCTCTGCTGTGGTCTCTCTCTACCACCTCTGCTGTGGCCTCTCGCTCTACCGCCTCTGCTGTGGTCTCTCTCTCTCTACCGCCTCTGCTGTGGTCTCTCTCTCTCTCTACCGCCTCTGCTGTGGTCTCTCTCTACCACCTCTGCTGTGGTCTCTTGCTCTCTACCGCCTCTGCTGTGGTCATTCTCTACCGCCTCTGCTGTGGTCTCTCTCTCTCTACCGCCTCTGCTGTGGTCTCTCTCTCTCTACCGCCTCTGCTGTGGTCTCTCTCTCTCTACCGCCTCTGCTGTGGTCTCTCTCTCTCTACCGCCTCTGCTGTGGTCTCTCTCTCTCTCTACCGCCTCTGCTGTGGTCTCTCTCTACCACCTCTGCTGTGGTCTCTCTCTACCACCTCTGCTGTGGTCTCTTGCTCTCTACCGCCTCTGCTGTGGTCTCTCTCTCGCTACCGCCTCTGCTGTGGTCTCTCGCTACCGCCTCTGCTGTGGTCTCCCTCTCTCTACTGCCCCTGCTTTGGTCTCTCTCTCTACCTCCTCTGCTGTGGTTTCTCGCTCTCTACCGCCTCTGCTGTGGTGTCTCTCTACCGCCTCTGCTGTGGTCTCTCTCTCTCTCTCTCTCTCTCTCTCTCTTCCGCCTCTGCTGTGGTCTCTCTCTCTCGCTACCGCCTCTGCTGTGGTCTCTCACTCTCTACCGCCTCTGCTGTGGTCTCTCTCTCGCTACCGCCTCTGCTGTGGTCTCTCTCTCGCTACCGCCTCTGCTGTGGTCTCTCTCTCGCTACTGCCTCTGCTGTGGTCTCTCGCTCTCTACCGCCTCTGCTGTGGTCTCTCTCTCTCTAATGCCTCTGCTGTGGTCTCTCTCTCTCTACCGCCTCTGCTGTGGTCTCTCTCTCGCTACCGCCTCTGCTGTGGTCTCTCTCTCGCTACCGCCTCTGCTGTGGTCTCTCTCTCGCTACTGCCTCTGCTGTGGTCTCTCGCTCTCTACTGCCTCTGCTGTGGTCTCTCTCTCTCTACCGCCTCTGCTGTGGTCTCTCTCTCTCTACCGCCTCTGCTGTGGTCTCTCTCTCGCTACCGCCTCTGCTGTGGTCTCTCTCTCGCTACCGCCTCTGCTGTGGTCTCTCTCTCGCTACCGCCTCTGCTGTGGTCTCTCTCTCGCTACCGCCTCTGCTGTGGTCTCTCTCTCTCTCGCTACCGCCTCTGCTGTGGTCTCCCTCTCTCTACTGCCTCTGCTGTGGTCTCTCTCTCGCTACCGCCTCTGCTGTGGTCTCTCTCTCTCTCGCTACCGCCTCTGCTGTGGTCTCCCTCTCTCTACTGCCTCTGCTGTGGTCTCTCTCTCGCTACCGCCTCTGCTGTGGTCTCTCTCTCTCTAATGCCTCTGCTGTGGTCTCTCTCTCTCTCTTCCGCCTCTGCTGTGGTCTCTCTCTCTCTACTGCCTGTGCTGTGGTCTCTCTCTACCACCTCTGCTGTGGTCTCTCTCTCGCTACCGCCTCTGCTGTGGTCTCTCTCTCGCTACCGCCTCTGCTGTGGTCTCTCTCTACCACCTCTGCTGTGGTCTCTCTCTACCACCTCTGCTGCGGTCTCTCTCTCTCTCTCTCTACCGCCTCTGCTGTGGTCTCTCTCTCTCTACTGCCTCTGCTGTGGTCTCTCTCTCTCTACCGCCTCTGCTGTGGTCTCTCTCTACCACCTCTGCTGTGGTCTCTCTCTACCACCTCTGCTGTGGTCTCTCTCTCTCTACTGCCTCTGCTGTGGTGTCTCTCTCTCTACCCCCTCTGCTGTGGTCTCTCTCTACCACCTCTGCTGTGGTCTCTCTCTACCACCTCTGCTGTGGTCTCTCTCTCTCTCTACCGCCTCTGCTGTGGTCTCTCTCTCTCTACTGCCTCTGCTGTGGTCTCTCTCTCTCTACCGCCTCTGCTGTGGTCTCTCTCTCTCTACCGCCTCTGCTGTGGTCTCTCTCTCTCTCTCTCTCTCTCTACCGCCTCTGCTGTGGTCTCTCTCTACCGCCTCTGCTGTGGTCTCTCTCTACCGCCTCTGCTGTGGTCTCTCTCTCTCTACCGCCTCTGCTGTGGTCTCTCTCTACCACCTCTGCTGTGGCCTCTCGCTCTACCGCCTCTGCTGTGGTCTCTCTCTCTCTATCGCCTCTGCTGTGGTCTCTCTCTCTCTCTACCGCCTCTGCTGTGGTCTCTCTCTACCACCTCTGCTGTGGTCTCTTGCTCTCTACCGCCTCTGCTGTGGTCATTCTCTACCGCCTCTGCTGTGGTCTCTCTCTCTCTACCGCCTCTGCTGTGGTCTCTCTCTCTCTACCGCCTCTGCTGTGGTCTCTCTCTCTCTACCGCCTCTGCTGTGGTCTCTCTCTCTCTACCGCCTCTGCTGTGGTCTCTCTCTCTCTCTACCGCCTCTGCTGTGGTCTCTCTCTACCACCTCTGCTGTGGTCTCTCTCTACCACCTCTGCTGTGGTCTCTTGCTCTCTACCGCCTCTGCTGTGGTCTCTCTCTCGCTACCGCCTCTGCTGTGGTCTCTCGCTACCGCCTCTGCTGTGGTCTCCCTCTCTACCTCCTCTGCTGTGGTCTCTCTCTCGCTACCGCCTCTGCTGTGGTCTCTCTCTCTCTAATGCCTCTGCTGTGGTCTCTCTCTCTCTCTTCCGCCTCTGCTGTGGTCTCTCTCTCTCTACTGCCTCTGCTGTGGTCTCTCTCGCTCTACTGCCTCTGCTGTGGTCTCTCTCTCTACTGCCTCTGCTGTTTTCTCTCTCTCTCTCGCTACCGCCTCTGCTGTGGTCTCTCTCTCTCTAACGCGTCTGCTGTGGTCTCTCTCTACCACCTCTGCTGTGGACTCTCGCTCTACTGCCTGTGCAGTGTTCTCTCTCTCGCTACCGCCTCTGCTGTGGTCTCTCTCTCTCTAATGCCTCTGCTGTGGTCTCTCTCTCTCTCTTCCGCCTCTGCTGTGGTCTCTCTCTCTCTACTGCCTCTGCTGTGGTCTCTCTCGCTCTACTGCCTCTGCTGTGGTCTCTCTCTCTCTACTGCCTCTGCTGTTTTCTCTCTCTCTCTCGCTACCGCCTCTGCTGTGGTCTCTCTCTCTCTACCGCGTCTGCTGTGGTCTCTCTCTACCACCTCTGCTGTGGACTCTCGCTCTACTGCCTGTGCTGTGGTCTCTCTCTCTCTACCGCCTCTGCTGTGGTCTCTCTCTACCACCTCTGCTTTGGCCTCTCGATCTACCGCCTCTGCTGTGGTCTCTCTCAGTCTCTACCCCCTCTGCTGTGGTCTCCCTCTCTCTACCGCCTTTGCTGTGGTCTCTCTCTCTCTCTACCGCCTCTGCTGTGGTCTCTCTCTACCACCTCTGCTGTGGTCTCTCTCTCTCTACCGCCTCTGGTGTGGTCTCTCTCTACCGCCTCTGCTGTGGTCACTCTCTCTTTACTGCCTCTGCTGTGGTCTCTCTCCACCACCTTTGCTGTGGTCTCTCTCTACTGCCTCTGCTGTGGTCTCTCTCTACCGCCTCTGCTGTGGTCTCTCTCTACTGCCTCTGCTGGGGTCTCTCTCTCTCCACTGCCTCTGCTGTGGTCTCTCGCTCTCCACCGCCTCTGCTGTGGTCTCTCTCTACCGCCTCTGCTGTGGTCTCTCTCTCTACTGCCTCTGCTGTGGTCTCTCTCTCTCTACCGCCTCTGCTGTGGTCTCTCTCTCTCTACCGCCTCTGCTGTGGTCTCTCTCTACTGCCTGTGCTGTGGTCTCTCGCTCTCTACCGCCTCTGCTGTGGTCTCTCGCTCTCTACCGCCTCTGCTGTGGTCTCTCTCTACCGCCTCTGCTGTGGTCTCTCTCTCGCTACCGCCTCTGCTGTAGTCTCTCTCTCTCGCTACCGCCTCTGCTGTGGTCTCTCTCTCTCTCTACTGCCTCTGCTGTGGTCTCTCTCTCTCTCTTCCGCCTCTGCTGTGGTCTCTCTCTCTCTACTGCCTCTGCTGTGGTCTCTCTCTACCACCTCTGCTGTGGTCTCTCTCTCTCTACCGCCTCTGCTGTTGTCTCTCTCTTTCTCCAGCCTCTGCTGTGGTTTCTCGCTCTCTACTGCCTCTGCTGTGGTCTCTCTCTACCGCCTCTGCTGTGGTCTCTCTCTCTCTCTCTCTCTACTGCCTCTGCTGGGGTCTCTCTCTACCGCCTCTGCTGTGGTCTCTCTCTATCTACTGCCTCTGCTGCGGTCTCTCGCTCTCTACTGCCTCTGCTGTGGTCTCTCTCTCTCTCTACTGCCTCTGCTGTGGTCTCTCTCTCTCTCTCTCTCTACTGCCTCTGCTGTGGTCTCTCTCTACCGCCTCTGCTGTGGTCTCTCTCTCTACTGCCTCTGCTGCGGTCTCTCTCTACCACCTCTGCTCTGGTCTCTCTCTCTCTCTCGCTACCACCTCTGCTCTAGTCTCTCTCTCTCTCGCTACCGCCTCTGCTCTGGTCTCTCTCTCTCTCCCGGCTAAGCTCTGGTCTCTCTCTCTCTACTGCCTCTGCTGTGGTCTCTCTCTCTCTCTACTGCCTCTGCTGTGGTCTTTCTCTACCGCCTCTGCTGTGGTCTCTCTCTCTCTACTGCCTCTGCTGTGGTCTCTCTCTCTCTACCGCCTCTACTGTGGTCTCTCTCTACTGCCTCTGCTCTGGTCTCTCTCTCTCTCCCGCCTCTGCTTTTGTCTCTCTCTCTCTCCCGCCTCTGCTCTGGTCTCTCTCTACTGCCTCTGCTGTGGTCTCTCTCTCTCTCTACTGCCTCTGCTGTAGTCTCTCTCTCTCTCGCTACTGCCTCTGCTCTGGTCTCTCTCTCTCTACCGCCTCTGCTGTGGTCTCTCTCTCTCTACTGCCTCTGCTGTGGTCTCTCTCTCTCTCGCTACTGCCTCTGCTCTGGTCTCTCTCTCTCTACCGCCTCTGCTGTGGTCTCTCTCTCTCTACTGCCTCTGCTGTGGTCTCTCTCTACCGCCTCTGCTGTGGTCTATCTCTCTACCACCTCTCCTGTGGTCTCTCTCTCTCGCTTCCACCTCTGCTCTGGTCTCTCTCTCTCTACCGCCTCTGCTGTAGTCTCTCGCTCTCTACTGCCTCTGCTGTGGTCTCTCTCTCTACCACCTCTGCTGTGGTCTCTCTCTCTCTCGCTTCCGCCTCTGCTGTGGTTTCTCGCTCTCTACCGCCTTTGCTGTGGTCTCTCTCTACCGCCTCTGCTGTGGTCTCTCTCTCTCTCTCTCTCTCTCTACTGCTCTGCTGGGGTCTCTCTCTACCGCCTCTGCTGTGGTCTCTCTCTCTCTACTGCCTCTGCTGCGGTCTCTCGCTCTCTACTGCCTCTGCTGTGGTCTCTCTCTCTCTCTACTGCCTCTGCTGTGGTCTCTCGCTCTCTACCGCCTCTGCTGTGGTCTCTCTCTACCGCCTCTGCTGTGGTCTCTCGCTCTCTACCGCCTCTGCTGTGGTCTCTCTCTCGCTACCGCCTCTGCTGTGGTCTCTCTCTCTCTACTGCCTCTGCTGCGGTCTCTCGCTCTCTACTGCCTCTGCTGTGGTCTCTCTCTACCGCCTCTGCTGTGGTCTCTCTCTCTCTTCCGCCTCTGCTGCGGTCTCTCTCTACCGCCTCTGCTCTGGTCTCTCTCTCTCTCTCGCTACCGCCTCTGCTGTGGTCTCTCTCTCTCTCGCTACCGCCTCTACTGTGGTCTCTCTCTCTCTCCCGCCTCTGCTTTTGTCTCTCTCTCTCTCCCGCCTCTGCTCTGGTCTCTCTCTACCACCTCTGCTGTGGACTCTCGCTCTCTACCGCCTCTGCTGTGGTCTCTCTCTCTCTACCGCCTGTGCAGTGGTCTCTCTCTCTCTACCGCCTCTGCTGTGGTCTCTCTCTACCACCTCTGCTGTGGCCTCTCGCTCTACCGCCTCTGCTGTGGTCTCTCTCTCTCTCCCGCCTCTGCTGTGGTCTTTCTCTCTACCGCCTCTGCTGTGGTCTCTCTCTCTCTACTACCTCTGCTGTGGTCTCTCTCTCTCTACCACCTCTGCTGTGGTCTCTCTCTCTCTACCGCCTCTGCTGTGGTCTCTCTCTACTGCCTCTGCTGTGGTCTCTCTCTACCACCTTTGCTGTGGTCTCTCTCTACTGCCTCTGCTGTGGTCTCTCTCTCTCTCTCTACCGCCTCTGCTCTGGTCTCTCTCTCTCTCCCGCCTAAGCTCTGGTCTCTCTCTCTCTACTGCCTCTGCTGTGGTCTCTCTCTCTCTACCACCTCTGCTGTGGTCTCTCTCTCTCTCTACTGCCTCTGCTGTAGTCTCTCTACCGCCTCTGCTCTGGTCTCTCTCTCTCTACCGCCTCTGCTGTGGTCTCTCTCTCTCTCGCTACTGCCTCTGCTCTGGTCTCTCTCTCTCTACTGCCTCTGCTGTGGTCTTTCTCTACCGCCTCTGCTGTGGTCTCTCTCTCTCTACTGACTCTGCTGTGGTCTATCTTTGCCTCCTCTGCTGTGGTCTCTCTCTCTCTACCGCCTCTACTGTGGTCTCTCTCTACTGCCTCTGCTCTGGTCTCTCTCTCTCTCTCTCTCTCTCTCTACTGCCTCTGCTGTAGTCTCTCTACCGCCTCTGCTGTGGTCTCTCTCTCTCTCGCTACTGCCTCTGCTGTGGTCTTTCTCTACCGCCTCTGCTCTGGTCTCTCTCTCTCTCCCGCCTCTGCTCTGGTCTCTCTCTACTGCCTCTGCTCTGGTCTCTCTCTCTCTACTGCCTCTGCTGTAGTCTCTCTACCGCCTCTGCTCTGGTCTCTCTCTCTCTACCGCCTCTGCTGTGGTCTCTCTCTCTCTACTGCCTCTGCTGTGGTCTCTCTCTCTCTACCGCCTCTGCTGTGGTCTCTCTCTCTCTCTACAGCCTCTGCTGTGGTCTCTCTCTCTCTACTGCCTCTGCTGTGGTCTCTCTCTCTCTACCGCCTCTGCTGTGGTCTCTCTCTCTCTCTACCGCCTCTGCTGTGGTCTCTCTCTCTCTACTTCCTCTGCTGTGGTCTCTCTCTCTCTACTGCCTCTGCTGTGGTCTCTCTCTCTCTCTCTACCGCCTCTGCTGTGGTCTCTCTCTACCACCTCTGCTCTGGTCTCTCTCTCTCTCTACTGCCTCTGCTGTAGTCTCTCTACCGCCTCTGCTCTGGTCTCTCTCTACCACCTCTGCTGTGGACTCTCGCTCTACTGCCTGTGCAGTGGTCTCTCTCTCTCTACCGCCTCTGCTGTGGTCTCTCTCTACCACCTCTGCTGTGGCCTCTCGCTCTACTGCCTCTGCTGTGGTCTCTCTCTACCACCTCTGCTGTGGCCTCTCGCTCTACCGCCTCTGCTGTGGTCTCTCTCTCTCTCTCTACCACCTCTGCTGTGGTCTCTCTCTCTCTACCGCCTCTGCTGTGGTCTCTCTCTCTCTACCGCCTCTGCTGTGGTCTCTCTCTCTCCACCGCCTCTGCTGTGGTCTCTCTCTACCGCCTCTGCTGTGGTCTCTCTCTCTCTACCGCCTCTGCTGTGGTCTCTCTCTCTCTCTACCGCCTCTGCTGTGGTCTCTCTCTACCACCTCTGCTGTGGTCTCTCTCTCTCTACCGCCTCTGGTGTGGTCTCTCTCTACCGCCTCTGCTGTGGTCTCTCTCTCTCTACTGCCTCTGCTGTGGTCTCTCTCCACCACCTTTGCTGTGGTCTCTCTCTACTGCCTCTGCTGTGGTCTCTCTCTCTCTCTCTACCGCCTCTGCTGTGGTCTCTCTCTACTGCCTCTGCTGGGGTCTCTCTCTCTCCACTGCCTCTGCTGTGGTCTCTCGCTCTCCACCGCCTCTGCTGTGGTCTCTCTCTACCGCCTCTGCTGTGGTCTCTCTCTCTACTGCCTCTGCTGTGGTCTCTCTCTCTCTACCGCCTCTGCTGTGGTCTCTCTCTCTCTACCGCCTCTGCTGTGGTCTCTCTCTACTGCCTGTGCTGTGGTCTCTCGCTCTCTACCGCCTCTGCTGTGGTCTCTCGCTCTCTACCGCCTCTGCTGTGGTCTCTCTCTACCGCCTCTGCTGTGGTCTCTCTCTCGCTACCGCCTCTGCTGTAGTCTCTCTCTCTCGCTACCGCCTCTGCTGTGGTCTCTCTCTCTCTCTACTGCCTCTGCTGTGGTCTCTCTCTCTCTCTCTCTTCCGCCTCTGCTGTGGTCTCTCTCTCTCTACTGCCTCTGCTGTGGTCTCTCTCTACCACCTCTGCTGTGGTCTCTCTCTCTCTACCGCCTCTGCTGTTGTCTCTCTCTTTCTCCGGCCTCTGCTGTGGTTTCTCGCTCTCTACTGCCTCTGCTGTGGTCTCTTCTACCGCCTCTGCTGTGGTCTCTCTCTCTCTCTCTCTCTACTGCCTCTGCTGGGGTCTCTCTCTACCGCCTCTGCTGTGGTCTCTCTCTATCTACTGCCTCTGCTGCGGTCTCTCGCTCTCTACTGCCTCTGCTGTGGTCTCTCTCTCTCTCTACTGCCTCTGCTGTGGTCTCTCTCTCTCTCTCTCTCTACTGCCTCTGCTGTGGTCTCTCTCTACCGCCTCTGCTGTGGTCTCTCTCTCTACTGCCTCTGCTGCGGTCTCTCTCTACCACCTCTGCTCTGGTCTCTCTCTCTCTCTCGCTACCGCCTCTGCTCTAGTCTCTCTCTCTCTCGCTACCGCCTCTGCTCTGGTCTCTCTCTCTCTCCCGGCTAAGCTCTGGTCTCTCTCTCTCTACTGCCTCTGCTGTGGTCTCTCTCTCTCTCTACTGCCTCTGCTGTGGTCTTTCTCTACCGCCTCTGCTGTGGTCTCTCTCTCTCTACTGCCTCTGCTGTGGTCTCTCTCTCTCTACCGCCTCTACTGTGGTCTCTCTCTACTGCCTCTGGTCTGGTCTCTCTCTCTCTCCCGCCTCTGCTTTTGTCTCTCTCTCTCTCCCGCCTCTGCTCTGGTCTCTCTCTACTGCCTCTGCTGTGGTCTCTCTCTCTCTCTACTGCCTCTGCTGTAGTCTCTCTCTCTCTCGCTACTGCCTCTGCTCTGGTCTCTCTCTCTCTACCGCCTCTGCTGTGGTCTCTCTCTCTCTACTGCCTCTGCTGTGGTCTCTCTCTCTCTCGCTACTGCCTCTGCTCTGGTCTCTCTCTCTCTACCGCCTCTGCTGTGGTCTCTCTCTCTCTACTGCCTCTGCTGTGGTCTCTCTCTACCGCCTCTGCTGTGGTCTATCTCTCTACCACCTCTCCTGTGGTCTCTCTCTCTCGCTTCCACCTCTGCTCTGGTCTCTCTCTCTCTACCGCCTCTGCTGTAGTCTCTCGCTCTCTACTGCCTCTGCTGTGGTCTCTCTCTCTACCACCTCTGCTGTGGTCTCTCTCTCTCTCGCTTCCGCCTCTGCTGTGGTTTCTCGCTCTCTACCGCCTTTGCTGTGGTCTCTCTCTACCGCCTCTGCTGTGGTCTCTCTCTCTCTCTCTCTCTCTCTACTGCTCTGCTGGGGTCTCTCTCTACCGCCTCTGCTGTGGTCTCTCTCTCTCTACTGCCTCTGCTGCGGTCTCTCGCTCTCTACTGCCTCTGCTGTGGTCTCTCTCTCTCTCTACTGCCTCTGCTGTGGTCTCTCGCTCTCTACCGCCTCTGCTGTGGTCTCTCTCTACCGCCTCTGCTGTGGTCTCTCGCTCTCTACCGCCTCTGCTGTGGTCTCTCTCTCGCTACCGCCTCTGCTGTGGTCTCTCTCTCTCTACTGCCTCTGCTGCGGTCTCTCGCTCTCTACTGCCTCTGCTGTGGTCTCTCTCTACCGCCTCTGCTGTGGTCTCTCTCTCTCTTCCGCCTCTGCTGCGGTCTCTCTCTACCGCCTCTGCTCTGGTCTCTCTCTCTCTCTCGCTACCGCCTCTGCTGTGGTCTCTCTCTCTCTCGCTACCACCTCTGCTGTGGTCTCTCTCTCTCTACTGCCTCAGCTGGGGTCTCTCTCTCTCTCTCTACCGCCTCTGCTCTGGTCTCTCTCTACTGCCTCAGCTGGGGTCTCTCTCTCTCTCTCTCCCGCCTAAGCTCTGGTCTCTTCTCTCTCTACTGCCTCTGCTGTGGTCTCTCTTTCTCTCTACTGCCTCTGCTGTGGTCTTTCTCTACCGCCTCTGCTGTGGTCTCTCTCTCTCTCGCTACCGCCTCTACTGTGGTCTCTCTCTCTCTCCCGCCTCTGCTTTTGTCTCTCTCTCTCTCCCGCCTCTGCTCTGGTCTCTCTCTACCACCTCTGCTGTGGACTCTCGCTCTCTACCGCCTCTGCTGTGGTCTCTCTCTCTCTACCGCCTGTGCAGTGGTCTCTCTCTCTCTACCGCCTCTGCTGTGGTCTCTCTCTACCACCTCTGCTGTGGCCTCTCGCTCTACCGCCTCTGCTGTGGTCTCTCTCTCTCTCCCGCCTCTGCTGTGGTCTTTCTCTCTACCGCCTCTGCTGTGGTCTCTCTCTCTCTACCACCTCTGCTGTGGTCTCTCTCTCTCTACCACCTCTGCTGTGGTCTCTCTCTCTCTACCGCCTCTGCTGTGGTCTCTCTCTACTGCCTCTGCTGTGGTCTCTCTCTACCACCTTTGCTGTGGTCTCTCTCTACTGCCTCTGCTGTGGTCTCTCTCTCTCTCTCTACCGCCTCTGCTCTGGTCTCTCTCTCTCTCCCGCCTAAGCTCTGGTCTCTCTCTCTCTACTGCCTCTGCTGTGGTCTCTCTCTCTCTACCACCTCTGCTGTGGTCTCTCTCTCTCTCTACTGCCTCTGCTGTAGTCTCTCTACCGCCTCTGCTCTGGTCTCTCTCTCTCTACCGCCTCTGCTGTGGTCTCTCTCTCTCTCGCTACTGCCTCTGCTCTGGTCTCTCTCTCTCTACTGCCTCTGCTGTGGTCTTTCTCTACCGCCTCTGCTGTGGTCTCTCTCTCTCTACTGACTCTGCTGTGGTCTATCTTTGCCTCCTCTGCTGTGGTCTCTCTCTCTCTACCGCCTCTACTGTGGTCTCTCTCTACTGCCTCTGCTCTGGTCTCTCTCTCTCTCTCTCTCTCTCTCTACTGCCTCTGCTGTAGTCTCTCTACCGCCTCTGCTGTGGTCTCTCTCTCTCTCGCTACTGCCTCTGCTGTGGTCTTTCTCTACCGCCTCTGCTCTGGTCTCTCTCTCTCTCCCGCCTCTGCTCTGGTCTCTCTCTACTGCCTCTGCTCTGGTCTCTCTCTCTCTACTGCCTCTGCTGTAGTCTCTCTACCGCCTCTGCTCTGGTCTCTCTCTCTCTACCGCCTCTGCTGTGGTCTCTCTCTCTCTACTGCCTCTGCTGTGGTCTCTCTCTCTCTACCACCTCTGCTGTGGTCTCTCTCTCTCTCTACCGCCTCTGCTGTGGTCTCTCTCTCTCTACTGCCTCTGCTGTGGTCTCTCTCTCTCTACCGCCTCTGCTGTGGTCTCTCGCTCTCTACCGCCTCTGCTGTGGTCTCTCTCTCGCTACCGCCTCTGCTGTGGTCTCTCTCTCGCTACCGCCTCTGCTGTGGTCTCTCTCTCGCTACTGCCTCTGCTGTGGTCTCTCGCTCTCTACCGCCTCTGCTGTGGTCTCTCTCTCTCTAATGCCTCTGCTGTGGTCTCTCTCTCTCTACCGCCTCTGCTGTGGTCTCTCTCTCGCTACCGCCTCTGCTGTGGTCTCTCTCTCGCTACCGCCTCTGCTGTGGTCTCTCTCTCGCTACTGCCTCTGCTGTGGTCTCTCTCTTGCTACTGCCTCTGCTGTGGTCTCTCGCTCTCTACCGCCTCTGCTGTGGTCTCTCTCTCTCTACCGCCTCTGCTGTGGTCTCTCTCTCTCTACCGCCTCTGCTGTGGTCTCTCTCTCGCTACCGCCTCTGCTGTGGTCTCTCTCTCGCTACCGCCTCTGCTGTGGTCTCTCTCTCGCTACCGCCTCTGCTGTGGTCTCTCTCTCGCTACCGCCTCTGCTGTGGTCTCTCTCTCTCTCGCTACCGCCTCTGCTGTGGTCTCCCTCTCTCTACTGCCTCTGCTGTGGTCTCTCTCTCGCTACCGCCTCTGCTGTGGTCTCTCTCTCTCTCGCTACCGCCTCTGCTGTGGTCTCCCTCTCTCTACTGCCTCTGCTGTGGTCTCTCTCTCGCTACCGCCTCTGCTGTGGTCTCTCTCTCTCTAATGCCTCTGCTGTGGTCTCTCTCTCTCTCTTCCGCCTCTGCTGTGGTCTCTCTCTCTCTACTGCCTGTGCTGTGGTCTCTCTCTACCACCTCTGCTGTGGTCTCTCTCTCGCTACCGCCTCTGCTGTGGTCTCTCTATCGCTACCGCCTCTGCTGTGGTCTCTCTCTACCACCTCTGCTGTGGTCTCTCTCTACCACCTCTGCTGCGGTCTGTCTCTCTCTCTCTCTACCGCCTCTGCTGTGGTCTCTCTCTCTCTACTGCCTCTGCTGTGGTCTCTATCTCTCTACCGCCTCTGCTGTGGTCTCTCTCTACCACCTCTGCTGTGGTCTCTCTCTACCACCTCTGCTGTGGTCTCTCTCTCTCTACTGCCTCTGCTGTGGTCTCTCTCTCTCTACCGCCTCTGCTGTGGTCTCTCTCTACCACCTCTGCTGTGGTCTCTCTCTACCACCTCTGCTGTGGTCTCTCTCTCTCTCTACCGCCTCTGCTGTGGTCTCTCTCTCTCTACTGCCTCTGCTGTGGTCTCTCTCTCTCTACCGCCTCTGCTGTGGTCTCTCTCTCTCTACCGCCTCTGCTGTGGTCTCTCTCTCTCTCTCTCTCTCTCTCTCTACCGCCTCTGCTGTGGTCTCTCTCTACCGCCTCTGCTGTGGTCTCTCTCTACCGCCTCTGCTGTGGTCTCTCTCTCTCTACCGCCTCTGCTGTGGTCTCTCTCTACCACCTCTGCTGTGGCCTCTCGCTCTACCGCCTCTGCTGTGGTCTCTCTCTCTCTACCGCCTCTGCTGTGGTCTCTCTCTCTCTCTACCGCCTCTGCTGTGGTCTCTCTCTACCACCTCTGCTGTGGTCTCTTGCTCTCTACCGCCTCTGCTGTGGTCATTCTCTACCGCCTCTGCTGTGGTCTCTCTCTCTCTACCGCCTCTGCTGTGGTCTCTCTCTCTCTACCGCCTCTGCTGTGGTCTCTCTCTCTCTACCGCCTCTGCTGTGGTCTCTCTCTCTCTACCGCCTCTGCTGTGGTCTCTCTCTCTCTCTACCGCCTCTGCTGTGGTCTCTCTCTACCACCTCTGCTGTGGTCTCTCTCTACCACCTCTGCTGTGGTCTCTTGCTCTCTACCGCCTCTGCTGTGGTCTCTCTCTCGCTACCGCCTCTGCTGTGGTCTCTCGCTACCGCCTCTGCTGTGGTCTCCCTCTCTCTACTGCCCCTGCTTTGGTCTCTCTCTCTACCTCCTCTGCTGTGGTTTCTCGCTCTCTACCGCCTCTGCTGTGGTGTCTCTCTACCGCCTCTGCTGTGGTCTCTCTCTCTCTCTCTCTCTCTCTCTCTCTTCCGCCTCTGCTGTGGTCTCTCTCTCTCGCTACCGCCTCTGCTGTGGTCTCTCACTCTCTACCGCCTCTGCTGTGGTCTCTCTCTCGCTACCGCCTCTGCTGTGGTCTCTCTCTCGCTACCGCCTCTGCTGTGGTCTCTCTCTCGCTACTGCCTCTGCTGTGGTCTCTCGCTCTCTACCGCCTCTGCTGTGGTCTCTCTCTCTCTAATGCCTCTGCTGTGGTCTCTCTCTCTCTACCGCCTCTGCTGTGGTCTCTCTCTCGCTACCGCCTCTGCTGTGGTCTCTCTCTCGCTACCGCCTCTGCTGTGGTCTCTCTCTCGCTACTGCCTCTGCTGTGGTCTCTCGCTCTCTACTGCCTCTGCTGTGGTCTCTCTCTCTCTACCGCCTCTGCTGTGGTCTCTCTCTCTCTACCGCCTCTGCTGTGGTCTCTCTCTCGCTACCGCCTCTGCTGTGGTCTCTCTCTCGCTACCGCCTCTGCTGTGGTCTCTCTCTCGCTACCGCCTCTGCTGTGGTCTCTCTCTCGCTACCGCCTCTGCTGTGGTCTCTCTCTCTCTCGCTACCGCCTCTGCTGTGGTCTCCCTCTCTCTACTGCCTCTGCTGTGGTCTCTCTCTCGCTACCGCCTCTGCTGTGGTCTCTCTCTCTCTCGCTACCGCCTCTGCTGTGGTCTCCCTCTCTCTACTGCCTCTGCTGTGGTCTCTCTCTCGCTACCGCCTCTGCTGTGGTCTCTCTCTCTCTAATGCCTCTGCTGTGGTCTCTCTCTCTCTCTTCCGCCTCTGCTGTGGTCTCTCTCTCTCTACTGCCTGTGCTGTGGTCTCTCTCTACCACCTCTGCTGTGGTCTCTCTCTCGCTACCGCCTCTGCTGTGGTCTCTCTCTCGCTACCGCCTCTGCTGTGGTCTCTCTCTACCACCTCTGCTGTGGTCTCTCTCTACCACCTCTGCTGCGGTCTCTCTCTCTCTCTCTCTACCGCCTCTGCTGTGGTCTCTCTCTCTCTACTGCCTCTGCTGTGGTCTCTCTCTCTCTACCGCCTCTGCTGTGGTCTCTCTCTACCACCTCTGCTGTGGTCTCTCTCTACCACCTCTGCTGTGGTCTCTCTCTCTCTACTGCCTCTGCTGTGGTGTCTCTCTCTCTACCCCCTCTGCTGTGGTCTCTCTCTACCACCTCTGCTGTGGTCTCTCTCTACCACCTCTGCTGTGGTCTCTCTCTCTCTCTACCGCCTCTGCTGTGGTCTCTCTCTCTCTACTGCCTCTGCTGTGGTCTCTCTCTCTCTACCGCCTCTGCTGTGGTCTCTCTCTCTCTACCGCCTCTGCTGTGGTCTCTCTCTCTCTCTCTCTCTCTCTACCGCCTCTGCTGTGGTCTCTCTCTACCGCCTCTGCTGTGGTCTCTCTCTACCGCCTCTGCTGTGGTCTCTCTCTCTCTACCGCCTCTGCTGTGGTCTCTCTCTACCACCTCTGCTGTGGCCTCTCGCTCTACCGCCTCTGCTGTGGTCTCTCTCTCTCTATCGCCTCTGCTGTGGTCTCTCTCTCTCTCTACCGCCTCTGCTGTGGTCTCTCTCTACCACCTCTGCTGTGGTCTCTTGCTCTCTACCGCCTCTGCTGTGGTCATTCTCTACCGCCTCTGCTGTGGTCTCTCTCTCTCTACCGCCTCTGCTGTGGTCTCTCTCTCTCTACCGCCTCTGCTGTGGTCTCTCTCTCTCTACCGCCTCTGCTGTGGTCTCTCTCTCTCTACCGCCTCTGCTGTGGTCTCTCTCTCTCTCTACCGCCTCTGCTGTGGTCTCTCTCTACCACCTCTGCTGTGGTCTCTCTCTACCACCTCTGCTGTGGTCTCTTGCTCTCTACCGCCTCTGCTGTGGTCTCTCTCTCGCTACCGCCTCTGCTGTGGTCTCTCGCTACCGCCTCTGCTGTGGTCTCCCTCTCTCTACTGCCCCTGCTTTGGTCTCTCTCTCTACCTCCTCTGCTGTGGTCTCTCTCTCTACCGCCTCTGCTGTGGTCTCCCTCTCTCTACTGCCCCTGCTTTGGTCTCTCTCTCTACCTCCTCTGCTGTGGTCTCTCTCTCGCTACCGCCTCTGCTGTGGTCTCTCTCTCTCTAATGCCTCTGCTGTGGTCTCTCTCTCTCTCTTCCGCCTCTGCTGTGGTCTCTCTCTCTCTACTGCCTCTGCTGTGGTCTCTCTCGCTCTACTGCCTCTGCTGTGGTCTCTCTCTCTACTGCCTCTGCTGTTTTCTCTCTCTCTCTCGCTACCGCCTCTGCTGTGGTCTCTCTCTCTCTAACGCGTCTGCTGTGGTCTCTCTCTACCACCTCTGCTGTGGACTCTCGCTCTACTGCCTGTGCAGTGTTCTCTCTCTCGCTACCGCCTCTGCTGTGGTCTCTCTCTCTCTAATGCCTCTGCTGTGGTCTCTCTCTCTCTCTTCCGCCTCTGCTGTGGTCTCTCTCTCTCTACTGCCTCTGCTGTGGTCTCTCTCGCTCTACTGCCTCTGCTGTGGTCTCTCTCTCTCTACTGCCTCTGCTGTTTTCTCTCTCTCTCTCGCTACCGCCTCTGCTGTGGTCTCTCTCTCTCTACCGCGTCTGCTGTGGTCTCTCTCTACCACCTCTGCTGTGGACTCTCGCTCTACTGCCTGTGCTGTGGTCTCTCTCTCTCTACCGCCTCTGCTGTGGTCTCTCTCTACCACCTCTGCTTTGGCCTCTCGATCTACCGCCTCTGCTGTGGTCTCTCTCAGTCTCTACCCCCTCTGCTGTGGTCTCCCTCTCTCTACCGCCTCTGCTGTGGTCTCTCTCTCTCTCTACCGCCTCTGCTGTGGTCTCTCTCTACCACCTCTGCTGTGGTCTCTCTCTCTCTACCGCCTCTGGTGTGGTCTCTCTCTACCGCCTCTGCTGTGGTCACTCTCTCTTTACTGCCTCTGCTGTGGTCTCTCTCCACCACCTTTGCTGTGGTCTCTCTCTACTGCCTCTGCTGTGGTCTCTCTCTACCGCCTCTGCTGTGGTCTCTCTCTACTGCCTCTGCTGGGGTCTCTCTCTCTCCACTGCCTCTGCTGTGGTCTCTCGCTCTCCACCGCCTCTGCTGTGGTCTCTCTCTACCGCCTCTGCTGTGGTCTCTCTCTCTACTGCCTCTGCTGTGGTCTCTCTCTCTCTACCGCCTCTGCTGTGGTCTCTCTCTCTCTACCGCCTCTGCTGTGGTCTCTCTCTACTGCCTGTGCTGTGGTCTCTCGCTCTCTACCGCCTCTGCTGTGGTCTCTCGCTCTCTACCGCCTCTGCTGTGGTCTCTCTCTACCGCCTCTGCTGTGGTCTCTCTCTCGCTACCGCCTCTGCTGTAGTCTCTCTCTCTCGCTACCGCCTCTGCTGTGGTCTCTCTCTCTCTCTACTGCCTCTGCTGTGGTCTCTCTCTCTCTCTTCCGCCTCTGCTGTGGTCTCTCTCTCTCTACTGCCTCTGCTGTGGTCTCTCTCTACCACCTCTGCTGTGGTCTCTCTCTCTCTACCGCCTCTGCTGTTGTCTCTCTCTTTCTCCGGCCTCTGCTGTGGTTTCTCGCTCTCTACTGCCTCTGCTGTGGTCTCTCTCTACCGCCTCTGCTGTGGTCTCTCTCTCTCTCTCTCTCTACTGCCTCTGCTGGGGTCTCTCTCTACCGCCTCTGCTGTGGTCTCTCTCTATCTACTGCCTCTGCTGCGGTCTCTCGCTCTCTACTGCCTCTGCTGTGGTCTCTCTCTCTCTCTACTGCCTCTGCTGTGGTCTCTCTCTCTCTCTCTCTCTACTGCCTCTGCTGTGGTCTCTCTCTACCGCCTCTGCTGTGGTCTCTCTCTCTACTGCCTCTGCTGCGGTCTCTCTCTACCACCTCTGCTCTGGTCTCTCTCTCTCTCTCGCTACCGCCTCTGCTCTAGTCTCTCTCTCTCTCGCTACCGCCTCTGCTCTGGTCTCTCTCTCTCTCCCGGCTAAGCTCTGGTCTCTCTCTCTCTACTGCCTCTGCTGTGGTCTCTCTCTCTCTCTACTGCCTCTGCTGTGGTCTTTCTCTACCGCCTCTGCTGTGGTCTCTCTCTCTCTACTGCCTCTGCTGTGGTCTCTCTCTCTCTACCGCCTCTACTGTGGTCTCTCTCTACTGCCTCTGCTCTGGTCTCTCTCTCTCTCCCGCCTCTGCTTTTGTCTCTCTCTCTCTCCCGCCTCTGCTCTGGTCTCTCTCTACTGCCTCTGCTGTGGTCTCTCTCTCTCTCTACTGCCTCTGCTGTAGTCTCTCTCTCTCTCGCTACTGCCTCTGCTCTGGTCTCTCTCTCTCTACCGCCTCTGCTGTGGTCTCTCTCTCTCTACTGCCTCTGCTGTGGTCTCTCTCTCTCTCGCTACTGCCTCTGCTCTGGTCTCTCTCTCTCTACCGCCTCTGCTGTGGTCTCTCTCTCTCTACTGCCTCTGCTGTGGTCTCTCTCTACCGCCTCTGCTGTGGTCTATCTCTCTACCACCTCTCCTGTGGTCTCTCTCTCTCGCTTCCACCTCTGCTCTGGTCTCTCTCTCTCTACCGCCTCTGCTGTAGTCTCTCGCTCTCTACTGCCTCTGCTGTGGTCTCTCTCTCTACCACCTCTGCTGTGGTCTCTCTCTCTCTCGCTTCCGCCTCTGCTGTGGTTTCTCGCTCTCTACCGCCTTTGCTGTGGTCTCTCTCTACCGCCTCTGCTGTGGTCTCTCTCTCTCTCTCTCTCTCTCTACTGCTCTGCTGGGGTCTCTCTCTACCGCCTCTGCTGTGGTCTCTCTCTCTCTACTGCCTCTGCTGCGGTCTCTCGCTCTCTACTGCCTCTGCTGTGGTCTCTCTCTCTCTCTACTGCCTCTGCTGTGGTCTCTCGCTCTCTACCGCCTCTGCTGTGGTCTCTCTCTACCGCCTCTGCTGTGGTCTCTCGCTCTCTACCGCCTCTGCTGTGGTCTCTCTCTCGCTACCGCCTCTGCTGTGGTCTCTCTCTCTCTACTGCCTCTGCTGCGGTCTCTCGCTCTCTACTGCCTCTGCTGTGGTCTCTCTCTACCGCCTCTGCTGTGGTCTCTCTCTCTCTTCCGCCTCTGCTGCGGTCTCTCTCTACCGCCTCTGCTCTGGTCTCTCTCTCTCTCTCGCTACCGCCTCTGCTGTGGTCTCTCTCTCTCTCGCTACCGCCTCTACTGTGGTCTCTCTCTCTCTCCCGCCTCTGCTTTTGTCTCTCTCTCTCTCCCGCCTCTGCTCTGGTCTCTCTCTACCACCTCTGCTGTGGACTCTCGCTCTCTACCGCCTCTGCTGTGGTCTCTCTCTCTCTACCGCCTGTGCAGTGGTCTCTCTCTCTCTACCGCCTCTGCTGTGGTCTCTCTCTACCACCTCTGCTGTGGCCTCTCGCTCTACCGCCTCTGCTGTGGTCTCTCTCTCTCTCCCGCCTCTGCTGTGGTCTTTCTCTCTACCGCCTCTGCTGTGGTCTCTCTCTCTCTACTACCTCTGCTGTGGTCTCTCTCTCTCTACCACCTCTGCTGTGGTCTCTCTCTCTCTACCGCCTCTGCTGTGGTCTCTCTCTACTGCCTCTGCTGTGGTCTCTCTCTACCACCTTTGCTGTGGTCTCTCTCTACTGCCTCTGCTGTGGTCTCTCTCTCTCTCTCTACCGCCTCTGCTCTGGTCTCTCTCTCTCTCCCGCCTAAGCTCTGGTCTCTCTCTCTCTACTGCCTCTGCTGTGGTCTCTCTCTCTCTACCACCTCTGCTGTGGTCTCTCTCTCTCTCTACTGCCTCTGCTGTAGTCTCTCTACCGCCTCTGCTCTGGTCTCTCTCTCTCTACCGCCTCTGCTGTGGTCTCTCTCTCTCTCGCTACTGCCTCTGCTCTGGTCTCTCTCTCTCTACTGCCTCTGCTGTGGTCTTTCTCTACCGCCTCTGCTGTGGTCTCTCTCTCTCTACTGACTCTGCTGTGGTCTATCTTTGCCTCCTCTGCTGTGGTCTCTCTCTCTCTACCGCCTCTACTGTGGTCTCTCTCTACTGCCTCTGCTCTGGTCTCTCTCTCTCTCTCTCTCTCTCTCTACTGCCTCTGCTGTAGTCTCTCTACCGCCTCTGCTGTGGTCTCTCTCTCTCTCGCTACTGCCTCTGCTGTGGTCTTTCTCTACCGCCTCTGCTCTGGTCTCTCTCTCTCTCCCGCCTCTGCTCTGGTCTCTCTCTACTGCCTCTGCTCTGGTCTCTCTCTCTCTACTGCCTCTGCTGTAGTCTCTCTACCGCCTCTGCTCTGGTCTCTCTCTCTCTACCGCCTCTGCTGTGGTCTCTCTCTCTCTACTGCCTCTGCTGTGGTCTCTCTCTCGCTACCGCCTCTGCTGTGGTCTCTCTCTCTCTCTACCGCCTCTGCTGTGGTCTCTCTCTCTCTACTGCCTCTGCTGTGGTCTCTCTCTCTCTACCGCCTCTGCTGTGGTCTCTCTCTCTCTCTACCGCCTCTGCTGTGGTCTCTCTCTCTCTACTTCCTCTGCTGTGGTCTCTCTCTCTCTACTGCCTCTGCTGTGGTCTCTCTCTCTCTCTCTACCGCCTCTGCTGTGGTCTCTCTCTACCACCTCTGCTCTGGTCTCTCTCTCTCTCTACTGCCTCTGCTGTAGTCTCTCTACCGCCTCTGCTCTGGTCTCTCTCTACCACCTCTGCTGTGGACTCTCGCTCTACTGCCTGTGCAGTGGTCTCTCTCTCTCTACCGCCTCTGCTGTGGTCTCTCTCTACCACCTCTGCTGTGGCCTCTCGCTCTACTGCCTCTGCTGTGGTCTCTCTCTACCACCTCTGCTGTGGCCTCTCGCTCTACCGCCTCTGCTGTGGTCTCTCTCTCTCTCTCTACCACCTCTGCTGTGGTCTCTCTCTCTCTACCGCCTCTGCTGTGGTCTCTCTCTCTCTACCGCCTCTGCTGTGGTCTCTCTCTCTCCACCGCCTCTGCTGTGGTCTCTCTCTACCGCCTCTGCTGTGGTCTCTCTCTCTCTACTGCCTCTGCTGTGGTCTCTCTCTACCACCTTTGCTGTGGTCTCTCTCTACTGCCTCTGCTGTGGTCTCTCTCTCTCTCTCTACCGCCTCTGCTGTGGTCTCTCTCTACTGCCTCTGCTGTGGCCTCTCGCTCTACCGCCTAGGCTGGGGTCTCTCTCTCTCCACTGCCTCTGCTGTGGTCTCTCTCTACCGCCTCTGCTGTGGTCTCTCTCTCTCTACCGCCTCTGCTGTGGTCCTCTCTCTCTACCGCCTCTGCTGTGGTCTCTCGCTCTCTACCGCCTCTGCTGTGGTCTCTCGCTCTTTACCGCCTCTGCTGTGGTCTCTCTCTCGCTACCGCCTCTGCTGTGGTCTCTCTCTCTCTACCGCCTCTGCTGTGGTCCTCTCTCTCTACCGCCTCTGCTGTGGTCTCTCGCTCTCTACCGCCTCTGCTGTGGTCTCTCGCTCTCTACCACCTCTTCTGTGGTCTCTCTCTCGCTACCGCCTCTGCTGTAGTCTCTCTCTCTCGCTACCGCCTCTGCTGTAGTCTCTCTCTCTCTCTACTGCCTCTGCTGTGGTCTCTCTCTCTCTTCCGCCTCTGCTGTGGTCTCTCTCTCTCTACCGCCTCTGCTGTGGTCTCTCTCTCTCTTCCGCCTCTGCTGTGGTCTCTCTCTCTCTTCTGCCTCTGCTGTGGTCTCTCTCTACCACCTCTGCTGTGGTCTCTCTCTCTCTACCGCCTCTGCTGTGGTCTCTCTCTCTCTACAGCCTCTGCTGTGGTCGCTCTCTTTCTCCGGCCTCTGCTGTGGTTTCTCGCTCTCTACCGCCTCTGCTGTGGTCTCTCTCTACCACCTCTGCTGTGGTCTCTCTCTCTCTACCGCCTCTGCTGTGGTCGCTCTCTTTCTCCGGCCTCTGCTGTGGTTTCTCGCTCTCTACCGCCTCTGCTGTGGTCTCTCTCTACCGCCTCTGCTGTGGTCTCTCTCTCTCTCTCTCTCTCTCTACTGCCTCTGCTGGGGTCTCTCTCTACCGCCTCTGCTGTGGTCTCTCTCTCTCTACTGCCTCTGCTGGGGTCTCTCTCTACCGCCTCTGCTGTGGTCTCTCTCTCTCTACTGCCTCTGCTGCGATCTCTCGCTCTCTACTGCCTCTGCTGTGGTCTCTCTCTCTCTCTACTGCCTCTGCTGTGGTCTCTCTCTACCGCCTCTGATGTGGTCTCTCTCTACCGCCTCTGCTCTGGTCTCTCTCTCTCTCCCGCCTAAGCTCTGGTCTCTCTCTCTCTACTGCCTCTGCTGTGGTCTCTCTCTCTCTACCACCTCTGCTGTGGTCTCTCTCTCTCTCTACTGCCTCTGCTGTGGTCTTTCTCTACCGCCTCTGCTGTGGTCTCTCTCTCTCTCTACTGCCTCTGCTGTGGTCTCTCTCTCTCTCTACTGCCTCTGCTGTATTCTCTCTACCGCCTCTGCTCTGGTCTCTCTCTCTCTCTTCCGCCTCTGCTGTGGTCTCTCTCTCTCTCGCTACTGCCTCTGCTGTGGTCTCTCTCTCTCTCTACTGACTCTGCTGTGGTCTCTCTCTCTCTACCGCCTCTACTGTGGTCTCTCTCTACTGCCTCTGCTCTGGTCTCTCTCTCTCTCTCTCTCTCTCTCTCTACTGCCTCTGCTGGAGTCTCTCTACCGCCTCTGCTGTGGTCTCTCTCTCTCTCGCTACTGCCTCTGCTCTGGTCTCTCTCTCTCTACTGCCTCTGCTGTGGTCTTTCTCTACCGCCTCTGCTCTGGTCTCTCTCTCTCTACTGCCTCTGCTCTGGTCTCTCTCTCTCCCGCCTCTGCTCTGGTCTCTCTCTACTGCCTCTGCTGTGGTCTCTCTCTCTCTCTCTCTCTCTACTGCCTCTGCTGTAGTCTCTCTACCGCCTCTGCTCTGGTCTCTCTCTCTCTACCGCCTCTGCTGTGGTCTCTCTCTCTCTACTGCCTCTGCTGTGGTCTCTCTCTCTCTACCGCCTCTGCTGTGGTCTCTCTCTACCACCTCTGCTGCGGTCTCTCTCTCTCTCTCTACCGCCTCTGCTGTGGTCTCTCTCTACCACCTCTGCTGTGGTCTCTCTCTCTCTCTACTGCCTCTGCTGTGGCCTCTCGCTCTACCGCCTAGGCTGGGGTCTCTCGATCTCCACCGCCTCTGCTGTGGTCTCTCTCTACCGCCTCTGCTGTGGTCTCTCTCTCTCTCTCTCTCTCTCTACTGCCTCTGCTGGGGTCTCTCTCTACCGCCTCTGCTGGGGTCTCTCTCTACTGCCTCTGCTGTGATCTCTCTCTCTCTCTTCCGCCTCTGCTGTGGTCTCTCTCTCTCTCTCTACCGCCTCTGCTGTGGTCTCTCTCTCTCTCTCTCTCTCTCTACTGCCTCTGCTGTGATCTCTCTCTCTCTCTTCCGCCTCTGCTGTGGTCTCTCTCTCTCTCTCTACCGCCTCTGCTGTGGTCTCTCTCTACCGCCTCTGCTGTGGTCTCTCTCTACCGCCTCTGCTGTGGTCTCTCTCTCTCTACTGCCTCTGCTGTGGTCTCTCTCTACTGCCTCTGCTGTGGCCTCTCGCTCTACCGCCTAGGCTGGGGTCTCTCTCTCTCCACTGCCTCTGCTGTGGTCTCTCTCTCTCTACCGCCTCTGCTGTGGTCTCTCTCTACTGCCTCTGCTGTGGTCTCTCGCTCTCTACCGCCTCTGCTGTGGTCTCTCTCTACCGCCTCTGCTGTGGTCTCTCTCTCGCTACCGCCTCTGCTCTGGTCTCTCTCTCTCTTCCGCCTCTGCTGTGGTCTCTCTCTCTCTTCTGCCTCTGCTGTGGTCTCTCTCTACCACCTCTGCTGTGGTCTCTCTCTCTCTTCTGCCTCTGCTGTTTTCTCTCTCTCTCTCTTCTGCCTCTGCTGTGGTCTCTCTCTACCACCTCTGCTGTGGTTTCTCTCTCTCTACCGCCTCTGCTGTGGTCTCTCTACCGCCTCTGCTGTGGTCTCTCTCTCTCTCTCTCTCTCTCTCTACTGCCTCTGCTGGGGTCTCTCTCTACCGCCTCTGCTGTGGTCGCTCTCTTTCTCCGGCCTCTGCTGTGGTTTCTCGCTCTCTACAGCCTCTGCTGTGGTCTCTCTCTACCGCCTCTGCTGTGGTCTCTCTCTCTCTCTCTCTCTCTCTACTGCCTCTGCTGGGGTCTCTCTCTACTGCCTCTGCTGGGGTCTCTCTCTACCGCCTCTGCTGTAGTCTCTCTACCGCCTCTGCTGTGGTCTCTCTCTCTCTTCCGCCTCTGCTGTGGTCTCTCTACCGCCTCTGCTGTGGTCTCTCTCTCTCTACTGCCTCTGCTGTGGTCTCTCTCTCTCTTCCGCCTCTGCTGTAGTCTCTCTACCGCCTCTGCTGTGGTCTCTCTCTCTCTACTGCCGCTGCTGTGGTCTCTCGCTCTCTACCGCCTCTGCTGTGGTCTCTCGCTCTCTACCGCCTCTGCTGGGGTCTCTCTCTACTGCCTCTGCTGGGGTCTCTCTCTACCGCCTCTGCTGGGGTCTCTCTCTACCGCCTCTGCTGTAGTCTCTCTACCGCCTCTGCTGTGGTCTCTCTCTCTCTACCGCCTCTGCTGTGGTCTCTCTCTACCGCCTCTGCTGTGGTCTCTCGCTCTCTACCGCCTCTGCTGTGGTCTCTCTCTACCGCCTCTGCTGTGGTCTCTCTCTACCACCTCTGCTGTGGTCTCTCTCTCTACCTCCTCTGCTGTGGTCTCTCTCTCTCTCTCTCTCTCTCTCTCTCTACCACCTCTGCTGTGGTCTCTCTCTCTACCACCTCTGCTGTGGTCTCTCTCTCTACCTCCTCTGCTGTGGTCTCTCGCTCTCTACCGCCTCTGCTGTGGCCTCTCTCTCTACCTCCTCTGCTGTGGTCTCTCGCTCTCTACTGCCTCTGCTGTGGTCTCTCGCTCTCTACCGCCTCTGCTGTGGTCTCTCTCTCTACCTCCTCTGCTGTGGTCTCTCGCTCTCTACCGCCTCTGCTGTGGTCTCTCTCTCTACCTCCTCTGCTGTGGTCTCTCGCTCTCTACTGCCTCTGCTGTGGTCTCTCGCTCTCTACCGCCTTTGCTGTGGTTTCTCTCTCTACTGCCTCTCTACCACTCCACTGCTACTCTCACTGCTCTCTCTGCCCTCTTGCGGTGCTCTCCGCCCACTGTGAAGGACTCTCTGCCCTCCTGCCGTGCTCTCTACTCACTGAGGAGAAGTCGCTGCCCTCCCTGCTGTGGTCTCTGCCCACTGTGGAGGACTCTCTGCCCTCATGTGGTGCTCTCCGCCCACTGTGGAGAACTCTTTGCCCTTCCTGCTGTGGTCTCTCCCCACTGTGGAGGACTCTGCCCTCCTGCAGTGCTCTCTGCCCCTAGTGGAGGACTCTATGCCCTCCTGCGGTCCTCTCTGCCCACCGTGGAGGACTCTCTGCCCTCCTGCGGTCATCTCTGCCCGCTGTGGAGGACTCTCTGCCCTCCTGCGGTGCTCTCCACCCACAGTGGAGGACTCACTCCTCTCCTGCGGTGCTCTCCATCCATTTTGGAGGGCTCTCTGCCCTCCTGCTGTGCTCTCCGCCCGCGGTAGAGGACTCTCTGCTCTCCCTGGGATGCAATCTGCCCACTGTGGAGGACTACCTGCCCTCCTGCAGCGCTCTCCGCCCACTGTGGAAGACTCTCTGCTCACCTGCAATGCTTTCCGCCCACGTAGTAGGACTCTCTGGCACCCTGCGGTGCTCTCCGCCCACTGTGGAGAACTCTGCCCTCCCTGCTGTGGTTTCTGCCCACTGTGGAGGACTCTCTGCCCTCCTGCGGTGCTCTCCACCCACTGAGGAGAACTCACTGCCCTCCCTGCTGTGGTCTTTTTCCACTGTGGAGGACTCTCTGCCATCCTGCTGTGCTCTCCACCCCCTGCGGAGGACTCTCTGCCCTCTTGTGGTGTTCTCAGCCCACTGTGGAGGAGTCTGCCCTCTTGTGGTGCTCTCCGCCCACTCTGGAGGACTCTCTGCCCTCTTGTGGTGCTCTCCGCCCACTGTGGAGGACTCTCTGCCCTTTTGTGGTGCTCTCCGCTCACTGTGGATGACTCTCTGCTCTCCCTGTGGTTCTCTCCATCCACTGTAGAACTCTCTGCCCTCCTGCGGTGCTCTTTGCCCAATGAGGAGGACTCTCTGCCCTCCTGCGGTGCTCTTCGCCCACTGTGAAAGACTCCTTGCTCTCCCTGCTGTGGTCTCTGCCCACTGTGGAGGAATCTCTGCCCTCCCTGCTCTGGTCTCTGCCCACTGTGGAGGACTCTCTGCCATCCTGCTGTGCTCTCCACCCCCTGCGGAGGACTCTCTGCCCTCTTGTGGTGTTCTCTGCCCACTGTGGAGGAGTCTGCACTCTTGTGGTGCTCTCTGCCCACTCTGGAGGACTCTCTGCCCTCTTGTGGTGCTCTCCGCCCACTGTGGAGGACTCTCTGCCCTTTTGTGGTGCTCTCCGCTCACTGTGGATGACTCTCTGCTCTCCCTGTGGTTCTCTCCATCCACTGTGGAGGACTCTCTGCCCTCCTGCGGTGCTCTTCGCCCACTGTGAAAGACTCCTTGCTCTCCCTGCTGTGGTCTCTGCCCACTGTGGAGGAATCTCTGCCCTCCCTGCTCTGGTCTCTGCCCACTGTGGAGGACTCTCTGCCCTCCTGTGGTGCTCTTCGCCCACTGTGAAAGACTCCTTGCTCCCCTGCTGTGGTCTCTGCCCACTGTGGAGGACTCTCTGCCCTCCCTGCTCTGGTCTCTGCCCACTGTGGAGGACTCTCTGCCCTCCTGTGGTGCTCTGCACCCACTGTGGAGGACTCTCTGCTCTCCTGCGGTGCTCTCTGCCTACTGTGGAGGACTCTCTGCTCTACTTGCTGCGGTCTCTGCCCACTGTGGAGGACTCTCTGCCCTCCTTCAGTGCTCTCCACCCACTGTGGAGGACTCGCTGCCACTCTGCAGTGCTCTCTGCCCACTGTGGAGAACTCTGCCCTCCCTGTTGTGGTTTCTGCCCACTGTGGAGGACTCTCTGCCCTCCTGCGGTGCTCTCCACCCACTGAGGAGAACTCGCTGCCCTCCCTGCTGTGGTCGCTGCCCACTGTGGAGGACTCTCTACCCTCCTGCTGTGCTCTTCACCCACTGTGGAGGACTCTCTGCCCTCTTGTGGTGCTCTCCGCCCACTGTGGAGGAGTCTGCCCTCTTGTGGTGCTCTCCGCCCACTATGGAAGACTCTCTGCCCTTTTGTGGTGCTCTCCGCCCACTGTGGAGGACTTTCTGCTCTACCTGTGGTTCTCTCTGCCCACTGTGGAGGACTCTCTGCTCTCCTATGGTTCTCTCTGCCCACTGTGGAGGACTCTCTGCTCTCCTGTGGTTCTCTCTATCCACTGTGGAGGAATCTCTGCCCTCCCTGTGGTGCTCTCCATCTACTTTGGAGGACTCTCTGCCCTCCTGCTGTGCTCTCCACCCACCGCGGAGGACTCACTGCTCTCCTGCGGTGCTCTCCATCCATTTTGGAGGGCTCTCTGCCCTCCTGCTGGACTCTCTGCTCTCCCTGGGATGCAATCTGCCCACTGTGGCGGACTACCTGCCCTCCTGCGGCGCTCTCCGCCCACTGTGGAAGACTCTCTGCTCACCTGCAATGCTTTCCGCCCATGTAGTAGGACTCTCTGCCACCCATGCGGTGCTCTCCGCCCACTGTGGAGAACTCTGCCCTCCCTGCTGTGGTTTCTGCCCACTGTGGAGGACTCTCTGCCCTTCTGCGGTGCTCTCTGCCCACTGTGGAGGACTCTCTGCACTCCTTGCTGCGGTCTCTGCCCACTGTGGAGGACTCTCTGCCCTCCTTCAGTGCTCTCCACCCACTGTGGAGGACTCACTGCCACCCTGCGGTGCTCTCTTTCCACTGTGGAGAACTCTGCCCTCCCTGCTGTGGTTTCTGCCCACTGTGGAGGATTCTCTGCCCTCCTGCGGTGCTATCCACCCACTGTGGAGGACTCTCTGCCCTCCTGTTGTGCTCTCTGCCCACTGTGGAGGACTCTCTGATCTCCTTTCTGTTGTCTCTGCCCACTGTGGAGGACTCTCTGCCTTCCTGCAGTGCTCTCCGCCCACTGTGGAGGACTCTCTGCCCTCCCTGCTCTGGTCTCTGCCCACTGTGGAGGATGCTCTGCTCTCCTGCGGTGCTCTCTGCCCACTGTGGAGGACTTTCTGCTCTCCTGCAGTGCTCTCCTCCCACTGTGGAGGACTCTCTACCCTCCTGCGGTGCTCTCCAACCACTGTGGAGAACTGTCTGCTCTCCCTGCTGTGCTCTCCGCCCACTGTGGAGGACTCTCTGCTCTCCTGCAGTGCTCTCCGCCCACCATGGATGACTTTCTGCGCTCCCTGCGGTGCTCTCCATCCACTGTGGAGGACTCTCTGCCCTCCTGAGATGCTCTCCGCCCACTGTGGAGGACTCTCTGCTCTCCTGTGATCTCTTCCTACCCCCTGCTCTATTCTTGCCCCAAGTGATGTCTTTGTTATTTCTCTTCTGTGCTCTCTACCCAGGGGTGTAGCTTTGTGTGTGTGTGGGGGGGGGGGGGGGTTGCCAGACACACACTCACACAATAACTGTATTTTCTGATAAGTAGCTGGGTGCAGGTGATTCAAGTCTGGTATGGTGAGGAGTTTGTGGCATACACACACTATCATCTCTGTTTTAAAGGACTTAAAGTACTCCTTAGAATCTACATCCCTCCCCCTTCCTACTGCTCCTAAGCTCTCCTCATGCCCTGCTTCGCATATTATCAGGGCCACACTGGCCATAGCATGCGCCAGGTATTTCCCCAGTTGGCCACCATGGCCAATTTTGGACCCTGGTGGCCCCCTGTAACAAAAGTGCCAGCAGTGAGACAGGGGTAGTGCTTTCCACTAGCACACCATCCCCAGTCTCCCTCCCTCCTCCCCAGGGCTGGCTGAGCTGTTCCCAGGGCCGGTTTCAGTTCCCAGTCAGGTCATGCAAATCATGTATTTTAACCAGTATGATTATTGGAAAGTCGAAGCTCCACCCCCAACCTTACTGCACAAGGTACGCCCCTGTCTTACCCCTCTGCTGTGCTTTATGTCGTTCTGGTTCACTGTCGTGTTTCTACCCCTCTTCTGTGATCTCTTCTTCCCCTTTGCCCTATCTCTTCCCCATCAGTGCTGTCTGTTTGCCATCCCTCTGCTAGATTCTACCCCCTCTGCTGTGCTCTCTGTCTCTCTGTAACCCCTCTGCAGCCCGCCTCTGCCAGTAGTTCTGCCCCCCTCTGAAGTATTAATGATGCAGCCATATGGGTAAGGTCATGACTGGAAGCCAGTGCAGCTGTCTCCATGCTCAAGTCACAGGAGAGCTGGTCACCATCTGTACGGACTTGTTCGGAGTTACCTGAAACCGGTGTAAAAATCCTATAGACAGAGTGCCATGAAGTACTCTGTGGTGAGAAGCAATAAGATTTGTTTTCCCTCACCCCATCCTGGTTAGACCTCTTTTAACTCTTGGACCTGTGTACATCGCCCAAGAGGCTGCGAGAAAAAATGGACAAGTGTCACACTTATAAGCGTTAATTCACCAAAATGCCCGGGGTAGAGGAAGTGACATCACAAGCCATTTGACCTTTACTTTCACTCACGCACGTTTACATACGCACACATTCAATCTTATACACATTCTCTCTCACATAAACACATTCTCATCCGCAAGATGGCACACAATGTACAGTTAAAATACTTGTTTGCTTATCTTTGCTGTAAGGATGGTCCTTTTGCAGCTCATTGTACTCCATTTTATTTTACACTTCTAGTGAATCATATAATATGATTCACTGTTTGTCTGATACTAAAATGACATAAACCAATGTCGATAAGGGCAAGCTGCCCCTATTTTCCAGGCACTGATTTTACCACTTCTGAGGCCAGGGGTCGCAAAGGCAATGCCAGGGGTTGCAACAAGCAAGCCAGGGGTTGCTGCAACGACCCCCGGCAACCCTTAAATGGCGACCAAGACCTCACTAACCCTCCATGAGCAGCCCTGGGGGACTCATCAACCACAGGACTCTGCTAGACCTGGTAGAACTCTTGCAGGCTCATTTGTGAGGCCCAGCTTTGGGTTTAGAAAAGTCAACACCACACCCTCTGAAAGTTCTTAGACTAGGGACAGACAGAGTGGAGTGGAACTGAACATGTTAAAAAAAAAACTCACACGCTCCAAATTCACACGAACTGCACTGTCATGCACTATCTGTGGTGATGGATTGAAACTTGAATCTGACCTCTGAACCTTTACAGGATAAATCTCGATGCCCTAAAACGTGCCCTGTAAACGACAGCGCAGACTATGAGAGTTGTAGAAAACAGACTTTGTAGCCATAACAGCACTGTGCCAGGCTTCACTAAAGGCTCAATGGAGGGTTGTGGGTTCAAACGTTGTTCTCTCTTTCTTGAGATGTCATATGTTTAATGACCTCACAAGCAAACTATGTTGCTTCCTAGTTAGGTTTGTGCTGTATAAATATATGCACATACATACATGCACACATACATACAAACAAACATACATGCATACATACATAAAACATACATACATACATACATGCATGCACCCATACATACAAAACACAGTTAGCTGGGTAAAGGAGAGTGGTGAGGAATGGAGTATCATGAAGTGGAGTAGAGTGGAGTGTATTGGAGTGGTGTGGAGGGGTGGCCAGTAGAGATACGTGGCATGGAGTGAAGTGAAATGTATTGTCATTGAGTGACGTGGAGTAGTGTAGAGTGTTGATGTAGATTGTCATAGAGTGGAGTGGCATAGAGTGAAGTAGTGTAGGAGAGTGAAGTGGCATAGAGTGGAGAAGTATTACAAGTATCCAGTCCATGCACTCTTTATGGCTTCCTTGTGCACTTACTACATCTCAGAATGGACTGGACATTGTGGGGGATATCTGCTTATGCTGATATGCCTTCACATAGAATATAGTGCATCCTGTCTTACGGCTAAGGGCCTGCAGTACGGGTGATTTACCTATACCTTATGCAGTGTCTGGGTGGCATGGCACACAGGGCTATGTACTATGTCAATTCTTCGGATTTCTGTGCAACAAGACAGGCAGCCTGCAATGGCAGAGTGCATAGCCTTAGTGAGGGGTCCCTAGGGTGGCACAACCAATGCTGCAGCACACAGTACCCTCTTCAGTGCCCATGCCCTAGGTACTAGTGGTACCATTTACTAGGGACTTAGAGGGGCAACTGAAGTTGTGCCAATCAGGGTACAGGTTCGGGAAAGAGATCAGGCACTGGGGTCATGGATGACAGGGACCCAGTTCACTTACAGTTCGAAATCACATCAGAGATCAGGCAAAAAGCATGGTCTAACCATGTCAAAAGAGGCACTTTCCTACAACCACACTTCAGAATTACCAAAAATGTGCTTGCTTCATTTGTGCTTCTGTTATATTCTGAAATATCTGCACAGTTCATTTCTGGATATTTTAATTTTGTTGTGTGCTAGAAAAAAAATAACTTTGCACAGTCTTCCACCAGCACACCCCTACTAGCCAGTATGGTTGCCACATACATCCTCTCACGTTGAAGTCAGAGAAAGAAAAGTAAACACCAAGCATCCTGGAAGTCAGAGCCTGACATTTGACCTCTGTCTTTGAGTGCACAGCAAATTTAATAAGATAAGAACAAGTTGTAAAGCCCTGTTTACAGAACTCCAGTACTGGTGGAAGAATACAGTAATTGGATTTGGGCAACAAAAGAGGCCAACTCAAGCTGGACAGCTTAAAACATATGGTGTTAGCAAATAGAAAGCAATAAAATGTGAGTTACAAACCACAAAAGTCAATGGTAAGCAATGGGTGGAATGCATTCTCAGGGAAGCTTTCCGAATGTCCCCAAAATGTTAGAAAGCCAGACAACTGTGCTGTCTGGAAGGCTTCAACCTAAAAACAGTGATCAGTCCTGACTTAGACAAACAAATGAAATATCTAAAGTAAATATGAGTCTTACCTGCGGCACGAGTGCTCACATTGATATGTTGATAGAGTTCCTTGTTACCAGGGAACCCAGAAAATTTAAAACAATCTTATCTGAAAGATCCCTGAATCATTAATCGAAGCAGTAAGAATTAAAATGCTGTTTGCCATGGGAGAGGCAGCTGTCACCACTTCAGTGGATTTGAATTCAAAATTGCTTGTATAATCAGGTGTTTGATATAATAATAGCCCCTGTGACCTTCAAAGAAATCCTATCAAACCTCACACGGAAGACCCACGAGAGATTACCAATATATCGCTTATTATGGACACCAGCCCATAGGGCTCAGATGTTCTATTATCAAACCGCTTCTAAAAAATCCTGACCTCCAGACAGAAAGCAGCTGATGCTACTTGAATAAACTACTTGAAAAGGCAACCTGCATCCAAGTGTGGGGACCCACTGGGGAAAAACAACTGGCTTGCAGAAGCACAGACTTCTCCGCTCCTTCCTGATGGATAGAGTCTGGTCTTTACAAGGGATGAACCAAGAACACGTGTGGTTGGTAATGCAGCAACCACCTTGGTGTTACACGGTCCACCACGCAACCCCACTGATCAGACTGGAGAATGCGAGCGTTCAAGGAAAAGTGTAGGATTTAGTACTTAATTTGAGCCGGTGGCTACAGGTGGGGGCCTTAGGCACTCACTTTGTACACTGGGACTCATTTTCATCATTAGACTTTGACCCAGAGCAATAGAGATAGTTACAGAAAAGGGGGAAAGGAGGAAGAAAACAGTGACAAAAAGAAAAAACAGGGATGAAGAACTTTCAAGAGTGAGACAAAAGGGGCAGAGAGCACCTGGTGATCGATAAAAGAGGCATGGGGCAGAATCAAGGGTAGAAGCAAGAGCAGGCAGGGTTAGTACTCGATAACCCTGACATATGGCAGCGGGTTGTAAGAAAAAGTTTGTCCTTTTACAAATTAGGCAGTGCTTGGATTGGATCACTTCCTTTCTATCCAGTCGGAAGCACATTATCCCACTTTTACCTTCAATCCCTACAGCTTGGACATTGGTGTTTCAATAAATGTATTGAAGCTTTACTTGTATCTTTCTTGTGTTTAGCATGGCAATGCATAAGTAGACAATGAAAGGGTTAATATCTGTTTCCACGATTCTCTTGGGGATCAGTGTTATCTGCGAGTTTGCAAAAATCACCTGCTACCCCAGGAAGGTTAGGGGTACGAGAAAGACACAGTGAGTTAGCCAGGAATTGGGCTGACATTCCCTGATCGTGTTGATGGACTCAGTCCTTACATTCTGAAGTTCTGTTTTCCTAATACACAGCCCTACTATTTTTAGTGGCAACCGTATAACAAACTAAACCATCACTAAACCATCACTCCCCTTCTTTTCAACATCTACCTCAGCCCATTGCCAGGACTTATCCAATCGTTGGGTCTGTGCTGCTTCTTCTCCGCTGATGGCACACTGTGTTCCTTCTAAATGATGGCACAAACACACCAATCTCATCCCATGCCATCCAGATTGGTAGAGTGCCCGACTGCGAAGAAAGACTGGATATCCGCCAAACATGTTAAGCTTAACCTGGAAACAGCCAAAAACTTCAGATGTTAAATGTAAATCCGTCTTTGTAAAGCACGAACTACTCACTCTTACGGGTCTCAAGGCGCTGGGGGCCAGTGTGGAAATTAAGTGAGCGATTGCCCAGAGTCACATGGTGCTGAGCTGAGCTGCTGCCAAAGCCGGGGATCGAACCCTGAACCCTTTGTTCTGAAGTCAGCTGCCCTGGACACTGCACCACACCTCTCCAGATGTTGACCTTGCCCTTGACCCAAGCGATCTAGGCTGGTCTGAGGACCTGGGAGAAGAGCTCCCATAACAACAAAATGCCAGTGAGACATCCTTTATGCAGCTCTTTCTCTGGAACTTCAATTAGACTCTGCAACCAAATGCTTAACAAATCTACAATAAATCGCAACACAGCTTCCAGCCTACTCATACCCTTCAAAACCAGTGACCACATCTCGCCTGCTCTTCTGCGCTTGCACGGGCTCCCAGTGTTCCATCAGATCCCAACTGAAGCCCTCTGAATAGAACAGTGATTGAAATGGAGCTATGGTGCAGCGACTAAAATTCAAGAACCACCACTGAGAGCGATGCCTCCCCTGCAAAACAGCCCTGCAGCTGTTAGTACCGCCTTCCTGCAAACCTGTCTCAGATAAGGCACTTTCTCCATCAAAGCCAACAATCTGTGCACCTGCCACACAGATATAAAAAACAGAAAATAAATGTGCTTTTCAGAAGGCTGTAAAAACTCAGCTCTTTGAATTTGTGGATCCTAAGTGATACTTAAGTAACCTTCACGAAAATACCCAACATCTTTAAAAGTAGTAAACAACATTCAAAACAGCATAATACATCCTCCAGACAAGAAACCAACAACTTTAAAATAATAAGGCTGCCTGAAGGGTGATTTGTCGCTCTCGGGTACCTCTTAACCATGAACATGCACCACATATACAGTGTGATGACCAGACCTCATGTCAGGACCTCGCACAAAGCGTCCCACATATAATTATACTAGGGTTGGGCATAACTATGCAGAAATACATAAGAATTCCGCGAGATGACACTTAAAGAGTACGCAAGAAGAGTAATTCTGCGTTTAGTGCGATTTCCTGTAGCAAAAATGCACCCCTGCATCCAAAATGTGTGTGTCAATGGAGGCTGAACTCAAACAGCTCCATTGACAGAGGTCCTCATTCAAGGCCTTATGTTACTGTCACTATGCCTCGAACAAGAAAGTTCCTCAATATTTGCATCGCTTTATCAGACCTTATATTCCACTGAGGAACCTGAGATCAGCAGGGGAGATGCTGGCAATGGTTCCCACAGTAAAGTACGCATGGGCGGGAGCTCGTTTGTCTACCCGGCGCCTAAACTGGAATGCTCGGCCTTCAGCAGTTCACCAGACCCAGACCGAAAAACTTGTTCAAGAAAAAATTCAAAACCTAGGCCCAGATTCATCAAACAAAAATCCGCTCGCAAAGGGGCAGATTCTCAGAATCTGCCCCTTTGCGAGCGGTATTTTTGCATTTGGGATGCATCATCCCAAATGCAAAAATTGCAATTTTAGAAATCGCTAAATTGCGATTAATTGCATTCAAGGAATCTCAAATTGAGATTCCTTAAATGCAATGCATGAAAGTTTTTAAAATAGCGAAATCACTAATAGGGCACGCAAATTACCATGAAGTACAACTTCATGGTAATTTGCAAAAACTTTGAAAAATGCACTAAAGGGCATTTTTCAAAGTTTCATGTTGCGCACACACATGCCCTAAGGGTGCGCAACATATGTGCACATATCAATTTCAGGGGTGCAACAGGGTGTCCTTTAGACACCCCTCCACCCTTGAAATCGCAATCTCAATTTGAGAATCGCTAATTGCGATTCGCAAATTGAGATTGTCTTCCCATTCATTCCTATGGGCCTCTAGGCCCATAGGAATGAATGGGGAGGTATTCCTTAATTGCGACTCGCAATGTGTGAGTCGCAATTAAGGAATTCTAAGAAATCGCTATTTTTCAAGTGATTTCTTGATGCATTCCATTTTGCAATTCCTTAATAGCGAATCAGTATTTTTCGCTATTAAGGAATTGCAAATTGGGTTGTTGATGCATCTGAGGGTTAGTTCTTTAGTTCAGGATGCAGGGGGGTTTAATAATGGCATTGAGGTGGGGGACGTCTGTACCTAGGCCTGGGACACCTCAAATGAGGTAGCTATGCACTTTAGAAATCACATTATTATTATTGCAACATCTTCCAGGGAGAGTGGCTGTAGCCATCTTGTGAGTGGCAAGATGCATGCATGTTGTGCCAATCATGGAACCTGTCCAGCATGTAATTTAGCCTGTTCTTGAAGCAGGTGTGCAAGCACAAATTCATTTTAATGGCTCCTCACTGCTGTGACTTAAAATACTTTCTCCATGTAAATATCTGAGATATGCCTTGTTAAAAAAGAAAGGAAACAGCACACAAGCCAATGCATAACACGTGTTTTTGAATAGTGTACGTTCACCCACGGGTATCTTGGTGCTGAATAACAAATGATCATTGTTACCCAACTCAATGGTACTCATTTTATTGACCTCAGAATGATAAAAGGCTGAGTTCCCAGCAAGGATTTGAACGGGTGACCATGAGATTGAACATAGGCCCCTACAGTGGCTGCATTAGTCCTTTTAGCCACCAAACCCCACTGCATGAAGGGAGTTCAGTAGACAAAGTTAATGGACGAAGAAGGTGCTCCAACATCACACTTGCAGGTGTGTGATGGTTAATAGTTGTGTTGGTACTGTCATTGGCAGCGCTCACAGGGGCAATGGAGGTTACTGTCTGCAGTGGCCTCCTGAGAAGGGCCCTGACACTTACTTTTTTTTTTAATTAATCATTGCGAGTTCCCCCTGCCTTTAACCCTTAACAGGGACATACAACCTGAATAAATGTCACCTTGGTGCCCTTAGTTAATTTAAGTCACCACTTGTCTGTCCAGTCCACTTCACCAGACTAACTACAGTTTGTGGATAGGCAGAAAAAGGTCTCTGGCAAAGAGCCCCGCACAGGACCTACTGGGCATTGCAGCACCTGTCCATCAAGGAGCATGGCCTGATGTTAAAGCATGACACCTCGGTGAGGGGCGGTTTGTGCATCCTAAAAAGGATAACCCTGGGTGGAGTTTGCGGAGTTCCGCTATGCGGAACTCCGCAAAGTGCACAAAAAACTCAGCCGCACTACGGGGAGCTCCGCGAGCAGCAGAGTTTCTTTAGGTTAATGCAACTCGCAATGATTGTCAGTGCCAGGTGCTTGTCCGCACTGTACAATCAAACGGCATCATGCACAGCGTAAGCGAGCGCTGCTTCTTTTCTGCCGCTCAAGTAGATTTTTACTCGAGCTGCAGCTTTCTCAATGCGAGCGAGCGGTTTCTCAACGTGAGCAGTAACGAGCATACGCAACCACTCATAATGAGAAATCTGACTGCCCGTGTTGAGAAATCTCACCAGGAGGTTGATTTTCCACGCTCACGCTTGCCAAGTTGATGTTGGTGATCGCGAATGAGGAAAAATCTCGCCGGGAGGTGGATTTTCTTTGCTTGCACTCACCAACTTGACTTTGACGAACACGAGCGTGGAAAAAAACTCCACAACGCGAAGCAGCGTTTTTCGGAACTCTGCGAGCTCTGCGTAACGCAGAGTGCAGAAAACTCCACGTCCAGACTTATAAAGGGATGCTCCTGTTAACCTGATCAATGTCGCTGACCAGAATCTGGCCAAGGTAGATCTAAGTACCAGAACTGCACGATTTTTTTGCAAGCGTTAAGAATTTGGGAAGACGTGTGCTTGACCGAAATCCTGCTTATCCCCTGCTATAATTTTTCTGGCATAATCAGATGTCCATAATGCTTGCCGACACTGCTAATTCATAAACATGGCCACCACATACACAGTGGCTGCGAATATTCAGAAAGTAGACATAGAATCCTGTCATATTTGTTCTGATACAATCAAAAAGGTGGTGTAATCAGAGAATTGTAATATTTGAAATTCTTGACACAATCGGAATCTGGTATTATTAGCGCTCTGAAGTAATGAAAACACTCCCACAAGGTGGCACCTTCCACATAGCTTCTCAGCAGGACTGCTATTCCTTTATTTTGGCAGCTTCAGAATTTCTGAACAGGGTTGATAAACTTTTAAAAGTTTACATCTGAAATAGAGTTGTAGCATCAGCTCAGAGACCAATATTTGAATGGCTACAGGAGGAGGGAGGAGATGGCGAGATCTGGGGCCGTATTACACAAAGTGCCCGAGGGGCACGATGGATGTTTGCACCCACTTTGTGCGCCCCAGGGCACTTTGTTTTAACAGATAGGGCCACTGACGTTTGTGCGTCCCCTTTCTTAATACTGATAGTGCTGGTGCTCATAAAGAGCCAGTGCTATCTTCAGGGGATGTTCTCTCATTTGCATGGCGGCGTGCCCTATGCAAATGAGGGAATCCCGTTACCTCTGTGCCGTATTACAGACGCACATACAGAGAAAAAGAAGCTCTCAGGAGGCACACCAACGCACAGTGTGCCACCTAAAAGGTGGAGCACTGTTATGTGCCCTCTGAGAGCAGTCCTCTGGAGGGACCCCCCCAGACATCCCCTTGCAGTTGGGTACAGACACTGACTGCACCCGCCTGCAAGGGGATCTTGAATCCCCTTTAAAAATGCAGTCGGGTTGCCGCCTGCACTGTGAAAACACAGGGTGGCTTCAAAGCAACTGCTCCGCTTTTCACCAAAATGTGCTGCACTGGAGGTAGCGCGAGTTTGCGGCTGCTTTGGGGCAGCGCATTCACCATTATAAAGTGCATTTTCCTTCATTGCACTGAGTGCAGCTTTTAAAAGGTGCGCCCAGCGCAATGAAGGAGAGTGCGCCGCATGTATATTGCGGTCCCTGATGGGAAATAATAGGGCGTGCACAAGGCAGAATCCATGCAAGGCTTCAATATACTCAGACCAGCACAGATGTCAAGAGGACAGGCTTCTCTTGGAAACACAAAGAGGTACTACACGGAATTAGCAGTGCAAGCTTCAGGGGAGCCGGCATATGCACAATATACATACAGATGCACACACACACACACACACGTGCGACAGGAACAGTACAGAGAGCAGCAGCGCCTCATTCAGACGCAGGAGGTACAGAACAGGCGGCAGCAGGATCATCGAACCTCCATTGCAAGTGCAGTTCTGTTAACGCGGGATTTCTGGTCTATAGTTATTATTCCAGATCCCAACTCAGGTCGACTAAATCGTTGGTACCTGTCATTGAGTAAAAGGCAATCCACTACTAGGTCAATCAAATAAGGACTTACACCGCTCTAAAGAACCACTTACTAAGAATAAGTTTTTAAAGTTTATTTCAAAGCCAAAGTTAACTGGAGATACAAACATCTCAAAATAAGGTTCAAAAGATATACGGGTATCAATACAAACAGGAATTTTCTAAATGTTCCTAATCAGCAGAAGAATATCACCAAAACCAATTCCAGAATCACTAAAGTTGCAAGAATAGACACAAGCTGTAGCTTGGAAGTCATTTACAGAAAGGAAAAATTCAGGTTAGACTGTCCCTACACTAGACTAAGTGACATCCCTACTTAACAAGTTCTTAACCTAAAAAGGTGTCAGCCGTGGTGACTTCCAAAGAAAATCACACACTTCCCTTAGTCTTCTGAGTCGAATCGATGTCTCGCAGTTAACCTATCTGCCTACCCATCCGCTCTCTAAGGTTCCTCAGACCATCTGCTCTAACTTCACCCAGGGGTGCTGTCCCTAATACAAAATCACATTTCCAATAGAAACGCCCTTAGAGACGCCCCTCACGTGGTGTTGGTTCTGGCGGCAATTTCCATCCTGGTACTCCTCTGGGTCCATCGTTAGCGTTGACCTTGCTTCCCAGGCTCCTCTTCTGATGGACGGTACCCCCCAGGAAATTCCTGAAGCCTCCTCCAGGCCCGTGCCAGGCTTCTCTGAACAAAGCCTATTCATCACTTTCCTGATTAAACCCCCTCGCACCTGCAAACAGACACTTTCACTGTGGGCCCCAAATTCCGGCCTCCACCATATCTTCTAAGTGTAAACTATCGAGCAGGCTCTGCGTCTTGTGCTTAACATGACCTTTCTCTAACGAGCACATGCAGATCAAACAAAATGACTTTATCTATTCAGGCCTACTAGAATTACATGAAACGGGCCTCTGCACTCTGCAAACATGTAAATTTCTTTAGTTTAAACAGTATTCTAACTTATAACACACAATGATTAAGTATAACACTTATATAAAACATATTTCAGTTCTATGATCAATAATACTTTGAACTACAATAACATTAAGATCCATATTATGTGGAAATGCATCAGCCTCTTGTATTCTCTGTGAACTGCCATGTGGCCTACACAGTTCTACGTTTTAGCAGAATTACATTTTCCCTACAGCAGCCACATAACATGGGATTTCAACATCATTCTAACATTTCTACAAACCTCTACATTAGTTTTCACCCTGATATATATATTCTTATCCTAATTTAAACACTCCTATATATTTCCACTCTATATATTTTACACTCTAATAAAAGATTTACTAAGCTAATGCAACTTGCTTGTAAATATGGTGCACTTCTACATTTTTTCTTAATTTGCGCTCTCTCAGTCCCCCCTTTGATGACTTTTAGTAGTCATCATCATCACACCACCATCCCTAAGATGTGAATTTTCAAACTGAAGTCGTTGCAATATTCCCTCGTTTCATCACTTCTAGGGCCCTCAGGCTCCTGTACTGATTATCCTGCATCGCAGCTAATCTCCTCTCCTGCTCTCTCATGGATCTCTGCAACCTGTTTGATCTATACCATTGATACAGCCGCACCAATCCCCACAAAGTGATTACACAAATCACTATTATGATGATAGGTTTCAGTATGTACCAAATGAAACCCTTTCCTAGGTTGGCAAACCAACCTCCAACTTTACCCATTCCTTGACCTACTTTCTCCCACACATTTACCTTTGTCAAATCCTCAATCTCATGATGTATTTCAGTAATGTTCCGTATGTATTTTTCTAGAGGTTTTGAATTGTCTGGAATGTAAGTGCAACATTCCGGGACCTTCAAAGCCTTACAGACTCCTCCCTCTTTGGCTAACAGAACGTCTAGAGCAAGTCGGTTCTGAAGAACCATTGCCCTTATCGATTGCATCTCTCCCTCCACCAGCATTAACGATCTAGCAGTACTGGCGGATAACCTATCTACGACTGTTGCCAATCTTCTAATCTTGATGTCATTTAGTATTACCCCCAAAAGAGGAAGTGTAGCACCAAATACGTCTCCAACTATCTCCTCAGTGCTTACATCCCTTCGTCCTCTAGCTTGAGTTCCTCCCTCTTTAGTTTCTAAATCCTTAGCATGGTATATTTTGGGGAAGACAATCGCTAAATAGCATGATCCATACCAATTATCCGGTAGTTTCACATATGCATTCCTCCCACAAACAAAGTATACATTTGGGATCACCTGCATTTCCTTCAAGAAATCTTTAGAGTAATACTCTAATTGGAAAGCATGTTCACAACTTACTTCTCCCACAAACACATTTTCGTAATAGGTTTCACCCCATGTATACACAGTTTCCCCTTTTTCTCTCGATCTAAAGCTATTGGACCATTGCTACCCTTCCTTTTGTGTGATCTTTCTTCCTCAGTCCAATCTGTTTTCCATTGACCTGAAGCTTCTAGGATCTTTTGTCTTCTATACCGATCATCCACCTGCCCTATAAACTTTTTCTCAATTTCTGACACATTACAAGTCAAATTATTTCTTCGGGCATGTGAAGTATCTAAAGTTTTCCATGGAAGGAAACATTTCTGTAATCTGTCTTCACTCTTGTAATAATCCCACTTGTTGAGGTGCTTGTAGTTTGGCACCTCTGGTAACACAGAATCAAAGTTTGAAAAATAATATTCGAAACCATCACGTTCATAAAATATGCTCAGCAACAAACTACATGTGATTCCATAAGTTAATGGAAGATGATGATACCTAATGCCTTCATCCACAGAGGCTGGTAATTGCATGCAGACATAACAATTTTTAGCCTCCATAACATCAATATATTCATAAAGCAATTTAGCATATGCATTTGATTTAAAATTTCCCTGGGATTCATCAACATGTAACCTACGAGTCTCAGCTGCTAGCAAAGCTTTCTCTTTCTCTGTATTGTCCGGGTCCCCCCTTTGACCAGCAGTAGTAGGTTTCTGTGTTGATACACTTTTTGCTTCCTTTGTTGCTTTCACATCATTTTCATGTCCCACTACATACGATATAGTAACCACTAACACTATAAGAGAAATCACTCCCACTAAAAGTGTGCCTACTATGCATTTTGTCCTGCGGTTCGGGTTGCCAGCCTCCATGACCTCAAGACAGTGTAGCTCTGCTTTCTCTTTCACAACACAAAGTCTCTTTCCTTTGCTTCTTCAGCCTTTTCGAACCACACCTGGAACCTGATAATCCCCTCCGCAAAATCAGTCTCTGAGTTCTGTAGCAATAGAAAACCCTAGCCCTTCTCCATCCGCAAAAATGGAAGTCCCTAGTTTCTTCTTCTTCTTCTACTTGGCGCTAGGTTATCTCTCAATCAGTTTATTTACAAACTTTTTTCAAATTCTTTAGCAATCCGGAATTATACGTGTTCCAACAACTCTCATCACGCACTCTAATATTTCCAAACGAAGAAGGAGCTCCTCAAGTATTGGACTCCTTGTACAACAAACCGGAAATTCTACTTTGTTTAAAACCAAGTCTCTTATTCCGCTCAAATAAGGAGGATAAACGATATTGAGTGTCAGCAACCCTTCGACCTCCACTCCTGGTATCAGCAACTTTATTTCCACTGTTATGATGGGGTCAGTACTGGTCAGGGTCACTTCCCTCACCCTCCCAGTTCTGTGTGCTCCGGACATCTGCAGCGAGGTAGGTCCACTCAGGAGTAGCGTATCTTCTGCAAGGCACTCGCACCCTCCTTGATCTTCTCGGACCTTCCTGTTCCTGCCCTTGTGCACCTTCGTCTGGATCTGAGTCTTCGGATATAGGAGCAAGGGTTCTCTCTGGAGTTGGCTTTAAGTTCGGCCTCTGTTTTCTTTCGGGCCAACTAACTTCTCTACGCCTTGTTCTCCTATTTCTCGTCCTCACACTCTGTTCTTGATCACTCTGGTACTAATCTGTGTCTGAGCCGTATTCACAGCAACTTTCTCCTTCAGTGGCAACTTCAGTTTCACTGCCGTCCTGCCTTTCTTCTTCTGGATCCGTAGCACTCCCAACTTCTTCTGACACCCCCACAGCTTGACTGATCCCCTCTAGTGGTTCACTGTCCACTGCTGGATTTTCATCTGCGAGAGGAGCTGTTTCTTCTAGGGGTGCTGGAACTCTTCGAGTATGGGAAGCGTGGATCCAATTTGGCAGACCTCCACACTTCACTGCAGTGTTCGTCGTCAAGATAATCTGATAGGGCCCCTTCCAACGCACGTCTAGGCAGTTCTTCCGGACGTGCTTTTTGACGAGAATCCAGTCACCTGGACACAAGTCGTGACATAGATCTCTGGAAGATGGAACTTCAGCAGCCTGCACCTGAAGAGACACAGAATGAAGGGCGTCAGACAAACCTTTGCAGTAATCCAGGATCAGATCATCCGTAATGTTCAACAAAGCTGTGGTTGGAACAGATGGAAGTCTCATTGCCCTCCCCATTAACACCTCATGAGGAGACAGTCCTGTTCTCTTGTCTGGTGTGCTACGCATACTCATGAGCACCAAAGGCAAAGCATCAGGCCAACTTAAGGACGTCGATGAACACACTTTGGCAATTCGGCATTTCAAAGTCCCATTTATCTGCTCCACTATACCTGAAGCCTCTGGTCGATAGCTACAGTGCAACTTCTGATCAATGTTCAATGCAGAGCAAAGCATCTTCACAACTTCACTGTTGAAATGACTTGCCCTATCTGATTCCAGGGAGGTCGGCACCCCGAAGCGCGGGATCAATTCTCTAAGCAGCAACTTTGCTACTGTGAGTGTATCGCACCTGCGTGTAGGATATGCTTCAACCCATCTGGAAAATATGCATACAACCACCAAAACATACCTGAGGCGGTTGACTTTTGGCATCTCGATAAAATCTAATTGCATTCGATTGAAAGGCCCCCCAGACCTCCCAATGTGACTCATTGTAACTGGTGTTCCTTTCCCTACGTTTAATTGTTGGCATGTAACACATCTCCTACACACTGCTTCTGCTGCAATCCTGAACTTAGGACAATACCAAGTTTGCCTAAATACCCTCAGCATGGCATCTCTTCCCAAGTGTACTGGACCATGTATCTGTCGTGCCATTGGACTCACTAATTCCTCAGGTAACACTGCCCTTCCATCTGCTGAAACCCAAAAGTCCATTTCACTTTTCACACAACCTGCTGTTTCCCATGCCTTCTTCTCAAAATCAGGTGCATTGTCTTGCATTACCTTCAAATCCTCCCAAGTATCCACTGTTTCTAACATCATGTTTAATTCTGTCTTTTCCTGAGTCCCACCTACTTCTACCTCCGTGAAAGAATATCCGTGCTCCGCGCAGTAACGGGCAACTTCGTCTGCGTATCTGTTACCTTGCGACACAAAATCTGTATTTTTGGTGTGGGCTATACATTTGACTATTGCAATTGCATCTGGACCTTGTAATGCTTCTAACAGCAGTCGTACAAATTCTCCATTTCTGATGGGCGAACCAGAGGAGGTCATGTAACCCCTCTGAGACCACAATTGCCCGAAATCATGAACTACACCGAAACCATATTGGCTATTGTTAGAATTGGGGGTCTCTGGTTGGCGCAAGAATGCACTTGTGACAAGCAGGGACCCTCTCCTCTAAGTCAGGGCGAAGGATGACCCCTTAGAATTACCCTTGCTCACCCTCTAGGTGCGTGGCGTGAGCAGCCAAGGCTATTCTTCAGGCGTTATTCAGTTAAGCATTTGTAATCACACATACAGTAAAATATACCAATCCCCCCACAAATGGACACCAGGCTGTAAATATATATAAAAATACGCTTCTTTATGTAAAAAAAATATATATATGTAACTCAACAGACTTATCACAAGACCAAATAACGTTTTTGTTGCACCACAGGTTGTAAATAGGTACTTTTCTTAGTTGCAGTTGAAAAATGGAAAGTTCTTTGGTAATCTGCTTCTACTGCGGATTTCTTAACTTTAATGTTCCAACAATAGTTCTGTTACGCTTTATCTCTCTTGGTGTCTTAAAATCCCCAGTTCTCTCAGTGTTCTCTCCTTTCAAAGAAAGCCTCTCTCTGCTCTGGGGCTCTGGGACCCTCCCCGGGCCTTCGGCGTGCCTTGCAGCGCCTCTCCTGCCTTCAAGGGGGAAACTGACACAGCCCCTACCAACTCTCACGCATCGGGCGTGAGCACGCCTGTGCCGGCCCCGGCTCTTCCTCTCGGCTCGAGGACAGAGTTAAAGGCGGGCCGGCCCAGCGGTGCGGGAGGGCTCTTGAAGCAGTGCAGCAGGTGAGAGCAAGCTCGGGGGCCCTGACGGGGAGTACTGACAGAGCACACAGCTCTACTCACCCGTGGGGGCTCCGGGCACACGGAGGCTTCTCTGCGCAGCTCCCAGGCAGGGAGCGATGACGGGGAAAGAAGGAGTTGCAGGCCCCGGGCCCGGTGGTGATTTAATGCACACTTCTTCTTCTTTGGCAAGAGTCGGCACAGGCTTGTGCGACTCCAATGGGGGCACTCTTGGATCTTGACGCCAGCGGGTGTATGCAGCCAGGCAGGCCTGGCAAAACCTCAGGGATTGCGAAGCGGGGTCACAGGGCACGACTGTGCAGCTGTCGACCCGGCGTGGATCACAATCCACAAAGGAAATTCCGGCGGGAGGGGTGAGAGCGCTTCAAGGCACTCCAGTAGCAGGCAAGGGGCAGAGGAGCAGGAGGCCAAGGCTGGGGGCAGAGAGCGACTCCGGTCGGAGCGAGGCTCTCACAGGGCAGAGGCTGGCAAGCTCCCGAGTGCCACAGCCCTAGGAGGGGGCGATGAGGGGTGCAGTCTGGCTCCAGCAGGGAAGCACACATGGCTCGAAAATCAAGACGAGCAAAAGCACCAAGGACCCACTAGTCCTGGGGTCCAGGTCAGGGGGCAAGCTCAATCAAGCCCTTGGAGAATGTTTAAAGCACAAAGAAGCAAAGTCTTTTCTCAGCAAGTCTTCTCCTCTCCTTTCTCAGCAAGGCAAGCAGCAAGCCAGTCCTCCCAGCGTCTTCTTCTCCTTCTAGTCGGGGAGAGGTCCTTCGTGGTAAAACAGGATTCTAATTTACAAGGAGCAGGGCTCCTACTTTTATACCCAGTTTCTTTTGTTCTTACAGGCCAGGGGATCCTTTGCATAACTGCTCCCAGCCCCTGAGCACTTGTGGTGGGTACTTCTGCTTCTGTATTCAGTGTGAGGACAGGCACATCAGCCGCTCCCCAGGGGGGCGGAGCCAGCATTGTGTGGACAGGGGCAGCCAGGAGCACTTTGTTGACAAGCTTCGGTCCTTCCTGGGCCAGGTGCAGGCTGAGTCATCAGTCGCTCCCCAGGGGGGCGGAGCCAGCATTGTGGAGGCAGAGCACAGCCTGATGCATAGTTCAGGGAAACTCCCACCCCCCACTAAGGTGTCATCCTGCCATTCACCACCTGCCACCTCCCAGCCCTGTCACTCATACAACTCAGACAGTCAGATACACACAAAAGCAGAGGCGGGCTGAAATGGTTAGGCAAGCAAATGCTATCTTTCTAAAAGTAGCATTTGCAAACACAGGATATTAAAATAAACTTTACTAAAAGAAGTATTTTATTATTCTGAGTTCAGGCATACTAAACATTAATTTCTATCATGTTCCCTGAGCCTGCTGGGATTATAGAGTGTAATAATTCCAGCAGCCCATCTGGCCTAAAGGGAACTGGTAGCCTTACAATAGTGAAAAACGAATTTGGCAGTAATTCACTATTAGGACATGCCACACACATCAGAGCATGTCCTACCTTACACTTACAATGCAATGCAATGCACCCTGCCCTCAGGCCTACCATAGGGGTGACTAATATGAAGTTAAGGGCAGGTTTAGGGGCTGGCAAGTGTGCGCACTTGCCCAGCCAGCATGACAGTACCAGACTGCACGCAGGTTCTGCAGTGGCAGACCCTAGACACATTTTAAGGATGCTTCTGTGGGTGGCGCAATCAGCGCTGCAGGCCCACTAGCAGTATTGGCATTTACAAGCCCTGGCACTCCTAGTGCACTTTACTAGGGACTGACAGTAAATCCAATGAACCAATCATGGAAATCAATCACAGTTACATTTTATATAGGGAGAGCATATGCACTTTAGCACTGGTCAGCAGTGGTAAAGTGCCCAGAGTCATTAAACCAACAAAAACAGGTCAGAGAGAATATTGGAGGAAGGCAAAAAGTTCAGGGATGACCCTGCCAAGAGGTCCAGGTCCAACAGCTATCAGTATAAATGGTGACTCTAATCTTTCTACCTGCTATGCAGGCACGTGTCAATGCAATGATTTCTGCTACCTGTGCGGAGTGTACTCCTTCCAGGCAAGCGGCTTCCACAACTCCAGTAATGGTGCAAACAGCATAAGCTGCTCTCAACCGACCAGTATCGTCTCTTAAACATGAGCCATCAACAAAGAAAATTTCATCGGGATCAGTCAATGGCTCATCCACAATATCTGGTCTGGGCTTCGTGCATAGTTCAGTCACATCAAGGCAACCGTGATCTTCACATTCTTCGCCTTCTATATCATTAGGAAGTGGCATCAGTGTAGCAGGATTCAAAACAGAGCACCTCTTAAGGGTCACGTTTTCGGCAGCAAGAATAACTTGCTCGTAGCGCGTGAGCCTACTGTTGGTCATGTGCTGTGTCTTGGTCCTGGTCATCAACAATTCTACCGAATGCGGTACATACACCACTAATTGGTGTCCCATCACAATGTTCTCACTCCTTTCAATGCTGACACCTGTTGCAGCAACGGATTTTAGATATCCTGGCAACGCTGCGGCTACCGGATCTAAAGTAGCCGAGAAATATGCAACTGGTCTACGGGCATTTCCATGAGTTTGTACTAAAACTGACAAAGCACAACCTTCTCTTTCGCAGCAGTAAAGTGAAAATGGTTTCTCATAGTCTGGCATCCCCAAAGCCGGAGCACGACACAGGTCCTCTCTCAGCTGTAGGAACGACATCAAACACTCTCTGTCCCATGGTACCGGATCACTCACCTCCTTGTGCGTCAGTTTTTGTAAGGGTTTTGCTTTCAGTGAAAAGTTAGCTATCCACTGTCGGCAATAACCTACCATTCCTAGGAACATCCTGACTTCTCTCTGGGTCGTAGGCGCGTTCATCTTCATTATCGCCTCTATCCTATCTGGTGACACTTTGCGCTTTCCTTTTTCTATCCGATGACCCAAGTACTGTACTTCGGTCAGACAGTACTGCAATTTGTTTGGAGATACCTTGTGTCCATTTTCAGCTAGATGGTTCAACAAGGCAATGGTATCTGTCTTACAAGCTTCTTCTGTTCCTGACGCAACAAGTAGGTCGTCTATGTACTGGACCAGAACCGAGTTCTGTGGCAGTACTAGACTTTCAAGATTTTTCTTCAGTATCTGATTAAAAATTGATAGGCTATCTGTAAACCCTTGTGGGATACGACACCATGTTAAAACGCGATTTTCCATTTTAAAAGCAAAAAGGTACTGGCTCTCTTCATCTAATGGGATTGAAAAGAAAGCCTGACAAAGATCTATCACTGTGAACCATTCAGCTTGGAATGGTATCTGAAACAATATCACTGATGGATTCGGTACCACTGGACAACATGAAACAACTATGTTGTTAATCTTTCGAAGATCCTGTACTATTCTGAACTTCCCACTAGGCTTCTGCAAACCCATAATCGGGGAGTTACATGGACTGCCCACGATTTCCTTCAGTATTCCCTGTTGAATCATAGAATCGATTACAGGTTTTATTCCTGCAATCGTCTCCTGGGACAATTTGTATTGAGGCGTTCTTGGAGGTGCACAGACATAATATCGACTCCAAAATATCGTTTGGACATAATATCGACTCCAAAATATCGTTTGGAGAAAATATCGACAGGACAGAATATAGACAGCCAAAATATCGTTTTTAAGGTAAGTGAAGTAAAATCGTTTTTAAGGTAAGTGAAGTAATATCGTTTTTATTTTTAGGGTTCAGGGTCAGTTTTGGGTTTTTGGGTAAAGGGGTATTTTTAGGGTTCAGGGTCAGTTTTGGGTTTTTGGGTAAAGGGGTATTTTTAGGGTTCAGGGTCAGTTTTCAGTTTTTGGGCAAAGGGGTATTTTTAGGGTTCAGGGTCAGTTTTCAGTTTTTGGGCAAAGGGGTATTTTTAGGGTTCAGGGTCAGTTTTCAGTTTTTGGGCAAAGGGGTATTTTTAGGGTTCAGGGTCAGTTTTCAGTTTTTGGGTAAAGCGGTATTTTTAGGGTTCAGGGTCAGTTTTCAGTTTTTGGGTAAAGGGGTATTTTTAGGGTTCAGGGTCAGTTTTCAGTTTTTGGGTAAAGGGGTATTTTTAGGGTTCAGGGTCAGTTTTCAGTTTTTGGGTATTATTTTATTATATTTTATTACTATATATATATGTTTAATAAATATGAAATAAAAAAATATTTATTTAATTTTCATTAATTATTTAATTATTATAAGTTAATTTAAGTAATTTTAAGTATATTTTAGTAATTAATTATTAATATTAATTTAATTTAACACTGTTTTTAGTAAATACGATATTTTTTACAACTATATTTTTGTAAACGATATTTTTAACTCGATATTTTTGTACTTACCTGTTTGTAGATAGAAACTCGATATTTTGACTGTCGATATTTTCTCAACGATATTTTTGATGGTCGATATTCTGTCCGTCGATATTCTTTCAGTGATCCGTTCTTGGATAATCGACATTTGGTTTCACCATGATCTTCACTGGTTCTACTCCTTTGATCAATCCTATCTCTTCTCCAGTAAAATTCCATACCTCTGATGATACTGCATCACGTAAGTCCCAAGGAAGGTCCTCCACAGTCAGAGTAGGATACAGTTCTATGCATGTTCTCGAATTAGCAACTTTAAAGGTAGCGTCATCGTCTGTAGTCTGTACCTCCACTCCCTGTGGTGTGCAGTATATAGTGCAGTTCAGTTTGCACAATAAGTCCCTTCCTAACAGACACACAGGACTAGAGTCACATACTACAAACTGATGTTCATTGGTGTAGTTTCCTATTTTTACTGACACTGGTTCCGTCAAAGGGCTAGTCATTCTTCTGTTTGCGACTCCTACCACTTGAATGCTTTCCCCCGACATCGGTAGATCTGGTACCACTGCTGATCTCAGAGGTGATCGAGTAGCTCCAGTATCCACTAAGAATGTTGTAGGACACCCTGCCACTTCAGCCTCAACAAACGGACCTCTTTGATCCACCTCTAGAACTGCCCCGAGGGTACAGTCCTCTTCTCTGCTTACACGTTGTCCTGTCAATGGATCAATGTAGTAACATTTTTCTTCATCTATAAAAAGAGGCATTTGTCTATAGACCTTTCCTCCTGTCGCAATCTTTGGTGGCTGCGGAAACTGTGCTCGTGGAGCCGAAGTCCCCCCTTTGGCCACCTTACCTCTTGACACTGCCACCCCTTGAACTAGAACCTCTTGAACTTCCTCCTCTACCTCTAGTTCTCCGTTTTCAGGGTTATAGGGACACTTTGTCGTTTTCTTCAACGTAGCAAAGTCTATTCTAGGTCTCGAGTTTTCCTCGCTGTCTTTATTCTGATTACTCGATTTCCGTCCCATTGTCCCTGTTCCCTGTTGCTGTACACCCTTCCCAGCTGACTGCATCTGCACCACCATGAGTTTCTCCTTTAATTTCTTCGCCTTTGAATCTATTTCATCACTACAATACCTTGCATATCTCAAAATTTCATCCAATGGTTTGTTTTGCCAACAAATTAAATGTTGCTGAATCATCAAACAAATATCAGGTCTCAACCCCAAAACGAACTTTGATACAAACTGTCCTATATCCTTGGGATCCATTACATCGAGTCCACTGTATTGTTTGAACGTTTTCAGCAATCTCTCGTAAAACTCATGAACTGTCTCCTTGGGTTCCTGCCTTGTTCGGTCTATTTTTACCCAATCTATATCTTGTGGTGGCACCTTATCCTTTAACCAAGTTATTACCCTTTCATATTTCTCCATGACACTTTCCGACGGTCCATTAGTAATAGCATTCCTTTGTGGTTCTGCATTTGGCCATTCGACACTAATCTTGCATGTTATCCACAAGTCCCCTGGAACCACAATGTCAAACAAAGTGTTCAAATCAATCCACAATACCTTTGAAATCTTGACAAACCTCTCTACCTGCTTGTACCACTCTACAGGATTCTCCCTTAACTTTGGAAATGAGTTGGTAAATGCGGCCAAATCTCCTCTACTCCAGGGAACATGTACATAATTCCCATTTGCTATTTCTCGCAAAGGGAATGCCTCCATCTGCATTAACTTTCCCTCTGGAGACATCACATTTACGCTTCGCCTAACAGTTCCCTTTCTGGACCACCTCTCTTCCCATTTGTCCAGATCCCTCCATGCTCGTATTCCTGTGATCAGTTCCCTTATGTGTGTTTTTAATCCAGTTGTCCTTCTCTCATCTAAGTCCTGATCTGAATAATGTAACCTATGGTTACCCTGTAATGCCTTGGTTCTGGACAAATCTACCGTATACCTGTCTGCCAGTTCAGACAGTTTCTCATGAGTTGTTCTTGCCTTTCGAGTAATATCCTTCGCTATAAACAGCAGCTCATCTTGTTCGTACATGTCGATCCTTTCTAAAGGCAATGTACCATCTATTATCTCGTCCAAGTCAGATTTTAAGCTGGTCACATCGAGTCTTTTGGCTTTTATCACAGCTTTCAGTACGCTATCTCTAGAGGGTCCATTTACATCTCTCCCATCACAGCTCTGAGTCCTACGTCTGGGCTCAGGCGTGTTATGGGGAGTCCTCCCATGCTCCACCTCTCCAGGTCCCATGCAGTTCCATCCTCTCTGGGTGTATGGTGAAACACTTTTCTATTTCCCATAGTCCCAGAATGTCCATCCTGCCTGGTTTCTCTAGGTGCATGGTAAGACATTTCATTATTCCCCATTCCTTCATGAGTCGAGGGATCAGAGGGTGACCTCTGATCCCTCGACTCATGGCAAGATCCCTCGCTGTTCCCTGTGTTCCCATGATTCCAGTGCTGCACGTTTTCATCAGGTGCGTGGTGAGTGCACCTAAACCTGTCCCTGTATTCTTGTGTCCTTTGGTCTCCCTCACTTTGAATGAGACGAGACATCTCTCCAAATCCTGTACTTCTCTCTCTTCGCTCCTGCCCATTTCCCCCGTCAATGTGACGTATAACTCCTCTACTCTCCTGACTTTTACCGTCCCACTCCTGACTGCTTGCGCTAGCCCCGCAGTGAGACAATGTCTCTTTTCCTCTATTTCCCCATTCTGCTTCCACTCTTGACCTGTTGCTCGGTGCTTCTGTGGACCCATCCCATTCTCTCAAGTCAGCCCTCAACTCTTTATAGGATTTCGGCCGTGGTCCCCTCAGGTCCATCAGTCCTCTCTGACCCCCCTTCCCTGTTGTGGGATCCACTGCTGAATCTAATGGGGTGCTCCACGTTATCGGTCCTGGCAATTGCCTCCAGGCATTTGTCGTGTGATTCCTCCTTTCCATCTCAACTCTTTCCCTGTCTAACTGTACCTGTTCTCCCTCTTTCCCCTTCTCTGGGTGATAAATCGACCGTATAGGACCTATGGTAACGGGTACTTGAAGAGCATCTGGCAATTCATAAGATTCAACCCTCTCTGTTGCTGGCGTCTTCTGTACCACAACCCTTCCGACTACACTCTGTACAGTACCATGTTGAGGTGACCCTTCATCTTTGGTAGGTACCCAATCCGCTAAAGGGAGTGGTCTATACCCTTCTATGCCAACCCTGTCTTCCTTTGGGAGCCCCGTACCTTCCGTCTCCCTATTGTCCGGAGGCGGTCTATCTATCAACAACCTGTTTATCAGACCATCCTCCGACTCGCTCTCGTCATCCTCTTCTATGGGTTTTTTTCCTCCTGTAACCTCTCTCATGGGGTACAACTTATCCACTTCAATCGTCTGTACCCTCCACTTCTTGGCTTCCTCATCCCATTTAGCATCTTGCACTGCCCTTACTGATCGCCGTACCCTTTCTTGGCGTCTGTTCTGACTCCTGTCGTGCGCCGCCCTAATCCACGCATTAAGGGCCTCAAACTGTGTTGGTCTAGGCAAAGGACTCAGTGAGGACATGACTGCTTTCAGCTGATGCAACACTTCTAATCTGAACGTTCCGTATTTCGGAAAAGTCAGTTCCTCATTCCCTTCTGTAATCTTACTCCAGGTACCAAGCCACAGTATAGTATGCAACCCAACATTCGTTGCCATATAATGAGCTGGTGTACCCTCTGGCGGTGCCTCTTCCCCGTAGTAAGATTCTCTCCTTTTTCTCTTAAAAATCCCTCTCAAACATTTAAAACACTTCATGTTCAAAACCTACGAAATTCCTTTTTTCTCCGCGTTCGTTTACTTCCTGACGACAATCCACCAATCTCAGCGCGGTTCTCGCTAACTGTCCTATCACAGCGCGGCTTCTCACTGACGTCACACCAACCGCCCTATCCCAGCGCGGCTCTAGCTGACGTCTCACCAACTGCCCTATCACAGCGCGGCTCTAGCTGACGTCACTCTCCCCCTTCGCAGCAGTTCCCCTCCTTTCTCAGCTCGTCTCCGCGGTCATGCATGCGTCCCATTCATACTCCGAAAAATGATTACTTCCGTCCAAGCGATCACTTTCCTTGACTGTACGTCCACAGTCTAACTGTAATTGTCACCTTAACCGACGAAATGTCTTTCCGTGTACGTCCAGACAATCGCCTTCTCTGATAGGTTACTTGCACACGGTAACTTTTGACCTGCGTCCGTTACCCACACACTCACTCTTGCATTCCCCCTATCTCGGTCCTGCGGGCGATCAATGGTACCTCATGACCCCCTTACTCTGGTCGACAACTACTCTGGATGTTCGATACACCCGAACCACTTAAGCTCTACCCCGAACTTAAGATTTTACCAGTTCACCCGCTTACCAGTTTACCAGTTTACCAGGTTGTGCGCGCTCACAACCTTCTCTCAATCACACTACAGGCATTCAACTCCGCATGACATCACAATACAAATACAACACAAAACACCGCAATCTGTCAACGCATGACCCTTGTTACACTCACTCTCGTCCGACACTGCTGCTTGTCTCTCGCACCATCAGCACCTTCTCCGGCACGCGATTCTTCCGATGCTCATCTCTCGATCTCTAGGGGCCTTGGGATAATCTAACCTAGTCTAGATCACCCTCCTCAAGAAGGTAACCATCCTCACTCTGCTACCAACTGTTAACGCGGGATTTCTGGTCTATAGTTATTATTCCAGATCCCAACTCAGGTCGACTAAATCGTTGGTACCTGTCATTGAGTAAAAGGCAATCCACTACTAGGTCAATCAAATAAGGACTTACACCGCTCTAAAGAACCACTTACTAAGAATAAGTTTTAAAAGTTTATTTCAAAGCCAAAGTTAACTGGAGATACAAACATCTCAAAATAAGGTTCAAAAGATATACGGGTATCAATACAAACAGGAATTTTCTAAATGTTCTTAATCGGCAGAAGAATATCACCAAAACCAATTCCAGAATCACTAAAGTTGCAAGAATAGACACAAGCTGTAGCTTGGAAGTCATTTACAGAAATGAAAAATTCAGGTTAGACTGTCCCTACACTAGACTAAGTGACATCCCTACTTAACAAGTTCTTAACCTAAAAAGGTGTCAGCCGTGGTGACTTCCAAAGAAAATCACACACTTCCCTTAGTCTTCTGAGTCGAATCGATGTCTCGCAGTTAACCTATCTGCCTACCCATCCGCTCTCTAAGGTTCCTCAGACCATCTGCTCTAACTTCACCCAGGGGTGCTGTCCCTAATACAAAATCACATTTCCAATAGAAACGCCCTTAGAGACGCCCCTCACGTGGTGTTGGTTCTGGCGGCAATTTCCATCCTGGTACTCCTCTGGGTCCATCGTTAGCGTTGACCTTGCTTCCCAGGCTCCTCTTCTGATGGATGGTACCCCCCCAGGAAATTCCTGAAGCCTCCTCCAGGCCCGTGCCAGGCTTCTCTGAACAAAGCCTATTCATCACTTTCCTGATTAACCCCCCTCGCACCTGCAAACAGACACTTTCACTGTGGGCCCCAAATTCCGGCCTCCACCATATCTTCTAAGTCGTAAACTATCGAGCAGGCTCTGCGTTTCGTGCTTAACATGACCTTTCTCTAACGAGCACATGCAGATCAAACGAAATGACTTTATCTATTCAGGCCTACTAGAATTACATGAAACGGGCCTCTGCACTCTGCAAACATGTCAATTTCTTTAGTTTAAACAGTATTCTAACTTATAACACACAATGATTAAGTATAACACTTATATAAAACATATTTCAGTTCTATGATCAATAATACTTTGAACTACAATAACATTAAGATCCATATTATGTGGAAATGCATCAGCCTCTTGTATTCTCTGTGAACTGCCATGTGGCCTACACAGTTCTACGTTTTAGCAGAATTACATTTTCCCTACAGCAGCCACATAACATGGGATTTCAACATCATTCTAACATTTCTACAAACCTCTACATTAGTTTTCACCCTGATATATATATTCTTATCCTAATTTAAACACTCCTATATATTTCCACTCTATATATTTTACACTCTAATAAAAGATTTACTAAGCTAATGCAACTTGCTTGTAAATATGGTGCACTTCTACATTTTTTCTTAATTTGCGCTCTCTCAGTTCATCCAGTCTTGGCCCTGTGCTTGCACTTCTCTTCCGGCCTGTCCTGTATTTTATTACTTTTCATAATCTTATTTACATTACAGGAGCACTAATGTCAAAGATTAGTTGTATATTGTATTCTTCTCACATTGTGTCTACACTGAATTGGCAGCTTTGTAGAAATTAAAAAAACAAAGGGGCAGATTTATGAGCCCCTGGCGCAACTTTTGTGCCTCCATTGCGTCACTTTTGTGATGCAGCAGCGGCCTAAACTATGCGCCACGTTGCACCCTATTTACAACGCAACGCATCTAGGGAGATGTGTCACGTTGTAAAGCCCTGCGCCACATGAAACCTGCGTCAGGTTTCATGTGGATGTTCTGGCGCAAGGGTGCGGCGTTCTGGCGCAGTAAAGCCTCGGTAATTTGCCTGAGTGAAATCTAAAAAAATTCCACTCAGTCACTTTCCCAACGCCGCTGCGCCTGCTTGAAGCAGACGTAAGGCGCGAGGCACCACGTTATGTATGGGCAGGCCACGAGCATTGCTGGAGTTGCGTCGCGCTTGTGACACGACTCCAGCAATGCGGCACCCTTCCGATGGGAGATGTGTGACACATCTGTTTATCCTTGCACCACGATGTGGCGCATCTGTGGTGGCGCAAGTAAACTTGCGTGACGCATCTTACCTGGCGCATCCCTGCTGATTTGCAGGGATGCGCCAGTCATCATAAATCTGCCCAAAACTCTTTAAGCTGGTGCTTTAGGTTTTTGTTTCTGTGGGATAGGGAGTAGTAACAGTGATTTAGGGCTGCGGCTCTGTCACTGCACTGCTAATGACACTAACCGAATCATCTATGACTGTATGCTGCTGCCCCAGCCCACCATCACTCGACACTGCTAACACATGAAAAAACTGGAAACAAACACACAGAATGTTTGATAAGCTTCGGCTAAGTGTCAACCTACCACCGCCTAGACAGCCTGCCTGCCGGAGATGAATGGACGGGCGGAGGTGGGAGATAAAAGAAATAAATGGAGCATTAAGAGGCAATCTCGCCGCCCATAGGGAGGTGGAAGTAAACAAACAGTCCTCTCAGATGACAGGTGTCTGAGAAATGGTTTTGTTGCAGCTCTGGGCGTTCCACTGCGCTCGGGGGCACCCAGCTGCCGCCGGCTTTGAACTTCATGTACCATAATGCACTGGTGCAAACTAGGGGCGGGCGAAAATCATGTGATCGCCCTTTGCAAAATGATGTGAAGTGTTCGAAAAATGATGCCAAATCACGTGAGATGCAAATCTGCCAATTTGAGCTATACTTTAATGCAAAATGTATCCTTGCCCATGTTGAAGGGAAGGACGCGCGCGCACTAAACTAGTGCCAAAAGCACAAGTGTTGCAAACGGAAGCCGCTCGCGTGCTGTCCGTTCCCCTTATTCCTGTGCTCCCACAACAGGATTTTTACAGGAGCAATACCCTATTAGGCCAAGTGGATTCTTTTGTGCAATTTTGTGTAAAAAGAGTAACATTAAATGTCATCAAATTTGCAAATCATGCCAGCGTAGTTGGAATTTTACCTTGCACCCATCGCTTGTCGTGACAGGTGGACGATCCGTTGCACCCCCTCAGCTCAGCGCCGCTTCCTACACGAGGTAGGAAGGGTACACGCACTTCCACACTGCACCACCAGCGAGGATGGGCAGCGGCCCTACAGCCGCAAAGAGACCCCAGCAACCTCGGGGGGTCCCATGAAGGGGAACTGACCTCCGAGGTAAGGGAGCCCGACCGAGGGGCTCTCCTCTGTCTGGGCAGCAGTCACGCTCAGGTCCCCACCCGGCTAACATGGTGTGTATTTGTAAAGCGCACTTATCACTCAAGGGTCTCAAGGTGCTGAATAACAGGTGTTTATTGTTACCCAACTCAATGGTACTCATTTTAGCGACCTCAGAAGGATGAAAGGCTGAGTGGACCCGCCGGGATTTGAATCTGTGACCATGGGGTCAAACACGGGCGCCTGCAGTGGACGCATTATTCCACTGAGCCACCAGACCTGGTTACTCGCCTACCCCAAGCTTCGGCCCTCGGGATGTACCCCAGGGCAGCTCCAGCGGGAGGGGAGTCCCCCTCCGGATTGGCTCACCAGGGGAGATGCCAACCTGAGCGGGAGACATACTGGGCAGGCAAGTCCTACGGGGCATGATCCATGCCACGTCCCCCTACTCACCTATGCCGTACCCGTCCTGCAGCGTCGGATTGGTAACGCGGGCATTCGGGCAATGCCCGAGGAGCCGGTGCATGAGTTCTGCTGTGGGCGGCTTTTTTGAGCAGTCTGGGGGGCTATTTGGGCGCTGTCTCTATTGTTTGAATACAGCCAGCGGCCCAGTGGGTGCAGAGTGGCCTTTCTAGAGGCGGATGGGCGCTCAATACCTCCGTTTAGCAGAGGTGTCACTCCCTTTGTCTCTCGGGCCGGCCCATTAATGTGTGCACATACTGAGCGGGGGCAGGGGGCCTGAGTAGAAGTGGCCACACTTGTTTCACCAGTATAAACTAACGCTTGCATTTTTTTAACTCCCCCCCCTCGCGCTAAAGTTTTTTTTATATAAGATAACACCAAAGCAGTGATTTGAGGAGTGTTTATGCAAATGTGGGCCGATTTTTTGGGCGTGCCCTGGCCGATTTTCAGTCCCAATCCAACCCTGCCGTCCTGGGTATATGGTGTACCATTTCATAGGGCACTCCTGGGTACGTATGACACTTAACGAAACACGCGAGCACCCCGGTCCTAACTTGTGTAGAAAGGGTGCTCCTACCTTTGCACCTCATTACAGTGAGGATATACCCTGCGTTCTAGGGTCACAAACAGAGAGTAGGCGAAGACTAGGAGGACAAAAAAAAAGTTTCGGGGATTTTCCCCTAGGAAGGCCATGTCCAAGAGCCCTCACTATGAGTCAGGGGGAGCAGCACACCACAGGGAATTCTGCTCTGCCTGGTTATGACCTATCCTTAGGACACCCCCGCGCCGCATGGCCACCAGCTGTCGCGTATGCCCCCCCTCCTGCTGCTGCTCTGAGCCACGCTGTGCCTCCCCTCCCCGCCGCCGCTCGTTGCTCTCCTGCCATTCTTCTGCTGTTTCAATTTGTACTGTAATCTGTATTTATTTCTTCTTGCCTGCTGCCTGCTTTGTTTTGTTTTGTTTTTGTTGGTTAGTTGACCCCCCTGCGCCGTTTCCCCAGCACCCACCCGCCCCGCTCCCCGCTTCCCGCCGCCGGGAGTGTGGACACGCCCCCTTCCTTCTGCCCTCCCCGCTCCCGCCTCCCAGCTGCTCCGCCCTCCCTGCACTTTGCCATAAATGGCGACCGTGCGCACGCGCAGCGTTGACGCGCAGCGTTGTCGCGCAGCGGGCGCGCCGATTGTGCGCCGAAGGCGTGCCAAAGGTAAGCCCGTCTGCGCCCGTCCGCGCCTGGACCGCGCCCAGCGCCAGGACCCCTGGCTCCCGCCGACACCAGCCCACCCGCCGGACCTACACCGCCACCGAACTCAACGCACTCAACGCCGGCCGACTCCCGGGTTGCCACCGAGCCACCCCAAGACGCACCCACGGACCCTTCGGCTGCAACTCCTGCAAGTTCACCTGCATCCGGACCTGCACCACTCCAGCAGTGCCCAAGACCGCGACGAGCAACAACAGCAACCACCTGAAGTGCATCCTGCTCAACACCCGCTCCGTCCACAGACACGCCGTCGAGCTCTGGAACCTGCTCGACACCACAGCCCCAGACGTCGCCTTCCTCACGGAAACCTGGATGAACGCATCCTCAGCGCCCGACATCGCCATCGCCATCCCGGACGGCTACAAGATCATCCGGAGGGACCGCGCCAACCAGACAGGAGGAGGCATCGCCATCATCCACAGGAACTCCATCCGCATCACAACCAACACCGACGACACCCTCACAGCCGCCGAGCACCTGCACTTCCAGATCCACATCGACCCCAAGACCACCCTCAGAGACACCCTCATCTACAGACCCCCGGGACCACGCACACAATTCAGCGAGGACATCGCCGACTTCGTCAGCCCGTATGCCCTCCCCTCCGCTGACTACATCCTCCTCGGGGACCTCAACTTCCACCTGGAGAACAACAACGACCGCAACACCACCACCATGCTGGACAACCTCGCCAACCTCGGTCTCAAGCAACTGGTGACCACCCCCACCCACTACGCCGGACACACACTTGACCCCGTCTTCTCATCCAGCAAGGACATCGCCTTCAGCCACGCCGCCGGACTCAACTGGACGGACCACAGCTGCGTCCACTTCAGCTTCAGAAGGACCACGATCCACCACCACCAGCAACAGGTTGCACCCAGAAGCTGGAACAAGATCACAGCCAACCAGCTCGCGACTTCCCTGAGCAGGAACTCACCCACCAGCGCAACGAACCCCAGCCAAGCGGCCACCAACCTCACGAAGTGGATCAGCGACTGCGCAGACGACCTCGCCCCTCTGAGGACCCCGCCTAGCAGACCCGGCAGCAAGAAAGCCCCATGGTTCACCGACGAACTCAAGTGCTCCAAGAAGAACTGCAGAGCCCTTGAGAACGCCTGGCGCACACCGGACACCATGACTGCCCTCAAGCTCGCCACCCGAAAACACCACCAACTGATCCACGCCACCAAGAAAACTGCATTCAAGGAACGACTGGACAACAACGCACACAACAGCAAGGAACTCTTCAACATCGTTAAAGAGCTCTCCAACCCCAACGCCGGAAACAACGACATCACCCCTTCGCAAGACCTCTGCAACTCCCTCGCCTCCTACTTCCACAACAAGATCGCGGACATACACAACAGCTTCAGCACTCAACCGACGCACGCCACAACCGAACCACCGCCCCCCACCACCACCCTCCGCGCCTGGACCACGATCAGCACCGAAGACACCATCCGCACGATGAACTCCATCCACTCCGGATCTCCGACCGACCCTTGCCCTCACCAGGTCTTCAACAAGGCCGACGCTATCATCGCACCCCACCTGCGGGACATCATCAACACCTCCTTCAACACCGCTACCTTCCCAGAGAGCTGAAAGCACGCCGAACTCAGCGCCCTACTGAAGAAGCCATCAGCCGACCCCACCGACCTCAAGAACTACCGACCCATCTCGCTGCTCCCGTTTCCCGCAAAAGTCATCGAGAAGACCGTCAACAAGCAGCTGGCCGCCTTCGTCGAGACGAACGGATCCCTCAACCTCTCGCAGTCTGGCTTCCGGGCCAACCACAGCACCGAGACCGCCCTGATCGCAGCAAACGATGACATCCGAGCCCTGCTCGACAACGGAGAAACAGCGGCCCTCATCCTCCTAGACCTCTCCGCGGCCTTCGACACTGTCTGCCACCGCACCCTAGTACAGCGCCTCAGCAACGTCAGAATCCAGGAGAAGGCTCTGGAGTGGGTCATCTCCTTCCTCGCCGGAAGGACACAGAGAGTCCGCCTCCCCCCATTCAGATCAGAAGCCACCGAAGTCATCTGCGGCGTTCCTCAAGGCTCCTCGCTCAGCCCATCCCTCTTCAATGTCTACATGAGTCCCCTCGCAGCCATCGCACGCCAGCACAACCTCAACATCATCTCCTATGCCGACGACACCCAGCTGATCCTCTCCCTCACCAACGACCCCGCCAGAGCCAACCTACACGAAGGGATGAAAGAGGTAGCCGAATGGATGAAGAACAGCCGCCTGAAACTGAACTCTGACAAGACGGAAGTCCTCATCCTGGGATCCTCACCCTCCGCCTGGGACGACTCCTGGTGGCCCCCCGCCCTAGGCAGCGCACCCAAACCAACAGACCACGCACGCAACCTGGGCTTCATCCTGGACTCCTCCCTCTCCAGGACCAGACAAGTCAACGCCGTCTCCTCGTCATGCTTCAATATCCTACGCATGCTACGCAAGATCTTCCGGTGGATCCCCACCGAGACCAGGAAGACGGTCACCCGGGCCCTCGTCACCAGCCGACTGGACTACGGCAACTCCCTCTACGCTGGAACCACTGCCAAACTCCAGAAGAGGCTCCAGCGGATCCAGAACGCCTCAGCACGACTCATCCTGGACATCCCCCGCCGCAGCCACATCTCCGGATACCTGAGAGACCTGCACTGGCTCCCGGTCAACAAGCGAATCACCTTCCGTCTCCTCACCCACGCACACAAAGCCCTGCACAACCAAGGCCCAGGATACCTCAACAGCCGCCTCAACTTCTACGCTCCCAAACGCCAGCTTCGATCGACCAGCCACGCCCTCGCCGCCGTCCCCCGCATCCGAAGAGCCACCACAGGGGGAAGGTCCTTCTCCTACCTCGCCGCCAAGACTTGGAACTCCCTCCCGACCCACCTCCGCCTGACCCAGGACCACCTCGCCTTCAGGAAGCAGCTCAAGACCTGGCTGTTCGAGCAGTAGCGGACCCCCCCTCCCCTAGCGCCTTGAGACCCTCCGGGTGAGTAGTGCGCTATACAAATGCTTTGATTGATTGATTGGTAGGTTTTACGGGTGTGGGAGAACCAGACCCAATTTTACAGAGTGGTACTTCTTCAAGGTAAAAGTGCATAAGGCTTTGATTGCAGCAGCAGCCAAGCCTCAGTTCACTTCTCTTCCCGCCTCCCACCAAGGGTCTCTCTCGCCCCACCACACCCAGCGGTCTCTCCATACCTGCTTGGAGGAGAATGAGAATCAAAAATTTGCTAGCATTCGTGCCAAGAATTTTCAATTCTATTAAGGACACGGAGGCGAGGATTATGCTTCTCAATCTTTACTGCAAAAACACAGCAGCCAATGAAAATGCATATTTTCATTTATAACAGTATAAACAAACTACATTGCCCATGATGCACACGTATATAGGCACGCCCCCACAGTCTATAAGAACCCTCTCCGTGCTCCCATCTTCCTCTTTCTTTGTAGTGAACACAAGTCCAAACAGTAACTTGAATAACTGTACAATCTCCTCCAACGTGGAAGAATAACTGGTCTTCAGGCTTAGGCTCATGCCAGCCATCTTCGTTTATTCAGACTTCTTGTCTGATCCTGAAACAAAGGAAATGAATCAACCGTAACCACTGCATAAAGTAAAAAATCATCAGCATATACGGGTGGGCAAGATTGTTACTCCTAACCAAGTCGGGTGGGATAATCCTCGCCTCCGTGTCCTTAATAGAATTGAAAATTCTTGGCGCGAATGCTAGCAAAATTTTGATTCTATTACAGGACCGGAGGCTTCAGATTATGCTAGTTTAACGCTCATTAAAAACCACAGAAGTAATATCACCCACCGGCTTATAATAAAATGTCTTAAATATTGACTCAGAGGACCAATCTGCACAACGCATAATGTCCTGAATGGTAGAATCTAACATGTACGTTTTTGACGCCATAGCGCCTCTTACTGAATGAGCACCAAATATTTGAGTGTCAATACCAGCTTCTTACATTATAAAACAAAGCCATCTGGCAATGGTGGCGGCCGCCACTGGTTTAAATGGTTTCTCCAGTGCAATCAACAGCTGAGAACAACCTTGAGGCCTCAATGCCTTCGTACAGTCTTCATACATCTTTAAACATTGTACCACACATAGTTTCTCATTTTCAGTAAAAGCATTATAATCAATATGACGTGACAATGTTTTAGTACGACCAGTAATATTGAATGAAACCCCTTCAGGGGTAAATACTCTACCTGTAACGTCGAGTGCTCTCACATCCGATGAACGTCTGCATGACGACAGGCAGAGCAGCATAGCCAGTTTGGCTGATAACTGTTTCCTAGATAAGAGTGCATTAATAGGCCACTTGTTAAATAAAGAAATGACTAAAGAAACGTCCCACAGACCCGTATATTTGGGTTTAGGTGGGTTGGCAACCCTAATTCCCTTAAGTAGTTTGCATACTACTGGGTGCATACCCAACGGTTTCCCGTCTACCTGGGCATGCCCCGCAGAAATGGCTGATCGAAAATTGTTTACAAATCGATAAGCCAGACCATCCGCTGCCTTATCTGACAAAAAATTCAACATGTGGGATAAGTCTGCCCCCACGGGATCCAAATGTCGTTCCACGCACCAATCCACCCAGTTCTTCCAGGCTAAGGAATACCGTTTTCTGGTAGAAGGTGCCCAGGCCTGTCTGATAAATTCAGAAGTCCTGTTCGAAACTCCTGGCAAGTGCCACTGTTCCCTGAAAGCCATGATACCATCTGCGTGAGTCTGCCCTCTAGAATCATAGGATGTCGCTCCTGAAGAGGGCCCAGCAACAGCATTTCCAAATCTGGAATCAACCTGGGAAGATCGCAACTCCACTGTAACAACTTGGGAAACCACGACTGGGACGTCCACCACGGCGTCACCAGGACTATCTCCGCCCGTTGCCTGATCACCTGCGTAATCACTCTGGGAATCAGCAAGAACGGGGGAAATGCATACTGAATCGCATTCGACCAATCCTGTAGGAAGGCGTCAGTCGCTTTTGCCATCGGGTCCGGCCTCCAGCTGAAAAACTGAGGAATCTGGCATGTGAGTCTGGAGGCAAATAGGTCCGTCTGGAATTGACCCCAAATCGTCTGAAGCCACCGGAAGACTTCGGGAAGCAACTTCCAGTCGCTGTAATCCCTGAGATGCCTGGAATTCCAATCCGCCACCTGATTGGACTGGCCCGAGATGTATTCTGCCATCACTGAGATCTGATTCGTGAGGCAGTAATGCCAAAAATTCTTGGCTATCTGTACAAGAAGAGACGATCTTGTGCCGCCCAACTTGTTGATATACCTCACCCCGGACACATTGTCCATGCGGAGGAGGATGCAACAAGAGGTCTGCCTCGGGGATAGCGTCCGAATTGCGAACGACCCTGCGAGCAGTTCTAAGCAATTTATATGCAAGGATAGCTCTTGCGGAGACCATCTGCCGCCCGTGGAGATGTCTCCGCAGCGTGCGCCCCAGCCCCATCGGCTGGCGTCGGACTCGATTATCACCTCTGGTTGTGAGCCGAATATTGCCCTGCCGTTCCAGGCGTCCATGTGACCTAGCCACCACTGTAGTTCGGTTCTGACTTCCTGTGACAGTGGGATGGTGTCCGAATAGGACAGTTCCCTCTGAAGGTGTCTGATTTTCAGGCGTTGAAGGGCCCTGTAATGAAGAGGGCCTGGGAATATCGCTTGAGTTGATGAGGCCAAAACCCCTACTACTCTGGCTATCGCCCTGAGTGTGACCGTCTGACTGTTCAATAACTTCAGGATTTCCTTCTTGAGATCCCTCAATTTCGTCTTTGGAAGGCACAGCTGGGCTAACTGTGAATCTATTGTAAACCCGAGGAAATCTATCACCTGAGTCAGAACAATCACCGACTTCTTTGGATTGATAACAAATCCTATGCTCTGAAGCAGTGTTGTCGTAAGGACGAGGTGCTGCCTGTGCCATGATCAAGATGTCGTCTAGGTATATTATGAGCCGTATTCCTCTCTCCCTGAGATGGGCGACCACTGGTTTCATCACCTTGGAGAGCCCGAAAGGAAGAGCCAAATATTCGTACCACCGGCCGTTCCATCTGAACTGTAGGAACCTGCGGTGGGGAGGGAAGATTGGAATGGAGAGATAGGCGTCTTTGAGGTCCAACTGAACCAGCCAATCTTCCTCCTGTAACAAATCCGCTAGAAGATGGATGCCCTCCATCTTGAAGTGATTGTAGGTAAGGAACGATTGAATTCTTTGAGGTTCAGCACAAGCATGTTGCCACCTCCTTTCTTCTGTACGATAAAGATGTTGCTGCAGAAACCGTGAAGCCCTTCGTGGCACTGAGCAATCGCGCGCTTCTGCAGCAAGTCTGCAATCTCCTCGTCTATGAAATTGCGATCTTGTTGGGAAAAATGGAGACATGTTGGAAGAGCTGACTGCCACGGAGGAGAGTAAAACTCCAACCGAAACCCTTGAATGGTTTGCAACACCCAAGCGTCCTGAGTCAGGACCTGCCACTGTTGGAGACAATGTCGAGTACGACCCCCCGAAGGAATGAGATGCTGATCTACTACACTCACCTGCAGAATGCTGTGCCTTGAAGTTCGCTCTGTTGTTTCCGGCCTGGAAACGACCTCTGTTAAATCGTCTGCATGACGGGTAAAAGGTACCTCCACGGGTGGAGTCCCAATCTCCTCTTCCGCGACTGAAGTCGCCGCGTTGGGAACCTTGATGAAATCCTCGGCCTGACGAGTGGCCCCCGCCTCGCCCGGTCCAATTAAAAACACTTTGGTTAAAGACCCTTTTGATACCACTTTGCACCTTATCAAGGGAGGTAAAGGTTCCGACGTACTTTGAAACGTCCTTTACAAAGCGCTCTCCGAATAATTGATCGCCAGCTAAGGGTCCTGGCTCAACATCCGCTAATTCAGTCTGGTTGCTGTCCATCCTGATTAATAAGGACTTGCGTCTCTCTGACGAGATCGCTCAATTTGCATTTCCGATGAGGCAAATAGCCCGCTGAGTCCAACCCGCCAGAATGTCAGGATCAATGGGAGCTGCGCTCTCTTTGGCTGCCAGCGCCATTTCCAATATCTTAGCCAAAGGTCCCACAACGTCTAACATCTTGTACTGACATCCGCGCCACGCGCGGTCGAGTCCACGTTTGGGATCCTTTGAGAATTTCTTTAGAAACGTGAGAAGGCTAGCATCAATTTCGGGTGTCTCCGCCACCTTGTCCGGCAATTCCGGCCGAGGACACTCCGATTTGAGGCGATTGCGTACCTCTCTAGAAAACCCCTTCCTCAGATTCTCATGAAGATAATCTGAAACTGCGGGAGGCGGTATCCAATCCAAAAACCGGGGGTGGATAATCTCGGAAGGGTCAAAGGTAAAATGTGTGTTAGAAGGCTCTGCCGCAGACTGGAGCACAATCTTCGCCTTTTTTGGGGGAGGAGGCTCCTCCGATGTGTCGGTATCGGTATCGGTATTAGTGGTAGTAGTATCCGTGTCATCCTGCACTTTGGACCTAGCCCTTGATTCCTCTCCTGCATAGGAGTGTTCCGCTGTCCCACTGGCAGGCAGTGTCGATAGGGCCTGGGCATGCGGCCATTGCTTTGGGGTACCTGAGCCTGTGCCGGAGGTAGAAGCTTCAGACTTCCTTTTCTGTTGCTTCTTGTCATAACTATGAAGTTTTGCAAAACCCTCTAGTTGCTTTCTAATTGGACGCAGGGCTACAGCTAGAGCTTGCTGCACGGTCTGAGGAACCGTAGTCTCCATTGCTTTATTTACTGAAGATTGGACGGAAGCGTCCAAGGCTTCAACGAGGTTATCCTCGAAGACAGCCTCCTGCTGTCCTTCACCCACCTCCTCCTCATAATACTCATCTGGGTACTGAGTCCACTCATCCATAATCAGGGTGGAGTGAATCAAGGAATAAATATCAAGAAGTAGCTGAGCAGCTCTTATATCCACCACCAGGAGGGTAATGGGGGGGTCAGCTCACAAGCACACAAGTCCAGTAACACAGTTCACCTAAACCCCCTCAACAAAGCTGTAATCCAGTTGGTCAGTGACCTGAGCCAAGCAATATTACTAAGAGCGTGTGCTCACTCTTTGGCCAGTATTTTACAACCTTTTTTGGGAGGCGATCTGCACAGAGAGGCAACCGGTGTGTAAAACGCTCGAAAAAGCGTTTAAAATAAGCCAGGGATTCGCGCCGAGGTGCGCAGCCCAAACGCAACCAAACACCAGCCCAAACGTAGCCAAATTTGGTCTGCTTGGGCGAGCGCGTCTGCCGAGAGCCACCTGGCCCGTACGGTGTGGGAGGGGTATGAGGGAGGCCCAACGCCAGCGCTAAGGGCTTTGCCGGTGAATGAGGCTCCGGTGTGTGATGCGGCCGCCGCTCTGCCGGTCAAAGACCGTTGATGAGTAGCGCGACGACGTCGCGAGCCCTGAAAAGCAGAAGCAGCCGCTCCGCTGTCAATGCCACAAGCGAAGGAGGCTTTTAGAATGAAGAGACCGGAGCGACGCTCCGAAGCCGTCCTACACGGCACAATTACAGGTACAATCACATTAAGCACCATAGAATAATACCATCAAGCATTTAACAATTGTCATAGACAAAAAACAAGCATTAAATAATGAATCAATCCCCATGCAAAGCAGAGTGAGGGAACATGAAATCAGGTGCACTTAACTCTTGCTGTGAGCAGCAAAGAAAGAGGATGATGGGAGCACGCAGAGGGTTCTTATGGACTGTGGGGGCGTGCCTATATATGTGTGCATCATGGGCAATGTAGTTTGTTTATACTGTTATAAATGAAAATATGCATTTTCATTGGCTGCTGTGTTTTTGCAGTAAAGATTGAGAAGCATAATCTGAAGCCTCCGGTCCTGTAATAGAATTCCGTGTAGTTTTATGACAGGAAAAATCAAACTCACACCGTAATTCCCCATTCCATGTGGTTTCACTTGTAATTGCATAGTACTGTGGTGGATTCACTATACGGTAACAATAAACTCATGTGTCTTTACTGCACTCCCTGTACCATGCAACTCAGAATGAGAACCAATGTTGTGCAGTCCATAGTATTATTATTTACAACTACCCAAAATGGCTTTCCCGGCGCTATGCATAGGCAAAAATGCCTAACAAGGGCATTAAAATGACCAGGACTTCAGGTCCTTAAAAAATATCAAAAGGGAGGTACACTGCCTTAGAAAATCTGGGAGAGCGTTCCACAATTTTGGACCCAGATATGCAAATGAGCGGCCTCCCGAGTGCACCATGCGGATTCTAGACACGGGACATACAGCCTAAATCTCTGATCTCAGTGTCTGTCTGGTCAGATAGGGTGTCACCAAATCCAGGATATACCACGGGCCTAATCCAGTTCTGGCCTCGAAAACCAAACATGACGCTGTAAATTGGATTCTCTTCTCAATTGCGAGCCAATGCAGCTTGCGAGAAGAAGCGAAGCAGGGGCACGCTTCGGAATCTGGTACTGGAGTCTAGCCGCAGAGTCCTGCACAACCTGCAGACAACGAACCTAGGACTTATCAATTACTAGATAGAGAATGTTACCATAATCCACTCTTGAGAGTATCAAGGTCTGGATGAATGTTCTTTGTGCGGAATGGGGGACCAATCAAATGATCTTTCTCACCCGTTTCATCACGGAGAAGCAAGTGGAAGCCATGTTAGCCACCTGAGGTCTCATAGAAAGGCTCTCATTCAGCCAAAACCACAAATTTTTTACTTTTGGGGAAAGTGCCGGAAGAGCCCCCAGGGACTCTGGCCAATGTTGCGGGGCCGGGAGCTGTGGGCTCTTGCCAAGCACTATAATCTCGGTCTTGTCATGGTTAAGCTTGAGTGAATTACTCCTCATCCAAGACGGAACTCGACTCAGACCAAGACTAGGGTGTCTGGATCGTGCCCCAGTGCAGACGACAGAGAATATATAATTTGTGTATCATCAGCATAGGAGAACAGGGTTAACCCCCGGCTCTCCACCACGTCTGCCAGAGGGTGAACATACAGGTTGAACAGCTGAGCCCTGGGGAACTCCCAGCATGAATGCACAGCTCTCGGATGAGGGTCTGATGAAACGACTTGGAATGACCTCTTTTCCAAAAAGAAGTGATCCGGGCTATAGGATGATGCAACAACGTTAAGCACTTCTTTATCAGAGCTCTCAGCTCCCTAGATCCATTGAGCCACTCCAGGAATTGACTTTAACTTCTGAGGAATGCTCATTGGTCAAATTCCCAGGTTCCCATTACCAAAAACTGCTATCACAATCATGTGGCTTTACAGCTTGGTCAATACCTTTTCAACAGTTCTCATGTTATTAACTTTTCTAGAAGGGAAGGAAGGAAGGGTCTTTTATTCTCAGACCTCTTCGGCAGTCGCGTCTCCCCACAGGATTACGCCACTGTTAGCCTAGAGTTAGATTGTGGCAACCACAGAAAGGCAGGTCTAAGATGCACCTAGATTCACCTGTTCATCGTTGAGCCTGTCTCTAGTAGATAAAGGCAGGTCTATGACACACCTGTATTCACCTGTACAGACTGCGCCCGCGGGGTCGGGCAGACAGGGGTTGGGAAGGCAGCTTTAGTGCCTACCTGCATTCACCTGCTCAAGGCCGAGCCGGCCACAAGCAGTGCAGGGCCTGGCATTCTGCCACCCTGTCAGGGTGCAGGCTAGGGGTACTTTCAGAGCAGGATGGGCTGAGTGACCCCCTCATTCCCCGTGGTCCTCTTCTAGTCGCGGCCTCCTGCGGTTTTGGACCGGTATGAACATTTGTGCTAGGGCTGATTTTGGCCTCTAGTCCAGCCCTGGAGCAGTGGAAGGAACTCAGGCACTGAAAATGCAGGTCTGAGTATTCACCAGCACTCACCTGTTCAAAGTTCACTTTTTGTCCAGCAGTGCATGGGCCATAGGGACTGGAAAGGCAGTTTTAGTCAGTGTTGAGTCTGTGTTCGGGAAAGAAAGGGTTACAGAGGCTAGGAAGGCAGTTCTTAGTACACCCCAGCACTCACCAGTTCAAAGTTCACATAGTGTCCAGCTGTGCACGGGTCATAGGGGCTGGAAGGACAGTTCTAGCATGCACCAGTATTCACCTGTTGAGCCTCTCTCCAGCAATTCTGGGGTACAAACTCTGGAAATTCAGTTCAAGTGCACAATACATTCGCCTGTGCTGTATTGCACCTCCGTCCAGCAGTGAGAGGGTTAATAGCAGTCCTTACTCAGTACACACCTGTAGTTATCTTCATTCGTCAGTGCTGCGTGTAGCTTGCACCCAGCAGGGGGAGGGTTAACGGCAGGCCTTACCCAGTGCACACCTTTGAATTACCTGCCTTTACCTGTGCAGTGCTGATCATGTGCCCAGCAGTGAAAGGGTCGACGACAAACCTACTCAGCACACACATGTAATCCACCTGAGCGGCGTTGTTCCAGCGCCCAGCAGTGAAAGGGTTAAAGGCAGGCTTTACTTATTACAGACTTGTAATTGCCTCTATTCTCTTGTGATCATGCGCCCGCAGTGAGAGGGTGAAAGGCAGACCGTACTTAGTTCACACCTGTAATCACCTGCGTCCACCTGTGCAGTGTTGGTCCTGTGCCCAGCAGTGAGATGGTGAAAGGCAGACCATACTTAGTTTACCCCTTCAATTACCTGTATTCACCTGTACAGTGCTGTTTAGGGCTGGGCGTAGTTTGCGAAGTAGCGCTACGCAAACCTATGCAAAGTGCACTTCACACTACGCGAGCTACGCGTAGCACTACGTGAACTGCGTAGTACCATGTTCGCACTGTGCAAGATGCCGTTTTCAATGATTGTACAGTGCGGACAAGCATCCGGCACTGTGCAATCATTGAAAACGGCATCTTGCACAGTGCGAGCTGTAGTTTTCTGCCGCTCAAGTAGATTTTTACTTGAGCAGTAGCTTTCTCAACGCGGACTAGTAGTTTCTCATCGCGAGCTGTCACGAGCATACACAACGACTCGCAATGAGAAGCCTTACCTCCCCGCGTTGAGAATCTCGCCGGGAGGTTTATTTTCCACGCTCGCTATCGGCAACTTATCTTGCTGATCGCAAACAAGAAAAAAAAAGTCTTGCCGGGATGTCATTTTGCATTCTCGCGGTCGCCAACTTGACGTTGAGGACCACGAGCAAGCTTAAAATGACAGCTGTGCTACGCGTGTTTGCACTGTGCTACGCGCAGTTTGCGTAGTGCGAAGGAGCGCAAACTTCGCAAACTACACGAGCATATCGTAGTGCTTTGCCCAGGGTTAGTGCGGTTCCTGCGCCCAGCAGTGAAATGGTAGAAGGCAGACCGTACTTAGTTCACACCTGTAAATCAGGGAGGAAGGAAGATACCTGCCTATTATGTTCAAGGTGGCCTCAGGGGAGGTCCGAATATGTTTATGCTAGCCTCGAGCCACACACGAGATTCTTGGACCACTACGTTGCAACGTATAAAAATATATATATTTTACTTTATTATTTTTCAAGACAATATATCTTCCTTCCTCCCTGATCTGTATTTTCCCCGTCTACCTGCCTTTTACTGATGTGGGGTCCCCCTTCCTTGTAGTTTACACCTGTAGTCACCTGTATTGACATGTGCAGAGTTGATTCTGCTGCCCGCAGTGAGAGGGTGAAAGGCAGACCTTACTTAGTTAACACCTGTAATAACAGTATTCATCTATAAAGAGTTGCTTCTGCGCCCAGTAGTGAGAGGGTGAAAGGCAGACCTTACTTTGTTCACACCTGTAGTTACCTGTATTCCCCTGTGTACGGTAAAGCCTGCATCAGTAGTGAAAGGGTGACGGTTAGATCCTACCTGGTGCACGCGTGTATTCACCTCTGCAGTGTTGTTCCTGTGCCCAGCAGTGAAAGGGTGAAAGGCAGGCCATACTTAGTTCATACCTGTAGTTACCTGTATTCACCTGTACAGAGTTAAGCCTGCTCCCCTTAGTGAAAGGCAGGCCATACTTAGTTCATACCTGTAGTCACTTGTATTCACCTGTGCTGAGTTGATTCTGCGCCAGCAGTGAGAGGGTTAAAGGCAGACCGTACTTAGTTCACACCTGTAGTCACCTGTATTCAACTGTGCGGAGTTATGCCTGCGTGCGGCAGTGCGAGGGTTAAAGTCAGGCTTCACTCAGTATACACCTATAATTACCTGTGTTCGCCTCCATTCACCTGTGCCAGCTCTCCCCCGCGCCGGCACTGGAAGGGTTACAGAGCCGTGGAGCCGGCCGGGCCTCGGACACACCCTCCCTGGGTGCAAAGAGCGTTTCCACGTGTCACACGGTGCGTCTGCAGAGCCGCCGGGACTCCGGGACCACAGCCTGTGCCTGCGGTGACCAGTGAGGGGACCCCAGGCCGCGCCGCCCTGTGCCAGCTCCGAGGGGCGCCCGTGGAGGGAGGCACGCTCAGGTAAGGGGGCGCTGGGTGGGGGCAGCGGATTCTGACGCCTTAAAACCCCCTGAGGTGAGGACATGGGTGCAGGGCACGTGACCACAGGTGGACTTTATCCTATAGAGCAGGCCTGGCAGGCTGGGCCACTGGAGAGCCGCTGGGGCAGGGGCGGAGGCGGCCCCCTGCCACCCTCTGTGTGCCTGGGTGCAGCCGCACAGCTCCTGGCTCCGCGTGTCCGCTTCAGTGCGCTTGGCTGAGTCGAGGCGCTTGATGACGCTTCCTGCTGGGGTTGTCAGATACTCGGTGCTGCCCTCTCGTGTCATTGCTTCAATGTTACATGTGTGCATCGGTTACCATGGTCCCACAGCCCTCTCCCTGCAGCGCCCCCTGCTGTAAAGTGCAGGCTGTAGGCACTTATTCAATTGAAAGGCAGACCGCCTGCACTTCTCAGCAGTGGTGAAGCACTCTTAATGAGGGAGCACTTCTCAGGGGCAAGCAGGTGCTCTAAAGGGTGAGTCCCCGCTCCTCTGTATTGTGAGTTAAAGCCCTGTTTGTGAGTGTCATGCTGGCACCCGTGCACACCGGGGTGGTCCTGCCAGCGCCGAGAAGCAGGCGCCTTCCCAGAACCGGCATGAGCCCAGTTGTGTCTGATACATACATGCCACCATTATCTCACACTCATTTAATATAACTGACACATACTTCTGATGCGTACTTATGCCATTAAATTAAAAATCAAGAATTGTCATTGTTGCACACAAAGTCAGAATGTCAAAGCAATCCATCCGTGGGAAAAACACAGCATGTGTCGGGGTTATCCTCTGAAATGACTCATTTTTCTTGTGGCAACAAAGGGGATGAGGTCAGGTCAGGCCGGCTGTCAACACCCATCTGGTGGCAGACAGCACCGCGGTCTGTGCAGCACGGCAGCGGGGGCGGGGCTGTAACTCTGCACCGTGAGGGGTGTGCGGGTTCTGGCCTATCCCCGACCTACTGCTGAAGAGCACTTTAAACACCGCCCCTCTGGCACTTCCGTGCCAGGCCTGGCCACTCCCCCGAGGCTGGCGCAAGGTCTGAGCCCACAGCTCTGGCAAAGAGTCTGAGCGCACAGCATTGGCACCGAGTCTGAGCCCACAGCACTGGCACCGAGTCTGAGCCCACAGCACTGGCACCGAGTCTGAGCCCACAGCACTGGCACCGAGTCTGAGCCCACAGCACTGGCACCGACTCTGAGCCCACAGCACTGGCACCGAGTCTGAGCCCACAGCACTGGCACCGACTCTGAGCCCACAGCACTGGCACCGAATGTGAGCCACAGCACTGGCGCAAAGTGTGAGCCCACAGCACTGGCACCGACTCTGAGCCCACAGCACTGGCGCAAAGTGTGAGCCCACAGCACTGGCGCAAAGTGTGAGCCCACAGCACTGTCACCAGTCTGAGCCCACAGCACTGGCACAACATCTGAGCCACAGCACTGGCGCAAAGTGTGAGCCCACAGCACTGGCGCAAAGTGTGAGCCCACAGCACTGGCGCAAAGTGTGAGCCCACAGCACTGGCACCGAGTCTGAGCCACAGCACTGGCACAAAGTGTGAGCCCACAGCACTGGCACCGAGTCTGAGCCACAGCACTGGCGCAAAGTGTGAGCCCACAGCACTGGCACGGAGTCTGAGCCACAGCACTGGCGCAAAGTGTGAGCACACAGCACTGGCGCAAAGTGTGAGCCCACAGCACTGTCACACAGTCTGAGCCCACAGCACTGGCACAACGTCTGAGCCACAGCACTGGCACAAAGTGTGAGTCCACAGCACTGGCGCAAAGTGTGAGTCCACAGCACTGGCGCAAAGTGTGAGCCCACAGCACTGGCGCAAAGTGTGAGCCCACAGCACTGGCGCAAAGTGTGAGCCCACAGCACTGGCACAAAGTGTGAGCCCACAGCACTGGCACGGAGTCTGAGCCACAGCACTGGCGCAAAGTGTGAGCCCACAGCACTGGCACCGAGTCTGAGCCCGCAGCACTGGCACAAAGAGTGAGCCCACAGCACTGGCACCGAGTCTGAGCCCGCAGCACTGGAACCGACTCTGAGCCCACAGTACTGGCACAAAGTGTGAGCCCGCAGCACTGGCGCAAAGCGTGAGCCCACAGCACTGGTGCAAAGCGTGAGCCCACAGCACTGGTGCAAAGCGTGAGCCCACAGCACTGGTGCAAAGCGTGAGCCCACAGCACTGGCGCAACGTGTGAGCCCACAGCACTGGCACAACATGTGAGCCCACAGCACTGGCGCAAAGTGTGAGCCCACAGCACTGGCGCAAAGTGTGAGCCCACAGCACTGGCACAAAGTGTGAGCCCACAGCACTGGCGCAAAGTGTGAGCCCACAGCACTGGCGCAAAGTGTGAGCCCACAGCAGTGGCGCAGAGTGTGAGCCCACAGCAGTGGCGCAGAGTGTGAGCCCACAGCAGTGGCGCAGAGTGTGAGCCCACAGCAGTGGCGCAGAGTGTGAGCCCACAGCAGTGGCGCAGAGTGTGAGCCCACAGTAGTGGCGCAAAGTGTGAGCCCACAGCACTGGAGCAAAGTGTGAGCCGACAGCACTGGCGCAAAGTGTGAGCCCACTGTGAGCCCACAGCACTGGCGCAAAGTGTGAGCCCACAGCACTGGCGCAAAGTGTGAGCCCACAGCACTGGCGCAAAGTGTGAGCCCACAGCACTGGAGCAAAGTGTGAGCCCACAGCACTGGCGCAAAGTGTGAGCTGACCGCACTGGCCCAGAGTGTGATCCCACAGCACTGGCCCAGAGTGTGATCCCACAGCACTGGCCCAGAGTGTGATCCCACAGCACTGGCCCAGAGTGTGATCCCACAGCACTGGCCCAGAGTGTGATCCCACAGCACTGGCCCAGAGTGTGAGCCCACAGCAGTGGCGCAAAGTGTGAGCCCACAGCACTGGAGCAAAGTGTGAGCCGACAGCACTGGCGCAAAGTGTGAGCCCACTGTGAGCCCACAGCAGTGGCGCAAAGTGTGAGCCCACAGCAGTGGCGCAAAGTGTGAGCCCACAGCACTGGCGCAAAGTGTGAGCCCACAGCACTGGCGCAAAGTGTGAGCCCACAGCCCTGGTGATAGCCTTTCTGTTTATCTCCCCCCTCACTAAGGTTTCCCCTATTAGTAATTACCTAGCAAATAAGCGACACTTATGCATAATATACTTACTTAGGTCCAATTTTCTGGCCACAAATACATAAACAGAAGCACATTTATGCTTCATTCCATTATATCAATGCAGCATATTAGTACAGAACACGACAAAATTACATAGTTAGTTAGATATAATTGCAACATAAGCAGAGATTAATTCCCACGTGTATGTGCATGTCCAACTTTTTATTCTAGGTTGATTAGTCTCATGCACCACTCCATTAGTTCAGATTACATGTTATCGAAGTGTGATTTCACAAGGGGTACACAACATTTTGTTTCTCCACCTTGCTCTATCACTGGCACAAAGTGTGAGCCCACAGCACTGGCACCGACTCTGAGCCCACAGCACTGGCACCGAGTCTGAGCCCACAGCACTGGCACCGACTCTGAGCCCACAGCACTGGCACAGAATGTGAGCCACAGCACTGGCGCAAAGTGTGAGCCCACAGCACTGGCGCAAAGTGTGATCCCACAGCACTGGCCCAGAGTGTGAGCCCACAGCAGTGGCGCAGAGTGTGAGCCCACAGCAGTGGCGCAGAGTGTGAGCCCACAGCACTGGCCCAGAGTGTGAGCCCACAGCACTGGCCCAGAGTGTGAGCCCACAGCACTGGCGCAGAGTGTGAGCCCACAGCACTGGCGCAAAGTGTGAGCCCACAGCCCTGGTGATGCAGCGCTACTCCATAAATAATTTCTGAAACCATCTCACTTATCCCTGAAACAACGAACATACATTCACTCACCAGTGGGGCCCATATCACTGTGAGCTACGTGCACACAATCTTCTACCTTACTCTAGGGATCAGTGAATTTCAATGGAGAGCTGCTGTATCATAGCAAAATGTCTAAATTAAAACTAAACGTTTATACTATTTACATCTCCAGTTTTAGAGAGTTTACCATGGTTTTATCATCAGAAAATATACATTTAGACATATCGCCATAAGGGTCGATAGGTCTGCTAGTAAAAAATTAGGCGTAGGAAAACTCAAGACCAGCTTAATTCTTCATTTATCTAATTTTTATTAAAGCAAATTTAACATGTCTAAAAGTTTCTTCTCTTTATTTATTTAATCTTCAAATTACATTTAAATGAAAGCTTAGTTCAAAACAGTTAATTTGATTTATTTTAGAAAATTTCAGAAATAACGTTAACATTTTAGGTTCAGAGCACCAGTATTAGCAAAAGACAGATAATTCCCAAATTCCATTCTCCTAACTCCCTAACTAAAATCCCTCTCTAAAGTACCATTCCTGCAAAGAAAAATTATAAATCAGAAAAAAAATCTTACATCACAGGAACATCAGCAATCCAGCAGCATCTCTGGTAGAAATTAAGAAGAAGTTTTTTTTACTCAGTAAAATCAGCACTTTTTATACCTGTTTTACTAGCTCGATCTATCTAAAAGAGTAACTTTTAGAGAAAGTTTTGGTCAGTTCGGGAGTGGATGAGCATAACCTCATCATCAAATTATACATTTTCTTCTGTCAGGGTTTTTTTAATGCCCCCATTGTCTTTCACAGTCCGGCCTAGTCGAGTTTCCTTAATTTGCAACTTCAAATAAAGTTCTCACGTTCAGAACCATTGCTCTCATCACTTGGCAGCCATCTAGACTTCCAGGCCACAGCGGCCTTGAACCGCCTTCCGTACAGGCCCAAGCAGCTCGCATTCATTCTCATCTCTTCTGCTGCGCACGCGCTCTGCCTTTGGCTGTCACAGTAAACCAGTGACTCCATTTTGTCACAGGCCTCTCGAGTCAGAATGGGAACTATCATAAAAACAAACACAAATAAACGTTAATTAAGGAAAAATAGCCTTTCTGTTTATCTCCCCCCTCATTAAGGTTTCCCCTATTAGTAATTACCTAGCAAATAAGCGACACTTATGCATAATATACTTACTTAGGTCCAATTTTCTGGCCACAAATACATAAACAGAAGCACATTTATGCTTCATTCCATTATATCAATGCAGCATATTAGTACAGAACACGACAAAATTACATAGTTAGTTAGATGTAATTGCAACATAAGCAGAGATTAATTCCCACGTGTATGTGCATGTCCAACTTTTTATTCTAGGTTGATTAGTCTCATGCACCACTCCATTAGTTCAGATTACATGTTATCGAAGTGTGATTTCACAAGGGGTACACAACATTTTGTTTCTCCACCTTGCTCTATCACTGGCACAAAGTGTGAGCCCACAGCACTGGCACAGAGTCTGAGCCCACAGCACTTGCAAAGAGTCTGAGCCCACAGCACTGGCGCAAAGTGTGAGCCCACAGCACTGGCACAAAGTGTGAGCCCACAGCACTGGCGCAAAGTGTGAGCCCACAGCACTGGCGCAAAGTGTGAGCCCACAGCACTGGCGCAAAGTGTGAGCCCACAGCACTGGCGCAAAGTGTGAGCCCACAGCATTGGCGCAAAGTGTGAGCCCACAGCACTGGCGCAAAGTGTGAGCCCACAGCACTGGCACCGAGTCTGAGCCCGCAGCACTGGCACAGAGTGTGAGCCCACAGCACTGGCACAGAGTGTGAGCCCACGGCACTGGCGCAAAGTCTGAGCCCACAGCACTGGCCCAAAGTGTGAGCCCACAGCACTGGCCCAAAGTGTGAGCCCACAGCACTGGCCCAAAGTGTGAGCCCACAGCACTGGCCCAAAGTGTGAGCCCACAGCACTGGCCCAAAGTGTGAGCCCACAGCACTGGCGCAAAGTGTGAGCCCACAGCACTGGCGCAAAGTGTGAGCCCACAGCACTGGTGCAAAGTGTGAGCCCACAGCACTGGCGCAGAGTGTGAGCCCACAGCACTGGCGCAGAGTGTGAGCCCACAGCACTGGCGCAGAGTGTGAGCCCACAGCACTGGCGCAGAGTGTGAGCCCACAGCACTGGCGCAGAGTGTGAGCCCACAGCACTGCCACACAGTCTGAGCCGACAGCACTGGCACAGAGTCTGAGCCCTCAGCACTGGCACAAAGTGTGAGCCCACAGCACTGGCACAGAGTCTGAGCCCACAGCACTTGCAAAGAGTCTGAGCCCACAGCACTGGCGCAAAGTGTGAGCCCACAGCACTGGCGCAGAGTCTGAGCCCACAGCACTGGCGCAAAGTCTGAGCCGACAGCACTGGCACAAAGTGTGAGCCCACAGCACTGCCACACAGTCTGAGCCCACAGCACTGGCACAGAGTCTGAGCCCTCAGCACTGGCACAAAGTGTGAGCCCACAGCACTGGCACCGACTCTGAGCCCACAGTCAGCAGCACCGTAACAAGACGTGAGCACATAGCCGGCTGCTCTGGCACAGCTCTGAGCCCACAGCATCATAAGGAATGAGAAACCGCCTTGAACAGCCTTCTTACTCTCAGTCGCCTTCAGTGCTGCGGCACTCTCATCATGTGCTGTGATGTTCTTCCCTTCATTCTTTGGTGTTGCACTCTCAGCCTCCTTCAGTGCTGTTCACACTCTAAACCTCCTTTCATGCTGTTGTACACTTGGCCTTCTTCGATGCTGTCACACTCTAAGCCTCCTTTCATGCCGTGGCACTCTCAGCCTTCTTCGCTGCTGTCACTCTCTAAAGCTCCTTTCATGCCGTGGCACTCTCAGCCTCCTCAGGTGCTGTCACACTCTAAACCTCCTTTGAAGCTGTGGCACTCTCGGCCTCCTTCGCTGCTGTCGCTCTCTAAGCCTCCTTTCATGCTGTGGCTCTCTCGGCCTCCGTCAGTGCTGTTCACACTCTAAACCTCCTTTCACGCTGTGGCACTCTCGGCCTCCTTTTCTGCTGTTCACACTCTAAACCTCCTTCGCTGCTGTCGCTCTCTAAGCCTCCTTTCATGCTGTGGCTCTCTCGGCCTCCATCAGTGCTGTTCACACTCTAAACCTCCTTTCACGCTGTGGCACTCTCGGCCTCCTTCTCTGCTGTTCACACTCTAAACCTCCTTTCATGCTGTGGCACTCTCGGCCTCCGTCAGTGCTGTTCACACTCTAAACCTCCCATCACGCTGTGGCACTCTCGGCCTCCTTCGCTGCTGTCACTCTCTAAGCCTCCTTTCATGCTGTGGCACTCTCAGTCTCCTTCGCTGCTGTCACTCTCTAAATCTCCTTTCATGCCGTGGCACTCTCAGCCTCCTTCGCTGCTGTCGCTCTCTAAGCCTCCTTTCATGCTGTGGCACTCTCAGCCTCCTTCGGTGCTGTCACACTCTAAGCCTCCTTTCATGCTGTGGCACTCTCGGCCTCCTTTGCTGCTGTCACACTCTAAGCCTCCTTTCATGCTGTGGCTCTCTCGGCCTCCGTCAGTGCTGTTCACACTCTAAACCTCCTTTCACGCTTTGGCTCTCTCAGCCTCCTTCGATGCTGTCACTCTCTAAACCTCCTTTCATGCTGTGGCACTCTCAGCCTCCTTCGCTGCTGTCACTCTCTAAAGCACCTTTCATGCCGTGGCACTCTCAGCCTCCTTCGCTGCTGTCACTTTCTAAGCCTCCTTTCCTGCTCTGGCAGTCGCAGCCTCCTTCGGTGCTGTCACACTCTAAACCTCCTTTGAAGCTGTGGCACTCTCGGCCTCCTTCGCTGCTGTCACTCTCTAAAGCTCCTTTCATGCCGTGGCACTCTCAGCCTCCTTCGCTGCTGTCACTCTCTAACGCTCCTTCCATGCCGTGGCACTCTCGGCCTCCTTCTATGCTGTCAGTCTCTAAGCCTCCTTTCATGCTGTGGCACTCTCAGCCTCCTTCGCTGCTGTCACTCTCTAAATCTCCTTTCACGCTGTGGCACTCTCAGCCTCCTTCGCTGCTGTCACTCTCTAAAGCTCCTTTCATGCCGTGGCACTCTCGGCCTCCTTCGCTGCTGTCACACTCTAAGCCTCCTTTCATGCTGTGGCTCTCTCAGCCTCCGTCAGTGCTGTTCACACTCTAAACCTCCTTTCACGCTGTGGCACTCTTAGCCTCCTTCGGTACTGTCACACTCTAAACCTCCTTTGAAGCTGTGGCACTCTCGACCTCCTTCGCTGCTATCGCTCTCTAAGCCTCCTTTTATGCTGTGGCTCTCTCGGCCTCCGTCAGTGCTGTTCACACTCTAAACCTCCTTTCATGCTGTGGCACTCTCGGCCTCCTTCTCTGCTGTTCACACTCTAAACCTCCTTCGCTGCTGTCGCTCTCTAAGCCTCCTTTCATGCTGTGGCTCTCTCGGCCTCCGTCAGTGCTGTTCACACTCTAAACCTCCTTTCACGCTGTGGCACTCTCGGCCTCCTTCTCTGCTGTTCACACTCTAAACCTCCTTTCATGCTGTGGCACTCTCGGCCTCCGTCAGTGCTGTTCACACTCTAAACCTCCTATCACGCTGTGGCACTCTCGACCTCCTTCGCTGCTGTCACTCTCTAAGCCTCCTTTCATGCTGTGGCACTCTCAGTCTCCTTTGCTGCTGTCACTCTCTAAATCTCCTTTCATGCCGTGGCACTCTCCGCCTCCTTCGCTGCTGTCGCTCTCTAAGCCTCCTTTCATGCTGTGGCACTCTCAGCCTCCTTCGGTGCTGTCACACTCTAAGCCTCCTTTCATGCTGTGGCACTCTCGGCCTCCTGCGCTGCTGTCACACTCTAAACCTCCTTTCATGCTGTGGCACTCTCGGCCTCCTTCGATGCTATCACACTCTAAGCCCCCTTTCATGCTGTGGCACTCTCGGCCTCCTTCGCTGCTGTCACTCTCTAAACCTCCTTTCATGCCGTGGCACTCTCAGCCTCCTTCGCTGCTGTCACTCTCTAAAGCGCCTTTCATGCCGTGGCACTCTCAGCCTCCTTCGCTGCTGTCACTTTCTAAGCCTCCTTTCATGCTGTGGTAGTCGCAGCCTCCTTCGGTGCTGTCACACTCTAAACCTCCTTTGAAGCTGTGGCACTCTCGGCCTCCTTCGCTGCTGTCACTCTCTAAAGCTCCTTTCATGCTGTGGCTCTCTCAGCCTCCGTCAGTGCTGTTCACACTCTAAACCTCCTTTCACGCTGTGGCACTCTCGGCCTCCTTCGATGCTGTCACACTCTAAGTCTCCTTTCATGCTGTGGCACTCTCGGACTCCTTCGCTGCTGTCACTCTCTAAAGCTCCTTTCATGCCGTGGCACTCTCAGCCTCCTTCGCTGCTGTCACTCTCTAAAGCGCCTTTCATGCCGTGGCACTCTCAGCCTCCTTCGCTGCTGTCACACTCTAAACCTCCTTTGAAGCTGTGGCACTCTCGGCCTCCTTCGCTGCTGTCACTCTCTAAAGCTCCTTCCATGCCGTGACACTCTCAGCCTCCTTCGCTGCTGTCACTCTCTCAAGCTCCTTTCATGCCGTGGCACTCTCGGCCTCCTTCACTGCTGTCACTCTCTAAACCTCCTTTCACGCTGTGGCACTCTCGGCCTCCGTCAGTGCTGTTCACACTCTAAACCTCCTATCACGCTGTGGCACTCTCGACCTCCTTCGCTGCTGTCACTCTCTAAGCCTCCTTTCATGCTGTGGCACTCTCAGTCTCCTTTGCTGCTGTCACTCTCTAAATCTCCTTTCATGCCGTGGCACTCTCCGCCTCCTTCGCTGCTGTCGCTCTCTAAGCCTCCTTTCATGCTGTGGCACTCTCAGCCTCCTTCGGTGCTGTCACACTCTAAACCTCCTTTCACGCTGTGGCACTCTCAGCCTCCTTCGCTGCTGTCACACTCTAAGCCTCCTTTCATGCTGTGGCACTCTCGGCCTCCTTCGCTGCTGTCCCACTCTAAGCCTCCTTTCATTCTGTGGCTCTCTCGGCCTCCGTCAGTGCTGTTCACACTCTAAACCCCCTTTCATGCTGTGGCACTCTCGGCCTCCTTCGCTGCTGTCACTCTCTAAAGCGCCTTTCATGCCGTGGCACTCTCAGCCTCCTTCGCTGCTGTCACTTTCTAAGCCTCCTTTCATGCTGTGGTAGTCGCAGCCTCCTTCGGTGCTGTCACACTCTAAACCTCCTTTGAAGCTGTGGCACTCTCGGCCTCCTTCGCTGCTGTCACTCTCTAAAGCTCCTTTCATGCTGTGGCTCTCTCAGCCTCCGTCAGTGCTGTTCACACTCTAAACCTCCTTTAACGCTGTGGCACTCTCGGCCTCCTTCGATGCTGTCACACTCTAAGTCTCCTTTCATGCCGTGGCACTCTCAGCCTCCTTCGCTGCTGTCACTCTCTAAAGCGCCTTTCATGCCGTGGCACTCTCAGCCTCCTTCGCTGCTGTCACACTCTAAACCTCCTTTGAAGCTGTGGCACTCTCTGCCTCCTTCGCTGCTGTCACTCTCTAAAGCTCCTTTCATGCCGTGACACTCTCAGCCTCCTTCGCTGCTGTCACTCTCTCAAGCTCCTTTCATGCCGTGGCACTCTCGGCCTCCTTCACTGCTGTCACTCTCTAAACCTCCTTTCATGCTGTGGCACTCTCAGCCTCCTTCGGTGCTGACCCACTCTAAACCTCCTTTGAAGCTGTGGCACTCTCGGCCTCCTTCTCTGCTGTTCACACTCTAAACCTCCTTTCACGCTGTGCCTCTCTTGGCCTCCTTCAATGCTGTCACACTCTAAACCTCCTTTGAAGCTGTGGCACTCTCAGTGTGAGAAGTTGGCCTGGTAGGGGATGTTTCCAATTCTGGAACCACCTACTACCTGACCAAACAATCCCCTTATGGTGTCTGGTTGTAAGTCAACCTTATTAGACAAGCTATCCTAGTGGTAGCATGGACTAAGCAGCCTAAAGGCTTAACTTAAGAGGTCGTGTTAAGCGAGCTGTTTTACCACATACAATCCTGTAATACCAAATGAAAGGACACCACACAAGTATATATTATAAAAATATATGTGTTTATTACTAAAAACAATCCCCAGTATTCTTTATGAATAAAGGGGCACAAGCGTTAAATCAAAAGCACTGTTTAAACATACAAAGTTGCACAATTATGGATGAGGGCAGGGGGCCACTCAAACCATATACTAAACAAGTGGTATAAGAGAGGCCACTCGAACAGTGGTTAGGCCTAGGGCCTAGGGAATCGCTGGGAGCAGTCAGGACAAGCAATGCTGAAGTCGGGAATGGCCCTCGGGATTCGGGAGATGTGCGGAAAGCGCACGCATGCACCAATGTTAACCAATGGTGCGTAAAAGTCAAATAGTTAAAGTTTAAGGACACTTCCGCTGAACCTAGAGGAACAAAACTTAACACACAGACCCTAGAGGTGTGCACCAGTGTGGGAACACCGGCGGAGCAAAGTTACCTCACCCACAGGAAGTGGGTGCACAGGGTCGAAGTGGCGTCGGGTTTTGACACGCAGGCTCTTGGTGCTTGAAGCTGAAAGGGCTGCAGGCAGGGTGAAGACGAAGTGTCCGGTGGAGTCCAAGGGTGGACTCAAGTTGTAGAGTACCTGAAAGCAGAGGGGACAGAGTCTGGGTCACTCAGCAGTGACCAGGGTGGAACCAGGACGGAACCAGGCAATGTCGGGCGCAATCAGGTGGTCGTCGAGGCGCTTCTCTTCGCTGTCACGTGGGCTCTGGGGCATCTGCGACGTCCAGGAGCAGGTCACGATCTGTCCCACGCAGGCTCTCACCGTCGGTGCAGTCGGCTTCCGGTTTGGAGCAAACAAGCCTTGGTAAGAGCAATCCACGCGGGATTGGAAGATGGCGTCTTACTCGGACCAGGAAGGTCAGAGTCGGGGCTCCCTTTCAGGGGAGCTGGTGTGGATCTGGAGCAACCAGAATCACGAGTCTTCTTTTGTAGTTCGTCGGCACAGGGACCACAAGCCAGCTGGCAAGTGACCGGGCCAACGCGTTGAGCCAAATCGTGCCAAAGGGCCCCACGCAGCACTCGTCGAGTGTGGAGGGCTGAACTTCGGCTCAGGAGTAGCTCAGGGTGGGGGCTTCTCAAACCCCGGTGTACAGCTTCGAGGGTCACTCGTGGGCTGCACGGTCAGCGTCTCGTGGTCACTTCAAGATGGCGTGCCCCACGCTTCCGGTCGCCTCCACGGGTCTCAGCTTTGCAGGGACTGTGGATCGGGCTGTTAGAAGCTGGGCAGGCTTGATCTCGTCGATCTCAGTCGCTCGAGTTCCGGCGGGAACTGCAACCAAGTAGACGTCGAGGGCTGGATGGTGCCTGCTGCTGCAGGGTGGTCACTCCTTGACCACAAGGGAGATTCTTCGGGCTTCCACGTTGAGATGGAGGGCGAAGGGTCCAGAATATCGTTTCAAATGTTTCTTCCAGGAAATCTGATGTGCATTGGCACTGCTCCCACTCTTATTCGAATCTGGTGGGCGTGATTACCTGCTAGGTCCCCTCCTATGGGTGGGACCCAGGAAGTGGGTGGATACACCCCCTTCCTTTGATCCAGGCCGCCCTGGCACGAGGGCTGGAGTGCCCCAGAACCGGTTTGGCCGGATTATGCAAGGGGCAGCCTTGTGCGCCCCAGGCAGTGTCTGGTTTCTTTCAAACCTCCCTGCTACAATACACTATCTCCTGTCTGGAGGGCGGTGACACCCTCCTGTGACAGGAAACCCTTTGTCCAGGACCCCCTTGACTGGGTTTCGGTCAGCTCCAGGGGTCCAGACATTTGTCTGTGGCAGAGGCATCCATTTTGGGGATCTTAAGGTCTTTGGAGAAATCAACCGCATTAAAGTAAAGTAACATGTCTTACCCCTCTAGAGGGGTGGAATGCCATCCCCGTCGCCAGAACTGGCGAGGGGATGGTATTCCAAAGCGTATGACACCTTACACGACATGTTTTGATAAAGCCAAACCAAAGTTGCTAAATAACCGCGAGGATTATAAGGCACTTAATAGTATATGGTATGGCATTATCCTGAAACAGCTTAGGGATTTGTTCCCGACAGCTGCAGACAGGCTCAGCTCATGCTAGAGCTCCATCTCACATGAAACCACGCACTCTGCCTCCAGGATTGATGAGGCCTTCCATAGGAGTGGCTCACAGGCTAATATGTGTCCAGATATAGGTTTAGATATAGGTATACTATATCTAAGCAAGGGGTGTTTACACCACCTTACCCCAGCTGAGTGATCAGCCAGTTGTGTCAATTTAAGAACCAGCCAGGGGTGGCAAAAGATATGCTGCAGCCCCTGGTAGGCCTTGGTGGCTCCTATGCCCTGGGCACCTATAGTGCATTATACAGGGGCTGACAAGGAGTCCATTTCCAATTTGTGGTATGTACCTAGGGTACATGGAATCCATTTTACAGAGAGAGCAGATGGCCTGGGGCCCTGATTAGCAGGGAACCAGGTCAACTAAGTCAAAAAACCAGCTAAACACAGGCAAAAAATCTGGGGTAACCATAGTCAGGTAGCCACCTTCCTACATAACCCCCCCCCAAACGAAAGGAGATAAGGCTATCCTTGGCCAGGTAAGCCTATATTGCCTGAGTGGCCATATAAGGAAGTACCTGCACTAGCATGGGTACCCCCTGTCTCATGGTCCACTAAGCAGTCCCTCACCCTTTGGGTATTAGAGGGTCTCCACCATAGGGAATCACTACCTTGGGTGTGTTTATGCAAAGTTAAAGGCTGGTTTGGATATGGAGTATTGAAGTGAGGCTCTACTAATTTAGGGCTTAGCTTCCTCCAATTATCTTCCACCATGTGTGCCTTTCTTTCTTTAACTGAGTTGCACTGTGCTCTCAGGGTCAACCTCTGGCTACCTAAAGCTGGAGGCTGGGTCCCTCTGTTTGGCTTGCTGGAGGGACAGTTCAGGTTTGGGCCCTTTGGGTCCCAGGTTTGGCTGTGCCCAACAGAATCCATCTGGGGGAGGTCCCTAACTGTTTTTATGGGGGCTCCCTCAGGAGTTTTTAAAGTTTTCACCTTACTAGGGCTACTAGTTTTGGTGCACCTAATCTTTTGATGGGGGTGCTTTATTTGACAGGGGGCCCTCTGGGTCTCACTGTCCTTCTTGTCCTCTGCAGCCCTGGGCTGGCTAAGGCAAGGGAGAGAGGGGCAGGTTACCTGCTCCAGACTGGGTCCCACCTGAGAAGGGTCCACTGACATCAGAGGTTCTGTCAGGCTAGGCCCAACCACCTCTGGGGCAGTTCCTTCATCAGGGGTAAGATCAGTTCCCTGAGGAGGCTGATCCTGTCCTAAAGTCTGGTGAGGGGGAGATTTCTCTTCCTCCTCCATGCTCTCAGTTTGTGTGGAGTTATCCATCATTTCAGGTTTCACAACACACGTGTCAGTTTGAGTTTGGGCTGTGGCCATCACAGCCCCACCAACCTTTTCAGGAGGAGACTCAGTTTGGGTTTCTGCTGTTATCATAACAGCTTTGCTATTCTGTTCAGGAAGAGCTTTTGCTAAAGATGGGGCAGGGAGTATCTCCGCCCTACCAACCTTTTCAGGAAGGACATCTTGAATTGGGGCTGTAGCCATTACAGCCCCACTAACCTTTCCATTGGAATTTACCATTCTAGAATGGATTTCCTGTTCAACCCCAGCCCAGGCTGAGATTTCTAAATCATTACCCAGTAGACAGTCTACAGGCAAGTTTGGGGACACTGCCACTCTCTTTGGGCCAGTGACACCTCCCCAGCTGAGACTTACTACTGCCATGGGATGATTTGTTTGGATGCCATCAATGTTTATTACCTGGTATGTGGCACCAGGTAAAAGTTGCTTAGAGGGGACTATGCCATCAGCCACCATGGTGATGCTAGCCCCTGTGTCTCTAAAAGCTTCAACTCTTAAACCATTGATGATGGGTTCTTGTCTATACTTGCTCAAAGTATTTGGGCAAGCAGAGAAGTTGGCAAACCCCATGCCAGCCTCATAAACAAGATCATTGGGTGATGGGGACCTGGATAGGCCAGGGTCCACCTGATTTCCAAAAGTAAACCCACCCAGATTCCTGGGTGTGCTTCCACTTCCTGGGGGATTACTGCTGACAGTAACAGGAGGTGTTGAAGCTGGCTTTGGAGGTATATTTTCTTTATTGTTATTCTTGGGACAACAGCTGTCTGTTTTGTAATGCCCCACCTGTTTACAGGGATAACAATAGGGTTTTTTCTCAGTTGAAGAAGTGTCTTGGGACCCACCCCCATCCTTGGAATTTTGGGGCCCTGGGGAAGTCTTTTCTTTACTTTTATCCCCACCCTTATCTTGAGGCTTGGTAGACTCCTTCTTCTGGTTACTGTCCTGATTCTTAGGCCTAATCCTGGTTCTGACCCATTTGTCTGCCTTCTTTCCCAATTCTTGGGGAGAGGTCAGATCAGAGTCTACCAGGTGCTGGTGTAAGAGCTGGTTCTGACAATTACTTAGGATCTGCTCCCTCATAATCAAATTATACAATCCTGTAAAGTCATGTACTTTGCTGCCATGTAGCCAACCCTCCAGAGCCTTAGTAGCACAATCTACAAAATCAGTCCAGTCCTGAGTCTGTGTCTTCTGGGTGTCTCTGAACTTGAACCTGTACTGTTCAGTGGTTAAGCCAAACCCATCTATCAGAACACTCTTCAGGACTTTGTAATTGTTTGCATCCTCATGTCTAACAGTGAGGAGCTTGTCTCTCCCTTTCTCTGAAAAGGAGTACCATAAGATTGCTGCCCACTGTTCCTCAGGAACCTGCTGTACCATGCAGGCTCTCTCAAGAGCAGTCATCCATTTGTGGATGTCATCCCCTTCCTTGTAGGGGGGCACAATCTTTGTCAGGTTTCTACTATCATAGGACCTGGGTTTCTCTTTAGGAATATTGCTGCCACCAGTGGCATCTAAGCCACACAATTTTTGCTCTCTTGCCAAGGCAAGTTTAGCTTGAGCCAAGGCTACCTCCTCCCTCTCTATCTGGAGTTTGACAGCCCTCATTCTGGCCCTATGCTCTAACTTTTGAGAAGCATTCATGCCTCTCTGTGATTCCCTGGAGGCACTAGAAAGATGAGAGTCTCCTGAGGGAGATCTCACTCTTCTGTTGCCTGGGAGAATCATTTGTTGGGATCTGGGGAGGTGCTGGCCCTCTCCATTTCCCAGTAGGTCCAAGTTGGCCTGGCTAAGCCTACCAACTGGAACCTGGCTACCCTGATCCTGTACTTCTAAGTCCCCAGCATCTGAGTCCTCATCCAAGTCATCATCATCCTCCTCTTCAGGGGGATCAACTGCAGGGGGGTTCCCTCCAGTTCCTGTATCTAGGGAAGCTGCTTTTGCCCTCTCTAAGTCATCCTGTTCTAGGAGTTCTATCAAGGTCAGGCAGGTGGGGCTTCTGCCCCTTTTTAACCCTCTTGCTTTGCACAAGACAATCAAGTCTCTGCGGGTTAGTTTGTCATATCCAGAAGTTGCCTGGGTAGGGTCAACTGTCACAGGACTAGACCCTGAGGCCTTTCCTGTGTCGGACATGGTTACTAGTGAGGTGTAAGTGGTGCACTTACCTACACTAAGTGTTTTCCTACTGGACCTTGCTAGTGAGTTGTAGTCAGGGGTGTGCTACTCCCTTCAACCTACAACTACTAAGTTCAGTAGAACTTAATATGCTAAGCTTTTGATTTTATATGTACCTAGAGGTACTTGATGTGATCTTTCAATTTGATATAAAGATTGCAATGGTAAAACAACAGCAAGCTCAAATCCGCACCGCTGCTCACCAATGTGAGAAGTTGGCCTGGTAGGGGATGTTTCCAATTCTGGAACCACCTACTACCTGACCAAACAATCCCCTTATGGTGTCTGGTTGTAAGTCAACCTTATTAGACAAGCTATCCTAGTGGTAGCATGGACTAAGCAGCCTAAAGGCTTAACTTAAGAGGTCGTGTTAAGCGAGCTGTTTTACCACATACAATCCTGTAATACCAAATGAAAGGACACCACACAAGTATATATTATAAAAATATATGTGTTTATTACTAAAAACAATCCCCAGTATTCTTTATGAATAAAGGGGCACAAGCGTTAAATCAAAAGCACTGTTTAAACATACAAAGTTGCACAATTATGGATGAGGGCAGGGGGCCACTCAAACCATATACTAAACAAGTGGTATAAGAGAGGCCACTCGAACAGTGGTTAGGCCTAGGGCCTAGGGAATCGCTGGGAGCAGTCAGGACAAGCAATGCTGAAGTCGGGAATGGCCCTCGGGATTCGGGAGATGTGCGGAAAGCGCACGCATGCACCAATGTTAACCAATGGTGCGTAAAAGTCAAATAGTTAAAGTTTAAGGACACTTCCGCTGAACCTAGAGGAACAAAACTTAACACACAGACCCTAGAGGTGTGCACCAGTGTGGGAACACCGGCGGAGCAAAGTTACCTCACCCACAGGAAGTGGGTGCACAGGGTCGAAGTGGCGTCGGGTTTTGACACGCAGGCTCTTGGTGCTTGAAGCTGAAAGGGCTGCAGGCAGGGTGAAGACGAAGTGTCCGGTGGAGTCCAAGGGTGGACTCAAGTTGTAGAGTACCTGAAAGCAGAGGGGACAGAGTCTGGGTCACTCAGCAGTGACCAGGGTGGAACCAGGACGGAACCAGGCAATGTCGGGCGCAATCAGGTGGTCGTCGAGGCGCTTCTCTTCGCTGTCACGTGGGCTCTGGGGCATCTGCGACGTCCAGGAGCAGGTCACGATCTGTCCCACGCAGGCTCTCACCGTCGGTGCAGTCGGCTTCCGGTTTGGAGCAAACAAGCCTTGGTAAGAGCAATCCACGCGGGATTGGAAGATGGCGTCTTACTCGGACCAGGAAGGTCAGAGTCGGGGCTCCCTTTCAGGGGAGCTGGTGTGGATCTGGAGCAACCAGAATCACGAGTCTTCTTTTGTAGTTCGTCGGCACAGGGACCACAAGCCAGCTGGCAAGTGACCGGGCCAACGCGTTGAGCCAAATCGTGCCAAAGGGCCCCACGCAGCACTCGTCGAGTGTGGAGGGCTGAACTTCGGCTCAGGAGTAGCTCAGGGTGGGGGCTTCTCAAACCCCGGTGTACAGCTTCGAGGGTCACTCGTGGGCTGCACGGTCAGCGTCTCGTGGTCACTTCAAGATGGCGTGCCCCACGCTTCCGGTCGCCTCCACGGGTCTCAGCTTTGCAGGGACTGTGGATCGGGCTGTTAGAAGCTGGGCAGGCTTGATCTCGTCGATCTCAGTCGCTCGAGTTCCGGCGGGAACTGCAACCAAGTAGACGTCGAGGGCTGGATGGTGCCTGCTGCTGCAGGGTGGTCACTCCTTGACCACAAGGGAGATTCTTCGGGCTTCCACGTTGAGATGGAGGGCGAAGGGTCCAGAATATCGTTTCAAATGTTTCTTCCAGGAAATCTGATGTGCATTGGCACTGCTCCCACTCTTATTCGAATCTGGTGGGCGTGATTACCTGCTAGGTCCCCTCCTATGGGTGGGACCCAGGAAGTGGGTGGATACACCCCCTTCCTTTGATCCAGGCCGCCCTGGCACGAGGGCTGGAGTGCCCCAGAACCGGTTTGGCCGGATTATGCAAGGGGCAGCCTTGTGCGCCCCAGGCAGTGTCTGGTTTCTTTCAAACCTCCCTGCTACAATACACTATCTCCTGTCTGGAGGGCGGTGACACCCTCCTGTGACAGGAAACCCTTTGTCCAGGACCCCCTTGACTGGGTTTCGGTCAGCTCCAGGGGTCCAGACATTTGTCTGTGGCAGAGGCATCCATTTTGGGGATCTTAAGGTCTTTGGAGAAATCAACCGCATTAAAGTAAAGTAACATGTCTTACCCCTCTAGAGGGGTGGAATGCCATCCCCGTCGCCAGAACTGGCGAGGGGATGGTATTCCAAAGCGTATGACACCTTACACGACATGTTTTGATAAAGCCAAACCAAAGTTGCTAAATAACCGCGAGGATTATAAGGCACTTAATAGTATATGGTATGGCATTATCCTGAAACAGCTTAGGGATTTGTTCCCGACAGCTGCAGACAGGCTCAGCTCATGCTAGAGCTCCATCTCACATGAAACCACGCACTCTGCCTCCAGGATTGATGAGGCCTTCCATAGGAGTGGCTCACAGGCTAATATGTGTCCAGATATAGGTTTAGATATAGGTATACTATATCTAAGCAAGGGGTGTTTACACCACCTTACCCCAGCTGAGTGATCAGCCAGTTGTGTCAATTTAAGAACCAGCCAGGGGTGGCAAAAGATATGCTGCAGCCCCTGGTAGGCCTTGGTGGCTCCTATGCCCTGGGCACCTATAGTGCATTATACAGGGGCTGACAAGGAGTCCATTTCCAATTTGTGGTATGTACCTAGGGTACATGGAATCCATTTTACAGAGAGAGCAGATGGCCTGGGGCCCTGATTAGCAGGGAACCAGGTCAACTAAGTCAAAAAACCAGCTAAACACAGGCAAAAAATCTGGGGTAACCATAGTCAGGTAGCCACCTTCCTACACTCAGCCTCCTTCGGTGCTGTCACACTCTAAACCTCCTTTCACGCTGTGGCTCTCTCTGCCTCCTTCAATGCTGTCACACTCTAAGCCTCCTTTCATGCTGTGGCACTCTCGGCCTCCTGCGCTGCTGTCACACTCTAAGCCTCCTTTCATGCTGTGGCTCTCTCAGCCTCTGTCAGTGCTGTTCACACTCTAAACCTCCTTTCACGATGTGGCTCTCTCGGCCTCCTTCGCTGCTGTCACACTCTAAGCCTCCTTTAATTTTGTGGCTCTCTCAGCCCCGTCAGTGCTGTTCACACTCTAAACCTCCTTTGAAGCTGTGGCACTCTCAGCCTCCTTTCATGCTGTGGCACTTTCAGCCTCTTTCGGTGCAGTCACACTCTAAACCTCCTTTCACGCTGTGGCTCTCTCGGCCTCCTTCGATGCTGTCACACTCTAAACCTCCTTTGAAGCTGTGACACTCTCGGCCTCCTTCGCTGCTGTCACTCTCTAAAGCTCCTTTCATGCCGTGGCACTCTCAGCCTCCTTCGCTGCTGTCGCTCTCTAAGCCTCCTTTCATGCTGTGGCACTCTCAGCCTTCTTCGCTGCTGTCGCTCTCTAAGCCTCCTTTCATGCTGTGGCACTCTCAGCCTCCTTCGGGGCTGTCACACTCTAAACCTCCTTTGAAGCTGTGGCACTCTCGGCCTCCTTTCATGCTGTGGCACTTTCAGCCTCTTTCGGTGCTGTCACACTCTAAACCTCCTTTCATGCTGTGGCACTCTCGGCCTCCTTCGCTGCTGTCACACTCTAAGCCTCCTTTAATGTTGTGGCTCTCTCAGCCCCGTCAGTGCTGTTCACACTCTAAACCTCCTTTCATGCTGTGGCACTCTCGGCCTCCTTCGATGCTATCACACTCTAAGCCTCCTTTCATGCTGTGGCACCGTCAGCCTCCTTCGCTGCTGTCACTCTCTAAACCTTCTTTGATGCTGTGGCACTCTCAGCCTCCTTCACTGCTGTCACTCTCTAAGCCTCCTTTCATGCTGTGGCTCTCTCGGCCTCCTTCTCTGCTGTCACTCTCTAAGCCTCCTTTCATGCTGTGGCACTCTCAGCCTCCTTCGCTACTGTCACTGTCTAAACCTCCATTCATGCTGTGGCACTCTCAGCCTCCTTCGCTGCTGTCACTCTCTAAGTCTCCTTTCCTGCTGTGGCCGTCTCGGCCTCCTTCGGTGCTGTCACACTCTAAACCTCCTTTCATGCTGTGGCGCTCTCGACCTCCTTCGCTGCTGTCACTCTCTAAACCTCCTTTCATGCTGTGGCTCTCTCAGCCTCCTTCGCTGCTGTCACTCTCTAAGCCTGCTTTCATGCTGTGGCTCTCTCGGCCTCCTTCTCTGCTGTCATTCTCTAAACCTCCTTTCCTGCTGTGGCACTCTCAGCCTCCTTCGCTGCTGTCACACTCTAAGCCTCCTTTCATGCTGTGGCACTCTAAACCTCCTTTCATGCTATGGCTCTCTCGGCCTCCTTCTCTGCTGTCACTCTCTAAACCTCCTTTCATGCTGTGGCACTCTCAGCCTCTTTCGCTGCTGTCACTCTCTAAATCTCCTTTCACGCTGTGGCACTCTCAGCCTCCTTCGCTGCTGTCACTCTCTAAAGCTCCTTTCATGCCGTGGCACTCTCGGCCTCCTTCGCTGCTGTCACACTCTAAGCCTCCTTTCACGCTGTGGCACTCTCAGCCTCTTTCTCTGGTGTTCACACTCTAAACCTCCTTTCACGCTGTGGCACTCTCGGCCTCCTTCGATGCTGTCACACTCTAAGCCTCCTTTCATGCTGTGGCACTCTCGGCCTCCTTCGGTACTGTCACACTCTAAACCTTCTTTGATGCTGTGGCACTCTCAGCCTCCTTCACTGCTGTCCCTCTCTAAGCCTCCTTTCATGCTGTGGCTCTCTCGGCCTCCTTCTCTGCTGTCACTCTCTAAGCCTCCTTTCATGCTGTGGCACTCTCAGCCTCCTTCGCTACTGTCACTGTCTAAACCTCCATTCATGCTGTGGCACTCTCAGCCTCCTTCGCTGCTGTCACTCTCTAAGTCTCCTTTCCTGCTGTGGCCGTCTCGGCCTCCTTCGGTGCTGTCACACTCTAAACCTCCTTTCATGCTGTGGCGCTCTCGACCTCCTTCGCTGCTGTCACTCTCTAAACCTCCTTTCATGCTGTGGCTCTCTCAGCCTCCTTCGCTGCTGTCACTCTCTAAGCCTGCTTTCATGCTGTGGCTCTCTCGGCCTCCTTCTCTGCTGTCATTCTCTAAACCTCCTTTCCTGCTGTGGCACTCTCAGCCTCCTTCGCTGCTGTCACACTCTAAGCCTCCTTTCATGCTGTGGCACTCTAAACCTCCTTTCATGCTATGGCTCTCTCGGCCTCCTTCTCTGCTGTCACTCTCTAAACCTCCTTTCATGCTGTGGCACTCTCAGCCTCTTTCGCTGCTGTCACTCTCTAAATCTCCTTTCACGCTGTGGCACTCTCAGCCTCCTTCGCTGCTGTCACTCTCTAAAGCTCCTTTCATGCCGTGGCACTCTCGGCCTCCTTCGCTGCTGTCACACTCTAAGCCTCCTTTCACGCTGTGGCACTCTCAGCCTCTTTCTCTGGTGTTCACACTCTAAACCTCCTTTCACGCTGTGGCACTCTCGGCCTCCTTCGATGCTGTCACACTCTAAGCCTCCTTTGAAGCTGTGGCACTCTCGGCCTCCTTTGCTGCTGTCGCTCTCTAAGCCTCCTTTCATGCTGTGGCTCTCTCGGCCTCCGTCAGTGCTGTTCACACTCTAAACCTCCTTTCATGCTGTGGCACTCTCGGCCTTCTTCTCCGCTGTTCACACTCTAAACCTCCTTCGCTGCTGTCGCTCTCTAAGCCTCCTTTCATGCTGTGGCTCTCTCGGCCTCCGTCAGTGCTGTTCACACTCTAAACCTCCTTTCATGCTGTGGCACTCTCGGCCTTCTTCTCCGCTGTTCACACTCTAAACCTCCTTCGCTGCTGTCGCTCTCTAAGCCTCCTTTCACGCTGTGGCACTCTCAGCCTCCTTCTCTGGTGTTCACACTCTAAACCTCCTTTCATGCTGTGGCACTCTTGGCCTCCGTCACTGCTGTTCACACTCTAAACCTCCTATCACGCTGTGGCACTCTCGGCCTCCTTCGCTGCTGTCACTCTCTAAGCCTCCTTTCATGCTGTGGCACTCTCAGTCTCCTTTGCTGCTGTCACTCTCTAAATCTCCTTTCATGCCGTGGCACGCTCCGCCTCCTTCGCTGCTGTCGCTCTCTAAGCCTCCTTTCATGCTGTGGCACTCTCAGCCTACTTCGGTGCTGTCACACTCTAAACCTCCTTTCACGCTGTGGCACTCTCAGCCTCCTTCGCTGCTGTCACACTCTAAGCCTCCTTTCATGCTGTGGCACTCTCGGCCTCCTTCGCTGCTGTCACACTCTAAGCCTCCTTTCATTCTGTGGCTCTCTCGGCCTCCGTCAGTGCTGTTCACACTCTAAACCTCCTTTCATGCTGTGGCACTCTCGGCCTCCTTCGCTGCTGTCACTCTCTAAAGCTCCTTTCATGCCGTGGCACTCTCAGCCTCCTTCGCTGCTGTCACTCTCTAAAGCGCCTTTCATGCCGTGGCACTCTCAGCCTCCTTCGCTGCTGTCACTTTCTAAGCCTCCTTTCATGCTGTGGTAGTCGCAGCCTCCTTCGGTGCTGTCACACTCTAAACCTCCTTTCACGCTGTGGCACTCTCGGCCTCCTTCGATGCTGTCACACTCTAAACCTCCTTTCACGCTGTGGCTCTCTCTGCCTCCTTCGATGCTGTCACACTCTAAGCCTCCTTTCATGCTGTGGCACTCTCGGCCTCCTGCGCTGCTGTCACACTCTAAGCCTCCTTTCATGCTGTGGCACTCTCAGCCTCTGTCAGTGCTGTTCACACTCTAAACCTCCTTTCACGCTGTGGCTCTCTCGGCCTCCTTCGCTGCTGTCACACTCTAAGCCTCCTTTAATGTTGTGGCTCTCTCAGCCCCCGTCAGTGCTGTTCACACTCTAAACCTCCTTTCATGCTGTGGCACTCTCGGCCTCCTTCGATGCTATCACACTCTAAGCCTCCTTTCATGCTGTGGCACTCTCGGACTCCTTCGCTGCTGTCACTCTCTAAAGCTCCTTTCATGCCCTGGCACTCTCAGCCTCCTTCACTGCTGTCACTCTCTAAAGCTCCTTTCATGCCGTGGCACTCTCAGCCTCCTTCGCTGCTGTCACTCTCTAAACCTCCTTTGAAGCTGTGGCACTCTCAGCCTCCTTCGGTGCTGTCACACTCTAAACCTCCTTTCACGCTGTGGCTCTCTCTGCCTCCTTCGATGCTGTCACACTCTAAGCCTCCTTTCATGCTGTGGCACTCTCGGCCTCCTGCGCTGCTGTCACACTCTAAGCCTCCTTTCATGCTGTGGCACTCTCAGCCTCTGTCAGTGCTGTTCACACTCTAAACCTCCTTTCACGCTGTGGCTCTCTCGGCCTCCTTCGCTGCTGTCACACTCTAAGCCTCCTTTAATGTTGTGGCTCTCTCAGCCCCCGTCAGTGCTGTTCACACTCTAAACCTCCTTTCATGCTGTGGCACTCTCGGCCTCCTTCGATGCTATCACACTCTAAGCCTCCTTTCATGCTGTGGCACTCTCAGCCTCCTTCGCTGCTGTCACTCTCTAAATCTCCTTTCATGCCGTGGCACTCTCAGCCTCCTTCGCTGCTGTCGCTCTCTAAGCCTCCTTTAATGCTGTGGCACTCTCAGCCTCCTTCGGTGCTGTCACACTCTAAACCTCCTTTGAAGCTGTGGCACTCTTGGCCTCCTTCTCTGCTGTTCACACTCTAAACCGCCTTTGAAGCTGTGGCACTCTCAGCCTCCTTTCATGCTGTGGCACTTTCAGCCTCTTTCGGTGCTGTCACACTCTAAACCTCCTTTCACGCTGTGGCTCTCTCGGCCTCCTTCGATGCTGTCACTCTCTAAATCTCCTTTCACGCTTTGGCACTCTCAGCCCCCTTCGCTGCTGTCACCCTCTAAAGCTCCTTTCATGCCGTGGCACTCTCGGCCTCCTTCACTGCTGTCACACTCTAAGGCTCCTTTCATGCTGTGGCTCTCTCAGCCTCCGTCAGTGCTGTTCACACTCTAAACCTCCTTTCACGCTGTGGCACTCTCGGCCTCCTTCGATGCTGTCACACTCTAAGTCTCCTTTCATGCTGTGGCACTCTCGGACTCCTTCGCTGCTGTCACTCTCTAAAGCTCCTTTCATGCCATGGCACTCTCAGCCTCCTTCGCTGCTGTCACTCTCTAAAGCGCCTTTCATGCCGTGGCACTCTCAGCCTCCTTCGCTGCTGTCACACTCTAAACCTCCTTTGAAGCTGTGGCACTCTCGGCCTCCTTCGCTGCTGTCACTCTCTAAAGCTCCTTTCATGCCGTGACACTCTCAGCCTCCTTCGCTGCTGTCACTCTCTCAAGCTCCTTTCATGCCGTGGCACTCTCGGCCTCCTTCGCTGCTGTCACTCTCTAAACCTCCTTTCATGCTGTGGCACTCTCAGCCTCCTTCGGTGCTGTCCCACTCTAAACCTCCTTTGAAGCTGTGGCACTCTCGGCCTCCTTCTCTGCTGTTCACACTCTAAACCTCCTTTCACGCTGTGGCTCTCTTGGCCTCCTTCGATGCTGTCACACTCTAAACCTCCTTTGAAGCTGTGGCACTCTCAGCCTCCTTCGGTGCTGTCACACTCTAAACCTCCTTTCACGCTGTGGCTCTCTCTGCCTCCTTCGATGCTGTCACACTCTAAGCCTCCTTTCATGCTGTGGCACTCTCGGCCTCCTGCGCTGCTGTCACACTCTAAACCTCCTTTCATGCTGTGGCACTCTCGGCCTCCTTCGATGCTATCACACTCTAAGCCTCCTTTCATGCTGTGGCACTCTCAGCCTCCTTCGCTGCTGTCACTCTCTAAATCTCCTTTCATGCCGTGGCACTCTCAGCCTCCTTCGCTGCTGTCGCTCTCTAAGCCTCCTTTCATGCTGTGGCACTCTCAGCCTCCTTCGGTGCTGTCCCACTCTAAACCTCCTTTGAAGCTGTGGCACTCTTGGCCTCCTTCTCTGCTGTTCACACTCTAAACCTCCTTTGAAGCTGCGGCACTCTCAGCCTCCTTTCATGCTGTGGCACTTTCAGCCTCTTTCGGTGCTGTCACACTCTAAACCTCCTTTCACGCTGTGGCTCTTTCGGCCTCCTTCGATGCTGTCACACTCTAAACCTCCTTTGAAGCTGTGACACTCTCGGCCTCCTTTCATGCTGTGGCACTCTCTGCCTCCTTCGATGCTGTCACACTCTAAGCCTCCTTTCATGCTGTGGCACTCTCGGCCTCCTTCGCTGCTGTCACTCTCTAAATCTCCTTTCATGCCGTGGCACTCTCAGCCTCCTTCGCTGCTGTCGCTCTCTAAGCCTCCTTTCATGCTGTGGCACTCTCAGCCTTCTTCGCTGCTGTCGCTCTCTAAGCCTCCTTTCATGCTGTGGAACTCTCAGCCTCCTTCGCTGCTGTCACACTCTAAACCTCCTTTGAAGCTGTGGCACTCTCGGCCTTCTTTCATGCTGTGGCACTTTCAGCCTCTTTCGGTGCTGTCACACTCTAAACCTCCTTTCATGCTGTGGCACTCTCGGCTTCCTTCGCTGCTGTCACTCTCTAAACCTCCTTTCATGCTGTGGCACTCTCGGCCTCCGTCAGTGCTGTTCACACTCTAAACCTCCTATCACGCTGTGGCACTCTCAGCCTCCTTCGTTGCTGTCACTCTCTAAACCTCCTTTCATGCTGTGGCACTCTCGGCCTCCGTCAGTGCTGTTCACACTCTAAACCTCCTATCACGCTGTGGCACTCGCAGCCTCCTTCGCTGCTGTCACACTCTAAACCTCTTTTCATGCTGTGGCACTCTCGGCCTTCTTTCATGCTGTGGCACTTTCAGCCTCTTTCGGTGCTGTCACACTCTAAACCTCCTTTCATGCTGTGGCACTCTCAGCCTCCTTCGCTGCTGTCACTCTCTAAACCTCCTTTCATGCTGTCGCACTCTCAGGCTACATAATTTAAGAAAAGAAAAGAAAATCTCGCTAGCCTTGTCAAGTTTCAGAGTCTCTAAGTGTGGAGGTAGTACAACAAGAATGAATAAGTTTGACCCAGAATCTTTCGCCTTTTCATTTGTATGCGGCAAAGGAGCAGGTGGTTTTACGGCAGAGGGCAGGGTGAACAGATACGTTTCGGCTCGAGGTAAGGAGTGGATGTGCGGGGGCTGCAGCAGGTGGCTGCCCTCTGAGAAAAAGCTTATTTCACTGTGCCCAGGTCTAGAGGCGTCTGTGTTTGCTCAACTCCAGAGGAAGTTTGCTGCATGAACCTTTAATGTAGATTCAAAATTAGGCTATTGGCGCGCGTCTGATATTTTATTCCAGGTGGCAACCCCAGTTTTGCATTGTGGTGCCAGAATATTATTGTCAGAATATCCTTAGACATAAATATCGTGTCCTAAATCGTATTGGCCCAGAGGAGTGAATACTAGAAAATCTTCTGAGTACTCAGTTGTGACATACAGCCAGCGACAGCGCCTTGCTTCCACTGCCTTCAAGATCACTGCTTACCTTGTGCACCCAGTGCAGTGCTCATGCTCACTGCACTCAGTTCCTTCCTCACACTGCCTGCCTCCCAATGCCTTGATGCCGACTGCTAACTCAGAGGGACATCTTAAGGATTTGGGGGGCCAAACATATTTGGTGGCCCCTGCTCGCAACAGCTTTGAATTTATGTTCCAGTTTCTGCTCTTTCATGCCCTTTAGGGCCAGGTCACTGATAGTGCACAGGCACACTAGCCCAAACTCTAAATGTGTTTACATCTAGTATTCAGGGATAGTGACGTGTTTTCAATAATGCAACACAGCAGCAGCTCGCTAATATTGCAGCAAATCATCTCTGGGACACCCCCCATTTCTCATCTGTGAGGTCCTGTTTTGATCTGAAAAAACGAAAACTTTTTTTATGGATGTTTCAAGAAACTCAAACACAGCATTTCTCTTTAAAATGTCTGCAGTAGACTCCCATACATCCTCTACATTAAAAAATAAATGAATTAAAGAAAACGGTTTTTCCAACAAGCTGTGTAAGAATCACTCAAGGTAATTATGGCAAGACTCTACAGAACAGAGCGGGCTCTGTCCGGGGCCCCCCTGAAAGGCTGGGGCCCTGGGGCACTGGGCCAAAGCCCACTTTGCTCGTGCCTTAAAAAGTCTCTGCTCACATGGAATGTTCACACTGCACTCACATGGAATGCTCACACTGACATCACATGGAATGTTCACACTGACATCACATGGAATGTTCACACTGACATCACATGGAATGTTCACACTCTCCTCACATGGAATGTTTACACTGTACTCACATGGAATGTTCACAAAGACATCACATGGAATGTTCACACTGACCTCACATGGAATGTTTACACTGTCCTCACATGGAATGTTTACACTGTCCTCACATGGAATGTTTACACTGTACTCACATGGAATGTTCACACTGACATCACATGGAATGTTCACACTGACCTCACATGGAATGTTTACACTGTACTCACATGGAATGATCACATTGTCCTCACATGGAATATTCACACTGCACTCACATGGAATGTTCACACTGCACTCACATGGAATGTTCACAATGTCCTCACATGGAATGTTTGCTCTGCCCTCACATGGAATATTCACACAGCCATTACATGGAATGTTCACTCTGCCCTCACATGGAATGTTCTCACTGTCCCCACATGGAATGTTCACACTACAGTGATAGTTACATTCCCTGCTGCACTCACAACGACTGCTTATCTTACACTCACATCGCTGCTTGTTTGTCACCCTAAGCAAGTATTGCAAGATTTCAGGTGCGCCTCTTCCTACCCTTTGTCGTTTTAGCAAATGTATGTCAAAACGGTGCTATAGAAACTGCTAATCACCTTTAAAAAAAAAACAAAAAAAACTCTCAGAGGCACACCCTTGAAGCAGGTCGCGTTCACTCACTTTGTTTACTTGGCGCAGTTCATGGCCCACCATTTTCAAAGTTCACCACCCACTGGTACATTGTGAAATCTCTGTGGATGTCTCAGTATTGAGCAATCTGTGCTTCTCCGGGTCCATGTGGAGGTGCCTCATGGGAGTTCTGTGAATGTCTATGCTCTGATATCGGTGCGTGCGGCACATAGTGCCAATATCAACCCACTCACCAGCCCGCTCGCAGCAACATGCATGTCGCAGAAATAAGCAGACAAGACAACTTTTTGTTGGAGAAAAGTAGCTGCAGGTTTATTAGCATATACACATGCCAACAAGGTGGGTTATCTTGCAGACGATCCAAAGGCAAGCCGCCCCTCGCGACCTACCACCTGATGGGCCAATTTGCAACGTGGCCTTAGCCAATCGTTGCTTAGCGGTTGTGGTGAGGAGATAGCCCCTCCCATTTCCGGTGAACCATTGGTCCACCCTCCTGCTCACGCCCCCCCCTACGAGGGGCGGAGCGTTCAAGTGACGCCCGGTTGTACAGGTTTCCAACCGCCCGTAGGATAGCGGGGCGCCGTCGCACCCCCAGGGTCCACCGCACAGACTTCCTGGGGATATTAGGCCTCAGCATCCTATTGTGCTCCTGAAGAGGGTACTCCCGGGTACCTTTCCGCCTCTGGATCGCCCTGTAACTCCGCCACAGCCCTGGGTGTGGCGACCGTCGCAGCCAGGGCCCCCACCTAGGCCGGCATACTTCCTACTATTTCTAGCTTGTTATTTCTAGGGCCTCACCCCTAACCAGCCAGAAACGGTCCTAGATAAATCGGGCAGGAGTGTCAAGATATCCTCCCAAAGCCCCTTGCGCATGGCGTAAAGTCTCCCAAGTCTAATGACGTCCTGTCTCTTCTGCCCTTTGAATTTACACACAGCGCAGGATTTCCTGCGCCTGGGCTCCAGCGCCTCCCTTGACGAGCGCCTTGCTTACAGAGATGGAGACATGTCTGACCACTGGAAATTACCTGTCCCCCACTGGTGGCAAAACCCACTGAAAGTTCAATGTGGTCGTTCTATCAGGTGCCATAACATGCCGTGATGGCCAGCGCACAAATCGCGAAAGATCCTTGGTGCACACACCAGCTGTCACGTACGGGAATGGGGAATTAAGGGTATAGGGTCCGATCAAGAAACACTGCAAAATTTTTGCAAAGTATCAACCTAAACTGCTTGCTGAACCAGGGACTGGTCACAGATGCCTGGACCCTGCAAAACGCTTGGGACCCTGATAAATACACCAGGATGGTGTAGACTAGAAAGATAGTGTGTCAACAAGGTTCTCTATATGGTGGACAGGGAGCATCCGCTGGAACCCGTCTGTGAACGTGTAAATACAGTGGCACGCACCTCAGTCCAGAATACCCTTGCCTGATCCTCACAAGGCACCTAGAGCCCGCTGCCCCACGCAGCGCATGGCGAGGGAAAACTGGCCCAGAACCCCCAGACTGGGTTTCGAACACCATCACCACCACAGGCTCTAGCGAAAGATTGGCTCCCTCTGACCTGGCAAGGCCTGACGGAGGCCAGCCCCCCCTCCCTTAGTTGACTACCTAGCCCTGAGGAAATGAACATGCAGTGAACCCACAGGGGGGTCAAAGACCGAAAACATGCCAGATAAGAGAGCAGAGAGATGCCCCACAAGCCTACTTCCAGCAAATGTGCCAGAATAAGCTCTCCCCCCTTGCTCCCTTCAACATAATGCACCCCAACTAAGCAATACAGTTGGTCGCCTGAGCCAAAACTTGTCTAAAGGGCAGGACTTGTAGACTGTCTAAGACGATCTAGATGAACCATCACGTGGTGCATACCTGCACTTCCAACAGCCCATCTGTTGACATAGTCAATGCTGCTTAGTTGCACAAGATAAAGAAACCACAATAAAGCTTTCTTGCATAGCCGACCCAGAACTGGCCACCCTTTAACAGGGCTACATGGGTTAAAGTGCTATGTGTGACATTTCCATTAGTTCAGTGCACGAAGCGTGACATTCCCCCCCCCCCCTGCAGTATGTATAAATACTGATAGTACCTGCCACCTCTGGGCCCTACAAGTACATAAACATACAAAATACCTCAAAATACGAAGTGCCTCATTATGGTGCCTGGTGCCCAATAACATTAGTTGGACAACTCACTTCGTGGCCGCAAGCTTCTCCATCATGTTTATAAGGCCGTTTTGAGTATTGCTTAGGCAACATCCCTTTAACACTGAGTAGAGTATCTCCTCATGTTTGTCACTTGTACAAATCGTCCCCCTTTGCCTGTCCTTCGTTGGACCCTATGAAGCTTATAACAAGCAGCCTATCCAACTGTGTATACATGTAGTGCCGCTAGGGGAACTGTTACTTCCTCACTTTTACTTCCTGGCCTGTGAAACTGCAAAAGGGAACCCTACTTGGGTACCTGAAATAACCACAAAATGAAATACTGTCAGGTAACAGCCTACCCGTGGACTTCGCCACAGGCCCTCCCAGCGTGTCAACCCTAGTTGATGAATTTTGGCTGTTGAATTTTTTCTGCCACCTCGGGACCCTTCAAGTAAAATCAGCCAACCAGGCGCCTACTTGGCCAGAAACACACTAACCTGTGTCCAGAGAAGTGGAGCCAGATAGAGGCTTGTTGTATCAGTCAGACACGGCGCGGGGCCAGACTTGACAGTCACCGTGGGGTCTCCCTGGCATAAGAACACTGCAACGGAAGCCCTACGTTAATCCTAGAATAACCACTAGATGAACAACTGTCTAGGTAAAACTTACCCGTAGTCATAGTCAAGGGCAGTCCACTGCGTGTCAATACTTAGCTGTAGATTTGACTGTAGAAATTTGCCTGCCAACCTCGGGACCCCCTCAAGTGAGGTCAGCCAAACCCACGCCTAACTGGCCAAAAACGCACCAACCTGCGTCCAGTGAGATGGAGCCAGGTAGAGGCTTTGTAGTATCAGCCAGACCTGTTGCGGAGTCAGACTTGAAAAGGTCTCAGTGGGGTGAGGCTGACGGAGGTATGTGCGGCTAAGGCAGGCCCAAAATCTGTGCAGTTTGCTCACGCATAACCTGCATGTCAATGGGCCTGCGTAAAAGAAACTGGTGATTCTGAGATACAGATAGGAAAGAGTCTCAGCGTGGGCCAAATTATAGGAGGATACGTGTGTCTTATGCAGGCCCAACTAATCAACAGGGCTACCCAGCGTGCTCAGGCAGTGTGCTGAAGATTACCTGGGAAATCCCAACTAACCATTGCCTCACTATAATTACTACAAGAGGAGCACCACTACTACAACCAGCCCATCTTCTGGCTTAGTCTATGCTTCTTAGTTGCCACAAATTACATCCATCGCCCGAGGCAGGAGTAGCATTGTGTCATGCTACTAAGTCGATACTTCAAAAGTGAAGACTGGAATGATCATTGCACAATGGTGAGTGACAATAGAGTCACATCTAGTCTCGAACGAGAAAACATCCTGTTATTGCACAGGACTACCTGCTCTGGTCAGCTTCAACAGTGGACTACCAAAGTATTCCTTCCATGGGGCGTAACTGCGTGCCCCACAACAGAGCTGGCTATGACTCCTGGGGAGGACCTGGGAGAACCAGACCCCCGCTCACTGCCCCTTCCCCAGTGTGCCTCACCCTTATACTTGTAGATATTTCAGGTGGCCCCCCATGTGGGTCGTACGGTTCCACAGCGCGGTTCCTGCATGTGAGACAATAAACATCGATTAGCAGCCCTGCCCCCCCCTCACATACCAATTATGTTCTCTGCAATCAGGCAGGGGCCAACAATGCCCCCCACGCTACCAAGGTCATACCTGTTTATCTGTTACGAAAACTAGTTAGTCCCTATTACATACTAGGAAGGAGTACGGAGGGACCAACCCTTGCGTGGCGACAGAGGCAGAAGTGTATTATCGTGTCTAGAAAGTAAGTCAACTGGTCGTGTGCTAAGTCAGGAGATGACCGATAGCCTATATGTGTGATGAAGAATCACAAACAACTCGTCCCCTTACTATTCTACCAGGCACACCTCCTCGTCCCAGGCCTACAGGCTGATCTAAACAGATTCTCCTCCCTAAAAGACACTTCCAAAATCAATCTGTGCCTTCTCCTATGAGAAGGAAGACCCCAAAGTAGGAGAGGAAAGACACCTTGACTATGGAAGTATCTACCCAGTGCAAGCGGGTTGAGAGTTAGCCAAAGACTGCAGTAATATCCTCCTGCCTATATTGGCACTCTTTTGAAACATGCACACTTCACTTTGACTTGTGTCACACTGTTTGCTAACTCCTACATCGTGCTTGCTTCCTGTACTTGCAAAAGTGCCACCGTTGCTTACGTAGCTTTTGTACATATGTTAGACTTCTGCCATGTAATGCAGCCCAAACAACTGCATGCACAAAGTACGCTGTCACTTTATCCTCCAGCAACGCACCGAAAGCTACTTCTATTATTCATTGCCCGCGTACGTCACTTAGCTCCCCTGTATCTAGTTAAGAATATAGTGAGGTGCTAACTAAAAGGGTCCCATGTACCAGTACTGTCCCTAAAGTGGAGCGCCTGACACCTTCATATAACGTCCGTGCTAAATAGGGCATAATAAAACTCAAGAGGACAGGCCACCAAACCTTCCATTGCATGGTGTTACTACAACTCGCCCCGGAAGGAAGAGTGATGCACCAAGGCAGCAGACCGAAGACTTCTCGGAGTAGGCACTAGTTTGATTCAAAGTGTACTAACAACAACCTTCGCTCATAATTTTTCGAATCATGCAAAGCAATAGAACAAAACACACCACCATGAGGCGCTTATAAAGGCCACCTTCATAAGTGCCTGCGGCCGTGCCAAGCGCTAGAAAACCATCTGCTCCAATTAAGTGTTGCTAAACTACCGGCGAGGCAAAAGAAACTCCAATAAATGTGTATGGACCGAAAGTCCCACTTAATTACGGACAACCCATATGTGGAGACTCCACACAGCATAACAATACACATGAACACACGCATAAAAGCGAACATTGTGCAAGGTTACACTGGTAGAAGCAGAGGTGTTCGTCGCACTTAGTAGCCACCACCTGTGTGGAGTGTGAGCGATAATTGCGCCATTATGAACAATGCGTGCTCGCCTGCAAGGCGACAGCCCTCTGTCCCGTCCGAACATGCCTAACTAAAACCTGATCGAACGATGCATGAATGCTTAGCCACTTCATGTTGAACCGGCCATATGAACATGTGCGTGCCGCAGGAAAAATTTAACCCCAAGATCAATCGACCGAAAACAATCAGCACGCATCCTGAAGTGAAATGGAAACCCAATTCCCCTCGAGGTCGCAGGGGCCAAACCACGGGTTACCCAGACCCAGCAGCCAAATAAAACTGAAAGGGCGAGATTTTGATCGATACCTTATATCTATTGATCCAAACCTCGATCTGGTCGACTGAACCTTTGTTGCCTGTCTGTGAGGAAAGAAAGTGCACCTATTTCCAAGCTAGTTCACCCAATAAAAGACTCTGCTCCCAAAGATCACAAACAACTTCTAGCTTTCAAAAGTTTATTGTAAAGATATGATAAGCTGCAAATACAGGCATCTCAGAATGAGATTCACGAGATACACAGGTCCAATTACATACATGTGCTCTCGGAAAGCCCTCAGACGAGCAACAGAAATCACTAACACAAGTTCTAAGAATAATAAAGCTATCAGCATAGACGCATATCTCTCCTTCATTTAGGTTGGAGGAAAACGCACAGGTTAGGCTGTCCCTACCCTGCTCTAGATGGTATCCCTACTTAACCAAGCCCCAACCTAACAAAGGTGTCAGCAGTGAATGACCCCCAAGGGAAGTCACTCACTCTAAGTCTCTTGGTGAAAACCTATAGTTCTCCAGTCATGACCCCTCTCTGCCTACCCATCCGCTCTCTAAAGGGTCCTCAGGTATCTGCTCTAACTCCACCCAGGGGTGCTGTCCCTAATACAAAACAGTCAACAACATTTGAGACGCCCCTTGCGAGACGCCTCTCACGTGGTGTAGCTTCTGGCTTTTTCCATGATGCTTTGTATTGGGCCTCATACGTTAGAGTTGACCTTGCTTCTCAGACTCTTCTCCGGCCCGCTGATACCCCTCAAACATTCCGGAACCCTCCTCCATGTCTAGGCCGTCTACTGAACAGACCTCTATTCATTCATTTATAATTGGATCCCCCCTCTTCCTTTGCAGACAGATATCTGTAGCCAAGAACCCAACTCTCATAGACTTCTAAAAAGAAAAAGCTTGCAACATTTCTCAGCCCAGACATGTACGTATAAATCAACGTTAAAACATTTCAGGCCTACAATATTTCTCATCAGAATTATAGCATTCAACTTCTTCATTAATTAAAGCATGTTAATACTCGTATTCTATTATTCAGTAAACATTTTTATAAATCCTGGCCCATTAATGCAATGACCAAAACATTAATACAATCTTTGTCGTGAAACGAAACACCTTCCCTTTTTAGCTCTGCAGCTCTGGCCCTGAGGCCTACCACATTCTGCATTTAACCACATACCATCTTATGTTTTAACAGCTACACGACATGGATTCAGAAATAATCACATCTACTAAAATCATATAATGTCACACATTTCTGTATTAGTTCCACTTCTACTTAAATCTCTACATTAGCTATACATTCAGAATATAATTGCAGATACTATTAGCACTCATGGCATTTCTCCTCATGATTTGTGCTTACTACAGGTAAGTGTGATGTACTCATACATTTAAGTCAGTTTGCGCTCTCTCAGTTCCCCCCTTTGATGACCTCTCGGGGTCATCACTAACATTTAAACTGCAGTTATTGCTGGCATTCTCTGCGCTTCCAGAGCCCTCAGGCTCCGGTACTGATTATCTTGTATGGCAGCCAATCTCTGCAGCTGCTCTCTTTGGGCCCTTTCTGACCTTCTTGCTCTGTACCATTTGAATACCCTCACCAATCCCCACAATATAATCCCACAGATCAATATTATGATGATAGGCTTTAGGATATACCAAACAAAGCTTTTGCCTAAGGTGGAAAACCACCCTCCAACTGTACTCATTCCGTGGCCCACCTTTTCCCAGACATTTTCTCTACTCAAGTCTTCGATCTCCTTGTGAATATTAGTTATGTTCCTAATAACTTTCTCAAGGGGCTTCGAATTGTCTGGAATGTAAGTGCAGCATTCCTGAACCTTCAAAGCCTTACAGACTCCGCCCTCTTTTGCTAATAGGACATCTAACGCAAGACGGTTTTGAAGAACCATAGCCCTTATCGATTGCATCTCTCCTTCTACCAGCATTAAGGACTGAGCAGTGCTGGCAGACAACCTGTCGACAACTGTTGCCAGTCGTCTAATTTTAACATCATTAAGGATTACTCCCAAAAGAGGGAACATAGCTCCAAAGACATCTCCAACCATTTCTGCATCTCCTACATCTCTCCTTCCCCTCGAAGATGTCTTGCCCTCAATGATCACTAAGTCTTGTGCATGATATATTTTGGGGAAGACAATTGCCAAGTAACATGATCCATACCAGTTATCAGGTAGTCTCACGTAAGCATTTCTTCCACATACAAAATACACATTTGGAATCACTTGCATTCCCTTCAGGAAATCCTTAGTATAGTACTCTAGATTGAAAGCATGTTCACAGTCAACTTCACCCACGTATACATTTTCATAATACGTTTTGGCTCGGTGAAGACATAGCTTTCCTCTCTGCGTCTTATCTAAAGCTATTGGACCACTACTACCCTTTCTCTTGTGTGCCTTCTCTTCCTCGGTCCAATCTGTTTTCCATTGTCCTGATTTTTTCAAAATCTTTTGTCTCCTGTAACGATCATCCACCTGCCCTATGAACTTCTTCTCGACTTCTGACACCTTGCATGTCAGGTTATTTCTACGGGCATGTGAAGTATCTAAGGTAATCCAAGGAATGAAGAACTTGGCCAATCTGTCTTCACTCTTCCAGTAGTCCCATTTGTTCATCTGCTTATAATTTGGGACTTCTGGCAACACTGAATCATAATTGGAGAAATAGTATTCGAAACTATCTCTCTCATAAAATATACTAAGCAATAAGCTACATGTAATGCCATATGTCAGCGGGAGGTGATGATATCGAATTCCCTCATCTACAGACGCCGGCAACTGCATGCAGACGTAGCAATCCTTAACCTCCATGGCATCCACGTATTCATATAAGAGTTTAGCATAAGCATTTGACCTAAAGTCTCCTTGGGACTCATCTACGTGTAACCTGCGGGCTTCTGCAGCCAATAACGCTTTCTCTTGAGTGTTTTCCCTTTTCTCACCAGCAACAGTAGGTGTAAGCGTTTCTACAGATTTCACATCAGTTACCTTTACCTCTTCCTCATGTCCCTTTACATAAGAAATTGTTACCACTAAAGCTATTAATATTATCACTCCTACTATTAGTGTACCTATTATACATTTAGCTCTGCGGTTCGGGGTGCCGGCCTCCATTTCGTCAGACAATATGGCTCTCTCTTATCTTAGCAAAAAGTTCTTTTCCTCTCGTTCCTTTACAGTCTCTTTTAATCCTTTTGTCTTTCGAATCCACACAACTGGAGGCTGACAACCTTCTTCGCAAAAGTCCTTTAACAGTTCAATAAAGACAACCCTAGCCCTTCTCCATCAACTCAAGGGAAGTTCCCTAAAATTCTCTGCTTCCTGGGCGCTAGGTAATCTTCTTTTTCTGCTTGCTCTATTTACAAAGTCCTTTAACAGTCTACTATCAGGTTTGTGGTTGCAGCTTCAATAGCATAGTTCAGTATTTCCAAACGAAGATTGTGCTCTTCATGTGCTGTTATCGTTGTACCAAAGTCGGGGAATTGCAATTCTGAAAGAAACATGTGTTTTAGCTTGCTGAGGCGGGGAGGTCTGGGGAGCATGAATGTTAGTGACCCTTCTTGTTCGACACCGGGTACCAACAGTCGTATTTCCACGGTGATAATGGGCTCAGAACTGGACACCACCACCGCTCGGATCCTCCCTGTCTCCGGTTTCACAGACATCTGTCGCCAGATATGTCCACTCAGGAGTGGAGTATCTTCTGTTAGGCACACGCACTCTTCTTGACCTTCTTCGGTCCGGTGCTTCAGCGCCCTGAGCACCTTCTTCTGGGTCTGAGTCTTCGGATATCGGAGGAAGGGTTAACTCTGGAGTTGACCTCAGGCTAGAGCTCCTTCTTTGCGGCCAATTAGCTTCTCCACGTGCCCTTCTACTCCTTCTCCTTCTTGTCTGTTCTCGCTCTCTCTCAGACCTGTCAGGGTCTGACTCGTACTCCCAGCTACTTTCTCCTTCTGTGGCGTCCTCTGTTTCGCTGTTGTACTGACCGTCCTCAGCTTGGTCAGACTCGTTCCCTGCTTCCGCTGGCACCTCTACAGCTTGGCTAGCCCCCTCTATGGCTTCTCGGTCCCCTGCTGGACGTCTATCCGAGAGAGGAGCTGTTTCTTCCAGAGGTGCTGGAACCCTTCGCGTATGTGACGCGTGGATCCAATTGGGCAGGCCTCCCACCTTCACAGCTGTGTTCGTGATCAGGATGATCTGGAAGGGCCCACGCCAACGAATATCCAAGCAGCTTCTTCTCACATGTTTTTTCACCAGGACCCAGTCCCCAGGGTACAGGTCATGGCACGGGCCCTGGCACGCTGGAACCTCGGCAGCCTGCACCTGAAGGGACACAGAACGAATGGCGTCAGACAGCCCCTTACAATAGTCCAGGATCATATCATCTGTGATATTTAACAGTGCAGTAGCTGGGACAGATGGCAGCCTCATTGCTCTCCCCATTAACACCTCATGTGGTGATAACCCCGTTCTTCTGTCTGGGGTACTACGAAGGCTCATGAGAACCAATGGCAGGGCGTCAGGCCAACTCAGGGTCGTTGAGGAACAAACTTTGGCTATTCTGGCCTTGATCGTGCCATTGATCTGCTCCACAATTCCTGAGGCTTCTGGTCGGTAACTGCAATGCAACTTCTGGTCAATATTTAGCGCTACACAAACCATCTTCACAAGCTCGCTGTTAAAATGTGTTCCCCTATCTGATTCCAAAAAGGCCGGCACCCCGAAGCGAGGAATGATTTCCCTAAGCAGTAACTTGGCCACTGTGAGGGTGTCGCACCTACGTGTAGGGTATGCCTCAACCCATCTGGAGAACACACAAACAATCACCAGGACATAGCGGAGGCGGTTGCACCTTGGCATTTCAATGAAATCTATCTGCATTCGATTGAATGGACCTCCAGACCTTCCTATGTGACTTAGTGCAACTGGTGTTCTTTTCCCTACGTTCAGCTGCTGGCAGGTCACACAACGCTGGCACACTGCTTCTGCTGCTATTCTAAACTTAGGATTGTACCAAGTTTGTCTAAACACTCTCAGCATAGCATCTCTCCCTAAGTGTACGGGACCATGTATGAGTCTAGCCATTGGACTCACCATCTCATTGGGCAACACTGCTCTGCCGTCTGCTGAGACCCAAAAATGGGTCTCACCCATTACACATCCTGCCTTTTCCCATGTTTCTTTTTCAGAATCAGGAGCGTTTTCTTGCATGGTTGACAGTTCATCCCAAGTATCAACAGTTTCCAGTATCATGGCTAATTCAGTTCTTACATTTATTCCACCCACTTCCACCTCTGTGAAAGAGTAACCTTGTTCCGCGCAATACCGCGCAACTTCATCAGCATATCTATTGCCTTTCGAAACAAAGTCCTCATTTCTGGTATGTGCGGTGCACTTTACAACTGCGATACTTGCTGGGCATTGCAACGCTTCTAACAACAGGCGCACAAACTCTCCATTGCGAATGGGAGAGCCTGAAGAGGTCATGAAGCCTCTTTGAGACCATAACTGCCCGTAATCATGAACTACCCCATACCCATATTGGCTGTCGGTGTATATGGTGACTCGAATTTGATTGCTTGCCAAGCAAGCACGTGTCAGGGCAATAATCTCGGCTACCTGAGCGGAGTGTACTCCTTCCAGGCACCCAGCTTCCACAACTCCAGTAATTGTACAAACAGCATAAGCTGCTCTCAACTGCCCAACTTCGTCTCTTACACATGAGCCATCGACAAAGAAAATTTCATCTGGGTCAGTCAGTGGCTCATCTACGATGTCGGGTCTGGGTTTGGTGCATAGTTCAGTCACATCGAGACAGTCATGGTCTGTATATTCATCATCATCTTCGATATCATTTGGAAGTGGCATCAAGGTAGCAGGGTTCAAAACAGAGCATCTCTTGAGGGTCACATTCTCTGCAGCAAGAATAACTTGCTCATAGCGCGTGAGCCTACTATTGGTCAGATGCTGTGTTTTGGTCCTGGTCATCAACAGTTCAACAGAATGGGGCACGCACACCTCTAACGGGTGCCCCATGACGATATTTTCACATCTCTCAATGCTGACACCCGTTGCAGCAACGGATTTGAGACATCCGGGCAACGCTGCGGCTACCGGATCTAAAGTAGCCGAGAAATAAGCAACTGGTCTACGGGCATTCCCATGGATTTGGACTAACACAGACAACGCGCACCCTTCTCTCTCACAACAGTAAAGAAAAAATTGTTTATTGTAATCAGGCATTCCCAATGCCGGAGCACGACACAGGTCCTCTCGCAGCTGTAAGAACGCCATCAAACAGTCTTTGTCCCATGGTACCGGATCACTCACCTCTTTGTGCGTCAGTTTTTGCAAGGGCTTTGCTTTCAGTGAAAAGTTCACGATCCACTGTCGGCAATAACCCACCATCCCTAGGAACATCCTGACCTCTCTCTGTGTCTTAGGCGCATTCATTTTCATGATCGCCTCTATCCTGTCTGGTGACACCTTTCGTTTGCCTTTCTCTATTCTGTGTCCCAAGTACTGCACTTCTGTCAAGCAGTACTGCAATTTTCCCGGGGATACCTTGTGCCCATTGGCAGCTAGGTGATTTAACAAAGCAATGGAGTCTTCCCTGCAAGCTTCTTCTGTTTCTGACGCCACAAGGAGGTCGTCTATGTACTGGACCAGAACTGACTTCTGGGGCAGCACTAGACTTTCAAGATTTTTCTTCAAAAGCTGGTTAAAGATCGATGGGCTCTCTGTATACCCCTGAGGGATACGACACCATGTTAGGACGCGATTTTCCAGCTTAAATGCGAAAAGAAAATGGCTTTCTTCGTCCAGAGGGATCGAAAAGAAAGCCTGGCAAAGATCGATCACAGTGAACCACTCAGCTTGGAATGGAATCTGAAACAGTATCACTGATGGATTCGGTACCACTGGACAACACGAAACGACTATGTTATTAATCTTTCGAAGGTCCTGCACTATCCGAAATTTCCCATTTGGTTTCTGGAGACCCATAATCGGGGAGTTGCATGGACTACCCACGATTTCTTTCAGTATTCCCTGTTTAATCATGGACTCGATCACGGGTTTTATGCCTGCAATCGTTTCTGGAGTCAATTTATATTGGGGTGTTCTTGGGAACTCAGCATGCGGTTTCACTACAATTTTCACTGGGTCCACCCCTTTGACCAATCCAATCTCTTCCCCAGTGAAATCCCATACTTCTGGTGCCACTGTCTCTCTCAAGTCCCAGGGGAGCTCATCTACTGTCAAAGTAGGGTACAGCTCCACGCATATTCTTGAGTTTGCAACTTTGAAATCGGCGTCATCATCATTGGTCAATACCTCCACTCCCTGAGGTGTACAATATATAGTACAATTCAACTTACACAACAGGTCCCTTCCTAGCAGACACACAGGACTTGAATCGCAAACCACAAACTGGTGCTCATCGCTGTACTTCCCTATTTTCACCTGTACCGGTTCTGTCAATTGGCTGGTTATTCTCCTGTTTGCGACCCCTACCACCTGTATGGTCTCTCCAGACATGGGCAGGTCTGGAACTGCAGCTGATCTGATCGTGGACCTAGTGGCTCCTGTGTCCACCAGAAATGTCGTAGGGCACCCTGCTACTTCTGCTTCAACATAGGGTCCCCTCTGGTCCACCTCCAAGGCTGCCCCGAGGGTGCAGTCTTCTCTTTCCACTCTCTGTCCGGTTAATGGGTCCACATAATAGCACTCTTCCCCTTCCACAAACAGGGGCATTTGTCTATAAGTCTTACCCATACTCCCTACTCGAGGAGGTTGCGGGAACTGGGCTCGGGGAGGAGCCCCCCCCCCTTTGAGCACCTTTCCTTGGTATGGCGTTACCCCTCTTGTAGGCGCGCTTTGGACCTCTTCTTCCTCCATCTCTTGCTCTCCTATCTCTACATTGTAGGGGCACTCGCGTTTCCAATGCCCCACCTCGTTGCACTGGTGGCACCTAGTCGTTTTCTTCAAGGCAGCTATATCTATTCTGGGTCTAAAGGTGGAACTCTCCTCATTGCCCTTGTTCTGACTGTACTGCTTCTTTCCTCCTGTACCTGTTCCTTGCTGCTGTTGCTGTTGTCCCCCCTTCCCTGCTGCCTGCATCTGTACCACCATCAACTTTTCTTTTAGTTTCTTAGCCTTGGAGTCTATCTCATCACAGCAGTACCTGGCATATCTCAGTATTTCGTCTAAGGGTTTACTTTGCCAACAAATCGAGTGTTGCTGAATCATTAAACTAATATCCGGTCTCAGTCCCAGGACGAACTTGGACACAAATTGCCCTATGTCTTTTGGATCCATTACATCCAAGCCGCTATACTGTTTAAACGCCTTCAGCAATCTCTCGTAATATTCGTGAACTGTCTCTTTGGGTTCCTGTCTTGTTCGGTCTATTCTGACCCAATCTATGTCTTGCATTGGCACTTTTTCTTTCAGCCAAGTCATCACCCTCTCGAATTTTGCCATCACAATCTCGGACGGCCCATTAGTCTTAGCATCTCTCTCTGGCTCCGTTATGGGCCACTCAGCGCTAACCTTGCATGCTGTCCACAGATCGCCTGGTACTACAATGTCAAACAGCGTGTTCAGATCAATCCATAGAACCTTTGAGATTTTTACAAATCTCTCCACTTGCTTGTACCACTCCACTGGGTTTTCACGTAATTTGGGGAAAGAGGTGGTAAAAGCAGCTAAATCTCCCCTACTCCAAGGGACATGGACATAGTTCCCATTTGCAACTTCACGCAAAGGGTAAGCTTCTATTCCCTGCTGTCCTGGTGTCATACCAAGCGTGCTTCTCCTGCCGGTCCCTTTCTTGGACCACCTCTCTTCCCACTTATCTAGTGCCCTCCATGTCCTTATTCCAGCGATCAGTTCCCTTATGTGCGTTTTCAGCCCAATCGTTCTCCTCTCATCTAGGTCTCGATCTGTATAATGTAGCCTGTGGTTACCCTGTAATGCTTTGGTTCTTGACAAGTCCACCATATATTTGCCTGCTAGTTCGACTAACTTCTCATGGACTGCTCTCGCTTTTCGAGTAATGTCCTTTGCCATATACAGTATTTCATCCTGTTCATACATTTCCATCCTTTCTAAAGGCAGGGTACCATCTACCATGTCATCCAGGTCTGACCTTAAACTGGTGACATCGAGTCTCTTGGCTTTTATCTCAGCTCGCAATATGTCTTTCGAAGGGGGCTCACTGGTTTCCCTACCATCCCAACTTCGAGCTCTACGTTTGGGTTCGGGAGTGTTAATGGGTGCCCTCCCTTGCTCCCATCTCTCCAGGTCCCATGCTCGGCCATCCGATCTTGGAAGGTGATGGAACACGGGCCTGTTACCCCCACTCTTTCTCTGCCCACACTCTTCTTCTTCTCTCCTCTCACCGCACACCTCTCTGTTATTTTCCCTCTGGTCGCTACTCTCTCTTTGCCTAGTATCGCTCAGTATCCGATACGATCCTTCCTGGTTCCCCATATTCCCTGGGCTGCGCTCATTTCCGTCATCACAGGGACTATGGTGCGACCTCTCACAACTCCCATTCAGTTCTCTGGTGCTGGGCACACAGTGTGGACACTTAAAGCTGTTTCTGTATTCTTGCGCTCTCCTCTCCCCTTCACTGAGTATTGGGCGCGCCACCCCTCCACTCCCGGGGCCCCCGTTTTCCAGGTCTGTTCTATCTCCCCTCCGGGCCCAATGGGTGACTCCCCTACTCTCTCTCTCTCTACAGTCCCACTCCGGGCTGCTCTCCCCAGCCCCGCAGTGAGTCCGAGCTCGGCTGTCCTGACTTTCCCTTTCAGCTTCCGCAGCATTGATGTTCTTTTGAGCCTTCACTGCCTCATCCCACTGCTTCATGTACTCATTTAGCTCTTGAAAGGATTTTCGTCCAGATCCCCTCAGATCCATTGGCCATCTAGGGCCCCCAGGATCTCCTCCTGGGTCCCCTGCTGTGTGCATCGGGGTGCTCCACTCTCTCGGTATCGGCATCTGACTTGGGGAATTGATCGTATCGTTCCTTCTTGCCTTCTCTGCTCTTTCTCTGTCCTTCCGTACCCGTTCTTCCCCTCTTGCTCTCTCTTGGTCATATATCGATATTATAGGACCTATGGTAACAGGTACCTGTAGTGCATCTGGTAATGGGTAGGATGTGGCGCTTTCCGTTTCCGGCGCTCTTTGTACCACAAACCTCCCGACTACCTGTTGCACCTGACTAGGCTGGGACAGCTCTTTCTTTGCCTCAGGATCCCACTCTGAACTGGGAAGCGGTCTATGCTCTCCTGCATTGCTCCCCTTTTCTCCTTCAGTATGCTCGACCTCTCCCCCTGCTCTATTATACGGGGGTGGCCTGTCTGTCAATAATCTGTTTATCAGGCTGTCCTCTGTTTCGCTCTCATCATCTTCTTCTAGGGGACTTTTATTTACGGGCACCTCTAACACTGGGTACAGTTTATTTATTTCCATGTTATGCACTCTCCATCTTTTAGCATCCGCATCCCACCTGGCATCCTGCACTGCCCTTACCGATCGCTTCACCCTTTCTTGTCGTCTGTTCATATTCTTTTCATGCGCTGCCCTAATCCATGCTTCAAGAGCTTCAAACTGGGTCGGTCTAGGCAAGGGTCTCATTGAGGTCATGACTGATTTTAATCGATGTAACACCTCTAATCTGAACGTCCCGTACTTCGGGAACGTCAGTTCCTCATTTCCTTCAGTAATCTTACTCCACTCTGATATCCAAAGGATCGTATGCAGCCCAACATTCACTGCCATATAACGAGCTGGCGTACCCTCCGGCGGGGCTTCTTCCCCTTCATACGATCCCCGCTTCTCTTTTCTAAACACCGCTTTCAGCCATTTAAAACACTTCATAATTATGCGCACAATATCCAGCCTCGCTACTCTGTTTACTTCCTGATGACAATCCACCAATCCTGTCGCGGCTTTGCTAGCTTGGCCTATCGCAGCGCGGTCTTTCTCCGGTCAGCCAATCACGTCGCGACCCTGTCTGACGTCTTTGCTAGCTGGCCTATCACAGCGCGGTCTTTTTCCGGTCGGCCAATCACTGCGCGACACTTTCTGACGTCACTTTTCTCCGCTTCGCAGCAGCACCCCTCCTTTCTCAACTCGTCTCCCGGTTATGCATGCGTCCCATTCATACACCGAAAAATGACTACTTCCGACCAAGCGGTCACTTCTCTCGACTGTACGTCCACAGTCTATCTGTAATTGTCAACACAACTGACGAAATGTCTATCGTCTCTCTGATAGGTTGCTTACACACACAGTAACTTCCGACCAGCGTCCGTTACTCACGCACTCACTCTTACGTTCCCCCTATCTCGGTCTTTCGGGTGATCAATGGTACCTCATGACCCCCTTCACACTAGTTGACAATTACTCTGGGTGTCCGATACACCCGAACCACTTAAGCTCTCCTTGAACTTAAGATTTCCACCGGTTGCGCGCGCTCACAACCTGTTCCACAGTCACTCTACAGACATTCAACTCCGCCAGACATTACAACATAGATACAATACAAAACACCGCAATCTAACACGCATAACCCTTTATACTCACTCTCGACCGATACTGCTGCTTTTTCTGTCTCACGTCATCCGGATCTTCTTCAGCGGGCTGTTCTTCTGATCATCGATCTCTAGGGGCCTTGGGGTAAGCTAACCTGGCCTAGGTCACCGTCCTCAAGAAGGCAACCATCCTCTATAGCTACCAACTGAAAGGGCGAGATTTTGATCGATACCTTATATCTATTGATCCAAACCTCGATCTGGTCGACTGAACCGTTGTTGCCTGTCTGTGAGGAAAGAAAGTGCACCTATTTCCAAGCTAGTTCACCCAATAAAAGACTCTGCTCCCAAAGATCACAAACAACTTCTAGCTTTCAAAAGTTTATTGTAAAGATATGATAAGCTGCAAATACAGGCATCTCAGAATGAGATTCACGAGATACACAGGTCCAATTACATACATGTGCTCTCGGAAAGCCCTCAGACGAGCAACAGAAATCACTAACACAAGTTCTAAGAATAATAAAGCTATCAGCATAGACGCATATCTCTCCTTCATTTAGGTTGGAGGAAAACGCACAGGTTAGGCTGTCCCTACCCTGCTCTAGATGGTATCCCTACTTAACCAAGCCCCAACCTAACAAAGGTGTCAGCAGTGAATGACCCCCAAGGGAAGTCACTCACTCTAAGTCTCTTGGTGAAAACCTATAGTTCTCCAGTCATGACCCCTCTCTGCCTACCCATCCGCTCTCTAAAGGGTCCTCAGGTATCTGCTCTAACTCCACCCAGGGGTGCTGTCCCTAATACAAAACAGTCAACAACATTTGAGACGCCCCTTGCGAGACGCCTCTCACGTGGTGTAGCTTCTGGCTTTTTCCATGATGCTTTGTATTGGGCCTCATACGTTAGAGTTGACCTTGCTTCTCAGACTCTTCTCCGGCCCGCTGATACCCCTCAAACATTCCGGAACCCTCCTCCATGTCTAGGCCGTCTACTGAACAGACCTCTATTCATTCATTTATAATTGGATCCCCCCTCTTCCTTTGCAGACAGATATCTGTAGCCAAGAACCCAACTCTCATAGACTTCTAAAAAGAAAAAGCTTGCAACATTTCTCAGCCCAGACATGTACGTATAAATCAACGTTAAAACATTTCAGGCCTACAATATTTCTCATCAGAATTATAGCATTCAACTTCTTCATTAATTAAAGCATGTTAATACTCGTATTCTATTATTCAGTAAACATTTTTATAAATCCTGGCCCATTAATGCAATGACCAAAACATTAATACAATCTTTGTCGTGAAACGAAACACCTTCCCTTTTTAGCTCTGCAGCTCTGGCCCTGAGGCCTACCACATTCTGCATTTAACCACATACCATCTTATGTTTTAACAGCTACACGACATGGATTCAGAAATAATCACATCTACTAAAATCATATAATGTCACACATTTCTGTATTAGTTCCACTTCTACTTAAATCTCTACATTAGCTATACATTCAGAATATAATTGCAGATACTATTAGCACTCATGGCATTTCTCCTCATGATTTGTGCTTACTACAGGTAAGTGTGATGTACTCATACATTTAAGTCAGTTTGCGCTCTCTCAAAACCATAAAAGCGACGGCTGAAGCGGATATTCTCCGGTAATAGAAAGCAGCCCTAAAGGCCCAATCGTGAGCCCCCAATGGGAAATCTGTTCCTATCGAGAAGCGCTCTGACTCTAAACGACGAGCCTACGCGGCAACACTGGAAAATGGCCACCGGGCTAGGGCGCCATGACACTACCGCTTAGACCCCCCCCCCCCCCCGCCAGACGACAAGATCGCACCCGCCCGGTGAAAATTAAAACCTAGTTATAACTGACACTGAGATATTACACAGCCGAAGGGACCGAACCAAAGTGTGCTGGTAATATCAATTACTTGGGATCAGCGCGCACCATGCCGCCCGTCCGCAGTGAAGCCGCACAGAGAAAGCCGGACTTATAAAAGCACCATTGCCCTCTCTATTATCCGTAAGAAGTCCGTCCATAATAGTAAATTCTACTTTACATGACTAAGACGTGCCTTCCCAGTGTGTTCTGCCAGGTAATGCAGTGAATCCTTCTACCTGTGTTTGGTACTCGTAGTAACATGTAACCGTCACTTATCTCTTGAAACACACTGTTTTCTACCTCTTACATTAAGTTGTATTCGCTACCTGCACAAGCGCCACCAGTGCATACGAATGTAAGTGCTTGTGTTAGAGTGTCCTCCTTATATTGCAGTATAGTACCTTTAAGTGTACTTTGTAGCTTTAGCAGCCTGCACAACTGACACTTATTCTTCTTGAATGCACCGTGTGCTACCTCTTGTAAGTTGTTGGTACACGAATAGCACGGTTGCCTAATTTAATGTAACGTTTGCTATGTGATAAGTACACTTAAAAAGATCTCCTGTATCCGTTCTGAACCTTAGAGAAGCGCTCCGACACCTATTGGTAAAATCCGCGCTAAATAAAACGTATAAATAAACCCAAAACAAGCACGAGGGTAGGATCCAACGTACAACTGACGAGAAGAGGCCGGGGTAACTGGGCAAAGAGCAATGTGAAAATCACTGGACGTACTGGCGAGGCCAGGTGACAAATTGCACAGCATCTGCCTTTCAAAATAGTATCGTATATCAAAATGTTTACACTCATGTGACGGCAACTTCCTTGGACAGGGAAACTGTCCCCGAAAACCAAAACACTGTCACACCCTCAGACGAAGGGTCCCCTCCTCTATCTACAAGTTGAACTATCCTCTTCCAATATCCGATATAAATGACACTCCTCACGTTTATATACAGCCTTCGCATCCAGTACATGTTTCAGAGAACAAGAGGTGATCTTAAAGCGAGGCCCGCATAAGCCCAGCCACGGGCATCTAAGTTGTGTAACAATTTTACCACGCACCATAATGAGCGCACCAAAACTAGCGTGATTCCAGGCGAGCACTACTGAGAATGCTGGACATCTTGATGTTCCCCACGAGCGCCCTGAGAAATGTGCCAAGGTGCCTGAGTCGCAGCACCTCTCCCCGTCTGGCCCCTAGACACGGGCATTGGACCACGCAAGTAAATCCTTGGAGGTATTCCGGTGCATGGCCTCGGTTATGTGCGGGGGCATGCCATGTGGGGTCGCTTGAGTTGACCCGCTTTTGTTATACCATTGGTCTTTGTTCCTCGGGACGCTGTGAATAGATGGACGTGGCGTGTCGCTCATCGGTGTTTTTAGGAGAGCGCAGGCATCGGGGGTCGTGTGCGCTATGCCCCTGCCCCCTCCCATTGAGGTCTCCATGCCCGGGAGTGATTTGAGTCGTGTGGGACCGCTGGGTGTTAATTACTGTAGCTTCTGGCATAGCTGGGGGAGGGGGCGATCGCAGGACTGCTGCTCTTGTATATGCTTCAACCGGTGGTTGCGGATTAATAGTGTCATGCCATGGCGCTTGCAGTTCCCGCGTCGTGTGTGGTGTGGTGCCGGGAAGCCATGGTTACGTGAGCGGAGCATTGGGGGTTTTCGAGTTAAGGGAACGGCGCTCACCGAGCACCAGTTTATGCGCAGTCTATGCTTAGTCTATGACCGCTGCGATATGTGCCTTGTAAATAGGAGTTCTGGCCGGTCGTAGGCGTAGGAGATGCTTTAAATTGCATTAGGGACAGTATCCAGGGAGCACGAATACTGTTAGCTCGGCATGTACATACGCTGGGTGCAGTAGGGTTTTCACCACGGGGTGGCACTGTTCCTCTGTTTGGTATCCCTACACGCCGGAGTTTTGTGGTTGCCAGTGTAATGGATTCCCTGCATTTCTTCACTAGCTTGGAATAGAATAGTTAACTGGTCACAGTGGTGAGTTAGTAAAGCCTGGTGCAGGCCCACAGAGACGTGTATTATGGGAGCCCTGTGAATGTATCTACAGCCTGATATCAGTGCATGGAGCACAACACAACGGGACAGGATTCTGATAGGTTTGTGGTTGTCACAGTGGCGAGTCAGTGATGCTTGGCGCAGGTCCATAGAGAGAGAGGTGCATCGTGGGAGCTTTGCAAATGCCTCAGCACTGGGATATCAGCGTAAAACAGTATATGGTAATGCCTCGAGAGAGACCAGTGTCTTCCGTCGTGGCACAGTTCATCAGGTGGGCAGAGAACCTACAGACACCCCTGTTTTTGCTGCTGGGCATGCCATATTTTGTATCGAACGCATACAACTCTCGTAGGCACATTTCTACTACACAAAAAGAACTCCTGAGAACGGTGGCAGAATGAAGTATTAAAATGGTGCAATAGTTCCATTTCAGAACTGGCTGTAGAACCCGTTCTTTTTCAGCCCATGCATTTGAAAAATCGTTTTGAATCCCTGCCGCGTGTGGTATTTGTGTGACTAAGCCAAAGCCGTTATTGGTTAACCCTGTATTTCAAACTTAGGAACCAGGAGATGTCAAAATGCAATAACAGCATGCCTGAGCGGAACTCCAGCTCAGCGAACTGCAGGATTTCTGATATTTTTAAAGGACACGTGTAAAGTTGTATACATGAACCCCTTGTCAGCCTCCAACCCTTAAGTATTTAGACTTCTCAGTTTGGACACTTTGCGCCTTTTTAGATCCTTGCATTTTTATAGCATTTAGGACCCGATGTAGGTAGCCAAATACCGGTCGGTAACGGCCGATTTCGGCCGTTACCGACCGGTATTTCGAGTTTGGGATGTAGGGGCATGTAAAAATACAGAATCGGTAATTTTACCGATTCTGTAAAATACCGAATCGGTAAAATTACTGAATCTGTATTTTGACATGTAGGTAGCACTGTAATCAGTGCTACAGGGGTTTAAGAATTCGTTATTTACCACCAGCTAGAAGTTGGTGGTAAATAATGAAAACCCTTCAAAAAGCATTTTTTTTGCTTTTCCAACAGTGCCATGTTGCAGACATACATGCCCTAAGGGCATGTATGTCTGCAACATGTGCACCCATGCACAAATGAGGGGTGCAACAGGGTGTCAAAGTGACACCCTGTCCCCCTTGACAATTCGGTAATTTTACCGAATCGGTATTTACCGATTCGGTAATTGACATTCATTCCTATGGGCCTCCAGACCCATAGGAATGAATGGCAATTACCGAATCGGTAAATACCGATTCGGTAATTACCGATTCCTACAGATTCGGTAATGAATCCGGTAAAATTACCTACATCCCGATTGCCAGTTCTTAAATACTGAATCGGTATGATTCGGTATTTAAGAATTGGTAATCTGGGATTACCTACATCGGGCCCCAGGTCTGTTAGTTGGATGGAGCACAGAGGGGAGGGACTAACGTGATCGGTCCAGCCTGTACAATGCACTTCACACCTCCATAGTACGAGGAGTTACACACTGTTTCTTTGTATACTGAAGCAATTGTTATAGGCAGTATTTATTATGTCTCAATTTAAGAATAAAGTGTGAGACTATTTTGTTTAATTTTGCATATTGAAAACATTTATAGCTCAGGTTTTCACGGTTTAAGAATGACGCAGGCACGATATTTCCAGACTGTACATTGCACTTTGCGTCACTCATGAATGAAATATGAGGTCTATTGTTTATTTGGCACGTTGAACCAATCAAGTGATGAGGCACTTGCTAGGCATTAATCTAGGGGTGATGCAGGCAACTCAAAGTTTGGAATCCCCTTTTGTTTGTGCACTTTAAAACAGCTTTTATATTAAGCAGCTTTATTAATCAGCAGGTTGCAGGGAATGTATGACGTTACAACGCATACATTTACAATGCATGCCTTTACAATGCAGTTTTTACATCACAGCATCCTTTACAACGCATACATTTACATTGGGTAGGGGTACTTTGTGTTGTAATGGTATGAGTTGTAATGACATGCGATGTAATGCCTGCGTTGTAGTGACATGTGTTGTAGTGACATGCAATGTAATCACTGCGTTGTAGTGACATGCATTGTAAAGGATGTTGCGATGTAATGACTGCGTTGTAAAGGTTGTTTCCCGATTGCAGGGTTCACTGAGGAAAGAAACCCTTTGCAAAGAACTCCGTTGCGCTTTGGCCGACAGTACAGCACCACGTCCGCTCTGCTTCTTGCATCTGACTCTCCGCGCCGGGCTGTGGCAGAGGGAACAGTGCAGCATCGATGCTGTTGGACCTGAGCGCGGCTTTTGATACCCTATCTCACAGCCAAATATTGGAGCGTCTGTGGAGCGACGGGGTTGGCCACAGGGCCTTTAAATGGTTGGCATATTTTTGCAGGGCTGTTCCTTCCATGTTTTTCAAAACCCTTTTCGTTCAAAGGTGGTCCTGCTGGCAGAGGGGTGCCGCAGGGCTCTTCTCTGAGCTCTACCTTATTCAGCTTTTATTTGCTCCCCTGGGCTGACGTCTTTGAAAGTCACGGCTTCGATATTTTATCATATGCTTATGACACTCAGTTGATCATTACTCTGTTTCCAAATTCTGCCCGTGGGGCTGCCCCGAGGGCCTGTTTGTCAGAGGTTGCCCAGTGGATGGAGCTCAACTGTCTGAAGTTAAACGCAGGTAAGACTTGGGTCCTGACCGCGGGCACCCAGCCTGCCTTCTGGTCTCCAGCTTGGTGGCCGGCAATATTTGGTTCTTTTCCAGCACCAAAGCCTAGGGTCAGACCTTGGGCATGTGGATTGACCTAAATCCTACTTCCAATGATCAGCTCATGGCTTTGGCAGCTGGCGTTTTGGAGTTCTGAAGTCTTTGAAGAACCATCATCGTCTTCTACCACTGGTTGCCCAAAAGACGGATGTATGACGTTATAACGCATACTTTTACTCCGCAGACCATTACAACGCGACTTTTACTCCGCATACCGTTACAACGCATAGCGCCTTGGGGCGCTGGATAGTGGTAAGTATAATTTACTATTCTAACTCCAGTCCCCGTGGACCCTAGGGAAGGTGTTGGATAGTAAATTATACTTATTCCCTATCCTAGAGCGCCCCCCAGCGCAATGCGTTGTAATGGTATGCGGAGTAATGGTCGCGTTGTAATGGGTCTGCGGAGTAAAAGATCCGTTGTAACGGGTGTATACCCCAAAAGACAGTGGTCCAGGCCTTGGTCATCTCGCGGCTGGATTATTACAATATTCTGTATTTGGGTGTTTCCCAGTCACAACTGCTGAGACTCCAACGGGTTCAGAATTCGGCAGCTCGACTGTTACTAAAACCACCTAAATGGGCTCCTATGGGCCAAGCACTTCTCAAACTTCACAGGCTTCCAGTGAAGAAACGTGTTACTTTTAAGGCCCTTTGTTCCTGCTACATGGTTTTCAGGAGGACTGGTGCGACCCACTTGCATCCTTTCATTACACCTTATTTCCTTTGAGGCATCTTCGGTCCTCTGAGGCCTTGTTAGCTCAGGTCCCGAGGATAAAGAGAGGCCGCATGGGTGCGAGCTCTTTAACTCTCTTGCACCCAATCTTTGGAACTCTCTACCTCTGCCGTTAAATCATTCTGAGACAGAACTTCTGTTTCGGAAAAATTTAAAAACCTGGTTGTTTCCCAACTAGATGTCTGCTGTTCTTGTGCTTCTGAGTTTTTGATTTGGTGTTTTGACCTTAGTGCTGGGACATTCCTAGTGAAGTAGCTATGCACTTTATAAACTCCTTTAATATTATCATTAATATGTTCAAAGTTTCAAGTTAAGAATGGTGCTTCTACCAATTGCACTATTACCTCCTGTTTTTAACCCAACTTTGCACTTGCCTCATTGTTTTTAAAATACTCATTTAATGTTCGCACTTTGATCACCTTTCCCTCTTCATTGTCCCGCTGTAAATCTCGCCTGCCCCTACTCCCCGTTCTGCCACAGGTGTTCCCGTTTGTGCGGAGGGAGACCTGGGCTACACTGCTAGTCGGCGTGGACGCCATCTTGGGGGTGAGGGTCAGCGTTCTAGTCGCTCGCCCCACTCAGGAGAGTGCATAAAAGATTGTAGGCCCGGATGCAACACAGTCAGTCAGAGGTGCGCGCTGAGGGTACCGCAATCTTTACCATTTGCACTTCTACCAATTGCACTATTACCTCCCGTTTTTAACCCAACTTTGCACTTGCCTCATTGTTTTTAAAATACTCATTTTATGTTCATACGTTGATTACCTTTGCCTCTTCATTGTCCCGCCGTAAATCTCACCTGCCCCTACTCGGGAGGGAGACCGAGTAGACCCGGCCTACACTGCTAGTCGGCGTGGACGTCATCTTGGGGGTGAGGGTCAGCGTTCTAGTCGATCGCCCAACTCAGGAGAGTGCACAAAAAGCAATGATAACCCGGACGCACGCCAAAGGCAAGCCCGTCTGCGCCCATCCGCGGCCGGCCGAGGCTAGGGGCCACAGCCCCTACTCCCCGTGCTTGCCAGCATCTACAGTATAGTCCAGATGTTCTTAGTCGCATGGATGTCCCACTGATTGGAGCACGCAAACACGCCATCTTACCTCAAAACCCACCTCTCCTATGTCCACACTGTAGCTTCCAGCTAGGGAACAACTTGCCTCCCTCTCCCACTAACCATTTGGGGTTTAAGATGTTTCTAATAAATTGCAGGTCCTTGCCTTGTCACGCCGCTGAAATTTCTATTCTTCTCAAAGAAGAAGCGCCGGAGGCGGTTTTTCTCACTGAAACTTGGCTTTCCCCCAACTCCGATACTGACCTTGTCCAGGCTTTGCCTATGGGCTACGCCATCACGAGGATGGACCGCCCTGTAGGGAAAGGGGGCGGGATCGCAATTATTTACAAACACGAACTAACCTGCCGAATACTGGGCAATCCTGTCACAGACTGCGAGAATGTTGCATTCTTCATTGAGTTCAACGCCGCCCTTACTTTCTCAGGCATACTAATCTACAGACCCCCTGAGCCCTCTCTGAATTTCTGTAAATCCCTTCCTGACCTGGTTGCTAGCCTAGCCAGCTCCTCCGCTAATTTCTCTATACTGGGGGACTTCAACCTCCATTTCGATGACCCCCTACAGACCTCCACGGTGGAACTTATCAAAGACCTAGCAGTCTTCCAACTTTCACAAATAGTTAGTAAACCAACCCATATAAAGGGCCACTCACTAGACTCAATCTTCTCGAAACCTGGACACTCTAGTCGGAGAAAATCCTATACCGGTCCCATGGTTAGACCATTTTCTTACACCATTCACATGGTCGCCATCTGGCAAAACAACGCATAGAGCCCCCTTCTACCTAAAATCTAGGCCCTGGTCCAAACTTTCATTGGAGCAATGGGCCACAACTCTGAAAGCCACTAAACCAGCAGCATCAGACGTAGCCACGGCCAACGAAAACCTTAACAGCTGGCTTCAAAAATCCCTGGACGACCTCATTCCCGAAAAAGACATAAAGTTAAGACCAAAAACCCCAAAAAGTCTTGGTATACAGCTGCTCTCCGAGGCATAAAACAGAACTGTGAAAAAATGGAGAGAGCCTGGAGGAAAAACTTCTCCCCAGACTCGAAGGAAAAATACAGAAATAGTATTAACCTCTACAAAGCGGAAATTAGATCAGCATAGTCCACCTTCTATGAAGGAAAAATCTTAGCTGCACCTAACCCTACGCGTGAGATCTTCAACATTGTGAAAACCTTCTCAAAACTCCCCCCCACTCCCGTCCACCCCGATACTTCAAGAGATCAGTGTGATAAACTTGCTGAATTCTTTTTCTCCAAAAGTGATGCCCTTTTTTTCCTCTTTTCCCCATAACCAAAGATCTCACACACCTCCCTCCCGGTAGAAGTCAGCTTAGCCTTGACTCTATCCCTCTCGCTCTTGGAAATGCCAGAGTTAGAAAAACTGTTCTCCAAAGTTAAAAGTGGTTCCCCCAAAGACCCCGTCCCCCTACGATTGCTCACCCAGGTAACAGAGGTAGTTTTTCCGGTGATCTTAGATCTAGTTAACACCTCACTTTCTTCAGGAGTGGTCCCCCCTGCTTGGAAGGAAGCCATGGTGAAGGCCTTGCTGAAGAAACCTTCCCTAGACCCGTCAAACCTAGGAAACTACCGCCCCATTTCCCTGCTAACCGGGATAAGTAAAATCACTGAAAAATACTTTAATTCGATACTTTCCTAGAGACTCGCAATCTTCTCCACCAGACACAGACTGGTTTCCGCCCACTCCAGGGAACAGAAACAGCCCTGGTCTCGGTAGTGGAAGAAGCAAGAAAGATAGTCGATTCGGGTGGTACAGCAGTGGTACTGCTCCTTGATCTGAGCGTGGCTTTCGACACCGTCAACCACCACATCCTAATTCATAGGCTTAGCAACACAGGTATCTACAGAACCGCTCTGGCCTGGCTCGAGTCGTTCCTTGATAATAGATCTTTTCAATTGTTTTACAAAGAGGTAACCTCCCAAAAAACTCCCCTCCACTGCGGAGTGCCTCAGGGCTCCTCCCTATGCCCTACTCCTTTTTAATGTATATACCCGCTCCCTCGCAGAAGCAGTTCTTCCCTTTAGAGTACACATAGTCACCTATGCGGATGACACACAGCTGGTGATTGGACTCAACAAAAAGCACAGTAACCCCCCAGGCTTATACACCTGTCTTCAAGAGATAGCCTCCTGGATGAGGGACTCTTTCTTAAAACTAAACTGGGACAAGAGCAAAATCATGGTCTTGGGAAATCGCTCCCCACTTGACATGAGAGAAATCTGGCCCACTGTCTTAGGCCTGGCCCCTACTCCTAAAACCCAGCTAAAGAGTCTGGGCGTTTGGTTGGACCAGGACCTGTCCTTCAAGTCTCAGGCACGGAAGACCGCCGCCACATGCTACGGTCTCCTCCAAATCTCTCGCAAATCCTTCCCATCCTGCCGTTCAGGGCCAGAAAGATCATGGTACAGGCTCTCGTCCTGTCCCGGCTGGACTATGCAAACGTGCTTTATTTGGGGACCCCGATGGCCACTATCTCCAGGCTACAGACTGCACAGAATCGGGCTGCATGATTGCTGCTCAACATTTCCAAAATGCAATCTGCCAGACCAGCTCTGAAATCCCTCCATTGGCTTCCCGTCTGGGAAAGAATCAAATTTAAATCACTATGCATCGCCCATAAATCATTCCACAATTCAGGCCCCCCCATTCTCAACCACATCATTCAGCGGTATGAGCCCAACAGAGCCGTCCGATCCAAAACCCTAATCCTTGCCTCCATCCCTAAAATCAAAAAAGCCAGAAGTGGAGGCCGACAATTCTCCCTGCACACTGCTAAACTCTGGAACTCTCTCCCGTACTACCTCCGAGCCGAATCCAATCATCTTTCCTTCCGCAGATCCCTAAAGACATTGTTGTTCCCTTAACCTGTCCTATTTCATCTGCCTCTGTCTCTGTAAAGCGCTGGGATGCCTCCGGGTAGCCATGCGCTATATAAATACCACTCAATTTCAATTTCAATTTGTGTGATCCTTCTATTTTCATATATATATTTTAATATTGACTATTAAGAATGAAGTTGGAGCCTTATCTTGCTCACCTACATATGGTACCATCACCTAGATGTGCTTATATCCAAGAAGGATGCACTCGTTTTTGTTTAATTATTTCTTAGACATATTTAATGTACCTTCAGACGATACCTTGATCACACTCTAATGAAACAATGCAAGAATGTCAGTTCCCTTTTTTTAATTACTGCGCTATTTAGTTTGTAGCTTAAGAGTACCAATTGGACAAGCCTGAGATAAGAAACTAATGCCTATTAATCTATTTCTGTTTTATTTATTGAATCTGGCACGTACTTTTAATATTGTTAGGGTTTTAGTAACTAAACAATAAAATGTACCTTTGGTGTAAGTGTGGGGTATGCCTGCTCACTCAGTGCAGTGAGGGGGTGGTATGAGTTTTTGATCAGGGCCGTAATTGGTTTCCAGCCTGGCCATATGGATATGATTTCAAGTCAAATGCTTTTGAATTTGACTCATGTGGGACATCTAGTAACGACTAGGGGAACTGCAGCTTCATAAAAGGGTTTCAATGCTTTTGCATTTGACTTGTTTGGGACATCTAGTTACGACTAGTGGAACTGCAGCTTGATGTAATAATTTAAATACTTTTGCATTTGACTCGTGAGGGACACCTAGTATCGACTAGTTGAACTGCAGCTCTTTGTAGAATTATTTTGATATTGGATACTATAATATTCACTGCCCACTGCTAATCTTGTCCCATAATGCTTTGCAGGGCCTTAGATTGGGATTGTATTTTTGCCCATAACTGTGCTTGGGGTGGTCCTAGGAGGGTGGGACCACCACCGAATCGTTCAGCAAGATGTGCTCTTTGTTTTCAAGGCATCTGCTTGGTTCTCTCCCTAGGTTAGGGAGGATCCCAAAACCATCACCTCGCTCACTGCTTGCTAAATTTTCATTTTCACTTTTGTGAAATGACTATATGCATTTTAGCACGTAAAAACAGATATACTTGTTATTTTACTAAAAGTATATGAGGTTTCTGTTTTATTAATTGGGAGTCCAATGCAGAATTCACAGGTGGAATCTTCAGGGTAGTGATTAGTGCTGGTAGCACCCGGTCAATGACCCCCCTTCTCCAAGGATTCCCCCCCTACCACCCCACAACAGAGCCGCTTATCCCCCCAGATCCCCTCCTCTCATGCATTTTGTTTGTTTTGTAGTGCTACTCATACCAGCGCCGGGTGTCAGTGCACTTTACATCACACACACATTACACCTGACAATGAATTATACATGTATACATCAGTCCATATGAAATGTTGCATAAAACAATGAAGATTACAAGGTGCAGGAGTCACGTGTCATCGATACTAGTTGGTAGTATATTTTGAAATTGTTTGTTCTTGAGAAGCACAAAGTCAGGATTGAAAACATACCACAGTGGTTGGGGTTGGCTTTACTAATAAGAATGTATTTCCAGCCAAACAAACCATTTTAGCAATATTGGGATAATGAACGATCTGGGAAAAAACATCCTACTCTTACCTATACTATGCAGGATGCATGCAGCTCTTCATAGGTCACTGTGCCATGTTAGGATTGTAACTTATGAACTGCAAGATATAAAAGGATCTCTGTGACAAAAGCAGGAACCCACTGAGCTGTCCACATAAAATACAGTTCTGTGATATGCATGGAATACGTTTTTGCATCAGGCATATTAACCCTCTGTGCTACTTTATGATGAGTTAACATTGGAAAATGTATAAAAGAAATGAGAAACAAAAAAACTACTAGACAAAACTCCTCTCACAAGCTGAAACATTAATCACCAGAGTTATATTGACATTTTTATTGTTACCTAAAAACTGATGGACAGACAATGAACTCAGCAGCAGGTGCTTTTCCAATCATAGCCCCCTCCCCCCCAGCTCAGCACCAGGTGTGACTGCACAGATCGCACCGCACTAAACCCGGACCTTAGAATCAGAATAGAGGAAGAACGTTTACTCGCAGCTTTAGAAATCAGGAGTAATTAATAAGTATCTGTACAAAGATAAGGTTCTGTTACTTAATCAGCAACTAGAGGTTTAAGCCTCCCCCCATTGAAGAAGAGGGTGCTGTGACTGAGGGATCCTCAGATGGTAGGAAGCAGACCCGATGACCCATTGATGAATTGTGACAATATCTTGCTTTTATATAGCAGTCCAAACTCCACATCTGCCTTGTGTAAGCACAGCAGATGATAGGGGATTCTATTACCTATTTTATTACTACTCAGTTTACCGACCTTGAACGACTGACTCAGCCTTGCTGGGAATTGAACTTGCGACCTGTCGATCACTGCATTTGTTAGTGACACGTGGTTAGCTCACTGAGCCATCCTGCTGGCATTTATCCCAAAATGATTTTAAAGTCTTTTCAAACAGATTAAGTTGCAACACCTGGTGATGAATCCGCATGAATCAACAGGGGTTTCATTAGCAGATCTACCTTATATTCAGGCACTGCCCTTGGACACAGGGGGCCCGATTCACAAAAATAATCTGAGACAAAGTCCTAACTTTATGACTTTCGGTGTATTCACAAAAGGCATTTAGGAGGAGTAAGGTTAGGATTTTGTCTCGGATTACTTTTGTGAATCGGGACCATTGAGTGGCGTAGGCAGCAGCTGGGAGTGACTGTGGCAGATATCAGACGAAGGACTGACTGTGGCTGGTGCTCTGTTTATTCAGCATGGTCAGTCACTGAATGAAACACCAACACACATCTTGATCAATCTTCTCTTAGGACAGGGGTTCCCAACCTGGGGTGTCAGCACTGTCATGTCGTGACAGCAATAACGACAGACAATTATATATATTTGGAAGAGCTTTATTATCTGCTTCTTCTCAGGTCCCTGTCCCTACTCTATCTGCCCTTTCCTGTTATCGCTCCTCCTCTTCCCCCAACCCCGAAGCTCCTCCCATCCCAACTACTAGACTGTGCACAACATCACATCTCCCCCTTTGTTAACAAAAGAACTTGAACTGCTTCTAGTCCATTTCCTCAATCAATCTCTTTGGCTTGATTATGTCTCTTCGTGGTCTGAGACGTGTCCCGACGTCTGTCGGTGCATTTTTCTGTGACCGGTCTAGTCTCAGGGTCGGACTTGGTTGACTTGATACGCCAACATCTCGTTGTGCTGTGTCTCTCTCAAGTGTTTCTCTCATGCCTGGTGTGCATTTCTGAAAATGAGACACGTTTCGGGTAATCCTTCTCTGCTCAGACTCGGCGGTAACCATGGTGCCTTTATGCTGAGTAACAATTAGAGGTTCGTCCTTGAACCGACAATCCGTTTTCTTGGTCTGCTCTTGTTTGACCACCACGCAATCTCCGGTCTGAAGGGAGGGAGACTTGGCGCGCCGTCTGGCGTCTGCATATGTTTTCATCCTGCTCTTCTCCGCATGGTCAGCCCTGGCTGTTTCTTGATGAATGCGTGTTGGGGACACCAGTGCCAGCGCTCCTTCCCACGTCGGGATCCTTGTCCTGATGGGTCGCCCTAGCATGAGTGTGGCAGGGCATTTTCCTGTGGTGGCGTGCGGAGTGGTTCGATACGCTCTTAGTACTTCGTTCAGAGCTATTTGTAAGTCTTTCTTTTCTAATGTGGCCTGTTGAAAGGTCTTTTTCAGGGTGGCCATGAACTTCTCAATGGTGCCATTGGCTTGGGGCCACAACGGTGTAACCTTTCTATGTCGAAAGTTTAGATACTTTGCAAATTCACTGAATTCATGACTATTGAAAGGAGGACCATTGTCTGTTTTGAGTTCCTTGGGAACGCCCCATGCGGCAAATACTTCGTCCACCACAGCAATTGTGCTGGAAGCATTGGTGGAAGACACAAATTGAGCTATTGGGAATCTTGAGTATTCATCCATGATAGCCACCACATACCGGCCTGATTGGAGGGGTCCATAGAAGTCCATGGCGAGTTCCTGCCATACCCCTTCAGGCAATGGGGTCATTTGAAGAGGAGCTGGAGGCTCTCCTGACTTCACCAGTTGACATTGGGGACAGTCTTTCAAGGTGAGCTCGACTATTTGATCCAGTTGTGGGAACCAGACTCTCTCCCTTAATGCTCTCTTGGTGGCAACCACTCCCCGATTACCTTCATGCGCAAGGTTGACCACTCCTTGACGTAGCTGCCTCGGGATGACAATCCGATGGTCCCTCAGCAGGAGCCCCTCTGAGGTGGTTCACAGCTCATCACTGACATGTCGGAAGGCTTGCATTTCCTGACGTATTTGTGAGTCTCTCATTTCGTCCTCACTCTCATGTCTCCAGCGATGTGTGCGCAGTCGGCGCATTACTTTCTGAAGGATATTGTCCTGCGCCATAGCATCCTTGATCGCTTCTAGGGGAACTGCCGGTGGTCGGGCTACACCTACCACAAAGTGTATGTATTCTTCAGCCATCGATGAGTGTGATTCATGGGATGCCTGGGGGTGTCTGGACATGTAGTCCGCCGGATTCTCACCTTTCCCGGGTTTGTGAATGATGGTGAATGTGTACTCCTGCAATCTCAGACCCCATCTTTCAATGCGGGGCGGCATCTTGGCTTTGGGATTGCCGAAAATGGTGACAAGGGCCTGGCGATCCGTGATCATGGTGAAATGTTTGCCAAAGATGAAGACATGGAAATGTTCACATGCCCACACGACCGCTAAGCTCTCCTTCTCAGACTGAGAATAGGCCTTCTCGGTGTCGGAGAAGCTGCGGCTGGCGTATGCCACGATGTGGCGTCGCTCAGTGTCGTTGTCATATTGAGCCAAGATGGCACCCAGACCTACTGGACTGGCATCCACCGTAATCTCCGTCTTCCTTTTGGTGGTGAAATAAGCCAGATTGTCAGCTGATTCCACTGCTTGCTTAATTTCTTGGAAAGCCCGCTCGCACGGGGGGCTCCACACAAACGGTTGTCCCTGTTTCGTAAGAGCACCAAGGGGGTGACTGATTGCTGCATAGTCTTTGATGTATCTGGAGCAATAGCTGGCCATGCCCAGGAATGATCTGACATCGCTGACATCTTGAGGGCTCTTGGTGGTGTTGAGCGCAGTTACTTTCTCGGGGTCAGGCTTCATTCCAGCCCCTGAAAACACATGACCAAAGAACTTGAGCGTTGACTGATGGAACTCACACTTGTCTTTATTCAACGTTAGATTCGCTTCCAGGAGAGCATGGCACACTCGATCCAGCGCTATATCGTGCTCTTGTGTCTTTGATCCATACACCAGTATATCGTCACTGTAGTTTAGGGAATTCGGGATATGCCTGATGGTTTGGCGTATCACCTCTTGAAATATTTCCGCTGCGGAAGAGATTCCAAAGCTCAATCTTTTGTAGCGGAATAGGCCCAGATGGGTTGCAAATGTAGTAATGTATCTTGATTTTTCGTGCAGCTCCAACTGATGGTATCCCTTGTTGAGATCTAACTTTGAGAATACCCTGGCTCCATTCAATGCCGCTATCATGTCGCTCAGGTGAGGCCCTGGAAGCCGCTCTCGTTCTATGGCTGTGTTGGGCAGCCTCATGTCTACACACAACCGCACCTTCTCAGGGGTACCCTTTTTGGGGACAATTACAACTGGTGACACCCATGGTGTGGGGCCGTCCGTTTTTTCGATAATGTCCGCTTGAAGCAGTTCCTGAATCTCGTCCTCCACTGCCTGCTGAAGGTGGAAAGGTACTCGCCATGGGTGTTGAGCAATAGGTCGCACTTGGTCGTTTATGTGTAGGCGAATCAGGCACTTTTTCATCTTGCCGAGTCCACTGAAGAGCTTGGGAAACTTCCAGACAATGTCTGGATTGTCATGTACTCGGTATAGTATTTCAACCAGTCTGAGTCTCTCCGCCGTGGGCAAACTGAGGAGACAGTCAGCCTCCGGTCCCTCAATGACGTGGATATATGCCTGTACTGCTGTGGATTCATGTTTGAGCGTCGTTGCAAACTTGCCCAGACAGGGAAGTGGTTTTTTCACCATCCAGGTGAACACCCTGACGTGTGCGGGACTCAACGCGGGCTGCGGTCTCATCTTGTTGTATTCAGTCACGGGCATGTAGTTTAATGATGCCCCACTGTCAAGTACAAATTTGGTGGCATGAGTCCCCACTTCAATATCCAGCGGAGGATACTTTTTTAGTTGATCCGGGTCAGCCACCATGCATACATATTCATCCGTGTACGTCGTCTCTCGAGAATTCGATCTCGAAGCTCTTGACGGTGACCTTCTGGTCCATTGAGATCTGTGAGATTCTCTGCTGGAATGTGACGAGCCGGAAGACGACAGCGCCCTGTCTTGCACAGCCTTTGCGTGGTGTCGCCTTTCGTCCGTTCGAGATCTGGTTTTCTCACTCTTTCTCTCCATGCTGTACACTCCACACATGGCTTTGAAATGGTTCATGCGCCCACATTTCCGGCACTGTTGGCCCATTGCTGGACAGGTGTCTGTGTGCGGGAACTCGTATCCACATCGATAACATTTCCTTGGACGTTCTGGCTTCTTGGTGTAACTCGATCTCTTTTCTCTCCTTCCTGATTCGTGGCGTCGATGACTCCGACGTGTGTGTCTAGATGCTGGACGAGACCTTCTCTGATGGTCGCTTGATCTTCTCTGAGGGCCAGAGCTTTGAGTCCAGTATGCTTGCTCTTTTTTTCTCACCCCGCCCTGTCTCCATGGTTTTTGCGTGCTCTTCTGCCTGGTCAAATACTCTCGTCATCTCCTCAATCTCGTCGAGATCATGGCTCTTTCTCAGCAGTCGCCTGCGGAGGGTCTCTGAATGACAGCCGTCAATGACTCTCAGTCGTATGGCATCCTCCGTTGAAAAGGAGTCAAAATTGCAATACTGCGACAGTCGACGCAGTCGTGAGATGAAGGTGCTCATCATTTCATCTTTGTCTTGACGTGCCTGATGAAACACGTACCTCTCGTAGTCCACATTTCTTTTGTGCACAAGCTTCCTGTTGAGTGCATCACGTACTTTATCATAAGTCCCTTTATCATCCATCGGTAATTCTTTGATTACCTTCCCTATCTCTTTGCCGACAAGATTGCGGAGTGGGATTAGTTTGTCTCTGTCTCCTGTGACTTTCGACCCTTCTAGGTAATCTTCAAAATCCTCCAGCCACTCCTGCCACCGAGGCCCCATGCTTCCGCCCGCCACCAGGGTCAATGGTTCCGGGGGGCGTAGATGTGAGACGATGGGCGCGACAGGGGCAGCCGCAGCCGCTGCTGCACCACCTCCGTTTCGGGTGGGTGAATTCGACATGGCTGGGCTGAAATGTTAACGGCACACTTGTGTTCTGAAGAGCGCTCACTTTTGCACTGCTCACTGCTTGTTTCTGCATTTGTCACTTTTGTCCTTGCACTCACCAGTGCTTGTTTTGCATCTATCAGTGCTTGTTTGCTTTTTCAATGCTTGTTCTTGCCTTTTCAATGCTTGTTTTTGCCTTTTCAATGCTTGTTTTTTTTGCCTCACGCTGGGGATGCCTGACTGCAAAATGGCCGCCCATGTACTTCATAGGGGTGTCCTTCCCAACCGCCTGACTCTAAGATGGCCACCGCACAGGAGTTCTCATCACCCACGAGGTTTCATTCATTTTCTGGATCACTCGGTCTCACTGGACACTCACCGAGTATCTCTCCTCCGGACAGCAGGACGTGCACAGCCCCAGCTCCAACTTCCAGGCCACTTTCACCCTCAGGTAGGCCAGGGACGAGCTCCGGCTTCTTCTTTCCGCCGCGTGCCGTTTCTCACGCATTGGGGGTGAGACCCGATGGCGGCAAAATCAGCGCTTTCCTTCTGGCGCCCACGCAGGCTTCGCTCACTTCACCGTGTGCTCCCCACTCTTGCAGGGCACTTCAGGAGGGCTGGGGTGGGCTCCCAGTTCCTTCTTTATTTCTTTTATTTATTTTTGGCGCGAAGGACCGCGTCTGACACCGGAGAGGCAGCGCTTCTATTACGCTGCTCCGGAGGGGCTCTACACGATCTCCTGGTCGTGGAGCGAATCATCCACCGCTGGCCTTGACTGTAGGCGGCGGCGGCTTCGGGGCACAGACGGCGCGACAGCGACCACGTCTCGCTGGTGCCCGGGACAGGGCAGTTCTCGCTCTTGCTTTTCAGCAGGAATGGCAGGTCACCTGGATCCCACCCTCGTCGCCAGTTGTCATGTCGTGACAGCAATAACGACAGACAATTATATATATTTGGAAGAGCTTTATTATCTGCTTCTTCTCAGGTCCCTGTCCCTACTCTATCTGCCCTTTCCTGTTATCGCTCCTCCTCTTCCCCCAACCCCGAAGCTCCTCCCATCCCAACTACTAGACTGTGCACAACATCACAAGCACCTGCCATGGGGTGCGAGATGCCGTTACTGGGGGAACGACAAAGAGGGAAAGTATGTGACATCATTTATATTTGCATTTCATGCACCGAGTTAAAAGCAATTTTTTTAAACTTCGGTTTGTTTTCCAGCTGTACTGTATGTGGTTCAATCTATTCTTCAAAAAAAGGCACATTTGAATGCTTGTTTTCACGTCTAGTTTAGATCTGGTGGGACAAAAGCTGAATGAATGGCTGAGGAAATTGGAAAATGGTTATTTACTGATTGAGAATACAACTAAAATATGATGTTTTAACCCAACTGCCCAAGACAAAGTAAAGATGATTGAACTATTACAAAAATCAAAATACTTCAATGGTGTGTAATGCATGGTACAGTGGGAGCAGAGCCCCAATACTCTCTTTCGCCCTGGTTATGAAACAGATTTTTTCTCAGAAGTTCTGCTGCAGCGCCCTTAATCGACCCTAAAAAGACATCTCTGTTCCTACCATAAATCTCGTAAGAAAAACATTTGGAAATGGTAAATAACTGGGACCACTCTATCAATGAGTTACAGGCCAAGGAAAAGTAAAAGACTTTTATCATAGAATCTCATTACTAAGCGGTTTAGAGTAATCGGTAAATGTCATAAACACCAGAAGTGGCCAGTATCTCTGAAGAGTGGTGGGGCAAAGGGTGGGGTAGAGGCAGGTGGGATGACATAAATAAACCCCCCCCCCCCAAAAATGTACCTACCGCATCACAAGATCACCACATCGCGCGCTTTTAGGCTCCACTGGCCAATCCTGACACTGCTCTCATGCTGGTGGAACCAGCATGAAAACAGCGTCAGGATTGGTCTGGGCCCTGTGAATTTGTGCTCTTAATTAGACTGAGAGCCTGTGCCTGCTTTCTCTAGCCCGGCAACGCAGCTTGGGTTAGAGACGGGTTCAGTGCGCATGACGGTTTGACCGGCCTGAGACGGCCGGCCAAACCATCATGCGCACTGATCCCAGCGTGAAACACTTCCTCATGTGCCTGCCCCCCACTTGGCCCACCAGGCCGCCACTAAAACTCGGCTGCTAGAAAAAAAATAAAACGATAATAAACCCAGTTTACTATCGTTTTATTTTTCATGTTTAATCCTGCTGGCGTAGGGGGGGGGGGGGAGTCGACGCCCCTTCGCCATAGTGCAGGAGCAGCTACTGATAAAAATATAAATGCAAAGTATATAGTCAGAAATCATAATCATTTCAAATTCATCAATACATTGAAAGTCATCGAAGAATGACTAAGGAACATCGACTAGAGTCCCAAATGGCTAAAGGGAAATCCCTGTCAGGTTCAGAAGGAACACTGACATCTTGTCTAGCAGCAAAGGACATCTCTTAACAAACGGACAGAGGGGTCTATTTACTAAGAATAAACACTGTGCTTGCGTCACCAAAGTAACTCAAAATGATGCAAAATCTTTTTTCACCTATTTACTTTCCAGCATAAAACCTGTTATAGGCTGGAAAATCACTTGAAAGTAATGCCAAGCAGCACTATGTGCTGATCTTTCACATTATATACTGGCACATGCACCAATGTAGGCTTTTGTGATTCCTTAATTGCGATTATTAAGGAATCGCAATTAAGGAATCGCAAAAGCCTATGCATTTAGGAATCGCTATACAAATAGCGATTCCGAAATATTCCTTAATTGTGACTCGCAAATTGCGAGTCGCAATTAAGGAATGCCTTCCTATTCATTCCTATGGGCCTCTAGGCCCATGGGAATGAATGGGAGAGTGCATGCGCAATTTGCGAGTACCAGGAGGTACTCTCAAATTGCTCATGCAATTTAAAGGGTGTCAAAATGACACCCTGTTGCACCCCTGAAATTGATCTGTGCACAAATGCTGTGCACACACATGTCCAAAGGACATGTGCGTGTGTAACCTACAACTAAAGTGCATTTTTCAAAGTTTTTGCAAATTACCATGAATTTTTGCGAATCGCTCCGTTTGCGCTCACAAAAATGGTTGATGCATGTACCTGTTCGTGCCAAAGGGGCGTACCATGGTTGGTGCATAGGCGTTCCCATGCAGCCACCCAAGGTTTCTGATGCTGAGCCCTATTTACTTAAAATAGTAGACATAGAGTAGCATCAGAAAATAGCACCCATTTCAGATAGGCGCTATGAAAGAGAAAATGCTTTCCCTGTTAATATACCACGCAACTCCGGCTTCAAAATTATACAATTTTATATCTTGCATCACGCATACCTATCGCCAGATAAGATCAACAAATACTTCTTGATCACTACTGCTGGGTGTCCCAGATGCTCCCTGGTTGGAGCGGACCTCTTACACATGCCCTGGGCGTGCCCCACTATCCAAACATACTGGAACACGGTAACGACCCTACTGACACTGAGCGCTGGCGACGACCTGCCGCACACATGGGAGGCCTGCATCCTGGGGTTATACAAGAGGACTAAACTGAACAAGGTGCCAGCTAGGTTCTGGGACTTGGGACTCATCACGGCCAAGCGCCTGCCTACCAAGCACTGGAAAAAGAGCGAACCCCCACATGCTAAATACTGGTACGCTTCCTTTGTTAATTGGGCGAGAGCAGAAAGCGCCACATTACACCGGGAGGAGACGGCGGGCCTGAGGAAGTTCCCCATTGCGCAACTCTGGGATGATACCCTGAAATCTTTCCAACAGTCGAGTTTGGACCAGGGAATCACCTAGCTGTGGCCCTTTCTGAGCCGGCCCTGACTGACGGACGTGATGGAAAGCCCCATGCCCACTTTGATACCACCTCTCTTTAGATGACGTGCTAGAAGCAACATATGCCTATGTAGAGAGGCAATGTTGCGGAGCCACGGTGCAGAAACCGCCCAAAACCCACATGCTCCCAGCGCCGGCGCCCTGGTGCCTGCCAGACATCGCTGGGCCACTCTTCCCCTCCCCCCTCCCTTGGACGGAACCCACGCCCCACAGGGCACCTATCGCCCATTACCTTACTCACCGACTCGGACACTTACCTCCACGGCCACACATTGACTCTCTTCATGACACACCAGACCTTTCACCTCATCCTATTCTCCTCATACCATTAATTTTATTTTTGATCTCCCCCCTCATCATTTCATAATGTTGGAGAAGTTTTTTCTTCTCCCTGTTTTGTCCCATTTCGTATCTCCCCTAATGGTTTCGATAAGACGTCATGGTAGTTTACCCTTCGACACGTCTGTTTTAAAGCTGTATATATTGCATTGGTTGACGATAACCATCTGGCACTCAGTACCCCTGAGACCACAATACATTGGGTGACACACCACACACTGACTGTCGGGAGGGACACGGGGAAGGCGCATAACTGCTAGAACATGCCGCCTCCCACCAAATCTCATCTCTCAAAACCCCAGACCATATTGGTATCGGTACAGAGCGACATCACACTCATTGCGGCCCCAATCACTAACCATATTGTTCCGCCTATTCTACTGAACGGATTGTGATGCATAATGATTATTTAGTTATGTGCTATCATCATACTATATTGTTGCTATGTTACCATGTAAAATAAGTGTGTTATTTTCTTTTGCTCACCGCATACTTATGTACTGATTATAAATGCCGAAAAACCAATAAAATATATCCAAACAAAAAATGGAAGAAAAAATGCTTTTATTTCCCCTTTATTTTCTGACTTTGCATGTGTGCTGCACTGTACAGCAACATACAAAGTGGGAAAAGGTTTAAAGTTATTCTAAACCCAGTATTTTGTACTGGAAGGATATCCTGTGCTAGACTAAGAGAGACACCCTAGCACTGTGGTGCAAAGGTGTGACTGGGGCGCACATCCACACATTTCTGTGCTGGTGTTAGGGAGAGGGGAGGAGAGTGCCTTATTTCTGTAAATATGGCGCTCGTCTGCTCTCTTTCCTCAAGCAGCACAGCATTGGCAGCTGCTGCACTGCGCGAGAAACTAGTAAATCTGGCCCAGAACCCCAGAAGCAAAACGTAAAGAGTCACTACAATCCCTCAAATCCAAGGGTTCTTAGACACATTCGCACATGGCTAATGAGAAGAACATTCAGCATGGCATGATCACAAATAGCACAACATTAACCAATTAGAAATAAACACGTCATAAAATGAAGTGAAATACCTCTGACCCCTCTACGAGCTCCTACTACGCATTATGTTTCATTCACTAAACAATGAGCTTTTCAGCAGGCAGCGCCAGGAAGCTTCAGGGAGCTACAGCTGGAAGAGCCCCACCATCAGAATGAGTTACATCACAATACACCGAGGAACTTTTCCTCCAAGGCACAGCAGCTCTAGGAAAGTTGCCAATTGTGTGGCAGTGTCCTGGGTGCTCTGCAAAGTCTGAGGAAACCAGGAGGAGGGAAGGCCATGGGGGGGAGGGGGCACGATTGAGGGGGGAAGGCGCTGTATTCACAGTACATCAGAAACAACACCCATTTGACTAAAGTGGTGCCTAAATAGGAAAATGTGGCACAACTAAAACACATTAATAAACACACTTCTATATAAGTTAGAAATATTGTTTCAGTCACACCAATATTAATTAATCAATTACTACTAGAATTCATCTAAAAAAATCCTTTGTAGCCAAAATAATTTTGTCATCCAAAATTGCACATAAAAACACTTCTACAGCATGTAAAGGGGTAAATGAAATATTGTGTGTGGCATTTTCTTCTGACTCCTAGATAATGTTCCAATCTACCTAGGCAGCACCGGTGGGGTGAACAAAGCCACTCCGAAGAGTGACGGCATCATTGGAGTAGTAGCCACCACTGGTATTTGGACAAAATATCAAATTATAAATATAAAGATACACAAATGTTGAGTTTTTAATATTGTGACACTTAAATATCGCGATGCAGAAATATTGTTGACAAGAATATTGATTCTTAGGTAAGAAATGTTGTTTTCAAGAATATCTGTGTTTTTAATATCAATTTCAATAATATCGATGCATGCGGTCTTGTAAATGGATGTATGAATGAATCATAACAGGTACAGAAGTGAGTTGACCTGTGGTTCCAAAGGGGAAAGTTAGTGACTTTACAATCCAAAACTAGACAGTGTCAGGAGATACTGCAAATCAATTCTCGTTGGTTGCACCACTGTAGTCATGGACTACTGATGCGCCATAGCTACAGTTTCATGGCTTTTGAAGTACCACACCTTGTGGCCACTGTTGGCTTTAATACCGTGTTATTCTTTTTGACCCATTGGTCAAGTCAAGTGAAAAATCCACTTTAGCAAACAGTACTTGGACTTTGCATTCGGTTGCCTGCTTTGGTTTTGTCCCTCTCTAGTGAGGTTCCTCTGTGTTTTCATTTATCTAAAGTCTAAACTTGTGTTTTCTTATTTCTTTTAGTCTCATGAATTTGGAAGAGCAAGTGGTGCAAACCTGGAACAGGTTTTGACCTGAAAGAGTCGTAACCAGAGATTGTGAAAATAAAAACCCACACGAGCCAAGGGACGCAGAGCGGCTATCAGGATCCGGAGACAAGGACAAGAGCTCTCATGCCCCTGACACATAATTCTGAAGGGTAAGTATCAACAGAGAGCACCTCAACTTGGACTGTTTCCTCAAACAGACTTGATGTGGTGCAAGCTGATGAATTGACTCTTTATACCTAACTGGCCCCACCTGACCCAACCTGACCCAACCTGACCCAACCTGACCCCACCTGACCCCACCTGACCCCACCTGATCCCACCTGACCCCACCTGACCCCACCTGACCCCACCTGACCCCACCTGGCCCCACCTGACCCCACCTGGCCCCACCTGGCCCCACCTGACCCCACCTGACCCCACCTGACCCCACCTGACCCCACCTGGCCCCACCTGGCCCCACCTGGCCCCACCTGGCCCCACCTGACCCCACCTGACCCCACCTGGCCCCACCTGGCCCCACCTGGCCCCACCTGGCCCCACCTGACCCCACCTGACCCCACCTGCCCCACCTGACCCCACCTGACCCCACCTGGCCCCACCTGCCCACCTGGCCCCACCTGCCCACCTGCCCACCTGGCCCCACCTGGCCCCACCTGACCCCACCTGCCCCCACCTGGCTCAGTGCCACAAGAGCAGGTCAACCTTCACATGTCCCCTTCACTGCACTTTCCTTGATTTAGTGACCCAACAGGTCCCCCATGGTGGGCCGTGCCAGCGCTGCACGCCCTACTCGTCCAGTCAGTACATAAAGTGTACAGTACATGACACCGCTTTCTTTTAACCCTAACACTGCACACAGTGGACTCACCGCTTGTACTGCTGTTGCTATCCTCAGTGGGAGCTTTGCTAGCTAGGCCCGTGTTTGTGAGGTGCGACCCTTCACGCCTCATTTTTGAGTGCATCTCGCTAGCCGTTGCATGATTGGAGGGCCTCTCTGGCCACCATGATACTGTTATGTATACATATATACGTACGTACATACATACATACATACATACATACACACATAGATACATACATACATAGATACACACATAGATACATACATAGATACATATATACATACATAGATACATAAATACATACATAGATACATATATATTCATACATAGATACAAACATAGATACATAAATACATACATATATATTCATACATAGATACATACATAGATACATACATAGATACATACATAGATACATACACAGATACATACACAGATACATACACAGATACATACACAGATACATACATAGATATGTACATACATAGATACATACATAGATTCGTACATACATACATACATAGATACATACATTCACATATACATACATAGATTAATACATACATAGATAGATAGATACATACATAGGTACACACATCCTACCTCTGCCTTCACACACTCAAGTTTTACTACTCCCATGTGACCCTTCTTTCTCGTCTTGCTTAAACTCCTTCCCAATCCCTTTTGCTCTCTGAATAAGGTCACTACAGCAGTTCATTAGCGGCAGAGGTGGGTGAAATGTGTCAAAGCAGTCACAAATGCAAACAAGCATTGGCATAGCCAATAGGTCTCGCTTGTGGGACCTTATAAGTATTTAGTTTTGCAGCACGAGCAACACGAGTGGTGGGGGAAAAGCACGAGGGAGACAGCAACACAGGAAGAAGTACACGAAGGAGACAGCAACACATGGCAGAGAAGATGAGCGGCGCACGGAGACAAAGTGAAATAATGCGTCACCAACACGTTAACGGCGCCCTTGTGGGAAATCGGCACCAAAGAAGAAATCAGGGGAAGCAAAATATTTCAAGCGCCAAATGATTTTAATGATCTATAGTGATAAAGTGGTAAACAAGGGAGAGAGCAACACGAGTGGTGGGGGAAAAGCACGAGGGAGACAGCAACACAGGAAGAAGTACACGAAGGAGACAGCAACACATGGCAGAGAAGATGAGCGGCACACGGAGACAAAGTGAAATAATGCGTCACCAACACGTACCTGATAATGCAGAGCGGCCGGGAAACTGAAAGTACGGCCAGCCGGCCAGCCATGATTAATTAGTTAGGGGAGGAGAAGCCGCAGAGCGCACGCTGGGCGAAGCCCTTTGATGTGCTGTGCGGCCGTGAATGCGCGCGCTTGTTTGATCACGTGATTCACGTGAACTTAATGAAAACCGCAGCGCAAGAAGCCCTTAGTTTGATGAGGATTTCGAGCACTTGAATTCTCGCTCCGCTCGATGCGCTTGCGCGCATCGATAGGTCGCGAGACCTAAAAACTAAGATGGTGTTAAAGAAACAGAAGCACCTCCCCCATTGCACCTCCAACCTGCACCCCGAGGGACAGGCCCTTTGACAACATCTCAAAGAGACAGTATGGAACCACTGTACAGGCAGAGCCCCTGTGACATGGAATCCTGTTGAGTTAAAAGCATCCTATGGGAGGAAGAAACTCCCGGACACTGAAACAGCACAGACAGCAGCTTTACCCCCCAAAAGGTTTCTAGGAAGGCTTACATACAAACACCTGGAAACTGTGGTGTTAATGAAATGGGTGTTTCTGGAAAGGAAGGTATGTTGAGGCATTCTCTTGCCAGTCAAACTCCACTAGTTAGATAATCCCCACAGATCAGGATAGTGGGGTACAGGATTTAAAAGCCTCAGAACGTCCTGGCACCCCTTCATGTCTGCCTCTCAGTCATTCATCCAACAACCTCACACCTGCCTTGGAGTGAAGAGTGAATGAAGCATTCTGTGCCTGAAGCTGTGTGGGTGCAAGAGGAACGACGACAAGAAGAGGGAAGTATCCAGATTAAACTCAGGATTATCTTTCTACTGCAGCTAAACCAAGGATTCTTTGGCAAGCTAGATGGATGTCTTTTTAATGAACTCAGCAGTAGTCTGCAGAACATTCAGACTGTGGCAGCCAAAACCATTCTCAACCTCCCGCGCCACACTCACATCACACCTCACCTGAAGGCGCTCCGCTGGCTCCCAATGCACACCCGAGCACAATTCAAGCTCCTCGCCCATGCTTCCAAGGCGCTACATGACACTGGCCCGGCAGACCTAAAAAATCACATCTGCTTTCACAAACCTTCCAGACTCCTCCGCTCGTCCGGGCTCTGACTTGAACCCACCCCACGCATACAGAAAACCAGATCCGGCAGCCAAGCCGTCTCCTACATCGCTCCTAAAGCATGGAACGGACCACCGCTACACATCAGAGCCTCCCCCTCACTTCCTGAATCCTGCAAGAAGCTGAAGACCTGGCTTTTCGAATAGTCCCACTGGGTCTTAGGTTTGGCTAGACTCACACCTGCTCAGCACCAGGACACCCTCCCCGGTGACAGTGCGCTCAACACATCTGCATAACATAACATTACATAAAATAACATAATATAACAACATAACAATTATCTGAGCCAACAGTTGCATCGATTCAGGTCCACAGCCAGGCTTCGGTCTGGATATCTCTCCGGCACAGACATCAAGACAAAAGAATTCCCTGGCAGCACCAACGAAGAACCTCCTCTCCGAAGGGGTTTGCGTACCAGAAAACAAGAGGAATAACAACTGGGACCAGATTGGGTGATACTCAGAAGACTGATAGAGGCAGAGAGAATCATCACCGAGGAGGTGATCACCAGATCTAATGACAAAACATCAAAAGATGAAGACAGCAGGACTGACGGACGGAGGGGGGGAAGTAGAGCTGCTGATCACCGGACACATCTGAAAAATCTAGTGGAATCAAAGTGCCCAGAGATGCAGAATCCATCAATTAGCCACATCAAACCACTGCTAGCCCTGGAACCAGCGCAGGGGTATTCGCAAACATCTCGCCCTCCAAGGCCTTGCTCTCTAACCCAAAGGAGGAGGCGCTGGAGGTATAAATGACAATCTCAGAAACAACACATTTACAAACATAGAAAAATCTAAGATCTACTGAAGTGTAGAGATAAGGAGTATAAGCCACTCTAACACAGAGCTTTGATCCAGGGATGATCATGTTCAAAGGGATTTCTTGCTAACAGCTGCACTGGAAGCAGGATCATTGTGGGTTAATTATTATTGATGAAAAATATGGCCATGAGAAGTGAAAAGGTCAGAGATAAAGTTATTGCTAAATGATCCATTCTCACATCCTTTCCATTCAAGAAGATAAGCCACAGCCATAATCATTAAACAGAACAAGCATTGGTAAAGACAATGGGTCTTGTTATTGGTACCATGGGCGGGCCGATTTGCATTGCTAATGTTTTTTAATGATAACAAGCACCAAAACAAAAAACATGCCCGCTAAGGGCCCGATTCACAAAGGTAAGCTTAGACCTAAGGTCTAAGTTTAGATCTAAAGTCTAAACTTAGAGCCTGATTCACAAAGGTAAATTTGGACCTGAAGTCTGAAAGTTTAGACATGAAGTGTAAGTGTAGACCTGAGGTCTATGTTTAGACCTGAAGTCTAAGTTTAGACATGAAGTGTAAGTTTAGACCTGAGGTCTAAGTTTAGACATGAAGTGTAAGTTTAGACATGAAGTGTAAGTTCAGACCTGAGGTCTATGTTTAGACTTCAAGTGTAAGTGTAGACCTGAGGTCTATGTTTAGACCTGAAGTCTAAGTTTAGACATGAAGTGTAAGTTTAGACCTGAGGTCTAAGTTTAGACATGAAGTGTAAGTTTAGACATGAAGTGTAAGTTTAGACCTGAAACCTAAATTTAGGTTTGAAGTGTAAGTTTAGGCCTGAAGTCTAAGTTTAAACATGATGTGTAAGTTTAAACATGAAGTGTAAGTTTAGACCTGAATGATATCGTTTTGCCCTCATAGAGTGATATCGCTTTGCCCTTATAAAATGATATTGCATTGCTCTTATAGAATGATATTGCACATTACAGTGCAATATACACTTTTGATTCACCTCAGGAGCTCAGATTCACTAGCCGTTGGCTATCAGGTTTGAGCTTCAAGAGGGTGGTTGCTACCGCTATCACGCAGGGCCAAATGCTTTAACAGGGGCGGCTCCTCCATATTTTATAAATACCATTTTATGTTTGTGCTTCACGCACAGCGAGAAAGCAGAAGGGTTTGGTTGGGGGCGGGCGGGTGGTCCTGCTCTATGGCAGGGGATGAGTGGCTTGCCCACTCTGAGAGCGCTGATTGTTTGGTCGGCCCCAGGCCCCAGGTGTCCAGTCACATGCACTCTCCCTTTTCTTCTGTAGGCTGCATGAAGCCTACATGAAGAAAATGGCCTCCCCATAGACGCCTGTGAGGTCGGGGTCCCAACCAATCACAACTCTGCCATTGCAGCATTGTGAGTGGCTTAGGGGAGTGGAGGGAGGCTGCCTGCTTCCTGTGAGGAGCAGAGACGATGCGGGACCAGACCGGGCTGGTGAAGATACGTTAACTTTTTTATTATTTAATTTTAAAGTAAACCTCCCCCACGTGACCCCAGCCCCCCACCAGCAAATCATGCCAGCTTTAAATTCATCTTGTCGGTTAAATCTAGCCTCTTCATGACACACTGCAATAGTACCCATATTGTAAAACTTCACCAGGCATTTGCTACACTGTTGCAGATCCATTTCTTCACTCGATTCCATGGTTGAAGTGCTTTTCCGTATTGGCCTTGTCAGAATTCCGCCTTGGTGTGCAGATGCAAGTGTCTTGTCTGAGGTACAATACAGGTTGAGAGAAGGGCTTTGAACAAGGTGAAAAATGCTTTAATCTGCATATGCTAATTAGCAAATATACTGCTGTGAAAGGAGGCCCCCTGTATCTATTGTTCATGGATTTAAGCTCTGCCTTCGATTGAGCGAACAGGTCAAAACATTGGGGCCTGCTCACTGCTATGAGTATGGACTTGCTAAAGTCAAGTTCCTTCATACTCTTCACAAAGTGGTTTCAGCTTCTGGGCAACTTGGAGAAGGGGTGAATGTACACAGTTGTTATCCCAGAATCGACGGGTAAGACACGGCTGTGTCAGGGCACCCATCCTGTACCTGCTGTACATGAACAACTTTTATGCCTTTCTAATTGCACCTGGACAAGACCTGCCAAAAGTAAAATGTACCTTTATACCGACTCTTGTGTACGCTGATGACGCGGTGTTAATGTCGTGGACTTCCAGCAGACTAAAATCCAAAGTGACAGATTTATAGAGTTCATGGAATATCTTGACCTTGAAACCTATCTAGAAAACAATAATTTATACGGCCAATTGCCAAAAAAAGTTGAAAATCACAAGTTTTAATATCAAGGGTAATAGGGCAGAGAGGGCTAGCCTTTTTTCAGACTTAGCCATAGTCAAACCTGTCTAGTAGGCAACAAACGTTTGTCCAATCCGTTACTACTCTTTTCAACTTTGTCCACAATATAGGTAATAAACCCATCAAGCCCTTACAGAAATGTATAAACTGAGGTGTCAACCCATATTAACTTACCTGGCAGGGTTGTTGGGTTGACTTGCTATAAGTAACATGCAAGGGGAAAAGAACCGCTCTGTAGAAGTCTATTGGGGTTACCGCAAGCACCCCCAGCTACTTCCTGCACGAGGAAGTGGGGCTGTGGTATGTAGAAGCTCTCATAAAACTGGCTCCAATGCCAATCTGGTTGTCTGTCTGGTCAAATCCTCAAACCGCTTCAAATCAAAAGATTACACAGGACTGACTTGCATGCGACTTTGGCCATACTATAAAGCATATTGCTAAGATCCTTGGAAGACTTGAGTTATTTACCAGCCCAAATATGATTACTAACGGGGAGATCACCTGGGTTAAAGAACTTTTTAGGGAGCACATGAACTCCATCAGAGAGGGTGCGAAATTCCAAAAATATTCCATATGGGATTATTGTATAATCGAGACTACAGGGGAAATGGACCCATATCTGACCGGGTTTTTAAACCCATGGGAAAGAACTACTTTAACAAGATCCCATTTAGGGACAATCCTCTGCCTCCTCGATTTTCCCTTGGAGCAATATATTTTAGCCTCTGCACTAGTTTTTCCATGCAATTAATCTTCTACTCAAACCTTGTTGCATCTTGTATTTAAAAAAAAAAACTTAATTAACCTTTTATGTGTCATTTTCTAATGCATATTCTTGAAGAATGTACATTTATTAAATGCAAACAAGCACATTATTTCTAACGAAGATTGAAGAACTCATGAGTATGCTGTGCAGTGGGTAGCTTTTTTAATTCTCTGCATATCGTAGATCATTGCTGTTTTAATGAGCATGGTTTTATTTTTATAATATTTAATGAACTGATGGCATTTTATTGATTTGTAAAGTGTAATGTTCCTTTGAGGAATATTTTCACTAATGAAATAAAGATTAAAGTATAACTTCCAATTCAATACTCCGGCCAGCATGCCATTCACTTAGGCCGCCTCATCAACCCTCAACCATAAATTTACAGTTTGGAGCCTTTAAAAACCTGGTGGAGCATTGGAATTGCCACACTAAGGGGCATATTACCAACAACTAGTGATAATTATCGCTAAGTTGGCTTATCGGGAATATTTCTATCGCCGCCCTTCACCTGTTTTTATCGCTGAGATACCTTGCTATTAGCAAGGTTTATCTCAGAAGCGATAAAACACAGGCGAAATGCGTGAATATCGCTGTCAATACAGCAATATTCAGGCATTACCGTGACAATGCTCTTAGCCATGTTATCCACCTCTCATTGGACAACATGGCTAAGAACTGGTCAGGGCAGGCGTTAGCTTTTGGATGTGTTGATCATAGGCGATAGCGATTACAGCGACTGTTTCCAGTCGCTGACATTTTGGCACGCCCACTTTGCATGTCATTAGCGATAATTATCGCTGACATGCAAAGCGGGCCCCAAAATGCCCACTCTCGCCTACAAGCTGTCGCTAACTGGTGTTAGCGACAGCTTGGTAATAGGGCGATAAAATTATCGCCGCTTTAGCGGGAAAAAGTCCAGCTAAAGCGGCGATAATGGCCCTTGGTAATATGCCCCTAAGTTTTTGACCACATGATCACTGTTAAAATACAGAAAATTCACCATTCACCCAGATGTAATTTTTTTTCTATGTATTATCTTAGATCTGGAATGGTAATATTCTATTTTTAAATCTCCAGGTGGTGGAAGCATGCACAAACGTGTAAGAAGGAAATTTGTCACCAGAATTAACACCATGAACATGCTGCCCTGGAACTAAGTGAAATAGTCTAGACCACATTGAAGAAGCTTCTTTGTGATGAAGAAGTAAAAACCACCTGCGATTGAAAAGTACCACTAATACATGTCTGAACCTCAGATGTAGAGGATCCGGAATACAAAACATGCACGAGTAATCTGGGAATAAAAGGTTCCTTGAGTGACACCAAAGTAACATAGGAACTGATGCCCAGATTCAAACTCTAAGACAGGTGTCTTCAGAGGAAAGAGACATCCTATTTTTTAAAAAAAACAGGATTCTGTATTGCATATTAAGACATCCTTGGTTATAAATTTAGTGTGATTGTGTGTTAAGGGGGAGCTGGTAAGAACAGGTGTGGTGTAAAGGTTGACACAACAGAAGATGGTGATTAGTGGGTAAGCAGTTCCACAAATCACACAATCACAGGGTGAGGGGACTGCAGTACAAACTACACTGAGACAACAAAGGGAAGGGTACACCAGGCAGGTGTGGATTTCATCCATGGCAGCTTCTAACAGAATCACCATCGGGCCACTGGTCGGGGCTATCGACCAGGGCACAAGCTCCACTCGATTCTTGGTCTTCAATGCAAAAACAGCCGAACTACTGAGCCATCACCAGGTGGAAATAAAGCAGAAATTTCCAAAAGAAGGGTGGGTTGAACAGGATGCAAAAGAAATTTTGCAATCTGTCTATGAATGTTTAGAAAAGACATGTGAGAAACTGGGTCAGCTGAGTATCGGCATCAGCAACATTAAAGCAATTGGTGTGAGCAATCAAAGGGAAACGACCGTCGTGTGGGATAAAACAACAGGAGAACCACTTTACAATGCAATTGTGTGGCTGGATCTGAGAACTCAGTCTACAGTTGAGAGGCTCCTGAAAAGAATACCAGGAAATGATAAAAACTTTTTCAAATGCAGGACTGGCCTTCCTCTCAGCACTTACTTCAGCGCAGTGAAGCTGCGGTGGCTCCTGGACAATGTAGAAGACATCCGAAAAGCTGTGGCTGAGGGTCGAGCAATGTTTGGCACTATAGACACATGGCTTATCTGGAGTATAACGGGTGGAAAAAACGGTGGTGTACACTGCACGGATGTGACCAATGCTAGTCGAACAATGCTGTTTAACATCCACACATTGGAATGGGATAGCGAACTTTGCAAGTTTTTTGATATTCCTAAGGATTTGCTTCCAGAAGTAAGGAGCTCCTCAGAGATCTATGGACACATGAAATCAGGAGAACTAACTGGCGTACCCATATCTGGTTGCTTGGGTGACCAGTCAGCAGCCTTAGTGGGACAAATGTGTTTCCGTGATGGGCAAGCCAAAAACACGTATGGAACTGGCTGTTTCTTGCTGTGTAATACTGGGCAAAAGTCTGTGTTGTCTGATCATGGTCTTCTCACAACGGTGGCCTACAAACTGGGTAGAGACAAACCTGCCTTCTACGCCCTTGAGGGATCTGTCGCCATTGCTGGTGCTGTTGTGCGTTGGTTGAGAGATAACCTTGGAATTGTAAAGTCAATCGAGGAAGTAGAAAGACTTGCTTCTGAAGGTGGAACCTCCTACGGCTGCTACTTTGTCCCAGCATTCTCTGGGTTGTATGCACCATATTGGGAGCCCAGTGCAAGAGGTATCATTTGTGGGCTCACTCAGTTCACGAATAGAAGTCACATAGCGTTTGCAGCATTGGAGGCAGTCTGCTTCCAGACGCGAGAGATCTTGGATGCAATGAACAAGGACTGTGGAATACCTCTAAGTCAGCTGAAAGTTGATGGTGGAATGACCAGCAACAAGATACTAATGCAGTTGCAGGCTGATATTCTGTGCATTCCAGTTGTTAAGCCGTCAATGCCAGAAACAACGGCACTGGGAGCTGCTATGGCTGCTGGGGCTGCAGAAGGCGTTGGAGTCTGGAGCCTTGATCCAGAGAATTTATCTGCTGTGACCTGTGAACGATTTGAACCACAGATCAACCCAGAAGAAAGTGAATTTCGCTATGCACGGTGGAAGAAAGCTGTGTTGAAGTCAATGGACTGGGAAATATCTGAGCCACCTTCTAATGGAAATGGTGGCAACAGTATGTTCTGCAGTTTGCCTTTGGGCTTTTATGTTGTGGGTAGTGTAATAATGTTAATTGGAGCAAAGTTTATCTCTGGTACTAACACATAGATTAGACTTGAATGATTCAAAATACACAGAATGTATGGGAAGCCATTTGTGTCAAAATTACTATTAAAAAACAGCAAATATGCCACTTAATATATTGTCCACAACAACATGAATAATATAACACACACCAGAATTAATATGTCTCAAAATAAATATAATACCTGACATAATCTATGTAACGTTGCACAGCAGATAGGATGCACAGCAGAATGAATATTCTAGATAGTGAAAGATATGAGTAAAACGTCTGCGGAATGGATAAAACATTATTATAATGCATAGCAAGCATACTGATATAAACATAGTCTATACAAAAAATAAGATAGTTGGCACTGAAATGAAATTGACGTCCACTAAAGAAGAATATGACATTCTCTGAAATGCCTGACACATGCCAAGAGGAATATGACACTATGAAAAGAATATGATTCACTGAAATTAATATAACCGTTATTGAAATGAATGTGACAGAAACTGAAATTAATATTTTATATTTTGTAATTAAAATAATACACATTGAAAAAATGACACCTAAAATAGCAATTACCCATTAAAATGAACATGACTCACCTTAAAATGAATATAGCGCACATGTGAATGAAAATGAGACAGGTTGAAAATATAAAAGGTATTTTAAAATGAATATGATGCACTTAAGTGAAAATGAAATTAGAGGAAATCAATATGACAAGTGTTAAAATGAACATGACATACATTGAAATGAATGACGTTAAATGAATGTAAGAGAATTGTAACATGTATATAATGAATATTACTGTTTTCAGCTGTGACATATATTGAAATGATGATGACATTGAAATGATGATGACACGCTTGACAATTAATATGATTTGTTAAACGTGATATTACATGTGCTAACATTAATATAAAACATGTTGAAAAGAAAATAGATCCTGCTCACATTAATATAATGCTCTTCACTTAATCACAGAAAATGTATCAACCTTGTCGTAAGTATGTGTAGTAAAACAAAATAATTCAATGTCTGTTGTATTACAAAATACAGCTTGAGGCATACAATAAAAATGCAGCGGGAGGAGCTTGTGGCACAAAGATGGAGACAGAGTGTCTATCTTATCAGAGGGATAGTGAGTATGGCTCTTTAGCACATGGACAGGCAGAGAGAAGCAAGGACCACATGGACAGACAGAGAGAGGCAAGGACCACATGGAAAGGCAGAATGAAGCAAGGACCACATGGACAGTGAGAAACAAGGACCATATGGACAGACAGAGAGAGGCAAGGACCACATGGACAGTGAGAAACAAGGACCATATGGACAGACAGAGAGAGGCAAGGACCACATGGATAGGCAGAGAGAGGCAAAGACCACATGGACAGGCAGAGAGAAGCAGGGATCACATGGACAGGCAGAGAGAAGCAAAGACCACATGGACAGGCAGAGAGAAGCAAGGACCACATGGACAGGCAGAGAGAAGCAAGGACCACATGGACAGGCAGAGAGAAGCAAGGACCACATGGAAAGGCAGAGAGAGGCAGGGACCACATGGACAGGCAGAGAGAATCAAGTAGCACATGGACAGGCAGAGAGAAGCAAGTAGCACATGGACAGGCAGAGAGAAGCCAAGACCACATGGACACGCAGAGAGAGGCAAGGACCACATGGAAAGGCAAAATGAAGCAGGGACCACTTGGACAGTGAGAAACAAGGACCATATGGACAGGTAGAGAGACGGGAGGACAGGCAGAGAGAAGCCAGGACCACATGGACAGGCAGAGAGAAGCAAGGGCCACATGGACAGGCAGAGAAAGGCAACGACCCCATGGACAGGCAGAGAGAAGCAAGGACCACATAGACAGGCAGAGAGAAGCAACAACCACATGGACAGGCAGAGAGAGGCAAAGACAACATGGACAGGCAGAGAGAAGCAAGGAGCACATGGACAGGCATAGAGAAGCCAGGACCACATGGACCGGCAGAGAGAAGCAAGGAGCACATGGACAGGCAGAGAGAGGCAAGGACCACATGGACAGGCAGAGAGAAGCAAGGAGCACATGGACAGGCAGAGAGAGGCAAGGACCGCATGGACAGGCAGAGAGAAGCAAGGACCACATGGACAGGCAGAGAGAAGCAAGGACCACAAAAACAGGCACATAGACAGGCAGAGAGAAGCAAGGACCACATGGACAGGCAGAGAGGAGCAAGGACCACATGGACAGGCAGAGAGAAGCAAAGACTACATGGGCAGGCAGAGAGAAGCAAGGACGACATGGACAGCCAGAGAGAAGCAAGGACCACATGGACAGGCAGAAAGAAGCAAGGACCACATGGACAAGCAGAGAGAAGCAAAGAACACATGGACAAAGAGAAGAAAGGAACACATGGACAGACAGAGAGAAGCATGGACCACATGGACAGGCAGAGAGAAGCAAAGAACACATGGAAAGAGAGAAGCCAGGACCACATGGGCAGGCAGAAAGAAGCAAGGACCACATGGACAGTCAGAGAAAAGCAAGGACCACGTGCACAGGCAGAAAGAAGCAAGGACCACATGGACAAGCAGAGAGAAGCAAGGAACACATAGACAGGCAGAAAGAAGCAAGGACCACATGGACAGGCAGAGAGAAGCAAGGACCACAAGGACAGGCAGAGAGAGGCAAGGACCACATGGAAAGACCGAGAGAGGCAAGGAACACATGGACAGAGAGAAGCAAGGACCACTTAGACAGGCAGAAAGAAGCAAGGACCACATGAAAAAGCAGAGAGAAGCAAGGAACACATGGACAGAGAGAAGAAAGGAACACATGGACAGGCAGGGAGAAGCATGGACCGCATGGACAGGCAGAAAGAAACAAGGGCCACATGGACAGGCAGAGAGAAGCAAAGAACACGTGGACCGAGACAGAGAGAAGCAAGGACCACATGGACAGGTAGAAAGAAGCAAGGACCACATGGACAGGTAGAAAGAAGCAAGGACCACATAAACAGGCAGAAAGAAGCAAGGACCACATGGACAAGCAGAGAGAATCAAGGGACACATGGACAGAGAGAAGCAAGGACCACATGGACAGGCAGAGAGAGGCAATGACCACATGGACAGGCAGAGCGAGGCAAAGACCACATGGACAGGCAGAGAGAAGCAAGCACCACACGGGCAGGCAGAGAGAAGCAAGGACCACATGGACAGGCATTGGGAAGCAAGGACCACATGGACAGGCAGAGAGAGGCAAGGACCACATGGACAGGCAGAAAGAAGCAAAGACCACATGGACAGGCAGAGAGAAGCATGGATCCCATGGGGAGGCAGAAAGAAGCAAGGAGCACATGGACAGGCAGAGAGAAGCAGGGCCCACATGGACAGGCAGAGAGAAGCAAGGACCACGTGGACAGGCAGGGAGAAGCAAAGACCACATGGACAGGCAGAGAGAAGCAAAGACCAAGTGGACAGGCTAGGGAGAAGCAAAGACCACATGGACAGGCAGAGAGAAGCAAGGACCACATGGACAGGCAGAGCGAGGCAAAGACCACATGGACAGGCAGAGAGAAGCAAGGACTACATGGACAGGCAGAGAGAAGCAAAGACTACATGGGCAGGCAGAGAGAAGCAAGGACGACATGGACAGCCAGAGAGAAGCAAGGACCACATGGACAGGCAGAAAGAAGCAAGGACCACATGGACAAGCAGAGAGAAGCAAAGAACACATGGACAAAGAGAAGAAAGGAACACATGGACAGACAGAGAGAAGCATGGACCACATGGACAGGCAGAGAGAAGCAAAGAACACATGGAAAGAGAGAAGCAAGGACCACATGGGCAGGCAGAAAGAAGCAAGGACCACATGGACAGTCAGAGAAAAGCAAGGACCACGTGCACAGGCAGAAAGAAGCAAGGACCACATGGACAAGCAGAGAGAAGCAAGGAACACATAGACAGGCAGAAAGAAGCAAGGACCACATGGACAGGCAGAGAGAAGCAAGGACCACAAGGACAGGCATAGAGAGGCAAGGACCACATGGAAAGACCGAGAGAGGCAAGGAACACATGGACAGAGAGAAGCAAGGACCACTTAGACAGGCAGAAAGAAGCAAGGACCACATGAAAAAGCAGAGAGAAGCAAGGAACACATGGACAGAGAGAAGAAAGGAACACATGGACAGGCAGGGAGAAGCATGGACCGCATGGACAGGCAGAAAGAAACAAGGGCCACATGGACAGGCAGAGAGAAGCAAAGAACACGTGGACCGAGACAGAGAGAAGCAAGGACCACATGGACAGGTAGAAAGAAGCAAGGACCACATGGACAGGTAGAAAGAAGCAAGGACCACATAAACAGGCAGAAAGAAGCAAGGACCACATGGACAAGCAGAGAGAAGCAAGGGACACATGGACAGAGAGAAGCAAGGACCACATGGACAGGCAGAGAGAGGCAATGACCACATGGACAGGCAGAGCGAGGCAAAGACCACATGGACAGGCAGAGAGAAGCAAGCACCACACGGGCAGGCAGAGAGAAGCAAGGACCACATGGACAGGCATTGGGAAGCAAGGACCACATGGACAGGCAGAGAGAGGCAAGGACCACATGGACAGGCAGAAAGAAGCAAAGACCACATGGACAGGCAGAGAGAAGCATGGATCCCATGGGGAGGCAGAAAGAAGCAAGGAGCACATGGACAGGCAGAGAGAAGCAGGGCCCACATGGACAGGCAGAGAGAAGCAAGGACCACGTGGACAGGCAGGGAGAAGCAAAGACCACATGGACAGGCAGAGAGAAGCAAAGACCAAGTGGACAGGCTAGGGAGAAGCAAAGACCACATGGACAGGCAGAGAGAAGCAAGGACCACATGGACAGGCAGAGCGAGGCAAAGACCACATGGACAGGCAGAGAGAAGCAAGGACTACATGGACAGGCAGAGAGAACAAGGACCACATGTAAATGTAAATGTAAATGTGTGTATACTTGTAAAGCGCACTATCACCTGAAAGGTATCTTGGCGCTGTATACCGCTGTGGAACCCTTCCTGGCTTTCCCTGTGAGATGCCCCCTTACTGGGCACCTCCAGGGTGAGGCCAGGCATCCTAGCGCTTTCGGGCCGTTGTGGAGATTAAGCAAGCTATTGCCCAGAGTTGCAGAGTGGGTCCCATGATTAGAGTAGGCACCTAGGCGAGAATGATCGAGTCCTTGAACATTGAGCCCAAGACCCTGCCGCGTCGGGAATTGAACCCTGGTCCCGGGCCAGACCTCTGCCTCAGGGTCTGCCGCTCTAATCGGTGAGCCACACTTCTCCATGCATAGGCAGAGAGAAGCGAGGACAGCCAGAGAGAAGCAAGGACCACATGGACAGGCAGAAAGAAGCAAGGACCACATGGACAGCCAGAGAAAAGCAAGGACCACATGGACAAGCAGAGAGAAGCAAGGAACACATTGACAGAGAGAAGTAAGGATCACATGGTCAGACAGAAAGAAGCAAGGACCACATGGACAGGTAGAAAGAAGTAAGGGCCACATGGACAGACAGAAAGAAGCAAGGACCACATGGACAGGCAGAAAGAAGCAAGGACCACATGGACAAGCAGAGAGAGGCAATGACCACATGGACAGGCAGAGAGAAGCAATGACCACATGGACAGGCAGAGAGAGGCAATGACCACATGGACAGGCAGAGAGAGGCATGGACCACATGGAAAGACAGAGAAAGGCAAGGAACACATGGACAGAGAGAAGCAAGGACCACATGGATAGGCAGAAAAAAGCAAGGACCACATGGACAAGCAGAGAGAAGCAAGGAACACATGGACAGAGAGAAGAAAAGAACACATGGACAGGCAGAGAGAAGCATGGACCACGTGGACAGAGAGAAGCAAGGACCACATTGACAAGAGAAAAAAGCAAGGACTACATGGACAGGCAGAAAGAAGCAAGGAACACGTGGACAGAGACAGAGAGAAGCAAGGGCCACATGGACAGGCAGAAAGAAGCAAGGACCACATGGACAGGCAGAAAGAAGCAAGGACCACATGGACAAGCAGAGAGAAGCAAGGAACACATGGACAGAGAGAAGCAAGGACCACATGGACAGGCAGAGAGAGGCAATGACCACATGGACAGGCAGAGCGAGGAAAAGACCACATGGACAGGCAGAGAGAAGCAAGGACCACATGGACCGACAGAGAAGCAAGGACCACATCGGCAGGCAGAAGCAAGGACCATATGGACACGCAGTGGGAAGCATGGACCATGACAGAATGAAGCAAGGACCACACGGGCAGGCAGAGAGTAGCAAGGACCACATGGACAGGCATAGAGAAGCATGGATCACATGGACAGGCAGACAAAAGCAAAGACCAAATGGACAGGCAGAGAGAAGCATGGATCACATGGAAAGGCAGAAAGAAGCAAGGAGCACTTGGACAGGCAGAGAGAAGCAGCGACCACATGGACAGGCAGGGAGAAGCAAAGACCACATGGACAGGCATATAGAAGCAAGGAGCACATGGACAGGCAGAGAGAGGCAAGGACCACATGGACAGGCAGAGAGAGGCAAGGACCACATGGACAGGCAGGGAGAAGCAAAGACCACATGGACAGGCAGGGAGAAGCAAAGACCACATGGACAGGCAGAGAGAGGCAAGGACCACATGGACAGGCAAAGAGAAGCAAGGAACACATGGAAAGGCAGAGAGAAGAAAGGACCACATGCATAGGCAGAGAGAAGCAAGGACCACATGCATAGGCAGAGAGAAGCAAGGACAGCCAGAAAGAAGCAAGGACCACATGGACAGCGGGAGAGAAGCAAGGACCACATGGACAGGAAGAAAGATGCAAGGACCACATGGACAAGCAGAGAGAAGCAAGGAACACATCGACAGAGAGAAGCAAGGACCACATGGACAGGCAGAAAGAAGCAAGGACCACATGAACAAGCAGAGAGAAGCAAGGAACACATGGACAGGCAGAGAGAAGCAATGACCACATGGACAGGCAGAGAGAGGCAATGACCACATGGACAGGCAGAGAGAGGCAAGGACCACATGGAAAGACAGAGAAAGGCAAGGAACACATGGACAGAGAGAAGCAAGGACCACATGGATAGGCAGAAAAAAGCAAGGACCACATGGACAAGCAGAGAGAAGCAAGGAACACATGGACAGAGAGAAGAAAAGAACACATGGACAGGCAGAGAGAAGCATGGACCACGTGGACAGAGAGAAGCAATGACCACATTGACAGGGAGAAAAAAGCAAGGACTACATGGACAGGCAGAAAGAAGCAAGGAACACGTGGACAGAGACAGAGAGAAGCAAGGGCCACATGGACAGGCAGAAAGAAGCAAGGACCACATGGACAGGCAGAAAGAAGCAAGGACCACATGGACAAGCAGAGAGAAGCAAGGAACACATGGACAGAGAGAAGCAAGGACCACATGGACAGGCAGAGAGAGGCAATGACCACATGGACAGGCAGAGCGAGGCAAAGACCACATGGACAGGCAGAGAGAAGCAAGGACCACATGGACAGGCAGAGAGAAGCAAGGACCATATGGACACGCAGTGGGAAGCATGGACCATGACAGAATGAAGCAAGGACCACACGGGCAGGCAGAGAGTAGCAAGGACCACATGGAAAGGCAGAATGAAGCAAGGACCACATGGACAGGCAGAGAGAAGCAAAGACCACATGGACAGGCAGAGAGAAGCAAGGACCATATGGACACGCAGTGGGAAGCATGGACCATGACAGAATGAAGCAAGGACCACACGGGCAGGCAGAGAGTAGCAAGGACCACATGGAAAGGCAGAATGAAGCAAGGACCACATGGACAGGCAGAGAGAAGCAAGGTCCACATGGACAGGCAGAGAGAAGCAAGACCACATGGACAGGCATAGAGAAGCATGGAACACATGGACAGGCAGACAAAAGCAAAGACCAAATGGACAGGCAGAGAGAAGCATGGATCACATGGAAAGGCAGAAAGAAGCAAGGAGCACTTGGACAGGCAGAGAGAAGCAGGGACCACATGGACAGGCAGGGAGAAGCAAAGACCACATGGACAGGCAGATAGAAGCAAGGAGCACATGGACAGGCAGAGAGAGGCAAGGACCACATGGACAGGCAGAGAGAGGCAAGGACCACATGGACAGGCAGAGAGAGGCAAGGAACACATGGACAGGCAGAGAGAAGAAAGGACCACATGCATAGGCAGAGAGAAGCAAGGACCACATGCATAGGCAGAGAGAAGCAAGGACAGCCAGAAAGAAGCAAGGACCACATGGACAGCGGGAGAGAAGCAAGGACCACATGGACAGGCAGAAAGATGCAAGGACCACATGGACAAGCAGAGAGAAGCAAGGAACACATCGACAGAGAGATGCAAAGACCACATGGACAGGCAGAAAGAAGCAAGGACCACATGAACAAGCAGAGAGAAGCAAGGAACACAAGAACAGAAAGAAGTAAGGACCACAAGGACAAGCAGAGAGAAGCAAGGACCACATGGACAGGCAGAGAGAGGCAATGTCCACATGGAAAGGCAGAGAGAGGCAAGGAACACATGGACAGAGAGAAGCAAGGACCACATAGACAGAGAGAAGCAAGGACCACATAGACAGAGAGAAGCAAGGACCACATGGACAAGCAGAAAGAAGCAAGGACCACATGGACAGGCAGAAAGAAGCAAGGACCACATGGACAGGCAGAAAGAAACAAGGGCCACATGGACAAGCAGAGAGAAGCAAGGAACACGTGGACAGAGACAGAGAGAAGCAAGGACCACAGGGACAGGCAGAAAGAAGCAAGGACCACATGGACAACCAGAGAGAAGCAAGGAACACATGGACAGAGAGAAGCAAGGACCACATGGACAGGCAGAGAGAGGCAATGATCACATGGACAGGCAGAAAGCGGCAAGGACCACATGGAAAGACAGGGAGACGCAAGGACCACATGGGCAGGCAGAGAGAAGCAGGGACCACATGGACAGGCAGGGAGAAGCAAAGACCACATGGACAGGCAGAGAGAAGCAAGGGGCACATGGACAGGCAGAGAGAAGCAAGGAGCACATGGACAGGCAGAGAGAAGCAAGCACCACACGGGCAGGCAGAGAGAAGCAAGGAGCACATGGACAGGCATAGAGAAGCCAGGACCACATGGACCGGCAGAGAGAAGCAAGGAGCACATGGACAGGCAGAGAGAGGCAAGGACCACATGGACAGGCAGAGAGAAGCAAGGACCACATGGACAGGCAGAGAGAAGCAAGGACCACAAGGACAGGCACATAGACAGGCAGAGAGAAGCATGGACCACATGGACAGGCAGAGAGGAGCAAGGACCACATGGACAGGCAGAGAGAAGCAAAGACTACATGGACAGGCAGAGAGAAGCAAGGACGACATAGACAGCCAAAGAGAAGCAAGGACCACATGGACAGGCAGAAAGAAGCAAGGACCACATGGACAAGCAGAGAGACGCAAAGAACACATGGAAAGAGAGAAGCAAGGACCACATAGGCAGGCAGAAAGAAGCAAGGACCACATGGACAGTCAGGGAAAAGCAAGGACCACGTGCACAGGCAGAAAGAAGCAAGGACCACATGGACAGGCAGAGAGAAGCAAGGACCACATGGACAGGCAGAGAGAGGCAAGGTCCACATGGAAAGACAGAGAGAGGCAAGGAACACATGGAAAGACAGAGAGAGGCAAGGAACACATGGACAGAGAGAAGCAATGACCACTTAGACAGGCAGAAAGAAGCAAGGACCACATGAACAAGCAGAGAGAAGCAAGGAACACATGGACAGAGAGAAGAAAGGAACACATGGACAGGCAGGGAGAAGCATGGACCGCATGGACAGGCAGAAAGAAACAAGGGCCACATGGACAGGCAGAGAGAAGCAAAGAACACGTGGACAGAGACAGAGAGAAGCAAGGACCACATGGACAGGTAGATAGAAGCAAGGACCACATGGACAGGCAGAAAGAAGCAAGGACCACATGGACAAGCAGAGAGAAGCAAGGGACACCTGGACAGAGAGAAGCAAGGACCACATGGACAGGCAGAGAGAGGCAATGACCACATGGACAGGCAGAGCGAGGCAAAGACCACATGGACAGGCAGACAGAAGCAAGCACCACACGGGCAGGCAGAGAGAAGCAAGGACCACATGGACAGGCAGAAAGAAGCAAAGACCACATGGACAGGCAGAGAGAAGCATGGATCCCATGGACAGGCAGAAAGAAGCAAGGAGCACATGGACAGGCAGAGAGAAGCAGGGACCACATGGACAGGCAGAGAGAAGCAAGGACCACGTGGACAGGCAGGGAGAAGCAAAGACAACATGGACAGGCAGAGAGAAGCAAAGACCACGTGGACAGGCAGAGAGAAGAAAGGACCACATGGACAGGCAGAACGAGGCAAAGACCACATGGACAGGCGGAGAGAAGCAAGGACTACATGGACAGGCAGAGAGAACAAGGACCACATGTAAATGTAAATGTAAATGTGTGTATACTTGTAAAGCGCATAAATACAAACAGAGAGGACAAGACAGCCCAGAGGGACGTCTGGAGTACCGACGGGCAGAGCGGTGCTCTTTTTACCTGCGCTGCAGCCAGGTGAGGTGGAGCAGTCCTCTCCTTTCGAAAAAGCAAGGAGAAAGAAGATTCAGATCACAATCAGGTGATAAACACTTTTTTTATTTATATATAGCAGTAGAGAGAACGGTCCTGATGAAGCAGCAGGATACCTTTTGGCTCCATTTGTCTGCAGAAACATGTTGACCTCACACTTTGATTAGTAGTTATTTGTTGACACTACTATCATCGCACTCTCTTTTTTAGTCTTGGGATTGAAGTGGTACATATTAAAGTCGTTAACCGCTTCGCTACCCAATTTTATTTCACATACACAAGTCTTACTCTTTTCACTATTTTTTTGCACTGCTACTCAGTTGACAGAACACTTCCCCCTTCTTTACTATTTACTGTTGGAACCCATAATTTGGACTAGGTTGCTACATCTGCCAGTCTTTTATGGGTCTCTTTTTTCTGGCCTTCAAGGAATGAAGGATCCCAGATGATGAAGGGCGGTACAGGTCGACAACTGATGGGAACACTTTTTTCTCAAATGAATGAATACACGACCTGATTCATTCAGCTTCTCTCCTCCTCCTACTCACACAGATACGTAGTTTGTAGTTCTTTCTGCATTTTTTGTTTGACCCTCTGCTACTTTTTTGTTAGTATACTTGTAAAGCGCACTATCACCTGAAAGGTATCTTGGCGCTGTATACCGCTGTGGAACCCTTCCTGGCTTTCCCTGTGAGATGCCCCCTTACTGGGCACCTCCAGGGTGAGGCCAGGCATCCTAGCGCTTTCGGGCCGTTGTGGACATTAAGCAAGCTATTGCCCAGAGTTGCAGAGTGGGTCCCATGATTAGAGTAGGCACCTAGGCGAGAATTATCGAGTCCGTGAACATTGAGCCCAAGACCCTACCGCGTCGGGAATTGAAGCCTGGTCCTGGGCCAGACCTCTGCCTCAGGGTCTGCCGCTCTAATCGGTGAGCCACACTTCTCCATGCATAGGCAGAGAGAAGCGAGGACAGCCAGAGAGAAGCAAGGACCACATGGACAGGCAGAAAGAAGCAAGGACCACATGGACAGCCAGAGAAAAGCAAGGACCACATGGACAAGCAGAGAGAAGCAAGGAACACATTGACAGAGGGAAGTAAGGACCACATGGTCAGACAGAAAGAAGCAGGGACCACATGGACAGGTAGAAAGAAGTAAGGACCACATGGACAGACAGAAAGAAGCAAGGACCACATGGACAGGCAGAAAGAAGCAAGGACCACATGGACAAGCAGAGAGAGGCAATGACCACATGGACAGGCAGAGAGAAGCAATGACCACATGGACAAGCAGAGAGAGGCAATGACCACATGGACAGGCAGAGAGAGGCAAGGACCACATGGAAAGACAGAGCGAGGCAAAGACCACATGGACAGGCAGAGAGAAGCAAGGACCACATGGACCGACAGAGGGAAGCAAGGACCACATCGGCAGACAGAAGCAAGGACCATATGGACACGCAGTGGGAAGCATGGACCATGACAGAATGAAGCAAGGACCACACGGGCAGGCAGAGAGTAGAAAGGACCACATGGAAAGGCAGAATGAAGCAAGGACCACATGGACAGGCAGAGAGAAGCAAGGACCACATGGACAGGCAGAGAGAAGCAAGACCACATGGACAGGCAGAGAGAAGCATGGATCACATGGACAGGCAGACAAAAGCAAAGACCAAATGGACAGGCAGAGAGAAGCATGGATCACATGGACATGCAGAGAGAAGCATGGATCACAAGGACAGGCAGAAAGAAGCAGGGACCACATGGACAGGCAGGGAGAAGCAAAGACCACATGGACAGGCAGATAGAAGCAAGGAGCACATGGACAGGCAGAGAGAGGCAAGGACCACATGGACAGGCAGAGAGAGGCAAGGACCACATGGACAGGCAGGGAGAAGCAAAGACCACATGGACAGGCAGAGAGAGGCAAGGTCCACATGGACAGGCAAAGAGAAGCAAGGAACACATGGACAGGCAGAGAGAAGAAAGGACCACATGCATATGCAGAGAGAAGCAAGGATCACATGCATAGGCAGAGAGAAGCAAGGACAGCCAGAAAGAAGCAAGGACCACATGGACAGCCGGAGAGAAGCAAGGACCACATGGACAGGCAGAAAGAAGCAAGGACCACATGGACAAGCAGACAGAAGCAAGGAACACATCGACAGAGAGAATCAAGGACCACATGAACAGGCAGAAAGAAGCAAGGACCACATGAACAAGCAGAGAGAAGCAAGGAACACAAGAACAGAGAGAAGTAAGGACCACATGGACAGACAGAAAGAAGCAAGGTCCACATGGACAGGTAGAAAGAAGTAAGGACCACAAGGACAAGCAGAGAGAAGCGAGGACCACATGGACAGGCAGAGAGAGGCAATGTCCACATGGAAAGGCAGAGAGAGGCAAGGAACACATGGACAGAGAGAAGCAATGACCACATGGACAGAGGGAAGTAAGGACCACATGGACAAGCAGAAAGAAGCAAGGACCACATGGACAGGCAGAAAGAAGCAAGGACCACATGGACAAGCAGAGAGAAGCAAAGAACACATGGACAAAGAGAAGAAAGGAACACATGGACAGACAGAGAGAAGCATGGACCACATGGACAGGCAGAAAGAAACAAGGGCCACATGGACAAGCAGAGAGAAGCAAGGAACACGTGGACAGAGACAGAGAGAAGCAAGGACCACAGGGACAGGCAGAAAGAAGCAAGGACCACATGGACAAGCAGAGAGAAGCAAGGAACACATGGACAGAGAGAAGCAAGGACCACATGGACAGGCAGAGAGAGGCAATGATCACATGGACAGGCAGAGAGCGGCAAGGACCACATGGAAAGACAGGGAGACGCAAGGACCACATGGGCAGGCAGAGAGAAGCAGGGACCACATGGACAGGCAGGGAGAAGCAAAGACCACATGGACAGGCAGAGAGAAGCAAGGGGCACATGGACAGGCAGAAAGAGGCAAGGAGCACATGGACAGGCAGAGAGAGTCAAGGACCACATGGACAGGCAGGGAGAAGCAAAGACCACATGGACAGGCAGAGAGAGGCAAGGACCACATGGACAGGCAAAGAGAAGCAGGGGCCACATGGACAGGCAGAGAGAAGAAAGGACCACGTGCATAGGCAGAGAGAAGCAAGGACAGCCAGAAAGAAGCAAGGACCACATGGACAAGCAGAGAGAAGCAAGGAACACATGGACAGAGAGAAGCAAGGACCACATGACAGGCAGAAAGAAGCAAGGACCACATGGACAAGCAGAGATAAGCAAGGAACACAAGAACAGAGAGAAGTAAGGACCACATGGACAGACAGAAAGAAGCATGGACCACGTGCACAGGTAGAAAGAAGTAAGGACCACAAGGACAAGCAGAGAGAAGCAAGGACCACATGGACCGGCATAGAGAGGCAATGTCCACATGTACAGAGAGAAGCAAGGACCACATGGACAGGCAGAAAGAAGCAAGGACCACATGGGCAAGCAGAGAGAAGCAAAGAACACATGGACAAAGAGAAGAAAGGAACACATGGACAGACAGAGAGAAGCAAGGACCACAGGGACAGGCAGAAAGAAGCAAGGACCACATGGACAAGCAGAGAGGAGCAAGGAACACATGGACAGAGAGAAGCAAGGACCACATGGACAGGCAGAGAGAGGCAATGATCACATGGACAGGCAGAGAGCGGCAAGGACCACATGGAAAGACAGGGAGACGCAAGGACCACATGGGCAGGCAGAGAGAAGCAGGGACCACATGGACCAACAGAGAGAAGCAAGGACCACATAGGCAGGCAGAAGCAAGGACCATATGGACAGACAGAGGGAAGCATGGATGACATGGAAAGGCAGAATGAAGCAAGGACCACATGGACAGGCAGAGAGAAGCAAGGACCACATGGACAGGCAGAGAGAAGCAAGACCACATGGACAGGCAGAGAGAATCATGGATCACATGGACAAAAGCAAAGACCAAATGGACAGGCAGAGAGAAGCATGGATCAGATGGACAGGCAGAAAGAAGCAAGGATCACTTGGACAGGCAGAGAGAAGCAGGGACCACATGGACAGGCAGGGAGAAGCAAAGACCACATGGACAGGCAGATAGAAGCAAGGAGTACATGGACAGGCAGAGAGAGGCAAGGACCACATGGACAGGCAGAGAGAGGCAAGGACCACATGGACAGGCAGGGAGAAGCAAAGACCACATGGACAGGCAGAGAGAGTCAAGGACCACATGGTCAGGCAAATAGAAGCAAGGAACACATGGACAGGCAGAGAGAAGAAAGGACCACATGCATATGCAGAGAGAAGCAAGGATCACATGCATAGGCAGAGAGAAGCAAGGACAGCCAGAAAGAAGCAAGGACCACATGGACAGCCGGAGAGAAGCAAGGACCACATGGACAGGCAGAAAGAAGCAAGGACCACATGGACAAGCAGACAGAAGCAAGGAACACATCGACAGAGAGAATCAAGGACCACATGAACAGGCAGAAAGAAGCAAGGACCACATGAACAAGCAGAGAGAAGCAAGGAACACAAGAACAGAGAGAAGTAAGGACCACATGGACAGACAGAAAGAAGCAAGGTCCACATGGACAGGTAGAAAGAAGTAAGGACCACAAGGACAAGCAGAGAGAAGCGAGGACCACATGGACAGGCAGAGAGAGGCAATGTCCACATGGAAAGGCAGAGAGAGGCAAGGAACACATGGACAGAGAGAAGCAATGACCAAATGGACAGAGAGAAGCAAGGACCACATGGACAAGCAGAAAGAAGCAAGGACCACATGGACAGGCAGAAAGAAGCAAGGACCACATGGACAAGCAGAGAGAAGCAAAGAACACATGGACAAAGAGAAGAAAGGAACACATGGACAGACAGAGAGAAGCATGGACCACATGGACAGGCAGAAAGAAGCAAGGACCACATGGACAAGCAGAGAGAAGCAAGGAACACATGGACAGAGAGAAGCAAGGACCACATGGACAGGCAGAGAAAGGACAAGCAGAGAGAAGCAAGGAACACGTGGACAGAGACAGAGAGAAGCAAGGACCACAGGGACAGGCAGAAAGAAGCAAGGACCACATGGACAAGCAGAGAGAAGCAAGGAACACATGGACAGAGAGAAGCAAGGACCACATGGACAGGCAGAGAGAGGCAATGATCACATGGACAGGCAGAGAGCGGCAAGGACCACAAGGAAAGACAGGAAGACGCAAGGACCACATGGGCAGGCAGAGAGAAGCAGGGACCACATGGACAGGCAGGGAGAAGCAAAGACCACATGGACAGGCAGAGAGAAGCAAGGGGCACATGGACAGGCAGAAAGAGGCAAGGAGCACATGGACAGGCAGAGCGAGTCAAGGACCACATGGACAGGCAGGGAGAAGCAAACACCACATGGACAGGCAGAGAGAGGCAAGGACCACATGGACAGGCAAAGAGAAGCAGGGGCCACATGGACAGGCAGAGAGAAGAAAGGACCACGTGCATAGGCAGAGAGAAGCAAGGGCAGCCAGAAAGAAGCAAGGACCACATGGACAGCCGGAGAGAAGCAAGGACCACATGGACAGGCAGAAAGAAGCAAGGACCACATGGACAAGCAGAGAGAAGCAAGGAACACATGGACAGAGAGAAGCAAGGACCACATGACAGGCAGAAAGAAGCAAGGACCACATGGACGAGCAGAGATAAGCAAGGAACACAAGAACAGAGAGAAGTAAGGAACACATGGACAGACAGAAAGAAGCAAGGACCACGTGCACAGGTAGAAAGAAGTAAGGACCACAAGGACAAGCAGAGAGAAGCAAGGACCACATGGACCGGCATAGAGAGGCAATGTCCACATGTACAGAGAGAAGCAAGGTTCACATGGACAGGCAGAAAGAAGCAAGGACCACATGGGCAAGCAGAGAGAAGCAAAGAACACATGGACAAAGAGAAGAAAGGAACACATGGACAGACAGAGAGAAGCAAGGACCACAGGGACAGGCAGAAAGAAGCAAGGACCACATGGACAAGCAGAGAGGAGCAAGGAACACATGGACAGAGAGAAGCAAGGACCACATGGACAGGCAGAGAGAGGCAATGATCACATGGACAGGCAGAGAGCGGCAAGGACCACATGGAAAGACAGGGAGACGCAAGGACCACATGGGCAGGCAGAGAGAAGCAGGGACCACATGGACCAACAGAGAGAAGCAAGGACCACATAGGCAGGCAGAAGCAAGGACCATATTGACAGACAGAGGGAAGCATGGATGACATGGACAGACAGAATGAAGCAAGGACCACATGGGCAGTCAGAGAGAAGCAAGGACCACATTGACAGGCATTGGGAAGCAAGGACCACATGGAAAGGCAGAGAGAAGCAAGGACCACATGGACAGGCAGGGAGAAGCATGGAGCACATGGACAGGCAGAGAGAAGCAAGGACCACATAGACAGGCAGAGAGAAGCAAGGACCACGTGGAAAGGCAGAGAGAAGCATGGAGCACATTGACAGGCAGAAAGAAGCAAAGATCACATGGACATGCAGAGAGAAGCATGGATCACAAGGACAGGCAGAAAGAAGCAGGGACCACATGGACAGGCAGGGAGAAGCAAAGACCACATGGACAGGCAGATAGAAGCAAGGAGCACATGGACAGGCAGAGAGAGGCAAGGACCACATGGACAGGCAGAGAGAGGCAAGGACCACATGGACAGGCAGGGAGAAGCAAAGACCACATGGACAGGCAGAGAGAGGCAAGGTCCACATGGACAGGCAAAGAGAAGCAAGGAACACATGGACAGGCAGAGAGAAGAAAGGACCACATGCATATGCAGAGAGAAGCAAGGATCACATGCATAGGCAGAGAGAAGCAAGGACAGCCAGAAAGAAGCAAGGACCACATGGACAGCCGGAGAGAAGCAAGGACCACATGGACAGGCAGAAAGAAGCAAGGACCACATGGACAAACAGAGAGAAGCAAGGAACACTTGGACAGGCAGAGAGAAGCAGGGACCACATGGACAGGCAGGGAGAAGCAAAGACCACATGGACAGGCAGAAAGAAGCAAGGACCACATGGACAGGCAGAGAGAAGCAAGACCAAATGGACAGGCAGAAAGAAGCATGGATCACATGGACAGGCAGACAAAAGCAAAGACCAAATGGACAGGCAGAGAGAAGCATGGATCACATGGACAGGCAGAAAGAAGCAGGGACCACATGGACAGGCAGGGAGAAGCAAAGACCACATGGACAGGCAGATAGAAGCAAGGAGCACATGGACAGGCAGAGAGAGGCAAGGACCAAATGGACAGGCAGAGAGAGGCAAGGACCACATGGACAGGCAGGGAGAAGCAAAGACCACATGGACAGGCAGAGAGAGGCAAGGTCCACATGGACAGGCAAAGAGAAGCAAGGAACACATGGACAGGCAGAGAGAAGAAAGGACCACATGCATATGCAGAGAGAAGCAAGGATCACATGCATAGGCAGAGAGAAGCAAGGACAGCCAGAAAGAAGCAAGGACCACATGGACAGCCGGAGAGAAGCAAGGACCACATGGACAGGCAGAAAGAAGCAAGGACCACATGGACAAACAGAGAGAAGCAAGGAACACTTGGACAGGCAGAGAGAAGCAGGGACCACATGGACAGGCAGGGAGAAGCAAAGACCACATGGACAGGCAGAAAGAAGCAAGGACCACATGGACAGGCAGAGAGAAGCAAGACCACATGGACAGGCAGAGAGAAGCATGGATCACATGGACAGGCAGACAAAAGCAAAGACCACATGGACAGGCAGAAAGAAGCAAGGAACACATCGACAGAGAGAAGCAAGGACCACATGAACAGGCAGAAAGAAGCAAGGACCACATGAACAAGCAGAGAGAAGCAAGGAACACAAGAACAGAGAGAAGTAAGGACCACATGGACAGACAGAAAGAAGCAAGGTCCACATGGACAGGTAGAAAGAAGTAAGGACCACAAGGACAAGCAGAGAGAAGCAAGGACCACATGGACAGGCAGAGAGAGGCAATGTCCACATGGAAAGGCAGAGAGAGGCAAGGAACACATGGACAGAGAGAAGCAATGACCACATGGACTGAGAGAAGCAAGGACCACATGGACAAGCAGAAAGAAGCAAGGACCACATGGACAGGCAGAAAGAAGCAAGGACCACATGGACAAGCAGAGAGAAGCAAAGAACACATGGACAAAGAGAAGAAAGGAACACATGGACAGACAGAGAGAAGCATGGACCACATGGACAGGCAGAAAGAAACAAGGGCCACATGGACAAGCAGAGAGAAGCAAGGAACACGTGGACAGAGACAGAGAGAAGCAAGGACCACAGGGACAGGCAGAAAGAAGCAAGGACCACATGGACAAGCAGAGAGAAGCAAGGAACACATGGAAAGAGAGAAGCAAGGACCACATGGACAGGCAGAGAGAGGCAATGATCACATGGACAGGCAGAGAGCGGCAAGGACCACATGGAAGGATAGGGAGACGCAAGGACCACATGGGCAGGCAGAGAGAAGCAGGGACCACATGGACAGGCAGGGAGAAGCAAAGACCACATGGACAGGCAGAGAGAAGCAAGGGGCACATGGACAGGCAGAAAGAGGCAAGGAGCACATGGACAGGCAGAGGGAGTCAAGGACCACATGGACAGGCAGGGAGAAGCAAAGACCACATGGACAGGCAGAGAGAGGCAAGGACCACATGGACAGGCAAAGAGAAGCAGGGGCCACATGGACAGGCAGAGAGAAGAAAGGACCACGTGCATAGGCAGAGAGAAGCAAGGACAGCCAGAAAGAAGCAAGGACCACATGGACAGCCGGAGAGAAGCAAGGACCACATGGACAGGCAGAAAGAAGCAAGGACCACATGGACAAGCAGAGAGAAGCAAGGAACACATGGACAGAGAGAAGCAAGGACCACATGACAGGCAGAAAGAAGCAAGGACCACATGGACAAGCAGAGATAAGCAAGGAACACAAGAACAGAGAGAAGTAAGGACCACATGGACAGACAGAAAGAAGCAAGGACCACGTGCACAGGTAGAAAGAAGTAAGGACCACAAGGACAAGCAGAGAGAAGCAAGGACCACATGGACCGGCATAGAGAGGCAATGTCCACATGTACAGAGAGAAGCAAGGACCACATGGACAGGCAGAAAGAAGCAAGGACCACATGGGCAAGCAGAGAGAATCAAAGAACACATGGACAAAGAGAAGAAAGGAACACATGGACAGACAGAGAGAAGCAAGGACCACAGGGACAGGCAGAAAGAAGCAAGGACCACACGGACAAGCAGAGAGGAGCAAGGAACACATGGACAGAGAGAAGCAAGGACCACATGGACAGGCAGAGAGAGGCAATGATCACATGGACAGGCAGAGAGCGGCAAGGACCACATGGAAAGACAGGGAGACGCAAGGACCACATGGGCAGGCAGAGAGAAGCAGGGACCACATGGACCAACAGAGAGAAGCAAGGACCACATAGGCAGGCAGAAGCAAGGACCATATGGACAGACAGAGGGAAGCATGGATGACATGGACAGACAGAATGAAGCAAGGACCACATGGGCAGGCAGAGAGAAGCAAGGACCACATGGACAGGCATTGAGAATCAAGGACCACATGGAAAGGCAGAGAGAAGCAAGGACCACATGGACAGGCAGGGAGAAGCATGGAGCACATGGACAGGCAGAGAGAAGCAAGGACCACATAGACAGGCAGAGAGAAGCAAGGACCACATGGAAAGGCAGAGAGAAGCATGGAGCACATGGACAGGTAGAAAGAAGCAAAGATCACATGGACATGCAGAGAGAAGCATGGATCACAAGGACAGGCAGAAAGAAGCAAGGACCACATGGACAGGCAGAGAGAAGCAAGGACCACATAGACAGGCAGAGAGAAGCAAGGACCACATGGAAAGGCAGAGAGAAGCATGGAGCACATGGACAGGTAGAAAGAAGCAAAGATCACATGGACATGCAGAGAGAAGCAAGGACCACATGGACAGGCAGAGAGAAGCAAGGACCATGGACGGAGAGAATCATGAACCACATGGACAGGCAGAGAGAAAGAAGCAAGGACCACATGGGCAGGCAGGGAGCAGCAAGGATCACATGGACAGGCAGAGAGAAACAAGGCCCAAAGACGGAGAGAAGCATGAACCAGATAGACAGGCAGAGAGAAGCAAGGGCCACATGGGCAGGCAGAGAGAAGCAAGAACCACATGGACAAGCAGAGAGAACCAAGGACGGAGAGAAGCATGAACCAGATGGACAGGCAGAGAGAAGCAAGGACCACATGGACAGAGAGAAACAAGGACGATGAAGGAAGTGACCCGATTAGGGCCACCCGGGTCACTCGGAACCACCTCTCAGCCTTCCATACAAATGAAGAGTCGTCAGACAGCAGAGAATACAAACCAAAGTTATTTATTAGTCATACACTCGAGCGGAGTCCAGTCTGACCAGCCTCCTTGGAATGCTGCAGAGGGACTGACCCCCGCCAACATGGTAATACAAGATATACATTTCCAGCACCCCTAAAGACCCATCCAGACTGGAATATTCCATTCTGAGAGCTGATGAAAAAAGGAGGTACGGAAGGATGGGCTACAATCCTGAGACTGGGGACATGCTATCTTGGTTTCAAGGTTACTCTGCCCATGCCTGTCTCTCTGAGAGTGGGAGCAGGCCTACCTACTGGGAAAGTCATGCAGTGAAAGAACAATCTATTCATTAGTGCAGCGAAGCTCAACCTTGAGGCAGGCAGTATGAAACAGAAGCTTACTTTTGAATATGGTACAAAATGACGGCTGAATACAAAATGGTGCCGCAAATGCTAACTTAACTCGCACAATGCTAGAAGGAGTCGATTAGATGCATTTTTCATTCTAACAGACCCTCCTTTTAGCATTTGCTAACAAATTTGTCTAGTGCTAGGAAACCAGTAACTGCTCACAAATTAAGGATACTACTATTATATGTTAATACACACATTATCAATATTCAAAAATACCTTCATCTATTGACATAAGGTCGTGGGCAGCCTGTTTAATTAAGGCTGTATTCTTAGCATCAATTATTAGGGCCTTCGGTGTGAGTGTAAATTTTCCAATACAGTAAGCCTAACAAGCAGGAAGGCAATGTACGCACAGGTGACGTGAAAATGACACCTGCAATTACTATCAGGAAAATAAGAATCCTCCACCCCCAGGATGCTATTCAACCCCAGAACCAACCAGAAAGATTCCGGGTACCATTCTCTTGGTGGATGTCAGATGTGACCCTATGCAATTTCCGTATACCAGCGTATACATTATCGGGCATGGTCCGGTAGGTACACACAGCAACTGCTGCCAATGATGCGACAGGCTCCTCTCCGATCAGCAAGGATGACGCCTAACACCATCCTGTTCTGATGAGCAACAAGCCTTGTAGTCTGGAGCTCAGCTGTAATATTTGTCAAAATCCCTGCTGTGGTATTAATGACCCCTTCCACAACTCTGGTGAGTCGACGAATGTTAAGGCTATTGGACATAGGGCCCCAAAAGGGTAAAATACCCTTCATAGCATCTGTGAACTGCTGGAGAGTGGGGTATGTCTGGTCTATATCTTCTGTGTTAATAACCCTTCTAATTCGGGACAGATGGGCACTCAAACGCTGCAGTCGATGGTCCTTATGATAATTGGACGGTGCTATGTACACCGGGGGAAGGAGGAAAGAGAGGTACCATACACCTGACAATCCCCTAGGAAGCCAAACATGAGCTTGAAATCCACAAACAAAGTAGATATTATGAGGTGGGAGCAAAGGTGGGCTATTACTCATGCGCACTGTATATGTATAGTTGCAATTACTCTCACCCACTTTCACTTTCACCTTCCCAAACCCTCAAACACAAAACCCAGCTGTTGTGTTGACTACTGGCACCGGTATTGCCTTATCCTGAGTAATATTGCACATCTGGAATGACCGAAAGTATTCAGTGACATTAAATCCCTGGAAATCTAACATTTCATTTTTAAGCCATGTTACATTTTTCTCTCTTTCATATTCATTCATGCAGGCTGTTGGGGCTAATGTATCAGGAGTCCCTTGTTCACCTGGGGTAAATTATTGACACTGTGTGATAAACAGCAGATGTCATATTCATAGTACAAGAATGATAATGAATGTATAACATAGAGAACAATTCGAACCATCCCTCGCAACTGCCTAAATAAGACCTAGGCAGCGATAACAGGCTATCACTCTTATGTGTAACAGAAGGGAGCATTCGACATATTCAACAGTTTGTAACTTTAGATGTATCATGGGCTTGGTGGAGCATTTTCAAAAATACATTGTCACTGTATGCTTTTCTGTGTTCACCTTTATGGGGGGCCAAAGTAACAACCGTGTTCAGGGGGAACAGGCGTTGTTAGAATTGGGGGTCTCTGGTTGGCACAGGTAGGTACTTGTGACAAGCCGGAACCCTCTCCTCTAGTCAGGGCAAGGGAATTACTCTCGCAAAATAACCCCTGCTCACCCTCTAGGCGGCGTGGCGCAAGCAGTCAAGGCTTATTTCGGGGGCGATGTAAGTTAAGCATTTGTGACCACATACAGTAACCCAGTGACAACACCAGACAAGGTTTTATATCAAAAATAAGTTATACTTTATATAGAGTTACCACAAGACCAATAAACGACAAAAAGAATACACAGTACTATTAGATTTCAAGAGTTCATGTTTAAAAAGCTTAGTTCAAGGTTCTGTGTGAGTCGGTAACCTTGTCTGGCTACAGCGTTGCTGAAAAGAACACAGAGTCTAACAAATCCAGCGGACCGCGGTGGTCCGGGCCCACTCAAATGTCGACAGACTCATTCACAGTACCTTTTCCTTGAGGCGGCTGATAAGGATGTGCGAGCCGGTTCCGGGGTTCATCGCGGTGTAGAAAAACAAAGCGTTGCGGGTCACGGTGTCCTTCCAGTCGCGGTGCAGGCTACAGCTCGTTGACGGAGTCGGTGAGCTCAGAGCTTGCGTTGTTCAAGGCGGACGTTGCTCGTTGCGGTGCTTCCAGCTTTACGGTGCGGCGACAGAGCCGGAGTTCGGCAGCTGGCGTCGGTCAGTCCGGACAGCGGTGCGAGTCAGGCGGTGCGTCGCAAAGCATGCAAGGCGGTGCCCAACTTCAGTGCGGGCACAGGACTCGAAGGCAGCAGCAGTGACCGCGTCGGTCAGACCAGTTCGATTCGGTGTAGCGAGGCGTTACATGTCGCGGTGTCCTTCCAGTCGGGGTGCAGGCTACGGCTCGTTGATGGAGTCGGTGAGCGCAGAGCTTGCGTTGTTTGAGGCGGACGTTGCTTGGTGTGGTGCCTACAGGACACCGGGCCGGTCATGAGTCACAGCTCATGGGTCGGTCACAGCTCCCTGCCTCTGTAGCCTCTTGTTTCAAGCAGCAATTCACAAAGGCTGGTGAAGTCCACTGGTCCTGGGACTTCGGTCAGGTGGCAAGCTCTCTTCCAAAAAAATGTCCTTTCTGTGTTATTAGACTTCTGATAGGTGACTAAAAGGCCTACACACAAATCATGGTTTACTTTATATCCAAATGTTGACACAGATCATTAGTTTTCCACAACTCTAGCTGATTAATACTACACAACACTGGTAATTTCTATTTGCTTCTCAAATTTTATTTGCCTTTAAAACATTATTTTCTTTTTCAATTAAAAACACGAACTAGTTAAGCATTCATTATATAAAGTGATCAAAATCATGTGCTCTGGTACATACAAAATCAATCTATCTAACAATTCCGATTTACGGTTGCTATCTCAGAGTACACTGATCCTAATGATTTATACAAGACTCAACTTTGATCACAAATTAATAGATAAACATGATAAATGAAATAAATTAAAAACATAATACATAAAAGGTCCTTTGTCGACGCGTTTCGGTGCTTTTGTAGTATTGTAACACCTTCCTCAGGACGGACGAGTTAAAAAACAGGTATAATCTTCTTTCTACAAAATGAATGCATATAATTAGTTTAAACCAACTAAAGAGAACGTGTAGAAAAACGAGTTGTGTACAAATCGTGTCGAGGATTGAAGAAGTGGTCATTTTTATAACTAACAAGCTTACTTTAGTTAGTTGAATATTGGTCCTTATTCATCAGTATTGAGACCAATGGTTGTTCGTTATAATTGAGGAGCCAATTTAATGAAGCTCTCAAAGTTTCTGTAATTCAAGAGGATAGCATAAGAATAAATGCAACTATCCTTACCTAATTGGCATAGAGATAAATGACATGCCTACTTACTTAAAACTTCTGGATGGCCCTGATCTCAGGAGGCACTGCCTCATTCAACACTGCATAGTTTTCTCCCTCTGTTTGTGCCCATGTCAGCCGGGCAACCGAGAAAGGAATGAAGCGGGGCAACTGCTCAGAGTCACTGACTCTGTCAAGCACCAATTGGTCGTAGGGTAAAGGGAGGGGCACCTGGTGGCAGTGTTGGCAATGTATCCAATTCTTCTGGCCGGCCACCTTCACGGCAGTGCAGGGGGCGAGGAGCACCTGTGCAGGCCCCTTCCACTGTGGCTCCAAACTTCCTTTCCTCTGGAAGTGTCTAGTCAACACAAAATCTCCAGGCCGAATATCGTGTCCTGGCTCCTCGGCTGCTGATGGTAAGGCTTTATGGATCAGTTGGTGAATAGAACGCAAGCGTTTAGTTAACTCATACAGATAATCCATTAGCAAAGGGTATTCAATTTCCGAAAAACGTTGCGGTCGCGGGATGCCCCAGACATTTGCCGGGCGTCGGAACACAACCTCGTACAGTGATAACCCTGTCCTAGTGTGAGCCATAGCTCTTGTATACAAAAGAGCTAATGGTAAAGTATCTGGCCACTGCAGATAGAGGTAGTAATATGGCTGGGTTCAGAGTGGCACATCTTTTTATTGTGATATGCGGGGTAAGGAGAATTAGCTTATAACCAGTCAGACATGCACTAGTAAGGTGCTGCGTCTTGGTCTTATTCAAAAGGGTGTCCAGAACCGCTCGCAAAGGACAAAAATCAAGAACTTTACCTCCGACCTCCACCCTGTCAGCAGAGGTGTACCCCAAGGCTCAGTGCTCTCACCTCAACTGTTCAACATATACATGGAACCCCTCACCACCATTCTTAAAAAGGCAAAGATCCCCTTCCCCCTATACGCCGACGACACCCAGATCTATCTAGAAACCTCCTCCCCAGACGACATCCTCAGACTCAATAACACTCTAAAAGAAATTCAAGGCTGGCTATCCCAAAACCACCTTAAACTCAACCAAGTAAAAACGGAGCTCCTCCTCATGTCCAACAAAGAAGAGAACCCACAAATTGCGGAGTGGCTTAAAGCTTTGGACGCTCTAAATGGTAACCTCACCTTGGCCAAGTCCGTAAAATCATTAAGAATCACCCTAGACCCCAAACGGGACATGACCAACCACATCAAAAACTCCGCAAAGTCTGCCTTCCTCAACCTAAGGCTTCTATACAAAATCAAACCATTCATTCCTGCCAAAGACCTCAAACAAGCCACACAATCGCTGGTGCTATCCAGACTCGACTACGGCAACGCAACCCTCACTGGTGCCTCAAAATCCAACTTGGCTCCCCTCAGAACAACCCTCAACACAGCAGCCAGAATGGTCACTGGAATCAGGAAATATGACCACATTTCACCAGCACTAAGAGAACTAAAATGGCTCTCAGTTGAACAGCGAGCCAATTTCAGAACAGCATGCCTCACGCACAAAGCCCTCCACACTGGAAAACCAGAATATTTAGCCGCCAAACTTAAGAGGGCCGGGCAGACGAGAAACCTCAGGAGCTCAAACTCCCTCCTTCTCATACCCTTGAAAACACGCAAACACAAAACAGCGGTGAAATCATTTGCTGGAACCGCACCCAAAATGTGGAACTCCATCCCAGCAGACATCAGAACTATCCCTTCCTTCACAAAATTAAAAAAACACCTTAAAATCCTCCTGCTGAACTGTGCCCTCCCAAATGGATAGCCACGCTACCCCTGAGGACGATGTTCTCTGACCTGACTCTGCTCACATCCTCCTCCATCCGCCTCAAGACTATCCCTGCACATGATTAAGCAGCCTCACGATCCTCGGATCACCTCCACTCAGCATTCAACAAGGCTACCTCAGGACTCTTCCACTCCGCCTTGAAGGCTCGGGACCCCTGGTCTGCCGATCCTTTTAGGTCTACCGAAATCAACATTCAACAAGGCTACCTCCGAACTCGTCCACCGCTTCCATAAGCCTTAGCACGCTTGGACTACCGAATCGTTCTTTTCCTTTTTGCTGACGATTACTCTAATATGCTTAACTACCTTGAAACAATGCTGTAAAGCGCTCGGATACCCTCAGGTCTGGTCAGCGCTATATAAAACTCCTAAAATAAAAAAATAAAATAAAGTATCAAGTACAAGCCCAGCGATTGCCTTATGGAGACGGCCACAGTCGCGACCGATCTTAAGACAGCTCGGGAGGGCTCTGGCGACTGGATCAAGCAAAGCAAAAAAATAAGCACACAGCCGTTGCTTAACTCCAAAGGCCTGTGTTAAGAGAGAGAGTGCACAGCCAGCCGTCTCGTGTACATACAGCATGAACGGCTTCCAACACGAACACGGAGGAGTAGGTGGCGTCGGAGATCCTATCAAAGGTCCCGCAACACATGATTTATAATTTCCTGGTAACCCGTATGGACGCCAATTACTGTGATGCCCATTTTTACTCTTAAGAATCATCGGTGACACGGATTTCCCCCCGGGGGTAAGGACGATCTTCCGTTTTTCTTCTAAATACAACTGTCTGCTACACACGGAGGAAGGCACTTGGATTCCTTTCCAGCGAATTGCACTCAATACAGGAATCTCAGGCTCAGATCGTTGACAATACTTTTGTCTTGCGCCTATGGTGAATACGCATAATACTTTGGACCATCGGATTGAGATGATCCCAGTTGTTGCCCTGACGAAATTCCCACGGCACTAAAGGAAATGAAACGCGTTGGCTGTGCATTTGTATCTTAAAAAGAGAAAATAAGAATTCAATAAAGAAAGAAAAGAAGATTCGCAAACTTCCTGAACTTTTTTTGCTATTTACTTCACCGAGTGCACCTCTCAAATTTCTTGTGAACTCTCTGGTCAGCGCTATATGAAACTCCTAAAATAAAAAATAAAAAAATAAAATAAATAAAATAAAGTATCAAGTACAAGCCCAGCCGATTGCCTTATGGAGACGGCCACAGTCGCGACCGCTCTTAAGACAGCTCGGGAGGGCTCTGGCGACTGGATCAAGCAAAGCAAAAAAAATAAGCACACAGCCGTTACTTAACTCCAAAGGCCTGTGTTAAGAGAGAGAGAGTGCACAGCCAGCCGTCTAGTGTACATACAGCATGAACGGCTTCAGGTAATCAGGCGTAACAGGCACAGGTGCAGACCAAAGCGCAATTTTTAATTGCTCAAAAGACTGCTGACATTCAGGGGTCAAATGCAGGGACTCATGCACATCATTAGTGGTTGGCACAAGCAAGTGCTTTATTAGTAATTAATAATTAGGGATCCAAAGGCGACAGTAGGAAGTGATGCCAATAAAAGCGCACACATCCCTCTGAGTTTTAGGGAAAGGCATTTTAATAATGGTGCTGATGCGCACAGGGTCAATCTCTTACCCTCCTTCGACAGTAGGTGACCTAAATAGGTGACCTCCTGTAGACAGTATTGAAATTTAGAAAGGGACACTTTACGTTCATGGTTAGTCAAATGTAGCAACAACTTAACCATACTGTCTTTGCATCCCTGTTCAGTGTCAGAAGCTATTAGTATGTCATCCACATATTAAAGCAATACATTACCTGGGGAAAGCATGAATGAGTCCAACTGGGCTCTCAAGGCTTGGCTAAATATAATAGGGCTCTCAGTATAGCCCTGAGGAGCTCAACAGAAACAAAATCTTCTGTCAGCTAGGGTAAAACCGAACAAATGTTGGCTGTCAGGATTGATCGGGATACTAAAGAACGCATTTTTCAAATCAATGACAGAGAAGGATTTAGCAAAGTAAGGAATCATTGTTAGAAGGGCAGTAATGTCAGGTACCACCAGGAACAGAGAGACCACTATTTTATTAACTGCGCGCAAATCAATCATGAAACAATAAACATTGGGTGGTCATCGGGGAAGTCTGAAGATGCCTTTTTTAGAATCGGAAGAATAGGGCTATTACACACATTCGCTGTTGTCTCTTCAACCACACCCGACTCAATCAGATATCGTATAATTCGCAGCAAAGCTCGCTCCCCCGCTTATGGAATTTTGCACTGGGCAATACGAGGCAATATGGCATTGTCTTTAACTGTAATGGAAATCGGGCGAATTTTAACAGTCCCACGTCTGTGTCACCAGTGGCCCACAACGTGTGCAGCACATCTTTAAAGTCAGCAGAGAGGTGTGCATCTTTTGACAGACATTGCTTGGTGCTACCTACATTCGTGCCCATTGTCATGTAAACACCTTTCGGGGAACAAAAAATTGTAGCATGTAGTCTCTTTAATAAATCCAAGCCCATCAAATTTTTTCCTCCATTAGACGTCAACAAAAAGGGCGAATCCACAGTAAAAGGACCGATAGTCAAGGCAAAGGGTTTAGGAATCGGGCTCACAACCGGCACACCAGAGAAACCTACTGAAACATTATTTTGGCCACATAGAGCTGCCCGGGGACCAGCGAACGAGAAAGAGAGCTATTCATTCCACCTGTATCCACTAAGAATTTCTTAACTGACCCTTGGCAAATCTGCAGTGACATATGGACCGCACTGATCTACAGGTATCGGGAGTGGTCCCTCTCCCTGCCCCTGGCTGTCCTAGCTGTGAGACATGCCTTTCACCTTGTTCAGATCGTAATCATCGTGATAATACTGTCTCCCTCGAGGGTCATCAAAATAGTTCTAGTCTGAGCGACCCTGTGATGTCCTATCCTCCCGAACTCTATTTTGATCACTTTCTTTACGGCCACATCCTCGAGAACCCCATCCTCTAGGGGCTGCAACTTTCTGTAGTAACACCGGACCCTCAGTACGCCAGTGCCCCTCCTCTTTGCAGTACGTACACTGATTCAGCCCTACAGGTGCAGCGTTCCTGCTAGTACGGAAAGCTATTGGGCCTGACCAGCACCACGTGCCCTTCCATTTCGCCTAGACACCTGCTGTAACAACACCTTCGTCTTCAACTCCTTGTGCTTCTTATCTACCTTCTCCTTCTCCTCGTTCTCCCTGTGTTCATAATACTGTGCCATACTCAATATGACAGAAGGGGAAGATGTTGTCCAAGTGCTCTCCGAAGCCTGCAAGTGAGCCGCAATCTCTGGGAGAAGATTTGTAACAAACCTATTAACGATAGCAAGGATGATGGGACCCCCTCAATGTGGCCAGGGAACAGAGGGGAAGAAAAAACATCAATGAAGGAGTAATGTTCCCGCATAGGCCATAATTTTCAAATACTGGTATAAATCCCATGCTTAGTGTGATATCGGTGACAGATGCACAACAATCATTTTTATTTTCTTCAAAAATGTAAAGCTTTTTATTTTCAATTTATCAAGGCTTTAGTATTTTTATATTTTTTCGTTATACTTTAATTCATAAAAGACATTTTTTCACAAATACAATTTATAAATGTTTTCATAATTCATACAAAAGAAGAACCTAATATAACAATAAATATATACAGGAAAAAAAAGAAAAAAAAACACTGTACCCCAAGTATATACACCCCTGGTAACATATAATCAATCACAGCATACTAACACAATCATACCCTCACTTCATTCAAAACCACAACATCTGAAAAAAGGAAGCTGAATCTTAATTGGCAGAACCATCACGCCAATTAGTAGGTCTCAAAACTGAGTATGAGACCCCGCACTTGGTCATATCAGACCAAGTGCGGGGTCTCATACATATCAGACCAAGTGCGGGGTCTCATACTCAGTTTTGAGACCTACTAATTGGCGTGATGGTTCTGCCAATTAAGATTCAGCTTCCTTTTTTCAGATGTTGTGGTTTTGAATGAAGTGAGGGTATGATTGTATTAGTATGCTGTGATTGATTGTATGTTACCAGGGGTGTATATACTTGGGGTACAGTGTTTTTTTTTTCCTGTATATATTTATTGTTATATTCGGTTCTTCTTTTGTATGAATTATGAAAACATTTATAAATTGTATTTGTGAAAAAATGTCTTTTATGAATTAAAGTATATTGAAAAAATATAAAAATACTAAAGCCTTGGTAAATTGAAAATAAAAAGCTTTACAGTTTTGAAGAAAATAAAATTGATCGTTGTGTATCTGTCACCGATATCACACTAAGCATGGGATTTATACCAGTATTTGAAGATTATGGCCTATGCGGGAACATTACTCCTTCATTGACAAACCTATTAACGAACAATCAGACACCCTTTTCCAGTGACAAATCCTGTCTGCTAAAATTCCAAAACACTCCTTCCAGTCGAGTAAAAAAATCAGATACACTTATATCTTTCTTCTGACGATATGTTGTTAACTTGTCCCAATCTACCATCCTCGGTGGAATAAGAGAGTGCATATAAGAGATAATTTGGCCAGGTAAAGCTAGTGTTTTGGCCCTAGGCTTCTCACCAGGCTTCCTCTCCTGATCCCATGCTCTAATTTGATCCCAGGTACCACTCATTTCGGCAGCATGGTCCTGTGTGTGTACCTGCCTCCAAATGTCAACGGGTACCTGTAAACCAAAGAACAATTCAATATCTGCTAGCGTCATCACTGTTGATGAAGCGGCCTCTGTCAACTCAGTATAATATGCAGTAGGATTTTTCCGAGGGTCGGGTAACCGAGTCTTAAGGGACAACACCTCTCTCTTCTTCCATGGGGTATAGGCCCACTGTTTCTGAAAACGAGCCTCTACCCTTGGTCTAACAACAGCATTATGCTGATCTTAGAGCTCCGGTAACTCAGGGTGATACATACGGGATGGACTTCCCTTATCGGAAACTGGGATACTACCAAAGTTGCAACATTACCAAAAAACTCCTCAGGCTCCATACCAGCAGCATATAAATTGTCCCTGATATCATAAATAATCTAAGGTGCTACATCGTTGAAGCACTTTTTCCACAATCCAATCAGTGTAGCCGACATGTGCTTAAGTCCATTCTGCCGCACAAACGGCTCATAATCTCTCATCACACTCCACACATCTTCTCTACTATAGATGGGATGACGAGCCCACTGAACGCCCCGATTGGCTACCGCCCTTTTCTCTTCCTCTCCCACATCATCCCACGGTGCTCTACATGCCCCATACTGGGCTTTGGCTTCATGTGACACATGGGCGAGAGGACTGTTGCACTGTCGTCACCAGGTGGTGCTGCAGTTGCTTGACCATCCATGCCGTGGCAGTCTTGCTTCCCTTTTGTGGACCTATGGCTTGGATTACGGATGGGGGCCATGTGGCTGCAGACAAGTTTAGGTATGTTCTTCTGCTGCAGGAACTGCATGATTGGGCTGTGGTGCCTCTGCCAGTCATTTGTAGTGAAAGTGTGAGGCGCAGGTGCAGGACACTGGATGCTGTCCTGGATGCAAGGCGCTTGTCTGCATCTGGCATTAATGTTATCATGAAAGCTGTCCCTTTGATTTATAATGTCGACTTTGGTGCAGTAGCGCTCATGGCCACAAGGTGGCACTGCAATCACTGCTTTTTACTGGCCTCATGGGTCTCACTGTTGCTGCTGGTTACTCGGGGCTGAGAATGCCAGTGCGGCGCCACGCAACACTGGGACAGTTCGTCCCTCTTCAAAGACAGTCCTTGTCGGGCACACCGCACATGATCACCTCCGGTAAGCAATGCAGGCGCATTATGCGTAGGCACCACGGCAGTCTCCCTTTCATTTGGGCCTTGCTTTGCAGGGGTGCGCGTCCACTGTTCATGCAGCAGGGAAGACCGTCCGTGTGTCTGCTGCGCGCCTCCCATGTTGTGGCCGTAGGCCGATCCGCTCACCGCATGCTGGGCACTCACTAACGGGTGGTGCGCGAGGGAGTCAATTGGGGGGGCGCAAAGCGCTCTGTCGACCAGGCTGTGCTTCCTCTTCCAACAACGGTTTCCTCAGCTGTGTTGGAGACGTGGCTGCAATTCTTTTCTGGCCCCGTCAGCTTCCTTGATAAGATGGGGCTTACAACTTATTTCGCGCCCGGGTATTCGGTGCAGTGGCCGCTGGACTTTTACCGCTGGTGCAGGCTTGGTCCTACTGGGGGGTCCCGCACCTAACAGTCGGCAGGGTGTATGTTCCCAGCGCCACTCACCAGTTGCATGCTGCTGCCTGCGGGGCATCGGCTTGCGGGTACCATCGTCCTCGCTATTTTCAAGGCAGTGTGCAGCAGGGGTGCCATGTGACCAGGCTATATTTTCCCCCCACGATCGAACATTGTTGTGTAGGGGGCTTGGACTATGGCTAAGATTGGCTGTAAGGTCCTGGTCTCCATTTGGTTCCTAGATTTTAGGGCTAGTGTTGTGATTGGATAGTGTTAGGGCTAGGGTTCCCATTGGCTGAAGGGGTCACCTGATTACTAGAGCTATAAAAAAGGCCAGGCTTAGGGCGTCTCAGCCCGGGCGTCGAGGCTAAGGGCAGAGATGACAAGGGCAGTTTCCTGTTTGAGCCTGTTAAGGGCAGAGAGGACAAGGGCAGTTTCCTGTTTGAGCCTGTTAAGGGCAGAGAGGTCAAGGGCAGTTTCCTGTTTGAGCCTGGTCGAGACTGGTCGGGACTAGGGCCAGAAATGCTGACCTTTTTCTCATTTAGCAATACCCAGCCCACACCATCCACATCCACAAACAGAGCAACACACTCACACCAAATGTACACCACGCACAACACTATGCACAGATTAATATACCAGCCTGCACTACAAACCCAACCAAACCACATGTACACCCTCCTCTCCCTTCTACCATAATAACACTAACGCACAACACACCCACTGCACACCACCACACTTTGTAACTCTTGCAACAAATATACTTTCAATGTCATTATGGATCTACATATTTATCACTTTCTTCTAATTTAGCATTTCCAATGCACTAACCCTGTGGTTCCCAAACTGTGCGCCGCAGCGCCCTGGTGCACCGTTAACAGTAGCCAGGGGCGCCGCCGCACTATTTGGGAAAGATGGCATCTGGCCTCGTTAGGCCCCCCATGTGCAGCGATTATCGGCGCAGATTCTGCAGCAGTGAGCCGACCCCAGACATGGTATGCAGATGGACTAGCGCTAGATGGCGCTGTGTGTCAGGCAGGAGATAAACACAATCAATTGATGCTACGAGGGAATCACCAAAGAGCAGTGCAATGAAAAAGGATGCTGCTACGGACGAAACAAATGTGTCATTGAGATAAACACAGCAAGCGCCGTCAAGCAGGCGCCCAGCTACACGCTCAAAGGTAGCACCGCCAGAGTTTCACACTCTGGGTATGAAATGGCCACCGCGCTGGGAAAAGACCAGCCACAGCTAGCCGAGCAGCACATGTGGGAGCCCGCCTTTAGCCGGGGAGAGCAGCAGGGCTCCCAGCAGTCTATTTCATTAAGGAGAACCAACGTGATGCACTCACTCCAATTATATTCAGACGCCACTAGTTTCACACGAAGCTAGCGCCGAAGAACATTATTTCAACGCGAATCCACCAGCACTAACGCTTCTGTGCGGCAAGTAGCCACACACACCGCCTCGGACACTAGCAGGCACAAAGCGAGACCGGATACCAAGCTCACGGAGGCACACAGTGTGACAGGCAGTGCTACAGAGAGGGCACGGATTGATTATTACCGGTCTAACCGAATTCTCCAGATTTAGGAAGGCATTTCAAACACGTATCACTGCTAATTGTACGCCACAATTGGGGTTTGTGTTTTTGGAGAAAATGTGTCAACAGGCCTCTGACAACTCAAATAAATAGTGTTTTCCCTCACTTAGCACCCCTATCAATCCACATTCATCTCCCTTACCAGGAATTCTTTTTAGGTCATCATTTCCTCTATTTGTAGTCATAAATATACTGGATGAAAAGCTTTTTGCCTATTAATGACTTCTGACATCACCTTTTCTTTTTATATAGCGCGAACATTACCGGAACGTGTCAGAGCGCTTTACATAAGAACCAGTTGCGATACATAAGGACTTAGGATTACATGCGTTACATAAAAGATACAAGCAGAAAAAAATTGCAAATGTGCAAGTTATAAAGTCACACAGGGAAGAGATATAAACAGAAATAAATTGCAAATGTACAAGTAGTAAAGTCACACAGGGAAGAGACGAATAGAAAAAATTGCAAATGTACAGGTTGTAAGGTCACTCAAGGAATAGATACAAATGGATAAATTCTAAGAGTCACATTGGAATGGTAGAGAGTACAAAGGTCTACTGCGGTGGTTCCCAAAGTGTGCGCCGCGGCACCCCGGTGCGCCGGTAAAAAAATGGTGGGGAGCCACGGCCAACTGCCAATTAGGTCAAGGGAGCCACGGGTGAAAAAAAGTTTGGGAACCACTGCACTAACCTATTTCTAAGCCTATACTTCACTCAATATATCTTCTAGCCCAACCTTCTGACTCATCTCAAACTTCTTTCTACTACTTCTTCCAATGCACTACCCTATCTCTCATCCTATACATCTATCAATATATCCTCTACATCCACTCTCTCATTTATCCCAAACCCCATGCCACTACTATGATCGCCAAAATAACCCTTTCTAGACTCTCTCCTGCTCTACCCTTCCTTGTATCATGACACCTCTTTTTACTACACCGATCCCCTAAAACAAACCTTTCTAAACTCTTTCCTCTGAGTCCTCGCCTCCAAAACTCCTTTTACTCATCCAAAAGCCTCCACCTATTGCTAAGACCGAAAAAAAAAACATCTTTCACTCTTTTATCCCTCCCCTATCCTTTTCAATTGAAATTATCAGTCTAACTTGTTCACTTCTCAAATTCCATATTCAACTATACTAATATACTGCCCAAATAACTGAATAACATATCCACTACTCAAATTACTTCATATTTTTTTACTATACTAATTTTCAACAGTAATCCTTTATGGGTTCCGGAGTGGCCTGCTACTCGCCAGAAAAGCGATTCAACACCCATCAGGGGTAACAAGTGCTATATGAATGAAAATCTTTCTTCCCCTTTTATCCCTCCGCTATCCTTCTCACTCCAAGTAACTGACTAGTATCCACCACTGAAATGACTTCATATTTCACCATATTAATTCACCACTATCTTTTGTAGGCTTCCTGAATAGCGTGCGTCAACAAGCGCTATATAAATACAAACCTTTGTCCTCCTCTATCCTTCTGCTATCATTCCAAATCCAAATAACTGACTAACCTATCCACCACTTAAAATGTACTTGCATGTTTCACTATACTAATTCAACACTAATCCTCTATGGGTCCCGGAGTAGCGTGCTACTCGCCGAAAAAGCGATGCGACGGCTCGTCAGGGGTAGTAAGCGCTATATAAATGCAATTACAATACAATACAATGTCACTCGTTACGCCTGTGATAGATGGGTTTGGGGTGCATTATCGCCGCTCTATCGGCAGTTTCCTATCATTAAAAGCGGCAATAATGTATCGCCCTTTCTTGATAATATGGCCCTTTGTGTCTGCTGAGACACTAGAACGTGTCCAGCAGGACACAACAGTCCTGACACCGACTGCGCTCCAGGCTAAGATAATGGCGCTGTTGCTGCGCTTCTAGACAGCCTCAAATCCAACCTCTGCACTTCAAATAACAGAAAGGCCGCAGAACACATCAGCACTTTAACTTCAGCATCTTGGCAAGAACAGTGACGAAAGTATTAAAATACAAACGAGGGTGGCTTGGCAGCATGTAGTACCAAAAGTTGACGCATGGAGGCAGGACAATACCATCCATCAGAAGTTATGAATCTGAAAATGATAGATCCTTATCACTGCTGACATCAGAGGAAGAGAGCAGCTACGGCTGACGGTAGCAGGATATGAAGTGCATACACACTTCCTCTGCAGAACTGGCTGCAGTTAACATGCACTGGATAAAGACAATTTAGAAAGCGTCTCCTGCAGAAAGTACAAAAGCATCACAACTGGAAACCAATCCAAAAATATTAAAAATTACTGTAACTTGTTTTTAAATGAAATGTCGCCCTGATCCTTTGCCAAATTATTTTGCACGTCTAATGTGAGGGCGTCTGTTATTTGTGCAGCGCTGTGATACCCTGATGGGTCATGTTGGCGCTACATAAAACGCCTCAAATAAAGAAAAATAAATAAACAGTATGGTTTTCCATGAAGCTCGATGGTGCAGATCTCTGATCATTTTTAAGGTACACAATTTAGCCTAAAGTGTATCAGGCACGAGAAGCTACAGCCTTACCTGCATAAGGACAGAAGGGCCCAGAGCCCTCCTGCTAAAAGCCCACAGGAGAGCATTCCTGGACGGTTCCCACACACAGGTGAAGATGGGAGCTTCCTGACTTGTGCAGTGCCTGACAAAGCCCTAGAAGCCGGGGCTGGTGCTCAGGGTCTGTATGTGAGTTCATGGTCAAGTTCAAATCCCTGTGGGTCCTTCTGAGGTAGGGTGACCAGGCGTCCCCGTTTTGCCAGGACGGTCCCTGTTTTTAACCAGCTGTCCCAGCAAATTTCAAGAAATTTAGCTCATGTCCCCGTTTTCAGAGAGGGTCGACTGAAAACGGTGGGAGGTGTTTTTTATGTTTTAAAAAACAGGGATAGTTAGCAGTTGTTTCAAGAAAGCATTTTAATTAACAGGCAAGCTACTGGTCTTAAAAATTGAATTGTATGTATGTTCTTACTTCCTGTTCTTTAATTCTCTGCTGAGGAGCACTCTCATAGCTTGAAGTAAAATTGTAGTCCTTCGTCTGTTTTTGTGAAATGTCCCCGTTTTTGGCTTTAAAATTCTGGTCACCCTGAGGTGATAACATGAGCACGGCTAGATAACGATAAACATCTGTTATTAAGAGCCAAGCTACCCTTCTGGGTGAAAGTGCACTTTACAAATACTTGTGCTAGTGTCCAGTGCAATGCCAGTGACCCCCTACTGCAGACCCTCTTTATCAGGTTCATACCTATAGCTACGCAGATAAAGGTAAAACATGTTTTGATGTATTTATCCAGGACTGTTTCTGAATGCACATTCATTTTCACGCTGACAACAAGTTTATCATATAATAGCTGCCAGGGCTTTAAGTGGGAAAAAAACTGGGGGTGCTCTAAAAGGGGCAGGGCAAACCCCTTAAAGGGGTGTGGCATATCCAATTAGGGGTGTGGTCTAAACCAACTCTATTCTGCCTATGGCTGGAAGAATTAGCCCCCCCCCACCCCGAAATATTTATTAGCATCCCCTCTCCCATCCCCCGAAATTTGGCTCTTGTTGCGCCTCTGACACCCAACATCCAAATACCAATATTGTTATTTTATCTGTTGTCTGATTTTAGTGAGGATTCGTGTAACAATGCCTCCATTTTAGTACACATGCAAACTATGCTTCCGGTTGTTCTCCGCCTTGCCCTGAAGCTGGGGGAGCACCAGCCACCACCTAACACGTTCTCAAGTTCGAGAAAAAAGGAGCATGCCAATTGGCTATTAAGGGAAATTGTCATATTACATTGCGTGTGAATCAGTCACTGAGCACAACCACTGCACGGTTTAAAAGAAACGGAGCCACATGCTGTCACTGACTTAGTGAGCATACCGATATCTGAGTTCGAATGCTAGGTTAGCCAGGTTAGCCTTCCATCCGTCCGAGGTCTGTAAACTGATTATTTATACAAACAATGGGTCAGATTTATGAGGCCCTTGCGCCTCTTTGCGCCGCAATTGCGTCACTTTATTTGACGCAACGGCGGCGCAAACAATGCGCCCTATTTACAACGTGACGCATCTAGAAGATGCGTCACGTTGTAAAGCCCTGCGCCATAAGGAGGCGTTCCTGCGCAGGGGGGGGGCGTTCCTACACAGGAACGCCTCCTGAAAGTGCCTGAGTGAAATCAATAAGATTTCACTCAGTCACTTTCAGGCCAATGCTGCGTCAAAACCCTGTGCCTGCTTGAAGCAGGCGTGGGTCTTGACGCAGCATTGTGAAGATGGGGCACCCCCGAGCCTTGCTGGAGCTGCGTCGCGCTTGCGACGCAACTCCAGCAATGCGCCACCTTTACGGCACAGATGCGTCACGCATCTGTGCCGTTTTTGCCCCATGGTGCGCCGCATTGTAAATGCGGCGCACCATGGGTGGCGGAGCTGTGGCGCACTGTGGCGCACATTAACTGGCGCATCCCTGGGGATGCGCCAGTTAACATAAATCTGCCCCAAAATACTTAGGGGCAGATTTATGAAGGCCTTGCGCCGCCGGTGCGTCACTTTTTCCCATGTTAAAAATGACGCACCGACGGCGCAAGGCCTTCATAAATCTGCCCCTTATTTCTTGCACTTAAAAGCGCCAGAAATGAAGTATGCCTTGCCACTCTAAAAACAAGCCAATAATATGCATCTCTTTCAACCTGTTAATGATGTTGACTGAGTCATTGCCTTTTTCATATTAATGCCAGTCACATTTATACATAAGACGCAGGCGCGCAAAGCCCACTGGGCTCAAAGGGCTCAGCCTCCCCCCCTCGTGTGTGTCAGCACAGACTGATACCGCTTCCCGGGCAAACACACAGCCGCACCCGAGTACTTCACAGGTCTTTAAAAGACCATTTACTTGTTAACGTGGCTTTTTTGTGTTTTCACACCTTGTTAGAACCCCTGCCTCTACACTCTGCATATTGCCGTAAGAATTAGGCCCCCCCCCCCACCCGAAATTCAAACGAAAACGAAGTCACTCTATCAGCACTTTTGTCCGTTTTTGTTTAACAATCTAGGCATTGCTAAACACACTATTCACTCATAAATAAACGCAGACTCCATTCACAGCATGCCAAAGCCCCTTTGCGAGGCCCGAAAATAGAGCCCGATATAGACCTGTTTCAAGGCCCCCTGAAAATAACTGCTGGTGCTCAGACCCGGACAGACCCGCCTCACTTAAAGCCCTGATATCTGCAGGGTAGGGCAGACCTCAGTGCTCCCTGTCACTCTTACTACCGATCCCTTCCCTCCAACTGACTCTACCTCGACCCCTTCGACAACTTCATCACAATGAAAGACCACAAAAATGGTCACACTGACTCTCTCAGCCAGTATCCCATACACACACTCGGCAGCTATCTCTCTCCCATGCACACACATGCACGCACGCACACACATGCACACAGACACATAAGCACATACACACGCATACACACACACAAGTGCACACACGCAGAAACATGCTCACACACGCACATGCACACACATACATGCACACACACATGCATACACACACTGCTGCTATCTCACATACACTTACAATACTCTTACACACTGACTCACTCTTTGCCACTATCTGTCATTCTGCGACTATCTCACTATAAAACACACATTGGCTTCCTCTCTGAGGCTATGTCTGTCTCGCTTTCTCTCTCTTTCTCTCTCTGTCTCACACACACACACACAGTAACTTTCACTCTCACGCAGAATCTCTAGACGCCCTCGAGGAGGCATACACGTAACCCTAAGTGGGTAGTTCTTACTGGGTTCTAAAGGTCTGCCTAATCAGGTTCTCATGGTGTGTTATTAAGTATACTCCACTACTTGGATCACATTCTCTACACTTAAGGTTCCAAGCATTGTGTACATTAGATTACCCCTTTCTTTGGTCCTGAAGAATTGTCCCAGATCATGTATTGACTACTCTTGGCAAAACAAATGTCGACCTCTTGATACTAACAAGCCACCAGAGGTCATTGCCTCCACTGGTGGCACACGCGATTTTAACCAGACAGGCGGACTCACTGAATAAAATGTTTTTAGTCTAGAGATTTGCCTGAACTCTTTTAATTCACTATCACTTACCATCCCAACACTCACTTATTACACATTTCCACCTAGGAGCCCTACACAGGCACTTCACATCCAGCTTTGGAGAAAGATCCCCGCCAAAGAGCCCCCTCGAGGGTGCCCGTCGAGCATTGCAATCGAGCGTCGAGCGACGAGGAGCAAAGACCTATGATGAAGCATGACACCCGCAAGAGTGTGCGAGGGCTCTAGTTCCAAAAAGGAATCACCATCGTTGTTCCACTATATCTGGCCTGTTAAAACACCAGACAATATTGTCCCTTTTCTCACATCTATGGACATGGCATACCTACCTGTCTACTAGCATCATCTTTTATTTGGCTGCCCAGGCCGAATTGTGACCTGAATTCAACCCTCTATAAAGGGCTGCCACTTCATCACTTGAGCAGGAGAGACTCATCACCCAGATTATCGCAAAAGATTCTGTTAGAGACCGTCTCCCCTACTGCCAGCGCAATTTGGAAGAAGACCGCTACCGCAGCATGTGTTTGCCCTTCGCAGGGAATACTGTCTTCACACCTCTGCTGATAAAGACAGCTCTTGCTGTCAACAAGATATGCAGTCCATCTATACTTCCTAAGAAACACTAGACTGCAAGTTGCTTTGTCTTTCATGCTCTCTTAGTGTAGAGCATAGCAGTAGAGCTTAGGGTGTTAGGTTCTAGATGACATTTTAACCATGTTAGAATTGTTCATTTTATTCTCGTTATTTATAACGTGCCTTCTTGATGTTTTTATAACATTCTTTATAGTTGCATTAGACATGCTGAGAACCAGGTTGTTCCTGTAGCAATAACTACGTTTTACTTGAAAGTGTTCATTCTTTTTAGTGTAGTGTGTGTGTATGATATTGTAAACTATGAAATATATTTATTACTGTTGCCACAATGCCAATGCCCTTGATCCCTTTATAGGGATTGTTAGTTATTGTTGAGTAGTGGTCTGTGGGGCTACAATAACCTGTCTTTCACATTTATTGTTAGTGCACTGAACTGAGTTCACCCGTGGGTGGTAAAGAAAATCTTGTAGAACTACGCCAAATTCATAGTTTCCGCAACAGTTGGCGTCCAATGAGGGGCTTGCATCTTGCGGTTACACCGCAAGTAGTTTTTCACTATTCAAACACCTGTGAACCATTATTACATCATTACAGAGACGTGAGTATTAATCGTAGTTACCTCCTATTGCAGATAAGGGAACACCTATTTCCATAGGTTTGTCAAGCTTGACTCATAAAAAGTTATTCCTCATTCTGTTGGTTATCTAATTGTTTGATTCCAACTTTCAATTGAATCCGTTCGTTATGGCGGCACCTTTTGTGATACGGGCCAATTACAGGGAAGCAGTTACTCAGCATCTCAAAGCTCTAGGTGTTCTTGACGAGGGAGACACTTACTTTTGCAATAGCCGCACATGCGGCGTATGGCTTTGAGAAGTTTTACTCATGGGTGGAGTTTGAAACTATTGATGCTGCATCAGGTCAGTTGCTTTAGGGAAACAACCTTTACAACGCTACTTTTACAACGCACTACCATTACAACGAAACTTTTACAATGCAAAATCCATTACAACGCATGCATTTACAACGCAACCATTACAACGCATGACACTACAGCGCACACTACTACAGCGCATACCATTACAACGCAGTCATTACAACGCATACCATTACAACGCAAAAATTACCATCCAACACTTACCCTACTGTTGCACCCCCTGGAGTTAGAATAGTAATTTTAACCCCTGCACTATCCAACACTTTCCCTACTGTTGCACCCCCTGGAGTTAGAATAGTAATTTTTTACCCCTACACTATCCAACACTTACCTTATATGCAATGTAATGTAATGCGTTGTAATGGTATGCGTTGTAAATGTAGTATGCGTTGTAGTGGAATGCGTTGTAAAGGTAGTTTCTAAGAATTCGTTGTAATGGTATGCGTTGTAATGGTGTGCGTTGTAATGGATTTTGCGGTGTAAAAAATGCGTTGTAAAGGTATGCGTTGTAAAAGTATGCGTTGTAACGTCATGCATCCGTTGCTTTAACGTGGTAGATCCACAGGCACACTTTAGGGCTTACCAAGATTTGGAAATCCCTTTTCCTACCAGGAACACCAGAATTGATTTGCTGCTCTATTGGCAAACACGTGCAGAAATGTTTGCTTGGGGCCCCTGATCTATGAAGGGGTTACGTGGCCAATTTTGGCTGGCTACACTCCCATTACGCACAACAACAACTTAACAAATACTGAGGTGGTAGGTGTAAAGGCATTTTTACTGTTGCTATGCTTAGGTGGAATCCCAGGGATGGTCAGGTGGACTCTGCCTGCTTGGGGTCGGTTGTGTACTTCGTATCTGAGAAATGAACATAACAAAAACCCCATGTGTGGTCATAAAAGTAGGGTTGTTAAATTACACGTTTGTATTAAACAAGAGACTTGTACAGGTTGTATAACGTACGTTGGGCTCCAGACCGGGAAACAGCCGGAACAACACAGACTGGGCTATGTGTGTTCCGACTACACAAGCACTACCATGCTTGCCTTGAACATGTATATGCCTTAACCACGCAAATGTGTGGTTAAGGCAGTGCGTGGTTTGGCTGCTGCTCGCACCTCGGCGGAAGCTAGAAAATATCAGGAAGAGAGGACACAGTGAGGTAAGTCATGCTGCAGCTGGGTTTGGTTGGGGAAGTTGGTATGGGTCGGAGTAGGTTTCAGGGTTGTGGGGTTGAGTCATTTTTCAGGGCAGGGGGGGTAAGGGTTTTGCTTCAGGGCTGTCGGGTCGTTTTCAGGGCTGGGGTCGGGGTCATTTTCAGGGCTGGGGAGGGTGTTTGGGGTAGTTTTCAGGGCTGGGAAGGGGGTTGGGTAGTTTTCAGGGCTAGGGGAGGGTCGGTTTGTTTTTTTAAATTACTGGTTAGGGTATTAGGCCTAAGGGAAGTGGAAGGAGTTGGAGTAGTTTTAGGGATAGCACAGGGGGAGGGGTTGGGCTAGTGTATGTTGAGGGACAGGGTTTTAGGCTTCAAGGCAGAGGGAGGGAAATGAGTAGTCGGGGTAGTTTTTATGGCTTAGGACAGGGCAGGGTAGTTTTTTTAGGGCTGGGGTGGGGGTTGAGGTCGTTTTTTAAAATAGGGGTAAGGATTTTAGTCCTAAGGGAAGTGGAAGGGGTGGGGGTAGTTTTAGGGACAGTGTGGGGGCAGGGGGGTGGTGAAGTAGTGTATATTAAGGGTTAGGGATAGCGTGGGGGTTTGGAGGGGTTCAGGTGTTTGGACCTCAGGGAAAGTAAGGGGTTTGTAGCTTAGGGCAGGGGGTCACGACCTTAGCCACGCAGACCCCATTACCATTCATGCATTTACCACAAAACCTGCAGTTCCAGTTCAAGATTGGGAACGGGAACTATTGAATATAACCGCAGACATTTATACCTCTGTAGATAGAGATGCCTTGGGTACAAATACTGTAAGCACTGCCTCTTATGTTCAGCCTGACTACTCTGTGCCAAGCTACCAGAGAGTGGGCACAGGTTAATCTAGGATGTGTTTGTGGCTTACACTGACTAGGATTCGGGTTACTGCTTGACCAGGGCTTCCATCCCAGTTAACCAGGGACCCAATTTCTAACCCTCGTTCTCCAACCAATGGCCCTCGATATTGAACAACAGAAAGAGAGTGCCCCGGGGATTACCGCGATCAGTACATTAGATGAGGTTGTATGTCGAGGATTCCTCTCAAATTCTCTCACTCCTCAGTTAACTCAGCACCTCAGACTATTTTGAGTCATAGCTGGACAGCGCACCTTGCCACATCAGTGTTTAGCGTAGGTCTGGTAGGGTGGGAAGCGAGGGCAGGCCCTGGAAGAGGTTTGCACTGTAGTGGAGTAACTCTCTCCTCTAGCGCTTGCCACTCCACCTACAGTATTGTCGTGCTCGCCTTGCTCACTGCATTCACTATACTTCCATGCACATTTTCGTCAGTTCCTCTCCCACTGCTTTTTTTCTAGGCACTACAGCTTGTGCATCTTTAACACGCACTGGCATTTGCAAGCTCTAAAAAAACGAATAAATCCTGCTTCTGTTCTGCAACCTGCTCTGCCTTTTCTAAAGTAATTTGGAGAAATAAATAAGGAGGTTGTGGAGATATAGTCTCTTGGGGTGTGTTTCATACCCATAGCTGTGGTGACTCAAGTTTGTTACCTTCCTCGCACCAGTTTGGGAAGACTGGTCACAGATCTGCTTCACTCCTATCTTTGGGCTCTTTTAGAGCGCCATAATGCTGCTCAAATATAGGATAGAGTTGACGACTCGCCTCTTTAAAGAACACTAAATCACAATGCACTATCTGTCCACAACTCAGCTTCCTCTTCTATTACTCACTGATTTTAAGTTTGTCTTTAACTACATACAGTGCTCAGTTGCCTTTTGACTGGGTTTGCTCCATAGAAATACCATACACGTACACAGATACATACATACTGTGAATCATAGAATTGGGTGACAATAGAACTCCGCTCCCCTGCATCTTTTAAACATAAATTGCTAAACCACATATGTTCTTACAGAAATGTCTAGGTTTGTCCACACAAAGCTCCAATAAAGATCATGTGGCCAAACCTGAAATAAAGAAGGCATTGCAAGTGTAGAAGAAAACTGTGAGAAGAAGTACATTCGCCTTTCAAACTAATACAAAACACTTTGCGGTGATGATAAAACTACAGGAGAATTCTTACTAGCAGCAAGCATGAAAACAAGGCTTTTTAAATCAGAAACTGTACTGCTTAGTGCTACCGCAGACCAGAAACAACTCTCACAGTAGCACATTTTCCTCTGGGCAGTATGCACAGTCCATTATTATGTGCACATGTAGGTCCTTTGTTTCTTCACAAAAACTTTGGGGCATATTATCAAGAAAAGGCGTTAAAATTATTGCCTCTTTAGCGGCAGGAAACTGCCGCTTAAGCGGCGATAATGGGCTAGATAATATGCCCTTGTGAATTCCCATAGAAGCCCATGTTCTGGTGTGAACATGGCTTTTTACTGGAATTCTCAAGGGCATATTATCAAGCAAATTATCGCCGCGTTAGCAGCAGTTCCCTGCCGCTAAAGCTGCGATAATTTAACTCCTTTCTTGATATTATGCCCCTTCATTTCTAACAGCCGAACTGAGATGTAAGGTTAGTATACTTACACTTAAAGAATATACTACGACTTAAGATAATAATTTACTATGACTTAAGATAATAATTTATTATGACTAAAGAGAATAGACTATGACCTAAGATGATAATGTACTATGACACAAGATAATAATGTACTATGACTTAAGATAATATACTATGACTTTAGGTAATAATTCACTAAAATGTAAGATAATACTGTACAATGTCTTCAGATGATATGCTATGACTTAAGATAATAATATACTATGATTAAAGGTAAGAGTTTACTATGACTTAAGATAATATACTATGACTTAAGGTAATATACTATGATGTAAGATAATGCTGTACTATGACTTAAGATTATATACTATGACTTTAGATAATAATGTACTATGACTTAAGATGATAAACTATGACTTAATATAATAATATACTATGATTAATGATAATAATGCATTATGACTTAAAATGATATACTATGTCTTAAGATAATAATATACAATGACTTAAGATGATATACTATAACTTAAGATAACATACTATGACGTGAGATAATAATGTAGAAGGACTTAAGATAATGTGCTATGATTAGAGATAATATACTATGACTTAAGGTGATATACTATGACTTAAGATAATAATGTACTATGATTTAAGATAATATACTATGACCTTAGATAATAATTCACTATGAACCTAAGATAATAATGAATTAAGACTATAATGTACTATGACTTCAGATAATATACTATGACTTAAGTGTATAATGTACCATGAAGTAAGATAATAATTCACTCTGACTTAAAATGATATACTATGACAAGATAATAATGTACTACGACTTAAGATATTAATGTACTATGACAAGATAATAATATACTATGAGCATGAGATAATAATGAACTATGACTTAAGATAATATAGTATGACTTAAGATAATAATGTAGTATGACTTAAGATAATGTACTATGATTTAAGATAATATACTATGACTTAAGATGATATACTATGACTTAAGATAATAATGTACTATGATTTCGGATAATTTACTATGATTTAAGATAATACTTCACTATGAGCCTAAGATAATAATGCACCATGAATTAAGACAATAATTTACTATGACTTCAGATAATATACTATGACTTAAGTTCATAATGTACTATGACTTCAGATAATAATTCACTATGAGCCTAAGATAATAATGCACTATGAATTAAGACAATAATGTACTATGACTTCAGATAATATACTATGACTTAAGTTTATAAAGTACTATGACTTCAGATAATAATTCACTCTGACTTAAAATAATATACTATGACAAGATCATAATGTACTATGACTTAAGATATTAATGTCCTATGACAAGATAATAATATACTATGACTTAAGATAGTAATGTACTATGGCTTAAGATAATAATTTACTACGAACCTAAGATGATAATGCACTATGAATTAAGACAGACAGTTCCCTGAAGCATGGAAGTTAGCATCGGTGCTACCTTTGTTAAAAAAAACACTTGGACCCTGATGATCCTAACAACTACTGGCCAATCTCCAGAATTCCTTTCTTTTCAAAGGTTTAGGAGAAGCTGCTTAACATCCAGCTCACCACCTTTATCTCTTCAAATAATTTGTTAGATCATTCCCAATACGGGTTCAGAGAGGGCCATGTAACAGAAACTGCTTTGATCACAGCAAGTGAGGAACTCAGGAAAACACTGGATGACGGAGGGAAGGCCGCCTTGATATTGTTAGATCTATCGGCGGCCTTCGATACCGTCAACCATAAAATAATAATTGCCAGACTGACTGAGCTGGGCATACAGGATTCCGCCACCACCCTACTGTCGTCATATCTCACGGGAAGATCTTTCCGAGCTGAGATGGGCGGAGTCAGCTTTCAAATCTTCAATCTGAAGTGCAGGTGCCTCAGGGCTCGTCCCTGAGCCCTGTGCTTTTTAATGTTTATGTAGCCCCCCTGGCCGCATTAATCAGACAGTTCGGGTTTTCTGTATTTTCTTATGCAGACGACACGCAAGTGGTCGTATCAATAACTAATAGTGAGGATGAGACCGCTGACCGTTGTAGCAATTGTATGTCCCATATCAATATCCGGATGCAATCCAATTGTCTGAAATTAAACGGTGGAAAGACCGAAGTACTGTTGCTGTGTACTAGCCCGCCGGGCTGGTCTCCAAAATGGTGGCCGAAGGATTTGGGTGAGTGTCCAACACCAGTCCCAAAGGCAAAAAATCTAGGGGTGATCTTTGACAGTCGGCTGACCTTTGACAGCCAGATCAACAGCCTCAGTGCCAGTTACCACAAGACCAATAAACGACAAAAAGAATACACAGTACTATTAGATTTCAAGAGTTCAGGTTTAAAAAGCTTAGTTCAAGGTTCTGTGGGAGTCGGTAACCTTGTCTGGATACAGCGTTGCTGAAAAGAACACAGAGTCTAACAAATCCAGCGGACCGCGGTGGTCCGGGCCCACTCAAATGTCGACAGACTCAGTCACAGTACCTTTTCCTTGAGGCGGCTGGCATGGATGTGCGAGCCGGTTCCGGGGTTCATCGCGGTATAGAAAAACCAATCGTTGCGTGTCACGGTGTCCTTCCAGTTGCGGTGCAGGCTACAGCTCGTTGACGGAGTCGGTGAGCTCAGAGCTTGCATTGTTCAAGGCGGACGTTGCTCGTTGCGGTGCTTCCAGCTTTACGGTGCGGCGACAGAGCTGAAGTTCGGCAGCTGGCGTTGGTCAGTCCGGACAGCGGTGCGAGTCAGGCGGTGCGTCGCAAAGCATGCAAGGCGGTGCCCAACTCCAGTGCGGGCACAGGACTCGAAGGCGGCAGCAGTGACCGCGTCGGTCAGACCAGTTCGATTCGGTGTAGCGAGGCGTTACATGTCGCGGTGTCCTTCCAGTCGGGGTGCAGGCTACGGCTCGTTGACGGAGTCGGTGAGCGCAGAGCTTGCGTTGTTCGAGGCGGACGTTGCTTGGTGCGGTGCCTACAGGACACCGGGCCGGTCATGAGTCACAGCTCATGGGTCGGTCACATCTCCCTGCCTCTGTAGCCACTTGTTTCCAGCAGCAATTCACAAAGGCTGGTGAAGTCCACTGGTCCTGGGACTTCGGTCAGGTGGCAAGCTCTCTTCCAAGCCCTTGGAGATATTTGCACAAGTTGAAAGAAAAGTCCAAAGTTCTTTCTCCTCTCTTTGGCAGCAAGGCAACCACTGTAGGCCAATCCCCCAAGCAGCACTTCAGCTTGGGAATAGTCTCTCCTCCGTTCCTTCAGGTTCCTTCTCCTCAGCAGAGGTTTCATCTTGTAAGTCCAGAAGTGACCTAATTTCATGGGATCAGGGTCGCAATACTTATACCCCCAAATCCTTTGTTCTCTGAGGGGAGAGGGGCCTGTGCCCAGTTCAAGCCAGTTCTGAAGCACTCTGTTTACCAGACTTCTCCTTTCCTTTCACAGCGCAGGGCAGGCACATCAGACGCCCCACGGGAGGAGGAACCAGCATTGTGGAAGGCAAGTACAGTCCTGGAACACTTTGTTGACAGTCTTCCTTCTCTTCTTTCAGTGTGCATGGCAGATACATCAGACACACCACGGGGGGTGGAGCCGGCATTGTAGAGGGAAGGCCCAGCCCTATTCACGTCCCAGGTGCAACTCCTCCCTCCCATCTAAATGCAGATCTCCCTATTCACCACCGGGCAGCCGCAGCCTGTCTCTAGGAATTCCCCAGTTCTGTCACACACAAACCCAGACAAGGAATACACAATCTAGCAGAGGCAGGTTTGAATGGTTAGACTAGCAAATACCTACTTTCTGAAAGTGGTATTTGCAAACACAGAATATTAAAATAAACTTTACTAAAAGATGTCTTTTATTATTCTGAATCCAGGCATACTAAACTCAAATTTCTACCATGTTCTCTGAGTCTGTTAGGATTATAAACATGTAATAATCCGGCAGCCCATTCTAGCCTATGGAGAACAGGTAGCCTTGCAATAGTGAAAAACGAACATGGCTGTAATTCACTATTAGAACATGCCGCACACGTCAGGGCTTGTCCTACCTTATACTTACAATGCACCCTGCCCTTGGGCCTACCATAGGGGTGACTAATATGAAGAAAAGGGAAGGTTTAGGGACTGGAAAGTGGGTGCACTTGCCCAGTCAGCATGACAGTTCTTGACTGCACGCAGGCTCTGCAATGGCAGACCTTAGACACATTTTACAAGGCTGCTTCAGCGGGTGGCACAATCAGTGCTGCAAGCCCACTAGAAACATTTGGATTTACACGCCCTGGGCACACTCAGTGCACTGTACTAGGGTCTGACAAGTAAACCAAATATCCAATCATGGAACCACTAATCAATACATACATTAATTTACAGTAGGGAGAGCATATGCACTTTAGCACTGTCCAGAGTCATAAAATAGAGAACAACGGGTCAGAAAAAATATAGGAGGAAGGCAAAAAGTTCAGGGATGACCCTGCAAAAAGGGCCAAGTCCAACAGGCGTTGTACCAATCAAGGAGTGCATAGGATATTTCTCCTTAAGGAACCATACTATTCCAAGTACTGTTATCAGGCAAATCAGAACAATTATCATGAAAACTATTTTACTCTTTGTAGGGCAACAGGACCAACCAGAATCATTCTGCCCAAAAGTGGGGCTGCAAATGGCTGTTCCTTCTCCTTAATAGATACATTTTAACCAGAGGAAAGGACATGCAACTGAGCCAATGACAAGAAGACAAGAAGGGGCAAATGTTCCCAGTATCCTTCAGAGCCTCACTGGTAGACTACTATTGTTCATCAATGTTGGCGCTATTGAGTGCCGGCGGTTGAGCTGTCGGACCAGTTCTTGCAGAATCCACCATCGGTCAGGATAGGGCACCCCTCTTCCCAGGGAAGCACGCTCAATCAATCCCGTCTAATGTCCAAACAGTGCACCAATCTGGTCTCTCCCTATGCTACTGTTGCCTTACTTATCAAGTCTATCCCTGCTAATCTGACTTTTACTTGGGTGCATTGTTCCTCCATCGGTGGCGCAGGTTATACCTAGCTACTCCAGAGACAGAGGGGTCAGCAAAAAGGGGGTCAGACACAGAGGGGCCAATGGACTGGGGCTCAAGCACAGATGGGCCAGTAGACTGGGGCTCCTGGATGGCCCTGATCTCAGGAGGCACTGCCTCATTCAACACTGCATAGTTTTCTCCCTCTGTTTGTGCCCACGTCAGCGGGCAACCGAGAAAGGAATGAAGCGGGGCACCTGCTCAGAGTCACTGACTCTGTCAAGCACCAATTGGTCGTAGGGTAAAGGGAGGGGCACCTGGTGGCAGTGTTGGCAATGTATCCAATTCTTCTGGCTGGCCACCTTCACGGCTGTGCAGGGGGCGAGGAGCACCTGTGCAGGCCCCTTCCACTGTGGCTCCAAACTTCCTTTACTCTGGAAGTGTCTAGTCAGCACAAAATCTCCAGGCCGAATATCGTGTCATGGCTCCTCGGCTGCTGATGGTAAGGCTTCATGGATCAGTTGGTGAATAGAACGCAAGCGTTTAGTTAACTCATACAGATAATCCATTAGCAAAGGGTATTCAATTTCCGAAAAACGTTGCGGTCGCGGGATGCCCCAGACATTTGCCGGGCGTCGGAACACAACCTCGTACAGTGATAACCCTGTCCTAGTGTGAGCCATAGCTCTTGTAGACAAAAGATGGTAAAGTATCTGGCCACTGCAGATAGAGGTAGTAATATGGCTGGGTTCAGAGTGGCACATCTTTTTATTGTACACTTAGGTCCTCCACCCAGAACAAATGTAGGATTCCTCGTGTCAACAGAGCCAAAATGGGAGGACGCTCGTTTTCGCTGTTGGCGCCCTCTTTATGGAACTCCCTACCCCAATCTCTGCGCTCTGAACTTTGCTTCCTGAAATTCCAGAAAGGAATTAAAACTTGGCTTTTTGATTTTTAACCTCCTGGTCTGACATTCCTTGTTTTCTTCATTCTGCTCAGTTTGCTTAGCGCCGGGAAACCTCCGGGTAGCTGTGCGCTTGATAAATGTAATTATAAATAAATACATAAATTGTGATATGCGGGGTAAAGAGAATTAGCTTATAACCAGTCAGACATGCACTAGTAAGGTGCTGCGTCTTGGTCTTATTCAAAAGGGTGTCCAGAACCGCTCGCAAAAGACAAAAATCAAGAACTTTACCTCCGACCTCCACCCTGTCAGCAGAGGTGTACCCCAAGGCTCAGTGCTCTCACATCAACTGTTCAACATATACATGGAACCCCTCACCACCATTCTTAAAAAGGCGAAGATCCCCTTCCCCCTATACGCCGACGACACCCAGATCTATCTAGAAACCTCCTCCCCAGACGACATCCTCAGACTCAATAACACTCTAAAAGAAATTCAAGGCTGGCTATCCCAAAACCACCTTAAACTCAACCAAGTAAAAACGGAGCTCCTCCTCATGTCCAACAAAGAAGAGAACCCACAAATTGCGGAGTGGCTTAAAGCTTTGGACGCTCTAAACGGTAACCTCACCTTGGCCAAGTCCGTAAAATCATTAGGAATCACCCTAGACCCCAAAATGGACATGACCAACCACATCAAAAACTTCGCAAAGTCTGCCTTCCTCAACCTAAGGCTTCTATACAAAATCAAACTATTCATTCCTGCCAAAGACCTCAAACAAGCCACACAATCGCTGGTGCTATCCAGACTCGACTACGGCAACGCAACCCTCACTGGTGCCTCAAAATCCAACTTGGCTCCCCTCAGAACAACCCTCAACACAGCAGCCAGAATGGTCACTGGAATCAGGAAACATGACCACATTTCACCAGCACTAAGAGAACTAAAATGGCTCTCAGTTGAACAGCGAGCCAATTTCAGAACAGCATGCCTCACGCACAAAGCCCTCCACACTGGAAAACCAGAATATTTAGCCGCCAAACTTAAGAGGGCCGGGCAGACGAGAAACCTCAGGAGCTCAAACTCCCTCCTTCTCATACCCTTGAAAACACGCAAACACAAAACAGCAGCGAAATCATTTTCTGGAACCGCACCCAAAATTTGGAACTCCATCCCAGCAGACATCAGAACTATCCCTTCCTTCACAAAATTAAAAAAACACCTTAAAATCCTCCTGCTGAACCGTGCCCTCCCAAATGGATAGCCACGCTACCCCTGAGGATGGTGTTCTCTGACCTGACTCTGCTCACATCCTCCTCCGTCCGCCTCAAGACTATCCCTGCACATGATTAAGCAGCCTCACGATCCTCGGATCACCTCCACTCAGCATTCAACAAGGCTACCTCAGGACTCTTCCACTCCGCCTTGAAGGCTCGGGACCCCTGGTCTGCCGATCCTTTTAGGTCTACCGAAATCAGCATTCAACAAGGCTACCTCCGAACTCGTCCACCGCTTCCATAAGCCTTAGCACGCTTGGACTACCGAATCGTTCTTTTCCTTTTTGCTGACGATTACTCTAATATGCTTAACTACCTTGAAACAATGCTGTAAAGCGCTCCGATACCCTCAGGTCTGGTCAGCGCTATATAAAATAAAAAAATAAAATAAAGTATCAAGTACAAGCCCAGCCGATTGCCTTATGGAGATGGCCACAGTCGCGACCGATCTTAAAGCAGCTCGGGAGGGCTCTGGCGACTGGATCAAAGCAAAAAATAAGCACACAGCCGTTGCTTAACTCCAAAGGCCTGTGTTAAGAGAGAGAGTGCACAGCAAGCCGTCTCGTGTACATACAGCATGAACGGCTTCCAACACAAACACGGAGGAGTAGGCGGCGCCGGAGATCCTATCAAAGGTCCCGCAACACATGATTTATAATTTCCTGGCAACCCGTATGGACGCCAATTACTGTGATGCCCATTTTTACTCATAAGAATCATCGGTGACACGGATTTCCCCCAGGGGGTAAGGACGATCTTCCGTTTTTCTTCTGAATACAACTGTCCGCTACACACGGAGGAAGGCACTTGGATTCCTTTTCCCGCGAATTGCACTCAATACAGGAATCTCAGGCTCAGATCGTTGACAATACTTTTGTCTTGCGCCTATGGTGAATACACATAATACTTTGGACCATCGGATTGAGATGATCCCAGTTGTAGCCCTGACGAAATTCCCACGGCACTAAAGGGAATGAAACGCGCTGGCTGTGCCTTTGTATCTTAAAAAGAGAAAATAAGAATTCAATAAAGAAAGAAAAGAAGATTCGCAAACTTCATGAACTTTTTTCGCTATTTACTTCACCGAGTGCACCTCTCAAATTTCTTGTGAACTCTCTGGTCAGCGCTATATAAAACTCCTAAAATAAAAAATAAAAAAATAAAATAAAGTATCAAGTACAAGCCCAGCCGATTGCCTTATGGAGATGGCCACAGTCACGACCGCTCTTAAGACAGCTCGGGGGGGCTCTGGCGACTGGATCAAGCAAAGCAAAAAAATAAGCACTCAGCCGTTGCTTAACTCCAAAGGCCTGTGTTAAGAGAGAGAGTGCACAGCCAGCCGTCTCGTGTACATACAGCATGAACGGCTTCAGGTAATCAGGCGTAACAGGCACAGGTGCAGACCAAAGCGCAATTTTTAATTGCTCAAAAGACTGCTGACATTCAGGCGTCAAAGGCAGGGACTCATGCACATCATTAGTAGTTTGCACAAGCAAGTGCTTTATTAGTAATTAATAATTAGGCATCCAAAGGCGACAGTAGGAAGTGATGTCAATAAAAGCGCACACATCCCTCTGAGTTTTAGGGAAAGGCATTTTAACAATGGTGCTGATGCGCACAGGGTCAATCTCTTACCCTCCTTCGACAGTAGGTGACCTAAATAGGTGACCTCCTGTAGACAGTATTGAAATTTAGAAAGGGACACTTTACGTTCATGGTTAGTCAAATGTAGCAACAACTTAACCTACTTAACCAACTTAACCATACTGTCTTTGCATCCCTGTTCAGTGTCAGAAGCTATTAGTATGTCATCCACATATTAAAGCCATACATTACCTGGGGAAAGCATGAATGAGTCCAACTGGGCTCTCAAGGCTTGGCTATATATAATAGGGCTCTCAGTATAGCCCTGAGGAGCTCAACAGAAACAAAATCTTCTGCCAGCTAGGGTAAAACCAAACAAATGTTGGCTGTCAGGATTGATCGGGATACTAAAGAACACATTTTTCAAATCAATGACAGAGAAGGATTTAGCAAAGTAAGGAATCATAGTTAGAAGGGCAGTAATGTCAGGTACCACCAGGAACAGAGAGACCACTATTTTATTAACTGCGCGCAAATCAATCATGAAACAATAAACATTGGGTGGTCATCGGGGGAGTCTGAAGATGCCTTTTTTAGAATCGGAAGAATAGGGCTATTACAGACATTCGCTGTTGTCTCTTCAACTACACCCGACTCAATCAGATATCGTATAATTCGCAGCAAAGCTCGCTCCCCCGCTTATGGAATTTTGCACTGGGGAATACGAGGCAATATGGCATTGTCTTTAACTGTAATGGAAATCGGGGGAATTTGAACAGTCCCACGTCTGTATCACCAGTGGCCCACAATGTGTGCAGCACATCTTTAAAGTCAGCAGAGAGGTGTGCATCTTTTGACAGACATTGCTTGGTGCTACCTACATTCGTGCCCATTGTCATGTAAACACCTTTCGGGGAACAAAATTTTTTAGCATGTAGTCTCAAATTTTCTCCTCCGTTAGACGTCAACAAAAAGGGCGAATCCACAGTAAAAGGACCGATAGTCAAGGCAAAGGGTTTAGGAATCGGGCTCACAACCGGCACATAAGAGAAACCTACTGAAACATTATTTTGGCCACATAGAGCTGCCCGGGGACCAGCGAACGAGAAAGAGAGCTATTCATTCCACCTGTATCCACTAAGAATTTCTTAACTGAGCCTTGGCAAATCTGCAGTGACATATGGACCGCACTGATCTACAGGTATCGGGAGTGGTCCCACTCCCTGCCCCTGGCTGTCCTAGCTGTGAGACATGCCTATCACTTTGTTCAGATCGTAATCATCGTGATAATACTGTCTCCCTCGAGGGTCATCAAAATTGTTCTGGTCTGAGCGACCCTGTGATGTCCTATCCTCCCGAACTCTATTTTGATCACTTTCTTTACGGCCACATCCTCGAGAACCCCATCCTCTAGGGGCTGCAACTTTCTGTAGTAACACCGGACCCTCAGTACGCCAGTGTCCCTCCTCTTTGCAGTACGTACACTGATTCGGCCCTACAGGTGCAGCGTTCCTGCTAGTACGGAAAGCTATTGGGCCTGACCAGCACCACGTGCCCTTCCATTTCGCCTAGACACCTGCTGTAACAACACCTTCGTCTTCAACTCCTTGTGCTTCTTCTCTACCTTCTCCTTCTCCTCGGTCTCCCTGTGTTCATAATACTGTGCCATACTCAATATGACAGAAGGGGAAGATGTTGTCCAAGTGCTCTCCGAACCCTGCAAGCGAGCCGCAATCTCTAGGAGAAGATTTGTAACAAACCTATTAACGATAGCAAGGATGATGGGACCCTCTCAAAAGTTAAATGTGGCCAGGGAACCTGTATATATTTATTGTTACATTAGGTTTTTCTTTTGTATGAATTATGAAGTATGAATTATGAATTATGAAAACATTTATAAATTGTATTTGTGAAAAAATGTGTTTTATGAATTAAAGTATAACGAAAAAATATAAAAATACTAAAGCCTTGATAAACTGAAAATAAAAAGCTTTACATTTTTGAAGAAAATAAAATTGATTGTTGTGTATCTGTCACCGATATCACACTAAGCATGGGATTTATACCAGTATTTGAAGATTATGGCCTATGCGGGAATATTACTCCTTCATTGACAAACCTATTAACGAACAATCAGACACCCTTTTCCAGTGACAAATCCTGTCCGCTAAAATTCCAAAACACTCCTTCCAGTCGAGTAAAAAAATCAGACACACTTATATCTTTCTTTTGACGATATGTTGTTAACTTGTCCCAATCTACCCTCCTCGGTGGAATAAGAGAGTGCATATAAGAGATAATTTGGCCAGGTAAAGCTAGTGTTTTGGCCCTAGGCTTCTCACCACGCTTCTTCTCCTGATCCCATGCTCTAATTTGATCCCAGGTACCACTCATTTCGGCAGCATGGTCCTGTGTGTGTGCCTGCCTCCAAATGTCAACGGTTACCTGTAAACCAAAGAACAATTCAATATCTGCTAGCGTCATCAATGTTGATGAAGCGGCCTCTGTCAATTCCGTATAATATGCAGTAGGATTTTTCCGAGGGTCGGGTAACCGAGTCTTAAGGGACAACACCTCTCTCTTCTTCCATGGGGTATAGGCCCACTGTTTCTGAAAACGAGCCTCTACCCTTGGTCTAACAACAGCATTATGCTGATCTTAGAGCTCCGGTAACTCAGGGTGATATATACGGGATGGACTTCCCTTATCGGAAACTGGGATACTACCAAAGTTGCAACATTACCAAAAAACTCCTCAGGCTCCATACCAGCAGCATATAAATTGTCCCTGATATCATAAATAATCTAAGGTGCTACATCGTTGAAGCACTTTTTCCACAATCCAATCAGTGTAGCCGACATGTGCTTAAGTCCATTCTGCCGCACAAACGGCTCATAATCTCTCATCACACTCCACACATCTTCTCTACTATAGATGGGATGACGAGCCCACTGAACGCCCGATTGGCTACCGCCCTTTTCTCTTCCTCTCCCACATCATCCCACGGTGCTCTACATGCCCCATACTGGGCTTTGGCTTCATGTGACACATGGGCGAGAGGACTGTTGCACAGTGGTCACCAGGTGGCGCTGCAGTTGCTTGACCATCCATGCTGTGGCAGTCTTGCTTCCCTTTTGTGGACCTATGGCTTGGATTACGGATGGGGGCCATGTGGCTGCAGACAATTTTCAGTATGTTCTTCTGCTGCAGGAACTGCGTGATTGCGCTGTGGTTGCTCTGCCAGTCATTTGTAGTGAAAGTGTGAGGCGCAGGTGCAGGACACTGGATGCTGTCCTGGATGCAAGGCGCTTGTCTGCATCTGGCATTAATGTTATCATGAAAGCTGTCCCTTTGATTTATAATGTCGACTTTGGTGCAGTAGCGCTCATGGCCACGAGGTGGCACTGCAATCACTGCTTTTTACTGGCCTCATGGGTCGCACTGTTGCTGCTGGTTACTCGGGGCTGAGAATGCCAGTGCGGCACCACGCAACACTGGGACAGTTCGTCCCTCTTCAAAGACAGTCCTTGTCGGGCACACCACACATGATCACCTCCGGTAAGCAATGCAGGCGCATTATGCGTAGGCACCACGGCAGTCTCCCTTTCATTTCGGCCTTGCTTTTCAGGGGTGCGCGTCCACTGTTCATGCAGCAGGGAAGACTGTCCGTGTGTCTGCTGCGCGCCTCCCATGTTGTGGCCGTAGGCCGATCCGCTCACCGCATGCTGGGCACTCACTAACTGGTGGTGCGGGAGGGAGTCAATTGGAGGGCGCAAAGCGCTCTGTCGACCAGGCTGTGCTTCCTCTTCCAACAACGGTTTCCTCAGCTGTGTTGGAGACGTGGCTGCGATTCTTTTCCGGCCCCGTCAGCTTCCTTGATAAGATGGGGCTTACAACTTATTTCGCGCCCGGGTATTCGGTGCAGTGGCCTCGGGACTTTTACCGCTGGTGCAGCTTTGGTCCTACTGGGGGGTCCCGCACCTAACAGTCGGCAGGGAGTATGTTCCCAGCGCCACTCACCAGTTGCATGATGCTGCCTGCGGGGCATCGGCTTGCGGGTACCATCGTCCTCGCTATTTTCAAGGCAGTGTGCAGCAGGGGTGCCATGTGACCAGGCTATATTTTCCCCCCACGATCGAACATTGTTGTGTTGGGGGCTTGGACTAGGGCTAAGATTGGCTGTAAGGTCCTGGTCTCCATTTGGTTCCTAGATTTTAGGGCTAGTGTTGTGATTGGATAGTGTTAGGGCTAGGGTTCCCATTGGCTGAAGGGGTCACCTGATTACTAGAGCTATAAAAAAGGCCAGGTTTAGGGCGTCTCAGCCCGGGCGTCGAGGCTAAGGGCAGAGAGGACAAGGGCAGTTTCCTGTTTGAGCCTGTTAAGGGCAGAGAGGACAAGGGCAGTTTCCTGTTTGAGCCTGTTAAGGGCAGAGAGGACAAGGGCAGTTTCCTGTTTGTGCCTGTTTGAGACTGGTCGGGAATAGGGCCAGAAATGCTGACCTTTTTCTCATTTAGCAATACCCAGCCCACACCATCCACATCCACAAACAGAGCAACACACTCACACCAAATATACACCACGCACAACACTATGCACAGATTAATATACCAGCCTGCACTACAAACCCAACCAAACCACATGTACACCCTCCTCTCCCTTCTACCATAATAACACTAACGCACAACACACCCACTGCACACCACCACACTTTGTAACTCTTGCAACAAATATACTTTCAATGTCATTATGGATCTACATATTTATCACTTTCTTCTAATTTAGCATTTCCAATGCACTGCCTATTTCTAAGCCTATACTTCGCTCAATATATCTTCTAGCCCAACCTTCTGACTCATCTCAAACTCTACTACTCCTTCCAATGCACTACCCTATCACTCATCCTATACATCTATCAATATATCCTCTACATCCACTCTCTCATTTATCCCAAACCCCATGCCACTACTATGATTGCCAAAATAACCCTTTCTAGACTCTCTCCCTCTCTACCCTTCCTTGGATCATGACACCTCTTTTACTACACCGATCACCTAAAACAAACCTTTCTAAACTCTTTCCTCTGAGTCCTCCCCTCCAAAACTCCTTTGTACTCATCCAAAAGCCTCCACCTATTGCTAAGACCGAAAAAAAACATCTTTCACTCTTTTATCCCTCCCCTATCCTTTTCAATTGAAATTATCAGTCTAACTTGTTCACTTCTCAAATTCCATATTAAACTATACTAATATACTGCCCAAATAACTGAATAACATATCCACTACTCAAATTACTTCATATTTTTTTACTATACTAATTTTCAACAGTAATCCTTTATGGGTTCCGGAGTGGCGTGCTACTCGCCAGAAAAGCGATTCAACACCCATCAGGGGTAACAAGTGCTATATGAATGAAAATCTTTCTTCCCCTTTTATCCCTTCGCTATCCTTCTCACTCCAAGTAACTGACTAATATCCACCACTGAAATGACCTCATATTTCACCATATTAATTCACCACTATCCTTTGTAGGCTTCCTGAATAGCGTGCGTCAACAAGCGCTATATAAATACAAACCTTTGTCCTCCTCTATCCTTCTGCTATCATTCCAAATCCGAATAACTGACTAACCTATCCACCACTTAAAATGTACTTGCATGTTTCACTATACTAATTCAACACTAATCCTCTATGGGTCCCGGAGTAGCGTGCTACTCGCCGAAAAAGCAATTCAACGCCTCGTCAGGGGTAGTAAGCGCTATATAAATGCAATTACAATACAATACAATGTCACTTGTTACGCCTGTGATAGATGGGTTTGGGGTGCATTATCGCCGCTCTATCGGCAGTTTCCTGTCATTAAAAGCGGCAATAATGTATCGCCCTTTCTTGATAATATGGCCCTTTGTGTCTGCTGAGACACTAGAACGTGTCCAGCAGGACACAACAGTCCTGACACCGACTGCGCTCCAGGCTAAGATAATGGCGCTGTTGCTGCGCTTCTAGACAGCCTCAAATCCAACCTCTGCACTTCAAATAACAGGCCGTAGGACACATCAGCACTTAACTTCAGCATCTTGGCAAGAACAGTGACGAAGGTATTAAAATACAAACGAGGGTGGCTTGGCAGCATGTAGTACCAAAAGTTGACGCATGGAGGCAGGACAATACCATCCATCAGAAGTTATGAATCTGAAAATGATAGATCCTTATCACTGCTGACATCAGAGGAAGAGAGCAGCTACGGCTGACGGTAGCAAGACGATATGAAGTGCATACACACTTCCTCTGCAGAACTGGCTGCAGTTAACATGCACTGGATAAAGACAATTTAGAAAGCGTCTCCTGCAGAAAGTACAAAAGCATCACAACTGGAAACCAATCCAAAAATATTACAAATTACTGTAACTTGTTTTTAAATGAAATGTCGCCCTGATCCTTTGCCAAATTATTTTGCACGTCTAATGTGAGGGCGTCTGTTATTTGTGCAGCGATGTGATACTATGAAGGGTCATGTTGGCGCTACATATAACGCCATGAAGCTCGATGGTGCAGATCTCTGATCATTGTTAAGGTACACAATTTAGCCTAAAGTGTATCAGGCACGAGAAGCTACAGCCTTGCCTGCATCAGGACAGAAGGGACCAGAGCCCTCCTGCTACAAGCCCACAGGAGAGCATTCCTGGACACATTCCACACACAGGTGAAGATGGGAGCTTCCTGACTTGTGCAGTGCCTGACAAAGCCCTAGAAGCCGGGGCTGGTGCTCAGGGTCTGTATGTGAGTTCATGGTCAAGTTCAAATCCCTGTGGGTCCTTCTGAGGTGATAACATGAGCACGGCTAGATAACGATAAACATCTGCTATTTAGAGCCAAGCTACCCTTCTGGGTGAAAGTGCACTTTACAAATACTTGTGCTAGTGTCCAGTGCAATGCCAGTGACCCCCTACTGCAGACCCTCTTTATCAGGTTCATACCTATAGCTACGCAGATAAAGGTATAACATGTTTTGATGTATTTATCCAGGACTGTTTCTGAATGCACATTCATTTTCACGCTGACAAAACAGCTGCCAGGGGTTTAAGTGTGAAAAAAACTGGGGTGCTCTAAAAGGGGCGGGGCAAACCCCTTAAAGGTGTGTGGCATATCCAATTAGGGGTGTGGTCTAAACCAACTCCATTCTGCCTATGGCTGGAAGAATTAGCCCCCCCCCCACCCCGAAATATTTATTAGCATCCCCTCTCCCATCCCCCGAAATTTGGCTCTTGTTGCGCCTCTGACACCCAACATCCAAATACCAATATTGTTATTTTATCTGTTGTCTGATTTTAGTGAGGATTCGTGTAACAATGCCTCCATTTTAGTACACATGCAAACTATGCTTCCGGTTGTTCTCCGCCTTGCCCTGAAGCTGGGGGAGCACCAGCCACCACCTAACACGTTCTCAAGTTCGAGAAAAAAGGAGCATGCCAATTGGCTATTAAGGGAAATTGTCATATTACATTGCGTGTGAATCAGTCACTGAGCACAACCACTGCACGGTTTAAAAGAAACGGAGCCACATGCTGTCACTGACTTAGTGAGCATACCGATATCTGAGTTTGAATGCTAGGTTAGCCAGGTTAGCCTTCCATCCGTCCGAGGTCTGTAAACTGATTATTTATACAATCATTGGGGCAGATTTATGAGGCCCTTGCGCCTCTTTGCGCCGCAATTGCGTCACTTTATTTGACGCAACGGCGACGCAAACAATGCACCCTATTTACAACGTGACGCATCTAGAAGATGCGTCACGTTGTAAAGCCCTGCGCCATAAGGAGGCGTTCCTGCGCAGGGGGGGGGGCCTGAAAGTGGCTGAGTGAAATCAATAAGATTTCACTCAGTCACTTTCAGGCCAATGCTGCGTCAAAAGCCTGCGCCTGCATGAAGCAGGCGTGGGTCTTGACACAGCATTGTGAAGATGGGGCACCCCCGAGCCTTGCTGGAGCTGTGTCGCGCTTGCGACGCAACTCCAGCAATGCGCCACCTTTACGGCACAGATGCGTCACGCATCTGTGCCGTTTTTGCCCCATGGTGCGCCGCATTGTAAATGCGGCGCACCATGGGTGGCGGAGCTGTGGCGCACTGTGGCGCACATTAACTGGCGCATCCCTGGGGATGCGCCAGTTAACATAAATCTGCCACAAAATACTTAGGGGCAGATTTATGAAGGCCTTGCGCCGCCGGTGCGTCACTTTTTCCCATGTTAAAAATGACGCACCGGCGGCGCAAGGCCTTCATAAATCTGCCCCTTATTTCTTGCACTTAAAAGCGCCAGAAATGAAGTATGCCTTGCCACTCTAAAAACAAGCCAATAATATGCATCTCTTTCAACCTGTTAATGATGTTGACTGAGTCATTGCCTTTTTCATATTAATGCCAGTCACATTTATACATAAGACGCAGGCGCGCAAAGCCCACTGGGCTCAAAGGGCTCAGCCTCCCCCCCTCGTGTGTGTCAGCACAGACTGATACCGCTTCCTGGGCAAACACACACCCGCACCCGAGTACTTCACAGGTCTTTAAAAGACCATTTACTTGTTAACGTGGCTTTTTTGTGTTTTCACACCTTGTTAGAACCCCTGCATCTCCACTCTGCATATTGCCGTAAGAATTAGCCCCCCCCCACCCGAAATTCAAACGAAAACGAAGTCACTCTATCAGCACTTTTGTCCGTTTTTGTTTAACAATCTAGGCATTGCTAAACACACTATTCACTCATAAATAAACGCAGACTCCATTCACAGCATGCCAAAGCCCCTTTGCGAGGCCCGAAAATAGAGCCCGATATAGACCTGTTTCAAGGCCCCCCTGAAAATAACTGCTGGTGCTCAGACCCGGGCAGACCTCAGTGCTCCCTGTCACTCTTACTACAGATCCCTTCCCTCCAACTGACTCTACCTCGACCCCTTCGACAACTTCATCACAATGAAAGACCACAAAAATGGTCACACTGACTCTCTCAGCCAGTATCTCATACACACACTCGGCAGCTATCTCTCTCCCATGCACACACATGCACGCACGCACACACATGCACACAGACACATACGCACATACACACGCATACACACACACACACACAAGTGCACACACGCAGAAACATGCTCACACACGCACATGCACACACATACATGCACACACACATGCATACACACACTGCTGCTATCTCACATACACTTACAGTACTCTTACACACTGACTCACTCTCTGCCACTATCTGTCATTCTGCGACTATCTCACTATAAAACACACATTGGCTTCCTCTCTGAGGCTATGTCTGTCTCGCTTTCTCTCTCTTTCTCTCTCTGTCACACACACACACACAGTAACTTTCACTCTCACGCAGAATCTCTAGACGCCCTCGAGGAGGCATACACGTAACCCTAAGTGGGTAGTCCTTACTGGGTTCTAAAGGTCTGCCTAATCAGGTTCTTATGGTGTGTTATTAAGGATACTCCACTACTTGGATCACATTCTCTACACTTATGGTTCCAAGCATTGTGTACATTAGATGACCCCTTTCTTTGGTCCTGAAGAATTGTCCCAGATCATGTATTGACTACTCTTGGCAAAACAAATGTCGACCTCTTGATACTAACAAGCCACCAGAGGTCATTGCCTCCACTGGTGGCACACACGATTTTAACCAGACAGGCGGACTCACTGAATAAAATGTTTTTAGTCTAGAGATTTGCCTGAACACTTTTAATTCACTGTCACTTACCATCCCAACACTCACTTATTACATATTTCCACCTAGGAGCCCTACACAGGCACTTCACATCCAGCTTTGGAGAAAGATCCCCGCCAAAGAGCCCCCTCGAGGGTGCCCGTCGAGCATTGCAGCGCCGGGTCGACGAGGAGCAAAGCCCTATGATGAAGCATGACACCCGCAAGAGTGTGCGAGGGCTCTAGTTCCAAAAAGGAATCACCATCGTTGTTCCACTATATCTGGCTTGTTAAAACACCAGACAATATTGTCCCTTTTCTCACCTCTATGGACATGGCATACCTACCTGTCTACTAGCATCATCTTTTATTTGGCTGCCCAGGCCGAATTGTGACCTGAATTCAACCCTCTATAAAGGGCTTCCACTTCATCACTTGAGCAGGAGAGACCCTTCACCCAGATTATCGCAAAAGATTCTGCCAGAGACGGTCTCCCCTACTGCCAGCGCACTTTGGAAGAAGACCGCTACCGCAGCATGTGTTTGCCCTTCGCAGGGAATACTGTCTTCACACCTCTGCTGATAAAGACAGCTCTTGCTGTCAACAAGATATGCAGTCCATCTATACTTCCTAAGAAACACTAGACTGCAAGTTGCTTTGTCTTTCATGCTCTCCTAGTGTAGAGCATAGCAGTAGAGCTTAGGGTGTTAGGTTCTAGATGACATTTTAACCATGTTATAATTGTTCATTTTATTCTCGTTATTCATAACATGCCTTCTTGCTGTTTTTATAACATTCTTTATAGTTGCATTAGACATGCTGAGAACCAGGTTGTTCCTGTAGTAATAACTACGTTTTACTTGAAAGTGTTCATTCTTTTTAGTGTAGTGTGTGTGTATGATATTGTAAACAATGAAATATGTTTATTACTGTTGCCACAATGCCAATGCCCTTGATCCCTTTATAGGGATTGTTAGTTATTGTTGAGTAGTGGTCTGTGGGGCTACAATAACCTGTCTTTCACATTTATTGTTAGTGCACTGAACTGAGTTCACCCGTGGGTGGTAAAGAAAATCTTGTAGAACCACGCCAAATTCATAGAGTCCGCAACAGTTGGCGTCCAATGAGGGGCTTGCATCTTACAGTTACACCACAAGTAGTTTTTCACTATTCAAACACCTGTGAACCATTATTACATCATTACAGAGACGTGAGTATTAATCGTAGTTACCTCCTATTACAGATAAGGGAACACCTATTTCCATAGGTTTGTCAAGCTTGACTCATAAAAAGTTATTCCTCATTCTGTTGGTTATCTAATTGTTTGATTCCAACTTTCAAGTGAATCCGTTCATTATGCTGCACCTTTTGTGATAGGGGCCAATTACAGGGAAGCAGTTACTCAGCATCTCAAAGCTCTAGGTGTTCTTGACGAGGGAGACAATTACTTTTGCAATAGCCGCACATGCGGCATATGGCTTTGAGAAGTTTTACTCATGGGTGGAGTAAAACTATTGATGCTATTGATGCTGCATCAGGTCAGTTCCTTTAAAGTGGTAGATCCACAGGCACACTTTAGGGCTTACCAAGATTTGGAAATCCCTTTTCCTACCAGGAACACCAGAATTGATTTGCTGGTCTATTGGCAAACACGTGCAGAAATGTTTGCTTGGGGCCCCTGATCTATGAAGGGGTTACGTGGCCAATTTTGGCTGGCTACACTCCCATTACGCACAACAACAACTTAACAAATGCTGAGGTGGTAGGTGTGAAGGCATTTTTACTGTTGCTATGCTTAGGTGGAATCCCAGGGATGGTCAGGTGGACTCTGCCTGCTTGGGGTCGGTTGTGTACTTCGTATCTGAGAAATGAACATAACAAAAACCCCATGTGTGGTCATAAAAGTAGGGTTGTTAAATTACACGTTTGTATTAAACAAGAGACTTGTACAGGTTGTATAACGTACGTTGGGCTCCAGACCGGGAAACAGCCAGAACAACACAGACTGGGCTATGTGTGTTCCGACTACACAAGCACTACCATGCTTGCCTTGAACATGCATATGCCTTAACCACGCAAATGTGTGGTTAAGGCAGTGCGTGGTTTGGCTGCTGCTTGCACCTCGGCGGAAGCTAGAAAATATCAGGAAGAGAGGACACAGTGAGGTAAGTCATGCTGCAGCTGGGTTTGGTTGGGGAAGTTGGTATGGGTCGGAGTAGGTTTCAGGGTTGTGGGGTTGAGTCATTTTTCAGGGCAGGGGGTAAGGGTTCTGTTTCAGGGCTGTCGGGGTCGTTTTCAGGGCTGGGGTCGGGCTCATTTTCAGGGCTGGAGAGGGGGTTTGGGGTAGTTTTCAGGGCTGGGAAGGGGGTTGAGTAGTTTTCAGGGCTAGGGGAGGGTCGGGATAGTTTTCAGGGCTGGGGGAGGGTCGGTTTGTTTTTTTAAATTACTGGTTAGGGTATTATGCCTAAGGGAAGTGGAAGGAGTTGGAGTAGTTTTAGGGACAGCACAGGGGGAGGGGTTGGGCTAGGGTATGTTGAGGGACAGAATTTTAGACTTCAGGACAGAGGGAGGGAAATGGATAGTTGTGGTAGTTTTTATAGCTTTGGACAGGGCGGGGTAGTTTTTTTAGGGCTGGGGTGGGGTTTGAGGTTCTTTTTTAAAATAGGGGTAAGGGTTTTAGGCCTAAGGGAAGTGGAAGGGGTTGGGGTAGTTTTAGGGATATAGTAGTGTATATTAAGGGTTAGGGATAGCGTGGGGGTTTGGAGGGGTTCAGGTGTTTGGACCTCAGGGAAGGTAAGGGGGTTTGTAGCTTAGGGCAGGGAGTCACGACCTTAGCCACGCATACCCTATTACCATTCATGCATTTACCACGAAACCTGCTGTTCCAGTTCAAGATTCGGAACGGGAACTACTGAATATAACCGCAGACGTTTATACCTCTGTAGATAGAGATGCCTTGGGTACAAATACTGTAAGCACTGTGTTAGACCTGTCTGCTTCTGAGAGTCCCCTCACACTATGATTTATTTTGTTCCCCCGTGCCTCCTAAAATTAGTCGCTTTTTCTTTGTCTACCAGGACCTTTTTGTGTGTTGTCCCATGGGGCTAGATGCTCTTTGATGCCCAGTTGCTCACCAAGTTCCTGGCACCTATGTACAAGGCGCCTGACGGAACCAGTGGCATAACCAACTGGGGTTGTAAACCCTAAAATGGTGGACACCATTGTCCCCTATGAGAGTGACTCCCATTGGAGCCCCTCTGACCTCTGACCCTTTGAAGGTTTTGGCGCACTTTGTGTAACCTGCAAACCTGACAGGAATCCCCTCAGGAGTTACAAGTACACAAAATGGCTGCCTTAGGAAGCCCAGTACGGTGGCTCCTAATGACCAAAAAGATACCTTGAAAGGGCCATGTCATTGATATAGCCAGGGAAGGTTATAGAACCTTCTGGCTCGTGCTGGCATCATAGGGCACGGGCTATAAAAGGCCCAGTCCCTGGCGGCCATAAAAAGAATGATCAAAGAACACCAGAAGAAGAGGACTTGACCCCAGATTGACACCTGCCCTGTTAACCCCCTGAGGCAGCTGATAGCGCAGGCAGAAGAGCAGCAGAGGTTGCTGGCGTGGACCCTGACTGGCGTTCCAGTCAGAAGCGTGAGCAGTGACCTCTAGCCTTCAGCGCCTGGTCAGCGAGTGCCCAATTGCCCCTCAGAGGCTTTGGCCATAGTTAGAGCCTCCCCGCCCCCCAGTGGTGAGATCGCAACTGCAACTCTTAAAAGTGCCACCTTCAACTTAAGTGCCTCCTGGCGGGCGTTCGGACGTCTCCGAACCCACCGCCGTCGACGCGCTGTTTGTGGATAGAAGGTGAGGTGCTGCGCTGGGGCGGGGAAAGGCTGGCCTTCATTTGGGCGAGATTACTGTCTCTGCCCTGCCCGAGTGACTTGGGAGCTGGTGTGTGGGCGGGAACCCCCCCGTGAGTGAGCTCGGAGGGAGGATCGCGGAGCCCCTGGAACCCCCCTTCGCCCTTGGGAGAAGTGCCATACTGACTGGAGCGCTTACCGGCGCCGCCGAAGTGAGGTGGGCCGTCTCTACCCCTGAAGTTGCCGCGTTGTTGTGGAACTGTGATGCGGTCTCATTTTGAACTGTGCGCGCAGGTGCTTTGGCCCCTCCGGCAGCCCGTTCGACGGTCCCAAGACTCGTGAACTGGAGCCGCCTTCGGAAACCCCGCCTGCGCTGACAGAAGCGCACAGACTCCTCCGGCAGCAGTAGCATTGAACCGGCTGGCCGCGGAGTGTAATTGCCGTAGTCATTTTATGCCTTTATCTTCCAGATATACGCGCAATGAGTTGTGAGTGCAACTAAGGGATTATCACGCGTATCTTGTGCCAGAGAGCCCGAACCCGTGAACACATCAAAAACTGTAAGAGCACGCATTCCGCATTGAATGACAAACGTAATGTGTTTACCCTGAAAGTGATTAATTGGTGGCGGCGATACCAGAATGACCCTGTGATATTTATGTGAAACGATCAGTATCTAACCTGCTAGGAAACTGTCCAGTCATTGCTGATATTTATTCCAGTCATTGCTGATATTTATTCCAGTCATTGCTGATATTTATTCCAGTCATTGCTGATATTTATTCCAGTCATTGCTGATATTTATTCCGGTCATTGCTGATATTTATTCCAGTCATTGCTGATATTTATTCTAATGTATTGAATCCTGATATTTATCCAGTATATTCATTTATTAGAGTCCAACTATTTATTCCTGAGAAACCAGTACACAGCTAATCAAACCCATGTAAGAAATGTGAATGTGATTACCTAAGTGAACTTCCTTCAAACCCAGAGAACTTTTACATAAACGAAACGTATTTTTCCATAACAGTGGTGTGGTGTCCTTCTTTTTGTGTGGTGTGCAGGGAGTTATTATTTGGTCATAGCCGGCTTAACACAACAGCCTTCTACCGCCTTGTCACTCAAGCCAAGCTACCCCCCTTTGTGCTGGGCTTGCCTATCGCAGGTCCAACACACTGCCTCTTATGTTCAGCCTGACTACTCTGTGCCAAGCTACCAGAGAGTGGGCACAGGTTAATCTAGGATGTGTTTGTGGCTTACACTGACTAGGATTCGGGTTACTGCTTGACCAGGGCTTCCATCCCAGTTAACCAGGGACCCAATTTCTAACCCTCGTTCTCCAACCAATGGCCCTCGATATTGAACAACAGAAAGAGAGTGCCCCGGGGATTACCGCGATCAGTACATTAGATGAGGTTGTATGTCGAGGATTCCTCTCAAATTCTCTCACTCCTCAGTTAACTCAGCACCTCAGACTATTTTGAGTCATAGCTGGACAGCGCACCTTGCCACATCAGTGTTTAGCGTAGGTCTGGTAGGGTGGGAAGCGAGGGCAGGCTCTGGAAGAGGTTTGCACTGTAGTGGAGTAACTCTCTCCTCTAGCGCTTGCTACTCCACCTACAGTATTGTCGTGCTCGCCTTGCTCACTGCATTCACTTTACTTCCATGCACATTTTTGTCAGTTCCCCTCCCACTCGTGGGGTCGCCTGGCCCTGCTTTTTTTCTAGGCACTACAGCTTGTGCATCTTTAGCACGCACTGGCATTTGGAAGCTCTAAAATACGAATAAATCCTGCTTCTGTTCTGCAACCTGCTCTGTCTTTTCTGATGTAATTTGGAGAAATAAATAAGGAGGTTGTGGAGATATAGTCTCTTGGGGTGTGTTTCATACCCATAGCTGTGGTGACTCAAGTTTGTTACCTTCCTCGCACCAGTTTGGGAAGACTGGTCACAGATCTGCTTCACTCCTATCTTTGGGCTCTTTTAGAGCGCCATAATGCTGCTCAAATATAGGATAGAGTTGACGACTCGCCTCTTTAAAGAACACTAAATCACAATGCACTATCTGTCCACAACTCAGCTTCCTCTTCTATTACTCACTGATTTTAAGTTTGTCTTTAACTACATACAGTGCTCAGTTGCCTTTTGACTGGGTTTGCTCCATAGAAATACCATACACGTACACAGATACATACATACTGTGAATCATAGAATTGGGTGACAATAGAACTCCGCTCCCCTGCATCTTTTAAACATAAATTGCTAAACCACATATGTTCTTACAGAAATGTCTAGGTTTGTCCACACAAAGCTCCAATAAAGATCATGTGGCCAAACCTGAAATAAAGAAGGCATTGCAAGTGTAGAAGAAAACTGTGAGAAGAAGTACATTCGGCTTTCAAACTAATACAAAACACTTTGCGGTGATGAGAAAACTACAGGAGAATTCTTACTAATAGCAAGCATGAAAACAAGGCTTTTTAAATCAGTAACTGTACTCCTTAGTACTACTGCAGACCAGAAACAACTCTCACAGTAGCACATTTTCTTCTGGGCAGTATGCACAGTCCATTATTATGTGCACATGTAGGTCCTTTGTTTTTGCACAAAAACTTCTGGGCATATTATCAAGAAATGGCGTTAAAATGATCGACTCACTAGCGGCAGGAAACTGCCGCTAAAGCGGCGGTAATGGGATGCCCTTGTGAATTCCCATAGAAGCCCATGTTCTGGTGTGAACATGGGTTTCTACTGGAATTCTCAAGGGAATATTATCAAGCACATTATCGCCGCTTTAGCAGCAGTTCCCTGCCGCTAAAGCTGTGATAATTTTAATGCCTTTCTTGATAATATGCCCCTTCATTTCTAACAGCCGAACTAAGATGTAGGGTTAGTATACTTACACTTAAAGAATATACTACGACTTAAGATAAAAATGTACTATGACACAAGATAATAATGTACTATGACTTAAGATAATATACTATGACTTTAGGTAATAATGCACTATAATGTAAGATAATACTGTACAATGTCTTAAGGTGATATGCTATGACTTAAGATAATAATATACTATGATTAAAGGTAAGAATGTACTATGACTTAAGATAATATACTATGACTTAAGGTAACATACTATGATGTCAGATAATACTGTACTATGACTTAAGATGATATACTATGACTTTAGATAATAATGTACTATGACTTAAGATGATAAACTATGACTTAAGATAATATACTATGATTAATGATAATGTATTATGACTTAAAATGATATACTATGTCTTAAGATAATAATATAAATTGACTTAAGATGATATACTATGACTTAAGATAATATACTATGACGTAAAATAATAATGTAGAAGGACTTAAGATAATGTACTATGATTAGAGATAATATTCTATGACTTAAGGTGATATACTATGACTTAAGATAATAATGTACTATGATTTAAGATAATATACTATGACCTAAGATAATAATTCACTATGAACCTAAGATAATAATGCACTATGAATTAAGACAATAATGTACTATGACTTCAGATAATATACTAAGATTTAAGTGTATAATGTACCATGAAGTAATATAATAATTCACTCTTACTTAAAATAATATACTATGACAAGATAATAATGTACTACGACTTAAGATATTAATGTACTATGACAAGAAAATAATATACTATGACTGAAGATAATAATGTACTATGGCTTAGGATAATAATTCACTATGAACCTAAGATAATAATGCACTATGAATTAAGACAATAATGTACTATGACTTCAGATAGTATACTATGACATAATAATAATGTACTATGACTTAAGATTATAATGTACTATGAATTAAGACAATAATGTACTATGACTTCAGATAGTATACTATGACATAATAATAATGTACTATGACTTAAGATTATAATGTACTATGACTTAAGATAATAATGTACTATGATTTAGGATTATAAAGTACTATGTCTTAATGTAATATACTGTGACAAGATAATAGTGTACTATGACTTAAGATGTACTATGACTTAAGATAATAATTCAGTGTGAACCTAAGATAATAATACACTAGGAATTACGATAATAATGTACTATGACTTAAGATAATATAGTATGACTTAAGATAATAATGTAGTATGACTTAATATGATGTACTATGATTTAATATACTATACTATGACTTAAGATGATATACTATGACTTAAGATGATAATGTACTATGATTTAGGATAATGTACTATGACTTAAGATAATACTTCAGTCAGTCAGAAATGCTTTATTCGATTTTAGAGCAAACATAAAATCATAAAAGCGACACTCACAATAAACCATTTTGTACAAATGTCATAAAAATACATTAAACGTACAATTATAAAATTACAGTAACAGGCTAAATCCTTTCAATACTACAGTTAATGAGTTAAAAAATAAATTCAGTTTCCTCAGGATACTTTTCAAAAAACCAGACATAGTTGCTATACAAACTTCATTTTCCAGTTGTTGTAGGAATAAATACGCTGGCTGGCATTGCCTCCATGTGCCCTGCTTCAAAAATTGCTTAATCCACCTTTTACGTTCATTCTCATAATATTTACAAAATAAAACCACGTGGAATGTGGATTGCAATGATAAATTATCACACGGACAAAACTCCAGGTTCTTTGACCAGTCATTTTTGGATGGAAATGTTACCAAGCGATGGAATGTTTAGAATCTAAACTTGGTCAAAATAAATCTATCAAAACCCATTGTGCAGTGGCGCAAATAATGTTGAATAGTATTACAAGCCAAGGTCATTTGGTGTTTAATCACAGATATTTTAGTAATTTCGCCCGTTGATCTAAGCAGTTCGAAATGGTTCATACATAAGATTTTCAACTCCTTTCTGGAGCGCCTTCCCACTTCACCTTGGAAGATGTGCGTATTAGAACTTTTGCGGCTCCGAGGGCTCGCGACTATGATCCTGGGAGCACGCAGGGAGCAGACTCGCATTTAGAAGCAGTGGCGCTGGGGAGAGAGCAGCAACCGCCACTGTGATCGGGCCCCTGTGCTTCTCTCGCCCGCAGTGAGCAGTCTACGACAGAGGAGAACAACGAGGGGAGGCCTGCCTGATTCCAAAATGGCGCCCATAAGGGGAGGGAGCACCGGAGACAGCTCGGAGCCAGCGGCAAGGGCAGGGGGAAGGACGAGGAGGACTGGCCACCTTTGTTGCCCCACCGGATGACCGATATCGCCCAGCTGCCACCGATCTGCTGCCAACTCACCTCGCAAGCTGCCTGACCTTAAGATGGCAGCCAGAGGGTAATTTCTTGCAACAGGCCCAACTTACTCATAAATACCGTATTTTCCACTTTGTCCTCTGTTTTGTAATCCTGGGACATGTTCCAAAGTTAAGGATTTAATCACCTCCAGAGTAATATTATCCTATAAAATCAATGTCTCAATCAGCGGTCTATTCTTTCTATTTTAGTATATCTCCAATCACAGCCCTGTATATATTGCAGACTTACATTGTATTAGACAGTAGCTATGTTCTGTTTAGTATGTCTTTATTTCAGATCCACATATTTTTATATCTTCCCTGTTGACATCAAATAGAGACTATTACAGAAGCTGTGGATATCCTCCAGTTAGTCATATGTTTCAAAAGCACTGATGAAATAGCACTTACCCCTTCCCTAATGCTCATGTACTTCCTTTGTTGGATAAACAGGACTTCTCATGGTTGTTCTAAATTTCCACAGGATGTTTTTTCAATCCCTGGTCATGTACGATCAGAGCTCACTAGAAAAAAGAATTACCAGGTTGTTACACAACTCACTGAGGTCTCGTTATTTTTGCCTTCCTCCAGTTTTCCTCACGACCCCCTACAGCTCCTGTAACCTCCTTGACCGTTGGGCTACATGCTGGAAACACTTGCCGTTTCCCCCATTACATTTATTTACTTGGTGTGCTGTGGCCGAGTCAGAAAGAAAAATAAATATATTAGGGATTAGAAACAATTTTAGATAAGACTAAAATAAATTAAAATAACAGCTCGACTTGTTCTTATTGAATACAACAATTCAGATGTTACAGATGACCGCGGCTACTGCGTGCTAAGCCGTTACAAAAGACTACCGGACGATCGTTTCTAAGGTCATGCTGGACTCCTGGTTGAACGCCTCAAATTTTGATTAAACTTCTATTCTCAGAACGGGCATATCTTTATCACTACAGGCTGAATATACTGATCTGCACAGAGTGTGTAGAATTATATGCATTTTAATCATTGTAATAAATATATATATTTTTATTTTTTATTTATATAAATAATGAGACAGGGCCCGATTCACAGAATGAACTTAAGACTCAATCCTAAACTTACTACTATTTTGGTATTCACATAATGCACTTACTACTTTTGGCATTCACAGAATGCACTTACTACTTTTGGCATTCACAGAATGCACTTACTACTTTTGGCATTCACAGAATGCACTTACTACTTTTGGTATTCACAGAATGAACTTACTACTTTTGGTATTCACAGAAGTTAGGATGTTGTCTTAAGTTTGTCTAAGACAAACTTAAGACAGACTTAAGACAAACGTAAGACAGACTTAAGTTAGGATTTTGTCTTAAGTCTGTCATAAGTCTGTCTTAAGACTAACTTAAGACAAAATCCTAACTTCTGAGAATACCAAAAGTAGTAAGTTCATTCTGTGAATGCCATAAGTAGTAAGTGCATTCTGTGAATACCAAAATAGTAGTAGGTTTAAGATTGAGTCTTAAGTTCATTCCGTGAATCGGGCCCCTAATCCTTATTGATGGTGTAGCTCCTGACTATTGACATGGAACTTTATTCAGTGCATTCTGAGTGACTTAATTCGGAATGGTCGTAAACTGTGAGAATAAAAGGGAAGCTTGTTTTTTATTGTTTCTAGATACCCTGTCCCTTTCTTTGCGGAGTTTGAGGGACTTTCCATCTTTTAAAAAAGGTTTGAAGACCTACCTTTTTCCTAGAACAGTATAATGTGGTGACTGCGTACTTGGTTTAGTGGAGTCAAAGCGCCAGGATACCCTTTGGGTGACAGCTTGCGCTATATAAGTGTACAATAAATACATACATACATACCTGTCCCCTTTGGCTTAAAAGGGTTACTCTCTGATTTTTTAGTATGTTTGAAAAAGACCCTTTGTGTACTCTGGAAAAGTTGGGTGGTGAATTAAGACAATAATGTACTATGACTTCAGATAGTATACTATGACATGGTAATAATGTACTATGACTTAAGATTATAATGTACTATGACTTTAGATAATAATGTACTATGACTTAAGATTATAATGTACTATGACTTAATGTTATATACTGTGATAAGATAATAGTGTACTATGACTTAAGATAATAATGTACTATGACTTAAGATAATAAAGTATGACTTAAGATAATAATGTAGTATGACTTAAGATAATATACTATGATTTAAGATAATATACTAAGACTTAAGATGATATACTATGCCTTAAGATAATAATGTACTATGATTTAAGATTATATACTATGACTTAAGATAATAATCCACTATGAGCATGAGATAATAATGCACTATGAATTAAGATAATAATGTACTATGACTTAAGATAATATAGTATGACTTAAGATAATAATGTAGTATGACTTAAGATAATGTACTATGATTTAAGATAATATACTATGACTTAAGATGATATACTATGACTTAAGATAATAATGTACTATGATTTTGGATAATTTACTATGACTTAAGATAATACTTCACTATGAGCCTAAGATAATAATGCACCATGAATTAAGACAATAATTTACTATGACTTCAGATAATATACTATGACTCAAGTTTATGAAGTACTATGACTTCAGATAATAATTCACTCTGACTTAAAATAATATACTATGACAAGATCATAATGTACTATGACTTAAGATATTAATGTACTATGAAAAGATAATAATATACTATGACTGACAGACAGTTCCCTGAAGCATGGAAGTTAGCATCGGTGCTACCTTTGTTAAAAAAAACACTTGGACCCTGATGATCCTAACAACTACTGGCCAATCTCCAGAATTCCTTTCTTTTCAAAGGGTTTGGAGAAGCTGCTTAACATCCAGCTCACCACCTTTATCTCTTCAAATAATTTGTTAGATCATTCGCAATACGGGTTCAGAGAGGGCCATGTAACAGAAACTGCTTTGATCACAGCGAGTGAGGAACTCAGGAAAACACTGGATGAAGGAGGGAAGGCCACCTTGATATTGTTAGATCTATCGGCGGCCTTCGATACCGTCAACCATAAAATATTAATTGCCAGACTGACTGAGCTGGGCATACAGGATTCCGCCACCACCCTACTGTCGTCATATCTCACGGGGAGATCTTTCCGAACTGAGATGGGCGGAGTCAGCTTTCAAATCATCAATCTGCAGTGCAGGTGCCTCAGGGCTCGTCCCTGAGCCCTGTGCTTTTTAATGTTTATGTAGCCCCCCTGGCCGCATTGATCAGACAGTTCGGGTTTTCTGTATTTTCTTATGAAGACGACACGCAAGTGGTCGTATCAATAACTAATAGTGAGGATGAGACCGCTGACCGTTTTAGCAATTGTATGTCCCATATCAACATCCGGATGCAATCCAATTGTCTGAAATTAAACGGTGGAAAGACCGAAGTACTGTTGCTGGGTACTAGCCCTCCGGTCTGGTCTCCAAAATGGTGGCCGAAGGATTTGGGTGAGTGTCCAACACCAGTTCCAAAGGCAAAAAATCTAGGGGTGATCTTTGACCGTCGGCTGACCTTTGACAGCCAGATCAACAGCCTCACTGCCAGCTTTTGGGGCATATTAAAAATTATCAGAAAGATCCGTTCTTTCATCCCTCCAAAGGCTCTAAAAACCTTAGTAACTGCCCTTGCTATTTCTAGGATAGATTATGGCAACACCCTTTATGTAGGGATTCAGACACAACATCTGAAAAAACTCTAACGCTTGCAGAATGCAGCAGCCAGACTGATTCTAGACATTCCCAAATATGAATCGGTATCCCAACAACTAGGAGTTTTGCACTTGCTGCCTGTAAGGAAAAGAATAAAATTCCAGTCACTGTGTATTATGTTTAAGGCACTCCAAGGCAGGGGCCCTTTATACCTGACTAGCAGCCCGCCCCGACGTTGTCCGTGTATGAAATAGAATGTGTGTAATGTGTGTATTCAGATACAGTCATTCGCGTGTTCCCCCGCTGGAGGCCCAGCTGCAGCCCTGGTTTATGTTAGCTGGCGCATGTAATTAGTGTAGTGATCTGCCGCCTGAGCCCGGCTACAGCCCTGGCTGATGTTAGCAGGTGCCTGTAATTTGGTTTAATGTGATAGTTCAGTAACAGTGCGCATGAGAGGCTGCAGTAATTGTCCCCGCAGACACGCTCAGTCGCGTGTGCCCCCGCTTGAGGGCCATACAACCCGCTTGAGGGCCAGCGGCGACCGTCTAACAATTAGAATTGTGTGAGTCTTGAATGATTGTTTCCCGCTGTTCTTATTTTTTTATGACCCACACCAACGCTCTTCGGCCCGAGTGCTTTTTAGACGCACCCAGGCCAAGCCACGCACTGCATTCGGACCTTTCAGACGCACCCAGGCCAAGGCACACACTGCATTCGGCACCCCTAGTATGTGTGAGACAACGGGCAGTCCCCCAAGGGAGTCTTGCGAATGGTTACTTACCAAGCTTCGAGGTGAACGCCTTTGTGACGCCCCCAGCACACGGCCACAGCAGACGATCTGATTAATGTACGACCCAGATGGCATGAAGTAAGGAACGTAGTACACGCCCCCAGCGTGCCCCTAGATGCGGCGCAATTGCGTAATTGGCGCTTCACATGGCATGAAGGGCGGATACATGCCCACAGAGCAGACACACGTCCACAGCGTTTGTCGTGGCCCCAGCGTGTCACGCCCCCAGCGTGCCCCTTGATGCGGCGCAATTACGACTCACATGGCATGAAGGGCGAAACGTACCACATGCCCCCAGGTTTGTCACGCCCCCAGCACACGCCCACAGCAGAACGCAGACACCCCCACAAGGGACTACTTTGCTGGCACGGTTCTTTTACCTTTTAAATGTATATGGTGGCCGTCTGCATAGCCTATGTCCATCTGCTGCAACTGCCCTTTCCAACGCTGTATTGGGTGTTGTGATTGGTGCTGTGGTTACTGAGATTACCCGCCTCAAAGGTTTGGGCTCTCTCTTTATAATATTAGTATCGATGGATATATATATATATATATATACATATATATATATATATATATATATATATTAATACCCCTCGGTTCCTTTTCGCCAGAATTTGCAGCGCTCTCTCGCCGGTTCGTAAATCCCCGCGGCAGAACCACGCCGCATTTAAATCCACAACCAATTCTCCCAGCTGGGAGAAAAACGAGACGAACTCGCGTTTGTCTTCACTTATGTGCCTTTTTATTTAATCCTCACAGCATGGAGTTTCTCAAGCAGGCAGGCACAACTCTACATGTTTCGGGATAGCATATCCCTTGTTCACGATCAATTTGGCTCCAGGCTCTCAGTCTCAATATAGTGAGTCACATTATTACATCATTTCCTGTTTGATGTTATTTTGGCCCTCGGCCTTCTGGATGATGTAGTTTTTTGCAATTGTTTTTTATAAATTTTTTTATCCGTCTGCCTAGCCTATGTCCTTCTGCTGCAACTGCCCTTTCCAACGCTGTATTGGGTGTTGTGATTGGTGCTGTGGTTACTGAGATTACCCGCCTCAAAGGTTTGGGCTCTCTCTTTATAATATTAGTATATATATATATATATGGACTTCTCGCATAAAATACTATGGGCCATATTATCAAGAAAGGGCGATACATTATTGCCGCTTTTATATGCAGGAAACTCCTGCTAAAGCGGCGATAACGGGCTTGCTAATATGCCCTTGTGAATACCCATAGAAGCCCAGGTTCTGGTGTTAACCTGGGCTTCTATTGGAATTCACAAGGGCATATTATCAAACCCATTATCGCCGCTTTAGCGGCAGTTTCCTGCCGATAAAAGCTGCGATAATGTATCGCCCTTTCTTGATAATATGGCCCTATGTGCCTTCCAGGAGCCTGAGATACGCCCAGCTAAAACTGCTGCAAGTCCCCAAGTATAGACAAGCACGCTGGGGAGGCAGGAGTTTCCTGCTAGGAGCTGCAAAAACCTGGAATCTCCTTCCTCTAACAATTAAATACAGCCTGAATCTTGAGGAAATCTTTAAAAACATGGCTATTTTTAATAGACCAATAAACACAAACCCTGCACATCCTTCTAATACACGTTCCTCTGAGTCCTAGCGCCAAGACGCCCCCGGGCATTTGTTGGGCTTTATAAATTTAAAAATCAAATCAATCAAATTAAGATATTAATGTACTATGACACGATAATAATATTCTATGACTTAAGATAATAGTGTGCTATGACTTAAGATAATCTATGATTTGAAATGAAAATGTAGTATGCATTATGGCAATAATGTACTATGACTTCAGATAATATGCTGTGTCTTAAGATTATAATGGACTATGATGTAAGATAATTCACTATGACTTAAAATAATATACTAAGACAAAATAATAATATACTATGACAAAATAATAATATACTTTGACTTAAGATAATAATGTACTATGCCTTAAGATAACATACTATGACTTTAGATAATAATGCCATATGATGTAAGATAATACTGTACTATGACTTAAGATAATATACTGTGACAAGATAATAGTGTACTATGACTTTGTAGTGTAGTTCCTATTATCCCAATAGGCTCTGCGCATTGGAATAATACCTTCAATAGTATAGGCCTAGACCAGACGTTAACTAGGTCTACTACTGTCGATATTAGACTTAAAGTTTTGGGTTTGCCAGCTAGCTCAGAGTTCACTAGAAACTTTCTCGAATGTTCAGGAAGGAATTAACTTCCCTCATTAGACAAGAAGGGATTTAGTTTCTGACAACCATAGAACATGACAACTTTGCTCTCCCCTAATCAAGAGTGTATCTCGAGAGTCGTGTGAACAAAAGGCAATTTATTTTACTCAGTCAGTACGTGCATTCTTAGTCTCATCAGATTGTAGAGAAAAGGAAGAGACGGGCATGTTCAATAAAAGATGTTATTTATTGATCAGTCTCTTTTCTCATACAAGAGAAATGGATCGATATTATTGCAATACTTATAGTTAAGTAAAGTGCATACATTAAAAGCAGAAGTATAAAATAATACTGTAAAAACATTGATATGGTTTCTAAGCCATATGAAGGTTTAAAATGAATAAAATATATTACATACACATATACATTTGACTAAACGTACTCAACTGGTGTTTCTAGATACGCCTACCCCGTGTACCTGACCTAAGCCTAATACGTGGGCGGGAATAGAAAGTTACAGTTTAAGTTAAGTTTGTTTTTGCCAAGTGACTGACTAAAGAATTCTCTGCGAGGGGTTATTCAGTTCTGTACCTGGAAGTTTAGGATGAATGAGTGATGGTATCTCTCGTCTCTGGTCTCGATATTCCAGGCTGCCTGCGAGGGCTACCCGGAAACGCCGGAGCTGGATTTCTCGGCAGGAGAAATAGGCAGCTGCTCGATCTCAGCGCGTCAAGAAGGCGGGGCTGCGCCAGCGGGGTCTGCTCTGCCCTGGGCTTCGGCAAGTCTGGCTGCTCCGTCCTCGTCACCACCGCGTTTGTTTGCATAGGGCAATATCGGTAATATTTATACCTTTAAGGTGCCGAGATTGACGTAAGGATGGACATAGATACGTCAATAAGGATGTCATACGACCAGGTCGTTAGCACATTCTTTTGCTGAAGTTCTCGGTGAAATCAAAACAATGGCCACAGGGTTTTTCCCAGGTTGTCATAGGTTTGATTTGTTTTGAGAACTCCGTATGCCTTATCAGGGGCTGGAGGAATATCGCTTGTCTAATTAGATGGCAAGCGTTATGACCTAATCAGATAACACGTTCCTGTGCCGTAGTGTGGCTTTATCAGATAACGGTTCCTGCATCATGGGGGTTTTCTGCCTCATGGGCTGACTGCTAGTTAACTTGTTAGTTTGCTAACCAGAATAGGGTCAGGAATAGGGGGATCGATACAGAACCTATAGGAATACATCACACCCACTCCACGCTAACTATGGACATATTTACTAATCTATGCATAGTAAAACATACTGTAGAGTATTGTGTATACCTTACCACCCCAAAATACATAAATGCATTTTGAAATCATCAAATATACGGAAAAAATGCAGTCATATGTATAGTATGCACTCAAGCTGTAGAATAATGCTAAAGTAATCACGCATTTGTATACATTATTGCTATTTTGTATATGAACATTTACACATGAAATGGCTCTTAATACAGAAAAAAGGTTCGAGACCATTTCATCACAGAATAATAATAACTATGAACATACCAGCGGGCAGCTAATGTCTATAAGCTATCTAAAATTAGAAATTTTAGTTCTCTAAGAATAGTTCTTACTTTAAGCAGAAGATAGTGTCCCGAAAAATATGCAAAAATATTTTGGGGCTGCTGAAAAATTTGCTGTCCGTGAACTGGAGGGAAAATTGTTCATGTGACTTTATTATTAAAGTTGAAGGCCAAATTCAGGGAACGCCGTGTACGAGTTTGTTCAAAAGTCTCTATTTCTGCTCTGGTGAGAACATCATATCATTTAGGCTTTCGAAAAAGTTGTCAACAGCTTCCTGGGAGAGTTCCACTAACTCGGAAATAGGTGTAACCATGCATTCGTGCGCATGATTGTCTCCATTGACATTCTGATTTGGATTGCTGACAGAAGGTCGTACCTGATCGATGCTGCTTTCATCTTGAACTTCACTACCCCTTAATCGTAGTGGTGAAGCTTCCACGAATGCCGTCATCAGGATTGGTAGCCTTTGAGGGCAGCACAAAGCGTGAGCCTTTGTTGGACTCAACAATGTTTCTGCATCCATTGGCGCATCCGATTGTAGCATCAGACAGGTGTCTAACACGCATTCTTCTCCGCATAGCAGGCACGTTAATACAGGTAAAACACATCGCTGCCACATTGGTCGAAATGATAGAAACCAAGTCATGTTCAGGTCTCTAAGCCGGGATAGTCCCAGGATTTTTGATATCCGGTCCCGGTATCCAATGGCTAGGATTGTTTCTTCCCTTGTCGCAGGTGTTCTGTCTGTGACATGGTTTGCCATAACGAAATATAAGGACTAGGAATAGGATTCCTGCAATCAGTCCTAAAATGAGGGGAAGTCCGCCAAAAATCGAATGGACGAAATCTGGAAAAATACCCAGTATGGCTTTGAATGGTGTTAATGCCATCGAAAATACTGTCTTAAATACTTTTGAGACTCCATTGGTATCAGAAATATTTAAGATTTCATTCAGGATTTCTGCGAAATGTATGGGGGAATTAGTTGATAACAATGAATGTATCTCTGCAGTCGTCCTTGCGACTTGGAGATCATACGTTTCTTTTGATGACGTGAGCCTTGTCGGCGTCTGAAGAAGCACTGTTTTCATTCTGCTTAAAGTATCTATTCGAATAGAAGTAATTTTCAAGTTGGGCCAATGAGTGTCCACAGCACTTGACCTTCGCAGTCGTAGTTACGAGATAAGGAGTCCCGGGCATAAGACTACAACATCTGCGATCTACAATTAGAATGTAACTCCCATTATAGAGTCTTTGAAAGAATGGTTCAATCTCTGTTGCAGGTGCGCCTTGCTGGTGACATGAAAGGTTATTTGAGTTCCCTTCACAGGCTCCATGCAAACTAATTCCGTTACACAGAAGTGTACCGCTCAGTGACATTGCACAATTATTGCCACTAAGAAACACTTTCTGTCCTTTATTACTGACACATGCATGCGAATAGGGCAGGTTCCATGTTGTTTTTATGTACCCTTTTCCCAATTTTTCGTACATGCCAGCCTGTATATATTTTCGGCAGTATTGAAACCTGAAGGTTGATATTGGAATATTTATTATCCCATGTATTAACCATTCATTGACAGGTCGTTCTGACATTGTCACTGGTAATCTCTCAGGTTTCTCAATGCTCAGGATTGTATAATCAGCCCCCTTCTGTGCCATACTGATTTGTCTATCAGTAAGGTTAAAGATATAGAATAGTGACGTAGTGTTGATTAAACGCCAAGGCACATAGCCTGAACGCAGATTTTGTAACGTCCAGCCAAGCTGTACAATAGAACGCAATTGGGACTGACCGTGTTGTAATAACAGTAAGTCTTGCGATAATATGTCGATTGCTGAAGACACAATGCTGTCCAAAGAAAAAATTCTGGAGGACAGAGTCATTAACCCATTGTCCACTACAGAAAGTGATTTTTCCAAATTAATACGGTCAATTTCCCGTATCCTTTCTGCTGTCTCAATTTGAGTAACCTTCCAGGCCTCATTGTATGCTGCATATACAGAGGCTGCTATGAAACGCTTTTGACGCTGTTTGCGTGGTCCCATAGTGAAATCACGCAAGTCAGCACCATCAGTAAGTAAAGTTAGGTGTTGCTTAATTTCTGCCAGTGTGGAAGTTTGCAGCCATTGAAGGCATAATTTGCCCACACTGTAGGTGGTTATTATCCCTGGGTGATGTCTTTGGGGATATCTAGGGTCTGGCCTGGTCATTTTGAACCCCTGTGTTTTGTTCAGGAATCTGTCTTGACAGTTATTAGTATCTGTGGGCCAGATCAACCACTGTTTCCAATCTGGATGTGTTCTGTTTTGGTTTAATACATAATTTACGTCTATCTCCTCATCTGTAGAGCTATTGCTGTTCATTGTTGGTTTTGGAATAGACGGTTTATTTAAGTCTTTGATTTTGGCTAAGCCAAGACAGGTGGTTTGTTGAACAGTGTCATTTAAAAATATAATTTGTTCTGGGATCATGCAGGCTCTAAACAAAGATTCTATACCCTGTACTTGCCATTCTTTTGTACCCCAAACACTTTTCAATTCAACATTTTTGTCCCAATAATCAAAACCAAAAGTATTCATTTTTTCAAAGAATGAGTCTGAATATATCAATTTCGTGTTTGTTATCATGGTCTTCGTCCCTGTCTTATTTGACAATTTGAAATAAAATGTTTCAGCATTACTTATGTTAAAACCTGAAAAGTATGAATATTTGTCGTAAACGGTTCTTGAGCTTCCTTTTGGAGGGGTTGCACAATGTTTCCATTGATTATAATTTAAAACATTTCTAGGTTGTGCAGATCTATGTAAAAAATGGTTACCATAGTGGTTGTAGCAATACATACTATCATAATTTGTAGAACCCTGCAAATAATCATGTTTGGTAAATTTAGCAGACATTACTAAGTCAGACATCATATTATTAATGCTTTTGAAGTCCCAATCATCAGCAAATGAGCTTGGTTTTACAAAGTCACTCAATGAGATCTTAATTTGATGTGGATATTTCAGGATTTCAACCGGACCATAGATTTCGTAGTCTGTGTTGTCCCATGCTACCCCACCCGGTATAGGATTGGCTGTGAAGTTGGCTGAAGAAAGTTCTCTTTTCTCGACGTGTGAAGATGTGTGTGGTTTGAGGATCAAGTTGATTTTCTGACTTGCTGTGTCCATTTTAGCATATTTTCCCTCAATGAAGCGTCCCAATGTTAGTATCATGATGAGCCAAAGTATGAGGATAAATGCACCAAAACCCACCCAAAATTCGATCCATGGAGAAATTAGATATGTTTCTTTCAGTTGTTTCAAAAGTTCTTTAACTTTATCTTTAAAGGTTTTTGATGATGGCTGTGTCTTTGATTCAGTGAAGCCTTCAGAGGAATCATCGAAGTTTATGAAGTAGCCGGATGCAGTTCTGTCAATAGTTCCAATTGCTTCAGGATTAATGTTTCTTGCATTGTCGTTTGTTACTTCATTATAGATTGGTGTGTCTCTGCTAAATGTTTTTATTTGGGTTTTCAGAGGCCTCTTTGTTAGAACCTCTGTACTGGTAGCAAACCTTGGTGTTCTGCTACTTATTGGGAGTCCACTTGGCCTACTATTTGTTATCGGCCACATGATTGTGGTTTTACCAGGTCGATGGATACAACTCGGTTCTCCTTTTTACCAGCAAGCGGCGGTAGTACAACTGATCTTGTCCCGTTGACAGACAAGACAGGAACTGCTTTTCTGTAAGAAGGCCCAAATTCCTTCTTTACCGCGATCTTTTCTCTGACTAGATCCCCGACTTTTGGAATCCAGACAGGTCTTGCTGGGACAGGTGGTGGTTCTTCAGTGGTTGTTGGCTGTTGTTTCAACTTTATGTTGCTCAGGTCTTTTCTTGTTTCATTTAAGTCCTGCAAAATAGCCAAACGATCTTTGATATCAAAGCTTTTTTCCTTCAGCACTGAAGTTTGACTGTCAAGGTCAGAGATCAACATCCTAGTTCCAAATAATAATTCGTACGGACTGAATCCCTTCAGAGAATTTCTTGGCAAGTTATTTAGACTACGTTGGACACTTATTAGATGTTTGACCCACCCAGCTCCCGAACCTAATATCCTTTCCGTTATAGATTGCTTTATGCCTTGGTTTTTACTTTACACCATCCCGTATCCCTCAGGAAGGAAGTGAGAAGATTCCCGCTGTGCTATGCTCATTTGGTCATGTTTCCCATCAGGCTGGAAGGCTAGAGTGAAAACAATGATCAAACGTAGCATGCTCTTAGCGTATATGCCATTTAGACTCGCAAATCTTTGTATAACAGTCCAGACGTCAGCCGAGTGCTGGTGATCTACATTATAAGTGGAAACTAGCCTGTATATGTTAATCGCAAGCCCTTCTTTTTACTGTTGATTTTTTCTGGAGTGAAACGACGAGGTATTACACTGTTTCTCTCCCCACTGCGATTTCTGTTGCAGTTTGGGCAGTTTTTTTTTTTTCAGAACAAATTTTATTAGTGTTATGGCAGTTGACAGAATACAAAAGAAACACTGCTCCCAAGATTGCAGAAAGACAGTGAGCATAGAAGAGCAACAGCGTTCAAGAAATTCAGTCAACATTATCCAACACCCCCCTCCCCGCATCCCCACCCGGGTCCCACCCCCCTCCCTGCACGGTGTTCATATTGTCCAGAAACAGGAGCCAAAGCAGCATGGTAGCGACAAGTGGACAGTTCACATGAGGGTAGTATAGACGTGATCTGTATCAGAGGCTTGTGGCGCTGGGGGGTCCAGCAATAGGCCCCTATAATCAGCCCATTTCTTCCAAATCCTATAATGTTTCTTGGGGCAGCCTCTGGCCTCAAAGATCGGGCGTTCCAAACCCATGCTAAAGTCCATGCCCCGCTTCCACACCCCCACCAACGGAGCCTTGGGGGCTTTCCAGGCTTGGGCTATATCTCGTTTGGCTATTGTAAGACCCAGAAGGAGCAAGTGTCGTTTATACAGATTACCCCCCACTCTTTCCATAACGTGGAGCAGGCCAAGTTGCGGCGTGCGAGGGAGCTCCCATGCCAACACTTCCTCCAAGCATTCCCATACACCGGTCCAAAACCTCTGCAGCCGTGCACATCCCCATACTGTATGTAAGAAGGAGCCTACCTCACTGCCACACCTCAAACAATCCGGGGAGGCTATCAGCCCCGCCTTCCACAATCGTTCCCTCGTGTAGTATGCCCTGTGCAGGTATTTAAATTGAATAAAGCGCAGGCGCACCGCTATCGCAGCTCCCCTAGGGGCCTCCAGGGCTTCTCTCCAGTCCTCCTCCTCCAAGTCTCCCAGGTCGCCCTCCCAGACCGCCCGCAATTTATCAAGAGAGGGGGAACAATGCGTAACTAACGTTTGATAGATGGTTGAGATTTTTTTTGATTCCAATTCCCCCATAAAGACTTTTGCTTCCAGGGGACTAAACTCCGGCAAGGACGATAAGTCCGCTAGTGCGGGGGTCAGGGCGTGGCGGAGCTGCAGGTACCTGAAGAACTGGGACCGGTGCATATCGAATTCATCTTGCAACATCTGGAACGATTTGAGGACTGTGCCCTTCAGGATGTGACCCAGCGCCGAAATGCCTATGGCATCCCAGCCCTCAAAGCCCCGGAGCGCAGCCAGGCTGGGCAGTCTCCCATTGTGCCATAGAGGGGTTTCGCCCGTGAGCGTGTTCCACCATCCCATGCGGCGGAGCGCATCGCGCCACACTTTGAAGATTACTTGCGTGGCCCTCGGGAGTCTCTTCCGGATAGTCGCCGAGTATAAAATAGTATGGAGCGTGTGTGGGTCCATCATATACCTCTCTAGGGCATAGGTCGGGTCAGTGCGATCCCCGTACCACCATTCGTTAAGAACAAGTAGGTGCGATGCCTGATAGTAGGACTGGACATCAGATGCGGCCAGTCCCCCACAGTAGGTCGACAGGAAGCAGGTGCGGAGCGCCACTCTTATCGCTCCACCGGCCCATAGGAACCGACCCAGAGCCGAGTTCACCTGACGAAAAGTTTGGGCAGTTTTTTACAAACATGGTGTGATGCAGGCTCATGCCTGGCCACCAGTACCTTGATTGTAATTCTTCCAGAGAATCTTTTAGTTTGAGGTGTCTGAGACCCTCGCCCATATGTGCGTCTGCGATTAACAAGTTTCTCCTGTCCATGTTTGGAATCACTCTATCCCCCACTCCAGGGATTCCAGCAAAAGGGACGGAGTTTGCATCGATTATGTATGTATAATTGAGTGGATAGTTGATCGGTAGCGCTGAGCAGTCGCCTTTTAATGACGTTTTCACCGCCAGCACTGTTTCACCGTCAATGTATTTTAATGTACGCTTTTTTCGAACTACGGGAGCCGATTTAGTTGCTACCGCTGTGGCTGTGTCAGCCAATGAATTCCCTGCAACGTGAACGCCATCACGCTGATGACTCAGTGAGTGTGTCACGTGAGTCTTTGGTAGTTCTTTTTGTAAAAGAGCTATTTGTTCCCAGAGCAGTTTCTGCTTTATTGTTGCATCTGTGTCATCTTTGTAACCGTTTTGAATCCATGTCTGCAAATCGTTGTTATATGATTTGACGCAGTAATATGAATCGGACACTATAAGTGTCGGGAATTCGCGATCCGCATTATCTAGCGCCATTTTCAATGCTATTATTTCAGTCTGTTGTTCTGAATTAGTTTCTACTGAGTGTGTTTTTGTTAATAGAGGTTTTAGTTTACCTCCGCGCCACACTTCTTTTGTAATCTCACAGGTCGGGTTGTATGCTTGTTCTCCCCAAACGGAGGGTTGAGCATGTCCGTCTGTATAGATTACACAAGCGTAGTGTCGTAAGGGCAGAATGTCGATTGGCAGAGGGATTGTTCTTTCATATTCTAGATTTTTTAATTCTTCCAGTTCTGGATCAAAGTAGTAGTATACTTTGTCCGTTGTAATTGAATTCACCCATTGTATCCATTCCGGATTCAATGTCGTTGTTGGTAAATTACATGGGGTTGTTAATGCCTCAAAGGCTGGTTCTGCTGTTCTGACTGTGATGTGTCTACCGTCAGCTTGATCTTTTTCTCTAGCTATTGCGGTTTGAACTGCATGAACAATTTTTTCTTCAATGCTGAATTTCTTTTCAGCTTCTGTGTACAAGTGTGATTTTAATGCAATTGGTACCTTTTCTCCCTCATTAGAGGTCAGGTATGTGAATCCGCATCTCCCTGGGATGACTCGAATTACAAGATTGCGTGTGTTATCACGTGTTTCTAATTTTGTTTTAATTAGCATGTCTGTTTGTAAGGATCTCAAAATTTCTGTGTGTATTTGAGTCCAATTGGTTCTTTTAAAATCTGGTTTTATTAGATCATAAAGGGGTTTGACCCTTTCTGCGTAATTTGCAATGTATGTTCTTCCGAAATTTAGGACGCCTAGAATTGACTGTAGGTTTTTTAGTGTTCTAGGTGCTTGGAGTACGGCACATTTTTCTAGAAAATTGTCAGCCAGGCTTTTGCCTTCACTTGATAATTCATATCCTAAGAACAGGACTGTCAGATGGGCAATTCTGGATTTTTTAAAGTTGAATTTGTAACCCTCTGCTGCGAACCCAAGTATTATGGTGTTCACTCTCTTCAAGTGAGTCTCCAAGTCATCATCTGTTAAGTATATGTCGTCGACATACGATAATGCTTCGTCATCATATGTTTGTAGTAATTCTGTTACTCTCGCTGAGAATACTCCCGGGCTGTTCTTGTACCCCTGGGCTAACCGACAGAATTGTTTTTGAGTGCCATTTATTGAGAACGCAGACAAATATCTGCTCTCTGGTGCTATGTTTTGACAAAAGAATCCATTAGAGATGTCTAATGTTGTTTTGTATTTTTTGCGCACTATGTTATTCATTAGTGCAGCACTGTGCGAGTTTTGCACTGCAAAAGTTTTGCAACATGAGTTAAGGTGTCGGTAATCCAAAACTAGACGATATGAATTGTCTGGTTTGGAGACCGGAAACAAAGGGTTGTTCATTTGTGAGGTGCAAGTTTCATTCACCCCCTGGTATTCTAGCTGATCTAGGATTTCTTTTACCTGTTTTTTAGCTTCTTGCTTAATTGGGTACTGCCTCTGTGCAGTAGGTTGTGATTTTAACTGGATTTTGTGAGGAGGAGAGTCCTCATCCCATCCTACGTGATTTTTATATAAAGCAGGAGCTAGAGCTACTGCCCACTTTCTGGCAAGTGTGTATTTTTTATGAATTGGGATCTGATTTGAGAAGGCAGGCATAATTATTTCTTCGCCATAAGGGCACTCCCTGACAAACTCTGGTGGCCAGTCTTTTTCAGCTAGAAGGATGTCATAGCCCTTGGAGAGATTATCCCAAAATAGTCCCCTTATTTTTCTAGTCTTATCCCCCTCTATACGTAATGTTATTTCGTATATTTTGTGAGGTTTGCTAACTCTGGTGTCTGCAGTTTCCACTTGAAGATATTCATTCGTGTCCACTGTCTCCAGATGATTCATAAGGACTTTGCGAGCTATGCTCACTTCTGCTGCGCTGTCTAGCATTGTCTGAGCCCATTCTCCGTTTTTCAGTTGTGTCCTCAGTATTCTCTGCATTTTTAACTACCTTGATACTGGCTACCTTCTTTTTTGGAAATTTGGAAATTGTAATTTCTTTTTTAGCTGAGCAGGTTCCTTGTCTTTGGACTTGGCGTGCTCTTCTCTTTGTTCTGATCGTCCTCTTCTTTCCGATTTCTGCGAGGAAGTCTGAAAAGATTGAGAGGGACGTGTATCAATGTCTTGATATCTATCAGGCTTTTTTATATTATCCCTATTTCTAAGGTTATATCTTTTCCCAGAGGGGTCACTCTGGGGTGACCTGTGTCTTTGGTTCGGAGATTTTTCTCTTCGCCTAGGAGACCTTCCTCTGGACTGGAATTTCTTTTCTTTAGGATTGGATTGTTTGTTTCCATCCCAGCTCTTTTTCTGTGATGTTGAATTATTATTAAAAAATATTTTTTCAGGACTTTCAATCAGTTGTGGTTTTACTGGTATTCCACCTAAACTATCTCTACCTAGTTCCTCATAGGATTTTTCTATGATTCTGGCAATTTCAGCTGGTTGGTCTGCTATATCTGTCTCCTTTAACCTCTGGCGGATCGCCACGTTTGCTGCTTCTCCCTTTATGTTGGCTAATAATATAGCCGAGACCTGCTTGAAATCTTTTAGTAATTTCATACCAAGAGTTAAAGCGGGTTCTGGACCATATTCATCTTGAATTTGTTTTAGCACATCTGGTATTACCGAAATGGATGGAACACCGTGCGTTTTTGTGTAGATGGAAGCAAAGACTGTACCCCAAGTGTCACAGTCCTCAATGTGTGGTGCAATTCCCATTGGAAGACAGATAGTCAGAATCCTGTGTTTTTCTAACGGGGTGGTGTCAGGAAACACCGCCTCTATTTGGGTGATTTTTTGTGCCAACCAGAATGGTATTTGTTCCCGTTTAGCCGGTACTTTACCTAGGCAGGACTGTATGTTCTGTGGTGTAATTTTATTTGTGTTCCCCTGGTGAGGGGTCAGCTGTGGAATTTTAATTGGTGGCTGAATTGTTGAAGTCCGCATCACATATTGGACTAATTGTCTATGTATTTTTACTAATTGTTTTAGCTGTGTTAACAGCTCTGCTGCAGACATCCCATTGATGTCTGGATGTGGTGTGTATCCGGCTAGGACCGGCCACGTTGCTCCTGGTCTACCTAAAGGACCGAGCCTGGTGATGTGATTATTATGTTTTAGGGCGCCATTAAATAAGAGCAAATGCTCTTGAAATTTAAGTGGTACTTCCACCTCCTCGAAAGGAGTGTACATTTCAGGAGGTTCCTCTATTTTGTAATAGCGGAAGTACTTTGTTACAGCATTTGCTGCTGGAAAATGTATCCATGAATAGTATACCTCTGTCTGCCGATATTCGTGTGCCTCAATTACGAATATGACTGTACCACCTCTAGGTGTCAGTCCATTTTCTATAAGTTTTAAGGTTATAGATTTCCTTTTGATGACCGGGATGAGTATTATCTCCGGGTCTGCATCTTGTAGTGCAGTATCAGCTGCCGCTATTTCAGCTGCTAATCTAACTGCCTCTCTTTCTCCTTCACTGTCTGACATTATACTGTCCAGAAGGTTATTTTGTTTGTTTGCAGATCAGGTTTCTTATGGAAACAAAGATTAGATGCACAATATTTTGGAACAGTGTATCCTTCAATGTTGACTAAACCAAGTACCATACATAGGAGTTTCCTCCTGCGAGGTTTGGCGGATATAACCTTTCACCCACTCCAGACGTCTTTGGAGTATTATGGGGAAAAGGGGTCTGAGTGAGAAAGCACGACTGAGTTACTCTAAATGTCTTACGTTAGTTTTATCGCCCTTCCAAACGCGTTGGGCGCCATGTAGTGTAGTTCCTATTATCCCAATAGGCTCTGCGCATTGGAATAATACCTTCAATAGTATAGGCCTAGACAAGACGTTAACTAGGTCTACTACTGTCGATATTAGACTTAAAGTTTTGGGTTTGCCAGCTAGCTCAGAGTTCACTAGAAACTTTCTCGAATGTTCAGGAAGGAATTAACTTCCCTGATTAGACAAGAAGGGATTTAGTTTCTGACAACCATAGAACATGACAACTTTGCTCTCCCCTAATCAAGAGTGTATCTCGAGAGTCGTGTGAACAAAAGGCAATTTATTTTACTCAGTCAGTCCGTGCATTCTTAGTCTCATCAGATTGTAGAGAAAAGGAAGAGACGGGCGTGTTCAATAAAAGATGTTATTTATTGATCAGTCTCTTTTCTCATACAAGAGAAATGGATCGATATTATTGCAATACTTATAGTTAAGTAAAGTGCATACATTAAAAGCAGAAGTATAAAATAATACTGTAAAAACATTGATATGGTTTCTAAGCCATATGAAGGTTTAAAATGAATAAAATATATTACATACACATATACATTTGACTAAACATACTCAACTGGTGTTTCTAGATACGCCTACCCCGTGTACCTGACCTAAGCCTAATACGTGGGCGGGAATAGAAAGTTACAGTTTAAGTTAAGTTTGTTTTTGCCAAGTGACTGACTAAAGAATTCTCTGCGAGGGGTTATTCAGTTCTGTACCTGGAAGTTTGGGATGAATGAGTGATGGAATCTCTCGTCTCTGGTCTCGATATTCCAGGCTGCCTGCGAGGGCTACCCGGAAACGCCGGAGCTGGATTTCTCGGCAGGAGAAATAGGCAGCTGCTCGATCTCAGCGCGTCAAGAAGGCGGGGCTGCGCCAGCGGGGTCTGCTCTGCTCTGGGCTTCGGCAAGTCTGGCTGCTCCGTCCTCGTCACCACCGCGTGTGTTTGCATAGGGCAATATCGGTAATATTTATACCTTTAAGGTGCCGAGATTGACGTAAGGATGGACATAGATACGTCAATAAGGATGTCATACGACCAGGTCGTTAGCACATTCTTTTGCTGAAGTTCTCGGTGAAATCAAAACAATGGCCGCAGGGTTTTTCCCAGGTTGTCATAGGTTTGATTTGTTTTGAGAACTCCGTATGCCTTATCAGGGGCTGGAGGAATATCGCTTGTCTAATTAGATGGCAAGCGTTATGACCTAATCAGATAACACGTTCCTGTGCCGTAGTGTGGCTTTATCAGATAACGGTTCCTGCATCATGGGGGTTTTCTGCCTCATGGGCTGACTGCTAGTTAACTTGTTAGTTTGCTAACCAGAATAGGGTCAGGAATAGGGGGATCGATACAGAACCTATAGGAATACATCACAACTTAAGATAATAATGTACTATGACTTAAGATAATATGCTATGATAAGATAATAATGTACTATGAATTAAGACAACAATGCAGTATGACTTAACAAAATATATTGTGGCTTAAGATAATAATGTACTAAGACTTACGAAAGTCCAAACGGATGGTTGTGCTTTCACAATGCTGCTAGTTAAGCATGAAATCTCTGGTGACATAAAAAGGCCACAAGTTGTTTATTTAAGGGGCTCAATGATCCCATCTTTAGGCACTAATAACATTTGCTAATTATTACCCAACACAATGGTACTCCTTTTATCGGCTTAGGAATAAGGAAAGACTGAGTGGACCCTCAACATTCAGACCTGTGACTTTTGGATTATGCCAAGATCACTATGATGGATGCATTAAACCACTGAACTACTTTTCTAATAACATCTGTCTGCCTATACAACAATACTGAGACAATTTGTTGGAGTGACTCATGTGCTTTACAAGTCACTTATAACTTAGCAACCTTGCTGAGATCCAACGCGATGTTTCTGTGTGCATGGACATTTACCTAATCAAACCTCACATCCATGGAGCTTCTTGTGTAGAAAAACTAGTCTGCCCCAAAAGGATACTTTACAAATCCAGGAAGTACTTTAATGACTGAAGCTTTCAAAGCTAATCAGAAATATCAATGCATGCAAGAGACTCCCATTTATTGTACATACACCTAGTCAGTCACTGGCTACACATAAGGAAAGAAACAACTGATCCTGCCCCAGGACTGATAGCATCTCAACTGTGATATAGCCCCATTGGAGGCTGGTATCTAGAAGTTGAGGGTTAAATACACAGAGCCTGATTCACGAACCTATTTTCACATGTATGTTCAATTATCATGCATAAACAGTCTTTCTATGAGTGTAATGTCATAGGTGTCGCATAAGGAAAACCGGCCAGGAAGAAGGCGGCCTGCCCGGGACTGGAGGGAAACCGGTGACTCCCAACTCCAAGAAATACATGGATTTGTTCAGAGACCGGCTCCATCGAAACAGAATTCAAGACATGTTTACAGGAAATACATGGGGAAAATTCAAACTAGAGTGGGCGACCTAGAACTTAATGTTGATGCATGCAGAAAATCTGCTGCTCAACACTCAAGTGTAAGATGAACAGAACATAGAGTTCCAAATGAAGCAAGAAGATCTAGAAAACAGGAGCAGGCGCAACAACAATTGACCCGGAGGAATTACTAAAGGCATGGAGGATGATGATATCCTTGGCTGCACTTGTGGCCTACTTCAGTCCATCTGCAGCGATGCAGATACCACTCCTATCAGGCGTGAACATGCTCACAGAGTACCAGTGACTCCATTCTGCTTTGAAAATACAGTAAATATCATCACAAGAAAACACTTCTTTTGATGAAAAAGAATCCTTAATGAATGAATGAATGAAATAAACATTAATAAAGTGCATAGCTACCCTAAGGCATCCCAGCACTGTCTGCAGACGTTCACCTAAAGGCCAGCTGTGCTAAATGGTAAATTGAATTGAATTAAAATAACAAGGTTTTAAGTTGTTTTCTGAGGGACAGATGGTTGGTTTCCTGTTGAATGTCAAGGGGGAGGGTGTTCCACAATTTCACAACAATATAAGCAAAAGAACGGCCACCACTTCTTGCTCTCTTTATTTATGGAACTGTTGAGAGCAGCATATTTGATGAGCGAAGGCTTCGGTTAGGATGGTATTGGACAATCAGGGGCTCATTGATTGCGGGTCCTGATCCCTGGAAGGACTTATGGGCAATCCAAAGTGCTTTGAATTTGATCCTTTCTGATATAGGCAGCCAGTGTAAAGTCTTCAGTGCGGGTTTGGCTGATTGCCTATGGGAGAAACCCATAAGCAGACGAGCTGCACAATTCTGGGAGTCCTGGAGTCTGTTTATCGTGGCTTTCGGGGCTCCCAGGTATAGTGCATTTCCAGAGTCCATTCGTGAAAGAATGAGACTGCCAGAGAGAAAAGAGACCTAACTTGTCAGAACTGCTCAATGTTGCTGTACTATAACCTTTGCAGGGTCACCCTGAGGCAACGCAGAGTCTGCCACCCGACAACAAATATCCTACATGAGCACGAGGTGCATCAGCCTTATATTTCAATGGAAGCAGTGATTCATACTTACCTTGACACATCGTGCCCAATTCACAGAAAGAACTTAAGACTCAATCCTAAACGTACTACTATTTTGGTATTCACAGAATGCACTTACTACTTTTGGCATTCACAGAATTAATTTACTACTTTTGGTATTCACAGAAGTTAGGATTTTGTCTTAAGACTGACTTAAGACAAACTTAAGACAAAATCCTAACTTCTGTGAATACCAAAAGTAGTAAATTCATTCTGTGAATGCCAAATGTAGTAAGCCCATTCTGTGAATACCAAAATAGTATTAAGTTTAGGATTGAGTCTTAAGTTCATTCTGTGAATCGGGCCCAATGTCCCTAGGCCTCCCTATTGACACTGGTAAACCAGATGCCATTCACAAAGGCACTCCAGGTCGACAAGAACTCTGCATTGAATGACAGAGTATTCGTCGCCGCCCCAGACCATGCCCTCGGGTTGGCAGATCAAACAAAGAGGCCAAAGCAGATGGTATGGAGGGGTGCCCCTCAGGTCGTACCTCGAGATTCCCAACCACAAGCAGGGCATTGAGGGGTGCACATGGGTCAACGGCCAAACTTTAACACTTGGCTTTAACTCATGGAAGAGAGAACTCGGCCAGGACATGGGGCAGTGCTGCGCAGAAAGGCCCCACACAGGGTATTATGACATGCGTGTTGATGCATTGCTGTCACCTCCCACATGCTCTCTACTACACTATGGGCAGAGGTACGACTTATCTGCAACCGGAAATAGTTCATAAATTGTTTAACAACTGGAAAAGCTAAGCTGTATCAATGCCCTTTTTGGTCCCAAACCCATAAATAAATGATGCAAATACAATCTTACTGACTCGCTATTTTTATGTGTGGAATTAGTGACTACCTATTATAGATTCTTAATTTGCGTTTCTTATTTTTAGATGCATTATCTGTTCGCAAATTAAGAAGAGTCACAAAAATATTGGAAACAGTTTTCCCTCAGGTGCAAACTATAAACAGTGTGGAAAATTTTCATTTCCACAATGGCTGCTCCGTATGCCATGGCGAGGAGGAGGTGGCTTTTTACTCGACACCAGCACAGACAGGAGCACATTTCAGAGTCAGGGTGACTTTGTTCCAACAGGCCAAGGAAGAGATATGTGCTAAGTAGATGCTCTGCAGCAATGTTCTTTTTTATTTAATTTCTGAATTAAACTCTGTGTTTTGTAGGCTCACACACGAGTGTTCCTCTACCCACACACATTCAGCAGTCGCAGCTGGCATGACTCGCGGAGGGGGGGTGGGTGGTCACGCGGGTAGGGAGTCATGTGGGGATTAAACTTTAAATACATTTTAAAAAAATGTAACTTAACTTTGCGGCCCGCTTCGGTCTGGTCCCATGTTGTCCTGCATCCTCTCCTAAACACAGGAAGCAGCCAAGCATGCAGCCTCCCTCCCCTAAGCCAATCACAACATTGCAATGGTAGAGTTGTGATTGGCTTGGACGCCGACCAAAAAGGCGACCACAAAGGCGTCAATGGGGAGGCATTTTTCTCTATGCAGGCTGCATTCAGCCTACATGGAGAAAATGGAGACTGCGTATGACTGGTTTGGTCGGCCTTGGGGCCCGACCAAAAAGTCAGCGCCTACAACAGTGGGCAAGCCACTCCTCCCCTGCTTGGAGCAGGACCCCCCACCCCCAACCAAACCTTCTGTTTTTCGCAGTGCGAGAAGCAGAACCATAAAATGATAGTCATAATACCATTTTATGTTTCTGCTTCTCACATTGCGAGAAAGTGGTGAGGTGATGCTCCTCCGCCCACATTGAGGAGCCACCCCTGACATTCAGGTACTTTGCTGCCTATACGGCTTAGCCTCGGAAAGCTCTCAGAGGTGGTTGCCACAGCAGGAGGGGTTTCTGAAAGTGCAGTTTCTCGTTTATTTTCAATGTGTTTGGACTCAGTACTGTTAAACATTTATATATTTGTTTTCCAAGTACTCAAAAAGATTTGCAACTAACAAGATTTTTTTTTTATTGTCACATTTCCCGTAGGCTGGGTTGATGGTACTGAAGTTTTGTTTAGAAAAAGGAAGAGTCGTTACTCCTTAAACATTCAAATAGTTTGCAATGCTGTCTCTTTAATAACTGATCTGTGTCTGCATTTCCTGGTTCTGCTCATGACTCCTATCTCTTCCGGCACTGTGTCCGATACTATGGGCTGGCAAGAGGAGAGTTTGGGGATGACATTCTCTTCAGTATTTGTAACTGTCTAATAAATATAAATCAATACATAACATATAGTTTTAGTTATATTTGAATGTTTTATTTGTGTTAGTTGACAATGCTTATGCACTACACACTCTGCCACAATGCAACTTCAAGGAGCCAACCTCAGTACAATATTGCCCACAATTGAACAATGGTTCAGCTGTTATAGAAATGAATTTTGAGTGGTTTAATGAAAGGTTTCGCTGCCTTCATAACAGTTGGGGGACACGCTAATATTCCTCTCCTGTGGCTTGCAAGATAGTTGTAGTGTGTGCTATGCTACGCAATCTTACGCAATTTTATAAAGTTTGTGTATTCAAAAATATACTTGAAATATATAATGAAGTACACCCAATAAAAATGAAGAAAAGTTATTTATATGTTCATGTTTATTCACAGTATATGTGAAGACAGACAATTGGGAGTGCATAATTATTTTCACACTAACAAAATATTCAAATGTGTAGTAATGTAAACAAAAACATTTTTCCTTTGGATTTCACCATAAATATTTTAAATGCCTCTTCCTTTGTTTGCTGCAGTGTGTCTCTCTAGATTAGTTTGTGTCTACTTTCAAATCAGCTGCCTGACTGTGTGTACGCCTAGATCTTATGATATCAGACAAATAAATATTATTTTGTCTAGAAGCCTCCTCACGGTCTCGAGGAGGGGAGTCTGAAAAGTAGAGCAAGTTTGCAAAGTTTGCAAAATTTCAAGCCATGATGCTACCTGCCCTAAACTATTGCAACAGGGAAGCAGCGTTTACATCGCATGCGGTACAACGCTTGTGATTGCAACGCGGTTGTTACAACAACTGTGTTGTTACAACGATCATCATTACGACGCAAGTCATTTCTATGACTTGCTTTAGGGGTCACTCTAAACTAAGTAATAGTATAATTTACTATTCCAACACCTTCCCTACTGTTGCACACTCTGGAGTTGGAATAGTAAATTATACAATTCCTAAATCCAGTCCGCCCCTTACAGCAAGTCGTTGAAACGATGTAACATCGCATATTCATTGCAACATTTGTTTAACAGTGAGCAATTTATTGCTGGATTCTTTTACGAATGACTATTCCTGTAGCATTTGTCAGTTTCTCTATAGTTTTACCCAATTTTTTTTGCATTTAAAAGACAGCATGGCGATGCCTTTGTTGTGTTGCCATGTCTCCCCAGGAATTGAATCACAGAATGATGTCATTTACATTGCTAATTGTTTCCTGCTAGCATGTTAATGGCATCCATGTTTTTGTTTTGAACATCTAACATTCATTTATCAAACTCCCCTTTAGATGGGGTGGCCCTGTACCCGCATGCCTTGTTTGAAGCCGAGGTTGGAGTGGTAAGAATCTTTGTCTTCTAAGTCTCTGTGTCTAAATGTTTGTTTTCCGTCGTGTAGCTGGTCGCACACTTACAGCAGATCCTGGGGGGTTAGGGGGTCTTCTTGGAGGTGAGGTTGTTTCAGTCACCGTAAGTGTGGGTGTAAACTCCTTTCCTGACTGTCCACATCCTCCATAATGTGATCAGCACGTCCCTCTGTAATGTTTTTTTTCTATATCTGTATTTAAAATGTGATTAATCTTGCATTAGAAGTTTACAATTTTAGAATGGCACTTACGATCCTATGTACAGGAGAAAACATGTTAAATCTATCATCGACTTATTTTGTTTTGTTTCCAAGATTATGACACTAAAGAGTAATAACATTCTAAGCTGAAAAGGCATTTGCTTATAATACCATAGTAAAATATACATTATTTTGTATTCTTAAAAGCTGCATGACATCTATCGGACTACAAATCCCATAATGCATTTTTGGGAACATAATAAACGTAAATGCATTGACCTGTCAAATGAGCTCAACTCAAATGTAATATGTTTGGACAAAATTGCATGCCAGCTATTATGAATTTATTTTAACCTTTAACATTTGCATTGTCTTAAATGGAAACATGTTCCTTACACTAACCCGAGTTTTGCAGGGGGGTTTCTGTGATGTCATCCATTGCTGTAGTTGCCATTTCTGTAGTTCCCCTCCACTGCCAGCAGCTTCCTTCCTCCTACTTGCCACCTTCTCCTTCGTTTATGAGTAATGGTCGTACTACAGAATCCTCCACCAGTACAGCACTCACATCATCAGAGAGCTTCTGTTCTCGCTGTCTTGAAGACTCGAAACTGTAGCTGGGACTCCAGACAGGCCCTGACTTCAGACTCCTCCGCCTGCCCATCAGGACATTCCTGCAGAAACCTGTAGCTGAGACTCCAGACAGGCCCTGACTTCAGACTCCTCCGCCTGCCCATCAGGACATTCCTGCAGAAACCTGTAGCTGGGACTCCAGAAAGGCCCTGACTTCAGACTCCTCCGCCTGCCCATAAGGACATTCCTGCAGAGACCTGTAGCTGGGACTCCAGACAGGTCCTGACTTCAGACTCCTCCGCTTGCCTATCAGGACATTCCTGCAGAGACCTGTGGCTGAGACTCCAGACAGGTCCTGACTTCAGACTCCTCCGCCTGCCCATCAGGACATTCCTGCAGAAACCTGTGGCCTAGACTCCAGACAGGTCCTGACTTCAGACTCCTCCGCTTGCCTATCAGGACATTCCTGCAGAGACCTGTGGCCTAGACTCCAGACAGGTCCTGACTTCAGACTCCTCCGCCTGCCCATCAGGACATTCCTGCAGAGACCTGCAGCTGGGACTCCAGACAGGCCCTCACTTCAGACTCCTCCGCCTGCCCATCAGGACATTCCTGCAGAAACCTGTGGCCTAGACTCCAGACAGGTCCTGACTTCAGACTCCTCCGCTTGCCTATCAGGACATTCCTGCAGAGACCTGTGGCTGAGACTCCAGACAGGCCCTGACTTCAGACTCCTCCGCCTGCCCATCAGGACATTCCTGCAGAAACCTGTGGCCTAGACTCCAGACAGGTCCTGACTTCAAACTCCTCCGCTTGCCCATCAGGACATTCCTGCAGAAACCTGTAGCTGAGACTCCAGACAGGCCCTGACTCTAGACTCCTCCGCCTGCCCATCAGGACATTCCTGCAGAAACCTGTAGCTGGGACTCAAGACAGGCCCTGACTTCAGACTCCTCCGCCTGCCCATCAGGACATTCCTGCAGAAACCTGTAGCCGAGACTCCAGACAGGTCCTGACTTCAGACTACTCCGCTTGCCCATCAGGACATTCCTGCAGAAACCTGTAGCTGAGACTCCAGACAGGTCCTGACTTCAGACTCCTCCGCTTGCCTATCAGGACATTCCTGCAGAAACCTGTAGCTGGGACTCCAGACAGGCCCTGATTTCAGACTCCTCCGCCTGCCCATCAGGACATTCCTGCAGAGACCTGTAGCTGGGACTCCAGACAGGCCCTGACTTCAGACTCCTCCGCCTGCCCATCAGGACATTCCTGCAGAAACCTGTGGCCTAGACTCCAGACAGGTCCTGACTTCAGACTCCTCCGCCTGCCCATCAGGACATTCCTGCAGAGACCTGCAGCTGGGACTCCAGACAGGCCCTGACTTCAGACTCCTCCGCCTGCCCATCAGGACATTCCTGCAGAAACCTGTGGCCTAGACTCCAGACAGGTCCTGACTTCAGACTCCTCCGCTTGCCTATCAGGACATTCCTGCAGAGACCTGTGGCTGAGACTCCAGACAGGTCCTGACTTCAGACTCCTCCGCCTGTCCATCAGGACATTCCTGCAGAAACCTGTGGCCTAGACTCCAGACAGGTCCTGACTTCAGACTCCTCCGCTTGCCTATCAGGACATTCCTGCAGAGACCTGTGGCCTAGACTCCAGACAGGCCCTGACTTCAGACTCCTCCGCTTGCCTATCAGGACATTCCTGCAGAGACCTGTAGCTGAGACTCCAGACAGGTCCTGACTTCAGACTCCTCCGCTTGCCTATCAGGACATTTCTGCAGAGACCTGTAGCTGAGACTCCAGACAGGTCCTGACTTCAGACTCCTCCGCTTGCCTATCAGGACATTCCTGCAGAAACCTGTAGCTGGGACTCCAGACAGGCCCTGACTTCAGACTCCTCCGCCTGCCCATCAGGACATTCCTGCAGAGACCTGTAGCTGGGACTCCAGACAGGCCCTGACTTCAGACTCCTCTGCCTGCCCATCAGGACATTACTGCAGAAACCTGTGGCCTAGACTCCAGAGAGGCCCTGACTTCAGACTTCTCCGCTTGCCTATCAGGACATTCCTGCAGAAACCTGTAGCAGAGACTCCAGACAGGTCCTGACTTCAGACTCCTCCGCCTGCCCATCAGGACATTCCTGCAGAAACCTGTAGCTGAGACTCCAGACAGGTCCTGACTTCAGACTCCTCCGCCTGCCTATCAGGACATTCCTGCAGAACCCTGTAGCTGGGACTCCAGACAGGCCCTGACTTCAGACTCCCCCGCCTGCCCATCAGGACATTCCTGCAGAAACCTGTAGCTGAGACTCCAGACAGGTCCTGACTTCAGACTCCTCCGCCTGCCCATCAGGCCATTCCTACAGAAACCTGTAGCTGAGACTCCAGACAGGTCCTGACTTCAGACTCCTCCGCCTGCCCATCAGGACATTCCTGCAGAAACCTGTAGCTGAGACTCCAGACAGGTCCTGACTTGAGACTCCTCCGGCCCTGACTTCAGACTCCTCCGCCTGCCTATCAGGACATTCCTGCAGAAACCTGTAGCTGAGACTCCAGACAGGTCCTGACTTCAGACTCCTCCGGCCCTGACTTCAGACTCCTCCGCCTGCCCATCAGGACATTCCTGCAGAAACCTGTAGCAGAGACTCCAGACAGGCCCTGACTTGGGACTCCTCCGGCCCTGACTTCAGACTCCTCCGCCTGCCCATCAGGACATTCCTGCAGAAACCTGTAGCAGAGACTCCAGACAGGTCCTGACTTCAGACTCCTCCGCCTGCCCATCAGGACATTCCTGCAGAAACCTGTAGCTGAGACTCCAGACAGGTCCTGACTTCAGACTCCTCCGCCTGCCCATCAGGACATTCCTGCAGAAACCTGTAGCTGAGACTCCAGACAGGCCCTGACTTCAGACTCCTCCGCCTGCCCATCAGGACATTCCTGCAGAAACCTGTAGCTGGGACTCCAGACAGGCCCTGACTTCAGACTCCTCCGCCTGCCCATCAGGACATTCCTGCAGAGACCGGTAGCTGGGACTCCAGACAGGTCCTGACTTCAGACTCCTCCGCTTGCCTATCAGGACATTCCTGCAGAGACCTGTGGCTGAGACTCCAGACAGGTCCTGACTTCAGACTCCTCCGCCTGCCCATCAGGACATTCCTGCAGAAACCTGTGGCCTAGACTCCAGACAGGTCCTGACTTCAGACTCCTCCGCTTGCCTATCAGGACATTCCTGCAGAGACCTGTGGCCTAGACTCCAGACAGGTCCTGACTTCAGACTCCTCCGCCTGCCCATCAGGACATTCCTGCAGAGACCTGCAGCTGGGACTCCAGACAGGCCCTCACTTCAGACTCCTCCGCCTGCCCATCAGGACATTCCTGCAGAAACCTGTGGCCTAGACTCCAGACAGGTCCTGACTTCAGACTCCTCCGCTTGCCTTTCAGGACATTCCTGCAGAGACCTGTGGCTGAGACTCCAGACAGGCCCTGACTTCAGACTCCTCCGCCTGCCCATCAGGACATTCCTGCAGAAACCTGTGGCCTAGACTCCAGACAGGTCCTGACTTCAGACTCCTCCGCTTGCCCATCAGGACATTCCTGCAGAAACCTGTAGCTGAGACTCCAGACAGGCCCTGACTCTAGACTCCTCCGCCTGCCCATCAGGACATTCCTGCAGAAACCTGTAGCTGGGACTCAAGACAGGCCCTGACTTCAGACTCCTCCGCCTGCCCATCAGGACATTCCTGCAGAAACCTGTAGCCGAGACTCCAGACATGTCCTGACTTCAGACTACTCCGCTTGCCTATCAGGACATTCCTGCAGAAACCTGTAGCTGAGACTCCAGACAGGTCCTGACTTCAGACTCCTCCGCTTGCCTATCAGGACATTCCTGCAGAAACCTGTAGCTGGGACTCCAGACAGGCCCTGATTTCAGACTCCTCCGCCTGCCCATCAGGACATTCCTGCAGAGACCTGTAGCTGGGACTCCAGACAGGCCCTGACTTCAGACTCCTCCGCCTGCCCATCAGGACATTCCTGCAGAAACCTGTGGCCTAGACTCCAGACAGGTCCTGACTTCAGACTCCTCCGCCTGCCCATCAGGACATTCCTGCAGAGACCTGCAGCTGGGACTTAAGACAGGCCCTGACTTCAGACTCCTCCGCCTGCCCATCAGGACATTCCTGCAGAAACCTGTGGCCTAGACTCCAGACAGGTCCTGACTTCAGACTCCTCCGCTTGCCTATCAGGACATTCCTGCAGAGACCTGTGGCTGAGACTCCAGACAGGTCCTGACTTCAGACTCCTCCGCCTGCCCATCAGGACATTCCTGCAGAAACCTGTAGCTGAGACTCCAGACAGGTCCTGACTTCAGACTCCTCCGCCTGCCCATCAGGACATTCCTGCAGAACCCTGTAGCTGGGACTCCAGACAGGCCCTGACTTCAGACTCCTCCGCCTGCCCATCAGGACATTCCTGCAGAAACCTGTAGCTGAGACTCCAGACAGGTCCTGACTTCAGACTCCTCCGCCTGCCCATCAGGACATTCCTGCAGAAACCTGTAGCTGAGACTCCAGACAGGTCCTGACTTCAGACTCCTCCGCCTGCCCATCAGGACATTCCTGCAGAAACCTGTAGCTGAGACTCCAGACAGGTCCTGACTTGAGACTCCTCCGGCCCTGACTTCAGACTCCTCTGCCTGCCTATCAGGACATTCCTGCAGAAACCTGTAGCTGAGACTCCAGACAGGTCCTGACTTCAGACTCCTCCGGCCCTGACTTCAGACTCCTCCGCCTGCCCATCAGGACATTCCTGCAGAAACCTGTAGCAGAGACTCCAGACAGGCCCTGACTTGGGACTCCTCCGGCCCTGACTTCAGACTCCTCGGCCTGCCCATCAGGACAGTCCTGCAGAAACCTGTAGCAGAGACTCCAGACAGGCCCTGACTTGAGACTCCTCTGGCCCTGACTTCAGACTCCTCCGCCTGCCCATCAGGACATTCCTGCAGAAACCTGTAGCAGAGACTCCAGACAGGTCCTGACTTCAGACTCCTCCGCCTGCCCATCAGGACATTCCTGCAGAAACCTGTAGCTGAGACTCCAGACAGGTCCTGACTTCAGACTCCTCCGCCTGCCCATCAGGACATTCCTGCAGAAACCTGTAGCTGAGACTCCAGACAGGCCCTGACTTCAGACTCCTCCGCCTGCCCATCAGGACATTCCTGCAGAAACCTGTAGCTGGGACTCCAGACAGGCCCTGACTTCAGACTCCTCCGCCTGCCCATCAGGACATTCCTGCAGAGACCGGTAGCTGGGACTCCAGACAGGTCCTGACTTCAGACTCCTCCGCTTGCCTATCAGGACATTCCTGCAGAGACCTGTGGCTGAGACTCCAGACAGGTCCTGACTTCAGACTCCTCCGCCTGCCCATCAGGACATTCCTGCAGAAACCTGTGGCCTAGACTCCAGACAGGTCCTGACTTCAGACTCCTCCGCTTGCCTATCAGGACATTCCTGCAGAGACCTGTGGCCTAGACTCCAGACAGGTCCTGACTTCAGACTCCTCCGCCTGCCCATCAGGACATTCCTGCAGAGACCTGCAGCTGGGACTCCACACAGGCCCTCACTTCAGACTCCTCCGCCTGCCCATCAGGACATTCCTGCAGAAACCTGTGGCCTAGACTCCAGACAGGTCCTGACTTCAGACTCCTCCGCTTGCCTATCAGGACATTCCTGCAGAGACCTGTGGCTGAGACTCCAGACAGGCCCTGACTTCAGACTCCTCCGCCTGCCCATCAGGACATTCCTGCAGAAACCTGTGGCCTAGACTCCAGACAGGTCCTGACTTCAGACTCCTCCGCTTGCCCATCAGGACATTCCTGCAGAAACCTGTAGCTGAGACTCCAGACAGGCCCTGACTCTAGACTCCTCCGCCTGCCCATCAGGACATTCCTGCAGAAACCTGTAGCTGGGACTCAAGACAGACCCTGACTTCAGACTCCTCCGCCTGCCCATCAGGACATTCCTGCAGAAACTTGTAGCCGAGACTCCAGACATGTCCTGACTTCAGACTACTCCGCTTGCCTATCAGGACATTCCTGCAGAAACCTGTAGCTGAGACTCCAGACAGGTCCTGACTTCAGACTCCTCCGCTTGCCTATCAGGACATTCCTGCAGAAACCTGTAGCTGGGACTCCAGACAGGCCCTGATTTCAGACTCCTCCGCCTGCCCATCAGGACATTCCTGCAGAGACCTGTAGCTGGGACTCCAGACAGGCCCTGACTTCAGACTCCTCCGCCTGCCCATCAGGACATTCCTGCAGAAACCTGTGGCCTAGACTCCAGACAGGTCCTGACTTCAGACTCCTCCGCCTGCCCATCAGGACATTCCTGCAGAGACCTGCAGCTGGGACTTAAGACAGGCCCTGACTTCAGACTCCTCCGCCTGCCCATCAGGACATTCCTGCAGAAACCTGTGGCCTAGACTCCAGACAGGTCCTGACTTCAGACTCCTCCGCTTGCCTATCAGGACATTCCTGCAGAGACCTGTGGCTGAGACTCCAGACAGGTCCTGACTTCAGACTCCTCCGCCTGCCCATCAGGACATTCCTGCAGAAACCTGTAGCTGAGACTCCAGACAGGTCCTGACTTCAGACTCCTCCGCCTGCCCATCAGGACATTCCTGCAGAAACCTGTAGCTGGGACTCCAGACAGGCCCTGACTTCAGACTCCTCCGCCTGCCCATCAGGACATTCCTGCAGAGACCTGCAGCTGGGACTTAAGACAGGCCCTGACTTCAGACTCCTCCGCCTGCCCATCAGGACATTCCTGCAGAAACCTGTGGCCTAGACTCCAGACAGGTCCTGACTTCAGACTCCTCCGCTTGCCTATCAGGACATTCCTGCAGAGACCTGTGGCCTAGACTCCAGACAGGTCCTGACTTCAGACTCCTCCGCCTGCCCATCAGGACATTCCTGCAGAGACCTGCAGCTGGGACTCCATACAGGCCCTCACTTCAGACTCCTCCGCCTGCCCATCAGGACATTCCTGCAGAAACCTGTGGCCTAGACTCCAGACAGGTCCTGACTTCAGACTCCTCTGCTTGCCTATCAGGACATTCCTGCAGAGACCTGTGGCTGAGACTCGAGACAGGCCCTGACTTCAGACTCCTCCGCCTGCCCATCAGGACATTCCTGCAGAAACCTGTGGCCTAGACTCCAGACAGGTCCTGACTTCAGACTCCTCCGCTTGCCCATCAGGACATTCCTGCAGAAACCTGTAGCTGAGACTCCAGACAGGCCCTGACTCTAGACTCCTCCGCCTGCCCATCAGGACATTCCTGCAGAAACCTGTAGCTGGGACTCAAGACAGGCCCTGACTTCAGACTCCTCCGCCTGCCCATGAGGACATTCCTGCAGAAACCTGTAGCCGAGACTCCAGACATGTCCTGACTTCAGACTACTCCGCTTGCCTATCAGGACATTCCTGCAGAAACCTGTAGCTGAGACTCCAGACAGGTCCTGACTTCAGACTCCTCCGCTTGCCTATCAGGACATTCCTGCAGAAACCTGTAGCTGGGACTCCAGACAGGCCCTGATTTCAGACTCCTCCGCCTGCCCATCAGGACATTCCTGCAGAGACCTGTAGCTGGGACTCCAGACAGGCCCTGACTTCAGACTCCTCCGCCTGCCCATCAGGACATTCCTGCAGAAACCTGTGGCCTAGACTCCAGACAGGTCCTGACTTCAGACTCCTCCGCCTGCCCATCAGGACATTCCTGCAGAGACCTGCAGCTGGGACTTAAGACAGGCCCTGACTTCAGACTCCTCCGCCTGCCCATCAGGACATTCCTGCAGAAACCTGTGGCCTAGACTCCAGACAGGTCCTGACTTCAGACTCCTCCGCTTGCCTATCAGGACATTCCTGCAGAGACCTGTGGCTGAGACTCCGGACAGGTCCTGACTTCAGACTCCTCCGCCTGCCCATCAGGACATTCCTGCAGAAACCTGTAGCTGAGACTCCAGACAGGTCCTGACTTCAGACTCCTCCGGCCCTGACTTCAGACTCCTCCGCCTGCCCATCAGGACATTCCTGCAGAAACCTGTAGCAGAGACTCCAGACAGGCCCTGACTTGGGACTCCTCCGGCCCTGACTTCAGACTCCTCCGCCTGCCCATCAGGACAGTCCTGCAGAAACCTGTAGCAGAGACTCCAGACAGGCCCTGACTTGAGACTCCTCTGGCCCTGACTTCAGACTCCTCCGCCTGCCCATCAGGACATTCCTGCAGAAACCTGTAGCAGAGACTCCAGACAGGTCCTGACTTCAGACTCCTCCGCCTGCCCATCAGGACATTCCTGCAGAAACCTGTAGCTGAGACTCCAGACAGGTCCTGACTTCAGACTCCTCCGCCTGCCCATCAGGACATTCCTGCAGAAACCTGTAGCTGAGACTCCAGACAGGCCCTGACTTCAGACTCCTCCGCCTGCCCATCAGGACATTCCTGCAGAAACCTGTAGCTGGGACTCCAGACAGGCCCTGACTTCAGACTCCTCCGCCTGCCCATCAGGACATTCCTGCAGAGACCGGTAGCTGGGACTCCAGACAGGTCCTGACTTCAGACTCCTCCGCTTGCCTATCAGGACATTCCTGCAGAGACCTGTGGCTGAGACTCCAGACAGGTCCTGACTTCAGACTCCTCCGCCTGCCCATCAGGACATTCCTGCAGAAACCTGTGGCCTAGACTCCAGACAGGTCCTGACTTCAGACTCCTCCGCTTGCCTATCAGGACATTCCTGCAGAGACCTGTGGCCTAGACTCCAGACAGGTCCTGACTTTAGACTCCTCCGCCTGCCCATCAGGACATTCCTTGAGAGACCTGCAGCTGGGACTCCAGACAGGCCCTCACTTCAGACTCCTCCGCCTGCCCATCAGGACATTCCTGCAGAAACCTGTGGCCTAGACTACAGACAGGTCCTGACTTCAGACTCCTCCGCTTGCCTATCAGGACATTCCTGCAGAGACCTGTGGCTGAGACTCCAGACAGGCCCTGACTTCAGACTCCTCCGCCTGCCCATCAGGACATTCCTGCAGAAACCTGTGGCCTAGACTCCAGACAGGTCCTGACTTCAGACTCCTCCGCTTGCCCATCAGGACATTCCTGCAGAAACCTGTAGCTGAGACTCCAGACAGGCCCTGACTCTAGACTCCTCCGCCTGCCCATCAGGACATTCCTGCAGAAACCTGTAGCTGGGACTCAAGACAGGCCCTGACTTCAGACTCCTCCGCCTGCCCATCAGGACATTCCTGCAGAAACCTGTAGCCGAGACTCCAGACATGTCCTGACTTCAGACTACTCCGCTTGCCTATCAGGACATTCCTGCAGAAACCTGTAGCTGAGACTCCAGACAGGTCCTGACTTCAGACTCCTCCGCTTGCCTATCAGGACATTCCTGCAGAAACCTGTAGCTGGGACTCCAGACAGGCCCTGATTTCAGACTCCTCCGCCTGCCCATCAGGACATTCCTGCAGAGACCTGTAGCTGGGACTCCAGACAGGCCCTGACTTCAGACTCCTCCGCCTGCCCATCAGGACATTCCTGCAGAAACCTGTGGCCTAGACTCCAGACAGGTCCTGACTTCAGACTCCTCCGCCTGCCCATCAGGACATTCCTGCAGAGACCTGCAGCTGGGACTTAAGACAGGCCCTGACTTCAGACTCCTCCGCCTGCCCATCAGGACATTCCTGCAGAAACCTGTGGCCTAGACTCCAGACAGGTCCTGACTTCAGACTCCTCCGCTTGCCTATCAGGACATTCCTGCAGAGACCTGTGGCTGAGACTCCAGACAGGTCCTGACTTCAGACTCCTCCGCCTGCCCATCAGGACATTCCTGCAGAAACCTGTGGCCTAGACTCCAGACAGGTCCTGACTTCAGACTCCTCCGCTTGCCTATCAGGACATTCCTGCAGAGACCTGTGGCCTAGACTCCAGACAGGCCCTGACTTCAGACTCCTCCGCTTGCCTATCAGGACATTCCTGCAGAGACCTGTAGCTGAGACTCCAGACAGGTCCTGACTTCAGACTCCTCCGCTTGCCTATCAGGACATTTCTGCAGAGACCTGTAGCTGAGACTCCAGACAGGTCCTGACTTCAGACTCCTCCGCTTGCCTATCAGGACATTCCTGCAGAAACCTGTAGCTGGGACTCCAGACAGGCCCTGACTTCAGACTCCTCCGCCTGCCCATCAGGACATTCCTGCAGAGACCTGTAGCTGGGACTCCAGATAGGCCCTGACTTCAGACTCCTCTGCCTGCCCATCAGGACATTCCTGCAGAAACCTGTGGCCTAGACTCCAGACAGGCCCTGACTTCAGACTTCTCCGCTTGCCTATCAGGACATTCCTGCAGAAACCTGTAGCAGAGACTCCAGACAGGTCCTGACTTCAGACTCCTCCGCCTGCCCATCAGGACATTCCTGCAGAAACCTGTAGCTGAGACTCCAGACAGGTCCTGACTTCAGACTCCTCCGCCTGCCTATCAGGACATTCCTGCAGAACCCTGTAGCTGGGACTCCAGACAGGCCCTGACTTCAGACTCCCCCGCCTGCCCATCAGGACATTCCTGCAGAAACCTGTAGCTGAGACTCCAGACAGGTCCTGACTTCAGACTCCTCCGCCTGCCCATCAGGACATTCCTGCAGAAACCTGTAGCTGAGACTCCAGACAGGTCCTGACTTCAGACTCCTCCGCCTGCCCATCAGGACATTCCTGCAGAAACCTGTAGCAGAGACTCCAGACAGGTCCTGACTTCAGACTCCTCCGCCTGCCCATCAGGACATTCCTGCAGAAACCTGTAGCTGAGACTCCAGACAGGTCCTGACTTCAGACTCCTCCGCCTGCCCATCAGGACATTCCTGCAGAAACCTGTAGCTGAGACTCCAGACAGGCCCTGACTTCAGACTCCTCCGCCTGCCCATCAGGACATTCCTGCAGAAACCTGTAGCTGGGACTCCAGACAGGCCCTGACTTCAGACTCCTCCGCCTGCCCATCAGGACATTCCTGCAGAGACCGGTAGCTGGGACTCCAGACAGGTCCTGACTTCAGACTCCTCCGCTTGCCTATCAGGACATTCCTGCAGAGACCTGTGGCTGAGACTCCAGACAGGTCCTGACTTCAGACTCCTCCGCCTGCCCATCAGGACATTCCTGCAGAAACCTGTGGCCTAGACTCCAGACAGGTCCTGACTTCAGACTCCTCCGCTTGCCTATCAGGACATTCCTGCAGAGACCTGTGGCCTAGACTCCAGACAGGTCCTGACTTTAGACTCCTCCGCCTGCCCATCAGGACATTCCTTGAGAGACCTGCAGCTGGGACTCCAGACAGGCCCTCACTTCAGACTCCTCCGCCTGCCCATCAGGACATTCCTGCAGAAACCTGTGGCCTAGACTACAGACAGGTCCTGACTTCAGACTCCTCCGCTTGCCTATCAGGACATTCCTGCAGAGACCTGTGGCTGAGACTCCAGACAGGCCCTGACTTCAGACTCCTCCGCCTGCCCATCAGGACATTCCTGCAGAAACCTGTGGCCTAGACTCCAGACAGGTCCTGACTTCAGACTCCTCCGCTTGCCCATCAGGACATTCCTGCAGAAACCTGTAGCTGAGACTCCAGACAGGCCCTGACTCTAGACTCCTCCGCCTGCCCATCAGGACATTCCTGCAGAAACCTGTAGCTGGGACTCAAGACAGGCCCTGACTTCAGACTCCTCCGCCTGCCCATCAGGACATTCCTGCAGAAACCTGTAGCCGAGACTCCAGACATGTCCTGACTTCAGACTACTCCGCTTGCCTATCAGGACATTCCTGCAGAAACCTGTAGCTGAGACTCCAGACAGGTCCTGACTTCAGACTCCTCCGCTTGCCTATCAGGACATTCCTGCAGAAACCTGTAGCTGGGACTCCAGACAGGCCCTGATTTCAGACTCCTCCGCCTGCCCATCAGGACATTCCTGCAGAGACCTGTAGCTGGGACTCCAGACAGGCCCTGACTTCAGACTCCTCCGCCTGCCCATCAGGACATTCCTGCAGAAACCTGTGGCCTAGACTCCAGACAGGTCCTGACTTCAGACTCCTCCGCCTGCCCATCAGGACATTCCTGCAGAGACCTGCAGCTGGGACTTAAGACAGGCCCTGACTTCAGACTCCTCCGCCTGCCCATCAGGACATTCCTGCAGAAACCTGTGGCCTAGACTCCAGACAGGTCCTGACTTCAGACTCCTCCGCTTGCCTATCAGGACATTCCTGCAGAGACCTGTGGCTGAGACTCCAGACAGGTCCTGACTTCAGACTCCTCCGCCTGCCCATCAGGACATTCCTGCAGAAACCTGTGGCCTAGACTCCAGACAGGTCCTGACTTCAGACTCCTCCGCTTGCCTATCAGGACATTCCTGCAGAGACCTGTGGCCTAGACTCCAGACAGGCCCTGACTTCAGACTCCTCCGCTTGCCTATCAGGACATTCCTGCAGAGACCTGTAGCTGAGACTCCAGACAGGTCCTGACTTCAGACTCCTCCGCTTGCCTATCAGGACATTTCTGCAGAGACCTGTAGCTGAGACTCCAGACAGGTCCTGACTTCAGACTCCTCCGCTTGCCTATCAGGACATTCCTGCAGAAACCTGTAGCTGGGACTCCAGACAGGCCCTGACTTCAGACTCCTCCGCCTGCCCATCAGGACATTCCTGCAGAGACCTGTAGCTGGGACTCCAGATAGGCCCTGACTTCAGACTCCTCTGCCTGCCCATCAGGACATTCCTGCAGAAACCTGTGGCCTAGACTCCAGACAGGCCCTGACTTCAGACTTCTCCGCTTGCCTATCAGGACATTCCTGCAGAAACCTGTAGCAGAGACTCCAGACAGGTCCTGACTTCAGACTCCTCCGCCTGCCCATCAGGACATTCCTGCAGAAACCTGTAGCTGAGACTCCAGACAGGTCCTGACTTCAGACTCCTCCGCCTGCCTATCAGGACATTCCTGCAGAACCCTGTAGCTGGGACTCCAGACAGGCCCTGACTTCAGACTCCCCCGCCTGCCCATCAGGACATTCCTGCAGAAACCTGTAGCTGAGACTCCAGACAGGTCCTGACTTCAGACTCCTCCGCCTGCCCATCAGGACATTCCTGCAGAAACCTGTAGCTGAGACTCCAGACAGGTCCTGACTTCAGACTCCTCCGCCTGCCCATCAGGACATTCCTGCAGAAACCTGTAGCTGAGACTCCAGACAGGTCCTGACTTGAGACTCCTCCGGCCCTGACTTCAGACTCCTCCGCCTGCCTATCAGGACAGTCCTGCAGAAACCTGTAGCTGAGACTCCAGACAGGTCCTGACTTCAGACTCCTCCGGCCCTGACTTCAGACTCCTCCGCCTGCCCATCAGGACATTCCTGCAGAAACCTGTAGCAGAGACTCCAGACAGGCCCTGACTTGAGACTCCTCCGGCCCTGACTTCAGACTCCTCCGCCTGCCCATCAGGACATTCCTGCAGAAACCTGTAGCAGAGACTCCAGACAGGCCCTGACTTGAGACTCCTCTGGCCCTGACTTCAGACTCCTCCGCCTGCCCATCAGGACATTCCTGCAGAAACCTGAAGCAGAGACTCCAGACAGGTCCTGACTTCAGACTCCTCCGCCTGCCCATCAGGACATTCCTGCAGAAACCTGTAGCTGAGACTCCAGACAGGTCCTGACTTCAGACTCCTCCGCCTGCCCATCAGGACATTCCTGCAGAGACCTGTGGCTGGGACTCCAGACAGGCCCTGACTCTAGACTCCTCCGCCTGCCCATCAGGACATTCCTGCAGAAACCTGTAGCTGAGACTCCAGACAGGCCCTGACTTCAGGCTCCTCCGCCTGCCCATCAGGACATTCCTGCAGAAACCTGTAGCAGAGACTCCAGACAGGCCCTGACTTGAGACTCCTCTGGCCCTGACTTCAGACTCCTCCGCCTGCCCATCAGGACATTCCTGCAGAAACCTGTAGCAGAGACTCCAGACAGGTCCTGACTTCAGACTCCTCCGCCTGCCCATCAGGACATTCCTGCAGAAACCTGTAGCTGAGAATCCAGACAGGTCCTGACTTCAGACTCCTCCGCCTGCCCATCAGGACATTCCTGCAGAGACCTGTGGCTGGGACTCCAGACAGGCCCTGACTCTAGACTCCTGTACTTCTGAATGGCAGAGCAGCAATGTATTGCCTCATTGTGGTGTCATCAGGGAGTGTCTGTGCACCATTCACAATATACCTGCATGCCCCAATCTCACAACTCACACCGTAAGATGTGTCCCAACTGCACCATCGCTAGGGCAAGCAGGAGTGTGGACAACAGACAGCCCTGTCCAGGTCCTCCTTCTACAGGCAAGCCATCTGATATCAGCCATCTGTCCTCACCCAGCTGTGGGGTCAGGACACAGCAACTTACTCCAGCCCAAAAACAGGGTCAAGGCACATGCACTAGAGGACACACAACAACCAAGTGTATCAAAGGCCTTCTCTGCATCTACAACCGCCAGTGCACAAGGACCCTCCGTGCCGTATAAACTGTGTGGAACATATGTAACTCTTCATAGGTTTATGAATGTGCTCCTATGTGACTCAAAGCCGCATTTGTCCATGTCGGTCCATCCTTTCGCAACCGCAGGAAGCCCATTGGCTGAGGCCTTCCTCAGCGCTTTTACATCAGTACTTATGCATGGCAGCCTGTGGGCACTCTGCGCCTGTGGGCACTCTGCTCCTGTGGGGCTTGCATGGCTTTGGCATCTTAACTATTGTGCCTCCATGGGAGGTAATGTTATGGCATGGCACAGAGGCCAATATTATGCAACTCCTCTTTAGTGCAAACTCACAGCAGCAACTAGAACAAACACTTAGAATTTAGAATAATTAAACATTCAAATCCGCGTATAATCCCCTGACTGGCGGCCATCTTCCTTCTTTCTTGCTGCTCACAGCGAAGTACTTCTGTTTTGGTTTCTTCAATGGTTACAAAAAATATATGTGAGCAAAATGAGTTTTTATTGAGCGAATTAGTTGGGTAACTTTATGGTCAGTGTGCCGTAGTTTATCTACAGCGTGAGTGAAGTATCTTTTAAAATGGATTATATTGAGGAATTTATATAGTATTGACGATTGGGGTTCATTAACAAGCGTTTACCCGATTGTTTGAGTTGTTAATCTTTAATTAAGCTTTGAGTGCAGCAGTTGCGGTGCTGGCGGTTGATCTCCACGTGTTTCAAAATGTTGACGTCAGGAGCGCGGCACGACCGGTTGGTCAGAGCGGACGCGAGCCCGGTCACGTGAGCTTTTCACATCGCACGACCGGAAGTGCTGTTACTGCTAGGAGTGCACGTGCCTTGCCCACGCTGCCCACATAGACGTAATAGTGCAGTCATGGTGTAATGCCTGCTGTTGGGCTGCCGCATCGAAGCGCTTGAAACAGGTGGTCTTGGTTTTAAAATACGCGCATGGATCAGCGCAATATAAATAAAGACTCACTTTACCTTAGGTTGCTGGGTGTCTCGTGGTTCATCGGGTTGTGCCGGACAGGTATTTTGAGGTCAGTCGCCTGCCGTAAAAGCGGTTGAAGATGTGGGCGGCCATTTTGAATAGGGATTAGTAGATTACTAACATAGGCACGTGTGGCAACCATATTTTGGGTTCTAATTAACGTTTTTTTCTAGTCAGTTTGGATGAGTGTGAGGTGAACAGAGGAACGCTGGTAGTTGAGGTTCAGGACTGTTGTAATTTTTTAAGCTTTGTTATGTTAGGATTATTGTTGTATTGTGACATTAAGGATCTAGTGATTTACTCGTAGACATCATGGAAAATAATGGTGTCACAGAAGGAAGTGTTGAGGATAAGGTCCAGGATTGTGCAAATAAGGCAGAGTCTGCTTTGGCCTCTCAATTAGGACAGAAAATTGATGACTGCATGGAAAGTTTGGAAGAAAAGTTTAGAAAGAGGAATGAAGATGAAAAGTTATGGTCTGTTGGGGAGGTCGCAGGAAAGGCTACAGGAGGAGGTAGTAGTCATAAAGTGACCCAGAAAGGAAAGCATATTCAAAGTGAAAAGAGCTTGAAGGTAAAAGGACAACTAGGTCCTAATGGAAATCAAAGGGCAACTCGGTTGAAGTTGAGTGAGAAGGCAATGAAGGCCAGAAAACAGGATCACAGAGCAGTGGCCTGTGATGAATGATTTATATGACATGGAGGAGGAGGAGTTGGACAAGAAAAGAGTTAAGAAAGAGAAAGCGCCTTGAGACCCTCACGGGTGAGTAGCGCGCGCTATAAATGTTTTGATTGATTGATTGAAGGAGAAAGGGAACAGGTGGAACAGGTTAAAGATACCTTGGGAGATTATATGTTTGACCCACACTCGTTTCAGCATCCACTATCACCTCAGTGGGTCCCAGCATGTGGAGTACTGGATTAGATGTGAGATGGTTAACGAAGCCAGAGCTAGACTTCGTTCTGAATGCCCAAGACCGTCTTTGGCAAAAAAATCAAAGAGAGATTCCAGACACGGTTTGGATAAAGGTTTAAAAGGGTGTCAGGATCGCCTTTTAAATATATTGATGTGTTGAGGCCCTGAACAAAAATGTTTGACATGTGTGAGGAGGCATATTTGAGACTACTGTGGATATTTTAGAGCTGCAACAATGAATTCAGGGAGCAGTGTGTTTACTGAATAATACAAATGCATCTTTGTGCGAAGAGCGTAGGAAGAGGTTCTTTATGAATATAGATCTGAAGTTAGCAGCATTAGCATAGAAAGAGTCGGGTCAGGAGGCAAAAGGCCTACTTTTTAGAGATGAATTTGAGAAGGAAATGTTAAAATACGCCGGGGCGTTCAATTCAATTCAGAAGGTGAAGAAGGATATTAGGAAGATTTTGCCGGGGCCAGGAGAATGCGAGGTCAGCTCCCCGGCTGTGGTTTTGGAATCACGCAAAGTTATTTTTCGCGTGGAATTAGACCCAGTGGATTTTAGTCAACAGGATTCTATCACCAGAGACTGAGGGGAAGAGGAAGATTTAGAAGAGACAGAAGGGCAACGTAATAAGGTAAGTTTGGTAGAAGGTACAATAAAACACAATACAGTTGCAGATCTAAAAACATTGAAGCTCGTAATCAATATGAAAATCATCTGTATAGCAATTTCAATACGTAATATTCCTTATAACAAATCCTCTATTTGTATACACCTTTTGTGAACAATCCATTGTGAGTATATACCTATAAGGGCAAACAATTATTATATATCAAATAAAAATAAAAATAAATTATTTTGTATGGATTATTTCGATGCATCATTTTGGCGGTTCTTGGAATCAAATCCCTGCCTTCTTCAGGACAAATTCACAATAACATCTTTTCATATAACAAAACAGCTGTTTATTCTAGGAGACAAAATGCAAAAACCTAATTAAATCAAACATATACTCTCATTATTTCATAGGTTTATTTAGTGCAAACTACTTGACTAACAACCTCCACTATATATATATATATATATATTCACTGAAAAAACCATAGGTTATACACCATATATAGTTAGGAATTAGCATTTAAAAAACCTTATTTTACTCACACAAAACCATTGAAATTCCATATATAGTTAGTTGTACTAACTATATATCGCGCACCCGCAATCCACTGCTGATCATGTCACATATTACATCATTCATGACATGGTCAGTGACATCACTGATGACATCACTGATGACATCTCAAATGACATCACTGATGACATCACTGATGACATCTCAAATGACATCACTGATGACATCACTGATGACAACATCCAGTGACTGTATTTTTCTGTAAAGTTAAAATATGGTTTACATATTGAAGAATGAGTGGATGTATAAGTGTCTTGATGAAGGATTTAGTAGGTGCATGACTGACTGTATGAGTGAGTGGTTAAATGTGTCTCATTGAGTGCATGGGTTAGTGACTAAACTGTCTTAATTTGTGCATCATTATGTCTGTTGTTCTGTAAACTGCTGCATGTGTTGATCAGTAGCTATATGAGTAACTATATGGGTTATTGATTGGTTGCCCAAGCATTTGTATGGGAGACTGAGAGTGTGTGTGGGTGGCTGGGAGGTGTATGACTCTGTGCATAGATGTATGGGTTCAAAAGTGCATGTGGAAACAGCTGTATGGGTGGTTGACTGTGTGCATGACTGTATTGGTGAGTGAATGGATATCTCAGTGCTACATGTCAAAGTAAGTACATATGTAAAACACAGTACATGTGAGAGTTGACATATATAAATAACTGTGCATAAGAGCCAGTGAATGTGTGAGTGGCTGTATGGATCATTGTGAACTTGTATCAGGGATTGTATAAGAGAGTAAATATGTGTTAGTATATGTTTGAATAAGTAAGGTGTGTATAACTGTATAGTTGAGAAAATGGAGGTGTGATTGATTCTTTGCATGACTGACTAGGTGTGTGTGTAACTCTATGGATGAGTGACAGTCTGTGAGTGTCTGTTTACACTTACTGTATCTAAGGTTATATTAGAGTCTGAAGAGCTTCATCGTATTATCACATGAATGATGTCATCAGTGATGTGATCAGTAATGTCAAATGAGATGTCATCAGTGATGTCATCAGTGATGTCATTTGAGATGTCATCAGTGATGTCATCAGTGATGTCATTTGAGATGTCATCAGTGATGTCATCAGTGATGTCACTGACCATGTCATGAATGATGTAATATGTGACATGATCAGCAGTGGATTGCGGGTGCGCGATATATAGTTAGTACAACTAACTATATATGGAATTTCAATGGTTTTGTGTGAGTAAAATAAGGTTTTTTAAATGCTAATTCCTAACTATATATGGTGTATAACCTATGGTTTTTTCAGTGAATTTTCAAGGTTTTGTAAATGCTAATTCCTAACTATATATGGTCTATAACCTATGGTTTTTTCAATGAATTTCATTGGTTTTTTAAAAGCTAATATCTATAGCTGTAAAATTTATTCTTCTTTAAATCCAAAAATATATTTTATATGTTTATTAATAATTTTTTTTAAATATTTTTTTTTGTTTCGCTCCCGGTCCGCGAACCGGGAAGCTTCCCGTTAGCTCAATTTGATTCCGCGATCCGGTCCGCGAACCGGTAAGAAATCAACATAGTGACGGTATCGCGTTGCCGCGTAATGCGTCTTATGACGTACTGCGTTAGCGCACCCGGAAGTGCCCCGGGGCGCGGACCGAGGCGCGAAACGCAACTCCCCGGAAGCGATCCGCGGCGCGAAAGCGCGACGTATCGCGTTGCCGCGAAATGCGTCTTGTGACGTATCGCGTTAGCGCACCCGGAAGTGTCCCGGGGCGCGGACCGAGGCGCGAAGCGCAGCGAACCGGAAGCTAACCGGGGAGCGTTCCGCAGCGCGTAACATGAGCGTTAGAGGTCATGTGACTTGTTAATAAAACTTTTCATTGGTTCATTTCACTTTTAGTTTCATAATTATGGAAGGCTAGGTCAGGTGACCTAAAAATAACACTTTTCATTGGTTGAGAAGTATTGTTTTTTCCAAATGATGAAAACCACTCCTTCTTTCCTCACTCTGACTTTCATTATTGTGAGAGGAAGACCTATTTTGCTTCTTGGAAGACCTATTTTGCTTGTGTGAAAATGGCTTCATTGATTGCTGCAGCTGGTGCACCCCCACCACCACCTCCACCTCCTCATGGGAAGAGAGGACCACCTCCCCAGGTGGTTACCAACACTGAGGAGGAAGATGAAGAAATGGATGAGGAGGGAGAACAACCACAATTCCTGGAAGAGTTGCCCCGGGTTTCAAGAAAGAAAGCCAGTTTCATCTGGCAGTTTTTTTCCATCCCTCCTGGCCAAAAAAAGGTCAATGCCAGGTACGCAACATGCCTCATATGCAAGGAACAATTGTCCAGAGGGACGGACAAAAAATACAGTTATGGTAATCACACCATGCATAGGCACATGACGAGGAAACATCCCCTAAATTACAGCCGGGCGGAATTAAGGGATATGATGGACAATCCTAGACCAACTCCTGTGGCGAGACCAACAACATCGGTTTCTTTAACACCAGAGGAGGCACGGGAAACTGTGCCAAATATCCAACCAAATTTTGGGCATATGATACATTTATGTATGCACTGTCGTGCATTATTAGCTTGTGGCAACATGAGCATCAATGCACTCAACCTTGCATATGAACACCATGATTGCCCTAACCGCCCCCAGTAATTTTTTTTTGCTCCTGTTGAGCCCTTTTCAACGCCTGTTTTTTGTTGTTTCCCCCCCCCCAAAAAAACCAAAAAAAATATAAAATCGTTCAAAAAATACAAAAAAAACAAAAAATGTTCAAAAAATACAAAAAAAATATAAAACAAAAATATTAAAAAAAAGTTCTTTTCAGAACTACCTTCCCTTTCAAAAAAAATTGATACAATGTTTAGCACTCTGGCAAGCTCTATTTCTTTTGGTTCGCTCCCGGGTTAGCTTCCCGGTACGCGGACCGGGAGCTAACCAAAAAAAAATTTTTTTTTTAAAAAAAGTGTAAGTATAAGGAAAGTAAACAGAGAGTGATGTTAAAAGAAAGACAGCTATAGGGAGTAAAGAAGAGATACTGTTTAATAGATCTATTTACCGAAGAAAAGACAGAAGAGGGTATAATTGTGAAAAACAAAATAGATAACGAAGTGAAAGAAAAACAAGCATTGGCATAGCCAATAGGTCTCGCCTTTGGGACCTTCTAAGTATTTAGTTATGCAGCATAATATCCTTGGTGCAGCAACATCAACTGTTGCATGGCTAAACACGTATAAGGTCCCAAAGGCGAGACCTATTGTCTATGCCAATGCTTGTTTCTTAAGTAGAATTGCAATACGTCTGACTCTTCCATGTGAAAAGATCTTATCTTGTGCTCTAAAGATTGCTAAAGTCTCGACAGAGAACAGGCTAGGCTGTAAGTAGGGTAAATTGCGCTTGGTGATCTGTTTGAGGGAGCGTCTGCTTTGCCTGGTGTCTTTGGAGAGCAATTTTGATTGTTATACTGGACAATATAGCCCTAATGTAAATAACATAGGGGCATATTATCAACATAGGCAATAAAAGTTTTGCAGCTTTTATCGGCAGAAATGTGTCGCTAAAGCTGCTTTTGCGGCAGAAAACTGCCGCTAAAGCCGCTTTTGCACCAGTTTTCTGCCAATAAAAAGAGCAATAATTTTATTGGCTGTATTCATAATATGCCACTTAGTGTGCTTCAACTACACAGAGAAAGCATTATGAACAAATAGTGATACAGTGATCAGTCAAAGACACTAAGAGTAATAGAGACGGAGTGAGTGAACAAGAGTGAGGAACTATGAGAAGAGAGGGACTGAGAAAAAGAGTGGAAGGAGTTGAGTAAGTAGGTAATAGAGAAAGGAATGAGGGAAGTAGCAAAGGCAGGAAACTGAGGATTAAAGAAATGAAGCTGTGGAACTAATAGTAGTTCAATGTGATAGAAATGTAACGAAAAGAGTACAAAATATTTACCTTATAATTGTCGTTAAATTACTCACTTTTTGTTTTTATACTTTCAATCTGTGAAAGAGAGAACAAACATTTGAAAAATATAAAAACATGTATTAAAAAATTACAAAAGACAAGGGCAAAGATTGAAGGACAAACAGTTTTTCAACAACTTTGACACTTACAGAAGCTACACAGTCCTAAAGATATACATTTTAAACTAACACTATCTTGATGCAGATGAAGTGAGGCCTATCTTAAAACATGGTGCATATTTTGCATTGCTGTTGTTTCAGAAAAGTGTTGCAAGACACTAAAATTTTAAATAATTGCTTCAGGATGCCAATAAGATGTCTACTATCCAGAGTTTTGTTTCAGGTGAGGCCTACTCAGGGTTGCAGATGAAATTTCGAGTTGTTGAAGAGAATAGAGGACATAATACATGTGAAGGTCTACCAATGAAGTGAGTCATGTCCACTGCAATCTTCAACAAAGTCCAAACCTCCTATGTTTCCCTGGACAGACCTAAACTTGATCTGCACAATGTGATTCGTAATGATAGGAAACACAGGTGATGTAATTGAAATACATGCAATTTATTTTGCTCATTTCACAATCACATCACTTGTGTTTCCTTTGCTTAGGTATCTCATTGTGCAGATGTAGTCTAGCATATGAAAGAATACGCAGAAGTGCAGCACTGCATGCAACAACTTTGACACTTACAGAAGCCTCACCTTCTCCATGCCTCCTACACAGTTCTACATATACATCATAAATGCAAACAGTACAGAATTAATTATACATGTTAAATGGTTTATTTTTGCTGTTCTCAGAATGTATCAAAATTCACTAAAAACAGTGACTTGAAGGTATTCATCATGTAACAGCGGGGAAAAAAAACACAATCAAAATGATTGTGTTTAAAAAACCCATACAACATCAGAAATCAAAATTCAGAACTCCTTAAAGTTAACTTACTTTCCATGACGTCCAAGGATGTCCTATGAACAGCTTACACTCTGTTGTGCTGTTATTACTTTCAGCCCGCCACTTTCTGAAAGAAAATCTCCATCGTTTTTAAAAACATGTTACATACAATAAATGACTTCTTGCTCTCTACCACAAGATTCCACAAGGCCAAATCTTGTCAGAGCCATGTATAACTCTTGGATTTCTTGTTAGCCAATCCCGTCTTTTCGCATTTCCGCAACTTTCAGAATTAAAATGTTGAAGATCATTTTCACAATCCTGGAATAGTAATATCTTCCCCTTCTTGCTCAGTCATGTTCTACATTTCCTATGACACTGATACTGCTTACTATGAAGCAGACTTACACTAACTCTATGACTACTACAATTATTTAATTCTCTACATCACTTTTAATCACAAAGCAATGTAAAACAGTAGACAGCATTGCAGACTTACATTCCCTCTACTCCATGTTTTGATTGGCTGCTTCAATTAGCTTATAAAAAGAAACAGTTTTTCTGAACTCATTCAAAGTGCACTTATTTCTCCATGATGTCCAGTCTTATGGTTAGAAGTTATGTCTCTGAACTACACTTATCCTCAAGGCCAAATTGTGTAGGAGCCATTAGAACTTCTTGAAATTCCACAGAGCACATCCCGAGATTATTTCCCTAAAATTTTGGTTTTAAAAACACCAGGTAAGAGTTTTTAAGGTCATACGGCAATTTTTTTTTGAAAATTAAAACAGAATCATTGCAGAATGACCAGCCATTTCTAGACTTTAAATAAGCTGTGTAATGTCCTGATGTTATTGAAGGGCCGTCATGATATATAATTGCTGCAGTTACAAAAGTCCTTCCTGATATTGACAACTGCGAAGCTACAAAATTTTTAATTAAAGTTGTCAATTTTGTTCCATCAGGCCTACATCGTTGGAACATTAAAATGACGTACTGGCCATATGTTCGTATAAATAATGTGGACGTCATTTCAGATTTACATTGGCTACACTCCATGTTGTGATCAGCTGCTTTTACTAGCTTATTAAAGGAGACTGATTTACTGTCTGGCAAAGTTAAATATATAAATCTTTCTGAGTCTACACTAGTAGTACTTGATACCATACAGTTCTCGCAGTCATGCTGCCATTGATAAGAAAGCCCAAACAGCTGATCTACATCTACACCTTCAGCATGTAATACATCAAGCATATACATTAAAAACTCCTGACAATCTTGCTGAATATTTTGAGAGAATTGTGTTTGGCCTGAACATCTGTCTAACAGATTTCGAATTTCAGACACACTTTCTATGTTTCTTCTATCAGTGGTACATTTCTCTAACACAGAATTTAACAAACTGCAAAATCTTTGATCAGAATTGACCACAATCTCTTCTTTTACATTTTTTAGAGAAAACAAAACATTAATCACTACATTAGCATAGCAGTTGACACCAGAACTGTTTTCAAACTGAAAACCAACAACATCTTCAACAGAATCCTTTTTGTTTCTGCTTGTAATTTTAGGTTCATTGACTTTTTGTCTTTTTGCTACAACCTCCCCAGTATTGTTCTCATTTCTTCGTTTCCGGCCTACCACACGTTTCTCAAACAAAGGATACTGAGGCAAATGTGGCACATACTCTCTTCTTAACCTATTGTATTCCTTAACACAATCTAGATCCGCACAAATGTTTGTGACATCACACTCAATCAAGTACAATCCCGATAAAGTTCTAACTCGTGACAATGCCACATATGCCATACCCTCCTTGAACACAGAACTGCCAATATTCACCAATGCACTGTCTACACTTAAACCTTGCGATTTATGGATTGTCACTGCATATGCCAAGCAAACAGGAAACTGCTTACGGCGAACATATAATTCTTTTACAAGCAAAAATCTAGCAGAACAACGAGCAATTAGCTGTACTTCCTCAATGCCATCAAATTTAATTTTTAAAAATTCAATTCCATCTCTATTTCTGTATTTTACAAAATCAACAACATTACCCATTGATCCATTTACCAGACCTCTTTCAACATGTAAATTCCTTCTTAAAATTATACGGCAGTTCAAGCACACATTCAGAGTCTTTTCAAAACCTGCAGTTTTAGATATACTCTTCTCTAATGAATCCAATTTTGTTTTCAGATTCTCAGACAAAATAATTGTTGATCCCATATGCTCTACTCTATCAATAGCTTCCAGTTTCACGATCTCTTGCTTTTCTAAATGCAACATTTTGTTGTTAAATTTGGCACATTCTGCAAGAGTTGGCATCAAACATTTTCCAGATTTCTTCTCAGTAATTTTCTGAAAAATATTCTCAGGCACAACATCTTGTTCTGGATATAAATTTGACAGTAATCGTGCATGTAAAGCTTCTTTCCCATGCTCGGTCACTTTTCCAATTCTAACATCTTGTAGAATAGTCTTGTAAACTTCATCCTTCGCCTGACGCATATTTTCATGCAGTTCAGCATAATTGAAGTTTAACCATATATTGACGTTGCCAATGCTGCCTAGGCACTTCCTGGTATCTTCATGCGTGAGCATTTTGAACACAGGTTGCCCTTTCACTGGTGTCAGCTGCAGAAGATCTCCGAAAACAATGATGTGTTTGCCACCAAATAACACATCATACTCTGTTTTGAGAACTTCTTGCATTCTCAAATGCACAAAGGCAAGCATGACATTGGAAACCATGCTTACTTCGTCAATGATAAGAAGTTTCATTTTCCTCAAGATTCTTGAAACTTCAAAACAAGCATCTCCAGATAGCTTGTGATATTGTAATTTGTTGTCATGCTCCACTGGCAGCATCAGTAAACGATGTAAAGTAATCCCTTTAATATTATGTGCTGCCAGTCCAGTTGGAGCAGTGACAACACAAGACAGCGATGACTCTGTCCTTTCCTGCAAATAGCATGAAATTGCTTTAATGAGGAAACTTTTTCCAGTTCCCGCTTCTCCACTCACGTACAGTCGGACAGGCTTCAACGACGTACATGAGCACTCTTTCTTATCATGACTTAATCCATGATCAATTTGCATGGTAACTTCGTCATATATTTTCCTCTGCTCAACGTTGAGTTGTCTTTCCAACTCTTCTAAGTTAACCGCATCCTCTTGAGCATGTGCCATGGCTCTTTCCACTTCATTCATAGCAGTGGCAGCTTCATTTTCGATAACAGGTCCTCCTAGTGGATCCTGACTCAATGAAGCAGAACTCTGACTGTCCTGAGAACTGTCTCTGGCAATCTCGGCTGCAATCGTTGCTTCCTGCTCAATTTCCGCATTCAACATTTCTACATATTTGGGAAAAGCAGGACATTCTATGGTCTCCTTGGCGGCATTGAAAGAGTCTTCGTAACAGAGGAAATCTCCAAGCAGTTCCTCTTCTGCACGCCAAGGCTTGAAAAGTTGCAAAAGTGCTAAATAGAAAAACTCCTTTTTTTCAGGAGATTCGCCACTCAATTTTCGATGGTTTACCAAGTGGCATTTTCTTTGCTTGACCAGACATCCCTCATTTCCTATTACAGCATACACTCCTTTCTCAGTATCTTCTTTGATGTTCCTCTTGAATATGTAATTTTGCAGAACCTCATACAGACAAACATTCTCGAGGTGACTGCTTCGATTTGGATAATATGTATCCAACATGTTTGTCTTCAAAATGTCGGTACTGTTTGGCTCCTTTTCCGCCAAATACTCAATTTCCCGCACAGGTTTGAGAACTCGATTACGCGTTGCAGCAAGACCAAGACTCGCCCAAACGATACTCCTGGACTTGGCATAGAGACTTGCTGAAGACAACCGGTCAGAACATTCGTACGCTCCGATTTCTCGATGCGACAACATCTTCAGACTGAAACTGTACAACTTCTTGCTGAGGCTCTTTTCATGGGAAATGTCCTCCCACATATCCTTCAATTCTGTCTTCTCTTTTTTGGTGATGTAAGACGTCACATACCGAGCCACAGCCATACAGTTATCAGCCACAAACTGTATATCCATGTTAGCATTCCACATGGACAAAATCACCGGGTTGTAGTCGTTGATGTACTTGGACTCTTCGTTCCTCTTCAAATTGTAAGTGTTTTTAGGTGATTTCTTCATGACATTGTGTCGCAGCGAAGACATCAAACTGTTTACTCTTCCTTTAGAAATCACCGGTCGTGGAAAGCCGAAACGACATTTAGTGTAGAACTTGTCTTTGTTTCGGAATTTACGACGGCAGTACTTTCCACATCGATGGCTTTGGAAACGCAGAACTTTTTCTCTTAGGCTTTTCTTCTCCTTTGCGTTTGGAACAGCACACGTAGAATACTGTTGGATGAAACTCATCACTGAGTCTTCTGGATCCGTTCCAAATTTAGGTGCATCCTTGATCCACAGCAACATATGTATATGAGGAGCACCTCTTGCTTGGTACTCCTTTCTCCAGAAGAAATCCAACACCTCTCCAAGAGGTGGATTCTTCTTATTCATGATGAAAGACATCATAGCTTCAAATCTATGATTGAAGTACCTACATACATTGACTGGATCCAAAGAGCACAGTTCTCCGGGTGTCTTGAATTCGATGTTATCTACGTTAGCATTTGCCTCTCGTAGAAATTCAAGTAAGTCTTCCCAGCCATACTCGGCACAGCTCAGAGTGAGGAACCATGTGGGAGTACCTAAGTTCCTCAGCATACATTTTAAATCACAATGACGACGGTACCAGTACTCATTAGTACCACGCTGACACGCCATGAGATTAATCAGGTGAGAATCCAAAATACTATCTTGGACATTGACTTTATCCATAAAGTCACTTGCCGAGATGTTTTGCATGTGTATACCACTTTTCAAGATGTGGTTCACTGCATATGACAGTCCAGACAGATCGCTTTCAAACAGGAGATGAAACAAATAAGGAATGCATTGTCGAAACCTAGCATCTCCTGCATACAATCGCAAAGTCCGGTATTCAGAAGCAGGAATTTGATGAGGTCGCTCATCATATCTTCCTCCCTGACCTGTTGGAAAAAGCTGTGGGAAACACCGAGCTTCCAAACTTTCCTCCCAAACACTAATGGGACTCCCTTTGGCTTGTTTCATTTGAAACAACTCAATAGCATTCCCCATGACTTCCTTGGAATGCAAAGGATGAACACTATAATGTTCATATATTTCTTCACTAGTAGAGGGTTCTACTTTCTCAATTTGACCAGCACACAAATCGCTATCCTCTTCCTCACTTACTTCCTCTTCTGCAACATATACATTCTTATAGTATTTATTATTTTTTTTCAAATACAATGTTGCCTTTTTGACTTTCCTAACATCTACTAAATCTTGCCATATTTTCTTATTCTTTGTCGGAACCCCATTAACTAAGATAACCAGAGGTTCCTCTTCCACTTTTTCTACTCCAATTGTGTTAATGTTTTTCTTCAAATCTAGAGGCAAATAAACAACTCTTCCCTTTAATCCTCTCTGTAAATCTGATGGAGGCAATTTCCCTGTCTTTGGCTCCATTCTTACAATAGCCTGAAAGGGATGGATACTTTGAATCAAAATAGATTCATAAGTATTTAAATCCTTCAATTCAGAAGGAATCTCAACCAATTCCAGATTATTATGAACTGCTCTAGCAGGCATCTGGTTTTGATTTAATTTGCAACAACAATAAGTACACACACGTTGATCCAATCCCAAATCAAAACAATTTTCTACCATCAAGTATGTTGCAAAATCCTTCCATTCACTATTATTTTCCCTTTCACTTTTTGCATATAAATCCACTAACTTAGTCTGATTCTTATAATAAGTGCGTCGACAACACACACAAGTGAAATTAGGCCTCTCACTTGATTTCACCTCAAACGTCGCAATTTCCCTCTGGAAATTATCTGTACTGGAAACCTGTACACTATCTTCCACATGACCCTCTTCTTCTTGCTCAATTTCAACATTCTCCTCTTTACTTCCAAAGTAACAAAACTCAATTTCTTCACATATATTCTTCACATCTATTTCAGAACCATGCAAAAGAGCAGCGCATAATTGTTTCAGCATAATTGCTGGACTCTTAGCATAATACAACATTCTAACTAATTTCCTCACTTTGTTATGATGCACTGCTAGCATCCTGAAATGATGAAAAACACTCTGGCATACTCTCCTGGAAAGACAAGCCAGTGAATGACCATGCAAACCTGTCACTTCTCTTACTCTGCAAGGATCTAATTCTTGCAACAACATCATTTTCTGCTTCAAACTTTTTTTATTAAATGACCGTACAAAATCACAAAGCAAATTGATGGAATCCTGTCGCACACTGCAAATACTACTACACTTCCAGGTGTACACAGGACCCTTACCACGTCTTCCTAAAACCTCATTACCTAACACCTCTTCTGCCTCTGTTGTCACAAGTTTTTCTTTTTCAACTGGACAACCATCTTTCACTTCATAAGCACGACCACTGGTGTCAACTGCATGCACCAAATCATTATCCTGGAAATAACTCTCCTCATTAAAAAATGCCTCACAGCTTGAACTATGCATCCATTCTCCAGAAAAAACTTCACAAAAATTACTACGATTAACTATTCTCTTCCATCTACTATTTCTTTTGAAATCAAAAATTGCCTTGTTTAGCTTCCTAATTCTATTGATTATCAAAATAAATAACTTACGTTTAATTTCAAATGCCTGATCAATAACTTTCTCAATTTTTTTTTCTCTTATAAAAAACTAGTTTCTGTTGACCTTTCTTAATATTTTTTAACAAATTGCCAATTATCCTGTTCCGGAACATTTGTTTACGAATCTCCCTAAACTGTTGTTTCCTTCTACTATCATGCACAGATTTATCTCTTGCTCTAGCAGTAACATTTTTCATTGTCCTTTCCTTTCCATTTGATTTCCTTCTCGTTTTATGGACTGAAACATTTTCTGTAGTAATATTTTTTTTACTACAAATATTTCTTATGAAATATTTAGAGCTCTTACCCGGTGCTTTCTTCGTGGCTTGAGAAATCTTTTTGTTAGAGGACTGCTGCGTTTTTTTTTTCACCTGCTGTCTTTGACGTTTTGCAGCCTTTATCTGTCTTTCTATTGTAGGCATGGTGAAATCTTGAAATGATCTCCAGTTGAATCTGTGGAAAAATATAATAAAAAATGTTATTAACCATTATTACCAAACAGTAAATCAGTAACAGTGATCAAAAACTTAACACACTACTTGACATTTTAATTAGAAGATTTTTTAGTCGTTGGCAAATTTACAATACAGAAATACCAGAAAAGAAATGACATTTATATTTATGTTACCTATGCTATTTTATATGTGAATCTGATCTAATTTTATGAGCATATTTTAATATTTTATTGAAGACACTACACATAACCTGTTTTTGAAGGTGTCTTTATTTTTAAATTAAACAGTTTACCTTTTTACTTTTTATTAATTATAAATTTTAACAATAAATGTTTATATTTCCAAAGGCTCAAGCAGGTCAGCTTCCCATCCTATATCATATAGTTCGGACAAATCTGCATCCTCATCACGCTCTTCTTCATCCTCAGGATTTAAATCATCCAAAGGATCAACATCCACTGATGTTTCAATTACAAGTTCAATGATGAGGTCAAAATCAACTGATTGCAGATTGTCGCTCATGTTGAGGTTGTCTTTATCTTTAAAGAAAGATAACAACAATGAGATGTTGCAAGGTAAGAGACAAATCTCAGAGATTATAATAGTAAAATTGTTTAACAAGAGTAACATTTTGCAGCTATTATTTAGCCATGTCCAGCGATGCTGAGCAGGTGAAGCCTATGTCTAATTTTTCACTGAACAGGACTCATCTCTTCTTAACCTTGGATAAGCCTCACCGACTCTGTGTCCCCTGCACATACTTAAATGTAAAGGGGCAGATTTATGTTAAATAGCACATCCCCAGGCATGCACCAGTTAACGTGCACCACTGCTCTGCCACCCATGGTGTGCCGCATTTACAATCAGATAGGAGAAAGCTGCGTCAAAACCCTGCGCCTGCTTGAAGCTGGCATAGGTCTTGACGCAGCATTGTGGAGATGGGGCACCCCTGAGCCTTGCTGGAGCTGCATCGCACTTGCGATACAACTCCAGCAATGCGCCACCTTTACGGCACAGATGCGTCACACATCTGTGCCGTTTTTGCCCCATGCTGCGCCGCATTGTAAATGCAGCACACCATGGGTGGCGGAACAGCGGCGCAGGATGACTGGCACATCCCTGGTGATGCGCCAGTCATCATAAATCTATCCCTAAGCTTCTTATCTTGTTAGAGATGAACTGCCATATGTATCATCAAACTATTTTGCATTTCCTAAATAGCGAATTTTAAGGAATAAATAGCGATTCTTTACCATTCCTAATTTGCGATGAGCAAATTGCTAATTGCAAGTTACCCATTCATTTCCATGGGCTAGGAGGCTCATAGGAATGAAGGTTTCATTTGCGATTAGCAATTTGCTCATCACAAATTAGGAATTTTTCCAAGGGTGCAGGGGTGTCTCAAGAACACCCTGCTGCACCCCTGAAAAAGAAATTTGGGGGCATATGGCACACATACATGCCCTAAGGGCATGTGTTGGCGTCATATGGCACCTTTTGTTTTTTTGAAAAAAAGCTTTTTGAAAAGAATTCACAAATTACCACCAATTTACCACAATAGTTTCCAAATCCTTAATGTCATTTTTTACATAGTTTTTGTTTGATACATTGCATTTAAGTAGTCACAAAATTTGCAAATCCTTCAGTGCAATTGCAAAATAAGGAATAGCAAATTTTGCTACTCCTTATTTTGCATCAAACTTGTTTGATACATACCATTTGTCTAATTAACATTCGCAAAGGCCAAAATTCGTAGAATTTTGATCTTTGCGAATGCTAATTAGCTTGATACATATGGCCCCAAGTGAGGCCTGTCTTGCGACATGGTGCATCTTTTGCATCACTGCTGCATCGGTTTCATGTGGTACGTTTTTTTTACACCATGACATATCTGCCTAAATGCATCAATTTGTAATGTTGTCGCCTCATAGCAAATCTTTTTCACCGCCGCTGCATCAAAAAAGTGACGCACAGTGGCAGAAAAGAGGCATACACCTATCATAAATCTGTCCCTAGCATTTTAAATGATTAATCCAGGATGACAATAAGGTGTGGCCTATCCAAAGGTTTGTTTAAGGTGAGGCCTACTCAGGATTGCAGATTAAAGTTACGCTTGATGAAGAATACAGAGGAGATAATACATGTAAAGCTCTACCAATGAAGTAAGTGATGTCTACTTCATTGCGCCAGTCAGCATAAATGAATCCATAAGCTTCTTATCTTGTTAGACATCAACCGCCATATGTATCATATAACTATTTTGCATTTCCAAAAAAGCGAATTTTAAGGAATAAATAGCGATTCTTTACCATTCCAAATTTGCGATGAGAAAATTGCTAATTGCAAATTACCCATTCATTTCCATGGGCTAGGAGGCTCATATAAATGAAGGTGCAATTTGCGATTAACAATTTGCTCATCACAAATTAGGAATTTTTTCCAAAGGTGCAGGGGTGTCTCAAGAACACCCTGCTGCACCCCTAAAAAAGAAATTTGGGGGCATATGGCGCACATAATTTTTAACAACATTCCTTTACCTCAAAAACGATTTTCAAATCATAACTTCAAAACACTACACATAGGAAAATTACTTAAAATGTCCTTAAGACACATAAAAGCGTTTTTTGATTGGCTTTCCTGCATGGTAGGGTCACTTTTAACATGGCTATGTAACACAAACATTCAAAAACAAAATTTTCCATGCACATGTGGGAGCATATTTACAAGCAATTTGCGCCACAGAGAAAGGTCTTACACTAAAATGAGAAAAATAACATCAGGGACAGTCAATTGCCTTATAAAGAAGCATACACCATTATGTCCTTGTCATGAATTTAAAAACAATTCCTTTTCCCCAAAAACGATTTTCAAATCATAATTTCAAAACACTGCACATGGGAAAATGACTTAAAATGTCATTAAAACACATGAAAGCGTTTTTTGATTGCCTTTCCAGCATGGTTGGGTCACTTTTAACATGGCTATGTAACACAAACATTCAAAATCAAAATTTTCCATGCACATGTGGGAGCATATTTACAAGCAATTTGCGCCACAGAGAAAGGTCTTACACTAAAATGAGAAAAATAACATCAGGGACAGTCAATTGCCTTATAAAGAAGCATACACCATTATGTCCTTGTCATGAATTTAAAAACAATTCCTTTTCCCCAAAAACGATTTTCAAATCATAATTTCAAAACACTGCACATGGGAAAATGACTTAAAATGTCATTAAAACACATGAAAGCATTTTTTGATTGCCTTTCCAGCATGGTTGGGTCACTTTTAACATGGCTATGTAACACAAACATTCAAAATAAAAATTTTCCATGCACATGTGGGATCATATTTACAAGCAATTTGCGCCACATAATTCATAATTTTCTCCTTAAAGCACACTATTCTCTATCTAAATTAAAGAAATATTTTCTCACCTTAGCAAATACTTTGAGTTTGAAAACAGTCTCAGAAACACACCAATTTGTCTTCAGCAGAGCAAAAGGTATGCACTCCAGAGTCTGCAGCTATCAAAAGCACAGAAATGCTGTAATTCTTCACACATATTTCTCATGTCACCCAATCAAAACTCTTCCCTCACTTTTTTTCAAATGAAAACCCTTCCCCCCTCTGCCCTTTCTGCCTATTTTGCATAGCAACCACCTCTTGGAAGACTTCTGGTGTTTGCAAGTTCACACAACTTTGTTGCAATTGAACTCTGAACTCTCAGTGCACCTGCATATCCAGTGCATTCTTTCATTTAATGATTTTTTATTGACCATTCAAAATACATCTTTCAAAGAACACATCCGTGCACCCTAACTTTCTGTTTTCATCAATCAAAATCCACCAATCACTGTTACTGCTTCATGAACACAGAAACTCCACAGTTTTTTTTTCATTTTACACTCTCATTTTTTCAACTGCCATTTCATTGCCACACTTCATCTGACTGCAGGAGAACCTTCTCTCACCATGTTTTCTGTCTGGATTGTTGGACATAGTTATATTCACTGGGCTCAAAGGTACGTTGAAAGCAGGAATTTACCTAACCTCAATTTACAAGATGTGGAAATTAAGTGGTTTGGCCACAGAGGATTAAAATGTCACCAATTGATACCATTGGTGAAAACCTTTATGCATTTGCCAAAACCTGACCTGTTAATTGTGCACTGTGGAGGTAATGACTTGGGCACTTTGACTGGTGTAGGTCTGGAAATGCTTTTAAAGGACACCTTTGAGCAATTAATGGCACTTTTTCCTCAGACTGCCTTGGTATATTCAAATATATGCCAAAGACAGAAATGGAGGTGGCCAAACCAATTTTGTCCACAAATTGAGAAGTCGAGGAAGCATGTAAACAAATCTGTTTCAGCTTACATGAGAGACCATGGAATGGGCTCCCTGTACAACAATAACTTGCGTTACTACATGCAAGATATCTACAGAGGAGATGGAGTTCACTTCTCAGATGAGGGCAACAGAATTTTCACTCTGAATTTAAGAATGTGCATTGGTACCTACTTATAAGTACCTAAATGTACCATAAACCCAAAAGCTCTTCTCAGAGCTACCCTACATCTGATCACTCACAATTATTATTTAACTCTAACATTTTTCACTAATTTTCAACAAAGTACGCTACCGGGGCCGCTACCCGGTACGCGAACCGGGAGCTAACCTCGCGAAATTTTTTTTAAACATTTTTTTTTTCTCGCACATATAAGCCTCCTCAGCCACCCTCAGAAAACCTAGGGGGTCAAGATAACTCTACCGTGCCCCCTTCTACCCATTCTGAACATTATTTGCCCTCCATCTTGTATCTTAATTCGACCGAAACACAAAATGGTGGACTCCCGGAACGCTTAAGGTCCGCGAACCGGGGCGCTCAACGGTTCGCGTACCGGGTCGCTCCCTGGGAAGCGCACCATCAAAAAAGGTGGGAAAGTAGTTCACAGAAAAGCCACTGGAGACAATTTCACCAAATATAGATTAGCTCATACTACATACCAATCCCTACCATTTTCACAAATTTGATTGGAATTCCATTTAGCCATTTAGCCTGTAGACCTCTCTAAATACCCTGAGGTAAATTACTTCACAAAACACATCTGAAGTGTTGGAATTGACAACCAATGAAAATGTTACTTTCATTTTCTACTTTTTTTACCTGACATTTGATTGGTTATGTACCTGAATATATATAAAGGAAGAGAGAGAAACACAGCCATTTTTGACTACTACTTCCTGAACTACATTGCAAGATCATTTTCACCCACAACTTAAACTTGATTTTAGAAGGTGAGATATTATTTTATAAATTTGAAAACATTTTCAGATAGTTATATACTATCCCTCTGTAAGAGTTAGACATTGAGAAAGACTTCTTTATTATAATTATGGATTGATTTAGGTTTCTGTGGTATAATTATGAATTTACTTAGGCTTCTTCACAGGCACTTTTTAATAGTACTACTTCACGCCTGAAACCATACAGTGCCCATAGATTACTTCTCTGTTATAAACTCACAAGTACCTGTCTGAACTTAAACCCAACAGTGCCCTATCTCTACTGATATATTTATTTTTTATGCAAATTACAGCAAGAAAATGGAAGGTGAGCAGAATGTTTCCTTTGAAATTGTTCTGGAGAACAACACAGAAAAAGATATTGAGGACAATGATGACTCTGATTTCATGGATGAATCACGGGACCATGAATTAGTTCAATGTGTAGAATCTGTGGATCATTTACTTCATTATGATGACGGTCAAATGTGGGAACTTATGTTCACTCAACAAGAGGACATATCGGACAGTCAAATGCTAGACGTACTAATAAATTTTGAAAAACAATCCGAAAAATAAAATTGTATGTAATATTAAAAAATTTTTGAGTCTTTAATCATTTTTATATGTAATTAATAAACTAGTTAAATGTTAGAAATGTTATTAAATTTTCAACCACAATCACAATAATAAATAATTGCTTAAAAAAGTTAAAAAAATAAAAAATAATCAACAAAACCAACAATCAATTAACATACTGCATTTGAAAAGTCTCTCATTCATTTTTCATTGCAGTACGCTGCCCAGAACGCTTCCCGGTTCGCGGACCGGGCGCTACCCACGAAAAAAAACAAAAAAAAAATTATTTTTTTTGCCCCGCGGGGCCCTTTTAAAGCCTCCACATTAAACCTAGGGGGTCACGGAGGATCTACTATGCCCCCTTATGGTTATTTCCCCCTTTGTTTTGGCCTCCTCTTGTCTCTCAATCCTACCGAGAGACAAGATGGCGGCCGCTCCGGACTGTTTAGAATGTTGACAGACACCGGAAAGCCAATCAGCTTCGCTACGCGAAGTTCTGGTACGCTCCCCGGTCCGCGAACCGGGGAGCTGCCCGGTCCGCTGTTACAGATATATATCTTTTTTTAAACGGTAATTTCTCAAAATCCACTGGAGCACATATATTGAGACCTACAAAAGGCACATCGGGCTACCAGTCCCTACAATTTTGCCAAGTTTCGTGCAAATCCATTCAGCCGTTCGGGCTAAAAAAGAGGCTAACCGCCCTATGGAAAAATCAATGTTAAAAACACGTTTTGGGACCCCCCTTTTTTCTCGGCCCCCCCTGGACGAACCCCCCCCAAATTTTCAGGGGCTGCTCAGAAACGAAATGTTCCATTTTCCAGAAAATTTCAGCCAATTCCGTCCACAAACGCCAAAGTTATTAGACATAGAATTTTCAAAAATCCCATAGGGAAAAAATCCTAACTATATATACCTACTGGCGACCGCCAGTAGGTAATATATATATATATATATATATATTCACTGAAAAAACCATAGGTTATAGACCATATATAGTTAGGAAATAGCATTTAGAAAACCTTATTTTACTCACACAAAACCATTGAAATTCCATATATAGTTAGTTGCACTAACTATATATCGCGCACCTGCAATCCACTGCTGATGATGTCACATATTACATCATTCATGACATGGTCAGTGACATCACTGATGACATCACTGATGACATCTCAAATGACATCACTGATGACATCACTGATGACATCTCATTTGACATTACTGATCACATCACTGATGACATCATTCATGTGATGATACAATGAACCTCTTCAGACTCTAATATAACCTTAGATACACTCAGTGTAAACAGACACTCACAGACTGTCACTCATCCATGGAGTTACTCACACACCTAGTCAGTCTTGCAAAGAATCAATCACACCTCGATTTCCTCAACTATATAGTTATACACACCTTACTTATTGGAACATATAATAACACATATTTACTCTGTTATACAATCCCTGATACAAGTTCACAATAATCCATACAGCCACTCACACATTCACTGGCTCTTATGCACAGTTATTTATATATGTCAACTATCACATGTACTGTGTTTTACATATGTACTTACTTTGACATGTAGCACTGAGATATCCATTCACTCACCAATACACTCATGCACACAGTCAACCGCCCATACAGATGTTTCCACATGCACTTTTGAACCCATACATCTAGTGAATCAACTGCTCACACATCTATGCACAGAGTCATACACCTCCCAGACACCCACACACACACTCAGTCTCCCATACAAATACTTGGGCAACTAATCAATAACCCATATAGTTAGTCATATAGCTAATGATCAACACATGCATCAGATTACAAAACAACAGACACAATGATGCACAATTTAAAACAGTTTAGTCACTAACCCATGCACTCAGTGAGACACATTTAATCACTCACTTATACAGTCAGTCATGCACCTACTAAATCCTTCATCCAGACACTTATACATCCACTCATTCTTCAATATGTAAGACATATTTTAACTTTACAGAAGCATACAGTCACTGGATGTTGTCATCAGTGATGTCATCAGTGATGTCATTTGAGATGTCATCAGTGATGTCATCAGTGATGTCACTGACCATGTCATGAATGATGTAATATGTGACATCATCAGCAGTGGATTGCAGGTGCGCGATATATAGTTAGTGCAACTAACTATATATGGAATTTCAATGGTTTTGTGTGAGTAAAATAAGGTTTTCTAAATGCTATTTCCTAACTATATATGGTCTATAACCTATGGTTTTTTCAGTGAATTTTCAAGGTTTTGTAAATGCTAATTCCTAACTATATATGGTCTATAACCTATGGTTTTTTCTGTGAATTTCATTGGTTTTTTAACAGCTAATATCTGTAGCTGTAAAATGTATTCTTCTTTAAATCCAAAAATATATTTTATATGTTTATGAATAATTTTTTTTTAAAATATTTTTTTTTCTTCGTTCCCGCTTCGCGAATCGGGAAGCTTCCCGTTAGCTGACCTTGATGCCGCGAAATAGACCGCGAGCCGGTAAACGTTTCTTTACCGCAAGTGCCGCGTTAGAAAACAACATCGTGACGCCTCCCGTCCGCATGACGTTCCACGTTGTCGCTTGATACGTCATATGACGTGCTACGTTAGCAAACTGGTACGCGAAGCGAGTGCCAAAGCGCAGGTTTCTGGAAGCAAACCGGGAGGCCCTGCAAAGCGCTTAACGTAAACACAGCAAGTCATGTGACTTGGTAATAACACTTTTCATTGGTTCATTTCACTTTTGGTTTCCTAATGATGTAAGACTAGGTCATATAATCTAAAATGAACACTTTTGATTGGTTGAGAACTCTTGTTTTTCCCAAATGATGAAAATCCCTCCTTCTTTCCTCACTCTGACTTTCATCATTGTGAGAGAAAGACCCTTTGTGATCACTGAGCAATGGCTTCTTTAGTAGCTTCAGCTGGTGCTTCCCCACCACCTCCACCACATCCAAGGAAGAGTGGACCACCTGCTCAAGTTGTAATTCAACAAGAAGAAGAAGAAGAGGAAAAGGAGGACGAGCACGAAGAGAGGCAGTTTTTGCCTGAGCAGCCCAAGACGTCTCACCGGAAAGAAAACTTCATTTGGCAATTTTTTAAAATTCCCAAAGGTCAGAAAAAAGTAAATGCAAGATACGTAACTTGCCTTATATGTCAAGATAGACTGTCCAGAGGGACCGACAAAAAATACAGTTTCGGAAACTACACAATGCATCGCCATATGACTAGGTGGCATCCTAACAACTACAGTGCTGCACAGTTTCGGAACGACCTAGATAATCTCCCTATTATGGCCAGAAGATCTGTTGTACCGGAAGTAACGGGACCAGAGGGCAGGGAGATGGTGCCAAATATACAAATGAGATTTGGTGAAGTAAAACACACCTGCGTATTTTGCGATGGATTCATTTCCTACGGAGAAAGAAGCATCACTCTGATCAACAGAGCTATTGACTATCATATGCAAGTTTGTCCGAAACGCCCAAAATAATAAATACTTCTTTTTTTTGTTTTGTTGCTCCTGTTGAGCCCTTTACAATGAATCGTTTTCATTGCCCCCTCCAAGAACAACCCAAAAAAATATAAAACTGTTCCGAAAAATTCAAAAACAGTAAAAAAATGTTCAGAAAAATAAAAAAAAAAGTTCTTTTCAGAACTACCTCCCCGTTATTAAAAAATTGGTACAATATTTGGAACTGTGCCAACCTCTATTTCTCTTAGTTCGCTTCCTAGTTCGCTCGCTGGTACGCGAACTGGAAGCGAACCAAAAACAGTAAGTATAAGGGAAGGAAACACACACTTATGTTAAAAGAAAGACAGCTATAGGGGAGTAAACTAGAGATACTATTACCCATAATCCACTACTGATGATGTCACATATTACATCATTCATGACATGCTCAGTGACATCATCAGCAGAGGATTGCGGGTTTTTTGGCAACATGCCTTATCCACGGTTTAATAACGCTGCCTTTTGCTTTATATAAGTTTTCAAATTGTATGAAATATATACCAATAGGTCTTTATGAACCTTTAGGTAGTGCTTTTGTTCATGAGGTCTGGTCGCTTCCATACACATACAGATGTTTCAAAGATGATCAAGAAGTTTATCTGAATGGAGAGGAATGCACTGAGACGCCAGATCATTCACTAATGTGTAGGCACATACAGTTACACGATTCATGCAACAAACACCGACCAAATATGGCTTGCGTGTTGCAAGGCACGCCAGTTCCTGCTATCATCCCCACGTTCAAGTTGTTGGAAAATGGTAGTTATTTGATGCTCAATAATGAAGATTGTTCTGAGTTAATTAAAAAGTATTCCTTTTATCGTAACAGTAAGTGAACGGGTTATTTGCTGCAGAAATGTTCTATTTCCTCCCACACATGAACATAGGGAGTTTTCAATCTGGCCACAAATACCAACCTTGGGACACGTTTCAACGGCATGACAAGAATAAGAGCTCTTTTGTCTCAGAGAGAGGTGGCCTTGAGTTCGGCCCGTGAAACTTTCGTACTTCACATAGCGAACACCCGTACACAGGTTTGCCTTTCAATTTCAGCAACATGTTTCCGACTATCTTTAACGCATCCTCCACAAAATCCCTGGCACACTTTTTTAAAGTTGTTACCAGTGGTCTCGTGACTTCATTTGAGAAAATCTTTGGAGTCATCCCTGCTCCCTTTCATTCCATTTTCTCCACTCTGGTTCGTGGATTGCATTTTTACTTGCATTACCAGCGGACGCTCTTGTGCTTTTTTACATTTTTAAATATGGATGTCCCTCCTATGCAACCTCCGACCCTGCAGCTGCTGACACTGTTCCGCAATCGCATGCTAGAATATTATGGCACAATGCCGTTGGCGATATTAAGCACGGCATATGGATTATCTTTTCGGTTCTCCTACTTCACCTGTGTCCAGCCTGTATTTCACTGCCTGACCTGTGATTTCGATTGGGCCATTGATTTGTGTCTCTGCGGACCGGTTTCTCCTGACGTCGACTTTAATCAGCTGATGACTCCTATCATTACTCACGAGTTGATTTGTCCTGGCGAAAGGATTATGGCTGTGGCATTGATGCATGGACTACTTGGTCCCTGGAATTTACTGGCGGCAGCACAGTCTTTCTTGGAACACAGCTTTCTTGAAAACCCACCGAGCTGTCCTCTGATGGTGATAGAGGATCCGGTGCTGGGAGAGCACGTATGTTCTTTTCCGCTTTTAAATTGGATGGCTGAACTGTTTTCGGATGAAGACGGTGACTTCCTATTGGAGGCTGTTGCAGCTTATTTTGCATACACAGTTATGTCATAGACCTTTTTCATGTTTGATATGCTGAGTACTAGCATTTCATTGACAATTCATTGACTTATTTGTCAAGTTTTTATTATTTACCTTGCCTATTGGCTTAAGACTCGATAAAGTACTTGGCTGTTTTATTTTTCTTTAGCATTGAATTTTCCTAGTTTTTAATGCTTTACCTTGCGGACCGTCCACATATAAACTTGCAATCTGCTCTCATGAGATGGCACTTCTATTATCTTATTCAGTTCGTTTCCGGATCATGAGGAGGTGTCATCTAGGTCCTGGATATCTTTACACCGTGTTAAGTTAGCATGGGCTCATTACCGGTTTAAACGCCATTTTTCCTTTTTTGCAACTTCTGCACACGACACTTAGTTGTTGCTTTAGCTTTCCACCTAGTAGTTCATCGTGGTTTACATGAGAATAATATGTTATTGGTCTACTATCTGCTTTACTTGTTAAACTATATCTGTACAGCGAGTGCTAAAGTTTCAAGAACAACACGATACAGAATTGTTATGAGGTCTGATCTCCACGACTTCATACTCATAACATAAGTGCAACTTCTGCCAATTCTGGGCATGAGGCGGGTTTTATATTGCTTTGCCGAACACACATACACAACAGTTGATGCGGTTCACATGAAGAGAGAGCTGGTGTATGCTGATGTGATTCCTTCAAATCTAAGACACTAAAGTATGGACACGCCCTAAACCAACACAAAGAGACCTTCTTAGCAAATAATATAATATGTGTATTAGGGAGGGTGAGATATAAGCAGCCGCGGGCCGTGGAGGGAGTTACGATGGGGCAGGGAGGCGGGGAGGGGGAGAAGCAGGGTGGAGCCCTCTCTACCTTGCCCCTCCCCCTCCCCGCCTCCCTGCCCCACCGTAACTCCCTCCACGGCCCGCGGCTGCTTATAAGTGTTGCTAACTCTTATTCATTTACAGCATGTTAACATACTGTCACCATTCGCTTTTTATGTACTAGTAACTATGCTGGTAATTTTGCTACTGATAATATGTGTACTTGTATTCTCCACCCTGCTTCTCCCCCTCCCCGCCTCCCTGCCTCACCGTAACTCCCTCCACGGCCGGCGGCTGCTTATAAGTGTTGCTAACTCTTATTCATTTACAGCATGTTAACATACTATCACCATTCACTTTTTATGTACTAGTAACTATGCTGGTAATTTTGCTACTGATAATATGTGTACTTTTATTATCTAAGGTACTACGCCTGAGAAGACGGCATTAGTAAATAAACATTTCAAATACACATGTGTTCTTCTTAACTCCATGTTCTGGTTTCTAAGAAATATATAACGACCGACTGTTCATGAGTTCCACGTATCCTGAGGTACTATAAGTTCATATTCTGGATTGTCTAAACATTGAGAGTTTGTTATATCCAATGTGACACTGTACCTAGCTTGCTAAATAGTTTTTGATTACTAACGTGAGTTTTGGGACACCCTAATTCGCCGAGGTTCCAATCCTCTGTCCACAGTTCTGTGTGAGAACAGAAACCCTGCGACAGGGGCACCCCCGACCCTTGCTGGAGCTTCATCACACTTGCGATACAACTCCAGCAATGCGCCACCTTTACGGCACAGATACATCACGCATCTGTGCTGTTTTTGCCCCATGATGCGCCGCATTGTAAATGCAGCACACCATAGGTGACGGAACAGCGGCACAGAATGACTAACACATCCCTGGTGATGCGCCAGTCATCATAAATCTATCCCTATGCTTCTTATCTTGTTAGAGATGAACCGCCATATGTATCATAAAAGTTATTTGCATTTCCTAAATAGCGAACTTTAAGGAATAAATAGCGATTCTTTACCATTCCTAGTTTGCGATGAGCTATTTGCTAATTAGCCGAATGTAGCCCAATGAAGCCCAATGTAGCCCAATGTAGCCCAAAGATGGCCGCCAGACACACAAAAAAACAAATGTAGCCCAAATATCAGCCAGATGTAGCCCAACTATAGCCCAGTGACAGAATGACCAATCAGCTTCGCAAACCTCCGTTACGCGAAGCGGAGCGCTGTTACAGATATATATCTTTTTTTGAACGTTAATTTCTCAAAATCCACTGGAGCACATATATTGAGACCTAGCAAAGGCACATCGGGCTACCAGTCCCTAATATTTTGCCAAGTTTCGTGCAAATCCATTCAGCCGTTCAATTATTATTTTTATTATTTTTTTTTGCCCCGCGGGGCCCTTTTAAAACCTCCACATCAAACCTAGGGGGTCAGCGAGGATCTACTATGCCCCCTTATAGTTATTTCCCCCTTTGTTTTGACCTCCTCTTGTCTCTCGATCCTACCGAGAGACAAGATGGCGGCCGCTACGGACTGTTTGGAATGTTGACAGACGCCGGAGAACCAATCAGCTTCGCTTCACAAAGCTCCGTTGCGCGAAAAGTCCGCGAACCAGAGCGCTAACCGGTCCGCTGTTACAGATATATATCTTTTTTTAAACGTTAATTTCTCAAAATCCACTGGAGCACATATATTGAGACCTACAAAAGGCACATCGGGCTACCAGTCCCTACAATTTTGCCAAGTTTCGTGCAAATCCATTCAGCCGTTCGGGCTAAAAGTGAGGCCAACCGCCCTATGGAAAACTCAATGTTAAAAACACGTTTTGGGACCCCCCTTTTTTCTCGGCCCCCACTGGACGAACCCCCCCCAAATTTTCAAGGGCTGCTCAGAAACAAAATGTGCCATTTTCCTGAAAATTTCAGCCGATTCCGTCCACAAACGCCAAAGTTATTAGACATAGAATTTTCAAAAAACCCATAGAGAAAAAATCCTAACTATATATACCTACTGGCGACCGCCAGTAGGTAATATATATATATATATATATATATATATATATATATATATATATATATATATATATATATATATATATATATATATATATATATATATTAGATATATATTTAGATATATTTGAAGAGGGTATCATCTCTTTTTAGAAAGAGAGAATTATCTGAAAAGGAGTAATTGTTTATTCCGTACAGAATTTTGAATTGATTCACTTTGATTTGAATGTAAATTTCATTGGAATGATGTATTTCTGTTCTTTTTATTTTTTGCAAGAACTGATAAATTATTGGAATAGGCACTTGTTATCCCCCGTTGAAGGAAAGACTTCAAGCATGAACTCTTTCAATTGCACTTGCAGGTTAATTATTTGCTTCTCCCATGTGGGTAATCAATGTTAAAAAACTTTCCTGGATTGTGTTTTTAGAGGAATGATCATTCACTAATAATATACATGATTGGAAGGGAAAAAGGTTAGCGCAATACCAAGTATTTGTGTAGCAAACACTATGAGAATCGCTGCGCTACATTGAAATGTCCTTGTGAGGATCTATTAGGAACATGTTTAAAGATGGCCGCCATATTCCAGACAATTGTGGTATATGTGATGAGTCCCTTCTCTGTATCTACTACCCCTGTAGAGTGTATTTTAACGAAGTGCAAACAATGGTAGAACATCGTGAGCAAGGGAGCATGACTCCCGAAACGCATCGATGTATTCGTCATTTTTTTAATAAAAACGGACGGTGTTTAATCCTACCTTGGAGTGCCGGATGATTTGCTGTTGATCGAGGGGAAATCCTATTTTCAATATATATATATATATATATATATATATATATATATATATATTATTTTTTTTTTTTTGTGGTAGCGAAACGCGTCTGTCTGGGGTGAGGGGGGTTTGCCAAAAATAAAATCTTGAACATCGGATTACCAGTGTGCTTGCCATTTTCTGACGGAGGAAGGTCAGACTGTGTTCGAATATATATATATATATATATATATATATATATATATATATATATATATATATATATATATATATATATATATAGTGAGAGAGAGAGAGCGATATCAAATATCTGCCTTATTCTGGCTGAATTTATAATAAAATCTTAATTTATAGAAGCACTTATTTACTCTAAACAAGCGACAAATAGCTCAATTAATCAAACATAGCTTCTCCTTCCCCATTATACAATTCATTGTAGACTATTGAGTAAGCTACCTCATTATCATATAGATTAAGTGAGGTATATTTTGATGTAAAGACAGCCATTTTCCCTAAGGCCGTCCTACGAGATTTCCACAGACTTATGACTATTGCTGATATTGTGTCTACAAATAGCCCAAGCCAGATTGTGTCACAATATCATAAATATCGTATTTTCCACTTTGTTCTCTGTTTTGTAATCCTGGGACATGTTCCAAAGTTAAGGCTGTAATCACCTCCAGTGTAATAGTATCCTATACAATGTATACAACTCAATCAGTGGTCTATTCTTTCTTTTTTAGTATATCTCCATTCACAGCCCTGTATATATTGCAGACTTACATTGTATTAGACGGCAGGTATGTTCTGTTTAGTATGTCTTTATTTCAGATCCACATATTTCTATATCTTCCCTGTTGAAATCAAATAGAGACTATTACAGAAGCTGTGGATATCCTCCAGTTAGTCATATGTTTCAAAAGCACTGATGAAATAGCACTTACCCCTTCCCTAATGCTCATGTACTTCCTTTGTTGGATAAACAGGACTTCTCATGGTTGTTCTAAATTTCCACAGGATGTTTTTTCAATCCCTGGTCATGTACGATCAGAGCTCACTAGAAAAAAGAATTACCAGGTTGTTACACAACTCACTGAGGTCTCGTTATTGTTCCTTCCTCTAGTATTCCTCATGACACCTTACAGCTTCTGTAACCTCCTTGTCCATTGGGCTACATGCTGGAAACACTTGCCGTTTCCCCCATTCATTTACTTGGTGTGCTGTGGCCAAGTCAGAAAGAAAAATATGTATATTGAGGGTTAGAAACAATTTTAGATAAGATTAAAATTAATTAAAATAACAGCTCGACCTGTTCTTATTGACTACCGCGTGTTAACCCGTTACAATTCAGATGTTACGGATGACTGTGGCTACTGCGTGCTGAGGGGTCCATTATGATGTAGGGCGGATCGCCACCGTCATGCGGACGGTGGCGATCCGTTAGACACTGACATCCGTATTAGGAAGGCAGCAGGAAGCAGCCTTTCCGTGGCGGCATTGCCACCACGGAAAGGCATGCGGTTGACTGATTTGGGGGCCCGTTGCGGGTCCCCAGGATGTTGGTGGATGAGGGTGGCACATGAGGGGTACCTATGTTACCCCCCTGCATTTGCATAGACGACCTGGCAGGCACCGCGCGGTGCCTGCCACGTTGTGCATGCAAATGCACACATGCCTTATTTGTATTGCGGCGGGTGCTGCTGACAGCACCGACCGCCGCAATACAAAACATGCGGGATGCGCCCGCCAGAGTGGCGGGCGCATCCTAATTGCAAATGCGGTACCACCGCATGCATTTCCCGGGGCTATGGCAGACGGACAAAGTCTTCCCGCCATGCTAATCAGCCCCTAAGTGTTACAAAAGACAGCCGGTGGATCGGTTTAAAGGACATGCTGGGATTCCGGTTGAAGCCCTCAAACTTTGTTTAGCTCTTTTATTCTCACAACTGGCATATCTTTATCACTACAGACTGTATATATACTGATCTGTACACAGTGTGCAGAATGATATGTAATTGAATCATTGTTATAAATATATATATCTATATATTTTTTATATAAATAATGAGACAGTCATTATTGATGGTGTAGCTCATGACTATCGACATGGAAATTTAGTGCATTCTGATTGAGTTAATGAGAAATGGTCGTTAACTATGAGAATAAAAGGGAAGTTTGTTTTTTATTGGTTCTAGATACCCTATCCCTTTGGCTTGAAAATGTTACTCTCTGATTTTTTAGAATGTTTGGAAAAAGAGCCTTAGTGTACTCCGGAAAGGTTGGGTGGCAGATTCGCCAATTTTTTAGACAGATGGCAAGAATTGGTTAACACATCAGGATATGAAGATATGGATAGTTCCAATTTACAGGGAAGAGACGGATTTCTTGAAACTTTAATGGTAAAGGATAATGTGGAGATTCAAAAGTCTTCCATCTGGTTTGACATCGGCTCCTTGGTCGTTCACAAAAGTGATGAGACCAATAGTCACCTGGCTGCGGACAAGAGGAGTCCGATTAATTGTGTATTTCAATTACATCTTAATTATGTCACAAAGCAAGAAGTTAGCACAGGAACATATGGTGCTTGCAGTTCGAGTGCTGGAGGATCTGGGTTTTGTAGTAAACAGGGAAATACTGTGTCTGGAAACAGCACAACAGATTGTGTTATGGGGATTTAATATTTCAATGCTGTAATGTATGTTGAGATTACCAATAGAGACAGTGAAGAAGATTTGCAGATAAGGAGAATATTGATGTGCAAATGGATGACTTTACATCAGATAGCCATGTTGCTAGGCCTGTTATCAATGTCTATTCAAGCAGTTTTTCCAGCTCCATTGCATTATCGGGCACCCCAGAGGTTGAACACAAGGTTTCTATGCAAAGGAGTGAGTTAATCACAGAAATTTCAGGTAGATGCAGAAACGAGAGAGGAATTAGAATGGTGACTGTAAGATTTGGAGGCATTGAATGGAAGAGCCATTTTTAGGAGTGCACCAGATGTGGTCATAGAGTCGGATGCCAGTCAGCAAAGCTGGGGAACAAGGTGTGGCTCAAAGGCAATGGGGAAAATGAACAGTTCAAGAAAAGGAGATGCACATCAAGTATCTAGAGTTGTTGGCAGGTTCCTCTGCGATCAAGTGTTTTGTCAGGGACCATGTGAAATGTGTTTTAATAAAGATGCACAATATTTCTGCAGTACGTTATGTCAACATGTTGGGAGGACCTCAGTCAAAGGCTGTAGCACACTTAGCAAGAGAGTTTTGGCATTTTTGTCTGAGAAAGTATATTATGGTACAGGCACAGCACATACCAGGAGTGAGCAACACAATGGCAGATTGGAAATCCAGGAGGTTGAAGGATTTCCGCGATTGGATGTTGAATAGGAAGGTGTTCACGGTAATCAACGACAGGTTGAGTCCGTTATTAGTAGACTTGTTTGCGAACAGGGTGAATGCTCAAATACACACGTTCTACAGTTGAAGGCCGGATCCAGAGGCAGAAGCGGTGGATGTATTTCTGCAAGACTGGGGAAAGGTTTGCAGTTATGCATTCCCGCCGTTTGCTTTTATACAGAGGTTGTTGTTGAAAGTGAGAAGGGAACCAGCATAGAGGACATTGATAGCTCCGTTTTGGCCATCCCATGTATGGTAACCGAATGTCATTGAGATGTTGATAGACGACCCGGTTCTTCTGCCTGAGCTAGCAGACCTGCTATTGAGTGCAGTGGGGGAGGGACACAAGTTGGTGTTGCAGGGACAGTTGAGGTTAATGGGATGTTTGATTTTCGGGAGAGCCTGGCAGGTGTAAGGGGTATCAATGGAGGCTTTGAGACTCATTAAGAAGTCCTGGGCTCTAGGATCCTCAAAGGTATAGAGGTTGGCAGGGAAGAGATGGGTTTGTTAGTGTATTTTACGGAACCTGGATCCCATATCAGCACCTGTGGTAGAGATGGTTAATTGTTTGACAGAGGTTTTACCTGGAGGGGAAATCGTTCAGTTCAATGTATATTAGTAGATCTGCAATTACAGCCAATCACAAATTGATGAATAGGTTATCAGTGGGTCAGCATGACACGGCTAGAAGGTTGTTGAGGAGTGTGCGATTAAGGTTACCGTCAGGTCCAAAGTATACTTCTTTGTGGGATGTAGATCTTGCTTTGAGAGAATTGGCAAGTTGGACAGAGACGAAATTTATGGATTTAAAGAATCTGTAATTTAAATTAATCATACTTCTTTGTCAGATATCATTTAGGAGGCTGTCAGATGATAAAGCATTAAAAATAGCAACGCAAAGATATTTACAAGAGGCAGTATGTTTTAATAGAAGTAGGACTAAGACTATGTCTCTGATAATTTGTTATCCAAATTTGAAATAGAAAATAGAAAACTATATGTGGTGAAATGTTTGCATGAATATGAGAGAAGAACAGAGAGTTTGAGAAGTAATGAGGAAACAGAGTTAATTTAATTTAGGCATCCTTTTTTTTTATTGATTTAGGCATCCTAACAAAGCTGTGTCCAGCCCCACTTCAACACCTTAGGCTAAGGAAGTTGTGAAAGGGTAGGAATAGGTCTTGCAAGGGTTAGAACACATTGTGCAAGGGGTGTCATAGCGTCCAAGGCTTTCCTAACAGGAGATGGCTTAACAATGATTTTAGCTGCAGCAGATTGGCCAGCAGAGTAGATGTTTAAAACGTTTTCCTTTAAGCCAGTAGAGTGTGCTGTGAGGAATATTATGCAAGGCTTTAAACATACTCAATATTGGCCTCCGTGCCTTGCCATAAAATTCAGATTTTACAAAGCAGGGATGGGTAGAAAATCATGATTCTATTAAAGACATGCAGGCTGATATTTTTCCGCCCTGTGTTGGTCCCACCCTATAATTTATTTTGATGTGATTTCAGGACGCTGTGATTACAGGGAAATAAAGTGAAGAGGAGCTGAAGAGGAGTTGTTCCAGATTGAAAATCTGTTCAGGTTTTGAGATGTCCCAAACGTTAAGTTCAATGAGGATCTTATGTTCGCAGAAAAAGAAGGTAGATGGCTGCCAGTCAGGGGATTTTATACGGATTCGAATGTTTAAAGATTCCTAGTCTAAGTTCTAAGGGATTGCTGTAGTTGCTGCTACGAGTTTGCAATAAAAGGATGTGAACAATATCTCCTCCATGTATTTATTAAAATCATGACTTTCTACCCACCCCTGCTGTGGAAAATCTGAATTTATCTCTGATGTTTTCTTTAGAAAATATTTCTAACAATTAATCCGCTAGACTTGAGGAGAAAGCGGGTCCACCGGTAAACCAGCCCTGTGGGGTCTTTCTCTCCTGTAATACATTTGTTACTGCTAGAATGGGAGACTGCAGCCCTTGAAGCTGTTTTTCATCTGGCCTGGCAGTCTTATGACCTCTAACATGTCAGCCATGAGCCCTCCTAGCCCTGCATGTCCCTTAGTATAAACAGGACAGTCGTTCTTATAGGATTTCATTTATTCTCACTTGTATATGACTTACCTTCCCAGTCTGATACACAAGCCCCAAAATAGAAATAGTGCCTTGTTACGGTTTTAGAAGCCATGTTAGCAACCCTTCCGTATTTGTACCCCTCTCTGTACAACCTTTGACATTACACCGAGTTAGTGTATTTGTTAGCTCAAGTTGGTTTCAAGTTTTCAAGTTTTATTTATTTATGTTTACGGAACTCACATGAGATCCACATAAGAAGACATAGTATTACAATCCATTAAAATCATAAAAGATAATATTACAAAAACATAAGATTGGGAAATAAAAATACAAAGTAAACTGGACGCAGAAACTCCCAACTAATACAAAGGCAAGAAACATTTGAAGTTATATAATTTAAAACAAAACATTTCATTAGGGGGGTTGTTCATGGCCGCAATAAAATCTATAGCAGAGAGAATATTTAATTTGAGACAAATGGGTCTTAGCCACTTTCGCCTATACGACATTAGAGCTGGACAAATAAAGATGACATGGAGCAAATTCTGGTTATTCATATTACAAAGATCACATAAGGCTGATGAACCATACCATCTGGATAGAAGAGAATTCAGGGGAAGTAAGTCCTGCCTTACTAGAAACAATAGACGCCTGACTCCATGGGGAATGTTCCAAGAAACATAGGGTTGCGCCTTCCCCACCAGACAGGAATCAGTAACTGGAGTAGTACCTTTTTTTAGAGTACAATTCTCTCTATCCAGTTTAAACCCTAATTCCCAAGATGCAGATTTCAGGAGGGTTTTCAGCTGGTATGCAGATAACGAAAACACAACATCTTCGTCTAGATGTAATTGGCTCACGGCAAATCTAAAAAAAATTAGAATTAAAGAGTAATCATTAAAATTTCCCAGCAGCTCCGTTTTTATAAGACGTCTTAATGTGCCGGGCTCACCCTTTGCCAGGCTAAAAACCCAACGCACACTCCCCGCTAAACCTTGGACCCAGCTACTTCGTAATCCAAATTCCTGTCCAAGAGCAGCTGTAGAGCTAGCCGTGTTGACAGATAAGAGGTTACGAAGGATTTTACCTTCAGAGGAGTTCAAGAAACTCAATCAATCAATCAATCATGCCATTTGTATAGCGCACTACTCACCCGGGAGGGTCTCAAGGAGCTTGGGGGGAGGGGTATGCTACTGCTCGAACAGCCAGGTCTTGAGTTGTTTCCTGAAGGCGAGATGTTCCTGGGTCAGCCGAAGGTGGATGGGGAGGGAGTTCCAAGTCTTGGCAGCCAGGTAAGAGAAGGATCTTCCTCCGGCGGTGGCTCTTCGGATGCGTGGTACGGCTGCGAGGGCGAGGCTGGTGGACCGTAGCTGGCGGGTGGGCGTGTAGAAGGTCAGGCGGTCGTTGAGGTACTTGGGGCCCAGGTCGTGGAGAGACTTGTGTGCGTGGGTGAGGAGCCGGAACGTGATCCTCTTGTCGACGGGGAGCCAGTGCAGGTTCCTCAGGTGGCTGGAGATGTGGCTGCGTCGGGGCACATCCAGGATGAGTCGGGCGGAGGCGTTCTGGATGCGCTGGAGTCTTTTCTGTAGCTTGGCTGTGGTTCCGGCATAGAGGGCGTTTCCGTAGTCCAGTCGGCTGGTGACGAGTGCCTGGGGGACAGTCTTCCTGGTCTCGGTCGGGATCCAGCGGAAGATCTTGCGAAGCATACGCAGGGTGTTGAAACACGATGAGGAGACAGCGTTGACTTGTCTGGTCATCAAGAGGGAGGGGTCCAGGATGAAGCCCAGGTTGCGTGCGTGGTCGGTTGGCTTGGGTGCGGTGCCCAGGGCTGGGGGCCACCAGGAGTCGTCCCAGGCGGAGGGCGAAGATCCCAGGATGAGGACTTCCGTCTTGTCCGAGTTCAGTTTCAGGCGGCTGTCCTTCATCCACTCGGCGACGTATTTCATCCCTTCGTGTAGGCAGGTTCTGGCGGTGTCGGGGTCTCTGGTGAGGGAGAGGATCAGCTGGGTGTCGTCGGCGTAAGAGATGATGTTGAGGTTGTGCTGGCTTGCGATGGCTGCGAGAGGTTTCATGTAGATGTTGAAGAGGGTGGGGCTGAGTGAAGATCCTTGCGGGACGCCGCAGATGACATCGGTGGCCTCGGAGCGAAACGGGGGGAGGCGGACTCTTTGTGTTCTTCCGGCGAGGAACGAGATGATCCACTCCAGTGCCTTCTCTTGGATACCGATGTTGCTGAGGCGCTGGACTAGGGTGCGGTGGCAGACCGTGTCGAACGCAGCGGAGAGGTCCAGGAGGATGAGGGCCACTGTTTCCCCCTTGTCGAGCAGGGTCCGGATGTCGTCGGTGGCTGCGATGAGGGCGGTCTCGGTGCTGTGGTTGGCTCTGAAGCCGGACTGCGAGGGGTCGAGGGATCCGTTCGTCTCGAGGAAGGCGGTCAGCTGTCTGTTGAGGATCTTCTCGATGACTTTAGCAGGAAAAGGGAGGAGCGCGATGGGGCGGAAGTTTTTGAGATCGGTGGGGTCCGCTGTAGGTTTCTTCAGGAGGGCGCTGATCTCGGCGTGCTTCCAGCTCTTCGGGAAGGTGGCGGTGTTGAAGGAGGCGTTGATGATGTTCCGGAGTTGGGGTGCGATGGTGGAGTCGGCTTTGTTGAAGACGTGGTGTGGGCAGGGGTCGGTCGGTGATCCGGAGTGGATGGTGTTCATCGTGCGGGCTGTGTCTTCGGTGGTCACCGTGGTCCAGGTGCGAAGGGTGGCGGTGGGGGGCGTTGGTTCGACGGTTGGGTGCGTGGGTGGGGCGCCGAAGCTGTTGTGGATGTCGGCGATCTTGCGGTGGAAGAACGAGGCGAGGGAGTCGCAGAGGTCTTGTGACGGAGTGATGTCGTTGGTGAAGAGAAGACGGGATCAAGCGTGTGGCCGGCGTAGTGGGTGGGGGTGTTGACCAGTTGCTTGAGTCCGAGGTTGGCGAGGTTTTCCAGCAGGGCGGTGGTGTTGCGGTCCTTGTTGTTCTCCAGGTGGAAGTTGAGGTCCCCGAGGAGGATGTAGTCAGTGAAGGGGAGGGCGTGCGGGCTGATGAAGTCTGTGATGTCTTCGCTGAATTGTGTGCGTGGTCCCGGGGGTCTGTAGACGAGGGTGCCTCTGAGGGTCGTCTTAGGGTCGGTGTGAATCTGGAAGTGGAGATGTTCGGCTGCGGCGAAGGAGTCGTTGGCGTCGGTCGTGATGCGGATGGTGTTCCTGTGGACGATGGCGATGCCACCTCCGGTCTGGTTGATGCGGTCCCTCCTGATGATCTTGTACCCGTCCGGGATGGCGATGGCGATGTCGGGTGCAGAGGAGGCGTTCATCCAGGTTTCCGTGAGGAAGGCGACGTCCGGTGATGTAGCGTCGAGGAGGTTCCAGAGTTCCACGGCGTGTCTGTGGACGGAGCGGGTGTTGATCAGGATGCACTTGAGGTGGTTGCTGCTGGTGTTTGTCTTGGCGGGTGCGGGGCAGGTTCGGAGGCAGGTGAACTTGCAGGTGCAGCAGGTGAAGGGTCCGTGGGTGCGTCTCGGGGTGGCTCGGCAGCAGGCGTGGGTCCGGCCGGCATTGAGTGCGTTGAGAGTGGCGACGTCGTAGGTCAGTCGGGTCGTCTTGCCTCGGCGGGGAGGGCCAGGGGTCCTGGCGCTGGGCGCGGTCCAGGCGCGGACGGGCGCAGGCGGGCTTACCTTTGGCGCACCTTCGGCGCTCAATCGGTGCTCCCGCTGCGCGCGTCCGCTGCACGGTCGCTCTGGGGGCGTCATAAGTAAGGAGCCGGGAGGGAGGAGCAGCTGGGTGGCGGGAGCGGGGCGGCGAATGGAATCATAGGGGGGCGGGGCCGCAGGGAGGCAGCGGCGGGAAATTCCAAGAAGCAGCGGGCAGGGGGAAATTCCCAGGAGCAGCGGGAAATTCCCAGGAGAAGCGGGCAGCGAGCGAAGGAATCTGCAGGCAGGAGGCGGCAAAGGCAGGCAGGAGCGGCAGCAGTGAGTGGGGCGACCAAGCCCTGTGGAGGGCTGAGCGGTCACACTCTGTGGTCCCCTACGGTCCCCTTAAGTAAGGAGCCGGGAGGGAGGAGCAGCTGGGTGGCGGGAGCGGGGCGGCGAATGGAATCACAGGGGGGCGGGGCCGCAGGGAGGCAGCGGCGGGAAATTCCAAGAAGCAGCGGGCAGCGGGAAATTCCCAGGAGCAGCGGGAAATTCCCAGGAGCAGCGGGCAGCGGGCAGCGAGCGAAGGAATCTGCAGGCAGGAGGCGGCAAAGGCAGGCAGGAGCGGCAGCAGTGAGTGGGGCGACCAAGCCCTGTGGAGGGCTGAGCGGTCACTCCAGCATTTCATATCGATTAACTCCATTCCATAGAGTAAGGAGGCAGGAATTTTTGCTCGATACACCTCCAGCAGTATCGAGAAATGCCTTCTGCCTGTAGCCTTATATAGTGAAATCAAACTCCTTCCCTGGACAATAGCTCTCCGGGTGTTATTAGCTATGTGAGCTTTTTCACTTAAATTGCTCATAACAATTTTGCCAAGGAAAGTGTAAGATTGCACTACTTCCAACTTTTGGCCCCCCACAGTCCAATGAAAGTTCATATATTTAGACTTCTTCCTACCCGAGAAGCACATCACTTTACTTTTTGCGATATTTATCAGCAAATGATGCTTTCCAGCATAATTGTACAATGCATGCAGGCGATTATTCAACCCATAAGGCGTTAAGTCAAGAATAAAAATATCATCAGCATACATAAGACATACAATTGGGGAGCCCCCCAGGCTCGGAGCAATACCTGTACTTGCAGAAAGAACCTGGGGTAGATCGGCTATATATAGTGAAAACAGCAAAGGAGCCAATAGGCAACCTTGCTTTAACCCATTAGCTGTGGGAATAGTTCCAGACAGTCCTCTTTCCCCTCCCAACAACACTCTGCACCAGGTATCTGAGTGCAAGGCGCGGACTAATCTAAGAAGAGTGGATGGCATCCCTGAAGCGGATAACTTTCCCCACAGCGTTGTTCTATCTACTTTGTCGAAGGCTGTGGAGAAGTCGATAAAGGCCCCATAAACTCGCCCTCCACGAACCTTGACATATTTCTCCGTTATGACCTGAAGTGCCGTCAGATTATCAAGGGTACCGTGCTTTTGTCTAAAGCCGGTTTGTTGATAGGGTAAAATTTCGGCCGTAGACACCCAATCGTTAATTAAATTAAGAAGACATTTAGCAAAGACCTTGCCGATAGCATCTAATAGGGCGAGTTGGCGGTAGTTTTGAGGAAGGTCTCTTGCCCCTTTTTTAAAAAGGGGGACTAAAATGCTCCCTTTCCAAGAAGGGGGAACGGTGCCACTAATAAAACAAAATTTAAACACAGGGTAGAGGATTTTGCTCCATAGTTCGCTCTGATCTTTTAGAACAGAGATAGGAACCTCATCCGGACCCATAGCGCCAGAGGAGCGCATGCCCTTAATAGCTAATTCTATGTCCTTTTCGGACGGGGAATCATGGGGAAGAATGTCCTCGTAAAGAGAATCATGATCCCGTGACGTGCCATTACTGCTATATAAATGCTTAATGTATTGCTCCCAAGTCTGCTCTTCAATACATATTGGTGTGGGTCTGGATCTAGAACCACAACCCTCGCCAATTAATGACCAGAATGTCCTGGCTTGACCCTTATGAGAGGATTCCCGGAGTTTAATCCATAGAGAGTCATCCTTATCTCTTTTCAGTCTGGCCTTCAACCTTGTTCTCCTTCTTTTTAGCAGGACAATTTTATGGTACCTTTCCTGGTTAAATGATAAATATTGATCCCTTATTAGTTTATTTATTTCAATATTTAATTGCCGAAGGGGTATAGGGAATACTGTAGGCTTTTTAACAGGAAGGGCTTTCTTTGCTGTTAGGGTTACTAATTTCAAAAAATTGAAAAAACCTAGGAATTCCCTCCCATCCCAGTGGGACAACTTTTCCACAGTAGGTACCAAAATACTCAGCAGGCTCTTGATTGCTCGAAGATTCCAGTAACATTTCCCCGACTTAGCTCCAAAATTCACCAAATCAGTATCAATGTGCCAGGAATCCGACAGGAGCGGCTCAAGATCAACAGTGACAGTCAGCACCTTGTGGTCACTTAGATCCGAATTAACAACCAAAATATCCTTCAAAAAAGGGAAGAAGGAGCTGTCTGCTACTACATAATCAATGATTGATTCTCCATTTTGTGATTTATGTGTAAAAGCTGCAGGGGTATCAGAGGGGAATCTGCCATTTGATACTAGGCAGTCCGCCTTAGATAGACCTTCCAAAAACAATTTCCCTCTTTTGTTGGACTTAATATTCGCAGGGAACTGAGCTTGCGGAATATGGAGAGATTCTTCCTTAAGCTTATTCCTAAAAAGATCAAGGCCACAGTTAGAAATTTTACAGTTGAAGTCCCCTAATAACAATATATGTGGAGGTGAAGCAGCGTCCATTAGTTTAAGTATGAAGGAGAAAAGTGACTTTAGGCCAACATTAAAACAAATATCAGGGGGAATGTAAGAGTTTATCAGGACAAGCGATTTAGTAGGGTCATCCTTAATCAAATTTTTCAAAGTTACTGCCTGGAATAATTTATTTGGCTCCAAATAATGGGAGGCATTCCAATTAATCTTATTGGAAAGTAGACAGGCTAATCCCCCCTTCGCATGGCCTCTCCTAGAGGGGAGTGCTCTACCATCTAGAACATAATACTCTTTTTCCATCATTAGTTCACCCTCCACCCAAGTCTCCTGAAGGCGAATAACATCAGCTTCTAGGGAATGCAAAAATGACAATTTTTCCGGATTACTCTTAAAACCCGCAATATTCCAAGAGATAATTTTTAAATCAATGTTAAAATTGTAAATGCGGTGTAAGGGAAGATGTGGATTTGCTTGAAAGCACGCCAGGCAACCAACTCCATTTAGATATATCATCCATTAAAACTGGGTTTGAAGGAATAGGGTTTTTATAAATTACTTGTCGTTCGTTTTTTAATATACATATTTTGAGATCCTCAGTTTTAGCTGAGGACCAGTTTGTAGAGACCGGTTTTACTCCATGAATTGTAGACAAGTTAGTGGATAATTTGTTACCCTGTTCCTCAAAGAAAGGAGCAACATCTATCCCTCTTATTTGTAATTCCTCTGCCCAGTGAAGGATATGATTTAATACCAATTTAGAGTGAAATTTGACCCTGGCTATTTTCCCTGTAGAGGAGTTCAGAAGCGATACCAGATCTAGATCCGAAGTTTGTATTAATTTTAGACTTTCGATCTCTCGGAAACATTTAAGGAGTACCGATCTATTTAAGATAAGGTCGGTATCAAAGAGAGGAGTAAAATCCAAAAAGATGGTATCTACAATGTCTCTCTCCTGAATAGGGAGAATGGGGACATGCTCACTTATAGGTAAATCCTGAAATGGCTTAGCCAGAGGATTGAGGGTTGGGAGTAGAACATTTTTATTGGGAATCGAATCAATAGTTCTAGAATAGCTTGAGGGTCCTGCAGAATCAGAAGTAATATTCACATGATTCCCTTTAGATGCACTAGTTGTGTCAGATAAGTTGGGTGACAACTCTTCAAGGCAGGATTTTTCTGGCGAGGCCTCTAAATTACTTTCAAAATTAATTTTTCTCTGTCTTTTTTTATAGAATCTTCGAATAGGTTTCCTTTTTTTACCTCTATTCTTTTTTTGCATTGGAGGTATTGCCTTTTCATCCTTAGTTGGGAGATCGGTACATGCCTCTATTTCTTTTTTTATAAGATGGGTAAATATGGGAAATAGAGGAGGCATTTCCGTGTTTTGCTTATCAACCGAGTCAAACAAGGGTTCTATCTTTTCATCAATAATAGCGATACAGTTGCCTCCAGCTGAAACTGCATTATCGACTGAGACACTCGCCGGAATAGCCGCTATCTTATTTCCATAAACAAGATTCAGGTCCGATTGAACTGGGTCTAGAGTTTCCATCTCCTTTGTTAACCTCTTGTCTTTACTCGTGTTCACAATTAATTTGGGGGGATCACGATGCGACCCAGGATCGGTCCCACCTTTATTGTATAATAACACCCTAAGGATTTGGGTTACCGTATCAAGGACGCAATCTGAGCATCCAACAAATTTTTCCAGTAAAAGTAGAATGGAGGATAACAAGTGTTCTAAAGAAGATAGGGATTTGGAAATTAAATTATCGTTGCCAATAGGGGAACTAGGGAGAATATTATTCATATTAATACCAGGGCTAGAAATGAGGGTTAACTGTGATAATGAAAAATCTAATTTAGAAGGAGTGCTGCTATAAAGATGAAGCCTAGGGGTTATAGGGGTTTCATGAACATTAGTATTAACCAGAGCTTTGGCATGGGCAAGTTCCGAATACCGCTTATGGGACTCTAGATCAATATCAGGTAATGTAAAATCACCCTCCGTAACTACGGGGGTATGAGGTGAGCCAGGACCCCCCACCGATTCAGAGGAAAGTTTCCCAGGGGGAGGCGTTGAGGAGGCCTCAATCTGAGTGATAATATCCTTAACAGGGAAAGAAACTGTCTCTGGCTCATTGCCCTTTAATTCATCAGAATTTTGGGAATCGGACACAACTTTATCCTTTCCCCTTTCCCATAGACTGTACAGTTGGCATTGACCTTTCAATTGCAGAGTAGAATTAATTTTATTCCGCACGGGGTTCGATTTCGTTTTAGAACATGACCTCCCAACTAATACTCGGCCAGAGCGGAGTTTTTTTTTTGTCGTCATATTAGAAAACAGGGGAGCACAACAGAAAAGAAAATAATAGTACAACACTCTTGACCAGTGCCAGGCGGCGAAATGGAGCAAGCAAATTCAGTCAATATGACAAATTAATAGGACAAGCCAAAGGGACGGGGCCCAGCCCAGCCTACTTCAGCCTCTGACGGCCACAGACGGCCCGCCCTTGTCCCGGGCTTCTCCCGGGACGCTCCCGCGCAGCGGGCTGCAATGTCCGTTATAAAGAGGGGTGGGAGTGCAGGGGGTGTGGCAGCATGGAGAGCGGGCCAGGTGTAGATGATTTTGACCTGCAGGGACTCCTGGGATTCCGAGTCCCTGACTCACCGCTCGCAGCCCTGCAGCTTCCACAGCCTCCCAGTCTCTGCCCCAAGCCCGGTGCACAAGAGACTCTCCTCCAAACAACGAAGCGGGACCCGCCTAGCGGGTCCGGCGAGCAGCGGCAACAACAACAGGCAAGTGCAAACAGGGAGTTCCTCGTAGCGAAAAGCAGCGATTCCTCTTAGCGTCCCACGAAGTGCAGAAGTAGAGGGAACTAAGTACACCTCGGGCGGGGGGCGTGGCAGCAGGGAGAGCGGGCCAGGTGTAGATGGTTTCGACCCGCAGGGACTCCTGGGATTCCGAGTCCCTGACTCACCGCTCGCAGCCCTGCAGCTTTCACAGTCTCCCAGTCTCTGCCCCAAGCCCGGTGCACAAGAGACTCTCCTCCAAACAACGAAGCGGGACCCGCGTAGCGGGTCCGGCGAACAGCGGCAACAACAACAGGCAAGTGCAAACAGGGAGGTCCTCGTAGCGAAAAGCAGCGATTCCTCTTAGCGTCCCACGACGTGCAGAAGTAGAGGGAACTAAGTAAACCTCGGGCGGGGGGCGTGGCAGCAGGGAGAGCGGGCCAGGTGTAGATGGTTTTGACCTGCAGGGACTCCTGGGATTCCGAGTCCCTGACTCACCGCTCGCAGCCCTGCAGCTTTCACAGCCTCCCAGTCTCTGCCCCAAGCCCGGTGCACAAGAGACTCTCCTCCAAACAACGAAGCGGGACCCGCCTAGCGGGTCCGGCGAGCAGCGGCAACAACAACAGGCAAGTGCAAACAGGGAGTTCCTCGTAGCGAAAAGCAGCAAGTTGGTTTGTTTTCCAGTTCCAGTTCACCCTATTAGCATTGCAAAAAAGTCTCCAATGTGAATGTATTAATATATCCAACACTGGCATCAGCGAAGATTTTTTAAGACAAGATATTTGGTACCAAACATCTTAGAAATCAGTGAAGCCATCAAGAAGCTAGGAAACTTGTTTTGCAAGTATCCAGCCAATTTACTCCTTGTGGCTTCCCAGTGCACTAACAATATTACAGAATGGAGTGGGCATTGTAGGCACATATCTACTCATGCTGATATGCCCTCCCAGGGGGTATAGTGCACCCTGCCTTAGGGATAAAGGCTTGCAGATGGGGAGAATTACCTATATCTTATGCAGTGTATGGGTGGCATGGCATACAGGGCTTTTGCCATGTTGACTTTTTGGATTTTTCTGCACAAAAACATTCAGCCTGCAATGGCAGGGTGCACAGCCTTGTTGAGGGGTCCCTGGGGTGGCACAAGCAGTGCTGCAGCCCCCGAGGACCAGCTTCAGTACCCATGCCCTAGGTACCAGGGGTACCATTTACTAAGGACTTACAGGGGTAGCTGAAGTGGTGCCAATCATGGTACAGTGTTTGGGAAAGAAATCTGGCACTGGGAACCACTTAGCAGGGACCCAATGCATCTACGGTTCACAGCCGACCAGATCGCGACTTCCCTGAGCATGAACCCTCCCACCAGCTCAACTAACCCAAGCCAGGCGGCCACCAACCTCGCGAAGTGGATCAGCAACTGCGCAGACGACCTCGCCCCTCTGAAGACCCCGCCTAGCAGAGCCGGCAGCAAGAAAGCCCCATGGTTTACCGACGAACTCAAGAGCTCCAAGAAGAACTGCCGAGCCCTCGAGAAAGCCTGGCGCAGAGACCCAACACCGAACAACATGACTGCCCTCAAGCTCGCCACTCGAAAACACCACCAACTGATCCACGCCACCAAGAAAACTGCATTCAAGGAACGACTGGACAACAACGCCCACAACAGCAAGGAACTCTTCAACATCGTCAAAGAGCTCTCCAACCCCAACGCCGGAAACAACGACATCACCCCTTCGCAGGACCTCTGCAACTCCCTCGCCTCCTACTTCCACAACAAGATCACGGACATACACAACAGCTTCAGCTCCCAACCGACGCACGCCACGACCGAACCACCGCCCCCCACCACCACCCTCCGCGCCTGGACCCCGATCAGCACCGAAGACACCATCCGCACGATGAACTCCATCCACTCCGGATCTCCGACCGACCCCTGCCCTCACCACGTCTTCAACAAGGCCGACGCCGTCATCGCACCCCACCTGCGGGACATCATCAACACCTCCTTCGACACCGCTACCTTCCCGGAGAGCTGGAAGCACGCCAAACTCAGCGCTCTACTCAAGAAGCCATCAGCCGACCCCTCCGACCTCAAGAACTACCGCCCCATTTCGCTGCTCCCGTTTCCTGCAAAAGTCATCGAGAAGACCGTCAACAAGCAGCTGGCCGCCTTCCTCGAGACGAACGAATCCCTCGACCTCTCGCAGTCTGGCTTCCGGGCCAACCACAGCACCGAGACCGCCCTGATCGCAGCTACCGATGACATCCGAGCCCTGCTCGACAACGGAGAAACAGCGGCCCTCATCCTCCTAGACCTCTCAGCGGCCTTCGACACTGTCTGCCACCGTACCCTAGTGCAGCGCCTCAGCAACGTCGGAATCCAGGAGAAGGCACTGGAATGGATCACCTCGTTCCTCGCCGGAAGGACACAGAGAGTCCGCCTCCCCCGTTCACTTTAGAAGCCACCAAAGTCATCTGCGGCGTTCCTCAAGGCTCCTCGCTCAGCCCAACCCTCTTCAAAGTCTAAATGAGCCCCCTCGCAGCCATCGCACGCCAACACAACCTCAACATCATCTCCTACGCCGACGACACCCAGCTGATCTTCTCCCTCACCAACGACCCCGCCACCGCCAGAGCCAACCTACACGAAGGGATGAAAGACGTAGCCGAGTGGATGACGACCAGCCGCCTGAAACTGAACTCAGACAAGACGGAAGTTCTCATCCTGGGATCCTCACCCTCCGCCTGGGACGACTCCTGGTGGCCCCCCGCCCTAGGCAGCGCACCCAAACCAACAGACCACGCACGCAACCTGGGCTTCATCTTGGACTCCTCCCTCTCCATGACCAGACAAGTCAACGCCGTCTCCTCGTCATGCTTCAACATCCTGCGCATGCTTCGTAAGATCTTCCGGTGGATCCCCACCGAGACCAGGAAGACGGTCACCCAGGCCCTCATCACCAGCCGCCTGGACTACGGCAACTCCCTCTCGCCGGAACCACCGCCAAACTCCAGAAGAGACTCCAGCGGATCCAGAACACCTCAGCACGACTCATCCTGGACATCCCCCGGCGCAGCCACATCTCCGGACACCTGAAAGATCTGCACTGGCTACCGGTCAACAAGAGAATCACCTTCCGTCTCCTCACCCACGCACACAAAGCCCTGCACAACCAAGGTCCAGGATACCTCAACAGCCGCCTCAACTTCTACGCTCCCACACGCCAACTTCGATCGACCGGCCACGCCCTCGCCGCCGTCCCCCGCATCCGAACAGCCACCACAGGAGGAAGGTCCTTCTCCTACCTGGCCGCCAAGACCTGGAACTCCCTCCCGAACCACCTCTGCCTGACCCAGGACCACCTCGCCTTCAGGAAACAGCTCAAGACCTGGCTGTTCGAGCAGTAGCGGACCTCCCCTCCCCTAGCACCTTGAGACCCACCGGGTGAGTAGTGCGCTTTATAAATGCTGTGAATGATTGATTGATTCGAAATCACACCAGGCATCAGGTAAAAAGTGGAGACTAACCATGCAAAAAGAAGCACTTTTCTAGAGCCTAGTTATATTTTTGGATTTCATTTTTCTTCTATTATAAAGAAATAATGTTGCACAGTTCGGTAGATTTTCTCCATGTTTGTGAAATTTGCAATATTTATTCATTTTACTATGTGGCCTAGTCTGCCATTGGGCCATCCAGTCAGTAAGCCCAGGCGAGTACTAGTTATGGATGCATGAAACAACTTTTTCTTTGTTATATATTGTTTTATAACACCATTTGGAGCTGAGATGGCATTGGATTAACTTAAACATGTGGTTGTCTTTTTTGTATTTCACATTTCGGGTGTGTACAAAAAGTGTATATGTTGGGTAATATTTGATGGCTTGGGAGGATGTGTGGTGACTTATGCATTGTTATAGCTCAGTTAACCCCTTCCATGCTGCCGTCAGCCATTGGCCGACGGCAGCGCTACCTCGCTGGTGCTGCCGTCGGCCAATGGCCGACGCGGCCGTGCCCATTTTTTAAAACGGCCGCACTGCGGCGAAATCGCGGAAGCAGCCAATGGGTTAATTTTCGTTTTTGGCAATGCTGAATTAATTGTAGTGTTTTCTTCATTGTTACCAATGCCTCCTTTGTCTGGCCAGTGTGTATGCTTCCCATAGGCCATCATTCGTCTTTGTTCCATGCCATGTGGCCAGGGGATATTTTATGTAGTCAGTGTCCATAGGCCTGCATTTGTTCTTTGTTGTGGCGATGCATCCTTGCTTGCTGTTCTTGGTTGGCCATGTGGCCAATGGCCATTTTGTGCAGCCACCCTTTTTTCCCAGTTTTCAAAGGGATATTGATAGTGGTGGGCTTAGCCTTTTTGTATTTGTTCATTTTTTTACTTTTCCCTGATATCAGTTTCATATTATGTTTGAGGATCATTGTAGTATTGTATATTAACAGGTTTATATTATATGCTTTTTGCATTTTTCACCTGCACCCCCTTGCCTCCCAATGAGTTTCTCATAGTCCCCTAGTATGCCAGCAAATAATTTTTGTTTCTACATGTATTTTATTTTACTTTAACTTCGTTTTATTTAAAAAACAAAATGTAATTTAATTACTATTAAATGTTCATGTTTTGATTGATATATATATATATATATATATATATATGAATACCAAATCTTCAAATTGCGTAAAAGAAGACACGGACCCCAGGCTGCAGTAAGGCAGATTTTTATTCACCTCTCAGGCGACGCGTTTCGAGCAACTCGTGCTCTTGATCACACACCATACACCTGGTCAGCATTAGTTTAAATACTTTTTTTTGTTTTGCAGTGTTCCACCCCCTGAGTGAATCACATGGTGCATAGACATAGAAAACAACTTGTTATCTATACTAATGACTATAACACCCACCATCACTGCACTTAATTTACAAATGGCTGAGAAATTTTTGTATATCTGCATGAATGCACAACAACCTTCGATCTATTAAGGCATTTCTCACTATGATTCTTAAATGTCAACAATTGTACATGTCCTGTCAGAACCAAAACATAAATGTAATCATAATAGTGCTAAACCAAACAATGTATATACACTTATCAAAATATATATTTATCCATATAAAAATATATACGTGTTCTCTCCTATTCACATAATTACATCTCTGTACAATTATATACATTTTTATATTTTGGACAATCCACAATCTCTGACATGAGTGCCTTATACATACTATCAAAGGTTCAAAATTTACTAACATATTTCTCTTATGCCCATTTCATACCCTTTGTGACAACAAACTATTGGGTGATAATAAAATAATTAATAATCAAACTGAGCGCCCTAGGCACCTAACGTGATTAAAAATAACCAAAATAAGTGCATATATTATATACAGTGATTTTGTTTGTTTACATAATTTTTGGGAGAGAGTTTCGACAATCACTTAGCTCGTTAATCAACTTCATCTTTGTAACAGTTGTGATATCACACCCAGTCCCCCAAGGTGCCTTTTGATGCAACAAATCCAATTTAAAATTGTCAAACCATAGTATCAAGGTTTCTCAGAGCCCTAAGAAACTGGGACACAAATGGAGTACACATAATTACTTCAAAAATCTGTATATGTGTACATTTTCTGTTTACTTAAGATGTTAAATCAACTTGTGTCCACATCAGACTAGTTTGAAAAGTCATTGTGTTAACATATGGTGTAAATCTTCAGTCGTGTTTAAACCGTTAGGATATTTACTATCTAGTTCTATTATGAACTCAGTTTCTCTTCTTCTGAGATGTCCCTCTCTGTCACCTCCCCGTACTGAAGGAGCCACCACATCTATGACAAAATACGTCAACTGAGATAAATCATTGTTGTGGGTTGATTTAAAGTGGCGTGCTACCGGGTAGGTGTTGTCGTTGTTGACTATTGCCCGTAGGTGTTGCAATATTCTAACATGCACCTGCAACTTGGTGCTGCCAACATATCTCAGCCCGCAGGTGCAGGTTAGAACATATATCGCAAACTCACTGTGGCAGTTATAGTTACCACGGATAATCTTTCTAGTAGGGCAAAAGGGTGTGCTATAGTGAGTCGTGTTTACACCAAACTTGCACGCCCTACACGAGGAACATTTGTAAAATCCTTTATATTTGAGCCAAGTACTACCACTACTTGACTCAGGACTAGTTTTAACTAGACTGTTGTGCATGCTGAACGATTTCTTATAGGTAATAGTAGGAGAGCCCTGCAAAATCTCACTGTAGAAGCCATCTGTCATCACAACAGGCCAATGCCTTCTTACAATTGACCTGATCTGCTTTTCCTGTTTACTGTAAGTTAGAATCAGGCGAGGAGTATTACTCTCTGAAGTCACCAAAGATGTATCAGACCTGAACAGTGACTCCCTGGGTTTCTCTCGACAACGTTTTAATGCACTGTTCAAAATTTTATCATTATACCCTCGGGCCTTAAGTCTGCAAATTACATTCTTGGCTTCCTCTTCAAACAGTTCAGGGGTACTGCTGATTCGTTTCACCCTCACCAGCTCTCCATATGGAATATTGTTAATGACATGCTGTGGATGGCTGCTACCGGCATGGAGAATACTATTACCGGCAGTCGGCTTACGAAAAAGCGATGTGTTTATATTGTTGTCTTCAATATTGATGTGGACGTCTAAAAAGTCCGCATATATATATACACGTATTACCGCCTTTAAAACGAGAAAATATTAAAGACTCCCTTACTTACTCGCTATGTCCAGCGTCAAGGAACGTGAGGAACTGGCCGTAGGGATGTTTAAGCCCAATCCTGGTGCCCGGCCCAAACAAAAAGCGAGCACATCAGCCGCGGCGAGTCCTGCCAGCAACTTAACAATATTATTTCAAAATCTAGAGAGAGCCCACGAAGGAGAACTGAGAAAATGGTGGGAGGCCACCTCATTACAAGGATACGTGGACTGTGACCGTATTCCGAGGGGCCTCAGAATCTACACTGTTCCAGCCTACGAAAACCCGGACCCCCAATTGTTGAAAGATTGGGCCATATATACGGCTGAGTCAGCCAAAGGTATGGTAAAAATGCTAGTCCATTATGCATGGAGTGATAGAAAGAAAGCTCTAGATGAAATAGCAAGACTGGAGGACTTAATAAGCAAAGAGCAAGATACTGCGGCCGCATCAGATCTGAAGAATAATATGCTCAAGAGACTCAAGGACTATGAATCAACGATCAGACGGAGAAAACAGAGCAAGTTTGATCGCGATGAACAGGACTACGTTACAGGGCGAGTATTGACTTTCGCAAAAAAATATGACGTTGTAAGAAAAAAGTTGAACAATGCGGGAACAACAGTGACTGACGGTCGAGAAACTTCAGAGTCGGAAGTGGAACTTTCGGAAGACGAGCCTACAACTGCTGAAGGGGGTCGAACGGTGGAAGTTGAAAATGGAACCGATCCTCCATTTTTTCGGGAATACAAAATCATCACAGAAAGCCGTCAAAAAAACACACAACAACCTCGCATTCCTGTACAGCAAAAATCGAAAAATCCAAAAGGAAAACAAGGCGGGGCAAGAAAAGAGGTGGAAGAATTGCCAACTCAGAGAGAAACCAGGAGCCAGCGGAGAAAGAAGAACAAAAATTAAAAGAACAACCTGCTCATACTGTGGTCAATCTCTCCAAAAGAATACTAACACATGAGGAACAGAAAGTTTTAGAATTGGGTCCCACCTTCTGTCCAACATCAGGATTTGATTATGCCAACACTCGTATTGACTTGTTCAAATTCATAAGAAAATTAAAGTTCCAAAAGATTTTCCTGATTAATCCTAAAGAAAGTCAATCTATGTCTCTTCCTGAGGAAGAAGATACAGAAGAGGCTTTGCCCACTGTTAATACTTTCCAGGCCATGTCAACGCTACAAGCACTGGAGAGTTTGGGTGCTGGAGAATCGATGGTCCCCAATACTCAAGAGTATTTAGAACAAGCAGGAATAACCCAAGTGGGGGGTAAGAGCAACTTCAAAAGGAAATCTAGAAAAATTCCTCAGACACCTTTTGATGTGATTGATGTCTTCAATGTAGCTGTCGTCAATGATCTAAAAAATTTGGCCAGCAAAAGCCGGAAAGTAATTGACAATTATAACATCCCGAGGAAATACTGGGAAGCTTTGCTAACCTTAAAAAATGACAAATCTATTGAAATAAAACCTTCAGACAAAGGTGGGAACATTATCAGAAAGAAGCAATGAGGCAATTGGAGGACATTGAATGTTACATTAAAATCCAACGTAACACGTATGTGGCAAGTATTCTACAATATCACCAATTATTAGAACAATGGAAAGAAGAGGGCATGTTAAATTACGATGAGTACCTTTTCTTACTCTGTGAAGAAACGACACTGCCCACGTTCTACCACTTGCCCAAAATCCATAAACACTATAGTAATCCACCTGGAAGACCTATAGTTGCTTCAAACAACAGTCTTCTAGAGAACACTGCAATATATGTGGACTCTTTTTTATCTCCCTTTGTCAAGAACCTAACATCCTACATACAGGACACAAAGGATTTCTTGAAACATGTGGAGGGAATCTGTTGGGAAGAAAATGTGTTACTGATAACACTAGACATCACAAGTTTATACACCTGCATCCGTCATTCTGATGGTCTGAATGCTATCAAATGGTTCTTGGGCCAGAAACATCCTAAATTCGCACAACACAATAACATGCTTATACAGATGGTATCCTATTGTCTTAATAACAATATTTTTGTCTTTGATGGACAACTGTACCTACAAAAACGGGGTACAGCGATGGGCACGTGCTTCGCCCCCAGCTATGCGAACCTTTTCGTAGGCTGGTGGGAGAAGCACGTGGCCTGGGGGGATGACAATGACAATTGGCTAGATAATATCGTACTTTGGACACGATATATTGACGACCTATTTATCATTTGGAGAGGTGATCGGTCCTCTGCTGAGGAGTACATTGCCACTCTGAATGATAATGAACTAAATCTAAGGTTCACAGGAACCATTAACGACAACTCAGTCAATTATCTGGATCTCCAGGTCTTTGTTGAGAATAATGTCTTAGCCACCCGCCTTTTCAGGAAACCCACTGCAGGTAATGCTATCCTGCATGCAGACAGCCATCACACGATTAGCCTTAACAAAAGTATACCATATGGTGAGCTCCTGCGCCTTAAGCGCAACTGCTCTACTGATAAGAGCTATGACAGTGCGAAAAAACAGGCACTACAACGTTTCAAAGACAGGGGTTATAAGAAAGGACATTTATATAATGTCGAACTCAAAGTACAGCAAATTGACAGAAAAACTTTATTATCTTCAAAAAGTAAAAACAAAAATATATCTGAAGATAGTACGGTACGTATGATTACCACATACAATGAGAAATCGGCACAAATTGTTCAAATCTTTAAAAAGAATTGGCATATTCTCCAAACCGATACCATCTTGAAAAAGCACATCCCTGAACATCCCTCGATCACATATAAAAGATGCTCATCTATTGGCGACCATCTTATACACAGTCATTTTACTAAACCAACAGCCACAAAAAACAAACTGGGAATTAATGGCTTTTTTCCTTGCAAGAAATGCAAGGCTTGTAAATTTAGTAAGAAAGTCACAAATTTCGAGGGTGGTCCAGGAGACAGCAGACCTATGAGAACCATCAATAAGTTTTACAATTGTAATTCAGAATATAGAAACTATTGCCTCATCTGTCCTTGTAATAAGAGGTATATTGGTAGTACCAAAAATCCCACCAAAAAGCGCATATTAGAACATATGCGCGCGATCTCTAACAAAGACCCCACCTACCCCGTCGCTAGACATTTTGAGTTATATCATCAAAGCAATAGGGATCTATTGCAATTTTACTGCATCGATGGGGTAGATAAACATGAAAGAGGGGGAGACAGATTGAAAAAACTCAGAGCCAAAGAGTCCCGATACATCATAGAACTCCAAAGCATGAGCCCGGCTGGACTCAATAATGATGAAGAGCTCTGGGCACACCTGGATTAGATTACACTCTCAATACTGTGTTGTTTAAACATAGATCTGGCATGTTGTGCGAAGAAAATAAAGTAAGGGCTTACAGTTAAAAATGATATATATGAGAAAAAATGTTTACTATATAACTGATATGCATCCTTGCTTTTTTACTCCACTGAATGGTTCCAAATGTTTTTGCTACTTCAAATGAAATTGTTGTTATCTAAGGTAGCATCTCTGGCTGGACATATGCTTATGTACTGTTTTGGGAGCTTTTTCGCCCATACAGGGCTGAATTCTGTTATTACCACAGTTGGATATACATATCAATACTGTGTTACAATGTTCATTGATTTCTGAACTTTTCACTTTATCGACTATGTCAACTGTTGGGACTCTGGGATACAACACAGGTCATGGAAATGGCTGATTATTAAGTTGCCATTCCACAATTAAGACACCTGTTTTTATAAATTTACTTTAATCGTGAAAAACGATTTTTCAGGTAAAAATATTTTGTATTAATTTTTGAGCACTTGCACTTTCAAATTGTTAAAGAAATTATTACATTTTTTTACCCATTACAAGATGGCTGCCACCTTACGAATGTATAGCTGGTAGAAATTATGTCCGTCATTTGTTTCCATGGCTATGGAACCGAAGGTTGGGTTTAAAATGGTTGTCACACTGTGGGTTAATCGACATTGAAAAAGCCACGAAGGCGAAACGCGTCTGTCGAGCTGGAGGGGAGAGGAACTGAATGCACCGAATAAAGCATTTTTAGCTTTACATCTTGACTCCGAGTGTGCCTCTTATCTTGTTAGCAGACTAACTGGCTTGCTAAATTAAGGAATATATATATATGTATATATATATATATTTTTTTGTTCCTACATGTATTTTATTTTACTTTAACTTCGTTTTATTTAAAAAACAAAATGTAATTTAATTATTAATACATTTCCATGTTTTGATATATATATATATATATATATATATATACACATATGAAAATTTAATAATAATTCAATTACATTTTGTTTTTTAAATAAAACGAAGTTAAAGTAAAATAAAATACATGTAGGAACAAAATATATATATATATATATATATATATATATATATATATATATAATCTGCTGGCGGTCGCCAGTAGATAGTTATAGTTAGGACCTCGTTTGCAGAGGAAAAACGTTTTTTCTTTTCCCAATAACTTTGGCGCCGGATGACGAATCTTCGCGACATTTACAAAACTAGTGGGGCGTTCCAGTCAGCTCCTGTTTTGAAAGTTTCGTGGTGATTCGCCAATCAGGGGCCTAGAAAAAAGGGGGGTCCCAAAACGTGTTTTCTCCATGTTATTTTCCATAGGAAACACGGCTACAGCTCGAACTGCTGAATGGAATTACACCATCTACCATCTGGTCCAAAGTATACTTTTTTGTGGGATGTAGATCTTGTTTTGAGAGAATTGCCAAGTTGGCCACAGAAGTAATTTTGGGATTTAAAAATCTGTAATTTAATTTAGTCATACTTCTTTGTCTGATATCATTTAGGAGGGTATCAGGTGTTAAAGCATGAGAATTAGCAACACGAATATATTTACAAGAGGCAGTATGTTTTAATATTAGAAGTAGGACTAAGACTATGTCTTGGACAATTTTTTATCCAAATTTGGACAAAATTAGAAAACTATATGTGGTGAGATGTTTGCATAAGCATGAGAGAAGAACAGAGAGTTTGAGAAGTAATGTAGAAACACAGTTAATAATTGAATGTAGGCATCCTTATAAAGCTGTGTCCAGCCCCACGTTAGCACCTTGGGTTAAGGAGGTTATGAGAAGGGCAGGGCTATATTTGGCAAGGTTTAGAGCACATTCTGCAAGGAGTGCCATAGCGTCCAAGGCTATCCTGACAGGAGATGGCTTAACAACTATTTTAGCTGTGGTAGATGGCCCAGCAGAGATGGTGTTTCAAACGTTTTCCTTTAAGCCAGTAGAGTGTGCTGTGAGGAATATTATGGTACGGTTTTAAACATACTCAATATTGGCCTCCGTGCCTTGCCATAAAATTCAGATTTTACAAAGCAGGGATGGGTAGAAACTCATGATTCTATTAAAGACATGAAGGCTGATATTTTTCCGCCCTGTGTTGGTCCCACCCTATAATTTATTTTGATGTGATTTCAGGACGCTGTGATTACAGGGAAATAAAGTGAAGAGGAGCTGAAGAGGAGTTGTTCCAGATTGAAAATCTGTTCAGGTTTTGAGATGTCCCAAGCGTTAAGTTCAATGAGGATCTTATGTTCGCAGAAAAAGAAGGTAGATGGCTGCCAGTCAGGGGATTATATACGGATTCGAATGTTTAAAGATTCCTAGTCTCAGTTCTAAGGGATTGCTGTAGTTGCTGCTACGAGTTTGCAATAAAAGGATGTGAACAATATCTCCTCCATGTATTTATTAAAATCATGACTTTCTACCCACCCCTGCTGTGGAAAATCTGAATTTACCTCTGATGTTTTCTTTAGAAAATATTTCTAACAATTAATCCGCTAGACTTGAGGAGAAAGCTGGTCCACCGGTAAACCAGCCCTGTGGGGTCTTTCTCTCCTGTAATACATTTGTTACTGCTAGAATGGGAGACTGCAGCCCTTGAAGATGTTTTTCATCTGGCCTGGCAGTCTTATGACCTCTAACATGTCAGCCATGAGCCCTCCTAGCCCTGCATGTCCCTTAGTATAAACAGGACGGTCGTTCTTATAGGATTTCATTTATTCTCACTTGTATATGACTTACCTTCCCAGTCTGATACACAAGCCCCAAAATAGAAATAGTGCCTTGTTACGGTTTTAGAAGCCATGTTAGCAACCCTTCCGTATTTGTACCCCTCTCTGTACAACCTTTGACATTACACCCAGTTAGTGTATTTGTTAGCTCGGGTTGGTTTGTTTTCCAGTTCACCCTGTTATTGTATTTGTCAGTTTGTGTTATTTTGTTTTCCGTACACCCAGTTATGGTATTAGTCAGCTTCAGTTGTAATGTTTTATGGTACATCCATTTAGCGTATTTGTCAGCTCGAGTTGTTTTGTTTGGTCCCAGTCTGTTTTGCTTTCCAGATTTCTGAGGCCCCTGTCTGTCTTGCAAACTTCCCTTTCAAGTTGTTGCCTCCTTTCAGAAAACCCTCATTGCACTATATTAAATATTTCCCATTCTACTGCTCACTGGATGCAGTGTTCTAATTGGTCTAAAAGAGTGATGCATGCATTTCTAGGTCAGCAGCGAGCCATCCATACAGGTCTGGCGATGCTTCTCTACCTTGATGTTCTGTCTTTCTCACACCTGGGTTTTAACAGATGTATAAAGCTCTTTCACCTCAGTCCTGACTATGCATGGGTGGAGAAATTCACTCAACTCACAGAGTTGCGGACTTCAGGAACTCTGTGTTCCACTTGGAAAATGGAGTTCCCTATAAATTACGCCTTTGCAAAGTAGCGGAGCTCTTTTTGTGGACGTGTCGGTGAGCAGTTAGGCTTATCAGAGGGTAGTGTTGAGCATTTATTGTTCTCACAGAGGCAATAAATGAGACATACACTCAAGAATGTATCCAAAACCAATTTATAAAAATAATATAGATTTTTTTTTAATTTTTAAGACCAAGAATACAGTTCTAAGGTAAGTACTTTTGGAGTTACAATTTTAAAAATTTTGGAAAATATATCACTTTGGTGCGCACCATTCAAAACAATGGCTAAGAAGCAGAAACATGCATTTAGATTCAGACAATGCTTTCACATAGTGCACCTTCTTGTTTTTAATTTGATGTCAGGACCAGGTCCAAAGTTCCAGAAGGATAAGTTCGGGAGTGTCCCCCATCAGCCGGAAGCAGAGTGCTGGGGATCTTGGAAGCTGGTGTGCAAAGAGGAAGAGGGTCAGCTGCGCATTGTGCGTCTTGAGGTCCTCGTCGTCAGGAGCAGCCTACTCGGAGAGGCAAACTCGGGACAGCTGGGCCACTCAGGAAGTGGGTCTCAGGTGTTTAGATGTCCTTCAATGGGTGCTTGCTTTGCGAGTCCGGTGTGGACTCTTCTTCAGTGTTTGCAGTTGGGGGTCCGGTACTCCGGGTATTGGTGCGCCGCGGCTCCGGTCAGTCCAGGTGACTTCAAACTTGGTGTGGAGACAGACCTGACCCTCCAGAGCAGATGTACCTTTTCTTCCTTTAGTGCTGCGTCTGGGTCGTCAGGGAGCAGCAAGTCAACACAATGAACTCCACAGGATCAGCGCCTGCCAGGTGCAAGGGAGTGATACCTTCACTCAAAGGGAACTTGTCAGCGAATTCTTGAAGGCTGGAGGTGCTCCCGGGTTCTTGGAGTCCTTTTAGGTTCAGGCCGAGACAGTGATTGTCAAGTCCTTGAGGTTGCAGGAAGTGTTTGGTGCCTTTTTTTTACTGCAGCAGGGTTTCAATTTTTGGTAAGCGGATCTTCTTTGTCCTGGTTTTCGCTTGTCCATCTAATCTGATAGTAAGGTCTTGGATTGCCACCTAAATACCAAATTTAGAGGTGCTACAAATGGAGACAGTTAACACCCAATTGGCTACCTATCTTTAGGGTGACTACAACCTCTAGTGACCACTTCCTGTGGGAAGGGGCGCTACTCTAGCCCTGATAGGTTGTTTCTCCACCATCCCAAGATTGTGGAATTTCAGGAGAGGGGTTCACATCGCCTGCCCTGCCCTCGAGGTGGTGTAGGCTAAGTGGCGACCCTCCTCCTAATCTACTTTTTCCGCCTTTCCTCCCACCAACAGTTGAGCAGGAAAGGGGGCTGGCTTCCCCACTCTCTGGAGGTTCCTGGGTTGGATTTCAAAGTTGATATCTCCTTTGAAGCTTCTCACCAGGGAAGGCCATCCTGTCCTAGAGGTGGTGTGAAGCACCTTCCCCAGACAACGCTTTGTGTCTGTCCTCTAAGAGCGATATTTCTCACTACATGAGGTCAGAAACAAGTCTGGTGGTGGCAGACTGGTGCAAACAAGTCAGACACCACACCAGTGCTTGATAGGTTTTCAGGGGACCCTCCAAAAGGGTCTTGTGTGTGAATTTATTAATACATCCAACATTGGCATCAGTGAGATTTTTTAAGACACAATATTTGGTACCAAATATCTTAGAAATCAGTGAAGCCATCATGGAGTTAGGAAACTTGTTTTGCAAGTATCCCTCCATTGTACTCCTTATGGCTTCCCAGTGTACTTACAATATCTCTGAATATAGTGGACATTGTACGGGCATCTCTGCTCCTTCTGATATGCCCTCCCAGGGGATATAGTGCACCCTGCCTTAGGGATAAAGGCCTGCAGTGGGGGTGTCTTACCTATATCTTATGCAGTGTATGGGTGGCATGACACACAGGGCTGTTTGCCATGTTGAATTTTTGGATTTCTCTGCACCAAAACACGCAGCCTACAATGGCAGGGTGCATAGCCTTGGTGAGGGGTCCCTGGGGTGGCACAACCAGTGCTGCAACCCCAGAGAACCCTCTTTAGTACCCATGCCCCAGGTATCAGGGGTACCATTTGCTAAGGATTTACAGGGGTAGCTGAAGTGCTACCAATCATGTATTTGGAAAAGAAAACTGGCACTGGGAACCAGGTTAGTGGGGGCTAACCATGCAAAAAGAAGCACTTTCCCAGATCCTAGTTATATTTTTGGATTGTATTTTTCTTCTTTTATAAAGGAATAATGTTGCACAGTTCAGTACATTTTCTCCATGTTTGTTAAATTTGCAATATTTATTCATTTAACTATGTGGCGTAGTCTGCCAGTCTGCAATACAGTCAGTAGGCACAGGCCAGTACTAATAATGGGTACATGAAACAACTTTCTTTGGTGTATTTTGTTTTAAAACATCATTTAGGGCTGAGACGGCATTGGATTTACTTTAAAAACTTGGTTTCTTTTTGTATTTCTTTTTTTTGTGTGTATAAAAAGGGTATATGTTGGCTAATATTTCACTTGTGCATTTTTATAGCTCAGTTAATTTTAGTTTTTGGCAATCCTGAATTAATAGTAGTGTTTTCTTCAAGGTTACCAATGCCTCCTTTGTCTGGCTAGTGTGTGCTTCCCACAGGCATCCATTTGTATTTGTTCCATGCCATGTGGCCAGAGACCACATGGCTATGAGATCACAGGAAAAAGAGATCCAATGAGTATCATCAAATTAAGTCCAATTTTGTAATCTATTGCCTGGTGTGCTCTTGTGATAGGAAATACATTGGCAGCACGAATCACCAGGCTACGAAATGAGTCCTAGAACATATCCAGGCAATATCGAATCAGAATGCCACATATCCAGTTGTGAGAAATTTTTCCAAAATTCATCAGAGTATGAGTGGCAAGCTGCGACTCTTTTCCATTGATACGATATTCCACAAAGAAAGGGGAGGTGACAGTGGCAGACTCATCAGGCAGTTATAATCAAGATGTATCATTAAGTTGAGGACCCCGGTGCCATGAGGCCTAAACAGTGAAGAGAAACTGTGGACACACAAATGATGAGTACGTATTGGTGCACGTTCTCACAGATGGAGGAGTATTTTTAGGTGATAATCTGTTGGGGGTTGTCACACGATAGAGAGGTTTTGTTTTTAGATGGGTGGTCAACTTCATTGGCAAAGAGCCTTGCACCTGGACCTGGTCTACGCCATCTGTGAGTCTACCTTGCCAAGTGGTGCCACCCTAAACTGGCCCCTTAGAAGTGGGATTAAGGTGCTCTGCTAGCCTCTGTAGACTCAGTACATTCAATGTATCGCCTCTGCTACACAGCGAAACCCTAAGCAGAACCGACCCATCACTGCCACTGGGTGGATCTCAATCTTCGCAAAGACTTGCATTGCATTGCAGCCCGTAGCAGCATCTGAACCACCACCGTGCGACACATACATGGCACACACAATGTCGGACTCTGCATCACAGCTTTGCAGCTTCACAGAACTGACGCATCATCTCGACTGCACTAGGCATCTTCGCCACTGGACTTCACATCATAAGCTCTCATCGATGGGATCCTCGATGATGGTACAGGACTTCACACTGCAGCCTCGCCGTATCTTGGAACCGCTGCATCGCTTTATCGATGCACCGCATCTTCTACTTGGATTCTCACAACACTCTGCAAACTAGGATATAAGGTACTCTGTACAGCTGGCTCAACTGTGTCCCGGTAGCCGGCCCATTCTCCATCGTAGTCAGCCTGAACTTGTTCTAAAGTGTATGTGCTCACTGCTTAAAACATGGCTTATCCCACATCTGGAATATTTAATTTACTTTTAAGTTCCCAGTAAAGTAGCACTACATGTGCCAGGGCCGGTAAATTAAATGCTACTAGTGGTCCTGAAGCACTGAATGTGCCAATCACTTAAGGAGCCCTTTAAACATGTCTCAGGCCTGCCATTGCAGAGCCTGTGTGTGAAGCTTTTAACTGTCATTTCGACCTAGCAAAAAAAACCTTTTGCCAGGCCCAAATCTTCCTTTTTAGTACATTTCTATCACACCTACAGTAGGCTGTGGACTGCCTTGCAAAGTTTACAACTGCAAGTACATTTTACTTACCAATACCAAGTCCTACTTGGTTCTAGAAATAAAACATAAGTATACCTTTTTATGCTTATTCAATTGGTATGGATTCTGTCTCCGAGTATGTGTAATCAGTCCTTGATTGAGTGAATACAATAAATGCTTAACACACCCTCCTGATGAGCCTAACTGCTCACCCACACTACTGCACAGATTGCTGTTAGTACTTATCTAATTTAGCCTCTGCTATACCTCTGAGAACACCCTGGATTCATTGCTCACTATACCTTACTTTGGTATAGTATATACAGAGCCAGCTTCCTACAGCATGTAAGCCCAACAGGGCAGGGGCCTCGAAACAACTCCCGGAGCCAGACGTATGGTCTCCGGCCGAACCCGGCCCCTAGCTAGAGACTCAGAGACTTTGTGTGCCTCCTGAAATCCGAGCCGTATAAGAGGTGGTTGATCTCACTAAAGAATAAGAAGGATGTAGAGAGCCATCTGGCCCCTGTAATGTGTTGCGACCGGTAACACTCCCTGGGCTGGGGGCGGCCCGAGGTGATAAATAAACAGGCGCTTGACTGCACAGGGTCTTTGCCGGCTGTGAACTACTGTGTGTGCATGTATTCTATTCAGCAGCACTGCTAGTGAGGCCTATGCGGGGGCAGAGCAGTACCCCCCCACACCATATTTGCCAGCTCTGGCCCTTTGGCCACGTCCTCTTCCCAACTTATGGACTTCATTCCGTGCTTATGGAGTGCCCCAGTCTCTAGAAGCACAAGCAAGACAAATGCAATGTAGAAACAGCAGCGCAGCTTTGGGTGGGTGAGTGGGGAAACTGTGAAAAGAGGGACTTAGGAAAGTAAGCACTGCATTTAAAAGTATAAATGAAAGATAGTAGCAAGGCTACGCACAGGAAACAGGAGTACATCCTCAGCCTGTAAAAGACTCTGTGAAACCTCTTCCGAAATTCTGCAAGGTATGTTGCTTCCCTGGCCAAGGGTTACACGAGTAATAGTGAATCAGTGAAGCTCGTCTTACCTTGCGCGCGCTGAGAGGATTTCAGTATTCTCACTGTCTGCCAGGACACTGTGCAGAAGAACATCGTTGTCTGTTTAAACAAGTCTGGCGGATCTCAATTTGAAAAAGAAATTCCCTCCAATGGGGACCGCCCTTGAATCTAACAATGTATCAAATTAAGGAATGCGCCTGCCAGCCGGCATAACAATAGCAACAACTTCTTTCCCCAGGCCCTGCTTGCAGTCCATCATTTTGTTTCTGCAAGGAGAGCTTCAAGCGCTGCTCACCCTGTTGCAGATTTTATGACACCGGACCGCTTGCCAAGGCTGAGAAACAGCCAGGGGTCCAAGCTAGGTGGGAGGGGCTGCACAGGTGGCTTAGGGGTTGCAGTTGCAACCTCTGGTGACCCCTAATTGATATCCATGTCTGAAGCCTCAGGGACACAACAGGCTTCCAACATCTTTGCACCTGGACTCTGCGACTGTGAGTCTACCCTGGCAAGTGATGCCACCCCAGTCCTAGACCCTTGGAAGTGGGCATAAGGTGCTCTGGCAGCCTCTGGGGATTCAGCAGAATCAACGCATCCCCTCTGATGCGGAGTGCGACTCCAAGCAGAACCGGCCCATTGCTGCAACTGTGTAGATTGGAACCACTGCAAAGACCGGTATTGCATCGTAGACCATCGCAGCATCGAAATCGCCGCTGCATGACACATACTTGGCCCAGGTCTATGCATCCCTCATCAACAGCAACCTTTCCAATGATGCAGCACTCTGGGTCACAGCTTAGCAGCTCCACAGAACACACACATCATCGCAACTGCACTACGCATCTTCGACGCTGTACTTCAAATCGTAAGTCCTCATTGATGGGATCCTCGATGAGGACCTCGCAACACTAAAAGCACTCCCTCGTGGCCTATCTATCTATTGTACTGAAGACTTAATCACTCGGGCTGCATAATTTATTTATTTATTTATTCATACAGGATTTGTAATGCGCATGGCTGCCTCAGCGACGAGGCGTCCCAGCGCAACCAGAAACCAAAGAGGAACAGGGAGATTCACAAGCGCCCCCCATCAGATGGTGGGGAACAACCATGTCTTTAGGGACTTCCGAAACGTCAAGAGATTGGGTAGGACTCGGATGCTCAAGCAAGTCAAAAGGATGTCCCTGGAGTAGTTATAGAAACCACAGTATGTATAGAAAAAGTTATTCTGTATCCAAGATACCCATGTGCATGTTATCAAGGGACAGGCCAAGGACCAAAATGTAACGTTTACAATCTTTTTATTAAAAATAAATACAAATTATTTCAGAATTAAAATTTCAGAAAAAACAATTGTTCTGAAAGCATACAATGTAAACAGACATCTCATGCCTTAAAAATAAAAATACATTAAAGACATTTTTTCAATTAAAAAAAGTGCATAAAAAACCTTAGTGCAGTGCATATACATTACAATACATTGATTTTCAATAACACAAAGTATACAAAACATCAAAAACACCCCAGTTACTGTACTCGCTCGAATGTTGTTTCTACCAATTTATGGGATCCAATAGCCTTACACAATTCATATATTCATACCACAATTATCAGATTTATATATAGTTGGTATCTTCTAGGCTTTATTTGGATTCTCTATTTTTCTGTGCGTCTACGCGTTTCGGTGTTGGTACCATAGATAGGGTCACACCTTCATCAGGACAATTAATAGCGGGGTCCTCACTTTCGTATAAGTGGTATCCTTCTTAAGCAATCTTGTCAGTGTGGCGTGGTCGTGTACTTTAGGTATCCTTAGCGACCAGATTCGCAGGGTTGTAAAGTTGTATCTTTGTGTAGCAGTATAATGATCTTTCTCCTCTTTTGTTTGTGATTTAAACGTTTTAATTCTTTCCTTCTATTTATGATAGTGTTCGTGGTACCATCTCATCTCCGGTGTCCACGATTATTTTCTATGCGGGTATCTTTTTTTTGGAACAAGGTTGTTTCCCCACAATATTCACTGGCTACAGAGGGTGAGTGTTGTGCGCATTTCCCAGCGTTTCCGAACCGGATATGTTCTTCCGCTGTGTCGCGTAGTTCTTTGCCTCGTGTATGCCGGTATTAAAGAGATAGCCTATTGAGGTAGTAGGGTCTGCTACACCTTTCTTTTATGGTGTGAGTGGTTTGGCACAAAAGTGTGAGGTTTCCTTAAGTAATTTTGTATTGGTGGTTGGTTTGTGTCTTTCTTTTCTTCTTTCACTTTTCATAATTTTTGCGACACTATTTCATATTATTCATTCAATGTTGGTATTTATGATCTCAATGCCCCCATTTGTGAGTAGAGGGAGTAAGAGAAGTTGGTGGTTTGGTTTCTATTTGTGAGTTGAATAATTTGTCTCGATATTTGGTCCAATCAGTAAATGATAAAATAAGTTATGGGCGTATAACAGTGTCGTCTTTCATGTTGTTTTAGGTCCCCTGGTTGCTGTGAAAAATATGTGGGTATCTGGATAGGTCCTGATTAAGGTGGTCTAACTACTCTTCCCATACCGCCAAAACGTGCGTCGACCCTATGTGCAGTCCTGTGTTTTGAACATAAGATCCAATCGGGTCTTGGAGGTTTCTTGTCACTCATAATCTCCCCTTGTTCAGATGCAATTTGTATGTAGTTTGTGTGAGTTTGAATGTGTTCGAATGGTTTTGTGATGTGGATGTACTTATATGAGTTTTCCAGGGGTTGTTTTCGTTATTTCTTTTTTTCTTCTTCTGTTTTTGTCAAGTACATTTATGTATATTAAAATGTATTATGTGTATTTGGTGTAATTATAGAAGTGATTTTGTTTTCTGTGATGTATACATTTCTATAAAAAATCTTTTTTTTTTTAAATGGAATGAAAAAAATTAAATTTTATAAAGTATATGAAGAAATGAAAGATTCAGAAGGATTCAATCCACTTATGGGAATTCCTTCATGTCAGTCGAAATTGCACGAACATGGAGGATTTCCATAAACATGGAGATGCTCTGAAGAAACTGCTATTAGATCGTGGCTATCCGCATCGCCTTGTTAGACATGCTTATAAGAGAGTGAAATATTATGATCGAGATGCTCTTTTGCAAGGCACCAAACGTGCACCACGTGATCAGATCACATGTGTCATCAATCATTCTCCATTAAACTACAAAATAAAAATAAAAGATTAATAAGAATGGGAGGATCCTGAACACAGATGAAAATGGGATCCAACTTCAACAACCGTTAGTGGCATATAGGAGGAATCGCAATTTAAAAGACCTTTTGGTCCATACAAGAAATAAAGCCTCTAATACTCAGCATCAAACCACCATCACTGGACTACCTTTAGTATTAGGAAATCATAAATGTGGGGTATGCCATGCCTGTGACGCAGCGTTAGTAGCTGAATCTTTTTGCTATAAGGACAAGAAGGTTAAACATAGGCATCTTACAAATTGCAGGAGTAGCAATGTTGTATATTTATTATTCTGCCCATGCGGCCTGGCCTATATCGGTGAGACTGGACGTGAATTCCGCCTTAGATTTAATGAGCATAAATCTGAAATAAGGACAGAGAGTACGACTGCACCATTAGTACAGCATTTTGTGGACAAACGACACTCAGAAATGGATGTGAGATGGTGTATTATAGAGAAGGTACAGAGTAAAGCAGGCCAACCTACAGAATTGACATGTAAGAAACGAGAAACTTTCTGGATTTTTCATTTAGATAGTGCAAGGTATCTGGATAGGTCCTGATGTAGGTGGTCTAACTATTCTTCCCATACCGCCGAAACACGCGTCGACCCTATGTTCAGTCCTGTGTTTTGAACATAAGATCCAATCTGGTCGTGGAGGTTTTCTTGTCACTCATAATCTACCCTTGTTCAGATGCAATTTGTATGAAGTTTGTGTGAGTTTGAATGTGTTTGAATGGTTTTGTGATGTGGATGTACTTATATGAGTTTTCCAGGGGTTGTTTTTGTTATTTCTTTTTTTCTTCTTCTGTTTTTGTCAAGTACATTTATGTATATAAAAATGTATTATGTGTATTTGGTGTAATTATAGAAGTGATTTTGTTTTCTGTGATGTATATAAAAATGGAATGACATTTTATAAAGTATATGAAGAAATGAAATAATAAAAGAAATGAGAATTAAAATGTTAAGTGTCACTGTTGTAATCTAATGTATTATGCAGCCCAAGAGTGATTAAGTCTTTAGTACAATAGATAGGCCATGAGGCAGTACTTTTAGTGTTTCTTGGTTTCTTCCCCTCATCTCCCTGGCCTGAAATTGTTACCTCTATTATGCAGTGACGCAGGACCTCACACCGCAGCCTTACTGTATTCTGGAACTGCTGCATCGCTTCAGCTGCACTCCAGATCTTCAACATGGGTCCTTGCAACTCGCTGCAAACCAGGATATAAGCTACTCTATTCGGCAGGCCTAACTGAGTCCTAGTAGCCGGCATGACCTCCATCGCAGTCGGCCTGAACTTGTTCTAAAGTGCATGTGTTCACTCCTTAAAACATGGTAACCTTGGCTTATACCCCAATTGGAATATTTAAGTTACTTGTGAGTGCCAAGTAAAGTGGCACTACATGTGTCCAGGGTCTGTATTAAATGCTACGAGTTGGCCTTCAAACACAAGGAGAGGATGGACAAGGCACTGAAACTTCAGACACCCACCCCTGTCACAGATCTGGGTTGAATCCATCATCATTCTGTAGCTCACTTCGCCACCCCAGTTCGGATCCAGCAATTTCCAATCAGTCTTGACCCCTGTGCCTCATGGGATTCGAGGTACTCGGTTCAGCAGGCCTAAGGGGTCCTTGTAGCCTGCCCACACTCCATCATGGTCGTGCTGAACATTTGACTTTGTCCCATTCCAACACCACCAGATATCCACAGTTGTTGCTTTATGCCTTTTGGTCTTGTTTTATTTATTATAAATAACTCTATTCTTTCTAAACCTGTTGTGGGATCTTTTTGTGGTGTTTTCACAGTGTTACTGTTTGAAGTGTTGCACAAATACTTCACACATTGCCTCTTAGTTAAGCCAGCCTGCAGTGTGCCAAGCTACCGAAGGGTTGAGCAAAGGTTCATTTAGGGTTTTCTTGTGACCATCCTGGGAAGAAGTAAAGTAAAGTAAAGTCCACATTTGTAAAGCGCACAATCACCCGTAAGGGTCTCTAGGCGCTGGGGGCCGTCGGGAAGATTAAGCAAGCTATTGCCCAGAGTCACATGGTGCTGGGCTAACCTGTCGCCAGAGCCGGGGATCGAACCGTGGTCCCCAGATTCCAGCGTCAGTCGCCCTGGCCGCGGCGCCCAACTGTGGTTGCTGCTTAGAAAGGGTATCACCCTCCTTAATCAGTGCCCCAATGTCTTACAGCAGGTCTTGGCTGCTGCTGAGAAGCTTGGATTCCCAGAAGTAGGGAGTATTTCCTAACCTCCTTCCTCCTCCATGTGGGAGGGCAGATGGGGTGAAAGCGCGGAGGAGGACACTCAGGAGATGTGGCAGGGAGTGCACAAGGGGGTGGGGGGTCCATGAGAGAGATGGCGGCAGAGAGGAGAGAATACAGCAGGATACAGGCAGAGCCTGTCCTTCTACTGAATGCCAATGGACAGATTATTCCTGGTGATTCCTACCTCTTATAGAACAACCGCTCACATCTCCAGGAATGCTCTATGTGTGCACATGGGTGATTACCCAAAACCCATGTAACTTCTTGTGCAGAAACACAGATGCTGGAATAGGATCGTTTACAAATGTATTTATTTTTTATTTATTTTGAAAGTTTTATAGAGCGCGAACAAGACCCTTGCGGATATCAGAGCGCTTTACAGTAAGTAGAGTTCTTTACACATCAGTTCAATGCAAGTCAAAGCTCGTATACATAACATCTTGTAAAAACAAAGTTATAAGGTACATTATAAAACTTACCCGGTGAGTCCGGTAAAGGGTAGATATAATGACTAGGTTGCCTGTGTGGTCCCTTGACATAATAAGGGTTAGTGGTAGGGTACGTCTCAAAAAAAAAATCAGAACATGCTCAGGTGAATTTAGCCATGAGAATCGATTTTACTTCCTTTTTGAAAGATACAGGAGAGGAGTTAAGTCTGGTTTCTGTGGGGAAGGCATTCCAGATTCAGGGCGCATCCCTGAAAATGTTCGTGATATGTTTTCTTCTTGTTGAATCTTTGTGGTTTCAGTAGTAGGTTTTCCGCACTTCTTGAGGATCTGATCCCACCGGAGATCGTCAGTTTCTGTGCTAGATAGCAGGGTGTATTGTGATGCATGGCTTTATGCGTCATACACGCTATTTTCAAATAAATTCTGGCTTCCAGAGGTAGCCAATTCAAGGATTTTAGGTCCGGAGAGATGTGGGAACTTCTTTTAGAACCAGTGATAAGTCTCGCTGCAGCATTGATTGAAGCTCTTAGCGGTGCCGCTGTAGCTTTGGGCAGGCCCCAAAGAGAGACACTTCCGTACTCCACTTGGGGGATAACTAGAGCTTGTACTACCTGCTTGAAGTCGTTATCTGGCAGGAAAGGTATCAGCTTCCTAAGTGTGGTGTTTATCTGGAAGTTTGCTCCCTTTGTTGCGTTACTGATGTGTTTTTGCATATTGAGGTTACTGTCAAGAGTTATCCCCAGTGATTTCGCTGAATCCACGATAGTTGGTTGACCGTTGATTGCCGTAAAATGTTTGATCCAGTCTTGCATATGGGGACTTGGGCGGGTGGAGAGATTAGGAGGAATTCGGTTTTTAGGGCATTCAATTTGAGATGGTTTTCTGCCAGCCATGTCTGGGTATTCCCAAGCGTTGTGTTAAGCGATTTGATGTCTTCTAGGGAGTGGATCTTAAGGTATAGTTGTGTGTCATCAGCATACCTATGATATTGTACGTTAGACGCGTGTAGAATTTTGGTGAGTGGCTCCATGAAAAGATTGAATAATGTCAGGGATAGTGAGGACCCTTGCAGGACTCCCAAAGTTACTGGGACGGGTTTGGACAGGGAGTTGTTGACCTTGAATTGTTGTGTCCGGTTTTGGAGGAATGAGGTAAACCACTTTAGCACTGGCCCTGATAATCCCATTCTGAGTTTCAGAAGATCTATCAGGTTCTCATGTCTGACCATATCAAAGGCTGAGGAGAGGTCTAGCAGGATGAGTAGCCAGGTTCCATTCTGATCAAGGATTTGTAGAGCGTCGTCAATTATATGTGTCATGGCTGATTCAGTGCTATGACCCGCTCGGAAGCCGGATTGGTATTTGTTAAGAAGGTCGAAGTACTCAATATGCCTTGTCAGCTGGAGGTGTACATATTTTTCCAATATTTTGGCCAGGGTAGGAATATTGGAAATAGGACGATAGTTGTTTAGGACCGTAGGGTCGGCCGTGGGTTTCTTTAGAATGGGTGATACCTGTCCGACTTTGAGGGTGTCCGGGATGCAACCTTGTAGTAGTGAACTGTTTATGATCTTGGTCCAGAGAGGCAGAAGCAGTGGAGTTAAGTCTTTAACAGCTTTTGCGGGGAGAGGATCAGTGAAGTGATTGGCAGGATTCAGGGCAGTAAGCATTTTGCATATAGCTTCTTCACTGTAAGTAGCAAAGGATGACCAAGCTGCGTCATTTTTTAGGGCAAACTTTGATGGGATTTGGTGTGGTGTAGTTGGAAGTGATGGGGATGAGGTCCAGAGTGTAAATATAAATCATTGAGGAGGTCCTTCTTGATGCTGTCGGTCTTCTGAGTAAAGAAGGCAGCAAATTCTTCACAATTGGGTTGTGGGCAAGCTATGAGTTGTGGACGTTTAGGACCATCCTTAGATTGGGTGTTGATTAATTCAAAAAGTTTTGGGGGACGATTTTTTGCTTGGTCTAGTTGGTAGCTGAAGAAGTCTGCTTTGGTGCGCTTGATCTTTCTGTAATATGCATTTCTCTTCTTCCTTAGAATCTTGAGGTGATTGACAGATGGAACTGAAATCTATTTGCGTTCAGAAGTTCTGAGAGATCGTCTCTCCTTGTTGAGTATTCCATTTTAACAAGGCTCAGAGTCTCTTGTGGAGACTCTATTTAGTTGAAGAGGGGCTACCTCATTTAGTATCGAGTTCATGAAATTGAGGTAATGATTGGTGAGGTCATAGACTTCGGAAGTGCCTGCAGGGGGCAGAAGAATTTTGTAGCTGGAAGATGGTAATATGTTAGGGTTGATTTTTTTCACATCTCTTTTCCATACTTTTGGTCTTGTGGATTGAACAGAGTTAGGTTTCACTCTTTCCTTGATAAAGAAGGTGATACTATGATGGTCTGACCAGTCGCATGGTTGGATCGACTCTAACTGAATGGAATCTCTTTTAGAGATTATTATATCCAGAATTGAACCTTTGTCGTGTGTAGGGCTGTTACAAATTTGGGTGAGGTCTAGGTCATCGAGGAAGTTTTTTGAGACTATTGACCACTGCATCATTGTGGTCGTTCCAATGGAGATTGAAGTCTCCCAGGAATACTTGGGTATTGTGAAGACCGGTGTTAGATGAGACCAAATCCATGAAGTGTTCAGTGAAGGCGAGGTTGTCACATGGTGGATGATAGAGGGTGTGTAAAGAGCATACTGGTTTGCCATTACTGGTGATGTCGAGGCATATTTTTTCGCAAGAAGGGAATACAGGGGATATGGATCTGTTTAATGAGATATTGCTACGGTGTATGCGGGCGTACTGAGGGGTTAAGTAGGTTCCTAAATGAGGGGGACTTTTCTTAGGTTGTTGTCAATGACGCCTCTAGTGTTGTGTTTAGTGGTCCTGTGAGGGTTGGGGGGATAGTTGGGATAGTCGATAAAATGGGAGTGGGAGGGTTCATGAGAGAGGGTTCATATGATTGTAAAAGAGAAAGTAGATCGCTCTACGAAAGCGGATTGGTGCTATGGATTTGTCAGGTTGATTTATTACGTAGAGTAAGTTTTGGGATATTGACCCAGGCCTCCCTCCCTCTCACCAGTGACATCTGAATGGAAGCTGCCTTTCACAGCCACCGTACCTCAGGAAACGAGTGACTGATGCTGCACCAGGCCTCACTGCCTCTCACTGGTGACCATGATTGGAGGCTGCCTTTCACAGCCACTGCACTTCAGGAAAGGAGTGACTGATCCCCCCCAGCCCTCCCTGCCTGTAGTAAGGAGGTCCAGGCAGGTAGGAGGTAATTTAACAGTAACGATATAAATGTAAATGGGACTGTGACCCATGCAACCCTGTGTAAGGGTGAAGACCGTAAGTGCCCATGTAGGCACATGTATGTGAGCAAAAGGGACAAGAACCCATTGCCATCCCTGTGTAGGGAAGAATAAAGTGCACCATAGTACACATGTAAAACAAACAATGAACCCCTGAAGGTGTGTACCCAGAGTCCATAAATGTAAAGTGTAGCCACTGTAGGCAAGTGTAATGTGAGCATTTGGGACAACAACCCTTTGCCATCCTTGTGTAGGGAAGGAAGTCACATATGTCCCACGGGTGCTCCAGTGAGCCTCTGACAGACATTCCGAGGGTGCTCCTGTGAGCCTGTGACAGACATCCCAAGGGTGCTCCTGTGAGCCTGTGACAGTCACATATGTCCCAAGGGTGCTCCAGTGAGCCTCTGACAGACATCCCAAGGGTGCTCCTGTGAGCCTGTGACAGTCACAGATGTCCCAAGGGTGCTCCTGTGAGCCTCTGACAGATATACCAAGGATGCTCCTGTGAGCTTATGACAGTCACAGATGTCCCAAGGGAGCTCCTGTAAGCCTGTGACAGTCACAAATGTCCCAAGGGTGCTCCTGTAAGCCTGTGACAGTCACAGATGTCCCAAGGGTGGTCCTGTGAGCTTGTGACAGTCACATATGTCCCAAGGGTGTTCCTGTGAGCCTCTGACAGACGTCCCAAGGCTGCTCCTGTGAGCCTGTGACAGTCACAGATGTGCCAAGGGTGTTCCTGTGAGCTTGTCACATATGCCCCAAGGGTGCTCCCGTGAGTCTCTGACAGACGTCCCAAGGGTGCTCGTGTGAGCCTGTGACAATCACAGTTGTTCCACAGGTGCTCCTGTGAGCCTGTGACTGAAGTGCCACAGGTGCTCCTATGAACCTCTGACAGTCACAGATGTCCAATGGGACCACCTGTGATCCCGTGACAGATGTCCTAAGGGTTCTCCTGTGAAGCCTGTGATAGATATCTCAAGGTTGTTCCTGTGAGCCTGTGACAGATGTTCCAAGGGTGCTCCTGTGAATCTGTGACAGTCACAAATGTCCAAAGGGTGCTCCGGTGAGCCTATGACAATCACAGATATTCCACAGGAGCTCCTCTGAGCATGTGACAGATGTCCCAAGGATGCTCCTGTGAGCCTGGTACTGTGACAGACGTCCCAAGGGTGCTCCTGTGAGCCTGTGACAATCACAGATGTCCCAAGGGAGCTCCTGTGAGCCTGTGACAGACATCCCAGGGTTGCTCCTGTGAGCCTGTGATGGATGTCTCAAGGGTGGGCCTGTGAGCCTGTGACTGTGACAGACGTCCCAAGGGTGCACCTGTGAGTCTGTGACAGCCATAGACGTCCCACAGGTATTCCCGTGAGCCTGTGATAGTCACATATGTCCCAATGGTGCTCCTGTGAGCCTGTGACAGTCACAGATGTCCCACAGGTGTTCCCGTGAACCTGTGACAATCACAGATGTCCCATGGGTGCTCCTGTGAGCTTTTTTGACAGTCACAGATATCCCAAGGGTGTTCCTGTGAGCCTGTAACAATCACAGATGTCCAAAGGGTGCGCCTGTGACAATCACAGATGTTCCACAGGTGCTTCTGTGAGCCTGTGACAGATGTTTAAAGGATGCGCATGTGAGCCTGTTACAGTCACAGAGGTCTCGCGGGAGCTCCTGTGAGCCTGTGACAGATGTCCCACGGGAGCTCCTGTGAGCCTGTGACAGACGTCCCATGGTTGCTCCTGTGAGCCTGTGACTGTGACAGATGTCCCACAGGTGTTCCTGTGAGCATGTGACAGTCACAGATGTTCCAAGGTAGCTCCTGCAAGCCTGTGACAAACGTCCCAAGGGTGCTCCTCTGAGCCTGTGACTGATGTCCCACAGGTGCTCCTGTGAACCTCTGAAAGTCACAGATGTCCAATGGGAGCTCCTGTGAGCCTGTGACAGATGTCCCAAAGGTGCTAATGTGACCTGTGACAATCACAGATGTTTCAAGGGTATGTCACAAGGGTGCTGCAGTGATCCTGTGACAGTCGCAGATGTCCCACGGGAAGTCATGTGAGCCTGTGACAGATGTCCTAAGGATGCGCCTGTGAGCCTGTGACAGTCACAGAAGTCTCAGGTGTGCTCCCGTGAGACTGTGACCGTCACAGATGTCTCAGGGAAGTTCCTGTGAGCCTGTGACAGATGTCCCAAGGGTGCTCCTGTGAGCCTTTGACAGTCACAGAAGTCTCAAGGGTATGTCCCAAGGGTGCTCCTATAAGCCTGTGACAGTTACAGATGTCATGCGGGAGCTACTGTGAGCCTGTGACAGATGTCCTAAGGGTGCCCCTGTGAGCCTGTGACAGATGTCCTAAGGGTGCCCCTGTGAGCCTGCGACAGTCACAGATTTCCCCCAGGTGCTCCTGTGACAGTCACAGATGTCCCAAGCATGCTCCTGTATGCCTGTGACAGTGACAGACGTCCCAAGACTGCTCCTGTGAGCCTGTGACAGTCACGGATGTCCCAAGGGTGCTCCTGTGAGCCTGTGACAGATGTCCCAAGGGTGCTCCTGGGAGCCTGTGACAGATGCCCCAAGGGTGCTCCTGTGAGCCTGTGTCAGTCACGGATGTCCCAAGGGTGCTCCTGTGAGCCTGTGAGAGTAACAGATGTCCCAAGGGGGCTCTTGTGAGCCTGTGACAGTGACAGCTCGTCCATGGGTGCTCCTGTGAGCGTGTGATAGTTACAGATGTCCCAAGTTTGCCCCTGTGAGCCTGTGACAGTGACTGATGTCCCAAGGGTGCTCCTGTGAGCCTGTGACAGTGACAGATGTCCCAAGGGGGCTCCCAAGGGTGCTCCTGTGAGCCTGTGACAGATGCCCCAAGGGTGCTCCTGTGAGCCTGTGTCAGTCACGGATGTCCCAAGGGTGCTCCTGTGAGCCTGTGAGAGTAACAGATGTCCCAAGGGGGCTCTTGTGAGCCTGTGGCAGTGACAGCTCGTCCATGGGTGCTCCTGTGAGCCTGTGATAGTGACTGATGTCCCAAGGGTGCTCCTGTGAGCCTGTGACAGTGACAGATGTCCCAAGGTCCCAATGGTGCTCCTGTGAGCCTTTGACAGTAACAGATGTCTCGAGGGTGCTCCTGTGAGCTTGTGACAGTCACATATGTCACAAGGGTGCTCCTCTGAGTCTCTGACAGACGTCCCAAGGGTGCTCATGTGAGCCTGTGACAATCACAGTTGTTCCACAGGTGCTCCTGTGAGCCTGTGACCGAAGTCCCACAGGTGCTCCTGTGAACCTCTGACAGATATACCAAGGATGATCCTGTGAGCTTATGACAGTCACAGATGTCCCAAGGGAGCTCCTGTAAGCCTGTGACAGTCACAGATGTCACAATGGTGCTCCTGTAAGCCTGTGACAGTCACAGATGTCCCAAGGGGGCTCCTGTGAGCTTGTGACAGTCACATATGTCCCAAGGGTGCTCCTGTGAGTCTCTGACAGACGTCCCAAGGGTGCTCATGTGAGCCTGTGACAATCACAGTTGTTCCACAGGTGCTCCTGTGAGCCTGTGACTGAAGTGCCACAGGTGCTCCTGTGAACCTCTGACAGTCACAGATGTCCAATGGGAGCACCTGTGATCATGTGACAGATGTCCTAAGGGTTCTCCGGTGAACCTGTGATAGATGTCTCAAGGGTGTTCCTGTGAGCCTGTGACAGATGTTCCAAGGGTGCGCCTGTGAATCTGTGACAGTCACAAATGTCCAAAGGGTGCTCCGGTGAGCCTATGACAATCACAGATATTCCACAGGAGCTCCTCTGAGCATGCGACAGATGTCCCAAGGATGCTCCTGTGAGCCTGTTACTGTGACAGACGTCCCAAGGGTGATCCTGTGAGCTTTGACAATCACAGATGTCCCAAGGGAGCTCCTGTGAGCCTGTGACAGACATCCCAGGGTTGCTCCTGTGAGCCTGTGATAGATGTCTCAAGGGTGGGCCTGTGAGCCTGTGACTGTGACAGACGTCCCAAGAGTGCTCCTGTGAGTCTGTGACAGTCATAGATGTCCCACAAGTATTCCTGTGAGCCTGTGATAGTCACAGATGTCCCAATGGTGCTCATGTGAGCCTGTGACAGTCACAGATGTCTCACAGGTGTTCCTGTGAACCTGTGACAATCACAGATGTCCCATGGGCGCTCCTGTGAGCTTTTTTGACAGTCACAGATTTCCCAAGGGTGCTCCTGTGAGCCTGTGACAGATTTCCTAAGACTGCTCCTGTGAGCGTGTGACAGTCGCAGATGGCCCAAAGGTGCTCACGTGACCTGTGACAATCACAGATGTCCCAAGGGTGCTCCTGTGAGCCAGTAACAATCACAGATGTCCAAAGGGTGCTCATGTGAGCCTGTGACAATCACAGTTGTTCCACAGGTGCTCCTGTGAGCCTGTGACCGAAGTCCCACAGGTGCTCCTGTGAACCTCTGACAGATATACCAAGGATGATCCTGTGAGCTTATGACAGTCACAGATGTCCCAAGGGAGCTCCTGTAAGCCTGTGACAGTCACAGATGTCACAAGGGTGCTCCTGTAAGCCTGTGACAGTCACAGATGTCCCAAGGGTGCTCCTGTGAGCTTGTGGCAGTCACATATGTCCCAAGGGTGCTCATGTGAGCCTCTGACAGACGTCCCAAGGGTGCTCCTGTGAGCCTGTGACAGTCACAGATGTCCCAAGGGGGCTCCTGTGAGCTTGTGACAGTCACATATGTCCCAAGGGTGCTCCAGTGAGTCTCTGACAGACGTCCCAAGGGTGCTCATGTGAGCCTGTGACAATCACAGTTGTTCCACAGGTGCTCCTGTGAGCCTGTGACTGAAGTGCCACAGGTGCTCCTGTGAACCTCTGACAATCACAGATGTCCAATGGGAGCACCTGTGATCATGTGACAGATGTCCTAAGGGTTCTCCGGTGAACCTGTGATAGATGTCTCAAGGGTGTTCCTGTGAGCCTGTGACAGATGTTCCAAGGGTGCGCCTGTGAATCTGTGACAGTCACAAATGTCCAAAGGGTGCTCCGGTGAGCCTATGACAATCACAGATATTCCACAGGAGCTCCTCTGAGCATGCGACAGATGTCCCAAGGATGCTCCTGTGAGCCTGTTACTGTGACAGACGTCCCAAGGGTGATCCTGTGAGCCTTTGACAATCACAGATGTCCCAAGGGAGCTCCTGTGAGCCTGTGACAGACATCCCAGGGTTGCTCCTGTGAGCCTGTGATAGATGTCTCAAGGGTGGGCCTGTGAGCCTGTGACTGTGACAGACGTCCCAAGAGTGCTCCTGTGAGTCTGTGACAGTCATAGATGTCCCACAAGTATTCCTGTGAGCCTGTGATAGTCACAGATGTCCCAATGGTGCTCATGTGAGCCTGTGACAGTCACAGATGTCTCACAGGTGTTCCTGTGAACCTGTGACAATCACAGATGTCCCATGGGCGCTCCTGTGAGCTTTTTTGACAGTCACAGATTTCCCAAGGGTGCTCCTGTGAGCCTGTGACAGATTTCCTAAGACTGCTCCTGTGAGCGTGTGACAGTCGCAGATGGCCCAAAGGTGCTCACGTGACCTGTGACAATCACAGATGTCCCAAGGGTGCTCCTGTGAGCCAGTAACAATCACAGATGTCCAAAGGATGCTCATGTGAGCCTGTGACAATCACAGTTGTTCCACAGGTGCTCCTGTGAGCCTGTGACCGAAGTCCCACAGGTGCTCCTGTGAACCTCTGACAGATATACCAAGGATGATCCTGTGAGCTTATGACAGTCACAGATGTCCCAAGGGAGCTCCTGTAAGCCTGTGACAGTCACAGATGTCACAAGGGTGCTCCTGTAAGCCTGTGACAGTCACAGATGTCCCAAGGGTGCTCCTGTGAGCTTGTGGCAGTCACATATGTCCCAAGGGTGCTCATGTGAGCCTCTGACAGACGTCCCAAGGGTGCTCCTGTGAGCCTGTGACAGTCACAGATGTCCCAAGGGGGCTCCTGTGAGCTTGTGACAGTCACATATGTCCCAAGGGTGCTCCAGTGAGTCTCTGACAGACGTCCCAAGGGTGCTCCTGTGAGCCTGTGACTGAAGTCCCACAGGTGCTCCTGTGAACCACTGACAGTCACAGATGTCCCATGGGAGCACCTGTGATCATGTGACAGATGTCCTAAGGGTTCTCCGGTGAACCTGTGATAGATGTCTCAAGGGTGTTCCTGTGAGCCTGTGACAGATGTTCCAAGGGTGCGCCTGTGAATCTGTGACAGTCACAAATGTCCAAAGGGTGCTCCGGTGAGCCTATGACAATCACAGATATTCCACAGGAGCTCCTCTGAGCATGCGACAGATGTCCCAAGGATGCTCCTGTGAGCCTGTTACTGTGACAGACGTCCCAAGGGTGCTCCTGTGAGCCTTTGACAATCACAGATGTCCCAAGGGAGCTCCTGTGAGCCTGTGACAGACATCCCAAGGTTGCTCCTGTGAGCCTGTGATATATGTCTCAAGGGTGGGCCTGTGAGCCTGTGACTGTGACAGACGTCCCAAGAGTGCTCCTGTGAGTCTGTGACAGTCATAGATGTCCCACAGGTATTCCTGTGAGCCTGTGATAGTCACAGATGTCCAAATGGTGCTCATGTGAACCTGTGACAATCACAGATGTCCCATGGGCGCTCCTGTGAGCTTTTTTGACAGTCACAGATTTCCCAAGGGTGCTCCTGTGAGCCTGTGACAGATTTCCTAAGACTGCTCCTGTGAGCGTGTGACAGTCGCAGATGGCCCAAAGGTGCTCATGTGACCTGTGACAATCACAGATGTCCCAAGGGTGCTCCTGTGAGCCAGTAACAATCACAGATGTCCAAAGGGTGCTCCTGTGAGCCTGTGACAATCACAGATGTTCCACAGATGCTTCTGTGAGCCTGTGACAGATGTTTAAAGGATGCACATGTGAGCCTGTTACAGTCACAGATGTCTCGAGGGAGCTCCTGTGAGCCTGTGACAGATGTCCCACGGGAGCTCCTGTGAGCCTGTGACAGACGACCCATGGTTGCTCCTGTGAGCTTGTGACTGTGACAGATGTCCCACAGGTGTTCCTGTGAGCATGTGACAGTCACAGATGTTCCAAGGTAGCTCCTGCAAGCCTGTGACAAACGTCCCAAGGGTGCTCCTCTGAGCCTGTGACTGATGTCCCACAGGTGCTCCTGTGAACCTCTGAAAGTCATAGATGTCCCATGGGAGCTCCTGTGAGCCTGTGACAGATGTCCCACAGGTGTTCCCGTGAACCTGTGACAATCACAGATGTCCCATGGGTGCTCCTGTGAGCTTTTTTGACAGTCACAGATGTCCCAAGGGTGTTCCTGTGAGCCTGTAACAATCACAGATGTTCAAAGGGTGCGCCTGTGACAATCACAGATGTTCCACAGGTGCTTCTGTGAGCCTGTGACAGATGTTTAAAGGATGCGCATGTGAGCCTGTTACAGTCACAGAGGTCTCGCGGGAGCTCCTGTGAGCCTGTGACAGATGTCCCACGGGAGCTCCTGTGAGCCTGTGACAGACGTCCCATGGTTGCTCCTGTGAGCTTGTGACTGTGACAGATGTCCCACAGTTGTTCCTGTGAGCATGTGACAGTCACAGATGTCCCAAGGTAGCTCCTGCAAGCCTGTGACAAACGTCCCAAGGGTGCTCCTCTGAGCCTGTGACTGATGTCCCACAGGTGCTCCTGTGAACCTCTGAAAGTCATAGATGTCCCATGGGAGCTCCTGTGAGCCTGTGACAGATGTCCCAAAGGTGCTAATGTGACCTGTGATAATCACAGATGTTTCAAGGGTATGTCGCAAGGGTGCTGTAGTGAACCTGTGACAGTCGCAGATGTCCCACGGGAAGTCATGTGAGCCTGTGACAGATGTCCTAAGGATGCTCCTGTGAGCCTGTGACAGTCACAGAAGTCTCAGGTGTGCTCCTGTGAGACTGTGACAGTCACAGATGTCTCAGGACGTTCCTGTGAGCCTGTGACAGATGTCCCAAGGGTGCCCCTGTGAGCCTCTAACAGATGTCCTAAGGGTGCCCCTGTGAGCCTTTGACAATCACAGATGTCCCAAGGGAGCTCCTGTGAGCCTGTGACAGACATCCCAGGGTTGCTCCTGTGAGCCTGTGATAGATGTCTCAAGGGTGGGCCTGTGAGCCTGTGACTATGACAGACGTCCCAAGAGTGCTCCTGTGAGTCTGTGACAGTCATAGATGTCCCAAAAGTATTCCTGTGAGCCTGTGATAGTCACAGATGTCCCAATGGTGCTCATGTGAGCCTGTGACAGTCACAGATGTCTCACAGGTGTTCCTGTGAACCTGTGACAATCACAGATGCCCCATGGGCGCTCCTGTGAGCTTTTTTGACAGTCACAGATTTCCCAAGGGTGTTCCTGTGAGCCTGTGACAGATTTCCTAAGACTGCTCCTGTGAGCGTGTGACAGTCGCAGATGGCCCAAAGGTGCTCACGTGACCTGTGACAGTCGCAGATGTCCCACGGGAAGTCATGTGAGCCTGTGACAGATGTCCTAAGGATGCTCCTGTGAGCCTGTGACAGTCACAGACGTCTCAGGTGTGCTCCTGTGAGACTGTGACAGTCACAGATGTCTCAGGACGTTCCTGTGAGCCTGTGACAGATGTCCCAAGGGTGCTCCTGTGAGCCTGTGACAGTTACAGATGTCATGCGGGAGCTACTGTGAGCATGTGACAGATGTCCTAAGGGTGCCCCTGTGAGCCTCTAACAGATGTCCTAAGGGTGCCCCTGTGAGCCTTTGACAATCACAGATGTCCCAAGGGAGCTCCTGTGAGCCTGTGACAGACATCCCAGGGTTGCTCCTGTGAGCCTGTGATAGATGTCTCAAGGGTGGGCCTGTGAGCCTGTGACTGTGACAGACGTCCCAAGAGTGCTCCTGTGAGTCTGTGACAGTCATAGATGTCACACAAGTATTCCTGTGAGCCTGTGATAGTCACAGATGTCACAATGGTGCTCATGTGAGCCTGTGACAGTCACAGATGTCTCACAGGTGTTCCTGTGAACCTGTGACAATCACAGATGTCCCATGGGCGCTCCTGTGAGCTTTTTTGACAGTCACAGATTTCCCAAGGGTGCTCCTGTGAGCCTGTGACAGATGTCCCAAGGGTGCTCCTGTGAGCCTGTGACAGATGTCCCAAGGGTGCACCTGTGAGCCTGTGTCAGTCACGGATGTCCCAAGGGTGCTCCTGTGAGCCTGTGAGAGTAACAGATGTCCCAAGGGGGCTCTTGTGAGCCTGTGACAGTGACAGCTCGTCCATGGGTGCTCCTGTGAGCGTGCGATAGTTACAGATGTCCCAAGGTTGCCCCTGTGAGCCTGTGACAGTGACTGATGTCCCAAGGGTGCCCCTGTGAGCCTGTGACAGTGACAGATGTCCCAAGGGGGCTCCTGTGAGCCTGTGTCAGTCACGGATGTCCCAAGGGTGCTCCTGTGAGCCTGTGAGAGTAACAGATGTCGCAAGGGGGCTCTTGTGAGCCTGTGACAGTGACAGATGTACCAAGGGTGCCCCTGTGAGCCTGTGACAGATGTCCCAAGGGTGCCCCTGTGAGCCTGTGACAGTGACAGATGTCCCAAGGGGGCTCCTGTGAGCCTGTGTCCGTCACGGATGTCCCAAGGGTGCTCCTGTGAGCCTGTGACAGTCAGAGATGTCCCAAGCATGCTCATGTGAGCCTGTGACAGTGACAGATGTCCCAAGGGTGCTCCTGTGAGCCTGTGACAGTCACGGATGTCCCAAGGGTGCTACTGTGAGCCTGTGACAGATGTCCCAAGGGTGCTCCTGTCAGCCTGTGTCAGTCACGGATGTCCCAGGGGTGCTCCTGTGAGCCTGTGAGAGTAACAGATGTCCCAAGGGGGCTCTTGTGAGCCTGTGACAGTGACAGATCGTCCATGGGTGCTCCCGTGAGCATGTGATAGTCACAGATGTCCCAAGGTTGCCCCTGTGAGCCTGTGACCGTGACTGATGTCCCAAGGGTGCTCCTGTGAGCCTGTGACAGTGACAGATGTCCCAAGGGGGCTCCTGTGAGCCTGTGTCAGTCACGGATGTCCCAAGGGTGCTTTTACATTTACATTTACATTTAACAGATGTCCCAAGGGGGCTCTTGTGAGCCTGTGACAGTGACAGATCGTCCATGGGTGCTCCTGTGAGCGTGTGATAGTCACAGATGTCCCAAGGTTGACCCTGTGAGCCTGTGACAGTGACTGATGTTCCAAGGGTGCTCCTGTGAGCCTGTGACAGCGACAGATGTCCCAAGGGGGCTACTGTGAGCCTGCGACAGTGACGGATGTCCCAAGGGTGCTCCTGTGAGCCTGTGACAGTCACGGATGTCCCAAGGGTGCTCCTGTGAGCCTGTGACAGTGACAGATGTCCCAAGGGTGCTCCTGTGAGCCTGTATTATTATTATTATTATTCTTAATTAGGTTTTGTAGAGCGCATAGTAACCCGTAAGCATCCCAGCGCTGGACCAAGACACTCAGGAGAGTAGTGAGCCAGAGAGAAAGGGGAGTCAAGGGAATAGGTGCGTTTTCAGCATTTTCCTGAAGCGGAGGTGATCTAATTCCGTCCTTAGTTTACGGGGGAGGGAGTTCCATAGGCTGGCCGTGTTCACTGAGAATCGTCGGCCGCCTGTGCGGGCCTTTTTCACTCTGTGAACTGTGATGAGGCGTTCGTGATCTGAACGGAGGGATCTTGTGGCCTTGTAGGGCGTGATGAAGTTTTTGAGAATGGGGGGGCCTTTATCCTGTAAGAGCTTATGGGCCAGGCAGAGAGCTTTAAACTTGACTCTTTCTCTTACTGGGAGCCAATGGAGGAGCTTCAGAGCTGGTTTTGCCGAAGATCTGGCCGGGGTGTTGGTGAGGAGCCGGGCCGCGGAGTTTTGGATTCTTTGCAATTTGTTAAAGGTGGACTCGGGGGCCCCCAGGTAGATGGCATTGCTGTAATCCAGCCTAGATAGAATAAGGCCTTGTATCAGCAGTTTGCGAGAGATGGTAGGGAGCAGGGGAAGGATTTTCCTGACTGATCTAAGAAGCCCAAAACAAATCCCAGCGGTATTCTTTGCTTGGGTCTTGAAGGACAGGTCTTCCTCTAGCCAGATTCCCAGGCTCTTAATCTCGGTTTTGGGGGGCCGGAGGTTCCCCCAGACAGGCGGGCCAGACATTAGGGGGAAGGGAGAGCCCTCTTTGACCAAGAAGCAGGATTTCAGTCTTGGACCCGTTGAGTTTCAACGCTGAGTTGTTCATCCAATCCTGAATTTTGGAGAGACAGCTGTGGAGGTTAGATGGTTCTTGGTTGGGATGTGATAAGGACACCACAAGCTGGGTGTCATCAGCGTAGCTAATGATTTTCACACCGAACGGGGTGACTACCTCCTCCAGTGGGGACATGTATACATTAAATAATGTCGGGCTAAGTGAGGAGCCCTGCGGCACTCCGCACTGGAGGGGGACTGCTGGGGAGCGGGTATCGTTTTCCCAGACCTGAAAGGAGCGGTGGTTTAAGAATGACGAAAACCAGGCTAGGGCCATGCCCTCCACCCCGATGTCTCTGAGTCGCTGGATTAAGACACGGTGGTTGACAGTGTCGAAGGCCGCACTGAGGTCCAGAAGGATCACTGCCACTGATCCTCCTTCATCCAGAATGCATCTGGTCTCTTCCACTGCCGCCAGAAGGGCGGTGTCCGTGCCCTGACCAGGGCGAAATCCCGTCTGTGAGCTCCTAAGCAAGTTGTTAGATTCCAGGAACTGGGAGAGCTTTTTATTCACTATCTTTTCAGTGATTTTACTGATTCCTGGGAGGAGGGATATTGGCCTGTAGTTGGCCAGGTCCAGAGGGTCTAGTGAGGGTTTTTTAAGAAGAGCCTTAACAACGGCCGCTTTCCAGCTGGGGGGGACCTTTCCCTGCATTAATGAGGAGTTAATGAGGTCTGTAAGAGGGGGAGCAATGGTGGGAGCCACTTTTTTGAGGATGCGCATAGGCACCGGATCGCTAGGCGAGCCACTTTTGATTGTGGCGAGCGTGGTCAGGATCTCTTCAATGGTTACCGGACCGAGGGTGTCAAGGTGGATGGTATGGTGGTCCGGGTGAGGGCTGGAAATGGGGTCAGGTTTGAGGCGGCCCTCGTCGTTGGTACTGTGGTGGACTGGGGGAAGGGTGGCGAGAATTTTCTGGATTTTTTCGTCAAAGTATTTAAACAATTTGTGGCATTTCTCCTCGGAGGAATTGAGAGCAGAGGGTCCATCCGACCGAGGATCCGGGATTTTGAGGAGTTCTTTTAAAATGATGAAAGTTTCTCTGGCTGAACACAAGGAATTTTTGATTCTTTCCTCAAAGAAGTGGCTTTTGGTGTTACGTAGTGCGAGTTTGTATGTTCTTATGGAGGCACGGAAGGCGTCCTTTTTTACTGTGGATTAGTCCTTCCTCCAGGTGCGCTCTGTCCTTTTGCAATCCTTACCTAATACGTTAAGCTCGGGGGTGTACCAGGGGGCCGGGTTCACTTTTTTGGCTCGTTTCACGGTCCTAGTTTTAGGGAGTATGCAGTCCAGTGATTGGGTGAGCCAGGAGCTAAACTGCGTATCAGCTGTGACTGGATCTAGGGCCGGGGGGGGGGGGCTTCTTTGAGCCTGGAGGCCCATTCTTCGGGCGAGAGTTTGTGCCAGCGTCTATCTGTGACCCTGGTGGTGGGCCGTTGGAGTGGCGGGACCTGGAGATACCAGTCAATGGGAATCAAGAAGTGGTCTGTCCACGGGAGCTGAAGGGGAGTACGGGTCTTGAGGTCAAGGATGTTGGTAAAGACGGGGTCCAGGAGGTGCCCTTTGTCATGGGTCGCCTCTGAGTTCACCAAACGTAGGTCATAGGAGGTGAGATCCGTGAGACGTTCAGAGGCAGCAAGGTCCTTGGGGTCTAGTAAATGGAGATTGAGGTCACCCAGGATTACAAAGTTGGGAGATGTCGTCGCCAAGAGGGTAACATTCTCAACGAGATCGGTAGGGAACTTGGAAGGAGCTCCTGGTGGCCGATATATCAGTAGACCGGAGAGGGAAATTGCGGGTGAAATCTGTAGGGCGAAATGACAACTTTCGCAGTCAACGATATTACCGTTATTTGTTCTGCAGGCAAAGTCTTCTCTGTATATTATTGCCAGGCCACCTCCTCTTCCGAGGGGTCTATTTTGAGAGTGGATTTGGTAGCCGGGTGGAAGGGCAGTCACGATGTCGGAGTCTGTGCTGGGGGTGAGCCAAGTTTCCGTAAGAAACAGAATGTCGAAGGCCAGATCTTGTATGAGAAGGTTAATCTCAAGGGAGTGTTTAGGGAGGGACCAACAGTTGAGGAGACCGAGTCGTAGGCCATGGCATTCTGTGTCGGCATGGGCCGGATTGCACAGGTCGCAGTTAGAGAAGGGTTTTTCTCCTGTATAGGTGTAGATACAGTTGATGTTTTTCGATGGTTTAAGTGCGAGGAGCTTACCTGGGGTGTACTGTAAAAAGTTCAATCGGGTCGGGGACAATCGATATTTGCCCGGCGGTATTGCCTCTGTGACCCTCTAGTTATTTAAATCAATGAAGAGGCAGGCGCTGGAGACTGGAAAGCAGGAAACAAGGTTTTTTATTCTCTCCGGAGGAGAACACAACGAAACGGACAGAAGGTATCGTTCTGAGGTGCTCTAACTGTATTTCTGAGGCCTGGCCTCTTATATCCACATTTATGACTTTATTGCAGATTACACATACATGTTTAAAGCTTTGATGTGCGGAAAAGACATTCTCGGAACTCCCCTTTGGGCCCGTTCCCACACACATTTACAGTTAAAGTCCCCACCCTAGTCACAACAGGTGATGAGCATCGCGCAGCTGGATAATCCGCCGATTCACGGAATGTGGGGAGTCTGATCGGATCTCATGGGGTGGGGGGGCTTTGATCAACCCGGGGATTCTTTGATGGGGGAAGCTTTCTATTGTACGGGGAGGGGCAAGGATGGTATCGGCAGAGCTGGGTGTCGGCTTGGGAACGGGGAGGACAAAACGGGCACACGGGGAAAAGGGGGTTTGCATCTAAGGGCCGGAGATCATGAAAGGAAAGCAGGGAGGTGTCGCGCTGGGAACAGGATGAGGGCCGGGGGCAGAGCAGCGCCGAAGAGGGGTTTATGACTCAAGGCAGGTGCAAGCAGGGGGTGGTCAGCGTGCAGGCTTAGTGAAGGCAAAGGGCTATGTCAGGGGCCAGCGGCATGCAAAAGGGTTTGTTCTGATCGGGGCATCTTAAAATGGCGGGCGCGCACGACAAAAGTGTGGCATCAGGGGAAGAGGCAAGATGGCGCAGATAATGTTCACCAAAACGTACTAATTTTCCACAGTCCTCCCTTTAACATATTCAAGACATCTTGCTGGTTCATTTTCTACTCGGGTCTATTGTGGTGGGCATGAGAAAGAAACCGGTAGGAACCCTAGAAAAAGAGTTGTAAACAATACATTTTGAGGTTTCTAGTTTTTAGGAGGTGCACCTATTTGATAAACTTTGATAAATTTGTTCAGCAGGGAAGTCATAGGAATGAAATACAAAAAAACGGCGAGCAGCAAGTACATATCATAACGTGAACTGGCAGGTTAATACATATTTCAGATTCGGTTTGGAGCAGGATCAATACAATGGCGGCTGGGAGAGAAATGAGGCAAAAAAACGGTGATTGAGGATGTCAAATGTTCGAAGTTTACGAGTTCTCATTGTTCTTTGTGGTCTTTCGTTGGCGCTGTTGAGCACCGGCGGTGGAGCTACAAGTCCAGCTCTGTTCTAAGTTCTGCGTTGCAGGGCACGACCCTTTCCTCGCGTTTCTGGTCGGAAAGGTCCTTTTCGCCCTGTGTCCTTTGAGGTGATTGTCAGAAAGTTCCGATGGAAGAAGAGCGTTCAAAACAGTCCATAGGGTAGGTCAGAGGAAAAAGGGGGATGGAGCAAGGCCAAATTAGGAACAAACTAGGGGGACGAGAGACTTCAAATAGACGGGCGTGTGACGGAATTCAGAGAGCGGGGACTTGTCGACAGGCACTGGACGTCGAGCAGGGGCATCAGGTCGACCCTTTCTTTTCATGCTGTCGAAAACAGTGCCTCGTCCTGCAGCTCTTTTCAGTCGTGGTCTCGCCTTGGCTAATGTCGCAGGAGTCCCTTAGTCTGCAGTCAGGCCTCGTGCTCCCACATCCGGTCCTTCTCTCCTCCAACGGCAGTACCCTTAAACAAGTTTGAAAAGACAGTCTTTTAGAAAATTTGCGGATGAAGATAATCAAAAAGTCTATTTCTCTCCCAGCTCCAGGCAAAGAATGAAAATGTCCGTTATATTTAACGTTCACAACTGGCATATGAATGACCGGTGGCGGACCTGCTGGATTTACTATGACTTTCCTTCATAATCATTTATTACAGGCATGACGGTTCATCTGATGGTAACCCACCTTCGGGAGACAAATCTGGCAAAGATATGCCGTTCTCTAGAGTTTCACATTTACAAAAGGGTACAGTGAGTCGTCAACATGGTACTACACAGGTATTTTGCTGAGAGACGAACATGGCTAAACATTTCCTTTCTATCGGTGCATCCTGTTTTTCAACTACTGCGGGGTTCATTTTGATGATTTCTTTACCTTGGTCTAGTCTGTTAACCTTGTAAAACATCATTCTGGGTCCTACGTAACCTTTTACAGCCCGGTTACTTAACTAGGAAGGACAGGGGTTTTATGGGAAACAACCAGGGACATAGACAGGGGAGGTAACGGGGGTGATCGTTTTTCTGGTTTGGGTATTGCGACGATTCGGGGAGGGGAGGGTCGCGTATTCTGAGGTCCTTGTTTTATACTATAGGAGCCGTTGACATGTAGTTCCCTTATTTCGGGCCAGATTAGGGAACCTCTGTCGTCTTACCTGTCCTTTCCCTTACGGCCCAACCTGGGTTCATTGACTTCTAGCGGAAAAGGAGAGGTAATGACGCGGCCTCAGGGTGATTGTATTTAAAGACAAATGTTTGTGCAAATACTGACGGTATTTGAAGCCAATTAGGTGGTGTGCTAGGGGTGGCAATCTGCCAATTTCGGGGCTAACCACTCGGAAGAGTGGTAGTGCAAAAAATAGAGAGAGAGAGAGAGAGAGAGAGAGAGAGAGAGAGAGAGAGAGAGAGAGAGAGAGAGAGAGAGAGAGAGAGAGAGAGAGAGAGAGAGAGAGAGAGAGAGAGAGAGAGAGAGAGAGAGAGAGAAAGAGTGCAACGGCAGGCTAAATAGTACACGTGCAACAGAGAGGGCGGCAGTGCATTCAAGAAAGGCTATTTAGTGCATTACACAGTAAAGGGTATTCACGAGTCCGCGTTAGAATCTTGTAATCATGCAGTTTGAGCATTAGACAGGGTAGAGGGGACGTACTTTGAGAAAAGGAAAGAAGAAAAAGGAGGTACCATTTTGTTGCACTTTCTCGCATTCTCGGTCCTTTGACCAGTTGGGTCAACGCCTCAGTCACACACACACACATTCCCTCACAGTTTCGCATCATACGTAACGTGGGTTCATTCGTCCGGTCTGGTTTAAGGGTGATCACTTTTTATCAGGTTGTGCTAATTTTTCGGGTTTGTTCGATACGTGAGTAGTTTGCAGGCGTGCTTAGACACCACCCTGCGGCGCTAGTCCGTTTCGCGTATTTAGACATGGCAAGGTCTCAGATCTTCGCCACACCTTGGCTGTAATCTCTGATGTAACCTGCAGAGGGAGGAAAAAAGGGGGGGGGTGGGGGAGACAGCATTCGCGCGCATTCAAATACATGGATTCATAAGTCCTTTACTTACCTTTTACTCGTCTTTCCTCCTTGGGGCAGGGTCCCCGGGGATATGGTTTTCGGAGTCGGGGGGGGGGTAGTGTGTTCATGTAGGGCGTGTGCGGGGAAACATAAAAAGGAAACCAGAGGGGCCTAGTGCGAGGTATCTAGTCAAAGGATATATCTCACTATCGGGATCCTTAAACCTCTTTCAACGCCGTGGCGTTCTAAAGTTCTTCGGTTCTTGGGTCCCTGCTACTTTGGAACGTTGTACTTTACAATATTTACATTATTTCATTTCACCCTCCTTTTACATTCCCTCATTTACACCATTCGTTTTACCCATCCTTGGAAGTCACGGTCTTCCTCTACGCGAGAGTTCATGAGTCAGTCGCGTACTTTTAAGACGGAGTGTCGTGTTGTCGATCCGATCCGTCCTCCAGGGCTGGGCAACCATCTTCCTTTAACCTTAAAGAGAGAGCAGAGTAGGGTGCACAGAAAAAGAACTTTCCTACCCATCCCATATTGTTTTAAAATAAAGCATGCAATACCCGTCCATAGTTTCAAAGACTTTATTTTGCAAATTCATTTCAGCATATGGTTTAGGAGGGTGTGGTCGTATTTGGTCGGTCGTGGCAATGGCTAAAGTGCGTACAGTGGGGGGTGTCGTTTGCAACAATAAAAACATCGGAAAGTTTTACTCATTCATTTGTAAGAGACTAAAACGTCTATTAATTGGCTGGGGGTTCGGGGGCATATATTTTCATAATTTAGAAACATAATCATAACAGTTGTAATCAGATTTCCTATATGCATACCGTACGTGTGCATCGTAAATGAGGGTTACATCAGTTATAAAAATATAATACATTGTATATTCGCAATCAACATTTGTAACGGGGATCTTTTCATACTGTTCGTCGAGTGAGCTCTCCTTGTCTTTTCTAGCCAAGTGTACAAAGGATCACAAAAATCTCAGAACATCAAGTTTATATTAGTGCGAAGGAACACCACGAGGTGTTCGTAAGTTCCGATTGATACCAGCGCCATTTTGGGCGGGGCCGGCACAGTCCGGAAGCAGCATCAGGGGGAAATGTTTCCATTACTGGCAGTTTGGACCAGAGTCCTTTTCGGCAGTTCTAGAATTCACGCTAACAGAAGGTGTGGCAATGTCATGTTTGTTTCGTTGGCGATCGAAGCAGCCGTCCCTTACCGGAAACCTGCAAAGGCCGAAGGCTCCGCCGGGGACCTTTGTATGATCTTCAAGGCTGCGGAGATGCTGTCGGAGATGGGGGCTCGTGCTCCATGGGACAAATGTTCGAGTTGTATGGCTGGCCAAAGTTACTCTAGTGGCCGGGGCCCGCCTTCCAGCGGATCCAGACGCCATTTTGAGGCCCTACAGGGGCCACTCTCGTCGAGTTTGCAAGAATGGAAGAGACCCTTCGGAGTGAAAGGAAGAGGTCCCTGTTTTGTGAGAGCGGGACGTTCAGCTGGGGTGCAGCTGTGATGCCCCCACCTGGGGGGCGAGGGAGACTCGTTCACATCGTCTCCTTCTCCCGGTGCACTCCATGCCGCTCCTTTTCATCGCCCCGCATGAGGGCCTCTCCACATCCGGTGTTCCCCAAGTGCCACCATTGTACGTTCGGTGCTGCGCAAATACTGGGGTGCCACCATTGTGTGTTCGGTGCTGCGCAAGTACTGGGGTGCCACCATGGTGTGTCCGGTGCTGTGGAAGTATGGGCACCATCGCCTGACTGGGGGTGTTCGGCGCCGGGCTGGGGGCTGGGAAACCTCCTACCGGTGGAGGTGGGAGAGGCTCGTCCGCGTCGCCTCTCCCTCCCAGCCCAACTTGGACAAATTGTTGTGGAGGTACGTGCAGGACATCCCGCCGTCCAGGACTGCTGCGGCTGTGACGGAAGAGAAAAGGAAGAGGTGCCTCGCTCTCCTCTTGACATGTGGCGGGACTACCTTAGTCTTTCCAGGCCCGTTGCGGCCGGCCAAGGGGACATGTGGCGGGACTACCTGCAAATGCCCAGGCTGCGGGCTCCTGTCTCTCCTCCGGCTCCCCCATACGTTAAGATTTCCTGACCAAGAGTTGGCGGCGGGGCTCGCCTTATATGGGTTGCCGTTGGTTGGGCGTAGCCGTAACCCTGCCCTACTTTGGAAGGTTCCAGAATGAGGGGGGGCGAATGTTCTGTTTGACTTTCATTTTCTACAGTTTATCGTTATTATTCCCTGTTTGTTCTGTCAAATTAAAAGTTCAAGTTTATTAATGGTCTACGGATTTTGTTTTATCATTTCTTTCTTTCCAGGTTGCTTTTATGCTAAGTTTCTGCTAACAGGGGTCGAGTAACACGGAAACACGTGTAGAGGGATGACGCAGATTTGTACATTACATACACACGAACTCAGACGGGGGACAGTACAAGTACGACATACAAAGACCCAAGACAAATATAAAAACAGTTATTGGTCATAATTATCTCTTTCCGTCTGTGAATTTTAAACGAGGCTGGGTTCCCGTCTTGATATTGCCCGACCTAGGAGAACTTGATCATGCCGCTGAGATTTTCCTGGCGAAATCTGTGCCATCGGGCATAATCAAACGTGGTGGTTCTGTCTGGTCTGTCTATGTAAGTCGGGTTCTTCTCTGTCTCGCGCCTTTTCTCGTACTGTCGGTCTGTCGTTCTTGTCGGCCCTTTGCCTTTACTCACGCTCAGTAGAGTCGGGCATTGGGCTTTCCAGTGTCCGACATACCTACAAAAAGCGCATTGGTCTGACCCTAAGTCTGGTCGTCCTTTGTATAGTGTCGGGGGATAAGTTGTGGGTAGCGGTGTCCTGGGGTTGTCCTGTCGGTATATTTCCCTACTTGGTTTATCCTCGTCTTTTCTCTGTCGTTTCGTAGCCTCTCTGCGCCACATACCGAGACTGTCGAGCATAATTGGCGTCGTCTTATTATTTCGAAGGGCTATTTCTAACGTTTCTATTTTATCAAGGTCAAAGGATCCTGCCAGTGGCCACTGTTTGTCTTGGCTATCTTCGGTATACCTGTGCCATAATTTATTATAAGCTATGGTGACTAACCCATAGTTTATGAACATGTCCTTATTAGGGGTGCCTTCTAGTGGAGCCATATGGTCCACCTCTAACACCCGGTCCGGGCTAAACAGGCTATTTATCAATGGGGAGAAGACAGACATGACGGCTCGTAACGAGGGACTAAAAAGTCAGCACTGCCTATCTTATCACTAGGTGCAAAGACTAGACAGAATATTTCTATTCTACGTTGTTTGCAGGTAGTGAATACCTCATGGATCCAAAAAAACCAAAAGACCAACAAAATAACAATGGGGAGAATGAGTAGGACCGCAAAGATCTGCGTTACCTACCCTTTTCACTATCTGCAAAAAGGATGGTCTCTTCCCTGCTTGCAGACAGAGAATCTCCAGGAAACAATAGTTTGTGAACAACAGTTCAGTTTCAAGCAATTATTGAGTGGGGGAGAAAAAGAACAAGCACGGCTGCTACCCTACTTATCCTCCACTGCTTGCAAAGGGAGAGAGAGCCTGTTGCTTCTCCGTTTGCAGACAGTGAATCTCTAAATAAAAATAAACAAGGCAATACTAGTATTTTTGAACAATCAAGCAATCAAAACAAATTCTTTCGCAACTTGTCGTGGCAACACGACCTTACCCGGACCATGTGGACAGTTTCTTGTCTTCCGAATCCAGCGCCCGATCGTCCTCTTTTTCTCGTATTTCTCACGGCACTCCTGATGGTTCCCAGTCAGGACCGTAGATCACTCGAGAGAGGTCTGTTCGGAACTAGTGAAGTTCGGATGATCGGCTGCCAGACGAGGGTCTATTGGGCAAGAGCTCTCCCGATCGTTGCAGTCGTTCACTCTGTCGTCGGGACCTCTCCCACTGGATCCACGAGTCGCTGATGGGCCCCACGCTTGGGACGCCAATTGTAAAAAGTTCAATCGGGTCGGGGACAATCGATATTTGCCCGGCGGTATTGCCTCTGTGACCCTCTAGTTATTTAAATCAATGAAGAGGCAGGCGCTGGAGACTGGAAAGCAGGAAACAAGGTTTTTTATTCTCTCCGGAGGAGAACACAACGAAACGGACAGAAGGTATCGTTCTGAGGTGCTCTAACTGTATTTCTGAGGCCTGGCCTCTTATATCCACATTTATGACTTTATTGCAGATTACACATACATGTTTAAAGCTTTGATGTGCGGAAAAGACATTCTCGGAACTCCCCTTTGGGCCCGTTCCCACACACATTTACAGTTAAAGTCCCCACCCTAGTCACAACAGGTGATGAGCATCGCGCAGCTGGATAATCCGCCGATTCACGGAATGTGGGGAGTCTGATCGGATCTCATGGGGTGGGGGGGCTTTGATCAACCCGGGGATTCTTTGATGGGGGAAGCTTTCTATTGTACGGGGAGGGGCAAGGATGGTATCGGCAGAGCTGGGTGTCGGCTTGGGAACGGGGAGGACAAAACGGGCACACGGGGAAAAGGGGGTTTGCATCTAAGGGCCGGAGATCATGAAAGGAAAGCAGGGAGGTGTCGCGCTGGGAACAGGATGAGGGCCGGGGGCAGAGCAGCGCCGAAGAGGGGTTTATGACTCAAGGCAGGTGCAAGCAGGGGGTGGTCAGCGTGCAGGCTTAGTGAAGGCAAAGGGCTATGTCAGGGGCCAGCGGCATGCAAAAGGGTTTGTTCTGATCGGGGCATCTTAAAATGGCGGGCGCGCACGACAAAAGTGTGGCATCAGGGGAAGAGGCAAGATGGCGCAGATAATGTTCACCAAAACGTACTAATTTTCCACAGTACCTAAGTCGGCTCTTCGGGGAAATGGCATAGTGACTGGGCCTGGGGCTGGCCGGGCCCGGATGGGCCCAGACGGGCTTGCCTTAGGCGCGCCCGCTGCGCCCGTCCTCTGCGCGTCCGTGGAAAACACATTGTTTAATGGGGGGATTCGGGGCGTGGCCTACTGTGAGGGGGCGTAGCCTGAGGTCAGGCTTGATGAAGGCGCCGAGTAGCGAATACCCTATCCCGTGGCAGCGTTAATCTCGGCTGCGCGGGGTCTCAAAGATGAATCAGTGCCCAGGAGACCACGAGGCAAGGTAGGAAGAGAGTGATTTTTAAAATACACAAAAGTTAAATTTCTCAACAGTTGCCAGTGACAGATGACAGATGTCCCAAGGGTGCTCCTGTGAGACTGTGACAGTCACAATGTCCCAAGGGTGCTCCTGTGAGCGTGTGGCAGTCACAGATCGTCCATGGGTGCTCCTGTGAGCCTGTGTTAGTCACAATGTCCCAAGGGTGCTCCTTTTAGCCTGTGACAGTCACAGATCTTCCACGGGTGCTCCTGCTCCTGTGAGCGTGTGACAGTCACAGATGTCCCAAGGGGGCTCCTGTGAGCCTGTGACAGTCACGGATGTCCCAAGGGGGCTCCTGTGAGCCTGTGACAGTCACGGATGTCCCAAGGGTGCTCCTGTGAGCCTGTGACAGTCACGGATGTCCCAAGGGTGCTCATGTGAGCCTGACTGTCACGGATGTCCCAAGGGTGTTCCTGTGAACCTGTGACAGTCACAGATGTCCCAAGGGGGCTCCTATGAGCATGTGACAGTCATGGATGTCCCAAGGGTGCTCCTGTGAGCCTGTGACAGTCATGGGTGTCCTAAGGGTGCTCCTGTGAGCCTGTGACAGCGACAGATGTCCCAAGGGGGCTCCTGTGAGCCTGTGACAGATGTCCCAAGGGTGCTCTTGTGAGCCTGTGACAGTCACAGATGTCCCAAGGGAGCTCCTGTGAGCCTGTGACAGTGACAGATGTCCCAATGGTGCTCCTGTGAGCCTGTGACAGTGACAGATGTCCCAAGGGGGCTCCTGTGAGCCTGTGACAGATGTCCCAAGGGTGCTCTTGTGAGCCTGTGACAGTCACGGATGTCCCAAGAGTGCTCATGTGAGCCTGTGATAGTCACAGATGTCCCAAGGGTGCTCCTATGAGCCTGTGACAGTCACAGATGTCCCAAGGGGGTTCCTGTGAGCCTGTGACAGTCACGGATGTCCTAAGGGTGCTCCTGTGAGCCTATGACAGTGACAGATGTCCCAAGGGGGCTCCTGTGAGCCTGTGACAGATGTCCCAAGGGTGCTCCTGTGAGCCTGTGACAGTCACAGATGTCCCAAGGGAGCTCCTGTGAGCCTGTGACAGTCACAGATGGCCCAAGGGTGCTCCTGTGAGCCTGTGACAGTCACAGATGTCCCAAGGGAGCTCCTGTGAGCCTGTGACAGTCACAGATGTCTCACTGGTGCTCCTGTGAGCCTGTTACAGTCACAGATGTACCAAGGGTGCTACTGTGAGCATGTGTCTGTCACAGATGTCTCACTGGTGCTCCTGTGAGCCTGTGACAGTCACAGATGTACCAAGGGTGCTCCTGTGAGCATGTGTCTGTCACAGAAGTCCATGCATAAACTTGGAAACTGGTGGGAATTAAAAATAAATCCTAGCATTATGTAATATTAAACATGAATAAATCTGCCTCTAGACTGGTGTTCGAACAAACCCTTGTAGGGTATATCTCGACCCTGGACATGATCGAAGAGTCCATCTTGTCCAGGGGGTGCATAAGCTAGGGAGGTCGACCTCGGAGCTGGGGAACCAGGTCAGAATCTCTGCAGGGACACGCAACATCCTGTGATTCTGGGGAAATCACTTAATCTCCCAGGGCCCGATTCACAGAATGAACTTAAGACTCAATCGTAAACTTACTACTATTTTGGTATTCACAGAATGCACTTACTACTTTTGGGATTCACAGAATGAACTTACTACTTTTGGTATTCACAGAAGTTAGGATTTTGTCTTAAGACAAACTTAGGACAGACTTAAGACAGACTTAAGACAAAATCCTAACTTCTGTGAATACCAAAAGTAGTAAGTTAATTCTGTGAATGCCAAAAGTACTAAGTTCATTGTGTGAATGCCAAAAGTAGTAAGTTCATTTTGTGAATTCCAAAAGTACTAAGTGCATCCTGTGAATACCAAAATAGTAGTAAGTTTAGGATTGAGTCTTAAATTCATTCTGTGAATCGGGCCCCCAGTGCCTAACAAAAATGAATGTGTTCTCATGTAACACAACTGGTACGTGTGTAAAGCGCTCTGATACCCAATACCTCAGGTCAAGTTTGCGCTATATAAAACTCTGTAAAAAAAACAATCCGCACCCAGGGTAGGCATTGTGTGGGGCTGTATGCCACAATATGATGAAAGAGCAAATGTTGTGGCCTGAATGCTGTTATTGGGTGCAGATGTTCTGTACTCTCCAGTAGGTTTGATCCAGTAAATGGCATTGAGGACATGGTGTTTGTGCCAGCTGAGATCCATGCCCTGGTAGCCTGGCACCAAACCATGGGGAGGGCGGATATGTAACTTCGAAGAGGCTCGGTGTAGTACTTTCAGTCTTATCATTTCAGAACTGAAGAATTTTCAATAATCTGTATAATGAAGCCATAGTTGTTGATTATTTATCTTATGCAACAAGCAACCATTGGCAAAGCCAATAGTTCTCGCTTGTTGTAGGTGTAATGTTACGTGTTGTGTTATATATCTGGAGCAGTGCTTTAAATTGGCTGGTACTCAACGGTACTAAGTACTGACACTCCTGAATTTTCTGCGCTTGAGTACCGGACCTTCTTGTCCAAAGAGAGTACCAGTAGTCATGGGGCAGCAAGCCAACTCAGTGCAATTTGGCATCTACAAAAAGAAGCAAACTCTTATATTCTCCATCAGTATACTGATTAAACATAGGAGGACAAAAAAAAAAAGAAGCGCGACAGAGTTGGCAAGCCTGTCCTTTTTCATGATGCACTCTGATGATTGAGTGCCAATCTCCCCTTACAATGTGCTAATTGAGCAACGCCCAAATGCATTCGATCCGAGCTGACAGGGAGTTTGGGAGGCGCCCGAGTCTCTGTGGAGACATTAGCACTGTAGGTGTGCGAGAAGGGGTGCTAACAGGCACATCTTGTGACTCGGGGAAACCTAAGAGAAGGCTTCCTGCTGGCATAGCAGAGTAGGATAGCACTTTATTGGAGCCAGATCGAGGAGGAAGGTGGCGATAGTGATGCTGTAGCCCACCAGATGGGGATCGTGGCAGGGTGGTGGTTCGGGGAATCAAGGTTTAGTAATATGGACATCAGCGAGTATGCATTTCCAAGACACATTAACTAAATATCCCGTCTGCATGCACAAGTGCTTCTATGTACCTATGTGTGTTCTTGTATGAGTGAGTGTTGTCTGCAGTGTGCATTTCTGCGCACCAATTACATCTCAATCATTTTAGCTTACCATGTTCTTAAGCCACACCCTTACTTACATCGACCACGCCCCTTGGAGAGACCCCGCTTTTTTTCATTCCACTGAAAGCCCTGGGTGTAGGAGTAAACCGCAGGCCCCGGTGTGAATATATAAATTGAAGACGGCCAGAACCCAGGGAGAATTCCATATAACCAATGACTTTGTAAATGAGTGCCCCTTGGAGCCATATTATTCACATTGATTGTATGGTAATATCCTAAAAAATGCTGTGGCACTGGGCACCGTGGACCAAAGTTGGGCAACTCTGACCATGGACTTAGTGAGTTAACACTTCCCACTGACATCTATAGTCATCTGAAGTCATGAGTTTAAAATGTAGGGAGTTAGACACATCCTTTCATCATTACACTGAAGCTATATTAAGTGCAATTGTATTTGTAAGTAGTAACATCTGGTATTTACTGTCCTTAGAAAAGCAAATGTGCAGGATGAAGCACTATATAAAAACTTGATATATATGAAGGAGTGAGATTTCAACACTTTTTTATGAATTAGACCCGCAATGTGGTTTTAGTGCATGGGGTGTTATGTACTTCATTAATCAGCATCACTCTGCCTCGGCCATTCCCTAGTTAAGTGATTACCACATTGTGCCATTCCTCAGTGAAGTAGTTGCCTGCCTCTGTCTTTCTTTAGTAAAGTAGTTGCCTGCCTCTGTCACTCCTAAGTGAAGTAGTTGCCTGCCTCTGCCATTCCTTAGTAAAGTAGTTGCCCCGAACATTCTTGTCTGATTTTATTTTTATAAAATGAGTTTTCATGTGTAATTTTATGATCTGTTCCCTCGCACTAGATGAAGTTAAAGGGATTTTAAAGTTCTGATGTACATTGTTTATTGTAGATTTGACATGAAATGTTTTTACCTGTGTCTTTTTATGATTTTAAATAATCGAATAAAAGTGTTTTGACTGACTGACTGACTGACTGAAGTAGTTGCCTGCCTCTGCCATTCCTCAGTGAGGTAGTTGCCTGCCTCTGTATTGATTAGTGAAGTAGTTGCATGCCTCTGCCATTCCTCAGTGAAGTAGTTGCCTGCCTCTGCCTTTCTTTAGTGAAGTAGTTTACTGCCTCTGCCATTCCTCGGTGCAGTAGTTGCCTGCCTCTGCCGTTCCTCAGTGAAGTAGTTGCCAGCCTCTGCCATTTCTCTGTGAAGTAGTTGCCTACCTCTGCCATTCCTCAGTGAAGTAGTTGCCTGCCTCTACCATTTCCCAGTGAAGTAGTTGCCAGCCTCTGCCATTTCTCAGTGAAGTAGTTGCCTGCCTCTGCCATTCCTCAGTGAAGTAGTTGCCTGCCTCTGCCATTTCTCAGTGAAGTAGTTGCCTGTCTCTGCCATTCCTCAGTGAAGTAGTTGCCTGCCTCTGCCATTTCTCAGTGAAGTACTTGCCTACCTCTGCCATTCCTCAGTGAAGTAGTTTCCTGCCTCTGCCATTTCTCAGTGAAGTAGTTGCCTGCCTCTGCCATTCCTCAGTGAAGTAGTTGCCTGCCTCTGCCATTTCTCTGTGAAGTAGTTGCCTACCTCTGCCATTCCTCAGTGAAGTAGTTGCCTGCCTCTAGCATTTCTCAGTGAAGTAGTTGCCATCCTCTGCCATTTCTCAGTGAAGTAGTTGCCTGCCTCTGCCATTCCTCAGTGAAGTAGTTGCCTGCCTCTGCCATTTCTCTGAGAAGTAGTTGCCTACCACTGCCATTTCGCCGTGAAGTAGTTGCCTGCCTCTGCCATTCCTCAGTGAAGTAGTTGCCTGGCTATGCCATTCCTCAGTAAAGTAGTTGCCTGCCTCTGCCATTTCTCAGTGAAGTAGTTGCCTGCCTCTGCCATTCCTCAGTGAAGTAGTTGCCTGCCTCTGCCATTTCTCTGTGAAGTAGTTGCCTACCTCTGCCATTCCTCAGTGAAGTAGTTGCCTGCCTCTGCCATTTCTCAGTGAAGTAGTTGCCAGCCTCTGCCATTTCTCAGTGAAGTAGTTGCCTGGCTATGCCATTCCTCAGTGAAGTAGTTGCCTGCCTCTGCCATTTCTCAGTGAAGTAGTTGCCTGCCTCTGCCATTCCTCAGTGAAGTAGTTGCCTGCCTCTGCCATTTCTCTGTGAAGTAGTTGCCTACCTCTGCCATTCCTCAGTGAAGTAGTTGCCTGCCTCTGCCATTCCTCAGTGAAGTAGTTGCCTGCCTTTGCCATTTCTCTGTGAAGTAGTTGCCTACCTCTGCCATTCCTCAGTGAAGTAGTTGCCTGCCTCTGCCATTTCTCAGTGAAGTAGTTGCCTGCCTCTGCCATTCCTCAGTGAAGTAGTTGCCTGGCTATGCCATTCCTCAGTGAAGTAGTTGCCTGCCTCTGCCATTTCTCAGTGAAGTGGTTGCCTGCCTCTGCCATTCCTCAGTGAAGTAGTTGCCTGCCTCTGCCATTTCTCTGTGAAGTAGTTGCCTACCTCTGCCATTTCTCAGTGAAGTATTTGCCTGCCTCTGCCATTCCTCAGTGAAGTAGTTGCCTGCCTCTGCCATTTCTCAGTGAAGTAGTTTCCTGCCTCTGCCATTCCTCAGTGAAGTAGCTGCCTGCCTCTGCCATTTCTCAGTGAAGTAGTTGCCTACCTCTGCCATTCCTCTGTGAAATAATTGTTTGCCTCTGCCATTTCTCAGTGAAGTAGTTGCCTACCTCTGCCATTTCTCAGTGAAGTAGTTTCCTGCCTCTGCCATTTCTCAGTGAAGTAGTTGCCTGCCTCTGCCATTCCTCAGTGAAGTAGTTGCCTGCCTCTGCCATTTCTCTGTGAAGTAGTTGCCTACCTCTGCCATTTCTCAGTGAAGTAGTTGCCTGTCTCTGCCATTCCTCAGTGAAGTAGTTGCCTGCCTCTGCCATTTCTCAGTGAAGTAGTTGCCTGTCTCTGCCATTCCTCAGTGAAGTAGTTGCCTGCCTCTGCCATTTCTCAGTGAAGTAGTTGCCTACCTCTGCCATTCCTCAGTGAAGTAGTTTCCTGCCTCTGCCATTTCTCAGTGAAGTAGTTGCCTGCCTCTGCCATTCCTCAGTGAAGTAGTTGCCTGCCTCTGCCATTTCTCTGTGAAGTAGTTGCCTACCTCTGCCATTCCTCAGTGAAGTAGTTGCCTGCCTCTAGCATTTCTCAGTGAAGTAGTTGCCATCCTCTGCCATTTCTCAGTGAAGTAGTTGCCTGCCTCTGCCATTCCTCAGTGAAGTAGTTGCCTGCCTCTGCCATTTCTCTGAGAAGTAGTTGCCTACCACTGCCATTTCGCCGTGAAGTAGTTGCCTGCCTCTGCCATTCCTCAGTGAAGTAGTTGCCTGGCTATGCCATTCCTCAGTAAAGTAGTTGCCTGCCTCTGCCATTTCTCAGTGAAGTAGTTGCCTGCCTCTGCCATTCCTCAGTGAAGTAGTTGCCTGCCTCTGCCATTTCTCTGTGAAGTAGTTGCCTACCTCTGCCATTCCTCAGTGAAGTAGTTGCCTGCCTCTGCCATTTCTCAGTGAAGTAGTTGCCAGCCTCTGCCATTTCTCAGTGAAGTAGTTGCCTGGCTATGCCATTCCTCAGTGAAGTAGTTGCCTGCCTCTGCCATTTCTCAGTGAAGTAGTTGCCTGCCTCTGCCATTCCTCAGTGAAGTAGTTGCCTGCCTCTGCCATTTCTCTGTGAAGTAGTTGCCTACCTCTGCCATTCCTCAGTGAAGTAGTTGCCTGCCTCTGCCATTCCTCAGTGAAGTAGTTGCCTGCCTCTGCCATTTCTCTGTGAAGTAGTTGCCTACCTCTGCCATTCCTCAGTGAAGTAGTTGCCTGCCTCTGCCATTTCTCAGTGAAGTAGTTGCCTGCCTCTGCCATTCCTCAGTGAAGTAGTTGCCTGGCTATGCCATTCCTCAGTGAAGTAGTTGCCTGCCTCTGCCATTTCTCAGTGAAGTGGTTGCCTGCCTCTGCCATTCCTCAGTGAAGTAGTTGCCTGCCTCTGCCATTTCTCTGTGAAGTAGTTGCCTACCTCTGCCATTTCTCAGTGAAGTATTTGCCTGCCTCTGCCATTCCTCAGTGAAGTAGTTGCCTGCCTCTGCCATTTCTCAGTGAAGTAGTTTCCTGCCTCTGCCATTCCTCAGTGAAGTAGCTGCCTGCCTCTGCCATTTCTCAGTGAAGTAGTTGCCTACCTCTGCCATTCCTCTGTGAAATAATTGTTTGCCTCTGCCATTTCTCAGTGAAGTAGTTGCCTACCTCTGCCATTTCTCAGTGAAATAATTGTTTGCCTCTGCCATTTCTCAGTGAAGTAGTTGCCTACCTCTGCCATTTCTCAGTGAAGTAGTTGCCTGCCTCTGCCATTCCTCAGTGAAGTAGTTGCCTGCCTCTGCCATTTCTCAGTGAAGTAGTTTCCTGCCTCTGCCATTCCTCAGTGAAGTAGCTGCCTGCCTCTGCCATTTCTCAGTGAAGTAGTTGCCTACCTCTGCCATTCCTCTGTGAAATAATTGTTTGCCTCTGCCATTTCTCAGTGAAGTAGTTGCCTACCTCTGCCATTTCTCAGTGAAATAATTGTTTGCCTCTGCCATTTCTCAGTGAAGTAGTTGCCTACCTCTGCCATTTCTCAGTGAAGTAGTTGCCTGCCTCTGCCGTTCCTCAGTGAAGTAGTTAGCCCTGCCTTTGCTTTTCTCGCAGGGAGTGTCCATAGAAGTGAGATCAGGTGACACCTGTAGATGTCGCAGGTGTGGGTTGAGCTGTTTGGAATTGGAATTCCTGGAAGGAGGTCACGGTGCATTTCAGAGCAGAGAATCATGCCTCAACAGCCCCCAACCCCCCTAAGCAACATACCTCCTTACCCCTCCCCTCCCCCCTCCCCCACCCCCCCCTCCCGGAAGGAGGCAGGCAGTCAGGGGATGATTACACGGTACAGGCAGAGTTTATTTTAAACATGCTCCTCTGTGCACTGAGCATTTCCTTTCCTCTCCTCTCCGTTCTATGCCACTCTCCACAGCTGGCAGTGTCTAGCATGGCATCCCAGGAGAAGAAGGACTGTGGCTTGACCGCTAAGCCTGTCTTCCTGAAGCCCGTCACCAGAGTTGCTGTCACCGGGGGCACCTTTGGGAACAAGCTGGACGGGGTCTACCTGGCTAAGAAGTGGCTGAAAGACCCCTCAGAACTGCAGCGCCAGACCTTCAATGCCACCCCCTGCCTGGTGAACCCCCGGGCTGTGAAGGCCATGGTGCGCTTCACTGACAAGGACTTCAACACCTGCTTTCTGGAGAGCGTCTTAAGGTGGGTGACAATAGGGGGGAGGGGGGCATCCAGGGGGAGTCTGGAGTCCCCAACAGTGGGTGTCTGTGGACCCAGAAGTCAGGAGGTGGGGTATGGATGCTGAGTCAATCGCTTGCCTTGACTAGGGTGGGGGTATGCTCCGCTCCGCCGGGCGAAGTTTGCGGAGTTTTGTCTGTCCGCACTCCACTTGGAGCGCAGAGCTCGGCAAACACTCTGCCCATGACACGTGTCAGAGTTTACCTGTGCCCACCCCTATAATTTGGATTATTCAGATATTGAAATGGAAAAAAAAGCAGCAATGACTCGCTGATTGGTTCCCATGGTAACGACGCTGGTCGCTCACTTTTATGTTTCTCTGCAGTACGAAAGCCCTTAGTAGGGGCATTAACTGCTGCGTGGAAGTGGCTTGGTTGTGTTCTGGCTCTCTGGAACAAAGGCTCAACAAGTGGGTGGGAACATCCACCTCCCCTCACAGTGGGACATTCCACCAGCCACTCCTGCAGCAGATCATCCCTTCCCTCCTTGGACACCTGCTTGTACATGCGCGGCTCGCCCCGTGGTGATCATGCGCCCAATCGAGCCCCCCAGAAGGTGCTGCACAGGGGTGTGCACCAGAGATAGGGGTGGGTGGTCAGAGTCAGGTAATGCATGTTTCGAGACAGGCACACTACTCTTTGGGGAATGTCTGGTGAGCAGAGGCTCACTAACCATGATGGGAGTTCACATAATTTATATATCACTTTTCCAGAAATGGGTCCTCTCGGTGCCATGCAGTGGTGCGAGGGGACGCTGCTTTGTGGGAAAGATTTCTCTCTTGTCACCTCTCTCCACACAGGTTTATTACCGAAACGAACATTGTACGCTTCAGGGTGGGCTGAACTCTGCAGAATCTTGCAGAGTTTTTATGTAACTCTGTGGAATTCCATGGAGTAAAACTCTGTGAGTTCTGCCCACCACTAGGCTTGACACCCTGTTTAGAATTAGGGAGACATCTGGAAGCTGCTATTTTTGTTCACTTGGCTAGTGAGTTAGGGCCGGATTCACAGAACTAACTTAAGACAAAATCCTAAACTTACTACCATTTTGGTATTCACAGAAGGCACTTACTCATTTCGGTATTCACAGAAGTTAGGAGTCCTAACTTTACTACTCCTAAACTGAGAAAAATCCTAACTTTAAGACTTTTGGTATTCACAGACGGCATTTAGGGGTCCTAAAGTTATGACTCCTAACTTCTGTGAATACGGAAATGAGTAAGTGTCTTCAGTGAATACCAAAATGAGTAAGTGCCTTCATTGAATACCAAAATGGTAGTAAGTTTAGGATTTTGTCTTAAGTTAGTTCTGTGAATCGCGCCCACTGTGACTCCTTCCCGCTTTGCTGATGTTTAGCCTTTTCTGGGCTGTTCTTTTACTTTGTTACTCAATTCTCTCTCATACACAATCAGTCACTCTATAACTCTATCCTTACTTCTTCTCTCTTTCTCTCTCTCTAGCTCCTCTATATCTCTCTCTGACTCATTATCTGTTTACTCTCTCAACTTCCACTCTCACAAACTGTTTTCACACTTAATTTCCCTCTTCCTCACTCTGTCTGTTTTCTCTCTCTCTCTCATGTTGTCAACACGTTTCGGCACTTGGCTGTTCAGGTCTATGAAATACTACTTACATTGACCAGTAAATAATATGCAGTTCATAGTTATCGTTGGTCATTCTGTGCATGGGCAGAATCCATCCTGTCAACTAATGGAGTTATGTCTTATACTTGTAACTGACCTCAAAAACTACTAAAGTAAGAGAAACACTTGCTTCACAATAATCTTTCTGTAAGCTACCAGAACACCACATTAATAAATTTTGCAGCTTAGTGGGTTACATTAAAGAGATTTGCAAGAACCCTGAATAATTAACTTATTCACAACTTTAAACTTAGTCATAAGAACTCAGGCTTCTTATTGGAACTATGCTCTCATTAATACTGAAATTCAGATCTGGACATTGAGATGGACACACCTTTGCTCAGATTGCAAGGAATATGAATCTTTCAAATGAATTTGGTGTGTTCCTCAATCTTTATGTTTCTAAAAACTAAGGGCCCGGAGGTGGGGATTTAGCCATGGCTGAAATTTCCACCTTTGGCTCAGAAGCTCTGCCTCCGGGCCGCAAGCTCCAGCTCCGGGCTGAAAGCTCCGCCTCCGGACTGGAAGCTCCTCCTCCGGGCCAGAATTTCCGGCCCGAGTGAGGACGTAAACTTAGTAGTCGTAAATCCATTCTGTGAATACCAAAAGTAGTAAGTGAAGTCTGTGAATACCAAAAGTAGTAAGTGCATTCTGTGAATACCAAAAGTAGTAAGTTTAGGATTTTGTCTTAAGTTAGTTCTGTGAATCAGGCCCATAGATGCAATTATTATGTGTCTTTGAATTAACTAGGATGTTTTGATAATCATCTATTTGCACACAATTAAAAATGATAGCATTGTGTGCTGTACCCAGTTTTTGTAGAATTAAGGTCCTACTAACTACAGATGGAAATCGGTCACTGCAGAAAATCATGAGCATGACTTTTTGGTCCACAGCTTTCGATATGAGGCTGATTAACTCAGGGGCCACGCATTGTAAGGGTCACCTACTTGACCCAGTTTTCTCGAACATGGCCCGTATTAAAGCCCTGACTCCTTTGGCTTTACCTTGGTCAGACCATTTTCGGGTTCCCTTCAACTGGCAGTACGATTTAACGGAGGTAACCATCCATAGGACCTACTCTGTTGACAGGGCTTGGTCCAGGTTACCGGTAGAGCGCTGGACTGCTAATCTGGATGCTACCTGTCCACGCCCGGTGTCGAACCCGCTAGTTGCAGATGTGAACCTGGAAGGTTGGCTGACAAGATCCCTGGACTCCATTCTCCCTAAGAAGAGAATGCCGAAGAGGGAGAAGAGAGTGGGCTCAGCCCCTTGGTATACTCAGAGGTTAAGAACTCTTAGGAAAGGCTGCAAGAGGCTAGAGCGGACTTGGAGAAAAGATTGGGGTGAGGCAACCCGGAAAGAGTATCGCACGGCTATCAGAGGATATAAAGCCGCGCTCCGGGACGCCAAAGCCAAGTTCTTTGAGGAGAGAATTGGCAATTCGGCTAATTCCGCCAGAGAGTTCTTTAAGGTCTTTAGAGACCTCTTAAAAACTCATGAACCGTCAGTGAACCACGAGAGTCCTCGAAAGAAATGTAAGGAACTGGCCAACTATTTTTACACGAAAGTAGAAAACATCGTGAGTTCCTTACCACGACCAGCCCAGGAATTAGATATAGGCAAACAGCGGGGTGATGTTGAAATCGAGCTGGACATCTTTGGCCCAGTGACCACGGATGAAGTTCTCAAGGTGCTAGTGGTCATCAAAAGCGGCTCACCTAGGGATCCTGTCCCGATGAAATATCTCAAGCAGATAGCAACTACTATCGCCGCACCAGTAACAGATCTCATTAACGCATCCTTTGCGCAGGGGGTGGTTCCACCCAGCTGGAAAAAAGCGGTAGTAAAGGCCCTTCTGAAAAAGCCTGGTCTAGATCCATCTGACCTGGCTAATTTTAGACCGATTTCCTTGCTGCCCGGGCTTGGTAAGATCGCGGAGAGACTGGTGAACAGGCGATGGTCTCAATTCTTGGAGTCTAATGGCTTGCTGCGGAATTCCCAAACGGGATTCAGGCCGGGCAAAGGCACTGATACGGCCCTTCTGGCAGTCGTGGAAGAAGCCAGGAGCATTTTGGATTCAGGAGGATCGGTGGCAGTGATCCTCCTGGACCTCAGTGTGGCTTTTGACACCGTAAACCACCAGGTTCTGCTCCAGCGACTGTCAGAGGTAGGCTTGACTGGAACGGCCTTAAAGTGGCTCGTGTCTTTTCTGAACCATCGAACCTACCAAGTCTGGGAAGGTAGTGCACAATCAGCCCCTATCCCCCTACAATGTGGTGTGCCTCAGGGCTCCTCCCTGAGCCCCACATTGTTTAATGTCTATATGGCACCGTTGGAGGATGTGGTGGCACCATTTGGCATCAAAATTATCAGCTATGCTGATGATACCCAGCTGGTGGTGGCCCTCTCCCAATTGGTGAATCAACCGGACCTATTGCACTCTTGCTTGTCCAAGGTGCACACATGGATGGGCAATTCAGCATTAAAACTGAATGGCTCTAAAACAGAGATAATGCTGCTGGGACACTTGGGGCTTTCTCTTCCGCCTGGCAGCTGGCCGAGTTGCCTTGGCGATCCTCCAAGCCCCAAAAAAGAGATTAAAAGCCTAGGGGTGTGGCTGGAACAAGACCTGTCTTTTAAGACCCACGCAAAAAAAACTGCCGGAGTCTGCTTTGGTCTGCTCCGATCTGCACGTAAGATCCTACCTCTCCTCCCTCCGGCCTCTAGGAAACTTCTTATCCAAGGACTAATTGTCTCGAGGTTGGATTATAGCAATGTGATTTTTATGGGCGCTCCGGAAGCGCCGCTCAATAAACTCCAACAAGTGCAGAATGCAGCAGCAAGGCTGTTGATGAATATTCCAAGGAGACAGTCAGTAAATCCGGCATTAAGAGCGCTGCATTGGCTTCCGGTACGGGAGAGGATAACATTTAAATCGCTCTGTACGGCTCATAAAATCCTTCAGGGGAAGGGACCTCCCATCTTGGGTAATATGGTGCTCCCTTACAAGGCTACCAGAGCCCTGCGCTCTGACCACAAATTTTTGTTACAAGTGGCCAGAGTGAAGAGAGCCCGGACGGGTGGTAGAAGATTCTCTGTGAACGCAGCCAATTTATGGAATGCGCTGCCTTTGAATTTACGGACAGAGACTTGTATCATTCGGTTCCGGAAGTTACTCAAGACGCACTTGTTCCCCGCTTAATACTGTCTTCCTTGTTCTACACCCTTGAGTCATGAACAGCGCTGGGATGCCCGAGGGTAACCGCGCGCTATACAAGATTCCAAATAATAATAATAATAATAACACTGTGTCTTGCTATAAGATGAATGTTTCATGTCCTTTTTTCTTACTTACAGCATTCTTTATGTCAGTCTGAAGTTCAGTCCCATCCGGAAGAAAAAAGATAGAGCTTCCACCGTGTCTTAACCCCTTGCATGCTTGTGACGGAACCGTTCTGTCACAAGCCTCGGGTAAGCTGTGCTTGTGACGGAACGGTTCCGTCACGGCCCGCTCGCCGCGCCTGCGCGGCGCGAATTCCACGCTGGCGCTGAGGGTTCTATTGGGCGGGCGGGGCCGTGACAGAACCGTTCCGTCACAAGCACAGCTCACCCGAGGCTCGTGACGGAGCGGTTCCGTCACGAGCATGGGAGCGCCGCGCGGCCCCCCTCTTCCATAGCACTGCGGCGGAATAGCCGCCGCAGTGAAGGGGTTAATGTAATCCCGAAGGCAGACTTTTGTTGCCAACTAATCTAAAAACATTTACCTCCAATGCCTTATCAGATCCCTTAAGGATAGAACCAGTGGTTGTGTCTACAGTCAGTGAACATACAACACTTGTGTTGTCGTAGATAACACGCAAGAGCCAGAGACAAAGAACCACTGGGGTTACAGAGATACACATAGAATAGACATTGTGTGGAGTGAGAGAGGCCTATTGATTTAACAGGTCGCTAATATTTTCCGTTCCACATCATTGTTGGGACCAGTTACGTGTGCATGGAGTTGGTATATCCACCTTTGCTGTTTCTGGTGAAGTGTTGCTTGCATGTTAGTTTGAATTGCCAGTTAGGAGCTCCCTTGAGTCGGTGACTTCTCTCTATGTCAATTTTTACAATTATTCCATCAGACCTTGGTCTTAAAGGAGATACATCTAAGATTATCTGCTCCCTTTTATCAGTTCTAACATACACATTGTACATCAGATAATGCCAGTATTTGTCTCATGCCCTTTCAGAAATTCAGATTTGAGTCTGACTTCACACAACACAAATTACCGGGACACAAGAACACAAAAAATGATACGAACAGTGAATCTCGCAACTAAGCTAGCATCTGTTTGTACATGTTGGCCACTGACTGAACGGTTCATCATTGTCATCATCATAAAACACTTGTATGGCACACTATTCAGGATAACTTAGCTCCACGCCCAGATGGGTCAGCCCCCCCAGCGCCTTGAGACCCTCACGGGCGAGTAGCTGCACTCTACAACTCCTGATCAGCAGCCACTGCCCCATCAGTGCCTTGAGACCCTCACGGGTAAGTAGCCGAGCTCTACAAACTTCTGATTGATTGATTCATTGGTTAGCTCATTGCACATGTCAGGATAAAGGAACTCATGAACAACATTTTGACTTTTCCGAAGTTCTCAAAATGTTCTGAGAGTGGGTTTCAGTTTTTGGGTACAAATGCTAAGGAGGGTCTGGCTATGAACGTGTTGTGTATTACTATGTCTGTAAGTCACAAAAGTGTATATGCACAGCTGCAACACATGAAGAGGTCAGCTGACATTTTGTCCATCAGGTTTAGGGGGAGAGTCAACTTACCACCAGTGCTTCATACCCATTAGAGCTAACCATTAGAGCTAACCAACCAGAGATTGGCTTCAAAATGATGGGAGTTCCACTAAACTGAACAGGCGTGCAAGTGATAGTAACAGTTCAATATTGGGGGCGTGGCTTGGACGGCAATGTGGATGGTCGTCTGAGTCCACTCGCTCCGCACCCTTGAGGTTAACTAAGGCCATAACTACCCGCCAAACAAGTTTGTTCTGATTAAGAGAGCAACTTTCAAGCATGGGAAGAGAGAGGCTACAATCGGAACGAAGGATCGCATGACAGGAACAGCGCGATCAGCGATATCGGACCACGAAGCCCCTGAGACCTAACAACAGAGAGATGAAAAAATGGCGCCCAGTAATGTAATGTGGGACACTGTTACTCTACCCGAGTGTCCTGGCGCTGTAGACCGCTGGGGAACCCGTCCTGGTTTTCCCTGTGAGATGGTCCCTTTCTGGGTATCTCCAGGGGGAAACCAGGCATCCCCGGCGTCTGTGGGGGGCCGTTGTAGAGATGAGGCAAGCTTAATGCCCAGAGTTACCGAATGTGTTCCCTGGTTAGAGTAGGCACTGAGGCGAGAATTATCGAGTCCGTTGACCCTGGTCCAAGACCCTGCCGCGTCGGGAATTGAACCCTGGTCCCGGGCCGTTCTCTGCTTACAGGTCTGCCACCTCTAACCAGTGAGCCACACCTCTCCACTGTGAGTAAAGGAAGGGAGCCCACCGCGGACACTGCGGACACCGAGCCGAGTGAGGCAAAAGAAACAAAGAGAGGAGGCGAGCCAAGCACCATCACCTACTACCCCTGTCAGTACCCCAAGCGCATCAGACGACCGGGGCGAAAGCAGAGAGGCAAGGCGGAGGGGGAAGACGGAGAAAGGAGGGTGATCAAGGCAGGCGGAGAGGCGGAGGAGTCACCGAGAGGCTCGCAGTGAGAGACGCTAGGCAGCGAGAAAGCCCCGGTGTCTTCCACTGCTTAAGGGCGCCTTTCGGAACAGGGTCTGGCGAAAACGAAAGCAAACCCTACACATGGGCGCCGCCATTACCGGAAGCCAGGAACAGTAAACAACAAGCGCCGGAAAACCGGAAGTGGTGAACGCCCGAGAGGTAGCGCGGAGGGGAACTCTCTGCATCATCGCCACTCTCGACAGCGCAGCCCCACACAACAAGCGTGACGCAAACTGGGAGAGGCGGAGGTGACAAAACGGAGAAGGACTGCAGCACGAACCCACTAAGGTGCCCGACCGGGGGGGGGTAAAATAAGCCCCTGGTAGCCTGGTGAAGGAGACAAACAAGGAGCGGGGGAGAGAGGCACACACGTGGGTACATGAGCTGGAAGCGCACCTGCTGGCAAAGGCGTGCAGGAGCTCAGGGCAGGAAACGCGCGCACGGGTTCTAGGGCTGATTCTTAAGCCTGGCTCTCAGCTCGCCCACATACAAAGCCCAAAAGCCCAAAAGCAGGGGGCTTATCGAACCGCCACAAACGGCACCAGGACAACTGATCAAAGAGCCGGGGTGCCAGGACCCAAACAGAGCCTCAATCGGCACCTCCCGAGTAAACGATAAACTCACCAGCCACCCAGCAAAAAAGCAGCCGGTCTAGGCTGCGAACGAGACAAAGCACACGCTGGCAGGACCAAAAGCTAAGACCAGAACAAGGCACATCAGAGAACCGAGCAGGTACAGAACCTACGCAACAGCCCAGGCCCCCAAGCCAATCCCAACCATCAACCCAATCTCCGCTCAAAAAGAGGGGCGCCTAGGCAGCATCCTATCTAGAAGGGGGATCAGAACAATGGCAAACAATGATGGCAAAACAGCAGGAGACCCGAAAAAAGGCCAAAAAAGAGACCCCCGATTCTCCGTTGAAGCTAAAAGGAGAAACAGCAACCCTAGAGACTATCCTAAGAAAGATCAATGAAGGGAACGCAGTGGCTAAGGAAACAAAACTAAAGATAGACAACATGCAACTAGAACACGCGGCAATTAGGGCCGACCTGCACAGCACCAACATCAGAATGGAAGCATCAGAAGGCCGCATAAGCTCCGTGGAGGATGTAACTGCGGAGAACTCCAAAATAATAGCAGAATGCCAAAAAGCCACGAAAGCCATACAAAGACAGCTAGCGGAGCAGGACGACAGAGCCAGAAGAGGCAATGTGAGGATCCTAGGAGTGCCGGAAGGAGCAGAGGATAAAGTGGGCTCATGCGCAAAATTGCTCGAAGACATGATCCCCGAGCTCACAGGCATCAATTTCGACAGAAGGTTCGAAGTGCAAAAGGCATATAGAGTGCCGGCAGGAAAACTGGCAACGGGAAAGGGGCCGAGACCTATAATATGCAACCCACTGCGAACAACCCACACTGATGCCATTTTCGCATTTGCCAGGAAGAACCAAAATCTCACATGGGCGAGCTGCAAGATCGTACTAACCCAGGACTACTCGAAGCCAACGGTTGAGACCCGGAAAGGTTTCCTCGCTCTCAGGGATGCCCTGCGCAAAAGAGGCATTAGCTTCAGTTTCGCGGGCCCAGCCCGCTTCAAGATCACAGACAAAATGAGAACAATGACATTTGAGAACCCCGAAGACCTGAGACGTTACATGCAAAAACCACCGACAGAAGAGATGGACACAAAACCCCCAGGCGCAGCCAAGAGATGCGCCTCACCGGATGTGACCGCCCAATCGGAGTGAAGATCACCCGGAACTACAGGACAACACGGCTACCTCAGGCGAGCAGACTCTACCGAGCGGCAATCAGCCATACGGACAAGGGAACACCGGTGAGCAGCATAGCAGAGTCCTCGCCTTTTTGCCACAAAGAGAAGGACAGGTCCGGAAGAAGCGACCTCAGAACTATACCATGGACAACGCACAAACTCTACCTCAGGGAGGATGCGGAGCAAAGGAACTTTGTCGTCGCACTCCCACTCAGCAAGTAAGGGGGAGGGGGGCTCAGGGAGGGCGGGAGGGGTCGGGGAGCACACACATGGGGTCACTCTTCTCTATCTTCTCTACTACTCTATCTTTCAATTTTCCACACCTTCAACGAGGAGCAGCAAGCACAGGTATAAGCACAACAACGCACTAGCCAGCCAAGGTTTAGGGAAGGGAAGCCACAGGGTCCCACAGATCGCAAAGCCACACAGATCGCCAAATGCACTGCACCACAAATGACGCACAACAACCACACCAACCTATCATCTGATATCAAGATAGTGTCCCTAAACGTCAAAGGACTCAATAGCCCGGTGAAAAGAAGGAAAGTACTAGAACACCTGAGGAAACTGAAAGGCGACATCTATGTACTGCAGGAAACAAGGTTAGAGTCAGACGACATAGCGTGCATCAAGACTAGATGGATAGGCGAAGTATGGGGGTCTGCAGCACAGAACAAAAAGAACGGGTGGTGACTTTCACAAGCAAAAAGTCAAAGCTAACACTGGTGAACACGCAGACAGATACAGAGGGCAGGATTCTGGTAACCAGCCTAAGGAGAGCCGGGGAGACTATACACGTGGCCAATGTATACGGCCCTAATAGCGATGACAAGGCCTTCTGGGACAGAGTAGAAGCACAACTACACAACCTGCCACTAGGCGAGCTCCTGGTGGTTGCAGGAGACATGAACCAGGTCCTAGACCCAGCCATTGATAAGCACCCGCACAGACAAAGCCATGCAACACACAAGGGCAACATCCTGAAAAACCTCTGCTCCAAACTCAACCTCAAGGACCCATGGCCCCTCCAAAATCCGGATGCCAGAGAGTACACTTTCTACTCGAACCCATACAACTCCTACAGCAGAATAGACCACATCCTCATATCAGACACACACACCCATCTCACAGATCACACGGAAATCGGACCCCGGAGCATCTCAGATCATTCACGCATCAGCCTAACCCTATCAGGGAAACACAATGAGGAACCAACTCGCAGATGGCGGTTCGATGACAACCTGCTTACCGACACCGCAACTAGGGCAGAGATCGAGACAGCAATAAAAGAGTATCTATCGATTAACGACACCCCCGAGACAGACAGATACCTTCTATGGGATGCCTTAAAGGCCACCATAAGAGGGACAGTCATGGCCATTAAAGGGAGGATTAATAAAGAAAGGAACAAAAAAATTGCCGAACTGGAAAAAGAAATCAAAAACCTAGAGAACGGTCACATAGCTAACCTGGAAGATAGGAATACTCTCACAAACCTAACTAAACGTAAATACGCACTAAACAAAATCCTAAGTGAAAGGGCAGGCACCTGGATAAATAAATACAAAGCTATCAACCTGTGCTCAGCAAACAAAGCAGGGAAAAATCTTGCATCCTACCTCAAGGGGAAACAGAAACAACACTCGATAGAGGCCATTAAAGACAGGAACGGAAAATCCCAGACTGCAAATAAGGAGATCATGGAGGTCTTCAGAGACTTCTATAAGGAACTCTACACAAGGGATGAAACCCTACGGGAGGATGGGGGGAAAGAACTCCTAGCACGCATATCCACACCAACGCTATCAGACAGGGAACGAGAAGTCCTTGACCTAGACATAACAGAAGACGAAATAGGGAGAGCCACAGCGAGTCTTAAAGACAACAAGGCACCAGGACCAGACGGGTTCACGGCAGGCTTCTACAAGCAGTACCTATACACCCTCAGGCCCACAATGAAGGAGGTCTTCACAAAGTGTGTCCAGCAAGGACGCATGACACCAACCATGGCGGAAGCCAACATAATAGTAATACCGAAGGAAGGCAAAGACACAAACGAAGAAAAGAACTTCAGACCAATCTCACTTATTAACGTAGATTGCAAAATGTACGCAAAGATACTAGCAACCAGACTCAATGCCCACCTCCCCAAGCTCATACATTGCTCACAAGTAGGCTACCTGAGGAACAGAATGTCTCATGACAACACAAGGCTGCTATGCCACATAATAAATCATTCCTCCAAGAGCAGCAACGCAGCGGTCATGATAGCCCTAGACGCTGAGAAAGCTTTCGACAGAGTGTCCTGGCCCTTCCTAGACCAGTGCATGCTGAAGTTCGGTTTTGGACCCAACTATAGGAAGATGGTGCTGGCCCTCTACAATGACCCCAAAGCACGAGTGGTGGTAAACGGAGGTACTTCACAACTACTCCATCTTAGCCGGGGGACCAGACAAGGGGGCCCACTCTCACCAGCCCTGTTCCTGCTAGCGATAGAACCTCTCCTAAACATGATCAGAGCCAATACAGACATAGCAGGGATACCGGTAGAGGGAGAAACCTTCAAGCTAGCGGCATACGCAGACGATGTGCTAATAATCACTGAGGACCCAGAAAAATCCATCAAGGCACTGATGGGAACGATAGAACAATACGCCCAGGTCTCGGGGTACAAATTAAACAGGGACAAATCCGAGTGCAAGCCTCTGAACGTCCACACCACCAAGACGGTTCTAGGCTCGTCCGGTCTGACGTGGCAACAGAAACCCATCAAATACCTTGGCCTCCTCTTCGAGAGAGACCTTAGATCTACACTAGAACACAATGAACAAGCCACACTAAACAAAATAAAGGAAAGAGTGGAGGGCTGGTCTCCCAAATTCACCACGTGGTGGGGTAGAGTGGAGACAATTAAAATGATGCTCACACCAATGGTGAACTACATGCTGAACATGCTACCACTGATAAACACAGAAGACTTCCACAAGAGGCTAGACAAAATGCTGAATACCTTCCTGTGGAGGGGGAAAAAGCCCAGAATAAGCCTAAAAAAGCTCAGACAGACTAAGGACCTAGGCGGCCTGAATATAACGAACTTCAGGACATTCCAAAAAGCGTGCATAGCAAGACAGGGTCTATACTGGCTCACCCAGAACGCAGAATATACCCCAGCGTGGCTGACACTGGAGCGAGGACTGCTGAAAGGGATGGAACCCATCGCCCTACTAACAGCCACACGACACCCAGCAATCAAAGAAAACCCCATCCTAAGCAGCACAAAGACAGCTCTACTAAGTATTGACAAACTAATGGGGACAAGCATAAAGAAAACTCAGCTAGAATCAAGGCACAACCCCACAATAAAATACAGGGACAAGACTCTGAACATGCACTCATGGTACAAGCATGGCATCACAACAGCCAGGGACCTACTGAAACAAGGCACAAACATAACCTTCGACACACTCAAGGAGGAACAGGACCTAGAGAGCGTAGAACTGTACAACTTCCTGAAGATTAAGGTAGCAGTAAGGAAGGCGAACCTGAATGGACTAACACCGTCTATCATACAATATGCCGCCAACCTCAACAAACTAGGACACCAGGTTGCATACCTATACAAAGCCCTAAGCCCTAAGACCACCAAACTTAACGACAAGGTCAACAGCTACTGGGGAACACTAAGGGGGAGCGCGCTGAGCGAGAAGGAGAGGGCAGAGCTATGGAGGTCAACATCCAGGAAAAAGATTACCGCTACTTTAAACCAGACCACATTCTGACTCATACATAAGGCATACTGGACCCCTGCCCGCTTGTCATCCATGGGTATCCGCGACAATGATTCCTGCTGGAATTGCAACAAAGAAGAGGGGGACCTTGCACACCTACTCTTCCACTGCTCCAAAGTCAGAATTTTCTGGAACACAATAGAATCACTAATAAACGAGATCACAGGGGACACCATGCAGCTTGACTTCCACAGCCTGGCACTGGGTTTCGCATCTCCCACAGTAACAACCAAAGAAAACCGGGACCTCATCGATCTTCTGCTGACAGCAGCAGTGAAAACGGTCCTGTACAACTGGAAGGACACAGGGAAAGCCACGCCTAAGGCATGGCTCAACTGGGTCACTTTCCTGCGGGGGGCGGACACCATCACAGCGAAACATTCACCCAAAACACACAGGCAGTCAGGTATGTGGGAGGCCCTGGACAACTACCTCTCGTCGCACAAACCACCATAGGTAGCATGGTCAGATACCGACTAGCAACAGCCGAGCAGCAGACCTCAGAATAGTGCACACTCCAGAAACGAGTACTGCTCTCCTCTTCCCTCTCTCCTCTCTCTATCTCTTCAGCTCGCGGCCGGGGCACTTGACCAAGAATGACAATCAATGCAACATGGGGAAGGAGGACTAACCGTCAAACAGCGCTCGTATGACAGGAAATCGGACTTACTACAATAAGACTGAAAGCTGGAATTGAACAACTGAACCAGTCCCCGCCCCCGCTTTCTCTTTTCATTTTCTTTCTCTTCCTCTCTTTCCTCTTCTTCTTTCCTCTTTCAACCCATGTATATGTAATGATCCATGTATATATATATTTTTTCTACAATAAAAAATTACAGAAATAAAAAAAATAAAAAAATTCAATATTTTTCTGGAGAGAGGGAGGGTGTCTCTGGTTTTGTAAAACTGGAAGGTATCTTCTGACATTGTGGTAACTTGGTATCTCATCAACAAGTTCTTAGTCTGTGATAAAAGTGAACAAGGAAATGTTGAACAATTGCGCTGTGGGTGGGAGTACCAAACATCCTCTGCATAATGATTAAACTATCTTCAACATCACTCCCATACACTTGTTAGTCTAATGAATGCATTGTATTTCTCTGTTCCCACTCGTCACCTGCTCACCCCCGTTCCAGTGCCCCAGACACAGAGGACACCCCATATGAAGTAAAAAGAGCCAAAGAACTCAACTTAGTCTTCGGTCCGAAGGGTTCACCCAATGCGTACGACCTGCTGCTGGACATGCACTCCACCCCCTCTAGCATGGGGGTCACCATCATCCTGGATAATGCGGAGAACTACCTGGGCATGCACCTGGCGCACTACGTGAAGGTGAGTGTGACCACGCTGACATCTTTAAGTTTAAGGTATCTGACCCAGTGCCCATTTCAAGGCGAGTACCAGTAAATTGACCAATCACATTATCTACTATTTGCTACACTTAGAAGTTGTAAAAACATAGTATCTCTTTTTACTTATTTTAATGCACCTTTTACCGTTGCGCTAACTTAAATATTATTATTACTGAATTGCGACTTCTAAAGGACCGACGTAGCTTCAGGAAGAAACTTAAAACCTGTCTCTTTACAAGATTCCCCTCCACACCGACCCGCTACCCTCTCTGCAGCGCTGGGAAGTCCTTGGGCAGCTATGCGCTTTACAAATCGCATAAATAAATGAATAGTTCCTTATCTGGCAATAAACTAGTGGTAGGGCTGGCGTATCATCCATCAATCCTGGCTCTCTTACTCAGGAAGTCTTGTGAATATAGGTTGACACCCTCACTCCAGGCCACTGCTATCCCTTTCCAGAGTCCTGAACTTTTCACCTACAGATCATTGACTTGTCTAATTAGTTTCATGGCTGAAATACCCAAAGTATAGTTAACACATGAAGGTGGAGAACTGGAAGCAGTGTCTGTAATGACCGGGAGAGAGGCCGTCATCCTATGTGGATATCAGGGTATCTCTCCAAGCTTGGACAACGTTGCATTGAGACATATGTCTGGAGACTTCCTTGGGGTCCAGCACAAAGTCCACCTCGCCTCCCTCACAACAAAGACCTGGGTCCTACTCTGTCTCATATCATAGGATCCAGCTTCCGCAGCGATGTCAAGTGTAGGTCCAGGATGGTGGTGTTCATTGCTGACTTTGATCTTCACGCAGATGAAAAGGAGGACCAGATCATTTAGTCCTTGCACCTGCCTTTTTTGTCTCCCTTCCTGACTCTTTTTGTTCTGGGAAGAACCATGTGTGCTGCAGATAGAAGGAAGGCTTGGCTCATTCTGATTTTATGTGCTTCTGAGGGTTTCCCAACCCCTGCCCATGTTTCACCAGGGAGAGAATGTGGCGTAACAACCAGAGCTGCTTATTTTGGAACTGGGGAACTGGGTTTGGGTCTCAGCTTTGGCTCAACAGTCTGTTATTCTGGATAAGTCACCAAGGGGCAGATGTATCAAGATACCTATTGGCGATTCTCAAATAGCGATTTTTTGAGAACCGCTATTTGAGAATCGCAAATGGTATGTATCAAAAAAATCGCAATTCTTTAGCGATTTCTTGATATTCCTTAATTGCAAATTTGCAAATTGTGAATTCGAAATTAAGAAATACTTTCCCATTCATTTCTATGGGCCAGGAGGCCCATAGGAAGGAATGGGAAGTTATTCTCAATTTGCGATTCGCAATTTGCTAATCGCAAATTGAGAATATTTGCAAGGGTGTCCAAAGGACACCCTGCTGCACCCCTGAAATTAACATGTGTGTGCATATGGCGCACATACATGCCCTAAGAACATGTATGTGCGCCACATGGCACCTTTACAAATGCCAAAAAGTGCATTTGCAAAAGAAATCGCTAATTATCACCAACTACAAGTTGGTGGTAATTTGCGATTTCTTGATTGGAATTCGCACAACTTGGGTGCTTCATACATAGCATTTAAGGAATTGCAATTTGCGATTCCTTAAATGCTGACGCAAAATTAAGGAATCTCAAATTTTGCGATTCCTTAATTTTGTGATGCGATTTCCATGATACATCGCATTTTCTGTTTTTTTTCTCGCAAACGCTGCTTTTTTGCGAATCACAGCGTTTGCAAGGGAAAAAAAGGGATGATACATCTCCCCGTTTATCTCCCTGTGCCTGCAAAACATGAATGTGTCTTTGTGTCATTTATCTAGTGCTCATGTAAAGCGCTCCAATACCTTTGGGTCGAGTTCGCGCTATAGAAAACTGCAAAAAATACACCTTGTGTAATAAGCAAGCATGCCAACCCTCTCGAGTCAGGTGGGGGCGTTACCAATTTCAAGGCTAGTCTCCCGCCTCCCGATTCATGCATGCAGAAACCTGATTCAGAGTTTTGTAAAACTGCCAAAAATAAAGTGTTGATGCCTGTCATGCACCCTCAGCTGCCAAGAATTACCTCTGACATCAAAGGTTTGTCCTTAATTCATGAAGGGGAAATTACAGCATGTGTCAGGCCTCAAAATTTTATTTTTGCTAGTTTTACATAGCGCAAACAAAAACTGAGTTTTTATTTGTGCTATATTAGTAAACTGCCACAAATTAAATGCTGATTGTCCGTCACCATACATACCAATAGACTCAATTCAGCAAGATTGTCTCTGCTTCAGTAAAAGTCAGTGGGGAAAACACGTGCTCTCAACTTAGTTTTGAACCCTTTCGCTGCGGCGGCAATTCCGCCGCAGCGCTAAGGGGGTGGGGGGGCGGGGGCGCGCGGCGCTCCGACACTTGTGACGGAACAAGCACAGCCCACCCGAGGGGCGTGACGGAGCGGTTCCGTCACGGCCCCGCCCGCTCAATAGAACGCGCCGCACAGGCGCGGTGGCCGTGCCGTGACGGAACTGCTCCGTCACCAGCACAGCCCACCCAAGGGGCGTGACGGAGCTGTTCGGTCACAAGCATGGGAGGGGTTAAAATCTCCCGCTTGCCTGCTCTACAATGTTGGCATGTATTAATAAGCCTCGCATTGTGTAATATTTCAATGCCTGGAAGTGAAGCTAGTTGGCACAGTTCAAATGGAAAAGTCAGAAAGTGGGTAACTCTTGTAAGACGCAATAAGTCGTGCAGGGGCATCTTTATGACATTGTCACGCAGCGCAGCGCCGCAAGTCACTTTGCTGCGCTGCAGTGGTTGACAGCGAAAGGGCAGGAATGCGCCATATTCAAAAGAATACGGTGCATTCTTGCCCTTTCCCTTACTCTGGCGTCGTGTTGGCTGCCTAGGGCCAAAGCGTGGAAGGGTATACTCAGATGTGAGTCCCTTGCTCATTGCACCATCAGGATTCAAGCAAGCCGGGCCGACGACGGCTGAAATGCCAGAAACCGGTCCCCGGAAGCTTGTTTCCTTCCCAGTATAAGAATTGGCTTGGTAGTTTGGTTTGCCCTGTTCCCATCATGCACTGGGACAGGAACAGACTAATTTGCATGTAGCCAGGTTCTGAGCTGGGATGGTGCAGTGAGCTAAAAAATGGTGATGGATCAAGCCCTGATCTTTGGACTGGGTAAGAGTGGTCTGCTTAATTCAGACACTCTGTTCATCACCACCCCCTTTTCTGAATCATTTTGTCCACCATAAGCATGGAAGGGTATACTCAGATGTGAGTCCCTTGCTCATTGCACCATCAGGATTCAAGCAAGCCGGGCCGACGACGGCTAAAATGCCAGAAACCGGTCCCCGGAAGCTTGTTTCCTTCCCAGTATAAGAATTGGCTTGGTAGTTTGGTTTGCCCTGTTCCCATCATGCACTGGGACAAGAACAGACTAATTTGCATGTAGCCAGGTTCTGAGCTGGGATGGTGCAGTGAGCTAAAAAACGGTGATGGATCAAGCCCTGATCTTTGGACTGGGTAAGAGTGGTCTGCTTAATTCAGACACTCTGTTCATCACCACCCCCTTTTCTGAATCATTAGGGCCAAAGCAAGCACCCTTTCAGCATGGCACTAGGGAGCCTGCGTTGTAAGTAGGATTGTTTTTGTGCAGGAAGGTGCCCCTGAGGCATTTTTCTCATTCTATGTGTGCTCAAAATGCAGTACACATGGAAAGAGAACAAAACGAGGAGAAATAAACATTGTTCTCCTCATTACGTCTCACCTGGGGAGGCGGAGGTTACTGGTGTATTTCCAGGTCTTCCATTTCTGGTAAATCTGGGAAAGTGCCTGAATCCATGGATGTTGCGTGAGAACACCCAAGAGCTGTACAAGAAATAGAAATGTAGGTGCTGGTTTGGAGAAAGTTAATAACGTTGACTACCAAGGGTCATGGTTCACCAAACCTGTAACCAGGAATGACCTGATGCTCACACGTTGTAATGAGATGGTGCACGCAGTCCACGCATGGGTCTAATGCTCCACTGGAAAAACTCCATTGGTTACCATTGTCCCAAAGGATCCCCTTCAAAACCGGCTGTATAGTTTTTAAAGCACTTCAGGGCAAGGGCCCTAAATTCGTCAGACAGAAGCTCACTGTCTATAAACCACAACGCAACTTGCGCTCGGCCCATCTTAATCCGCTCACGATCCCTTCCTTTAAAAGGAAGAAGCAAGGATGAAGCTGTTTTTCGTTTCTGGCGGCTACTCTATGGAACTCCTTTCCTATCCCACTCAGGAATTGTGATAATCTCTTGGTCTTCAGAAAACCCCTGAAAACGTGATTATTCAAGCAGACTTACGTTTAATGAATATTTCTAGCTCACTGACATTAGCGCCATGAAACCTATGGGTGTACGTGCGCTCTATAAATAAATATTAACATAACATAACATAACATAACACTGTGGCTAGGAAACAGAAGATTCAGGGACCAGCAGGCGTCAGTGACTGTCCACCCCACTCTTTCCCCTCTCGATCCTGGTTCAAAGGACCTGCTTCTGTCTGGTGCTGCTGAAGAGTGGAAATCCTCACTCAGTTGTTTATCCTGCAGTCTCAAGGAGTGCACAATGCTGCCGGCGTTTACGTCACACCCAAATCCTCAACAACAATCCAGGCCACCAAGAGGCTGCCATTGTCACCTCGCTTCAAAAGATTCTTTTATAGGATCCGATGGAGTTGTTTGGGGGGAACAAAGCAAATACAAGGAGATGACGGACAGAGCACTGAAACTTTTTAGATACTCCCCCTCCCCAGTCACAGATCTGGGTTGAATCCATCATCTTCTTTATCTCTTTTCGTCACTCACCTCAGTTCAGACCCAGCTTTATGCAAATCAGTCTTGACCCTGTGCCTCATGGGAACAGTCCAGCCCGATCTGCCAAGCCAGGTCTTCCCTGAACCGGAAACAAGCATCCTGGGACCGGTTTCTGGGTAACACCCTTCATCAGCCAGGCTAGCTTGAATCCAGTGGCAAAGTGAGTAAGGGACCCAGTCTGGGCATATTCTGCCAACTTAAGGCGAACAAAGCAAACACAAGGAGATGATGGACGGAGCACTGAAACCTTTCAGACACTCACCCTCAGTCACAGATCTGGGTTGAATCCATCATCATTCTTTAGTGGGGGCCCAACACATTCTGTTAGGAGTTATTCAGTCTGAGATGAAGGACCCACAATGATACACATGAGAAGACATGTACTCAACGAGTGACACGTACAGCGTAAGTAGATCTCACTAAGTCCATGGTAGTGTCTGATAGCACCCTGACGTAAGACAGTGCAGTGTGACCTCATCTAGAGCGCGTCCCTCACACTCCTTTCTTCTGACCCTCCCAGAATCACATTCCTTTTATGAAGACTTACATCTACCTGCACATGGCGCCCAAGAACACTTCCGGGAGAATCACGTCCATTGTCCGCTGTGGGATAAGTAAGTTATTATTGTACCAACCTCATTTTTTATGTTTTCACCTAAATAGAAATCTACCAGTTGTGACAGGACAAGCCCATACATTAACCTGCTCGAGGGTAATAATGGAAGTTACAATATATTTCTTCTAAGAGAATGTTTAGATGTACAGATCTCAGTTGTGCATGAGATTCCCCTCCCAATCTAAGAACCTCTAAGCAGACCAAGGCCAGCTATGGCCTTCTTTTCCCCCTAATGGGTAAATAAGAGTAAAAGCTGTGTCCTATACTGCCATCTACTGGTTAGAAGTGAGAAATACAGGTATGTCCTTCTCTGCCATCTTCCTTCGGCCCGCCCTCTGTTGGAAAGAAATTAGAACTGCAGCTATGTTATGCTTTGTTATGCCAGATCAAGGAAGTGAAATCCTACACACTTGGGTAGGTTCAGGGGCTATAGATGTGACCTGATTCCCCCACTCACTTTTCAACCTCTTATCCCTGATTACAGCCCTTATCTTCCCTCTACAGCGCTAGAGATAGGACCCGTAAATGTGGAGACACTAACAGCCAACGCCTTCATGCACATGGGGAACCTGGTGAAGTGCTGCCTGGACTTCACCGACAAGTTCAACCAAGGTAAGGAGGCAAAGGTCGCTTTTGGCCTGTCATTCAGCAGGCCCTGTGGGATCCGGAACTTCATGGCTATAATAATACCAATCCGGAATTTGGTCGCAAAACTGTAATATATACCATATCGATTTGGTATTTGGAAGGGACGCCCAATACAAGCCCCTTTCAAACACCAAATCACAAATGGAAATTACAATTAGGTAACAAGTTACTGAATCACATTTTGCTTTTTGTAAAAGCATTTTAATGGTCGCATAAAGGCAGATTTCGAATTGCACTGCTTGCAATTGCAAAAAAACTTTGTATATCTGGCCCCAAGTTGGTTCTCTGCACCCATTCAATGTGTGGCCTCTCTCTCCAGGTTTGCTAACAGTCCAACCAAAGGACCATATTGGTTTGTGAAATGTGTGTTTTATGTTGTGTACACAGTACATTGGGGAGTGGCATATTCATCAGGCAGTAGCAATTATCTCACGACTGAAAACAAAATGGCACATAGTAATTTTGGCTCAAACCATAACACGTCATCCACTTTGATGGCTGGTTCAATAATCAAAGGTAAATATCCGTCAGTGTGCGTGCCAACAGTACCATTGGTGGTGTTGCCAAGCCTGTTAGTACGTGGCATTGTCAGACATTTGATTGGGGAGTGCCACAGGTGATTATTCAAGAGCGCTTTCAAAAGACGTCTGGCCCAGAGGTGAGGTGAGGTCAGCAGTGCTCCTGCCACACATTGTACCTTTAAAGCAGAGGTCTTCAAACTTTTGTAGGTTGAGCCCCCCAGCTGATTTTTTTTAGATACTGGGCCCCCCCTCCACCTAACAGAAATTTTGGGAATCTGGTACACTACACAATCGACCGCCGAGAGCATATCATGGGCCATATCTGGCAAATAATGTTCAACACAATAACGTGTTTAGTAAATTGCAGGTTTGTGAGTGGCTGTGGTGAAATAATAGAGGCTTATTACACAGCTCAAAACAATTTTCTAAGATAACATGTGGGCAAATTGTTTATTCTAGGAGGCTTTCTTTTACATATGACATAGCTTAATAATAACACCACCAACATAAATGTGACAGGTGGGCCTGAGATGGACAATCTGTGGATGGATTTTTGCTACTGCCATCCTCAGGTTGTGCTCCACATCCAGTCTTGAACGGTACTTAGTTTTAATACCGCAAATGCTGAGAACCCAATCTCACATAAATAGGACGAGCTGAAAAGCAAGAGAGTTTTGATAGCAGTTTCTCTTGAAGCTAAATATTCTGCAGACATTTTCAGCCAAAACAGTGACTGTAAAGGAGACAATGTTATCAGATTTTTTTAGCACTCCCTAGCTCAGAGCTGGTACACGAGAAACAATTCTTCTCTAGAAATCATTAAGAAATGTTTTAGGCAGAATTATAATGGAATAATTGCCCACCAACCAGTTATGGATCCGAAGAAGAAGGTGAAAGTCCGAGAGGGCGCTGAACGAACACCTAACTGAGAATTCTTTAGTGGTACGATAAGTTGCTTGTCTGAAGCTGTGGGGGTTTAGGACACTTCGAGCTTATGTTAAAAAAAAAAAAAGAGAACTGATAATAAATTAATATTGTTGCATATTTTACTTCAGAGCAGTGTTGTCTGACAGACTTTGTGGTGGCAGGGACATGTTAAGGATTTTGGCTGCCTTGGGCCAAAATTATTTTAGGGGCCACTGTTCAAAACAGCACTGAGGTTAAATGATTCACTTTCAGCTCTGCCATATTATCTCTTTATCCAGGGTACTAACAGTGCACAGGCGCTATGGTCGAAATTCTAAAAGTGTTTACATCTAATATTCAGAGATAGTGATGTGTGTTTTCACGGTTGTAACAAAGCAGCAGCCAACTAAATTTACTGCGAATAATATCTGTGATATCCTACAATTTCTCAAAAACCCGGGGAACCATTTTGATCTAAATTACACTTTTTTATGGTTGTTGCGTCTTTGAAAATTGTAATAGACTCTCTCAAATCAATCACATTAAGAAGAAATGAAACAAAACCGTATTGACAAGAATCTGTTTAGGAATTATGCCAGGTCATCAGGGGCAAAAAACAGAGCTGCCTCTATCAAGAGGCCCCTGAAAGGCTGGATTGCAGTGCATGTAAATGTGTCCTTTTGTAATTTAGGATGAAAACCTTGATGGGGCACGACATACCCATACTTGTGTACAGGGGCGCAACTAGACCCAAACTTCAGGTGGGGGCTAATACTCTCAGCCAGGGCTGGTCCTACCACTGATCCCACACAGTGCAACAGTCTGTTGTGGTGCCCCTCCTCCTTTTCCTCCGTCTCCATGAATTCCCTCACTACCACTCACCAACAATGCACCTCTTCTCTCTGTAGCACCTTTCTGGCAAACATTACATTTTTTTATAGGACTACTCATTATTTACTCACACTCAGTTCTTTGATCTGCATGGTACACGTTCTTTGTAGCAGGCACATTAGTCCTCTCCGCTGTGTGAGTGGCAGGAGTACCCATGTGAGTGCATGGTGAGCCATCCAACTGTGTGAGAGTAGGGTAAGAGGAGTGACTGCGGGGTGAGTGAGGTGACCATATGAATGCTGGGTGCGGATGTAAGTGCAGAGTGGGACGGAAGAATGCATGGTTAGTGATGGACTTATTTGAGTGAGATTCCAGATTGAGCAGTGTGGGGGACAGGTGAGTGAAGTGTCACATGAGTGTAGGTTGAGTAGTGTGCTTGTATGACTGCAGGGTGAGGTACAGGGTGAACATCGCAAGTGAGTGCAGAGTGATCACTGTGAGTGCAGAGTGAGCGGTGTGCTCATGTGACTGCAGGGTAAGTGGAGGGAGATTGGTGTGAGTTCAGCACGAGTGACATAAGTGCAGTGTGGTCACTGTAAATGCAGGGTTAGTGGGTGAATGGTGTGAGTGCATGGTGATCAGTGTAAGTGCATTGTGAACGCTGTAAGTGCAGGGTGAGCGCGAAAGTGAAGGGCGAGAATGAGGAGTGATTTGTCTAAATTCAGGGTGCATTCCCGGACACTTGAAGTAACTCAGCAGGTTATTGACAGCAGTGTAGGGTTTCAGATATGTTTAAACTATTGATATTATGCATTAACCAGGGATCAGGGTGGAGAAAAAAAATGTGTTGATCTTGCAAAAAACTTTCACTCTTATGATTAGGGTTGCCAGCTCATTATTTTGATGTCCCAGGCGGTACAAAATAAGCTGTCACCTAAAGTGTATTGTCAGCACTTGTCTGTGCATACTTCGAACAGCACCTATAAATAGAAAGCATTTTTAATTGTGTTCTAGGGCTGCCCGAATTATCCATGACTGATAATAAAAAGGAACAATGACAGAAAAGCCGCATTACAAAGGAATACATACTTGTTTATTTATAAGCAGATTTAATATCAAGAAAAGTAATGTGCACGCTATTTAAACAACTCATGGTGGGCTGGCATTTTTCTTTTGGCAACTTTAAGCCCTTTTTGCCCTGAGGGGCATTGTGCGCCTGCATGTGTAATTTTAAAAGAAACTTTGTCTCCTTTCTGCTAAGAGCTAACCCTCCCAAGACGGGGTTAACTTCATAGAGCTGAAATGCTCCAGCTGCAGTGGGAGGCAGGATGTCTCCTCTGCTAAAAGTGTAGGAAAGTAACTGTCATTTCAACTGTAGTGGGGGGCAAGGAGTCTCCTCTGCTATGAAATTGAATGCAAAGGAACAGGACTGTCTGTTGATTTGCTTTCGATTTTAGCAGAGGAGATTTCCTGCCTTTCACTGCAGCTGAAGCATTTCAGCTCCACGAATTAACCCCCTCCTGGGACGATTACAAACTACAGTTAGTTCTTAACATGACAAAGAATGGTTCCTATCTAATTCCCCTCACTTCCCCCTCCAACCCGGAGTTCTCCCAAGAAATATTTCAATTTGAAATTGGAGAAGACTTGCGACGGACGCGGGACAGTAAAAGACCAACAAAGGAAAGTTTTTATGGTGGAGTGTGCGCCCCCCCCCCCTAAAATGGTGTCACGCCCCCCTGGGGGGCGCGCCCCACAGATTGAAGAACTCTGCTTTAAAGGGACAGACTCTCTTCAGCTACAGGGACAAAAACAGGCTCTAACTCTAACAGGTCATCCAATAGAGGCGAGGTTAACACTTCAACCAATGGGGCGGGGATATCCTTACCGCCAATACAGAAAAATCTAGTGTTACATTGTGCATTTTATATAAATGGGTGGAAGCCAATGCGATTACAAGAAACATGTTTTAGTGGATTTGACAATGTTTATAGGTTGCTGACACAATCCCTTTACTGAAATGAATGCTGTGACAGCCTAAAAACCAGCCTCTACAGACTTCACTACAAAAGCAATGAGTTTTTAACATTGTTATTTCAATAAAACAGCTCTTTTTGCCAATTCTCCTGAAAATTAATTCTGTTAAATGACAACGAGCTCATGAATTTTTTTAATTTCCATCTCTAGAAAAGCTCTTCTGCTGTCAGGGCGTTGCTACTTATGCTTGTTTGAGTCCGCACATGTGTACATGTCCAGCGGCGTAAGGAAACTTGAGGGGGTCCCCTGAAACGTACAGGGGGGCTACCCTGTGGACTCACTCAGGAGCTCACAGTCAGGGCCCTATGCTGAGGGAGTCCCTGGAGCTCGGGCCCCTGGGCACTGCTGAGGCTGTGGGGGCCTTTGTTACGCCACTGTCCATGTCTCAGAATATTGAGTCTAGTGGGTGACAGCATCTGATTGAGGGATGAGTGACTGACAAGTCTCGGGTTTGATTCCTAATTCCTCTTCCATCCCTCCTCTGATTGAATACGTGAGTACCAATCAGTTGACAGACAGCGGTGGGCGTAACTTGTGTAATTAAGCTTAGCATAACCATGCTAAATTACCTAAGAATTCTGAAAGATGATGCATAATTACGCAAAAAGAGTAATTCTGCGCTGAGAGCTGTATCTTATCACAAAAATGCCCCCTCGCACCCAAAATGGATTTGAGGATGCATTTTGCGCTAAGAAATAGGGCCAAATGTGCTCTTGAGGTAGGATTTCTCCCAAATTACTGCCCACATTTAGTGCTAAATACAGCAGAACACAAATTGCGATCATATTGCTCTTGCTTATTAACCTAATGGCGCGTCAAAGGGTTATTACTGCGATTACTCTGGAATAATTGAAATGCCACCCGGACCTATTGACAACATCACCACCTGTTAATTGCTCCGCCAGGAATGCGTGCTATTCGAAATCAAAATAAAATTGTTCTTGTTAACCTTCCATATTAATCAGTTTTCATCTCAGATGACCGAGCTACCTCCATGCAGGAAGCTACTAGCACTGAAGAACTGCAAAACACAGGTAGTTGCCTTGTAAGACCTTTGCGATGAATGGTGTTCTAGCATGCCAAGGATACCGTTACACTCCAGAACACGTGCCGGTGAGGGACAACGCCCTCCAAAAAGATCACAGAAACAGAAACAGATATCGTGCCTCTTAATAGAATATATTACAATAACAGCAGCGATGCTTTCAATTCTGTTCTGAAGCCCACAGCACAGTGCCAAGTGCATGGAAATATACATGTTGTTTTCAAATCCTGCAGAGGAAGGGAGCATTATACAATGCAACATTTCTTACAAATTTCTCCAAAATTCCTTCAAGCCGTTTGTCTATATTCTACATAATTAATGTACTGAACTGATCATAGAGGTTTTTGCTTTGAGCAGCAGAGGTATGCCCCTGAATAGCCATAAATTGTACGTTTGGGTTTCCATAGCTGAGCTATCTTTCAGTCTACTCCGGGGTCAGCAAACAACCCAAGCTATTCCTTGAGGCCCTCATTTATGAAAAGTGACGCACCGCTGCGAGAAAACAGCCGCATGTGGCAGGTGGAAACGCCTTCATTGTAAATCTCTTGACATCATTCAATAGAGCCACAGTGGCAGTCTCAGCGCCTAAACCAGGCCTTAAACTCATCCGGCTGCCATCCAGTTACTGGTGCTGTTCAAGATGTTCAGAAAGCTGGTGAGGCAGAACTTCTCACCAACTTTGGTGACTGCTGACAAAAGAAAGATGTGGGTGTGTCAGATTCTGCCACGGGGCCCAGGTCTGACTTCTTCAGAAGAGGCATTACAACCCCTTTCTTCCATCCATGTGGACAGAGTCAGATGAAAACGTTAAGGATGACGGTAAAAGCAGGAGTACCCAGTGGAGATACAGATTTGAGAGTCCAGACTGGACATGAATCCTCTGTGGACTTCACAGAGGGATACAGGGAGGTAATCAACTTGGAGGAGAGGTGGGCAGTCACTGTGACACAGGACAGATGGGAGGGACTAGAGACTGCCTGGAAAAGAGACCTTAAGGAGTCATAGGTCTAAGAAAAACAATATAAAAAACAGATGTCTTTCAAAGTCTGATATGAGTTTGTGTGTACACACAAGTTGGGTGTTGCTAAATACAGAATTGTATATATTTTTTACATGCAAAGGTGGTTGCAGCTCTCCTTCCAGGGGGGGTTGGTATTCTTTGAAAGTGGTGGGGTGTGTAAAGTGCCCCACCACTTCCCAAAGAACATAATTAAACGCCTCCCTCCAAAAGCCCAAACTAAAACAACACATCCCTCCAAAAGCCAAAATAAAAACAACCCTTCCCTCCAAACACATAATATAAAGCATACACAATAACTAAACTGCATGTGTTACACATTTAATATAAATTAAATGGAATTGTACCTACCCACAGGCTGGGCGTCCTCCTCTGTGTTCTTCTGAAGTCTGTCTGTGGCACAAAAAGCTCCTATAACCAATCAAGATGCTGCTTTCATGCTGTTAACCAGCAGGAGAAAAGCGTCAGGATTGGATGGAGCAGGTTGGCTGAACGTTCCTTCAGGTCCTAGAGGCCTGTGCTTGTGCACTACCCAGCTGTCTAAAACAGCTAGATTGAGAGCTTCAAATTGAGCATGTCACTCTGGCCAGCGCAAGGCAGCCGGCAGCCGGCCACTTTAGAGTGTCCAGTCAAGCCACTGCTCCAGTCCTCTATGCTGTCAATTAGCAGCAGAGCACAGGGCCTCCATTACTTCCGGCTCGGGGGGAGGCTGATGGCTGCGGCGCACCCTTGTGAAAAATAAAATGGCAATAAAATTTTCTCCAGTATTAGGGGTGTCTTTCATAGATTCACATACTTGAATATTCCCCGTCGTCGAAGTGGGAGTCCCACGGTACATAAAATAGCAATAATGCTAAATATATATATATATATATATGTGAAAACATAATACATAATAAAAGAAGAGGTAAATACAACTGAAAACCTCCAGAACAATTCCTACATAGGAATGCATGGTAAAGAGAAAAAAACACTTGTAACACATTAGTGTCATTATGTTAGTCCAAACTACAGCCAATCAGGCGCAAGCACCCTTTAGAACCTTCTCCTCAGAAGTTCCAGTCCTCAGATTTTCTACCGCACGTCGTGTGAAGGGAGTCTCCCTGAGCTCTGCTCAGTTCTTTGCCTCAAATCTTCTACTTCCAGTCTTCTCAACATTTCAAGTAAGAAGTCTTTATTCAGACCTTGTTCTTCTTGTGGGAAGCTGCGTCTTTTTGATAAGGACCCCCACCAGAAGTGTATTTATTGTCTATATCCTGAGCATGAAGTTGGCAGCTGCAAGTTCTGTAAAACTTTTTCTACAAAGACTCTGAAGGACAGAGAAGGCCGACTTCTCCTTTGGGTCCAACGTCTAAAAGACAAGGATTCTGCTCTGTCAGACGCAGAAAGTTTCCAGTCTGGTCCTTCTACAGCAGCCTCTAAGCGTGGTAGTGTACAGGATAGTCCTTCTCCTTTCCTCAAAAGGAAGAAAATGGCCCTGCCTCTGGCCTCTGTGGTGTCTCCTACCACTCCTACTACCGCTAGGCCCACGAGACCTGGCTCTGAGGCATCTTCTGCTGCCTCTAGGAGTGTTTCCACGCCTCTTAGGGTTCCGTCGTCGACGGTAGCGTCTACGAGCGTTTCGACGACGAGATCCACAGTGTCTTCTTCGTCGACGACGCTGACGACGACATCAGCTTCTGCTTCGTCGACGACGGTCTCGTCGTCAGCCTTTACGTCGACGAGAGTTTCTTTGCCTTCCCAGCCTGTCTCGTCGACGATTCCCATCACCTCGTCGGCGAAGAAAAATTCCTCGTCGACGAAAGCCATTAAGAAATCTTCGTCGTCGACAAAGATTCCGTCGACCAAGGGCTCGTCGACGAAGACTCCATCGACCAAAGCCCCGTCGACGAGGGCTCCGTCTACGGAGGTTCCGCCTACGATGACTGCACCGTCGACGACTGTACCGTCGACGACTACGTCTACGATGGATCGCCTGTTGACGGTAACTCTGACGGCGACTCCGTCGACGGCCACACCGTCGACGATGGATTCTTCTAAATTGTCTGCAAAATCAACACCGTTGACAATAGCGTCAACGGCACAGTCGACGGTGGCACCGGCTTCCTTTGCCTCGTTGCCTTTAGTGCCTTTAAAGACTTCAGGATCCTCTGGCACTGCTGATCTTTCCCAACGTCGCAATAAGGCTCCGTGCCACCAGTTATCTGCTCCAGAGCTACAACCACCTTCTCCAATGTTTGCCTCTACCTCTGAGCATGACACTGATTCTGAGAATGAAGGTTACACGTTTGGGGCAGCCCATAGTCCCTCCGATTTGATCATCAAATGTCAGGAGTCTGATTCTGACGAAGATGGCGGAGACCAAGAGTCTCAACCTGAGGAACAGTTTGTCCAAGTTCCTATGGCTACGTTACCAGTGTCCTTGATCTCCAATCTCCAGCATATGCTGGATGACTACAACCGTCGTTTCTCAGCAACGCCGCAAGGTACTCCTGTGCAATCTCCTGCTGCCGTTGCACTGCCTCCACCGTCTCTTCCACCGACTTTGCCGCCCACAACTTCGTCCCAGGTTCAGACGTCCATCAGAATTCAAACGACTGTGTATCTGCAGGATGCGGATGATGAGGCGGTTCCAGAACGAGAGGATGGAGAGGTCCCTGAGGATTCGGACGAGGATGTAGGCGAACCCGGTATGGCCGAGTGGGACGACTACCGAACGCAGACGCCCTCTCCTCAGCCAGGAGACTCTGGTGATTCACCTCCAGTAGATATCGCCAGTTTTCATCTACTAATGGATAAAGCGGCTCAGCGTTTCAAATTACCTAGAACGCTTCGTGAGGAGGACTGTTTCCTCTACGATTTTAAAAATAAGCCTTACAAACAGGTCCACACGATTCCAATAATCGATTTTGTTTGGAAGGAAGGACTTAAACTTATGCAAGCTCCAAACACGTTACCTGCTCAAGTACCGCGCCTGGAGAAGAAATACAAGGCCCCAACCGGTTCTTCGGCATGCTTGATCTCTCACCCTAAGCCGGACTCAGTAGTAACTCAAGCTGCACAGCGTAGAGTCAGAATCCAGCGTCTCCAATCACGCGCCTCCCGATAGAGAGGGTCGGCGCCTAGACGCTATTGGCCGCAGGTTTTCTACCATGGCTTCCACTTTTGTTCGAGCAGCCAATGCCTTAGCCATTTTGGGACGCTATGACCGGCAGATGTTGTCGGACATAACTGCATTAGTGGATCTAATACTGGAGGCCTCCAAGCGGACGCTCAGCAGATTCTTCTGGATGAAAAGAGAGCATCGAAAGAAATTATCGACTGTGCAGTCGATATTGCTGGTACAGGTTTCCGTCTGCTTACAAGTGCAGCTACCCTCCGACGCCAGGGTTGGTTAAAATCCACCTCCTTCCGGCAGGAAGTCCAATCCAGGATCCTTGATATGCCGTATGATGGTGAGGCGCTATTCGGGTCTCACATAGATGACGCTCTGGAGTCCATTAAGAAGGACACCGATACTGCTAAGTCATTGGGCACGTTGCAATTCCGGAAGCAGCCCTTTCGAGGTGCGCGCGGACGTGGCACTTCTTCCACTTTTCGAGGAGGACAACAGTACCGCTCCTACAATCAGGGCAACCAGCGTTACGCATCCAATCAGCAGCAGTCCAATCGTCAGCAGTCCTCCAAACCCTATTGGGGAAAGTCCGCCTATCGCGGATCAACTCCTTAGCGCCAATGACTTTTATCATCCCCAAAGTGTTGGAGGTCGAATCTCTCTGTTTTATTCTCAGTGGTCCTCCATCACTTCGGACCGCTGGATTTTAGACATTGTACGAAGGGGTCATACCTTAGAGTTCGTCACGATTCCTCCTCCTACTCCACCATCTGGCCCGCCTCCGCCACCCCAAAAGGAGCTTAACCATCAAGTCCGTCTTCTTGTTCAAAAAGGTGCAGTCGAAGTGGTCCCGGTGCATCAAAGAGGAGAGGGGTTTTACTCTCGATTCTTCCTCATACTCAAGAAGACCGGAGATTGGCGACCCATTCTGTATTTGAGGGCTCTCAACCAATTCCTCAAGAGCCAATCTTTCCGCATGCTGACACTACTAGAGATCCTGCGTCTTCTATCCAGCGGGGATTTCATGACCACCATAGACCTTCAAGACGCGTACTTTCACGTCCCGATTCTCCAACAACATCACCAGTACCTGCGTTTCAAGGTGGGGCAAATGCATTATCAGTTGAAGGTCTTGCCCTTCGGGCTTCGCTCAGCTCCTCGTGTGTTCACGAAGGTACTGGCTCCTGTGGTGGCTCACCTGCGTCTCCAAGGTGTTCAAATCTTCCCTTACTTGGACGATTGCCTCCTCAAATCTCAATCCCACCATCAACTATGTCAGGACACTCGTCTTTGTCAGCAGGTATTTCAATCCCTGGGGTTGGCCATCAACGTCGAAAAGTCACAGTTTGCGCCACGGTAAACCAGAAATTTCTTGGGAGCTATCCTAGACACAAGACTACCAAAAGCGTTCGTCTCGCACGAGCGGCAACAGAAGATCCTTCGTCTGGTCTCCCTCATTCGAATAAGACAGTCCGTTTCTGTTCGGACGTTAAAATCATTTTTGGGGATGGCATCATCTTGTATCGCACTGATCCCAAATTGCAGGTTGCGAACCATTCACATTCAAGAGGAACTGGACGTACAGTGGCGTCAGATCTCCGGGTCCTTCAACGATCTAGTTGCTGTCACGGCCCATATGAGAAAGAGTTTACATTGGTGGGCGCAGCCAACCAACCTGGAGATGGGGACGTCGTTCCTCGTTCACTCTCTGGAGGGCTGGGGCGCTCATCTCCAAGGCCTATCCATCAAAGGCAAGTGGACTCCGCCCCAACGCACGTGGCATATCAACAGGCTAGAGTTGATGGCGATCTTCCTAGCGCTCAAGTCATTTCTACCTGTAGTTCACGGGGAGTCAGTGCTTATCCAAATGGACAATACCACCAGCATGCACTACTTGAACAAGCAGGGAGGAACCAAGTCTCCACACCTGTCTCGCTTGGCCCACTCACTTTGGGATTGGGCTCTCCGTCATCAGATCACCTTGACGGCTGTCCATCTGCCGGGCGTGTCCAACATCCTAGCGGACTCTCTAAGCAGGTCCACATCATCGACACATGAATGGGAACTGCACCAGCCGACTCTGGATCTTGTGTTCCACCGATGGGGTCGCCCAGCTCTAGACCTCTTTGCAACGCCAGAGAATCGAAAATGCCCATCCTACGCAAATTGGCATCCCCACCCCGGTTCGTGCGGGAATGCCCTTTTGATCGATTGGTGCGATCTATTCGCTTACGCTTTTCCGCCGATTCCGTTAGTACCGCGGGTGCTGTGGAAGATGCGAAGGCAGCCCTGTCACATCCTATTGATCGCTCCTCGTTGGCCCAGACAGGCATGGTTTTCGGAATTGCTTCTGCTGTCCCAGTGCAAGCCCATTCCTCTGCGTCCTCGTCCAGACCTCCTAACGATGGACAGGGGCCAAGTGTGCCATCCGTATCCCTCCACTCTACAATTGTCAGCATGGAACCTGAGCACCTTGAATTCGCAGACTTAAACATATCTCAGGAATGTAGAGAAATCCTCGCTCATGCTAGTGCTCCGTCTATCATCAAGACTTATAAACTCAAGTGGAAGAGATTCTGTCATTGGTGCATGGCAGCAAATGTCCATCCAATCCATTCTACTCCGGAGCAACTTCATCCGTTCTTCTTAAGTCTCACTCAGTCCGGACTTTCACATGCTACCTAGAGAGTTTTCCTAGCTGCAATCTCTCGCTTCCGACACGATGGCTCTTCTTCCCTCTGCTCGTCCAGAATCATATGCCAGTTCTTCAAAGGGCTCTTCCGAAAGTTCCCACCTGTTCGGCGCCCTCCTCCACCATGGCACCTCAATGTTGTACTATCTCAACTTATGAAGGCACCATTTGAACCTATCCATAGGTCTGATATCAAGTTCCTCACCTGGAAGGTTGCGCTGCTTTTGGCTTTGGCTTTGGCTTCATCTTGTCGCTTAAGCGACCTTCACTCTTTCACTATCAAGCCACCTTATCTACAGTTCAAACCTGACGGCGTGGTGCTTCGCACCAACCCCTCTTTCCTACCTAAAGTGCCTACGGATTTTCATCTGAATGAGACTGTGTTCCTAAAAACTTTCTTTCCGGACCCAAGGTCTCCGGCGGAGCAGCGTTTGCATTCTTTGGACATCAAACGATGCCTTAAATTTTACATTGACAGAACTGCCTCCTTCCGCAAGTCCGACCAACTGTTCATTGCTTATGGGCGACTGCGTAAGGGGCATCCAGTTACCAAACCAACAATTGCCCGTTGGCTTTCTTCAGCCATTGCCTTCTGCCATCAACAAGCAGGCAAACCATTGCAGTCTTCAGTGAGGGCTCATTCTACGAGGGCGATGTCTTCATCCACCGCCTTGTTTGCCGGTGTGCCACTTCATCAGATTTGCCGTGCAGCGACATTGTCCAGCAGGCACACCTTCACCAGGCATGACTGCTTGGATGCCATCAATGAGGCGGATACCGTAGTGGGACAGGCAGTTTTCAAATAAGGTGAGCCTCTGTTCCCTCCTCCTTTGTGTTTTCAGCTCTACGGAGGTTACTGCTCTCTATTCTATTCAAGTATGTGAATCTATGAAAGACACCGCTAATACAGGAGAAGAACAATTGTTACTTACCTGTAAACAGGTGGTTCTCCAGTATTGGTGTATTTCATAGATTCACATACGACCCACCCTTTCCTCCCCTCAGAGGCTCTCTTCTCCTCATGCACTCTAGGTCCCTTTGGTGCTACGAAAATCTGAGGACTGGAGCTTCTGAGGAGAAGGTTCTAGAGGGTGCTTGCGCCTGATTGGCGGTAGTTTGGACTAACATAATGACACTAATTTGTTACAAGCGTTTTTTTCTCTTTACCATGCATTCCTATGTAGGAATTGTTCTGGAGGTTTTCAGTTGTATTTACCTCTTCTTTTATTATGTATTATGTTTGCACATATATATATATATATTTAGCATTATTGCTTTTTTATGTACCGTGGGACTCCCACTTCGACAACGGGGAATATTCAAGTATGTGAATCTATGAAAGACATCATTACTGGAGAACCACCTGTTTACAGGTAAGTAACAATTGTTCATTTTCACCGACTCAGAAACATATCTGACTGGCCAATTACAATAGTTGGAAACGTTCAGTCGTTCCGACTCAGCACAGATCGGCATTCGATGAAACCGAGTCAGTCAGAGCCAAATCGTACAGGTCTATGAACCGTATTTCCAACCGACGCATTATGATGTCAGATTCTGACAGCTTTTTTTAATCGGTTTGTCCGACAAGGATTAACTTTCGGAATCCGACGTAGGCACCCCTTCACCCGGAGACCTCCAATTGGGGCCCATTGGGGTACCCATGGGTCCCCACTTTTCAACCATGCACAGTGTGGCAGGCACTAAGGGGCGCCCGTCACAGGGTGCAAGGTTTTCCGCAACCACCCCTTTTTTTCAATGGGAGCCTGTGTTGTCGGTCAGAACACAGGCTTTCATTGAAGCCAATGGGAATCAGACCGACGGTGTTCAGAAACATCATAATCGGTCGGTCTGACTCCCTGAATCCAATTCAGTCGGAAACCATTCCGAAACGAAGTCGGTCGGAATGCTTTCCGACAGACATCATAATGAGGCCCTTAATGCAGCTCGCAGCTGGTCACCTTGACATGAATGTAACATATGTCAAGTATGTTCCCAGACAGGCATGCTTATTTATAAGTCCTGAAGATGATCCCATGATTTTTTGCCTTAGGTATCGAAACGTCTTCGACAACCAATGTACCATATGTATTTGAAAAAATGTGGATCATGATGTACAATGGTACCTTAATCGAATTCTGCCAAAGTGTATGATATGCAGAAACCCCCTCTCTTTCCTTGCCTGAAAAACTTTCCCTTATTTGTTGTCTGTTTATGTATGTAAGTTGGATACAGGCTGTGTCCCACTTGAAACTGACTTTATTTCACTTTAATGCACTTATTTGAAATATTAAAATTCTGTCTGGCTGGACAAAGATCATATAGTCTATCTAGCTTATGTTTATTAACTGCTTGAAATCCGTAACTGCCTAGGGACCGCTGTCTTTAGTAATAGTGTTTTTTGGAGGCGCACTTTCAATGTGCCCCCTGACAGCTCCTTTGCCTCTGCACCCGCGTCTGTAATGCGGCTCAGATGCACAGGGATTCCTCATTTGCTGGGGGCACGCCCCCATGCAAATGAGGCAACGCCCCCTAAAAATAGCGCTGGCTTTATGTGTGCCAGCGCTATCAATACTACAGAAGGGGCGGCACAAGGGTCTGCAGCCCCTTCTGTAATACCAAGTGCCCCGGGGCTGCGTAAGGCGGGCGCATAAACCCATTGCATCCCAAGGGCACTTTCTGTAATGCAGCCCCTGCTGTCCAACGGGTGGAAAAGCAAGTGTAGACGACTGTGGTACATGTATGCAGGGGGCTACTATAATGCAGGGGTGAAGGGAGGGAGTGAGGAGGGTGAAGGAAGGGGTGGAGGGCGTTGGCTGTCTGAAGTTTGGGCAGGGGTCACAGACGGGGCAGTTGAATCATATTGATTTTATCTGCAGGATTTTCCAGCCTCTAAAAATTGGGTTGTTGTTCTTGTACCCAGAAATTGGGGGCCCGATTCACAGAATGAACTTAAGACTCAATCCTAAACTTACTACTATTTTGGTATTCACAGAATGCACTCACTACTTTTGGCATTCACAGAATGAACTTACTACCTTTGGTATTCACAGAAGTTAGGATTTTGTCTTAAGTCTGTCTTAAGCCTGTCTTAAGTCTGTCTTAAGTTTGTCCTAAAACAAACTTAAGACAAAATCCTAACTTCTGTGAATACCAAAAGTAGTAAGTTCATTCAGTGAATGCCAAAAGTAGTAAGTGCATTCTGTGAATACCAAAATAGTAGTAAGTTTAGGATTGAGTCTTAAGTTCATTCTGTGAATCGGACCCTCTGGGTCAAGGAGCACTGGATGTCTAATAATTGTTGCCGAACTGAATTCGGCTCCTTAATTTCCCAATGGTGGCCACGTCTTTAATGGACGCCTTGCAAGGGGGCTGTTGAGGCAGAGAGGGTGTGACAACATGAGGCACGTGAGGCAAAGAAAACAAACACAAGGTATCATCTTAGTGCAAATGTCTTTAAGATGACCTCTGTGGGTGGAGGGTGGGATCAACTGGAAATCAGGTTCCCATTTTTTAAATTTTACAATAACAGTTTGCTTTCTTTTTGATAAAAATAACTGTTTCGGGGAAGGTAGGGGTCTCTTGTTCTGTGAAGTGAGGGGCTAACAGTGGAAGCAAAAACAAACCTTCTCGCCAGGGAGAGTAAAATCTGAGAGAATTGTAAATGTGTACAAATATTGATCGCTCAGTAAATCCCAGGTGTGTTTGAGGCTTTCACTGATGGAGCCTTTTGAAGATTCATGGTGACTAAGATTCATTCTTTTTGAGAGGTAATGTAAGGGTGTTGTCAGCTGAGTTCTGTGTTCTTCTAATGGAAAAGATTTTCACTAGGTACCGGATGATTGTGTATTACTTTATGTTAAACACTAAATCAGCCTACTCACTGAATCTCTACTGAGCACAAAGTAGCCCAAAGTTTAAAACGGAGATTTCATTTCCAGGACAAAACTTCATTTTTGATGAGAAGTAGCAATAAAGTTATGCAAAGTAGCGTGTGTGCAGCTTTACATCAGGGGGCACCCCATGGGGGGTAAATGGAAGTTTCCTGCTACACCTATGGTTTAAGACGCAAAGCGCAATCTATGAACAATAATAGTAAGGACCTTGCACCAAAAAAATAAGGCCTCCTTGAGCACAAGGTGGGTGTTAAAAAGAATGTATTCAAATTTCCCCATACTGCCTGAGTGTTGCAATGTACAGTACACATACAATAAGAGAAAACTTGTAAAGTAGCCTCAACATAGTATTTTGTACTTAAAGGATAACCATCCAGTACAAAACGTATGCTACAACAGCACGCACCCACGTATGCTCTGTGGTGCAAGGATGTGTGCGTGGCAATAGTCAGCCGGTTGTGCACCAGCGCTCAGGAAAAAAGCAGGAGCCCCACATCATTGAAGGTATGGTGGTGTCTTGCTCTGGTGACACAGAACAACGCAACTTTAGTTGTGGCTTTGGATGAAAACTTAATATCTGTCCTTAAAGCTCTTTGCAAACTGTGCAGCAGCCGATCTCATACTGTGCGCAATACAATTTTAAAATAATGATTCGCATATTCATAGTGCATTTAATCTCAGACTGAGACTTTATAACACTATAATTTCACGTCACTATTTCCCAGTGCACCAATCAGAATTCAGGTGTGAGAGGCTGGCCCTGTCTGTGACTGTGGCTACACACAGAGGCGTCTTCAGTGATCGCATTAACCAACTGAGATGTCATAATATAAAAGAACGTATATCCCACTGTTTGTGCTATATTTGATGTGCCTTTACCATTAGGTGAATGGGGGGGTGGGGCTAAAGCCCTTTTAGGCCTGGGGGTCTTTGCACACCTGATACAACATTCCCTTCCACCTCTATGAGGACGACACCCAGATTTATCTTGAAACCTCCTCCATTGATGACATCCAGAGACTCAACGACACTCTTAGAGAAGTCCAATACTGGCTCTCTCTAAACCACCTGAAATTGAATCAAGACAAAACGGAAATCCTCCGAATATCCAACAAAACAGAGAACCCCCAAGTCGCAGAATGGCTAAAAGCAATTGATGCTCTCAACGACAATCTCTCCCTGGCCGACTGTCAAATCACTGGGAATCACCTTGGACCCTAAACTAAGCATGGTCAACACATCAAGAACACTGCAAAGAGCGCAGTCCTCAACATGAAACTACTCAATAAGATAAAAGCTTTCATCCCGACCAACGACCTCAAACAAGCGACTCAATCCCTGTTACTTTCCAGATTGGATTACGGGAATGCTACCCTCACAGCAAAATCACACCTAGCTCCCCTCCGATCAACTATTAATGCAGCGGCAAGAATGGTCACCGGAGTAAAAAAATATGACCGTATCTCGCCCGCACTCAGAGAGTTGAAATGGCTCCCAGTTGATTAAGAGCCAGTTTCCGAACTGCCTGCATCACGCACAAAGCCCTCCAAACAGGGAACCCGCCTACCTGGCCTCCAAAATCACGAGGGCCGGTCAGACAAGGAGCCTCAGAAGCTCCAATACCCTCAAACTCATCCCGCCGAAAACCTGCAAAGAAAAAACTGCAGACAAATACTTTTCTGGAAATGCGCCCAAAATATGGAACTCCATCCCAGTCCATATCAGGACGATCCCCTCCTTTGTAAAATTCAAAAGGCAGCTCTAAGACTTCTACCTCAATCGTTCCTTCCCAAATGGATAGAGTGAAACCTTAGCTTACAATCGTGAACATCACTGCACTATGACACCTTATAACCAAGACCTCTTCCTAACACCCAGCCCGACTACTCCCCACCATCCCCCTGGATCGGAAAGTTGCGCGGCTTGAACAACTGTGTTCACTATTAAGAGACTATGTAACTTTCCTTCTATCGTTACACAACGCGCAAAGCCATCTACTGCACCCAGTGGTTTCACTGCTATAATATGTGTTTTCCTTTTTACGAAGTGTTGTAAAGCGCTCCGATTCCTTCGGGTCAGGCTAGCGCTATATAAAACTCCTTAATAAATAAATAAATAAATAAAATAAATGCTCTGACAGCAGGTACCACAATGCACACCAGCCCACCCAGCCTGCGCCATCCCTGCCTACAGCTTGGCCTCTGATCACACTGTGGCTACTCCGCCGTGCCATCCGTCTGGGTTGTGATTGGCCTGACCATAGCACCTTAAGGCCTTCAGCTGTGAAGCGAGATTCCTGCTATAGAAATACCACATGCATACATACATGTGCTGGGCTGTTGGAGCAGTGTGGGAACCATGCACCTGATTAAAAGGAACGATTAGAGGGGTGCAGTGAGACTCTGCAAAGTCCTTTTAAGTTCTGGGCCTAGTGGTATTGTGGGGCCAGTGACTGCTCCTAGGCTGTGGGCATAGAGTGGGGCCGGAACATGCTGTTGGGCTGTGGGTGCAGGAGATGCTGCTCTGATGTACTGGACTGTGGGGAAGGGGTTCTGCTTTTATGTACTGGGTCGTAGGAGTATCTGGTGCTGTACTTACTACTTTGATGAGCTGGGCTGTGGGTTGTTCTAGTGCAGTACCTACTAGTTTTATTTGCTGTGCTTTAAGGTGTTGTGGGGCTGTACTTACTACTTTGATGTGATGGGCTGTGGGGCTGCTCTGGTGGCCCGGACCGGCGTCTTTTACTTGAATTCACAGGCTGTCTTTAATATACATCTGAATACCTGCTGGTGTGATGTACACATGTGCTGGCTCAGATACAGCCCTTATGCCTCAGATTCTGCCCTTATGCCTCAGATACAAACCTTATGCCTCATATACTGCCCTTATGCCTCATAAATGCCCTTATGTCTCATATACTGCCCTTATGCCTCGCATAAAGCCCTTATGCCTCATATACAGCCCTTGTGCCTCATATACAGCCCTTATGCCTCATATACTGACCTTATGCCTCAGACACAGCCCTTATGCCTCAGACACAGCCGTATGCCTCATATACTGCCCTACCTCAGACACAGCCCTTACGCATCATATACAGCCATTATGCCTCAGATACAGCCCTTGTGCCTCATATACAGCCCTTGTGCCTCAGATAAACAACCCTAATGCCTCATATACAGTATTATGCCTCAGAAACAGCCATTATTCCTCACATACAGGCCCTAATGGCTCATATATATATGTCCCTTATGTCTCATATATAGCCCTTATGCCTCATATACAGCCCTTATGCCTCAGATACAGCCCATATTCCTCACATACAGACCTTATGCCTCACGTACAGCCCTTATGCCTCTTATACAGCCCTTATGTCTCATATACAGCCCTTATGTCTCATATACAGCCCTTTTGCCTCACATACATCCCTTATGCCTCATATGCAGCTCTTTTGCCTCATATACAGCCCTTATGCCTCATATACAACCCTTATGCCTCTTATCCAGCCCTTACGCCTCATAAACAGCCCATTTTCCTCATATGCAGCCCGTATGCCTCTGATACAGCCCTTATGCATCATACACAGTCCTAATGCCTCATATACAGTCCTAATGCCTCATATACAGCCCCTTGCACCTCAGATCCAGCCCTTATGCCTCAGATCCAGCCTGTTGCTTCATATACAGCCCTTATGCCTCATATACAGCACATACGCTTGGATACAGCCCTTATGCCTGCAGATCATATCCCAGTTTATGTAAAATTTCCTCTCATTTCAATCCCCTCCTCTTTCCCTTATCCTGTTTCTGTCCCAGAGACCCTCTCCTATTCCCCATCCGTATTGCTTATTCCTGTCGCTCTCTGCCCTTCGCTCCCTCGATCCACACTTTATCGATCTGCCTCTCTAGTCTCCTCCCCGTCCCCTCATTCCTGGCCCCTTGCACCTTTCCTCCTTCTTTCCTCTCTTTTTTGTCAGGCCCTCCACCTTATTGCTCCTTTAATGTCCTACCCAGGGCCATGACCTCTGCCTTTTCTTTCAGGTGTCACTTTTCCAGCATTTGAAACTGAAGCATATCAGTTTTTCGACCATCAGTATTACCCCATCGACTCAGACGGAGAAATCTCAGCCATGGTACACCCCAAAGTGGAGGTAAGCAAACCGTCCAATGCAGCTACTGCACGCTTCTCCTTCTCTTGTGGAACGTGTTACTTCAGCAGTCTTTGCACCGGCCAGTAGGGGTCACTGTCAAGGAAGACCTCGGTTCTCCTACCACCATGACAAGTGTTACTTCAGCAGCACTCCCTGACTCTAACCGCAGGTGTCACTGTAAGCACACTGCTCACTTCTCCTTCACCAATAGAATTGGTCACTTAATCAGCACCCCTTGTCTCTGCCAGCAGGTGTCAATGTAAACACATTACATGTATCTCCTTCTCACATTGAATGTGTTACTTCAGCAGTCCTTGCCCCGTCCAGTAGGTGTCACTGTCAAGGAAGACCTCGGTTCTCCTACCACCATGACAAGTGTTACTTCAGCAGCACTCCCTGACTCTGCCTGCAGGTGTCACTGTAAACACACTGCCTATTTCTCCTTTACCCATATGATGGGTCACTTTATCAGCACTCCTTGTCTCTGCCAGCAGGTCACTGTATTTTCAATCTTTCATTCTTCTTTGCCCTTGACAAGTGTTAATTCAGCAGCACTCCCTGACTCAGTCAGAAAATGAGTCAGTGAGTGCTGCTGAATTAAAGTATTTCCTTTTACCATGAAATGTGTTACTTCTTCAGTACTCCTTGACTCTTCCAGCAGGTGTCACTATACCGGCAGTCCTTGATTCTCCTTAGTCCATGATAAGTGACTTACTGCAGGAGCGCCTCCAGCTTCTGCCAACATATGTCACTGTAAACACATTACGTGTTTCTCCTTCTCCCCTGGACTTTGTTAGTTCACCAGCACTCCCTGCATCTGCCAGCAGGTGGCACTATAAACAAAGTCCTTTGCTCTTCTTCGTCCATGACAACTGTTAATGAAGCAGCACTTCCAGCCTCTGCCAGACGGTCACTGTAAACACAGTCCTTGGTTCTCCTTTCCCAGCGGCATTTGTTACCTCATCAGCACTCCCAGCCTCCCCCAGAGATTTCACTGTAAGGGCAGCCCTCGGTTCTCCTTTTCCCATGACAAGTTTTACTGCAGCAACGCTCTGAGCATCTGCCACAAGGTTTCTACAACTCTTTACATGTTTCTCCTTTGCCCCTGGAATGTTTTACTTCAGCAGCACTCGTTTAATCCGCCACCAGTTGTCGCTGTACCAGTACTACCATACTCTTGCTCTCGCTGACACTCAATTAAACGCACTCTATCTTTCTATCTCTAACTCACTCGCTTCTTCTTTCTCTTTAGAGGCTGTCACTGCTTTAGCATGCTTAGCATGTCCAGCAGGTGCCGCTTAAGTCCACAGCCTTCCCAGACCTTACCTCTTGGTGTCAGTGTAATTAAAGGCCTCCCAGGATGAACTGCAGGTGTTACTGTCACACCAGTACTTTGTTCTTTCTGCATTCACCTGCACTCCCAGAACCAACCTCAAGGTGTCACTGTATTATTTAGCATTCCCAGGCCTGACCTCAAGGTGTCACTGCAGCAGTTCCTGAACTAACCTGTAGGTGCCACTACAACATTACAATTGCATTATATCCTATAGCAGTTGTAACAAGGCAAACAGGATCTCTGTAACGTTTGGGACCAAGTAGCCTGTCCACCAAAGTCTTAATGGGGCCCTAAGTGTCTCATTGACATCAACACTCCCAGACCTGTCCTCAATGTGTCATGGTGATGGCAGCTCCAGCTCTGATCGTGGTTCCATTTCCTTTTTTTTTTAGGGTAACGACTACTCACCACAGAAGCCTGGAGACCCTATTCTGATGTCCTTTGATGGTAAGTCCATACCCTACGATGGGGACCGGACCTTCTACCCCGTCTTCGTCAACGACCCATCCGTGACCATCAAGAAAGCTGCTTTTGCGAAGACGGACAAGTTCAAATTCTCCATCCCTGCCATCCGAACGATGAAATAGCGCAGAGAAGGGCACCCTGAGATGAAGTCGGGCGGCCATGGCGATGTGCTGTGGTTCGAGTTTGTGGAGCTCTCAAACCTCAACAAACTCTTCGATTCCTTGTTACTTTGAAGCATGGAAGAAAGTAAACACACTTGTGATGCTCCTGACCATTCATGACACTGCAGGGGTCTGTGTTTGACCCATTGCGCACAGCTTTGAGTCCCAGCAAGTACACTCAGCCTTCATTCTTCTGAGGTCAATAGAATGAGTAACATTGAGTTGGATAACAATAAATGTGTCTTATTCAGTGCCAAGATGCCATTTTGGGTGAACATGCATTTTACAAATGCAGGTTACGTTATTACGTTATGGATCTTATATCCCTCATACACATTTTTTTTTAACAGAGTTTTATATAGCGCAAACTTCACCCGGTATCGGGTATCAGAGAGCTTTACATAGCACCAGTTGCGTTACATGAGGACACATTCAATTATATATTTTTTGTTAGGCACAGGGAGATTAAGTGATTTGCCCAGAATCACAGGATATTCAGCTTCATTGCCGAGACTCGAACCCGGGTCCCCAGATCCGAGGTCAACTGCCCTAGCCCTTAGGCCAACTCCTCTCCTTATATACTCTCACTCCCATAATTCAGAAAGTAGCTAAAAAGCGCCCTCTTAAAGAGGCACCTCATAGAACATAACGACAACCCGTGTTTGGCCAGCCACTAGCCGGCATCAGGAATCCTCCCTCTTCTAACTCTCGGGAGAGTCTCCATCGGATATTAGACACCATTGAAGGCTGACACCATGACTGACACATGACCCTAATCACCATGTGGCAACGACTATGACTGTCATGTTTGATACCATTGACTGCAGTTTTATCAGTGACCCACAGCAAGATTATGATGTCACTCCCACAACCATCAGTCAATTTGGTCACAGGTGTGGACTCCCTGCATGCAGTACAACTGAGGAGTCCATGAGTGCTGTACAGCTGTGGACTCCTTGTGTGCAGTACAGCTGTGGAATCTATGTGTGCAGTACAGCTGTGGACTCCATGTGTGCAGTTCAGCTGTGGACTCCACCAGTGCAGTACAGCTGTAGACTCCCTGCGTGCAGTACAGCTGTGGACTCCATGAGTGCAATAGAGCTGTGAATTCCATGAGAACAGTACAGCTGTGGGCTCCATGAGAACAGTACACCTGTGGACTCCATGAGAACAGTACAGCTGTGGACTCCATGAGAACAGTACACCTGTGGACTCCATGAGAACAGTACACCTGTGGACTCCATGAGAACAGTACAGCTGTGGACTCCATGAGAACAGTACACCTGTGGACTCCATGAGAACAGTACACCTGTGGACTCCATGAGAACAGTACACCTGTGGACTCCATGAGAACATAACACCTGTGGACTCCATGAGAACAGTACACCTGTGGACTCCATGAGAACAGTACAGCTGTGGACTCCATGAGAACAGTACACCTGTGGACTCCATGAGAACAGTACAGCTGTGGACTCCATGAGAACAGTACACCTGTGGACTCCATGAGAACAGTACACCTGTGGACTCCATGAGAACAGTACACCTGTGGATTCCATGAGAACAGTACAGCTGTGGACTCCATGAGAACATAACACCTGTGGACTTGTTACGTTATTACGTTATGGATCTTATATCCCTCATACACATTTTTTTTTTACAGAGTTTTATTTAGCGCAAACTTCACCCGGTATCGGGTATCAGAGAGCTTTACATAGCACCAGTTGCGTTACATGAGGACACATTCAATTATATATTTTTTGTTAGGCACAGGGAGATTAAGTGATTTGCCCAGAATCACAGGATATTCAGCTTCATTGCCGAGACTCGAACCCGGGTCCCAAGATCCGAGGTCAACTGCCCTAGCCCTTAGGCCAACTCCTCTCCTTATATACTCTCACTCCCATAATTCAGAAAGTAGCTGAAAAGCGCCCTCTTAAAGAGGCACCTCATAGAACATAACGACAACCCGTGTTTGGCCAGCCACTAGCCGGCATCAGGAATCCTCCCTCTTCTAATGAGAACAGTACAGCTGTGGAGTCCATGAGAACAGTACAGCTGTGGACTCCATCAGAACATTACACCTGTGGACTCCATGAGAACAGTACACCTGTGGACTCCATGAGAACAGTACACCTGTGGACTCCATGAGAACAGTACAGCTGTGGACTCCATGAGAACAGTACAGCTGTGGACTCCATGAGAACAGTACACCTGTGGACTCCATGAGAACATTACAGCTGTGGACTCCATCAGAACATTACACCTGTGGACTCCATGAGAACAGTACACCTGTGGACTCCATCAGAACAGTACAGCTGTGGACTCCATGAGAACAGTACAGCTGTGGACTCCATCAGAACATTACACCTGTGGATTCCATGAGAACAGTACAGCTGTGGACTCCATCAGAACATTACACCTGTGGACTCCATGAGAACAGTACACCTGTGGACTCCATGAGAACATTACACCTGTGGACTCCATGAGAACAGTACACCTGTGGACTCCATGAGAACATTGCAGCTGTGGACTCCATGAGAACATTGCAGCTGTGGATTCCATGAGAACATTGCAGCTGTGGACTCCATGAGAACAGTACACCTGTGGATTCCATGAGAACATAACACCTGTGGACTCCATGAGAACAGTACAGCTGTGGACTCCATGAGAACAGTACAGCTGTGGAGTCCATGAGAACATTACAGCTGTGGACTCCATGAGAACATTACAGCTGTGGACTCCATGAGAACAGTACACCTGTGGACTCCATGAGAACAGTACACCTGTGGACTCCATGAGAACAGTACACCTGTGGATTCCATGAGAACAGTACACCTGTGGACTCCATGAGAACAGTACACCTGTGGACTCCATGAGATCAGTACAGCTGTGGACTCCATGAGAACATTACAGCTGTGGACTCCATGAGAACAGTACACCTGTGGACTCCATGAGAACAGTACACCTGTGGACTCCATGAGAACAGTACACCTGTGGACTCCATGAGAACAGTACACCTGTGCACTCCATGAGAACATTGCAGCTGTGGACTCCATGAGAACATTGCAGCTGTGGACTCCATGAGAACAGTACACCTGTGGATTCCATGAGAACATAACACCTGTGGACTCCATGAGAACAGTACACCTGTGGACTCCATGAGAACAGTACACCTGTGGACTCCATCAGAACATTACACCTGTGGACTCCATGGGAACAGTACACCTGTGGACTCCATGAGAACAGTACACCTGTGGACTCCATCAGAACATTACACCTGTGGACTCCATGAGAACAGTACAGCTGTGGACTCCATGAGAACAGTACAGCTGTGGACTCCATGAGAACAGTACACCTGTGGACTCCATGAGAACAGTACACCTGTGGACTCCATGAGAACAGTACAGCTGTGGACTCCATGAGAACAGTACACCTGTGGACTCCATGAGAACAGTACAGCTGTGGACTCCATGAGAACAGTACACCTGTGGACTCCATGAGAACAGTACACCTGTGGACTCCATGAGAACAGTACACCTGTGGATTCCATGAGAACAGTACAGCTGTGGACTCCATGAGAACATAACACCTGTGGACTTGTTACGTTATTACGTTATGGATCTTATATCCCTCATACACATTTTTTTTTTACAGAGTTTTATTTAGCGCAAACTTCACCCGGTATCGGGTATCAGAGAGCTTTACATAGCACCAGTTGCGTTACATGAGGACACATTCAATTATATATTTTTTGTTAGGCACAGGGAGATTAAGTGATTTGCCCAGAATCACAGGATATTCAGCTTCATTGCCGAGACTCGAACCCGGGTCCCAAGATCCGAGGTCAACTGCCCTAGCCCTTAGGCCAACTCCTCTCCTTATATACTCTCACTCCCATAATTCAGAAAGTAGCTGAAAAGCGCCCTCTTAAAGAGGCACCTCATAGAACATAACGACAACCCGTGTTTGGCCAGCCACTAGCCGGCATCAGGAATCCTCCCTCTTCTAATGAGAACAGTACAGCTGTGGACTCCATCAGAACATTACACCTGTGGACTCCATGAGAACAGTACACCTGTGGACTCCATGAGAACAGTACACCTGTGGACTCCATCAGAACATTACACCTGTGGACTCCATGAGAACAGTACAGCTGTGGACTCCATGAGAACATTACACCTGTGGACTCCATGAGAACAGTACACCTGTGGACTCCATGAGAACAGTACAGCTGTGGACTCCATGAGAACATAAAACCTGTGGACTCCATGAGAACATTACAGCTGTGGACTCCATGAGAACAGTACACCTGTGGACTCCATGAGAACATAAAACCTGTGGACTCCATGAGAACATTACAGCTGTGGAGTCCATGAGAACAGTACACCTGTGGACTCCATGAGAACATAAAACCTGTGGACTCCATGAGAACATTGCAGCTGTGGACTCCATGAGAACATTGCAGCTGTGGATTCCATGAGAACATTACAGCTGTGGACTCCATGAGAACAGTACACCTGTGGATTCCATGAGAACATAACACCTGTGGACTCCATGAGAACAGTACAGCTGTGGACTCCATGAGAACAGTACAGCTGTGGAGTCCATGAGAACATTATAGCTGTGGACTCCATGAGAACATTACAGCTGTGGACTCCATGAGAACATTCAAGCTGTGGACTCCATGAGAACAGTACACCTGTGGACTCCATGAGAACAGTACACCTGTGGACTCCATGAGAACAGTACACCTGTGGACTCCATGAGAACAGTACACCTGTGCACTCCATGAGAACATTGCAGCTGTGGACTCCATGAGAACATTGCAGCTGTGGACTCCATGAGAACAGTACACCTGTGGATTCCATGAGAACATAACACCTGTGGACTCCATGAGAACAGTACACCTGTGGACTCCATGAGAACAGTACACCTGTGGACTCCATCAGAACATTACACCTGTGGACTCCATGAGAACAGTACACCTGTGGACTCCATGAGAACAGTACACCTGTGGACTCCATCAGAACATTACACCTGTGGACTCCATGAGAACAGTACACCTGTGGACTCCATGAGAACAGTACACCTGTGGACTCCATGAGAACAGTACAGCTGTGGACTCCATGAGAACAGTACAGCTGTGGACTCCATGAGAACAGTACACCTGTGGACTCCATGAGAACATTACAGCTGTGGACTCCATCAGAACATTACACCTGTGGACTCCATGAGAACAGTACACCTGTGGACTCCATCAGAACAGTACAGCTGTGGACTCCATGAGAACAGTACAGCTGTGGACTCCATCAGAACATTACACCTGTGGATTCCATGAGAACAGTACAGCTGTGGACTCCATCAGAACATTACACCTGTGGACTCCATGAGAACAGTACACCTGTGGACTCCATGAGAACATTACACCTGTGGACTCCATGAGAACAGTACACCTGTGGACTCCATGAGAACATTGCAGCTGTGGACTCCATGAGAACATTGCAGCTGTGGATTCCATGAGAACATTGCAGCTGTGGACTCCATGAGAACAGTACACCTGTGGATTCCATGAGAACATAACACCTGTGGACTCCATGAGAACAGTACAGCTGTGGACTCCATGAGAACAGTACAGCTGTGGAGTCCATGAGAACATTACAGCTGTGGACTCCATGAGAACATTACAGCTGTGGACTCCATGAGAACAGTACACCTGTGGACTCCATGAGAACAGTACACCTGTGGACTCCATGGGAACAGTACACCTGTGGATTCCATGAGAACAGTACACCTGTGGACTCCATGAGAACAGTACACCTGTGGACTCCATGAGAACAGTACAGCTGTGGACTCCATGAGAACATTACAGCTGTGGACTCCATGAGAACAGTACACCTGTGGACTCCATGAGAACAGTACACCTGTGGACTCCATGAGAACAGTACACCTGTGGACTCCATGGGAACAGTACACCTGTGGATTCCATGAGAACAGTACACCTGTGGACTCCATGAGAACAGTACACCTGTGGACTCCATGAGAACAGTACAGCTGTGGACTCCATGAGAACATTACAGCTGTGGACTCCATGAGAACAGTACACCTGTGGACTCCATGAGAACAGTACACCTGTGGACTCCATGAGAACAGTACACCTGTGCACTCCATGAGAACATTGCAGCTGTGGACTCCATGAGAACATTGCAGCTGTGGACTCCATGAGAACAGTACACCTGTGGATTCCATGAGAACATAACACCTGTGGACTCCATGAGAACAGTACACCTGTGGACTCCATGAGAACAGTACACCTGTGGACTCCATCAGAACATTACACCTGTGGACTCCATGGGAACAGTACACCTGTGGACTCCATGAGAACAGTACACCTGTGGACTCCATCAGAACATTACACCTGTGGACTCCATGAGAACAGTACAGCTGTGGACTCCATGAGAACAGTACAGCTGTGGACTCCATGAGAACAGTACACCTGTGGACTCCATGAGAACAGTACACCTGTGGACTCCATGAGAACAGTACAGCTGTGGACTCCATGAGAACAGTACACCTGTGGACTCCATGAGAACAGTACAGCTGTGGACTCCATGAGAACAGTACACCTGTGGACTCCATGAGAACAGTACACCTGTGGACTCCATGAGAACAGTACACCTGTGGATTCCATGAGAACAGTACAGCTGTGGACTCCATGAGAACATAACACCTGTGGACTTGTTACGTTATTACGTTATGGATCTTATATCCCTCATACACATTTTTTTTTTACAGAGTTTTATTTAGCGCAAACTTCACCCGGTATCGGGTATCAGAGAGCTTTACATAGCACCAGTTGCGTTACATGAGGACACATTCAATTATATATTTTTTGTTAGGCACAGGGAGATTAAGTGATTTGCCCAGAATCACAGGATATTCAGCTTCATTGCCGAGACTCGAACCCGGGTCCCAAGATCCGAGGTCAACTGCCCTAGCCCTTAGGCCAACTCCTCTCCTTATATACTCTCACTCCCATAATTCAGAAAGTAGCTGAAAAGCGCCCTCTTAAAGAGGCACCTCATAGAACATAACGACAACCCGTGTTTGGCCAGCCACTAGCCGGCATCAGGAATCCTCCCTCTTCTAATGAGAACAGTACAGCTGTGGACTCCATCAGAACATTACACCTGTGGACTCCATGAGAACAGTACACCTGTGGACTCCATGAGAACAGTACACCTGTGGACTCCATCAGAACATTACACCTGTGGACTCCATGAGAACAGTACAGCTGTGGACTCCATGAGAACATTACACCTGTGGACTCCATGAGAACAGTACACCTGTGGACTCCATGAGAACAGTACAGCTGTGGACTCCATGAGAACATAAAACCTGTGGACTCCATGAGAACATTACAGCTGTGGACTCCATGAGAACAGTACACCTGTGGACTCCATGAGAACATAAAACCTGTGGACTCCATGAGAACATTACAGCTGTGGAGTCCATGAGAACAGTACACCTGTGGACTCCATGAGAACATAAAACCTGTGGACTCCATGAGAACATTGCAGCTGTGGACTCCATGAGAACATTGCAGCTGTGGATTCCATGAGAACATTGCAGCTGTGGACTCCATGAGAACAGTACACCTGTGGATTCCATGAGAACATAACACCTGTGGACTCCATGAGAACAGTACAGCTGTGGACTCCATGAGAACAGTACAGCTGTGGAGTCCATGAGAACATTACAGCTGTGGACTCCATGAGAACATTACAGCTGTGGACTCCATGAGAACATTCAAGCTGTGGACTCCATGAGAACAGTACACCTGTGGACTCCATGAGAACAGTACACCTGTGGACTCCATGAGAACAGTACACCTGTGGACTCCATGAGAACAGTACACCTGTGCACTCCATGAGAACATTGCAGCTGTGGACTCCATGAGAACATTGCAGCTGTGGACTCCATGAGAACAGTACACCTGTGGATTCCATGAGAACATAACACCTGTGGACTCCATGAGAACAGTACACCTGTGGACTCCATGAGAACAGTACACCTGTGGACTCCATCAGAACATTACACCTGTGGACTCCATGAGAACAGTACACCTGTGGACTCCATGAGAACAGTACACCTGTGGACTCCATCAGAACATTACACCTGTGGACTCCATGAGAACAGTACAGCTGTGGACTCCATGAGAACATTACACCTGTGGACTCCATGAGAACAGTACACCTGTGGACTCCATGAGAACAGTCCAGCTGTGGACTCCATGAGAACATTACAGCTGTGGACTCCATGAGAACAGTACACCTGTGGACTCCATGAGAACAGTACACCTGTGGACTCCATCAGAACATTACACCTGTGGACTCCATGAGAACAGTACACCTGTGGACTCCATGAGAACAGTACAGCTGTGGACTCCATGAGAACATTACAGCTGTGGACTCCATGAGAACAGTACACCTGTGGACTCCATGAGAACAGTACACCTGTGGACTCCATGAGAACATTACAGCTGTGGACTCCATGAGAACAGTACACCTGTGGACTCCATGAGAACAGTACACCTGTGGACTCCATGAGAACATTACACCTGTGGACTCCATGAGAACAGTACAGCTGTGGACTCCATGAGAACATTACACCTGTGGACTCCATGAGAACAGTACACCTGTGGACTCCATGAGAACAGTCCAGCTGTGGACTCCATCAGAACAGTACACCTGTGGACTCCATGAGAACAGTACAGCTGTGGACTCCATGAGAACATTACAGCTGTGGACTCCATGAGAACAGTACACCTGTGGACTCCATGAGAACAGTACACCTGTGGACTCCATGAGAACAGTACAGCTGTGGACTCCATGAGAACATTACAGCTGTGGACTCCATGAGAACAGTACACCTGTGGACTCCATGAGAACAGTACAGCTGTGGACTCCATGAGAACAGTACACCTGTGGACTCCATGAGAACAGTACAGCTGTGGATTCCATGAGAACAGTACAGCTGTGGACTCCATGAGAACAGTACACCTGTGGACTCCATGAGAACAGTACAGCTGTGGAGTCCATGAGAACAGTACAGCTGTGGATTCCATGAGAACAGTACACCTGTGGACTCCATGAGAACAGTACACCTGTGGAGTCCATGAGAACAGTACACCTGTGGAGTCCATGAGAACAGTACACCTGTGGACTCCATGAGAACAGTACACCTGTGGACTCCATGAGAACAGTACACCCGTGGACTCCATGAGAACAGTACAGCTGTGGAGTCCATGAGAACAGTACAGCTGTGGATTCCATGAGAACAGTACACCTGTGCACTCCATGAGAACATAACACCTGTGGACTCCATGAGAACAGTACACCTGTGGACTCCATCAGAACATTACACCTGTGCATTCCATGAGAACATAACACCTGTGCACTCCATGAGAACAGTACACCTGTGGACTCCATGAGAACAGTACACCTGTGGACTCCATGAGAACAGTACACCTGTGGACTCCATGAGAACATTACAGCTGTGGACTCCATGAGAACAGTACACCTGTGGAGTCCATGAGAACAGTACACCTGTGGACTCCATGAGAACAGTACAGATGTGGATTCCATGAGAACAGTACAGCTGTGCACTCCATGAGAACAAAACACCTGTGGACTCCATCAGAACATTACACCTGTGGACTCCATGAGAACAGTACACCTGTGGACTCCATGAGAACATAACACCTGTGGACTCCATGAGAACAGTACACCTGTGGACTCCATGAGAACAGTACAGCTGTGGATTCCATGAGAACAGTACAGCTGTGCATTCCATGAGAACATAACACCTGTGGACTCCATGAGAACAGTACACCTGTGGACTCCATGAGAACAGTACAGCTGTGGAGTCCATGAGAACAGTACAGCTGTGGATTCCATGAGAACAGTACAGCTGTGGAGTCCATGAGAACATTACACCTGTGGACTCCATGAGAACAGTACACCTGTGGACTCCATGAGAACAGTACACCTGTGGACTCCATGAGAACATAACACCTGTGGACTCCATGAGAACAGTACACCTGTGGAGTCCATGAGAACAGTACACCTGTGGAGTCCATGAGAACAGTACACCTGTGGAGTCCATGAGAACAGTACACCTGTGGACTCCATGAGAACAGTACAGCTGTGGAGTCCATGAGAACAGTACAGCTGTGGATTCCATGAGAACAGTACAGCTGTGCACTCCATGAGAACATAACACCTGTGGACTCCATCAGAACATTACACCTGTGCATTCCATGAGAACATAACACCTGTGGACTCCATGAGAACAGTACAGCTGTGCACTCCATGAGAACATTACAGCTGTGGACTCCATGAGAACAGTACACCTGTGGACTCCATGAGAACAGTACACCTGTGGACTCCATGAGAACAGTACAGCTGTGGATTCCATGAGAACAGTACAGCTGTGGACTCCATGAGAACATAACACCTGTGGACTCCAGGAGAACAGTACACCTGTGGACTCCATGAGAACAGTACACCTGTGGACTCCATGAGAACAGTACAGCTGTGGAGTCCATGAGAACAGTACAGCTGTGGAGTCCATGAGAACAGTACAGCTGTGGACTCCATGAGAACATAACACCTGTGGACTCCATGAGAACAGTATACCTGTGGACTCCATGAGAACAGTACAGCTGTGGACTCCATGAGAACAGTACACCTGTGGAGTCCATGAGAACAGTACAGCTGTGCACTCCATGAGAACATTACACCTGTGGACTCCATGAGAACAGTACACCTGTGGACTCCATGAGAACAGTACAGCTGTGGATTCCATGAGAACAGTACAGCTGTGGAGTCCATGAGAACATTACAGCTGTGGACTCCATGAGAACAGTACAGCTGTGGATTCCATGAGAACAGTACACCTGTGGACTCCATGAGAACAGTACAGCTGTGGAGTCCATGAGAACAGTACAGCTGTGGAGTCCATGAGAACATTACAGCTGTGGACTCCATGCGAACATAACACCTGTGGACTCCATGAGAACAGTACACCTGTGGACTCCATGAGAACAGTACACCTGTGGACTCCATGAGAACAGTACAGCTGTGGAGTCCATGAGAACAGTACACCTGTGGACTCCATGAGAACAGTACACCTGTGGACTCCATGAGAACATAACACCTGTGGACTCCATGAGAACAGTACACCTGTGGAGTCCATGAGAACAGTACACCTGTGGAGTCCATGAGAACAGTACACCTGTGGAGTCCATGAGAACAGTACACCTGTGGACTCCATGAGAACAGTACAGCTGTGGATTCCATGAGAACATAACACCTGTGGACTCCATGAGAACAGTACAGCTGTGGATTCCATGAGAACAGTACAGCTGTGCACTCCATGAGAACATAACACCTGTGGACTCCATCAGAACATTACACCTGTGCATTCCGTGAGAACATAACACCTGTGGACTCCATGAGAACAGTACAGCTGTGCACTCCATGAGAACATTACAGCTGTGGACTCCATGAGAACAGTACACCTGTGGACTCCATGAGAACAGTACACCTGTGGACTCCATGAGAACAGTACAGCTGTGGATTCCATGAGAACAGTACAGCTGTGGACTCCATGAGAACATAACACCTGTGGACTCCATGAGAACAGTACACCTGTGGACTCCATGAGAACAGTACACCTGTGGACTCCATGAGAACAGTACAGCTGTGGAGTCCATGAGAACAGTACAGCTGTGGAGTCCATGAGAACAGTACAGCTGTGGACTCCATGAGAACATAACACCTGTGGACTCCATGAGAACAGTACACCTGTGGACTCCATGAGAACAGTACAGCTGTGGACTCCATGAGAACAGTACACCTGTGGAGTCCATGAGAACAGTACAGCTGTGCACTCCATGAGAACATTACACCTGTGGACTCCATGAGAACAGTACACCTGTGGACTCCATGAGAACAGTACAGCTGTGGATTCCATGAGAACAGTACAGCTGTGGAGTCCATGAGAACATTACAGCTGTGGACTCCATGAGAACAGTACAGCTGTGGATTCCATGAGAACAGTACACCTGTGGACTCCATGAGAACAGTACAGCTGTGGAGTCCATGAGAACAGTACAGCTGTGGAGTCCATGAGAACATTACAGCTGTGGACTCCATGCGAACATAACACCTGTGGACTCCATGAGAACAGTACACCTGTGGACTCCATGAGAACAGTACACCTGTGGACTCCATGAGAACAGTACACCTGTGGACTCCATGAGAACAGTACACCTGTGGACTCCATGAGAACAGTACACCTGTGGACTCCATGAGAACAGTACACCTGTGGACTCCATGAGAACAGTACAGCTGTGGAGTCCATGAGAACAGTACACCTGTGGAGTCCATGAGAACAGTACACCTGTGGAGTCCATGAGAACAGTACACCTGTGGACTCCATGAGAACAGTACAGCTGTGGAGTCCATGAGAACAGTACAGCTGTGGATTCCATGAGAACAGTACAGCTGTGCACTCCATGAGAACATAACACCTGTGGACTCCATCAGAACATTACACCTGTGCATTCCATGAGAACATAACACCTGTGGACTCCATGAGAACAGTACAGCTGTGGACTCCATGAGAACAGTACAGCTGTGCACTCCATGAGAACATTACAGCTGTGGACTCCATGAGAACAGTACACCTGTGGACTCCATGAGAACAGTACACCTGTGGACTCCATGAGAACAGTACACCTGTGGACTCCATGAGAACAGTACACCTGTGGACTCCATGAGAACAGTACAGCTGTGGAGTCCATGAGAACAGTACAGCTGTGGATTCCATGAGAACAGTACAGCTGTGGAGTCCATGAGAACATTACAGCTGTGGACTCCATGCGAACATAACACCTGTGGACTCCATGAGAACAGTACACCTGTGGACTCCATGACAACAGTACACCTGTGGACTCCATGAGAACAGTACACCTGTGGACTCCATGAGAACAGTACAGCTGTGGACTCCATGAGAACAGTACAGCTGTGGAGTCCATGAGAACAGTATACCTGTGCACTCCATGAGAACATAACACCTGTGGACTCCATGAGAACAGTACACCTGTGGACTCCATCAGAACATTACACCTGTGCATTCCATGAGAACATAACACCTGTGGACTCCATGAGAACATTACAGCTGTGGACTCCATGAGAACAGTACAGCTGTGGACTCCATGAGAACATAACACCTGTGGACTCCATGAGAACAGTACACCTGTGGACTCCATGAGAACAGTACAGCTGTGGATTCCATGAGAACAGTACAGCTGTGGAGTCCATGAGAACATTACAGCTGTGGACTCCATGCGAACATAACACCTGTGGACTCCATCAGAACAGTACACCTGTGGACTCCATGAGAACAGTACACCTGTGGACTCCATGAGAACAGTACAGCTGTGGAGTCCATGAGAACGGTACAGCTGTGGAGTCCATGAGAACAGTACAGCTGTGGACTCCATGAGAACATAACACCTGTGGACTCCATGAGAACAGTACACCTGTGGACTCCATGAGAACAGTACAGCTGTGGACTCCATGAGAACAGTACAGCTGTGGAGTCCATGAGAACAGTACAGCTGTGGAGTCCATGAGAACATTACAGCTGTGGACTCCATGCGAACATAACACCTGTGGACTCCATGAGAACAGTACACCTGTGGACTCCATGAGAACAGTACACCTGTGGACTCCATGAGAACAGTACACCTGTGGACTCCATGAGAACAGTACACCTGTGGACTCCATGAGAACAGTACAGCTGTGGACTCCATGAGAACAGTACAGCTGTGGAGTCCATGAGAACAGTACACCTGTGGACTCCATCAGAACAGTACAGCTGTGGACTCCATGAGAACATAACACCTGTGGACTCCATGAGAACAGTACAGCTGTGGGCTCCATGAGAACAGTACAGCTGTGCACTCCATGAGAACATTACAGCTGTGGACTCCATGAGAACAGTACAGCTGTGGAGTCCATGAGAACAGTACAGCTGTGGAGTCCATGAGAACATTACAGCTGTAGACTCCATGAGAACATTACAGCTGTGGACTCCATGAGAACATTACAGCTGTGGAGTCCATGAGAACATTACAGCTGTGGACTCCATGAGAACAGTACAGCTGTGGAGTCCATGAGAACAGTACACCTGTGGACTCCATGAGAACATTACAGCTGTGGACTCCATGAGAACATTACAGCTGTGGAGTCCATGAGAACATTACAGCTGTGGACTCCATGAGAACATTACAGCTGTGGACTCCATGAGAACAGTACACCTGTGGACTCCATGAGAACAGTACACCTGTGGACTCCATGAGAACAGTACACCTGTGGATTCCATGAGAACAGTACAGCTGTGCACTCCATGAGAACAGTACAGCTGTGCACTCCATGAGAACAGTACAGCTGTGGACTCCATGAGAACATTACACCTGTGGAGTCCATGAGAACATTACAGCTGTGGATTCCATGAGAACAGTACAGCTGTGGACTCCATGAGAACAGTACAGCTGTGCACTCCATGAGAACAGTACACCTGTGGACTCCATGAGAACAGTACACCTGTGGACTCCATGAGAACATTACAGCTGTGGACTCCATGAGAACAGTACACCTGTGGACTCCATGAGAACAGTACACCTGTGGACTCCATGAGAACAGTACACCTGTGGACTCCATGAGAACAGTACAGCTGTGCACTCCATGAGAACAGTACAGCTGTGGACTCCATGAGAACAGTACAGCTGTGGAGTCCATGAGAACAGTACACCTGTGGACTCCATGAGAACAGTACACCTGTGGACTCCATGAGAACAGTACAGCTGTGCACTCCATGAGAACAGTACAGCTGTGCACTCCATGAGAACAGTACACCTGTGGACTCCATGAGAACAGTACACCTGTGGACTCCATGAGAACAGTACAGCTGTGCACTCCATGAGAACATTACAGCTGTGGACTCCATGAGAACAGTACAGCTGTGGAGTCCATGAGAACATTACAGCTGTGGACTCCATGAGAACAGTACAGCTGTGGAGTCCATGAGAACATTACAGCTGTGGACTCCATGAGAACATTACAGCTGTGGACTCCATGAGAACAGTACAGCTGTGCACTCCATGAGAACAGTACACCTGTGGACTCCATGAGAACAGTACACCTGTGGACTCCATGAGAACAGTACACCTGTGGACTCCATGAGAACAGTACAGCTGTGGAGTCCATGAGAACAGTACACCTGTGGAGTCCATGAGAACAGTACACCTGTGGACTCCATGAGAACAGTACAGCTGTGGACTCCATGAGAACAGTACAGCTGTGGACTCCATGAGAACAGTACAGCTGTGGATTCCATGAGAACAGCACAGCTGTGGACTCCATGAGAACATAACACCTGTGGACTCCATGAGAACAGTACAGCTGTGGACTCCATGAGAACAGTACAGCTGTGCACTCCATGAGAACATTACAGCTGTGGAGTCCATGAGAACAGTACACCTGTGGACTCCATGAGAACATAAAACCTGTGGACTCCATGAGAACATTACAGCTGTGGACTCCATGAGAACAGTACACCTGTGGACTCCATGAGAACAGTACACCTGTGGACTCCATGAGAACAGTACACCTGTGGACTCCATGAGAACATAACACCTGTGGACTCCATGAGAACAGTACAGCTGTGGAGTCCATGAGAACATTACAGCTGTGGACTCCATGAGAACATTACAGCTGTGGACTCCATGAGAACATTACAGCTGTGGAGTCCATGAGAACATTACAGCTGTGGACTCCATGAGAACAATACAGCTGTGGACTCCATGAGAACAGTACACCTGTGGACTCCATGAGAACAGTACACCTGTGGATTCCATGAGAACAGTACAGCTGTGCACTCCATGAGAACAGTACAGCTGTGCACTCCATGAGAACATTACACCTGTGGACTCCATCAGAACATTACAGCTGTGGATTCCATGAGAACAGTACAGCTGTGGACTCCATGAGAACAGTACACCTGTGGACTCCATGAGAACATTACACCTGTGGACTCCATGAGAACATTACACCTGTGGACTCCATGAGAACAGTACAGCTGTGGACTCCATGAGAACATTACAGCTGTGCACTCCATGAGAACATTACACCTGTGGACTCCATGAGAACAGTACAGCTGTGGACTCCATGAGAACATTACAGCTGTGGAGTCCATGAGAACATTACAGCTGTGGACTCCATCAGAACATTACAGCTGTGGATTCCATGAGAACAGTACAGCTGTGCACTCCATGAGAACAGTACAGCTGTGCACTCCATGAGAACAGTACAGCTTTGGACTCCATGAGAACAGTACACATGTGCACTCCATGAGAACAGTACAGCTGTGCACTCCATGAGAACAGTACAGCTGTGCACTCCATGAGAACAGTACAGCTTTGGACTCCATGAGAACATTACAGCTGTGCACTCAATGATACCATTACAGCTGTGGACTCCATGAGAACAGTACATCTGTGCACTCCATGAGAACAGTACACCTGTGGACTCCATGAGAACAGTACAGCTGTGGAGTCCATGAGAACATTACAGCTGTGGACTCCATGAGAACATTACAGCTGTGCACTCCATGAGAACATTACAGCTGTGGACTCCATCAGAACATTACAGCTGTGGACTCCATGAGAACATTACAGCTGTGCACTCCATGAGAACATAACAGCTGTGGACTCCATGAGAACAGTACAGCTGTGCACTCCATGAGAACAGTACAGCCGTGCACTCCATGAGAACATAACAGCTGTGGACTCCATGAGAACATTACACCTGTGGACTCCATGAGAACATTACAGCTGTGCACTCCATGAGAACAGTACAGCCGTGCACTCCATGAGCACAGTACTGCCGTGCACTCCATGAGAACAGTACACCTGTGGACTCCATGAGAACAGTACACCTGTGGACTCCATGAGAACATTACACCTGTGGACTCCATGAGAACATTACAGCTGTGCACTCCATGAGAACAGTACACCTGTGGACTCCATGAGAACAGTACACCTGTGGACTCCATGAGAACATTACAGCTGTGCAATCCATGAGAACATTACAGCTGTGGACTCCATGAGCACAGTACTGCCGTGCACTCCATGAGAACAGTACAGCTGTGGACTCCATGAGAACATAACACCTGTGGACTCCATGAGAACAGTACACCTGTGGACTCCATGAGAACAGTACAGCTGTGGACTCCATCAGAACATTACAGCTGTGGATTCCATGAGAACATAACACCTGTGGATTCCATGAGAACAGTACAGCTGTGGACTCCATGAGAACAGTACACCTGTGGACTCCATGAGAACAGTACAGCTTTGGACTCCATGAGAACAGTACATCTTTGGACTCCATGAGAACATTACAGCTGTGCACTCCATGATACCATTACAGCTGTGGACTCCATGAGAACAGTACATCTGTGCACTCCATGAGAACAGTACACCTGTGGACTCCATGAGAACAGTACAGCTGTGGAGTCCATGAGAACATTACAGCTGTGGACTACATGAGAACATTACAGCTGTGCACTCCATGAGAACATTACAGCTGTGGACTCCATCAGAACATTACAGCTGTGGACTCCATGAGAACATTACAGCTGTGCACTCCATGAGAACATAACAGCTGTGGACTCCATGAGAACAGTACAGCTGTGCACTCCATGAGAACAGTACACCTGTGGACTCCATGAGAACATTACAGCTGTGCAATCCATGAGAACATTACAGCTGTGGACTCCATGAGAACATTACAGCTGTGGACTCCATGAGAACAGTACAGCCGTGCACTCCATGAGAACAGTACAGCTGTGGACTCCATGAGAACAGTACAGCTGTGGAGTCCATGAGAACATTACAGCTGTGGACTCCATGAGAACATTACAGCTGTGGATTCCAGGAGAACAGCACAGCTGTGCACTCCATGAGAACATTACAGCTGTGGACTCCATGAGAACAGTACACCTGTGGACTCAATGAGAACAGTACAGCTGTGTACTCCATGAGAACATTACAGCTGTGAATTCCATGAGAACATTACAGCTGTGGATTCCATGAGAACAGTACTGCTGTGCACTCCATGAGAACAGTACACGTGTGGACTCCAGGACAACAGTACAGCTGTGCACTCCATGAGAACAGTACAGCTGTGAATTCCATGAGAACAGTACAGCTGTGCACTCCATGAGAACATTACAGATGTGGACTCCATGAGTGCAGTAAAGCTGTGGACTCCATGAGAACATTACAGGTGTAGACTCCACATTTGCAGTCCCTCACAGCTCCTTACACTGGGGCATTCAGCACCACCTTGCAGATCTTTGGCTGTACAAAGGGGGGTGATATGGTTTCACTTTGAGCCGCTTAATGTAATGCCTCACCCCTTTACATGCAACCCATGTACTCTACCTGTGTTTGATCTTATTAATCTGTCTGCATTTTATTAATCTGTGTTTGTAAGGAGTGGCCATGTATCCTGGTAGGTGAGATGTACGCAGTGGAATTAAAATAGATGTATTTGTCATAGGACGGGAATCTATGATCTTGTTAAATGTACTCGATGTATTCACTTATGCTGAATGTACTTGTTCAGAATGTATGTAGAATCGAATGCGGAGCTGGCATGTGCCAGGCCCGAACTGCACACACTGCGCTTCAATAAAACTTTTCAAGCATCTGTTTGTTTTCTCCTCTTCGCAGGTGTCTTTTCATACTCCTCGTTAAAATAAAATCGGCGTATTCTGCATTGTCTCGGATTACTAGATTGTTGGACTTGTAATTAGTTGTGGTCCCCAGACTGGGTTTCTTCTCTACACTGGATCGCCCCTTCAGGTTGAGATCTTTCATGGTCAATGATGGAGATTTCGATGGAATTGGGGCCCATGAAAATGCCTCTGGACTTTGCAACCATTGTGTTCTGGTGTTTTTTTTTTAGCTTTTCAATCTTATATTTCCGTCGAACATATTTCACAAGTTTGATGTGTGAGAAGGCAGGCCCTGTACCCCAGACTGGCCTATGACTTTGGGCTCAGTGAAATCTGAATTTCACCCAGGAAGCTCACAAACTTTACACTGTGCAAAGGTTCCCAGCATTATCGACTTTACAATCCGCCCACCCTGACAGGACCCCCCACAGAAAGCACCTCCTATTAACCGGATGTGTGTGCGGTGTGTGTGTATGTGCGTGTGGGAGTGTGTGCGGTGTGGGAGTGTGTGCGGTGTGTGAATGTGTGCGGTGTGTGAGTGTGTGCGGTGTGGGAGTGTGTGTGCGGTGTGTGAGGGTGTGGGAGTGTGTGCGTTGTGTGAGTGTGTGCGGTGTGTGAGGGTGTGGGAGTATGTGCGGTGTGTGTGTGTGCGGTGTGGGAGTGTGTGTGGTGTGGGGGTGTGGGAGTGTGTGCGGTGTGTGAATGTGTGTGGTGTGTGAGTGTGTGCGGTGTGGGAGTGTGTGTGCGGTGTGTGAGGGTGTGGGAGTGTGTGCGGTGTGGGAGTGTGTGCAGTGTGTGAGGGTGTGGGAGTGTGTGCGTGTGGGAGTGTGTGCGGTGTGGGAGTGTGTGCGGTGTGTGAATGTGTGCGGTGTGTGAGTGTGTGCGGTGTGGGAGTGTGTGTGCGGTGTGTGAGAGTGTGTGCGTTGTGTGAGTGTGTGCGGTGTGTGAGGATGTGGGAGTGTGTGCGGTGTGTGAGTGTGTGCGGTGTGGGAGTGTGTGCGGTGTGGGAGTGTGTGCGGTGTGGGAGTGTGTGCGGTGTGGGAGTGTGTGCGGTGTGTGAATGTATGCGGTGTGTGCGGTGTGGGAGTGTGTGTGCGGTGTGTGAGGGTGTGGGAGTGTGTGCAGTGTGGGAGTGTGTGCGGTGTGTGAGGGTGTGGGAGTGTGCGGTGTGTGAGTGTGTACGGTGTGGGAGTGTGTGCGGTGTGTGAATGTGTGCGGTGTGTGAGTGTGTGCGGTGTGGGAGTGTGTGTGCGGTGTGTGAGTGTGTGCGGTGTGGGGGTGTGTGCGGTGTGGGAGTGTGTGTGGTGTGTGAATGTGTGTGGTGTGGGAGTGTGTGTGCGGTGTGTGAGGGTGTGTGAGTGTGTGCGGTGTGTGAGTGTGTGTGGTGTGTGAGTGTGTGCGGTGTGTGAGGGTGTGGGAGTGTGTGCGGTGTGGGAGTGTGTGCGGTGTGTGAGTGTGTGCGGTGTGTGAGGGTGTGGGAGTGTGTGCGGTGTGTGAGTGTGTGCGGTGTGTGAGTGTGTGCAGTGTGGGAGTGTGTGTGGTGTGGGAGTGTGTGCGGTGTGGGAGTGTGTGCAGTGTGTGAATGTGTGCGGTGTGTGAGTGTGTGCGGTGTGGGAGTGTGTGTGCGGTGTGTGAGGGTGTGGGAGTGTGTGCGGTGTGGGAGTGTGTGCAGTGTGTGAGGGTGTGGGAGTGTGTGCAGTGTGTGAGGGTGTGGGAGTGTGTGCGGTGTGTGAGTGTGTGCGGTGTGGGAGTGTGTGCGGTGTTTGAATGTGTGCGGTGTGGGGGTGTGTGCAGTGTGGGAGTGTCTGTGAGTGTGTGCAGTGTGTGAGTGTGTGCGGTGTGTGAGTGTGTGCAGTGTGTGAGTGTGTGCGGTGTGGGAGCATGTGCGGTGAGTGAGTGTGTGCGGTGTGGGAGTAGTGTGGTCTGTTGGTTTGTCTTCAGTGATGAGCTGAGGGTCCCTGTTCAGCATGTCCTGTTATAGGTGTGGGAGTGTGTGTGCGGTGTGTGAGGGTGTGGGAGTGTGTGCGGTGTGGGAGTGTGTGCAGTGTGTGAGGGTGTGGGAGTGTGTGCAGTGTGTGAGGGTGTGGGAGTGTGTGTGGTGTGGGAGTGTGTGTGCAGTGTGGGAGTGTGTGTGCGGTGTGTGAGTGTGTGTGGTGTGGGGGTGTGTGCAGTGTGGGAGTGTCTGTGAGTGTGTGCAGTGTGTGAGTGTGTGCGGTGTGTGAGTGTGTGCAGTGTGTGAGTGTGTGCGGTGTGGGAGCATGTGCGGTGAGTGAGTGTGTGCGGTGTGGGAGTAGTGTGGTCTGTTGGTTTGTCTTCAGTGATGAGCTGAGGGTCCCTGTTCAGCATGTCCTGTTATAGGTAAATGATGTAACTAGGAGCATTAAAGTGAGGCATTTTAGATACGGGGGCAGGTTTATTGACCCTCCCTGCCTACGCAAACTCAAAGTGTTCAGAAAGCTCTTTTGCACTGGAAAGTTGCACTTAAGTAGCTCACGTAGCGCCTTGCACTAAGTATAGCACCTAGCATCCAGCACTAAGTTAAGTAGTTCCACCGGTGGTACTTAGGCATCACACCGCTACCGCCCATGTTTGTGGCACAAAGTCAGATCTAAAAAGATTGTCAGATCTGGCTTTGAGTCAAGAAATAAAGCCTCTGCCTCAGGCGTTAGGGAGGAGAAATGTTTACATTTCGACACTTTAAAGAGCCTAGCCGTCTGCTGCTTTGCTGCCTCTGACGGGACGCCAGCGGCCCGCCCCAAGAGACCGTCTCTGTGCCCAGAGGATGGGCACCCACGTATCTCGTCTGGGCATACCCGGCACACTCAGGGCGAGGAAGCAAAAGACACACAGATGATGGACGGAATGCAGAACAAATCAAAACATTCACCCCCCCAGTCAAGAGAACTGAGTGAAATCCATCCTTCTTTTGCTCCCCATGCCACCCCAGTTTGGACCCAGCCATATGCAAATCAGTCTTCTTAACCCTGTGCCCAATGGGAACTGCCCAGCCCAAATGGCCAAGCTAAGTCCTACCTGGACCGGAAACAAGCATCCTAGGACTGATTTCGGGATTTCGCCCCTCATCAGCCAGGATATCTTGACTTCAGTGGCAAAGTGAGCCCGGGACCCACGTCTGGGCATACGAGGTGCACTTAGGATGAGGAAATAAAAGACACACAGGCGACACACTGGCAGTTCGGGTTGAACTGTTCCCATGAGGCACAGGGTCAAGACTGATTTGCATATGGCTGGGTTCAAACTGTAATGGCGTGGAGAGCAAAATAAATGATGGGTTTAAGCCCAGACCACAGTACTGGGGTGAATGTACAACATTATTCTGCATTCTATCCATCAATTGCATTTGTCACCCCGAGTGGGACGGGTATGCCTAGAAGTTTGGCCAGTCAGAGGGCCTCGAGGTTGAGGTCCAGACATGATCCTGATCCGCTACCAAGCACGCTCTGCTCGTTTACCGCCCGTGACAGTGACCCTGCCCCTGTGGCCTGCTCTCCTCCTGCGATGCGGAAGAAGAGAGGGACACACATTAGATATGGCCGACTCCCCACCTCTGTATTCTTGTAAACCCCTCCCGTAACCTCCCCCCTGACAGACCAGGATTTTGATTGCAATGACATTCTTGCTCTGATGTCTGATTTATGTAAATCAGTTTTGTTTCCGAGCCTCTCCCCTGTGCTCGTACAATGCCAGAGGCATTGGGTGCTGGGGAAGGTGCACACAACCAGGGCAGTGCGACTGGTGGGGCCGCACTGGGTGCTGACCTGTGGAGGGGCGCTGACCTGGAGGGGATGGGGATGGTGCACGGAGCAGGGCGAAGCCCATTTCCACCCTGCAACCTGTGGCCACACACAGGGCTGGACTGGAAACGCAAACGGGCCCTGGCAATTGAGTCGTGCCAGCCGCGGTGGTGAGGTGGGGTTGTACATGTAAAACACTGCAGCTGCTTTTGTTACAGGGGGCCGATATTGCAGCTGAGCTGCAAAACCAGCTAACAAAAAATGGCCCCCAGGGATCCAAAACTGGCCCCTACCCTGGCAGCCCACTGGGGAAACGCCCGGTGCCCTCTGTAGCCAGTCTGGCCCTTGCCACATAATCTTCAACCTCCATGGACACACACAAGGCTTTGCCTCACCCTCGCGTGCCTCCTCTTCATTTCTTGCCTGGAATCCCCTCGGAGGAGTTGTTGGCGCCCCTCCATACCTGGCCCTCCTGGATGTTCGTCAAACCATACCATCATTGGACAGTTTGAGGGAGAGGTTACCGGTGGCTGTCGTTGTTCTAACCAATGTCCCGCTGCTTAAACCTCAGGCATCTGAGAGTACCCGACAGCTTATGAACAAAGCCACCCACTGGTTCCATCCTCATGTCCTGGGTAATGCCAGCCTGTTTTCAGATATTTTGTTTGCCCGCAGAGTGGCATGGGTGGGCACCGTGGACAAAGAATATGAGGGGGACTGCGTAATTGTCATTTTGCTAATTTATGGCTGGTATATTGCTCCATTATTCTTACCAAGGCTTACCAAGTGGCGTAAAGGTTGTACCATTGGGGTATTCTTATTGAGATCTGGGTTTGAGGGGTGGGGTATTGAGGGATAAGTGTGTTCCCAGGTCATCACAGAGTGTATTTTACTCTGTACCCTCAAAGAATAATGTCACTGCCCTGTCTGGGGAGTGTGATATTGACTCACTCAATAGCCCTGTCTTGTTGCCTCCCGATGATCTGGGCGCTGACGTTGATGCGCCCGATAAGGCTCTTTTACGCCACTTGCTAATGACCCGTAAGTGAAGGGTATTCCTTGATGTCCAAACAGACCTTCACCTGTTACTCTCTGCACTGAAAAAAGGATAACATTCTTGAGTTCAAACTAAGAACTGGGTGGGTTTTATTTCAGCCTATGATATAGGCGTCGTACAGAAGACCTGGCCCTGTAGGGATTTATTTTGTAATGGGTTTATTTATTTTTCTGTGCCTGCTACACCCTCTGGGATGGTTTTGGCCCGGGCTGGGCTAGCTGTCTGGTTCAAGACCACCCTTGATTGTGTTATCTCGCCCATTTTTACACTCGGTAGGCTATTCCAGGCGTTTTCCATCAAGTAGCCCAAAACCCTATGTTTTGTTCTTATTCACTTTTACAATGATCATTTTTCCACCTCTCATAACCCTAATTTTGCTTCCCTTTTTGATTTTATTGGGGGTTGGAAACTAGTTTCATCCATTTAGATACTGCCTTGAAAATTATCCTAGCGGGGGTTGCTGATGCAAAACTTGGTGCTGAGGTGGAGGATTTATCGGCCCAGTATCGCATATCTTCAGCCCTACTCACTGGCTATGTTGGCCGTGTCTAGGTTTTCCAGAGTGTCAATGATGCTTTCCCACTTGCTCAAATATGATCTCTGTAACACATTCGAATGGGTTGAGCCACGGTGCCACACGACTCCAACCTTTGTCAGAAGGGCTGGCTCATCCACTACTGATTACATCTTTGCCAGCAGGAATTTGCTTGATTTCATTGAGGATGGTGTGGTTATTCCTAGTATTTTTAGCCACCACAACCCACTTTCCAATACATTGGCATGCCAGGAGCATCAACCCCGGGTTATTGCCGTGGGAGGTGTGGATGTCTTCGCGAGGAGTGCTGGACTCGGACAAGTCTGGAAATCTGTTAACCTTACTGAATTCCAGCGAGAGCTTTGCTCCAACCATCTGACATTTCTGTTCGACTGCCTCAGCCCGACTGACGACCCTACATGTTGTGTGGATAGCGTTGTTGATTTAGGCAGCACTATTAGATCAAATCTCCTTAAGCCCGTACCCCGTGTCAAACCGACCGTCCATTCTTGGTTCGAGAAGGTATGCCGCCATCAGCAGAAGCGACACCAAAGGGGATGATGGACGGAGCGTTTGAGCGAATCAAACACTCACCCCCAGTCAACTGATCTGGGTTTAATCCATCACCATTCTTTAGCTCACTCCACCACCCCAGTTCAGACAGCAGAAGATCATATAAATTGGCTAGCTGCAGGAGGAAGGCGGAACTGAAGAAGGAAGCTGGACCACCCTGGTTATCTCCTGTCGGGCAAGGGCCATCGGCTTGTTTTGACCCTGTCAACATCAACAAACTCTTTAAAACCGACACCAACGTGATCTGTAATAACATTAGTGCAGACACCTGGGTCGACCATTTCAGACAAGTCTACTACACATCTGATATAGTTTCCAGGACATCTGACATTAGCCTGCATACTTTCCTACTGGATACAGAATTTACTGTGGATGAAGTTGCCAAAACAATTCAGGATAGCCTTATGCACAAAGTCCCAAGGCGGCATGGGGTCCCAATAGACTCTTAAAAGTTGGAGGTGGACATGTGGGCGCCTGTAATTATAAATTATGCCAATGTGGCATGCAGGATCGGCCTTCCTGAGCCATTATGGTCCCCATTTTTAAAAAAGTGTCCCAGGCTTCACCTGTTGCTATAGACCCATCTGTCTTCTGAACTCCACAGTAAAAGTTATTGGCAGGGTCATCCTTAATATAATTATGTCGTATGCCACTAAAACCCATATTGTTTCAGACATTCAATATGGCTTACGACCAGGCTGGGGCACTGAAGAACAAGTCCTTAATTAATATTTAATAATTAACAAATATGCCAGAGCCAGAAATGGTCCAGTTTATTTAGCCTTTATGGATCTGACCTGCGCCTTTGATAGTGAGGACAGATCCAAAATTTGGGGAATGTTGGATTCAAAGGGGTTGGACTCTGGATTGGTGCCCTTTTTCGGAGCTCTCGATTTGAACCTCAATGCCTCCATCAGATCTGGACCGAATAGAGAATGCACTGAGAGTTTTAGTTTGGGCCGAGGCGTTCGGCAGGGATGTGTCTTGGCGTCCATTTTGTTTCTTTTGTAAATCAATTATCGGATTCACTCTCGTTGGCAGGGGGAGGACACGCCACCCAGGAATGGGCGGAGTATGCCTGTTCTTTTGTGCAGACAGTACCGTCCTATTATCTACAACACCCAATGGCCTTCAATTTCTGCTAGACACTCTTGTGAGCTTCATGGATGGCCTAGGCTTGGCCACAAATTTAGCAGGATCTTTTGTAATGGACCGTGGTGCCAAAAATCTGACTTTGCAATGTATTTCATTTAGGGAGAGATCTCTTTTCAAGGACCTACAAATTCTCTTACCTGGGGGTCACATTTAGCTCTAGGGGGACTTGGACTCTCTGTTTGAAACAGAGAAGAATTGAATCGCTATCCTTGTAGCCTGGCCTCCAAAATTGGCAATAGGCCTATCGCTCTTATTGTTGACATCTATAAAAGGAAGTGTTTACCTGTTCTAACTTCTAACCTATGGCTCTGACCTGTGGGGTTATAAGGCAGCAAAACATCGGCAGGATGAGGACAACAGAGTCTGTAGACGTATCATTGGCGTTTCACCAAGGTTGCCAACGTACACTGTCCACAAGGAATTTGGATTGCCGTATGTAGTCGATGACATCAACTTGATGACGTTGATGTCATGGTGCTCCATCTGGTATAACCCAAAGTCTTCTTGAATAAGGAGCTCATCCGGGATTGAATTTCCTGTGATAAAGGCGTTCATGTTCCCCGGATATTGCATATTAAGGACCCTTGTAATAAGCTCAGTAGACCATGTATATTTTCCTTGCTGTCTAAAATTACTGTGCGGAATGAAAGTTGGATCAAATCCTGCTTTAGAGAAAACAGCCGGGAGTAAAGAGAATCACAGGAGCTGAAGAATCCAGCCAACAGGGAGTGCCTGCTGGTTCAAACTACCCCACGGGGGGAACCCTACCTGGAGAAGGGACCTAAAACCTGGGACAGGGTCTTACAGAGGCTGGGTCAGATATGGAGTTTTCTCTTTGGCCAGTTTGACACTAAGGGGCTTATTTATGAACCCTTGTGTCACTTTTGCGCCACTGATGCATCACTTTCTGTGACGCACCAGTGGCGTAAAAAATGAGCCTTGTAGCACCATATTTACAAAGTGACGCATCTAGGTAGGTGGGTCACTTTGTAAACCCCTGCACCACATTATAACTGCGCCAGGTATAATGTATGAAGGATGGGGCGTTCTGACGCAAGAAAGGGTCGTAGAAGTGACGCAGTGAAGTGTATATGATTTCACTGCGCCACTTCTAGGGCGCAAATGCATCAGTATTTAACATATGCCTCATGGCAGGCATAAGACTGATGCAAGCACATTTCACATGGGACTTGCCCATGTGTAATGAACCATTGCTGGATTTGCCTCACTTTTGTGACACACTCCAGCAATGCGTCATTTTTGCGCCTACAGATACGTCAGAAATACTGACGTATCTGTAACTCCTTGCAACATGATGCGTCATACTGTAAATATGACGCATCATTGGTGTCGCAAGGAGGGCGCAATGAAAAGTAACGCATTGCTGTTTTCTCGCAGCGATGCGCCACTTTTCATATATGAGGCCCGAAGTCTATTCTGGTCTGCTCCTCCGACGAGCACTCCCTGCACACATTGGCGCACTTTGTTTATTTCTGTAGGTTCTATCGCTGTCACACGAAAAGATTTTCAATAGCACTTCTTGTAGGAGCCTCTGTCTCCAGACACATCCCGGCACGGTTATATTTGCAGAAGCTTCCTACACCGGAGGCATGTGTAGGAGTGGTCACCTTTCTTAAACATGCGCTCCGAAGCACGCGCTCACTGTCGCTGCAGTTGTCCTGACTTCGAGCTGCTGCTGTATTTGCACAGCTGCGCCTTTATGAGAATTTGCTGCCAAACAGGATGCTTTGTCTTATGTGGCTATTGTTCTTGTTCTTGCACTCTCTTGCACTTTGTATCTATTTTAAGACTGTTTTGTTAACTTCCCAATCTGTTGTTGAGAATGTTTGAAATGTACAGTCAGTTTTCATATTCATGATTATTATTCATATACACCCAACAACTTTCTTTTTTATTGTTTTTTAATGCCTATGTGCTTTTATACTTTGTTTTAATGACGTTAACAAAGATATAAAGAACGAAAGACAGTTTTAAGAGTTAAATTGTTTGATGTGCGCTGCATTCTACAGCACACATAGAATGTGCGGAATGTTAAAAAGTGGGCTAAGTGTAGGATTGTGTGCTGTGTGGTACCCTTCCAGTACAAAACCTATGCTAGACGCACATACGCTGCTTGCCTTTCAGTAATTCTACCCACATGAGCACAGCTATGGGCGGGGTGACGCTACAAAGACTGTAATTAATGAGCATCATGACTACATACATTTTTAAATACAGGTACAATTGTTACAGGCCGCTCCCAGCTTCCTTGTTGTATCCTGGAAAGGCGTAGCATGCTCTTAGAAGGCTACGTGAGCAGGCTATGTTATTTTACTCACGTATAGGTTTTCGGTTTCCCACCCAGTAGGGCAGGTCTGTTCAGTTTCACCCAGAGCTTAATTGGAGGCTGTGATTATAGGCAGCGCTTAATTTGTAAAATATTAAGAGCCAAGGCCCTGACCAAGAGGCCGCTGCAGCTCACACCTCCCATTGCCCCGTCATCGCTGCCAATGACAGCACCAACTAACCACCTTTCTCGCCTACAAGTGAGACAATGCCAGGTCCAAAAAGCTAAAGAACGGCTGGGGAGGCATGTATTAGTATGTTTTTGATGTTTTTTGTATTCATAAACAACCATTGTTCTGCTCATCTCTAAATTAGATGAGCAGCACCACCATGTGGCAGACTGTCATAAGTGTGGTGATGACAATTAAGTGCTGGTGCCAAGCACTGGAAACCACCGGCTCAAATCAAGCACTGGCTATAGGTGGGGCCCACTCACTCATTTTTGGGGACCAGCAATTACTTTTTCCCATCAGCCTTGGACCTGGAGCGAGAGAGAGAAAACACAAAAGGGAGAAAAGGAGAAAGAAGAGAAAGACGTGAAACCCGTGACAAATGGAGAAAGCAGGAATGAAAACGAACCGGCAACAGTAAGATTAAGGGGCAGGGAGTGTCTGGTTGAGAAGTAAAGAGGCGTGAGGTGGAATCAAGACTACAGATCCTTTGGGATGCCCTATGATAGCCTGCCCTATGATAGCATTGGCCGTAGGTTTCTGAGCAAAACTTTGGGCCTCTGGGCTTAATATTATTTTACACGTTAACCCCTTCGGTGCTGATGATGGCTCCCGTTCGTCATGCGTCACAGTGGGCGTGTGCTGATGACGGCCAGGAGCCGTCATGACCACGCCCGTGATCGGAATGTCCAGCACCGGCGCGGAATTCCGGCCGCAGCCAAGGTGTTAAGCACTGACCCAGGCCTGGCTTTAGGGCAGACCCTGAGTTCTTTGACTCGATAGACTAGGTGTAAACCCGGGACCGTAGTTTAGACTGTCAATGACCGGAATTGTGGATGGCTGGCTTTAACAGAGACAGTGTGCTCAATCCAGGATGTAAATGTACATCAGTGGCTGTATTACATGCATATGCGCCCAGTTTCTGTGTGGACAGCGCACTATGGTATTTAAGGAGGAGCCTCACACGTTTGTGCAGCCCCTTCTGCAATTCTGGTAGCTAAGGCACACATGTGGCATCAGCGCTATCTTCAGAGGACGTTTCCTTATTTGCACAGAGGTGTGGCAACCCCGACCCCTTTTTAAAGTGCAGAGTTGCCGCCTGCACAGAGGAGCACAGAGCTGCTTATAAACAGCTGCTCTGTATTTCACTGAATGTGCTGCCCCCAGAGCAGCACAAGGTCGCAGCCACTCTGGGGGCAGCACGTTCGACATATTAGGACACACTATTCTGGTCTGCGCCAGCTAGTGTTGGGCACTCTACTGAATGTTTGAGCCAGGCTTGAGCCTGAAGCCGGGCTAAGCTCAAATAACTGCTGGAATCTAGTGCTCATAACGAGCTGAGCTTACATGTGGCTTGACCGCCCTTCCTGTACCTGGGATATGGTGTTACGGCCATAGCTGTCGATTATGGAACTCGAGAACCAGATTCTAATCTGGGCGTCGGCTCAACATCATGTGATTCTGGGCCAATCACAATACCTATAAACAATGCATGTGACCTTGTGTAATCTAATTGGTGCTCATGTAATGTTCTGCAATACCTTCACGTCTAGTTTGCACTATATTTTAAAAACTGCAGAAGACTGCACTAAGAGATAAAAACAAAGGGCCTAATTTACAAGAGGCCTGCACCGCCATTGTGTCATTATTTTTGACGCTCCTGTGGCACTTTCTTTGCTTCATATTTAGAAGGCGACGTATTAGGCCCAATGCACCAGTTTTTGTAGGCCTACGTCACAAAATACCAGCTTTGCCACGCATTTCATAATGTATGCGTAGTAGGCGTTCTGTCATATAATTTTACTTACAACTGACGCAATGATATCTACAAGTTGGTGCATAGACATAATATAGAGTTTTTTATTTTGACGTACATAAATATCGAGTTAAGTAAATTTTGTGTTTTCGTACTGTAGCGGGTTGTGGGTTTATAGAGGAATAGGGTGGGAAGTAATTTAATTATAGTAAATTAAATCATAATTAGAAATTATTAATTATTTTTAATTACATTTTGCAATTTAGTTCCGTAGCGGGTTGTGGGTTTATAGGGGATTAGGGTGGGAAGTAATTTAATTGTAATTAAGTAATGATTAATTTTTATTTATTGGGATTGATAATTAATTTATTGGTAATTAATTATTAATTTATAATACATTTTCATTAATTGATAGTTATATTAATTATGTTAATTTTTTATTGGAGCAGGTTGAGGATTTATAGGGGAATAGGATGGGAAGTAAATTAATTATAATAAATTAATTAATATTTTTTGGGTTTTTTTGTATTGATAATTAATTTATTGTTTATGAATTGTTAATTAGTAATAGATTTTTATTAATTGATTAATTGATACATATATTAATTGTGGTAATTTAGTTTTGGAGCGGGTTGTGTTTTTATAGGGGAATATGTTGGGAAGTAATTTATTATAATTAAGTAATTATTAATTAATATGTATTGGTATTGATAATTAATGTGTTGTTAATTAATTATTAATTGGTAAATAATTTGTATTAAATAATACTTATTGGTACTGATAATTAATTTATTGTTCATTAAATAATGGTAATTTATTTTAATGAATTGAATCATTGATAATTATATTAATTTGTTAATTTCTATGAGGAGTGGGTTGGTGGTTTATTGGGGAAGAGGGTGGGCAGTCATTTAATGTTATTAAAGTAATTATTCATTTTATTTCATTGGTATTTATAAATAATTTATTGTTCATTTGTTATTATCTCATTATTTAATGTAAAAAAATAATTAATTGATAAGTATGGTATTTTTAACCCCTAAGCTATCCAACACTTTCCCTACTGTAGCACTCTCTGGAGTAGGTTTAGTAATTTTTACCCCTACGCTATCCAACACTTTCCCAACTTTTGCACTCACTGAAGTGTGAATAGTAATTTTTACCCCTAGGCTATCCAACACTTTCCCTACTGTTGCACTCACTGGAATTGGAATAGTAATTTTTACCCCTACGCTATCCAACACTTTCCCTACTGTTGCACTCTCTGGAATTGGAATAGTAATTTTTACCCCTACGCTATCCAACACTTTCCCTACTGTTGCACTCTCTGGAGTTGGAATAGTAATTTTATTCCCTCCGCTATCCAATATTTCTCCTTATCCTTTTAGTTGTTTTTGGGTATAATTTATTTTAAAAAGATTAAAAATATTGTCGTTTTTTAATTTGTTATAAAAAAATTATATATTTATTTATATTATTTTTGTATGTGTATATATGTATTTATAATTTATCAAATGTTTTAACAATTTATAAGATATTACATTAATTATTTACGAATTTGTTTAAGTTTATGTTATATTGTATATGTAAATGTTTAATTAATTTTAACATTATATGTATTAGTTATGATTTCTAAACATTTTAAAATATTTTTAACGATATTTCTTTTAATTAAATGTATTCTTTACTTTATTTTACATTATTTGTTAACATTTAAAAAAACTATATTTTAGACTGATATTTTTTTTCTCAATATTTTTGTGATGTAGATAGGATGTCGATTTTCTTGACTTCTATTTTTTGTCACAATACTTTTGTACTTCGATATTGCGGTACTCAATAGTTTGTCAGTGATTCCTTGCAAATATGCCCCTTAGTGCGACGGATCTAAAAGATGTGTCACACTTTGCCAAACTTGAAGGAATCACTGACAAAATATCGAGTACCACAATATCGAGGTACAAAATATTGTGACAAAAATGTCGAAGTCAAGAATATCGACATCCTAACTACATCATGGAGACTACAAAAATATAGAAAAAAAATATCGATGTCTAAAATATTGTTGTTAAAAATATCGTTTTAAAAATATCGTCAAACATTCTCCTGGCCCTGTCAGCTCTGTGTTGCCTCGTCCCTTCTCAGAGGAGCAGTGCACTGTGGGAAATGCTCTCTCTGAGGGCCCCCCCCCCCCATCCTTGTTCCGGGCCTGGCTCTGACTGAAGAGAAACAATGTTACTTTGTTTCTCTTCAGTCCTGGGTCAGTGCGAGGAGCTCAGAGCCGGCTGCAGACTGCAGCTGCTTTACAGCAGAACACACCCAGCCCTGCGCAGATGACCTGAGGGGGCCCCCATACACGTACTAAAGACTAGGGGCCCTCCCACACTGCGGGGGCTGCGGAAGTGTCTGTTACGCCCCTGGGCCAGCTTGAGCGCTGGTGGCGCCCGGTGCGACAATCTTTTTTAGCTCGGTAGAGTCACGGAAACCCTTCTTTGCTAGTAGCAAGAGACACCTCGATGGAGCTCCTGTGACAGCCTATTCTCACATTCAGCGATAATTAATCGCTGCAGAAGAGTGAATGAGTCAAATCGTGGCAGGGGACCACCCCTGAGCCAAAGCTCCTTGGCCCAGTGTCACGCATCTTGCGTGACTCTCGTCTGCCTGCTTGCCCGGCCTCTGCTTTAATTACTTGTTAACCCAAACACCTAAATCAGGTGTAGATCCTGCAGATTTGAGGGCAGGCATCATCATACTCGAACATTGCCATCAGCTGCTGAAATGTATTCCGTAATGTGCATTCTTGCTACGATTTCTATTCTTATGGGCAATTTGCATCACAGATTTAAACTTTACCGGTTCAAAAACAAAACTGACATTTGGTCACCTTGCGAATGTCTTTTTAGCTCTGTCACTTTTCTGCAAGCAGCATTTATTTAACTTTGCCTCTGTTTTGTGATGCTGATTGCTGAAGTTAAGCTTGTTGTAAGCCCAAATTCAGTTGTCTGCCATTTGGGGGCAGACATGCAGTGCCATCCTTCCCACACATATGGGCTTTTTTACATGCCCCTTGCACCGCTGGTGCGTCACTTTTAACACGGGAAAAGTGATGTACAGGCGGCGCAAGGGGCTTGTAAATTAGCCCCATAAGTCAGAATTTCTAGCGCATATTGGGAGCTTGTGACGTGGTGCACCATACCATAAATATGGCGCATCCATGTTGCTTTTCTTTCGTAGCACAGCGTAACCTACTCTGACGCATCACTGCCTTGATGCAGCGATGCATCCATTGTTGTAAATGAGGACTTTGGGAATGCCTGAGAGAAGGGTGATTCTGTAATCTAGTCTGGAGAGAACGAGAGACTGAACCATTGTTTTGAGATCTTGTTCTGGGAGTTGGTGTTGTGCGCGGTTGGCCATGGCTGCAATGTGGCTGTGTAAGTTTAGATGATTGTCCAGGGTGATACCAAGGGATCTAGCACTCTGGACAATGGCCAGGCACCCATACAGGGTGGGAAAGTTGGCCATCCATTCCTGTACTAGGGTGTTTGCTTTTGGAGGTGAAATATTTCGAAATTCTGTTGTAGCTGAGCTGAGTTTTAGATAATAGTTAGACATCCAGTTTTTAATCTTTTGGAGTATGGTTGAAAGGAGGGCACGCTCTTCAGGGGAATATATTTTCAAGTATATTGGAGTGTCGTCATCGTAGAGGTGGAAGAGAACCCAGCATTTCTGAGAATCACACATAGTGGTTCTAGGTAAAGGTTAAAGAGGGTTTGGGAAAAATGACAGGCTGGGAGGCTAAACTCACAGAGCAGACACCGCTGTGGGAGGGAGATTATTTGGGGGAACCAAAACGAGTTTGGGGGCTTCCGGAAATGGAGCCTTATAGGGATTGACATGCTGGTGGACATCTGGAAGGGAGGCAAAATGATTGATTTCCACACTTTGAGGGAGGAGTTTCAAATGGGGGGAGGGGAGTATCTTCGTTACTGGCAGCTGCGACATGTGCTTCACTGTCATCCGAAAGACGGGACTTTGATACCTGACTACTCACCACTCGAGAAACGACTCCTCCAAGACCCCATGATTGACAAAGCAATATCCCTCACATACAGGAAGCTCATGAACAACTCCCTAGACTGTATGCGACCCATGAGAGAGGCCTGGGAATCAGATGTAGGTCTGCTTGAGGACAATGGTTGGGCCGAAGCCCTACAGAGCCCCAGAGAAATACCTATTAGGGCACGTTTTAGGCTTGTTCAGCTCCACATTCTCCATCAATCCTATGCTTCACGAATGGTCCAAATTCGTATTGGAAATTGTGTATCCGAAGAGTCCATGAGGGGATGTGGTGAGAAAGGGTCATTTTTTCACATATTACGGTCCTGCCCCAAAATTCAGGTGTACTGGGAGGGTCTGACCAGAGTAATGACAACAGTGGTGGGGAGATGGTCCAGACAGAGCCGAGATGGCACATTCTGGGAGTAACAGGGGAGACTACATGGCCACAGTGGGCCAAGACCTGGCTGGCCTTGGCAGGGGGAGTGGCCAAGCAGAATATTGCCCGGGCATGGCGGGCAGGAGAGGCCCCTTCACTGGAAGAGGGGTATGGATTGGTGCCACAGGGCGGAACAATCGATCTATAAGATCGATACATTTTTTTATTTGCCCAAGCAAACGAGAAAATGTATGGGGTGCATGGGCAGGGTATAGAGGCCAATGAACAGTGCCATGAGGAATGTCCCAAAGATTTCCAAGGACAGCATGAGGGTAGTATCTCCCTAGATCGTATTTGTCGTAGCACCGAGCAGACGGGAACGCTGCATGATCCGATATGGATATTCGTACCACTGTCAGTCCACGGAAATGTACATTATTGTATTATGTCTATCTGAAGCTTGTTTCATGTTTAGTACAAAGAATTATTTTTAAAAAGAGATTTTGGGAGGGGATCGAACCTTGAGGGGTCCCTTGGTGAACATTGACTGGTCTCAGAAACGAGGATGTTTAGTGTGATTTCACAGCCTAGGGCTGCGAGTTTAGGCAAAATGTACACTTTTTAAATTACGTGTGCAGTTCTTATATATAGCTCTTGTATGGATGCCCATTTTAACATTTGGGAGCGGCTGGTTAGGTATAAGGAGAACTAATTGGGAACTGTGCATCCACAGCCCATGCGCTGCTCAAGAGTGCGAAGGCGGTCCAGATGGTTGACAATGTCGAATTCAGCTGAGAAGTCCAGGAGGACCAGGAGGCAGGAGTTCCCAGAGTCGAGGATTCTAAGGGAATTGTCGACTATTTGTAAGCCTGCAGTTTCTGTACTGTGGCCCTGGTGGAAACTTGATTGGAGAGAATAAAGGAGGTTATTTGTTCGAATGTGTGAGGTGAGCTGGGAAGCAACGCAACGTTCAATAACGTTGCCTAAAAATGGAAGTGTGGATACTGGGCAGTTGTTAATCATGTTCTCTGGGTTGAGAGATTTTTTTTTTTAAGAGAGAAGAGAGTTGCCCCACTTTTAGTTGTTCTGGAAATAGGTCTTGTTGAACAGAGGAGTTGACCATGTTGGTCCACTGGAGTAGGTGTGTGGCAAGAGATTTGTTATTCTGAAGGTGGTTCGAGGGTTCAACTTTGGGGATTGTTCGCTGAAGGTCTCGCTCAGAAATGAGGGAGAAAGAAGACCACAAATGAAGCGCCTTGCAGGTTAGAATCTCAGTTTTTAGAGGTTCACTGGTGTTTAGTGAAATATGGATGTCTCTGATTTTCTATAAAAGAAATCCACAAAGTTGATGCAGCGGAACACTGATGGTTCAATAGCTGAAGTCATGGAGGGGTTAGTTGCTTGCACAAGAACCTGAAACAGACGCTTTGGTCTGTTCTATGCAGAATTTATGAGTGCTCTAAGTGAGAGGATTTGGCTCTAAAGATTTGTATTGTTTTCGTGCTAAACAAAGCTTATTTATACTCAGGTGAGAGGGTGCTAATCTACATTCTTTCTCAAACTTTCTGATAAGCTTTGTTTCTTTGTAAAGTTCTTTACAGAACCAGGGATATGAGAGTTTTGGTCTAGATAAATTGCACTTCAGGGGTGCAAATTTGTCGATTATTGATTCCATGCAGGAGTTGTATTTGTCGGTGGCTTCATTAATATCAAGCTGGGTGTAATCAAAATTAGGGAAGGAAGGACCATGCTGCCCATGCCTTCTGTGTCAAGGTTGGATGTTCCCTGAACTATATTTTCTCTTTTTTGGGTTGCCCGGAAGTTTTGGTATAAGAGCCAGAAAGGTGGAATGGGATCTGTATATGGTCAGACCAGTCGACTGGGATTGGGTCATATGAGTGTAGATTGGCGTGAATTGGAGATTATCAGGGCCAGGGTGGGTCCTTTGTGGTGTGTGGGTTTAAGGCAGAGTTGTTGGAGATCGTTGTCTTTGAGAAAGGCTGTAAAGGTGTCCACCAGGCTGGTACCTTCGGTTTCCTAGTGGATGTTGAAGTCCTCAAGGAAGACAGTGCAGTCTGAGCTGATCAGTTGAGAGGTGAAAAGATCCATATATTCCCCGATGAAGGTATTAATTTGACCTGATGCATAGTAAATCACATTCAGTCTTATGTCGGAGGTAGTGGGTGTGGACATTTCCACCGACATGCACTCGAAAGACTGAAACTGAGTCGTTTGGAGGATCCTGCATCAATGGCATTCACTCTGAATTTTGTCCGGATCTTTCTACGTTCACCAGTGAAGTCCGGATTTAGGTGCACCTAAGAATTGTAATTCCTTTTACTAAGTAACTGAGACGAGGAGAGATAAAAAAAATAATATACCCAGGAGGCATTTACATATGCGGTATAACAAAATGAGGCCTCTTTTGAAACCACAATACGAGATTAGGTCACCTGATATCCTAATTTGTTTAAGTGACTATTTTATGTTCAAAATTATTCATCTGTAGCATAGATTATAGAAGGTCTAAGCAAAATAGCATGTTGCCATTCAGGTGCTCTACAGGTCCATTATTTTAGGCTGTTTGGTGTCATCTGGTATGTTTCCAGGATTGTCTGTGGCATCTGTGTGCACTGATGTTTTGTCGTACCACAGACTTCAGTTGTTGCTTATGGAATTCTTGTCTTTAGAGTATATGTGCATTACAAAAACAATAGGGGAAATGCTGCATTTATAATAAAATACCAGCTGATGACAATAGGCACTATTTGATATTGCAAAGACATCTAAAGATGTAGTCGGGCAAGCATGTATTAATGAATCAGACTGCATGACCCACTGTCTAGTAATTGTACTCAATCCCTGGCGGCACAGCACTTAGGATAATATACTGCATCGCTCAACCTCTATAAGGTCCCAAAGGACACTGCACTCCAAACCAAAACACATACGTAAAATACATTATCATTACCAGTAGCTCTAACACTCCCAAATGTGGGACCTATTGCATTGCAAATGCTTGTTAAATATATGCCAAGGACAAATGGACATATAGCAGCCATTTAACAAAAAACTAACAAATACACAGGGCGGAACGGGGGAACCTATTAGGCAACAAGTTTATTGTCTCACTTCCTCAAGAGAGTGAGATGGTGGAATTATTTCATAGACATCAGCTGCAGAGTAAACCACTTGTTAATGCACCAAATTCTTACAAGATTGCATTCATCAGATTTGTGAAGTTTCAGTTTGAAGGAATATTAGATTTGATATGGCATAAAGGGGGCAATATCATATCCACCGATAAAGATGCATGTCTTAAAAATCTTGAGAGATTTTTGTACTTTTAGCGACAATCCTTCACGCTTTCACTCTCGGTTCATCCCAGACACCCCTCACCCACTCCCCACCCGTAATGGTCCACTCAGACAACCCCTCTCTCCATGGACTCTACTGCAGTCTGATATGCCTCCCCTCAACACATTGATCACAGCCAACACCAGACCGTGAACTCCGTCCCCACTGACCACCTCCGCACCGCCCATCTCCAACCGCCCACATACCAGTATCTCCCCTTCCGGTTGCCCTCCCCCCATTCTCCGTCCCACAGTCGACCCATATGTCTCCCAAGCCCTTCCCTCCTTCATCACCCACTGCTCTAACTTCTCCCACCACCAGGTACCAACAACCCACATCTACCACAATCATAACTGGTGAACATAACTGGCTCTGCTCGACAAGCTCCTTTCATCGTTCTCACACCTCTCTTGAAAAACCCACAGCCTCTCATTGGCGCTTTCCCATCTAAGCGGCCCATTAGGAAGGCGGGCGGATCGCCCCCGCCATGCTGGCGGTAGCCACCACCGGCCTGGCGGGGGCGATCCCCCGCCATTCTACCCGGAATGACCCCCCGTCATATTAGTATGGCGGGGGGACCGCGGCGGACGGAAAGGCCGTCTGCCGCTTTTCCACCCCGGTCGCGTTACGGCCGGGGCGGAAAAGGTTTAATATGGTGGCGGTGTCTATCAGACACCGCCAGCCATATTAGCATGGGCATTTTTCAATGCCTGAAAGGCATGCGGAGACACCCTGCGGGGGCCCGTTGCAGGCCCCCAGGGACTCCGGGGGGGGTGGGGGTGCACATGGTACCCCCCCAGCATTGCAAAGTACAACGTGGCAGGCACCGCGCGGAGCCTGTCACGTTGTGCTTTGTAATGCACAACATGTATCTTTAGCATTGCGGCTCAATGCTAAAGATACAGGATGCGCCCGCCACTGTGGCGCGCGCATCCTAATACCCACAACGGGACCCCCGCCCGTGGCGGGCGGTCCCTACACACAACAGTATGACGGGTGAACAAAGTCCGCCCGTCATCCTAATGAGCACCTAAGTGTGTCTTTAGCCTCCCATTGCCGCTCCTTCCTTCACCCCCCCCCCATACCCTTCTACATACAGAGAGACAGCCGTCTACCCAGACCCAAACGGGCACAACGTCACATAGACACCTCAGAACTATCCTCACTCCTAGAGAGTTACACAACTTCACGCTCCACTCCCCCACCCTCTATTCCCACAGGGGCCACCCGATCTCCACCATTAATTCAGGCCGCAGTCAAACTAACACACACCATTCTGGTGTACGTTCATCTCCTCTTAACTTCATTCAAGGTCCAATCTCCCTCCCTCACCCACAGATGGGCACTGCAATTAGGACTCGAGCCCCATAGGACAATATGTCGCTGCCCTCACTCCCTGCTTACTTACACCCTGCTATCTTGTGGCAGCGAAATGCAGAATAGTGCTTCAGGAAACGGCGGTGGAAGAGTTAAGGCGCTTGCGCGCACTGCACCTCCAAACCTCTTAATGGGCAGTTTATAGTGGTTAGAGGGAACAGCCAGCACACTTCAAGCCACTGTAATTTGTTTGCTCTATGTCCAAGCCTGTAAACACAAGCACTCAGATGTAGTGCTTGAACACGAATCTCGGCGTCGGCTCAACATGCTGTGATTGTGGGCAAATCACTTAATCTCCCCGTGTCTACAAAAAATGTGAACTTGTGTAACGTAACTGGTGCTCGTGTAAAGCGCTGCAATAACTTCGGGTTGAGTTTCCGCTGTATGAAAACATTTTTTAAAGAATGAAACAAAAAAAAGCCTGCAGAGACAGCTGCAGCACTCTTAATGTGTGGTGGGATTGCCATCCATTAAATAAAAACAAGCATTTACAATGCAACGGTTTCGCCTTGGCAAAAGTTAGAGATATTGGCATTGTAAATTACAACATTTTTATTTATGTGTTGGTTTTGAAAACAGATAAATAAATGACATTGTCATTTACATTGCCAATAGCTTAATCTCTCGCAAATGTGAGACCTATTGTACCCTACTGGACGAGCTCAGCAGACAGCAATTACTACCACACACACACACACCCAGAGCCACAGACACCCAGAGCCACACACACACACAGCCAGCCACACACACCCAGAGCCAAACACACACACACACACACCCAGAGCCACACACACGCACACCCAAAGCCACACACACACACCCAAAGCCACACACACACCCCCAAAGCCACACACACACACACATCCAGAGCCACACACACACCCAGAGCCACACACACACCCACACCCAGAGCCACACACACACCCAGAGCCACACACACACACACACCCAGAGCCACACACACACACACCCAGAGCCACACACACACACACACACCCAGAGCCACACACACCCAGAGACACACACACACACACACACACAGAGCCACACACACACACACACCCAGTGCCACACACACTAACCCAGAGCCACACACACCCACACACACCCACCCAGAGCCACACACACCCACCCAGAGCCACCCACACCCACCCAGAGCCACACACACCCACCCAGGAGAGCAAGCACAGCGAGGGGGCAGGGAAGCAAGCACACCGAGGGGGCAGGGAAGCAAGCACAGCGAGGGGGCAGGGAAGCAAACCAGGGGGCAGGGAAGCAAACCAGGGGGCAGGGAAGCAAGCAAGCACAGGCAGGTTGCAGGGGAGCAAGCACAGCCAGGGGCAGGGGAACCAGGGGGCGGGGAGCAAGCACAGCCAGGGGGCGGGGAAGCAAGCACAGCCAGGGGGCGATGAAGCAAGCACGGGCAGGGAAGCAAGCACAGCCAGGGGGCAGGGAATCAAGCACACTAGTCACTAGTAGGTTTCAAAAGAGATCCTGGGCTGCACAATTTTGAGATCAAGTATTTGTGCAACAGCTGGCCGGAGATCCCTACTGGAATACTGGGAGAGGGCATGAACCCTCTGCCTACTCAGAAACGCAGATAAGGAGCAAGATTACACTTTCAAGCAGGATGAAACAGAAAGCATGAGGATCAACGCATAACCAGTGCTGCTGCCACAGCCAGAGTTAAAAAAACGTAAAGAGTTTGTTAAATGTTACATTATTTTTCTAATTCGGTTCGGGATTTTTATTGTTTTGCATATTGACTTTATTACGGTTTTGTTACTAAATAAATAGTGTACACATTGCCCTAAATTATGCATGTCTGCTTTGTGCCACACCTACCAGGGGTCTAAGATCGGGTTAATTTAGTAAGTTTGTGGCTTCACCCTGTGAAGGGATGTGCTTATTCTTTGAAATGGGCATCCACCCCAAATAATAATCCAAAGTATTTATTATTTAGCTTTGACAGCATTTCAGAAGAGGATCTAATGAGTCAAAGGGTGGTTAAGAATGCACCATTTGCAAGATTACATCCTGCAATGTCGCTAATTTCTCTGCCTGTGACATCACTCAATGGGAAGTCAGTGGGCCAAAAGTCATCTGATGTCACTTCCCTTGATGTTATCAAATATGCTAAAGTTAGTGAGAACTATGGGTTACCAAAACCATACACCACTGTCAGAGCTTGAAATGTAAAGGTGTAGGTACTCACTATCCCAGAGTACCTACCTATGTGCTGCTGGGAGAAGCAGGCACACTCCCTTTCAAATGAAATAAGTGAAGGTACTGAGTGCTTTCCCATTTTAAGAACTGACCCTGGGACAATTACAGAAATCCCCCTAAGCGCACAACCATACACAGGGATGCTTTTACGCAGGGATACCTCAAGCACGAGATCGCAGTTAGACAGGAGGTTCCGCACACTGTCTCAATCACAATGAGAGTTCTTACAAACACACAGTACCACAGCATGCAGCGTTTGAATATGCACGCATACATTACTCCACCCCGGACATACGTATCCACACAGGTTGAACGTGACACGATCTGAGCTAACAAGAAGGGGGGTTCAATCTATGCACACGCACTGCTTTTTTCCTCCACACAGCCCTTGTCTTACTTGCGCAAACACCTGGTCGGTCATCTCCTCGGGTTCCTCCATGCTCTCCTTTCCGCTCATTGAGGCTCTTGATTCAGCACAGGCTAGAGAAGGGTTTGTGCTTCCTGCTAGTGCTGCCCCTGCCGCTGTACAGTGATTGATTCAGCACAGGCTAGAGAAGGGTTTGTGCTTCCTGCTAGTGCTGCCCCTGCCGCTGTACAGTGAAACTTAACTGACATCAGAGCTAGCCAATCAGGAAGTCGAAATCACTTGCCGCTTGCCAGTGAACTTTGTTTCCTAGAGGGGCCGGCCAATCGCTAGCCAATAGCCACTTTTCCTACATAGATCAATCTAACTTGTTATGCAAAATCAACAAATCAATTGCAGAAACCAGCCCACCACGTTAGAGTGACATGTACACTATACAATCAACGGGATAAACCTGCAGAAAGGCACGCAGTTATTGGCTGACCAGCATTTTGGTCATGTTATTTGCTCCTAGGGAGAGTGTTTTCTAATTTCGTTGTTAGTAAGCCTACAAGCCATCAAAGATGATAACAAGCACCTACGAGGACACAGGGGGCGGGAGAGGACACGGACGGCGGGAGGGGGCGGGAGAGGACACGGACGGCGGGAGGGGGCGGGAGTGGACACGGACGGCGGGAGGGGGCGGGAGAGGACACGGACGGCGGGAGGGGGCGGGAGAGGACACGGATGGTGGGAGGGGGCGGGAGAGGACACGGACAGCGGGAGGGGGCGGGAGAGGACACGGACGGCGGGAGGGGGCGGGAGAGGACACGGACGGCGGGAGGGGGCGGGAGTGGACACGGACGGCGGGAGGGGGCGGGAGAGGACACGGACGGCGGGAAACGTGCACAGGACAGCGAGGGGGGGGCGGAAAGGCACACGGAGGGGGCGGGAATGGACAGACTTTCAGTGAAAGGGGAGGGAACGGGAAAAAACGTAACTCCGCCCTGGGAAAAAATCTCGGGAACGCCCCCGAATCTGGTCCGGCCTTGACGGACAGATCTCTGTTCCAATGGCTAGCCTCCATTTATGGAGCTAGCCAATGGGACAGGGGGGCGTATTCCATTTTCCTTACTGAAATCAAGAGATTTCTCTGGAGGCGGAGCTAAGAGCTCCGCCCTCCAGCGAAACCTAAAAAGTACCTCTACACCCGGATGCCACAGAGTCAACCGAGGTGACTTGTTGGTGCTGCTTTGGACCTTGCACCATACTTACCTTAAGTCCAGAAGAACAGTCTTGTAAGCTGTTGCTAAGGGTCCGAATGCAGCATATGTTTTTCCCAAAAGGATAACATTTCAGCTTTATCGATACAATAACAAAGCATTTTCTAAGCCTTGAAAAATCACTATCTTAAAAAGTACTTACCGAATTACGATTATCCTGATGTCTGAAATTTATATAAAAATATATGTTGTTTTTATAAATTGGTATTGGATTTCTTTATTGAGTGTGTGTCTCACTTACTGACCCTGTGTGTGCAATAAATGTTTAACACTATCCTTTGATAAGCCTAAACAGCTCACCCACACAACCATAAAAGAGAGCATTTAGTGGAATCATTTTTGCCTCTGTAAAGCAATATGGGTTGCCTGGACAGTCTACACGGTGTACCTCTTTTTGGCCACTATAAAAAAGGCAGCTTCCTACAAAAGGGGATGCCCATTTCAAGCCCCCTCATAATTAAATTTTCAATGCTTAGCAAACCCTCTTCGATAATTACAAAAGCCTTTCCCGAATCACATAAACGTTTGCAAGTCCAAGTTTTTTGATTTTGTGAATTGTAGGGTTTACATCCGCATAATAATTTCTTACATCTAACCCTAGTTCACTACAAACCTAGGTTGAATTTCCACTAACGGTTCCAACAATAAAAAAAACAAGAATCTGAAAATTATGATTCCTGACAAGAAGAGTATATGAAAATGTTCATAAAAGTAGAACATATATCCTGGGAGCGGTGTTATTCTCAAATTGCAGCGGTATATGAAACGGAAAAGAGAACAAACTAAATGTTGCATTCAAATACTCAGTTAGCATGTTATTTGTTAAGTTCTACTTATTTCACAATATCTCAATTGACACAGGGAAGCCGACATAAGCCCTAAATCACGTTAAGAAAATTGCCCATCAGGCTACCTTGAGTAGTAATAAAGTCTCACTACATTATCAGAGAAAGAAAACCCCAATCCTCACGTTCAAATAATGAGCAGCAATTTGTCAAAAGAACATAGCCTGACCTGTGACCGCTTTGTTTGAAGCACCGGCAAATGTGAGAAGATAAACACAGAAGTGAAAGGCATCTTAATGTATTGCTCGGACTTTCCCGACCCACCACAAATCGAGTTACCACACACAGTTTGGGAGACGCTGTACTAGGGACTTACCCAACTTTTCCGACCTACTTCCTGCACTGCTGCCCACTTCCTAAATTCGTGATAGAAGTTTTCACTGACCTTACTATACAACAGGTGCTGATGTCTTCCTTGCTTGTGGCTTCTCGCCGTGGCCTTCTCCATGGATCTCCAACCCGAAGAAGTTTCTCTCGTCTCTGGAGAGCGTCCCTTTGTAATTTAACTTTGCCAGTGTCACAATGATTTACCCTGGACGATGTCCAGCTAGGAGATCCTGCTTTAGGGCTGCTTGAGGTCTTGTTGTGCAGATTCTTCCAGTACCGTCCCAATGGTGCAGATTGCGTGTGTATTCCCCGGGGTCTCTGGGGATTCCCCGGGTGTCGCTCGGCATTTTCTTCCAGTGTTACCCGGGTCTCTCTCTCAGGCCATTGCCAGTGCCCTGGGACCAGGTTCTTTCTCTTATCAGTGCACTTTATCTCTCTGCAGGATCACAAATGCGGCTCTGACCTCTCTTAATGGGAGCTGCCGTTTTTGACAGTTTCTCCACTGCGGAACCTGTGGAACGGACGGCGGGAGGGGGCGGGAGAGGACACGGACGGCGGGAGGGGGCGGGAGTGGACACGGACGGCGGGAGGGGGCGGGAGAGGACACGGACGGCGGGAGGGGGCGGGAGTGGACACGGACGGCGGGAGGGGGCGGGAGAGGACACGGACGGCGGGAGGGGCGGGAGAGGACACGGACGGCGGGAGGGGGCGGGAGTGGACACGGACGGCGGGAGGGGGCGGGAGGGGGCGGGAGAGGACACGGACGGCGGGAAACGTGCACAGGACAGCGAGGGGGGGGCGGAAAGGCACACGGAGGGGGCGGGAATGGACAGACTTTCAGTGAAAGGGGAGGGAACGGGAAAAAACGTAACTCCGCCCTGGGAAAAAATCTCTGGAACGCCCCCGAATCTGGTCCGGCCTTGACGGACAGATCTCTGTTCCAATGGCTAGCCTCCATTTATGGAGCTAGCCAATGGGACAGGGGGGCGTATTCCATTTTCCTTACTGAAATCAAGAGATTTCTCTGGAGGCGGAGCTAAGAGCTCCGCCCTCCAGCGAAACCTAACAAGCATTTGCAATGCAATTGGCCTCTGAGTTCATGCAAGTTGGAGCTATTGGCTCTGTAAATGACAATGCCTTTTATTTATGTTTTGGTTTTTTAAACATAAATAAAAGGCATTGTCATTTACAATACTAATAGCTTAAACTCTCGGAAATGCGAGACCTATTGCATTGCAATATAGGGCCTTCTCAACTGCTTGTTAGATTGTAAATATCAGAGGAAGAGACCGGCCTGCGACGTCTTTAAAGTAGTGATTAATAGTGCAGTGAAGAAGATGTGTAAGTGCTGTAAATTATACAGACACAAAGTGTGAAGTGGGAGTTACATATGATCCGGGCTATAAACACTAACAAATCGCTGCAACACCTTTCGCTCTGTGATTACACAGTCGCGACTCAGGAGGAAGAGTGGAAGGGGGGGCTATTTCCTGCCCTCTCTGTCATTTGATTGTGCTGTGTGGCATTGCGTAATGTCATTGCTACCTTTGGCGTAATAAAAAGCACCCCACTTGTAGTAGGGCCATGGCTTCACTTCCTGGTGCGGTGGGCTGTGCTTTACAGCAGGCATGGAGGGAGGGAGGGATGGCCTCGGCTGCAGCTCCAACCTCGTACAGTGCCCCTGCTTTACTACTGAGCGAGAGTCGTTGAGGTGGTGCTATTGGTGGTGGTGGTATTGGCATTGGTGGTGGTGGTATTGGTGGTGGTATTGGGGATGTTGGTATACGCAGTGGTAGTGGTATTGGTGGAGGCCGTGGTATTGGTGGTGGCGGTAGTGGTATTGGTGGTGGTAATGATATTGGTGATGGTGGTATTGGTGGTGGTATTGGTGGTGGTATCGGTAGTATTGGTGGTGGTACTGTTGTTGGTACTGGTGGCATTGGTGGTGGAAGTATTGATGGTGGTGGTATTGTTGGTGGTGATATTGTTGGTGGTGGTATTGGTGGTGGTAGTGGTGGTGGTGATACCTCGCCAACCTCGGGCTCAAGCAACTGGTCAACACCCCCACCCACTATGCCGGCCACACGCTTGACCCCGTCTTCTCATCCAGCAAGCACATCACCTTCAGCCACTCCACCGGACTTCACTGGACCGACTACAGCTGCGTCCACTTCAGCTTCAGAAGAACCACGACCCACCACCACCCGCATCAGGTTCCCCACAGGAGCTGGAGCAAGATCACCGCCGACCAGCTCACCACCTGCCTCAGCCAGAACCCACCCGCCAGCACAACGGACCCCAACGAAGCAGCCAGCAACCTCACACAGTGGCTGACCGCCTGCGCCGACGACCTCGCACCACTGAAGAACCCCCCTAGCAGACCCAGAAGCAAGAAGGCCTCCTGGTTCACCGAAGACCTCAAGGACTCCAAGAAGAACTGCCACACCCTCGAGAAAGCCTGGATCCTCGACCAAACCACAGACATGACTGTGCTCAAATACGCCACCCGCAAGCACCACCAGCTCATACGCACCACCAAGAAGAAATCACTGAAAGAACGACTGGACAACAACGCCCACGACAGCAAGGAGCTCTTCATCATCGTCAAGGAGTTCTCCAACCCCAGCACCGGCAACAACGACATCACTCCTTCACAGGATCTCTGCGACTCTCTCGCCTCGTTCTTCCACCGCAAGATCACCGACATCCACAACAGCTTTGACGCACCACCCATGCACCCAACCGTCGAACCAACGCCCCCCACCACCGCCACCCTCCGCACCTGGACCACAGTGACCACCGAAACACAGCCCGCACGATGAACACCATCCACTCCGGATCTCCAAACGACCCCTGCCCCCACCACATCTTCAACAAGGCTGACTCCATCATCGCACCCCAACTCCGGGACGTCATCAACGCCTCCTTCAACACCGCCACCTTCCCGGAGAGCTGGAAGCATGCCGAGCTCAACGCCCTACTGAAGAAAACAACAGCGGACCCCACCGACCTCAAGAACTTCCGCCCCATCTCGCTCCTCCCTTTTCCTGCCAATCTCATCGAGAAGACCGTCAACAGACAGCTTGCAGCCTTCCTCGAGACGAACGGATCCCTCGACCCTTCGCAGTCCGGTTTCCGAGCCAACCACAGCACCGAGACCGCCCTCATCGTAGCCACCGACGACTTCAGAACCCTGCTCGACAACGGGGAAACAGCGGCCCTCATCCTCCTGGACCTCTCTGCAGCGTTCGACACCGTCTGCCACCGCACTCTAGTCCAAGCCTCAGCAACATCGGGATCCAAGAGAAGGCACTGGAGTGGATCATCTCGTTCCTCGCCGGAAGAACACAGAGAGTCCGCCTCCCCCCGTTCCGATCCGAGGCCACCGAAGTCATCTGCGGCGTACCACAAGGATCATCACTCAGCCCCAGCCTCTTCAACGTCTACATGAGACCTCTTGCAACCATCGCACGCTAGCACAACCTCAACATCATCTCCTACGCCGACGACACCCAACTGATCCTCTTCCTCACCAGAGACCCCGCCACCGCCAGAACGAGCCTGCACGAAGGGATGAAAAACATCGCCGAATGGATGAAGAACAGCCGCCTGAAACTGAACTCAGACAAGACGGAAGTCCTCATCCTGGGACCATCGCCCTCCGCCTGGGACGACTCCTGGTGGCCCCCCGCCCTGGGCACCGCTCCCAAGCCAACCGACCACACACGCAACCTGGGCTTCATCCTGGACTCTTCCCTCTCGATGACCAGACAAGTCAACGCAGTCTCCTCATCGTGTTTCAACACCCTGCGCATGCTCCGAAAGATATTCCGATGGATCCCGACCGAAACCAGGAAGACGGTCACCCAGGCCCTCGTCACCAGCCGACTGGACTACGGGAACACCCTCTATGCGGGAACCACAGCCAAACTACAGAAAAGACTCCAGCGCATACAGAACGCCTCCGTCCGACTCATCCTGTACATCCCCCGACGCAGCCACATCTCCGGCCACCTGAGGGACCTGCACTGGCTCCCCGTCAGCAAAAGGATCACGTTCAGGCTCCTTACCCACGCACACAAGTCTCTCCACGACCTGGGCCCCAAGTACCTCAACGACCGCCTGACCTTCTACACGCCCACCCGTCAGCTACGTTCTACAAGCCTCGCCCTCGCCGCCGTACCACGCATCCGAAGAGCCACCGCCGGAGGAAGATCCTTCTCCTACCTGGCAGCCAAGACATGGAACTCCCTCCCCATCCACCTCCGGCTGACACAGGACCATCTCGCCTTCAGGAAACAACTCAAGACCTGGCTGTTCGAGCAGTAGCGGACCCCTCCCCAAAGCGCCTTGAGACCCTTCCGGGTGAGTAGCGCGCTATACAAATGGTATGATTGATTGATTGATTGATATTGGTGGTGGTGGTACTGCTATTGGTGGTGGTAATGGTATTGATGGTGATGGTACTGGTGGTGGTGATGATATTGGTGGTGGTGGTATTGGTGGTGGTATTAGTGGTGGTGGTGGTACTGGTATTGGTGGTGGTGGTAGTGGTATTGGTGGTTGCAATGGTATTGGTGGTGGTGGTATTGGTCATGTTAGTATTGGTGTTGGTACTGGTGGTGGAAGTATTGATGGTGGTGGTATTGGTGATGATATTGGTGGTGGTATTGGTGGTGATATTCGTATTGGTGGTGGTATTGGTCGTATTATTGGTAGTATTGGTGGTGGTACTGGTGTTGGTACTGGTGGTGGAAGTATTGATGGTGGTGATATTGTTGGTGGTGATGATATTGGTGGTGGTGGTATTGGTGGTGGTATTAGTGGTGGTGGTGATATTGGTGGCGGTGGTACTGGTATTGGTGGTGGTAGTGGTATTGGTGATGGTAATGGTATTGGTGGTGGTGGTATTGATGGTGGTGATGATATTGGTGGTAGTATTGGTGGTATTAGTGGTGGTGGTGGTACTGGTATTGGTGGTGGCGGTAGTGGTATTGTGGTGGTAGTGGTATTGGTGGTGGTGGTATTGGTGATGTATCGGTGGTGGTATTGGTCATGGTATTGGTAGTATTGGTGGTGGTATTGGTGGTGGAAGTATTGATGGTGGTAGTATTGGTGGTAGTGACGGTGATGATATTGGTGGTGGTGGTATTGGTGGTGGTATCAATGGTGGTACTGTTCATGGTATTGGTAGTATTGGTGTTGGTACTGATGGTATTGGTGGTGGAAGTATTGATGGTTGTGGTATTGGTGATGGTGAACACACAGCCGACATGACTTTTTCCAGGCTTAACAACAGAGAGGTAGTTAGAAAACTGGTTCACGGCACGAAGCGTTGGTATACTCCTCATCATCAAAGAGAGTGAATTCAGTCCAGAGCGTCACAGTACGGATAGAGCTTGGCTTGAGAACCAATCTCCCTGTCCCATAAAGGAGTGTAAAGGGAGGAGCCAGGACCTTGGTAAGTCCCTAACCCTTGATTTTTCCTGAAGCGATCAAAAGAGCAGAGGGACCGTCCGTCCCAAAGTGATTTTGTTTTTTCATCGTGGTATTGGCGGTGGTGGAATTGGTGGTGGTGGTATTGGTGGTGGGATGGGAGATGGTGGTATTGGGAGTGGTATTGGTGGTGGAGGTGTTTGTGGTGGTGGTGTTAGTGGTATTGGTGGTGGTGGTTGTATTCGTTTAGTGGTATTGGTAGTGGTGGAGGTGGTGGTATTGATGGTGGTTGTGGGGGTACTGGTGGTGCTATTGGTGGTGGTGGTAAGAGAAACTCAATAAAGTAAATAGTGCTTACAGACTAAATAACAGGTCCTGTGTAACACCCGAAGTAAAAAAGGCCAGTTGCCATGGGATGGTACAAATGAAGACAATGCTGTGCTAAGGAGGGACTAAGAAGCCAATTAACGAATCTGAGGGCAGCATTTATGAAAGACAATGACACAAGCCAATGAAAAATATCAGAGGAGAGGGGGCGCAACTTCTCTCCCATATTCCACTACAGCAGTCTCACAGACATGCCGCTGTCGCTAGGCTCGACCTAAAAAATAGTCCCAAAACAATAGCTAAAATGTGGGTGCTGTGTAGGTTTACAGTAATAGGCTGTTGATCTCTGGGAAGGTTAATCACTGGAAGAGTAATGATGTATGCAATCCCTTGTCAAATGGTGATAAGGAAAAATGGAGTAAGATGGTTGCAGTCAATGGCAAGCCTATAAGCACGCAGAAACCCATGATGTAGATACACTATGGTTCGGTTCGAGACAGCTCATTCGTGGCTGACATTTGAACTGTTTATTGCATTTGCTCAGATAGTTTTTTTTTACTTTTATTTTGGTTTACTTTGCTTCAAGTTTGGTACGATCAGGTGCGTTTTATTTGTTATTTTTTTACAATTCTGTTTATTAGGCAGTATGCAACTAAACGCCCAGTCAAAGGGCAATAAAGATTAGGACATGACTGGCATACATCATCATGCATTTTTGTATTTTTTTCTTCATCATTAGTGTCAAAAATAAACCTTCAAACAGTAGTTAAAGACATAAACATCAACATAACGTGTATGTATCTCTTCAACTCTTATGAGAATAAGTTCAGGAGTACAGTTTCAACCATTTACCATCAGCCCGTCCATCGCTCCGTCACAGTCCACAAATTATTAAGGGTACTCAACCCGTCAAGTTCCCACACCTCAAATCTTGTCTAACACAACACGACTGGACCATTTGACTAATTCGTAGGGGTCCGAGTCAGCCATTGAAGAATGTGTGGCTCAAGTGGAGAAGAGTGGCTCATAGGTTAGAGGAGGCAGACCCTGAAGCAGAGGTCAGACCCGGGACCAGGGTTCAATTCCCGACGCAGCAGGGTCTTGAGCCCAAATGTCCACGGACTTGATAATTCTCGCTTCGGTGCCTACTCGAATCACGGGTTCACACTCTGCAACTCTGGGCAATAGCTTGCTTAATCTCCACTACGGCCCCCCGCGGCGGGATGCCTGGCTTACACCTTGGGGATGCCCAGTAGGGGTTATCTCACAGGGAAAAAGCCAGGACGGGTTCCCAAAGCAAGCGCCTTGAGACCTTTCGGTGATAAGGCGCTATATAATAACCTTTGACATTTGACATTGACACACTTGTACTTATCATGGTACAATCCTGAGCATTTTGAGTATTCTCTCCCTGCATATGCGAGGTTACTCCATCCTGAGTAATATGCATGCCTCCCAGAAATTCAGCCCAGACATCTAGATCTTCCTGCAGCTTACCATTTGTACGATTAACTCCCATGAGCACTTCCTCTGCAGTCGCCCAACCTATTAGGTCCTCGCGCCACTGTGCGACTGAAAGAGCCCTGGTGCCCATCCACCCAATGGCTGCTCTTCTATTTGCCAGCACCAAGGCGAGCTGCAGAAACTTCAATTGCATCTTCCCTTTCTTGGGTCTCGCAATAATACCCAATAGGCATGTTTGGGGGGGGGGTTATTTCTTAACTGCATCATCACCCGTTGCCAGTACTCTGGTACCCTCTGGCAGTCCCATGACATGTGCAAAAATGCGGCACCCTCATACCCACAGTGGGGGGCGGGTCGCCCCCTTGCCCATGTACATCTTACAACATTTAATATAGCCTTATAGCCCGCCGTAGAGGGCTATACCGGCTATTTAAGTCCCTCTCCCTTATAGCTATAAGGCTATTAGAACATTCTGCCTCTATAGGGCAGAATGTTCTAACAAAAAAGAATAAAGCTTTATGGGAGCGTGAGGGGGTTAGAATCCCCTCAGGCTCCTTGAAGCCTTTGTTCACAGCCAGAGCTGTGAACAAAGAAACATTGGAATGTTGGAGCTCCGGGCTTATACCAGCCATTATAAGCCCGGAGCACTCCATTGTTTTCAATGAAGCTCCCAACATTCCAATGTTCTAATAGGTGTTACATATGTTCGGTGTAGAAAGTTAAAATGAATTAAGTTTAATCTAGCTTTACAAGAAACTTTCATTACCAGGTCGCTCGCCGCCAGCCAATCAGAATTGGCCAGCGGGCCCGCAACTCTCACTCCCATGCTCTCCGTGCTAATGGTCAGCTTTAAGTGTTTGGTAAAGGTGGTCACCAAATGTCTTGCCGACCCTATAGTCTGCATCAATTGTAACGTATCTGACACCCGTAAAGTGGCCCAAACCTGTTGCGCCGTGAGGGCCAACCTAGCAATCTGTAGAAAAAGTGGCATTCACAGCTAGTCAGGGCAGCAGGAGGACGCTAACGGTTTCATGGCTTCAGGCCCCCATTCATTGCCCTGTCACCAGGATTAACAACATTACCACTGCCATCGCGTATCTCTGCACCGCCCAGCAGTACAGCTTCTTACAGATTGCAACACTAATCGCAAAAGAAAATCTCTGCCCAACTGCCAGACCATCCACCAATTTCGTGCAAGTTCGGAGTACACTATTCAAATTGAACTACCAACAGTCTACCCAAGGGTATCTGTGGAATTAACAGATCCTTTGTTCGCCATTAACTAGCTCACCTATGTCCTGAAGATGAACCCCACTAATTGGGGTTGAAACGTCGTCGACCACTCTACAACATGAACTCCACTCACTATGTATAAGGTATTTATGGAGTTCAACTATATTGTTGTCAATGCAATGTCTTTTTAAAACTCCCTATCACTACTCGTGTCACGCTTTTTTCACTTAATGTGTGAGCACCTGAATACGAAGCATATTTGACAAATAAATGTCTGCCAGTTCCAGCCTTTCATGCTGTGCACCATGGGTGGAGTCAAAAAAACTGGCCCACGAACTGGCCTCAGCCAGAGGCCCATCGGCTGATGCCCGATTGCCCGCCTTACCAATCTGAGGTGAATATGGGATATCATTGAACCACACATAAGAAGCTCTACCAATGAGTACTCGCGTAGGTGCCATGAAGCAGTCTCTTCTCCCAGTTATCATCCTCAGTCACCCATTGCACTGCATGCTGCAGTTTGGAGGCATAGTAATAAAGCTCCAGGCCTGACAGGCTCGTACCATCCTCTAGCATATCCTCCTTGAGCTCAGGTCGAGCCATCCTGCTTCTCCCCCCGACCCAAACAAGAGAAATCAAGCTGTACAGCTGCTGAAATACTGCACATAGGACTGTGCCGTGTCGAATACATTCTGCATACAGACACCTGGGAAGAAACACCATCTTTGCAACAGCCACTCCCCCATCGCAGACAATGGCAAGGTGTTCCAGAAATGCACTGAGTTAGTCAATCTAGTCAATAGAGGCTCTATGCAATGCTCTTTTTGGATATGATTGGTACAGCCCGCCACAACTCCGTGATAGCGAAAGGAATCCGTCTTCCAACGCCGTCCCAATGGCGGTAAGTCTGTGCCCGGGTTCCCCACCAGTGTCCCCAAAGGGAAAAATAGAGATTTAGTTCTATTAATCTTTGATCCTACCACCTTCCCAAACGTTCCCAAATGTGTCAGGAGTTGCGGTACTGTCTCCTGTGGACGCTTTAGATTGAGCAAAACATTGTCCACATATAATGAGCCCATGTGCATTAAATCCCTAACTCTTATACCAACATCGCCCAGGACCATACGGAGGTTGACCGTCATCGTCTCCATTGCCAAAGCAAACAGCAGCGGTGAAAGTGGACATCCCTGGCGGGTGCTCCGTGGCACATTCCACTACGCACCCTCACCTTGGGCTCTGTGTAAAGGATCTGCACCCAATGACAGAAACGGGGTCCAATGCCCATCTTCCTTAGTACACACTGTAAGTAACCCCATTCTACAGTGTCAAGGGCCTTAGCTATGTCCAAGGATACCAACATTATAATAGACCTGAAGCACCCCCTTCTTTTAAATTCAGTCCTTTATGTTCATATTTCTCACATTGGGCGTGCAGTCACTCAAAATGCGCTCCGTCCCAAACATGCATTTGTAGAAATCATCATAAGAGTAGACACTACTGATTACGTGGATTACTTGATCACAAACGTGAATAAGGCCGTGCAACTCTTTTTGACTCGCAAACCGCTTGTCATACTCTTACAAGGATATCAACACCATTTCCATATCCCTGCCCTTGATCTCATGCAGCACTTGTGCTAGTCTACGCAGATTAAGAGCTGTCCTGTGCCCTGGTATAAAAACTCACTGGTCTTCAGGAACCAGTGTTCCCACCACCACCTTCAGTCGGGTCACCAGTATTTTACACAACACTTTTGTGTCCACATTCAACATTGTGAGGGGTCTGTATGACAAGGGCTCCTCCACATACCCCTAGCTTGGGCACCATACACACAAACCCCTCCAGGAGCAAGGGGGGTAATGCCCCTTCCTCATTTGCCTCCCAGCACACCACCATTTGTGGGCACTATATACTTGATTAAATTCTACAAAGAAGCCATACCCACCTGGCATTATCGCGCAACCCATGTACCTAGTTGTTTGTCTCATCTCCTCCAGAGTGAGGTCGGACACCAGCTCTTCCCACACAAGAGGCAGTAGCTCCGGGAGCTTCACCCCTGTCAGGTAGTCCATGACCGTCAAATCATCCCAGCTTCTCCTCTACCACACAAGTCCCTCAAGTGGCCCCTCACACTTCATTGATGACTCGTTGTGTGTTAGCAGAGTCAGTAAACCGAGCCACATATTTGCCGTTCCCAAGACGCAAACCAGTTGGCTATATGTGCATGTGTGGCTGAGTAACAGGAATATTCACACCTATCTGTATAGCATTCTCTCCACAGATCCACACAGTGCAGGTAACGTATGAGCTTTATGAGCATGCCTACCATACCTGGTTTAGTCATACCTCTAGAGGGCCGTCAATCTAGCACCAAGTCCAAGACCTAATTAAATTCCCCCACCCACAACAATCGATCTATCATATTATCTGTCACAAGGGATTGCAACCTAGGAAAGAACTCCCTATCGTCCATATTAGGGGCATATGTGTTCAAGATAGTCTCAGTCACTCCATCTAGGAGTCCTTGTACTAGGACATATTTACCCTGTGTGTCCGCCTGCGTGTTAAGCGGACGAAAGAGAGTCCCCAGGGGCACCCAGATAGCTACCCCTTGGGCATACGAGGAAAAAGTGGATGAATGCAACTGCCCCCTCCACTTTTTTTCGCAGTTTGATGGCTTCCAGTTCAGGGAAGAGTGTCTCCTGGAGACAGGCGTTCACCACTCCCATACGTCTTAAATACGAGTCGCTGTGTGTTAGCAGTAGTCCCATCCCCACGTCTGAGTGTCATAATGGGGGGTTTCTCATTCTCCCTCTTAAGCAACCATGCTAATAATGTACCTGATCTGTCCCCTTCCCTGTATAGCTTTTGTGTGTTTCCTTTTCTCGTGAACTTATTTAGTCAGTCCCATGTTTCACCCAAATATCTCCTTATACCCACCAAGGCCTCGGCCGCCTTCACACTCCAACTTCCTCCTGCTAAGCACCTGTTAAGTGTTGCTCAATTTTCCCGGGCATCTTACCTGGCCGCACCCCACGTTGGCTCAGATTTAAATAAAAAACATCTTAATTTTTCGGTCGAGCCAGAGTCAGCGCGCATGCGCTGCTCTGAGCCATTCTGTAGTGGAGTATGGAAGAGAAGCCCCGCCCCACTCTCTGCCCATATTTTTCATTGGCTTATGTTTTTGTCCTAGGTAATTTCAGGCTTCTGATTTCTTAATAGGCTTGTTAGTCCCCACTTACTACGGCCTTGTCTGCATTTGCAACCTCCCATGGCTACTGGCCCTTTTACTTCGGTTGTTACTCGGTACGTATTTTTAAGTCTGTAAGCACTACTTTCTTTAATGAGTTTTTAGTACTGCAGGCACAACATGCTTTCCTGACGCTTTTTTTAAATCCTCGATTTCCTGTTTCATCGGCAACACATACTTCTCAGTTTTAATGAATGTAAGCTTTGCAGCAACACCTTTTCTTGATTGCTTTCAGAGAATTCGAGTGCATGGTTGCTTAACTGCGTAACTCATGTATGAAAAACGGAAGCGCTGAAAAATTTTGGAAAGGAATCTATTTTGACACAAAAAAATAATGTATCTCTTTCTCCGAGCTGCCTAAAATGGGTTAGCAATAGAGGGTACTTGTAGTGTAATGTGTTATTTTGTTTTTTCTAGTCCAGAAATGTAGCCGTTTTTCTGTTTCGCCATCTTCCCATAGGTGGTCTACCCCCTATTACCCCATAGAAGTGGTAAAAACTCAACTGCGCTGGAGTCTCTTGGGAGAACACCCACCAGAAGTGATGTGTGCATCACGGTATCTGACTCTGCCCCCAGGATGGCTTTTTATTTGCACCATATGCTTTAGAGGCAATATCAGTTAAGCCTGGCCCTATTCTTCTACGCTTTAATGATTACAAGAAGAAACACTGAAACTTTATTTTCCCACATTCTGGGACGCATATGTCACTCACTGTCCTTATACTTGCTCATCACCTGGGCTGGTAGAGGATGAGCAGCACTGACATTCAGAATCCAGGCCTAGCATTCTGTGACTCCTGCTCAGGTGCTGCAAAGCTTTCTCCACTATGCAGAGAATCTGGGCCTTGAGGCTGATGCCTCCATCAGCAGTTAGTCCAGCAAGAAGTCATAAGCACCCAATCTCTTTGCTCATTGTTACCTTATGTGACTGTTTTAAAAACCATCATGATCTTTAAAGGCAAATAGCACTGTAAAAGCTTAGTGCTCTTTCTGGCATAGCCCAGTCCGTGTATGCACTGGGTGGAATTCACCGTCTTTGCTATTCGAGTTAGTAGGGGTATGCATCTTGTCTCTTGGCCATAATCAAACCAGTATACTAAATGAACTAACTTTACGGTAAAATGGTAGGTAATGGGGAATGCTTCCTTTGCAAGCTGTGAAGCGAAGGAAGAGTTATTTTGTTGTTGTTTTATATAGCGCAAACTAGACTGAAGAGCGCTTCACACGAGCACCAGTTTCGTTACAGATGGACACATTGATTTTTGTTAGGCACGGGGAGACTAATTGATTTGCCCAGAATCATAGGATGTTGTGTGTCGTTGCAGAGACTAGAACCCGGTTCCCCAGCTTCGAGGCTGATCGCTCTGGCTGATAGGCCACATCCTCTCTTGAACCTGGCTGAATAGATCTGGATGTACTGCTGTGCCTATCATTTTCAGGGATGGATAAGTGAAACTTGGACAGTAAGTACTGCGGGGCCCAATTCACAAATCAGGTTTTGAAAAAAGTCTTATATGTACTTATGGAGGCTTACTCCCTTGTTTGGCATGGATTTTTCACTTGCATGTGATTCACAAAGACTTTCAGTAAGACACCAAAGTTGAAACGTGTACCTTCCTTCTGCGGTGAGAGCCATTGTCAGATTGCAAGGGACTGTGCACTGTGTAGAGTATCACGGAGAGTGTGTTTAATAAAGGCTTTGTTAAAACCTAGAGTGGTCATATCTCTCACTCTTCAACAATGTCCCTCTTCAGATTGTCATACATGTGTTATATTCGTCAGGCGTGGCCTGACTGCGTGAAACGATGCAGCCACGGCCCATGTCATCCCTTAGTTTCATGGCATTCAGCCAGTCTCACAGTCGGTTTTAATGTCCCATGACAGAGGTTTGTTTTTTGGCCCCCTAAATACATTCCGTCATTGCATTTATATAAGAGTATCTGCAGTTTTCTATTTACCAGCTTTGCATATCCTTTCAGTGAACACGTAAGCATGGCTGTCTTTGGTGATTTCAATTTCTCTAAAATTGTTCAGTTTGCTAGGAGATTATAATCACATTTGGCCACATTGCTATCTGCTCACCAAATCCTGCGGCTTCTCAACAAACAGTAACAACACTGGGTCATCTGATTCTAACAAGAAATATAAACAAGTGTCTGAAGAAAATATTATTAGCTATTTTTATATTTGATTTTTGTAATCATCTTTTCTGAAATACTTCCCTCTAAAAAGTTCTAATATGGGTCTGACATCACCTTAGCTGGTGGGACAGGATTGTGTTGTAAGTTAGATATACAACTAAATAGAGCAGTTGGTTTATACCGGTGTTGTCTGGACGCTAATTGCAAAGAGCTGGCACACATATTCAATAAGTACCATGTTAACATGGTCAACAAAACTAGATGGAAGGTCACCTCAAACAGAAGTCTGTGACCCTCTTTGACCAGTCACAAACTTGTTCAGTCTGATGTAATCTTACTGAGTGCAAAAGTTAGTATTTTTACCCCAATCTATTTGGAAACAGTGTATTTTGGGCTAGAAATGCCATGTATTTTGTGTATAAAAAACAAGTGCAATCATAAAAGGCATTGTCATTTACAATACCAATAGGTCAAAGTTTCTAAAAATGCGAGACTATTGCATTGCAAATGCTTGTTTACATGGGAGACACGTCTCATCCATTTCCTTCTTTCAACTGAAGAGCAAGCTTCCGGGGATGTTATGCCTGTGAATCAGGTTGATGCCACTGGACACAGTGGTGACCAACACACTGTGCATCAGTGTTATTTTCAATGGCCTGTAAACCATTCCATCATGGAGGCCGTCATCGACAACTATTGCGATAGGTCGCAAGCTTCATTTCACACAGTATTTGCATCGTTAACTGCAGTTTATTAAATACCATTGACAGAAACATTCATTCTGAATTGTCAAAGTTGCCTTTCCAGTCGATACCGGTGATAACGTAACAGCAGCACACACGCATAACCAATCTGTACCCTGTGGTTGTTGCCCCAGAGTTCCTCATCTCTCATTACTCACATTTCATATTTCCCTTTATGTCTTTCCTGTTTCCCTTTGTTATGTTCCTGTGGCTCCCTCGCTTTCTTCCTCGCTCTTCTTAAGTTCTCCCTTCTATTCTATTACTAAATAAGGGCCCGATTTAGTTCTTGGCGGACGGGTTACTTCGTAACAACGGTGACGGATGTCCCATCCGCCAAAATGGAAATCTCATTATATCCTATGGGATTTATATTATGGCGGAAGGGCTATCCGTCAATGTTGTGATGGAGTAACCCGCCCACCAAGATCTAAATCAGACCCAAGTCCCTTTTGGTTCCTCCTGTCCTTAGGTTCTCCTAATCTGTTTTTTGTTGTTTCCTCATCCATGTATCTTCTCTAACCTGCTTGCTATGATTCCCTCAACTTCTACATTCCTCAAGTTCCTCTCATCTGCTTCACCTCACCTTTCTCATGTCTCTTCAGGCTACTCTCGCCATCCGCTCTTACCTCCCCCTCATGTCTCTTTAACAGGGGTGTCTTTGTAAAAAAAGAAGTAAGGGTCAGGGTGCAGCTTATTCCTCAGGAAGCCGCCGGTGCTCACACCATCCGCTGGCCCTTCGAGGTCTGCCAAATGCCAGCTCCAGCCCTTACTTCTAGCTACCACACTCATATAAGTGAGACATTTTGCAGTATTCCAAGCCAACTAGAGTTGTAAGAATGGACTAGACCCACTAGTCCATTGTGTTTTTTTAAAACTATAAATATATGGCACAATTAAAAACTTTGCTGGTGTTAAAATAAAGGAGACAGTGCCACTCTTTGGTGGACTGGCATCATAATGTGGCAGTTTTTATAAACAAGCGCTGGTACCAACGATCGGCCTACACAGGCGCAAATCAAGCATTTCTCTTCTCCAAACAACGATGCTTCCATTCTTCCCCTTCTTCTGAGGGCATTCTCCCCATCCCTCTCCTTTTTCCTTTCTTTTGAATGTTCTGTGAGTTGTAACATGTCTTAATTTCACTGAATTTCCTCTGTGTTTTGCCCTCTTGCCTGTTGTTTTCAGTGAGGGCAAGCAAAAGAAAGATCTGGTGAAAAGGGTCAGTCCTGCGGGACACCAATTGGGCGATCAGTAACTCCTTACATGCGAGGATCTGCTTGCATGACATAAGATGTTCGTGAGGAGCTTTCCAAATGCCCGCTTCTGCACGTACTGTACGGTAAAACTTGTGGTTAATTTGTGGAAAAATAAGGCCGGGGCTCTCGTCAGGAGGCCGCTGCATCTTGCACCAGCTCATTGCTCCTGTCAACGCCGCTTGTGACAGAACCAACAAAACTACTAACCATGAAACCCTAACGGTATGACAATTCAGACTACTCCAGCCCCCCAAAGCTACAGGAGTGACCTGGAGGGTAGTTATTAGGCATTTTTAAGGTATATTGAATTAATAACCAACTGTTGTTGTGCTTGTCTCTATGTTAGAAAAATAGCACCATCATGTGGTAGAGTGTCATAAGTGCCGGTGTTGACGATTTGGTGCCGGTTCCGAGCACTGGAAACCACTGGCTCAAATTAAGCACTGTCAGTGCTTAATTTGTACAACAATGAGTGCCAGGGCCCTCGTCATGATGCCCCTGTAGCTCGCACCACCCATTGCCCCTGCCTGTGCTGCCAATGACAGTGACAACACACAAATACTAACCACCACACTCCTACAAGTGTGAGAATTCAGACTATACCAGGCCCCCAGAGCTATAATAATGGCTTGGGTTGCAAGTGTTAGTGATTTGAATGTATATTTAATTAATGAACAACTGTTGTTGTGTTCATCTCTATATTGGGCAAACAGCGCAACTCTGTGGCAGACTCTAATAGGGGTGTTGACAAATAAGTGCTGGTGTCGAGCACTGGAACCGCCGGCCAAAATTAAGCACTGCTTCCCATCAATATCCTCCTAGTCTCTTGTCTTTGGTCTGAAGCTTTGAGGTCTTCGTTCCCTTCGACTAGTTACAGCTATCCTCTCACTTTGGCTCTCTTCGTTATTCCTGTGCCCCAAAGTACCCATGTATCCCCCCAGAGGACCTGTTCTGTTCTAAAAGGCTGGAGGCCTCTCCCCACCCCTGCAACAACTCCCAAGTTAGTCCAGCTGTGCTTGAATGGCAGGGACAGAAATCCACTTCTTCTTGGACTTGCAAAAGGCGATTTCCTGTTCGTAGTAAGCGGCCTCGTTGATGAAGAAAGGGTAGATGGTCGACTCGCCTTCATAGATGACCTCAGACCCATCCAGGGTCTGGAAGATGGGATCCCCAGGGTTTAGAGGAAGGAAATCCTTGTCCTGAAAAACAAACAAAAAGTAAGATTAGTTTCTGCCTAAATTGTGTGCCTAAAGTCAAATGCAAAGAGATTCGTCATTAAATGAGCTGGGATTAGAATCGAAGAGTTTGTGCAGCAGGAAGTGATGGATTCATGCTCCAATCCTAGGGCGCCATTCTTTCCTTACTTCGTGATTCCATCCACATTGCCTGATATTGCTAAACTAATTTGGGCAGAGAGTGGCTGTTGGGATTCATGCTGCACCATGATCTTACAATTGTCCAAGAGCCTACATCTATGCACCCATGGCGTTAAGTGGGATGAAAAAACTGCGAGGTCTCTCCAAGGGGTGTGGCTGATGTAATTAACCCTTTCTGTGCAAAGGATGTAATGATTACGTCCTCCGCCATGGTGGCCGTGGGTGGAGGATGTAACAGTTACGTCATCTGTGCACGTCCAGGAAATCCCTCTGCTGTACACAGCAGTGGGATTTCATTATTTTTTAAGCCTCGGGAGCAGGGGAAGGGCTTCCCCTGCCATTTGTATCAGGAGACCTGGTGAAATGTAAGGTGCAAGGTTTTGTGGCTCTCTGCAGTTTCTAGAACCTTCCATCACAGATATGTGAGGACAATGGGTTATTTATAGTCAAAATGTGAGGTTTGCAAGGCATTATGGGTAATAAAAAGTGGTGAGAGCCACTCAAGTCAGCCCGCCCTGGAAAGCCCTAGGTTGGCTAAGTGCCTTGGGTGCTGGCTGGGATTGGGTCCAAAATTTAAGGGAACAAAAATGGTAGAACAAGTGACAGTATTTTTCTAGGCCCAGAGAGCCTTCACATTCATGGCCTGGTCCAGGGGCTCTGACCGTGCTCCATCCTCAGACCTGCCACAACGTCAAGTGCTCAGGACGGGATCCCCTCACTTAGCCTGCATGATAAGGTGCCTACGGGCCCCTGATAGGAGCTCAGTCAGGGCCCTCCTCGCAGCCCTATGCCTGAGCCCCAGCTGGTGCTCCAAGCACCTGTGCCGCAGGGTAGCCATGCTTTTTTAGGGGGTCAGCCAGATGGCCAGATAGCTCTGGGAGTCCAAATCGGGGCTCATTTGCTTCCTTGAGCCCCCCCAGGGCTCCAGAAGGCCGGACACCTGCGCACCTTCGATCCCCTCTGTCACTCGGTGCACACAGATTACATGAAAGAAGGGTAGCCTTCCACTGGATTACTAGGGACAGGGTACCCAGGACCCACTTGTGGTCTGGCGGTTCTCAGCCAGCGGCCACGTGGCCCAGGACAGGGGCTCCAGTGGGCACTGGGGTGAGGACCACCTACCCTGATTGCAGTCCTTGGGCCTGCCTCATAGCAGAGTGCACCCGATTGGGTCCTGCGGACCCTGGAAGGTTTCCACTGAGCAGCCGGGTCCAGGAAGTCTGAGCGGGGTCTTCCAGGCCCCGGGGTGGGCGCTCTCACCCTGGGCTCCGTCCTCCGGCCTGCCACACTGCCAAGGGCCTGGGACAGTTACGTCCTGTGTGCACGTACAGGAAATCCCTCTACCATATACAGCAGTGGGATTTCTTTTTTTTCAGCCCTGGGAGCAGGGGAAGTGTTTCCCCTGCCGTTTGCATTGGGAGACCTGGGGAAATGCTGGGTGCAAGGAAGGTGTGGCTCTCTGAAGATTCTAGAACCTTCCATCACAGATATGTGAGGAAAATGTGTTTTTTATAGTCAACGTTTGATGTTTGCAAGGCATTCTGGGTAGTGAAAAGTGGTGAGAGCCACGCAAGTCGGGCACCCTGGATAGCCCTAGGTTGGCTAGGTTTCCCTGGCTGCTGGCTTAGCTAGGATCCAAAATCTAATGTGAGAAGTAACATTACAGCTACAACAAGCCAGGACAATTCGCTTTGTCAATGGTTGTTAGTTGCGTAAGCTAATTAAGCACCAACTATGACTTTGTTGTATATAATACTGAAAATGCTTCAGTTCTGAAATTATGAGATTCAAATAACTATAACAAGTGTCTTTGCAGTTACCCCAAAGGCATTTAAGGGTACCACGGCTACAGATGAAAGATTTTTATTCACCCTGAGGGCAAAAATGGAGAGCCCGATAGGGACCCGTCTCAGTACCCACTGAAAACCCTATATACACCCTACTTGAAACGTATAAAACTACGGGTATGCCATTGAATCATGTAGAATGGAACACTGTAACGATGCTGTGTCCTGCCATCTAGTGGTGAGCATGGAGAAATACACTCATTTCATGTGCTGCTCTCAAGCCCAAAGAACTGAAAATTGTAGATATACACATGGCTTGCCCTCCAGAGTGCAGACTCACACAGGCAGCTACCCTGATGCTGTGAGAACCAAGAACTGCTGCTGGTTATATGTGATTCAGGGGCAAAATGGACTTGAAGGAATCTACTCTAGAAAGCTATCTCCAAGAATCTGTTCCTGTACAAATGAGTGACATTCACAAAATGTCAAATCTCTCATGGTGAATGCTGTTCATGTTGCAAAAAATACCTGCAATTCTGCTTTTTCCAGGCTCACCCAGATCCTGCATGTGAGTGGGAGTGATTGACATCTGAACTCTCTTTTTTTTAACAACAAATTTGTATTTTTATAGGTACAAAATGGGCTGAGCCCGGCGAGTACAATACATATGATGAAAAAGACATAGTGTAGTAATAACTTCCACACGCAGAAGGGTTCCAACACGTTTATTCAGTTTACTTCAACACTGGTGCTCCCTGCTTGACAGGATCATAACAAACTGAACATTCTACTGCAGCCTTCAGGAAACATAACGGGCCATACCAAGAGGGAGGAAGACGGGGGGGGGAAGGAAGAAGGGGACGAAACCAAGAGATAAGTTACAACACATCATCCTCCCAAGGGAGGCCACAGGGTAAAGGGGAAAAGGGCAGGGGACCTCTATAAATGGAAGAGAGGATGAGGAAAGGAAGATGGAAAGAGTGAGTAAGAGAGAGAAAGACTAGGAAAGCATAAAGGGATAAGATAAGAGCAAAAACGAAAACAAGCATAACAGCGGGTCCTGCAAGGTGGACCCAAGCCCCGGAAAACACCGGGGACAATGTAGAAGGAGGAACCCTGGACAGCAACAGGGGCTGGCAGGGGGGGTAGGAGGAAAGAGACGGGAGGGGGGGGGTTAAGACAAAGGCTCTAACTTCTCTACCGCCCCCTCGTACCTACCAACTAATATGTGACTCTGAATCCCCTACTCTCCCGGAAATATATAATAAAGGAAGGGAAAGCAAGGGCAAGACACCCAAAACTACCCATCCACCCCAAGCCCTTAAATACTAAAACAAATAACTGTGAGGCATAAAGCTCCTGATAATATAAGTGACTGTCCACACGGAAATGATGTAGACACTGGGGAGGAAAGACTGCCCCGATGACAAATCCTAAAGAGCCCACACATCAGGCTTGAAGTAAAACTAAGTTAAGAATTCACAAAAGGTATTGCTATCAACAAAAGTTAAAGGTTCTGTGTTGGCCAACCAAGGACCAGGCCATAGTGCAATGTGGAAACATGAATTGCCACAGTAGTGGCTGCAGGACAAAGAGATACCTAAAGCTCCTGATTATCCGCTATGCCAGACAGCCACCTGTCAGTACATAAGTTTACTTCGAAGAGTGGGCCATGAACCAGATGGTGAGCCTCTTTACACTCCTCCATAGTCTCCTCCTAGTCTTCCTAGACACTAGGGAACTCTTTTACTATTGTGCTCCATACTTCTCTCCCTCGTAACATCACTTCCATCCAGGTGAATGATAATAACTTTAAGGTCTTTTCCTTGGGTAGTTTCCTGGACCAGACTGCACTGCGTCTGCGCCTTGTAACACCACTGGCCTCATTCACTTTTACATCATCGTTGTTTGGTCTTGACCATCCTCTCACTTCGGGTCTATTTCCATACTCCGACCCTGAACCACTGGACATGTTCTCATTCCATATACTTACACGCCACTCTTTCCAAAAATTGTGTTGAATGGGATTACTCCTTTCCTCCTTTACTCCTTTAGTTGAGGTTACCATACATTTAGCTTTTCTAATTAACTCATTCCTTTTTTTCCTAACTTCTTCACTTTTTTCCTTCACAGTTTCCTTGCTCAAATTCTTTCTCCTTTCAAGTTCTTTATAAGTACCATGTTTGAGTTTGTCCATAACCAAATCTTTTTCCCATTCCACACTCCAAGCAGTTCCTTTCCATGCCACTTCGACATTATATGGTGGTATTCTTTTGTTCAACCGCTCATACCCGGCTATTCGAGTACTGTTGTTTCTCTCCAGATCACTCCTGTGTACATCACGTTCTAGGTATGTCATTATTCTTAATTTCTTTTGTTCCGCCCCTCCCAGATCTGAGGGTTCATCTTCTGTGATGTAAATAGTTTTCCTAGTACTACTTTTCTTGTATCTCAAATCCAACTCTTTGCCCCCAATTATGTTAATAACATCACCTACGTACGTTTTAAGGGATATGATGGTGTTGTATAGCTCCTATATATCCTTATATCGTGTTAAGTTAGCATAGGTACATTTGAGATTTAAACGCCATTTTTCCTTTCTTGCAACTTCTGCACACGACCCTTAATTGTTGACTTAGCTTTCAACCTAGTGGTTTGCCGTGGTGTATGTGAGAATAATATGTTATTGCTCTGATATCAGTTTTGTTTAATAAACCATGTCTGCACGGAGAGTGCTGAAGTTTCAGGAGCAACACGATATGGTATTGTTATGAGGTCTGATCTCCACGCCTTCATAGTCATAACACAAGTGCAGCCTTTGCCAAATTGGGCTTGAGGCGGGATTGATATTGCTTTGCACGAGAATTGTTAACACACTTGATGCGGTGCACATGCAGAGAGAGCTGGTGTATGCTGATGTGATTCCTGCATGCTAGGACACTAAGGTATGGGCCCGCCCTAAAACAACCCAAAGAGACCTTCTTAGCTAATAATATAATATATGTGTTAGGGAGGGTGAGATATAAGTGTTGTTAACTCTTATTCATTACAGCATGTTAACATGCTGTCACCATTCGCTTTTTATGTCTTAGTAACTATGCTGGTAATTTTGATACTGATAATAAGTATACTTGTATTATCTAAGATACTGCGCCTGAGAAGACGGCATTAGTAAATAAACATTTCAAATGCACATGTGTCTTCTTTACTCCATGTTCTGGTTTGTAATGATAATATAACGAAAGAGTGTTCATGAGTCCCACGTACCCTGAGGTACTGTAAGTTCATGTTCTGGTTTGTCTAAACATTGGCAGTTTGATATGTCCAATGAGACACTGTAGCTAGCTCGGTAAGGGGTGAGTTGGTTGCTAAGGTAAGTTTTGGGACACCCTAATTTGCCGAGGTTCCACTCCTCTGTGCACAGTTCTGTGTGAGTACAGAAACCCTGCAACATGGCGCCCAACGGTTTCGGTGGTCTTATATCATGACACTCGAGTAGTTTATCGTTCATGCCTTAACCCCTTCACATCCGTTTCCGGAAAACGGGGTGTCGGTGAAACCTACCTATTTTTTGAAATAGGTCTTTATTCAAGCTTGATTCTTTCTTAAACGGTTTCTTTGAATTACTACCCAGTTGTGCTACAAAGTATTCTTTGTGTTTTCTTGTTTCCAGTGTTGTCATGGCGGCGGTGGCTATTGCGCAGCATAGTCGCGTAGCGGTACGCAACCATCTTCAGACGTACCAAGTCCCAGTAGATGGGATGGCTGTGATTTTCGTGGTATGTGCAGATCCGGCGTTTCCTTACGAGTTGTTTTACTCTTGGGTTACGTTTCCGGCTGTGGACGCTAATTCTGGTTTGTTCCACTCCTACACCGCCTCGGATGTCCCGGCTGAATATACGCCGTACAGGGCATTGGAAATACCTATTGATCATTGGCAGCATCGGGTTTGGTTTGATGGCGCCCTTCCCCACTCTTTGTCCGCTGCAAGGTTGGGTCCACTCTCAATTCCAGGTACAAATTGGCCTGCGTTGGGTGGCTTTACCCCGCACCCGAATCACGGGGCTTGTACCCTAGCAGAAATACGCAGGCTGCATGTTGTTTCCATTTCCGTGATTCGTGCTTTAGTGCAATACATCGGTCGACATCTTCCTGGTGGTCCCCAGGGGGGTGCGGCCGCTCCCATGGAACGAGGCGGAATGCGTCTCAATCCAGTGATGGTTAATTCGGTTTTTGGTGCGCGTCCAGTTGACAACGATGACTTCCCATTCTGGCTAGCAGAGAAGTTTGATCAACTGGAGGCGGTTTTTCCGAATTCTACTCCTGCTGATAAACATCGAATGTTAACGATTACTCTACCGAAGGATATAACTCCTGAACTTGTTGACTGTGAAAGCTGGGGAAAAACATTTGCGGCAGTTTATACGAGGTGCTTCGGCACCCCGTCTATGAATGCCCTGCCTGAAATCATTAGACGTGTTCAGAATGATCACGGTCCAGAGGCAGCGGTTGAATTGGGTATGCGCCTGTGTGGTTCTTTTGAGATTGTAAGTGATCTCATTCTCTCCAATGTTAAAGGAGATGCTGTTAACTTTCAGGTGTCGAATGCTTTGGCTGCTCTGCCCGATGCCGACAAACCCCGCCAGTTAGCAAAGATTGTGGTGGCCGCTTATAAGACAATTGGCCGCACAAGTAGAGGTCTGAAATATTTTCCAGTGAAGGATAAAAAACAACCTCAGGGACAATCTGCAGTGACAGATGTCCAGCCCAAGTCCAAAAAACAGAATTGGCCTAAAAAACAAACACAGGGGAAGCAGACTAGGCAAACTCAGGATTCTGTTCCTGCTATACAAGCTCCTGCGCCGGCAGACAGAGTTTATGATTTGCGCGATCGCGCGATGATTAAATCACCTGATCGTTTTCAGGGTTCTGATCAACGCTCTCCTCGTTCCTTTCAGGAAACATCGGCCCAGAAGACCGGTGGTGGAGGAGGGGGTGGACGTGGACGTGGTGGCCAGCAAGGACGTGGTCAGTCCCGCCAGACGGACGGCGCAGTGAAGCAGGAGGATTCTACGCCTAAGCGTCCGCAGTTTGCGAAGAAGAAAGTCGCGGCCTTAACAGCGCATAGATATGCCACAGATAGTGAGAACGCGGCTTCGGAATCTGACGTGGGCTCTGACCTTGCTGGACAGCGCGGCGGAGATTACCATAGTCAGAGAGGCGCTCCGTCCACTACTGAGGGTGACAGCGACTGAAGTGTTTGTTGTAATAGAAACAGCTGATACGAGATTAGCTCCCCCTGAAAGACTTTTTGAAATTGTCCTGTTAATTGAAGGTGACATACAGCGTACTGTCAGAGGGGTATTTTGGGAGAACCTTTCGTCTACGTACGACATTTTGCTTTCCGAGGCTGACTGGCCCCCACCTTTTGTGCTCGCAGCGCCGCGAGGGGAGGAGGTAATCCTTCCCAGTTTCGCGCACACTGTCTCGACTGAGCATGCGCAGCATTTTGCAGAAGAGTGGGCTCGGGCTCTTGCACCGGCTCTCTACCGCAACCAATGTGGTTGGGACAAATTGTCCCCATGCCACGAAATTCCTTTGCGGTCTGAGCCGCAGCCTCAGCCTCAATATCCCATACGGCGTGAAGCTAAAGCGGCCGTCGCAGAAATCCTTGAACAATTGGAATATCAGGGAGTTATTGAAACGTGTGTGTCACCAATGAATAATCCCCTTTTTACTGTGACCAAACCTGACGGATCGTATCGTTTGGTATTGGATTACCGGCATTTGAACTCGCATTGCCGTAACTGTGCAGTACAGAATACTCACGGCTCTGCCCTAGTGGATAGTCTAGTGCGTAAGCGTTTCAAGACAACGCTTGACATTTCCAATGGTTTTTATGCCCACAGACTGGATGGCTTTAGCTCCCAATGGACAAGTTTTACGTCCGCTGGGGTGCAAAAATGCTTCCGGCGACTCCCAATGGGCTACAAAAATAGTCCTGGGGTCTTCACCTCCAGAATAGTCACACTATTGGAGGGAATCGATCCGGATGCATGTTCTTATGTGGATGATATTTATCTCACAGACGACGAAATTTGGATGCATCTGTGTCGAGTGAATTCCATAATTTGTACCTTTGCAGACATGGGTTACAAATTTAATTTTGCAAAATCGCACATTGCAGAACACACAGTGTTGTTTTTGGGCTATGAGCTCAACAATGAAGGTAGAGGTTTGGCTCCTCACTTCTTAGAGAAGTGCGCACAATTGCGCGCTCCAACAACTCTGAAAAAATTACAGTCTTTACTGGGCTTTTTGAATTTCGGCAGAACTTACATTCCGGATTATGCCCAGCGTATCAAGCCTCTGTATGCTTTGATACAACCAACTTTCTCAAAATCATGCTGGCTGCCTGAGCATTCAGCCATTTTGCAATCCTTGCAGGCTGATCTGCTCGCTTCTAAATATTTACTGACTCGTGATAACCACACCAACCTGGTAATAAGAATAATTCCTGGGACGGTGGGTTTCACATACCTCACTTTTAATGAAGGTGACACAGTACCTATTGCTTACAAGTCACACTTGTACACTTCGGCTGAGATGTGGTTTCCCACAGTAGAAAAGGTTTTAACTGCTGTACAGATGGTTATTCTAAAGGAACGAGCACTGTCTCAGGGGAAACGCATGCTAGTGGTAACACCCTGTCCTCACTTGGAGGCAGTCACGAAAGCCAGTGTACCGAATTCAAAGGCTTTGCACCCTCGGTGGATTCAGTGGGCAGCGTCATTGTCATCCACGGATGTCATGTTTATTTTTGACGCTTCCTTACGGTCGCAGGAGTACTTGCAGTATGAATTCGTTCATCCTGCTCCTCTGGCTATGCGACCTTTGGAGGACTTCCATTGCATCATTTACACTGATGGGTCGGCGCAGGTTGCGCATGGCTCTAAACATGCCTACGTTTCCGCATGCGCCATTGTGGTCGGTGCTATGTTGAATGATGAGTTCGTTTCCAGGGAAGTGCACACGTTGCCCCTGGGCGATTGCACCGCACAATTGGCAGAGCTTCGTGCTCTCTTACTAGTTTTGGAGTACGCAGATCCAAGTGTTACTACTCTAATTGTAAGTGATTCTTACTACTGTGTCCAGTCTTACAATGAAAACTTGTTCTTTTGGATTCAAAATGATTTTCATGATTCCAAGGGTAGCACAATAAAACATAAAATGATCTGGGTTCGAGTGGCAGAGCTTAAGGCTATGTTGCCACTCGTTTATGTGATTCATACTCTCGGTCATCAGCGCGTAGGAGTTCACGCTGTTGGCAACTCGCTTGCTGATGAAGCAGCGAAATCAGCAGTATCTACATACTTAGTTGCAGCAGTTACTAGGTCTAAAACCAAGATTGATAGCGACATCTTGGCAGCGATTGCTGCCTCTGAGAAGGGAAGTAAACATCCTGCGGGATTCCCTTCGAAGTATAAATACCACTTAAGTCCCGAAAAGGTTCCTTTTGTGACAATTCCTGATGTTGGGGAACGGCTGATTCCCAACTCGGATCGCAGAACAGACTTGATTACAGCGGCTCATGAAGGTGTGGCGTCTGCGCATGCGGGCGTCTCAGCCACTGTAACGCAACTACAACAACGTTTCTGGTGGCGGGGACTGTACAAACAGACGCGTGATTATGTCCTTCTTTGTGACATATGCCAGCAGATTAAACCTTCAACTGCTACGCGTCCGCCACAGACTCAGTTGTACATTTCTAATAAACCACTAGGCTGTGTTTATTTAGATCACTGCGGTCCTTTTTCATCTGATACTGCGTATAAGTACATCTTAGTAGCAGTTGACTCATGCACACGCTTTGTGTGGGTATGGCCACATCGCAGCGCTGATTCACGGACTGTCATTAGAGATTTGCGTATCTTTATAGGGATTTTTGCCTGTGGTACCTTCCATTCGGATCAGGGTCCGGCTTTCGCCTCTAAGGCGTATAAGGATGCCATGACTTCGATGGGGGTCCAAGTCAAGTTTTCGTCACCCTACAGACCTGAGGGTAATAGTGTAGTTGAACGAATGAACCGTGATTTAAAGCAATCTTTGACAGCCCGAGTTATAGGCACTGGCAGAAACTGGCTGGCTCACCTCTATGGCGTGCAGCGTGCTCTTAATAATCTCCCTAGAAGGTCTCTGGGTGGGCGGACCCCATACGAAATGCTCTTTGGCATCAAGATGTACGTCCCTGACCTTGACGGTCTAGACTCTGTGGTTCGCGCCACTTCCTTTGACGCAGATGAACATTGCAATGTTTTACAGAATCTACAAAAGACCAGAGACAGTCTTGCAAAGGAACATTTGCCCTCCACATCGGATGATGCGTTGCAGATCCCGGTAGTTGGCTGGCTACCCCAAGTTGGAGAACTGGTTCGGGAGAAGATCGACAACAAGAAAGAGTTTGGTCCCTCCTATCGAGCTCCAGTCCCAGTGCTTGGAGTGAAGGGCACAAGAACAGTCATTTTACCACCACTTCCAGGTCGTAAGGAAAACAGGTTTATTTCTATTGACAATGTCAAGATACACAGAGTGGCCGATTCTTCTTAGCATGACACCAGCTGTTTCCTGTCCTTCCATTGTGAGAAATTCAATTATGCCCACTGCTTCTAATAATGAACCTGAGGTGGCCATCGAATTACCTGCTGTTTCCAGTCCATTATTGAATAATTTACCAGGAACTAACCTTGATGAGACAGACTATACATACCCCACTGATTTGTCCATGCCTGACCTGCAAGCTCGTTTAGCCACGGAATCCAGATTTTCATTTGACTCTGCTTCCCTTGCCTCGAAAAAACCCTCTCAAATTGCTGTATATGCCAGCCTGTTTAAAAAACATTTTTTGATACCTCCTTGGATATACATTTGGCTGGTCCTCTTTTCGGTTTACCTTTTTATGTCAATTGGTTTTGTGTTTTATTTTTTTCGAATTATGAATGGGCACTATGTCGAGGAGAGAACTTGCATTACTCATTTAAATGGAACATTGGCACCACTTTCCTCTTCACATTCTACACACAGATTAAAAAGAGACTTGACTTTGGTTAACATCACAGCATGGCCTGTTCTGGATGGAATCGCGTGGGATGCAGTTCGTTTTCAGATTCATGGCCCAACGGAAGTCGTTAATGTTCCTAATGTACTAAGAGTTAATATGGGGGATGTGGTGAAACAAAACATTCGTTCTGATGATTGGGATGTTAATGCTGTGGAAAGTTTGTTTTCTGATTTGAAATACTATGCTGCTTTTGATGCTGAGGATTTGTACTTGGAATCTGCTAATTATGGTGAATTGTTCTGTTACCAACATTATGGCAATCACTTCTTACACAAAACATCTTCCCGAAGGGATGCTGTTAATTTTACTCAGTGGGAACATTGCCCGGCACCTACACAAGGGAGTTCAGAAACGTTTCTTAAAAAGTATACTTATTTCACTGACTTTAATCAGTCCAATCCCGAGTCCTTTTATTTTAAATTTCACAAACAGCCACTGTCCAAGGTTAGACTTACCGATACAAAATTGTTGTACTCGAAGGCCTTCCTAGATCAATTGGTTACTGGGGGCTATGAGTTATGGAAGGAAACCATAGACCTTAAATCGGTTTGGGGTTCAAGGGCCTGGCAGGTACAAGGCACTGAGGCTTTGCACCGTGCATGTCTCATCCCGAATCATATGTTGTTTTTAAATGAAACCATTTCCCAGACCACATGCTTTGGATTGGCTACATCTAAAAGGTTAAACACCCCGTCTTTCCCGGAGTTGGAGGAATATGAGGATTGGAGTAATTTTACTCAATTGTCTATTAAAGATATACAGGCTCTGCTTCTTAATTCCTCCTTTAACATTTCCAGTATGAATCCCAAGGGTTGGCTGCTTTGGCACCGTAGTGCTGATTCTTGCCAAAAAAGGTTTTTAAATATAACTGACGGTTTTAAGACTGTTAGATCTGATCCCCGGTTTGATTTGAGTCATACTGTCACCTCTTACTCTGTGGGCAAGTTGTGTCAAGCTTGGCTGAAACATTCAACTTTACCTGCGGTTAAGTATCACCTTTCCAAACTGAATGCAGACGTGGATTTGAATGATTTCATTAAAGGCCCAGCTAGTGGCAGGTCGAAAAGGTGGTTATATGGGGTTTACAATGAGATTTGGAAACTCTCACAGATTGAGGCTGCTTCACGCCTTAGGGCTATTGATCAGGCGAATCTTGAGAAAGTGCTTGCAGTTGTTGACAATAGCATTAACGTGCTTTCCTCTAGAATTTACACATTAGATAATATTGTGTCGTCTGTTGTTGATATTGTGCATGATGAAGTGTCTGTTTTATACCATGGTCAAAATCAATTACGTTCAATCATGCAGTTTGCATGGACACTTCAGACTCTGAAAATGGGTAAAGTTCCCTGGGGATACATGAACGTTTCCTCTTTATTTGCACCGTTTAATTTGACTGACAAACAACGCTTGCTTTCAATGCGTGATGCTTCCTTTTCTATGCTACATATTGAAAGGTTGGAATCTTTACCTTTTTCTGTGGCAGAATCCACTGCTGCTACGTGGCTTATCCACGGTTTAATAACGCTGCCTTTTGCTTGATATAAGTTTTCAAATTGTATGAAATATGTGCCAATAGGTCGTTTTGAACCCTTAGGTAGCGGTTTTCTTCATGAGGTCTGGTCACTCCCATACACATACAGATGTTTCAAGGATGAACAAGAAGTTTATCTAACAGGGGATGAGTGTACTGAGACACCAGATCATTCTTTAATGTGCAGACACATACAGTTACACGGTTCATGTAACAAGGACCGACCGAATATGGCTTGCGTTTTACAGGGCACGCCAGTTCCTGCTATCATCCCTACGTTTAAATTGTTAGAGAATGGTAGTTATTTAATGCTCAATAATGAAAACTGTTGTGGTTTAATTAAAGGTATAGCTTTCATAGTAACAGTAAGTGAGCGAGTTATTTGCTGCAGAAATGTTCTTTATCCTCCCACACGTGAACATAGGGAGTCTTCCATTTGGCCACAGATACCGACCTTGGGAGCAGAATTCAGCGGCATGGCTAGAATAAGAGCTCTATTGTCCCAGAAAGAGGTGGCCTTGAGCTCGGCCCGTGAAACTTTCGTGCTTCACATTGCTAACACCCGTACGGAGGTTCAGGCTCTTTTAAACACTGATTTGCCTTTGCATTTCGGAGCCATGGTCCGTTCTATCTTTAACGCATCCTCCACAACGGGCCTAGCGCATTTTTTTAAAGTTGTTAGCGGTGGTCTCGTGAGTTCTCTTCCTCCTAAGTTAATAGTGCACCCAGGGTTAACTTTACTCACGTTCATCCCCACTTTGTCATCCTTGTTATCCCTGTTAACTTCATAACTTTGTACATCAAGAGTCATCAATTGCATATAATAATCCCCTGTATTTTCTATCATATCTTCACCAACATTTCTTCCAGCACCCTCCTGGTCCTTCTTTACAATGTTAATGTAGACTTCTTCCCCTCCTGTTGAAATTGGCAATGTATATACACATAAGCGGCGTTGATTTGTGTTCACTGTACCTCTTGTCGTAAGCAGAATGGATATTGCAAAACACTGACTGTGTTATCCCGCCAGCATAGACCCATACACACCTATATACAGCAGCCATTTTAGGTACCATGGTCTCTCTGTTTGCGATCGATTATCAGCCCCTTCCCTGACCCTGCAAGCTTCCCCCATGCACCCTGACCGCCCCCGCTCTCACATGCACAAGTCATGAGCCCTCCCCTCCCGCATGACTCTGTCTCTGAGAAACACACCCCGCGCCTGACCAACACCTCCTTTTCCTTCCATGAATACCCCTCCTTTGATGACCCCGACCTCTGAGCCTGAATGTCTGCACGGACCGCTGGTCATCCCTTAGCCCGAGGATACAGTTATTGCCCACTACTGTATGCACTCGCCTCTCTTGAAAGGAGCCACTATTGATCATGACCACCCCACCCCCTGAGATTCGATCAGGCGCACACATTCCAAAGGAATCAGCAGAACACTCAGCTGCGTGACAGCCCTTCCTATTGTATGGAGGATAAGGGCCCCTACTGTAGCCACGTGTTGGAATATCTTCACACTTCACAATGTCTTGATTATAATGAAGGATGTGTGTATGCCATAAACCTGTGTATAAAAGACGAAGCCTCAGAGAAACTTGTTAGAGCACCTCCCGAAGACACTATGCGAGTGTCCCAAATGACAGGCTCTCCTCATGAGAAATAAACCTTTTTCCTTGTCTTCCTGCTTCCAGTGCCCGTCTCTTTATTTGGTAATTATTTACGATGGGAACTAAGAGGCGCCTTGCGCCAGCAGCCTGGGCATCCGGTGCGTTATGGGCTGACTTTTCCACAATTGGCGTCCCAACGCGGGGTCCATCAGCGACATAAGGTCCGGTAAGAGAGGTCCAGACGATGGGGTGAACATCTAAATGATTGGAGTATACCTGCCTTGAGAGGGCCCTCGTCCGGCTGCCGATTGAATGAACTTCACCGATTCCGAACGGACCTCTCTCAAGTGACCTATTGTCCTGACAGGAATCCCACAGGAATGCTGCGGTAAAAACATGGAGAAAGAGAACGATCGGGCGCTGGAAAAAGGAAGGCGAAGAACTGTCCACATGGTCCGGTCCGGGTAAGGTCGTGACACACGACAAATTGCGAAATTGATTGATTGATTGTTTGAAAATACTAGTATTACTCACTTTATTGTCTCTGAGAGATTCTCTATTTGCAAACAAGCACAGAGTCGCCATACTCTGTTTAGTCTTTGCAGATAGTGAAGGATAGGTAATGCAGACTTTTGTCCCTATTGTAATCCGTCATACCTATTTTTCTCCCCATTGATTGATTGATTGAATCGAGCATTGAATTGTTCGAAGTTGGTTCTCTTAAGGATCTTCTCTGCCTACAAACGGGGAAGAATAGGAATATTCTCTCTCCCTTTGCAGATAGTGAAGGGTAGGTAATGCAGGCTTTTGCCCCCAATTGTAACCCGTCGTGCCTATTTCATTCCTCATTGATTGATTGATTGTCCGAACATTGACTGTTTGGAATTTGTTCTTTTTGGAGGTATTCTCTATTTGCAAACAAGCAAAGAGTCGCCATACTCTGTCTAGTCTTTGCAAGTAGTGAAGGGTAGGTAATGCGGACCTTTGTCCCCCGTTGTAATCTGTCATGCCTATCTACTCCCCACTGATTGATGCACCAGTCTCACCCGGACCATTTACTAGAGGAAGGTCATCTGGCCCGACCAGAGAGCACCCCTAGTGAAAAGGACATATACAATAATAACGAAGTGATCACTGTATCCTGTTAACAGAAACTTTAGCATGAAACAACCTAGAAAGAAAGGAATAGGAAAACGAAATCAGTAGGCCACTGATGAACTTTTTATTAAATAACGAACAAGGAAACGATAACAATACTTAATGATAAAACATATGATTGTCCTAGAAACAAGAAACGTTAGAAATAAGCCCGTAATAAGAAACCTGAAAACGATAAGAGAAGCCAAGCTTGACATTGCGACGGCCATGAGGCAACGAGGCTTCACCGCCCCTCACTGCTCCAAACATGTCTGTCCCACCGCCTGCCACGCCCAAATAACGGCAACCTGGGAAAGATACAAGTCAGCAGACATCCGCCCCCATTCTGGAACCTCCCAAAGTGCAACAGGTTTACGGCTACGCCCAGCAACACATGTAGGGCGGGTCCTGCTGCCAACCGTCGGCCGGAGATCATAAGAGGCCGAGACCGACGGGATTCGACCGCGGTGGCTGCTACAACACTGGAGAGTTGCAGGGGGGGGAAGGTCCATGTCCTCGACCCCCCCCTCTCTCTCCCAGTCTGGACCAGCATCCATGGAGGGCCTGGGAGTGGAGAGGCCACTACACGAAAGGCCCAGAAGAGGCGCCACGCGCCAAGGTCTGTCCCCAGGATGGACTAAGGGACCCGTTCCTGGGGCCGTGGCAAGGAGCGTCCGGCCACCATCAACCAGAGGCCCGCCCCAAAAGACGCACTGGACATTTCTTCTTTCTTCAATAATGGCTGCGACAACCCTGGGGGGGGATGTCTTGCACATGCCTCCGACCCCCCCCCGTCCTCATCACCTGGTCCGGCCATAACAAATGTCAAGCGAGACGCCATGGGGTGCACCGGGAGGGAGAGGCGGTGCGAACAAGCCTCTCCCACCTCCCCAGGTGGAGGCTCCCCAGCTGCACCCTAGGCGCTCCACGCACCCGGCAAAAAGGGTTCATCCACTGTGGCGATGCTGCAAAACCTCGCCCGGCAGGTTGGAGCCCGTCTGCTCATTTGACCCCGCGATTGCCGGTAGCTGCCGAACTCTCAAAATGGCGGTCTACTGTACAAGAGCGGGCCCAGCAGGAAGGAATGGCCCGGTCACTTGTTGACTCCACCATCATAGTCCTCCACGACCTTGAAGATTCTAGAGGAGCCGCGGGAGTCCCCGACCCCCGCAGATACCTCCGATGGGGAATGACTGCCATGATTGCCCACGGAACGATGGAAATGTAGCCGCAGGACATCGGCACTCCCATGCTGGCGCCAGCCTCTGTTTGAATGACTAGAATCCTGCAGACTACAGTTCGGATCAGTTCCGGTGAAAACCCAGTATGACCCGGTAGGAAAATTGTTGCCCCCCTCCCCTTTTTGACTGATAGTTCAGACCACGGATCCTTTCTTTTGCCCTTTAACGGAACTTTTGGACTGCCAAAAGAAGCTCTGGGCCAACCACGAGTTAGTGGGGATTTAGACTATCCCTGGATCTGCCTGACTGCACCCAAAATGGCGCCGATGCAAAATGAAACTTTCAACTCCTTATTGTACCCCGATTGTTCAGCCCTGGTGTCATGAGATATGTATGCAGGTTTTTTTAACCACATGGATTGATATAGGATGTGTACTGATTATATGTTCGGACAATTAATTGATTCAGGATGTATACTGTCAGTTCGGGAAAATGAATTGATATGGGATGGGTACTGGTTATATGTTCGGACAATGAATTGATATTGGATGGGTACTGATTATGTGTTCAGACAGTAAATTGACATCAGATGGGTATTGATTGAACATTCGGACAATGAATTGTTGTTTAAGTTCGACGCATCATGATTATTGAAAGTTGGAAGCCCAACACTTATGACACTCGCTCACACTGAAGTCTCGACATGATTTCATTGCACTTGTCGCACTTTTAGATTATGAAAATAAACGACCACCGACTCCATTAAAGTTTTCTGCTAATAAGTATCCCCACATATACAGTTCCAGCCTGCTCCGTGGCCGGCCCACGGGGTTGTAGGCCCGTATTTATGCACCGACATTCTTATTAAAGATTTTTGGAAAAAGCAAACATAGTTGTCACGCGTAAATTGATAAGTTTCGAATAAATGATCACTATTTCCGATATAACTTAAGTACAGGTGAAATGACTCAGCTCGATTAAAAAAGGGTTAAAAGGTATAATACGTAGAAATATTGCAAATATGAAGGGTCCAAGTTTTAGTCGTGTATTTTTCCTTTTTGTACAGCCAAAAGCAACCGCTAAAGATCCTGGTATTTAGCCTATACTTTATATGCTACCTGTATAAGAAAAGTCACACTAACGGTCCACCTGGGCTTGAACGCCCAGTTGGCAGTGACTACATCCCGTGGAGATAGGCCGAGTACGCAGTAAGTAAAAGCCTTTCTGGGTTTATGCGCGCTAGTGTGTCTATCAATGTAGCCTGCTCTCCCTTCCCTCCAGTTTTCTCTCTCTCTGCAGGTCACCTCGGAATGTCAATTAATGTACGAAAATGGTGATCCAGCGGACGAAGAGACGGGAAAGAGGGTCTGATTATGGTACCTAACCGCGACAAACCCCGAATAAAACAACCAAAAATAATGTGCACACATGATTAAGCATTCTTACGTTTAACTAAATAGGGAAAGTTTAAGGATAATTCCGAGGTAAGGTTTACACAAGTACCCTCCGCCGGGAGGACTAGGAATATTGCCAATATTTAAAAACCTACTACCTCCTTTTCGCATCCTCATAGACCTGTAACTAAAAGCTGCCCCATTGTTCTCCAATTGACACCAACATTTGTCTCAGCCTGGAAACACATTTGCTAAAAAAGACTCGAAAAATACCACCGTGAGCATTAGCCCGACCAGGTCAGTTCATGACCAATTGCCAACGGCGTAAGTGTGTACAATCAAAGCCACCAGTAAAAGGCAGCCAACGAATAAAAGAGAAGAAAAAGGTAAAAAGAGCTTAGGATGATAAGGATGCGCAGCATACAGAAAAGGATAATTTTGGCCAATAACTGTTTTATGTTTTGTCTTGGATCTTTGTATGTAATACATGTACTGTCTCCCCCGTCTGAGTTTGTGTGTACGTGATGTATGGATCTACGTCGTCCCTCCGCTTGTGTTTACGCATTACTTAACCCCTGCTGTTCGATGTTGTGTGCGCACTGAATGGACCATTATTGTACACGTTTCTCTCCCTCTCTCTCTCTCTCTCTCTCTCTTTCTCTCTCTCTCTCTCCACGACATACGTGTACTGAATGGTTCGTTTAGAGTGCGAGCGACTCTCTCTCTCTCTCTCTCTCTCTCTCTCTCTCTCTCTCTCTCTCTCTCTCTCACTCTCTCTCTCTCTCTGAGGGCCCCCCTGTTCCCTGTTCCCTCCTCCCTTGTGCAAGAACGTTGTGCCCCACCGGCACAAACCTAATTGGGACTCTTCGAACACAAAGGTGTTCGGCAAAATTGACAGAAACTAAAACGATTGTAACTTGCCATATTACTACCTCTCCTTTCTGCAAAACAATAGAACCCGAGTTGGTCATGAAAGAAAGGACAGGTCAGACGACTGACGTCCCCTAATCTGGCCTTTTTATAGGGGGACTATAACGTCAATGGTCTTCTGTTTGTCAGTTCGTTAGAAATGCGATCCCCAATGCCCAGATTGTCCCACCCCTCTGCACTTAAGTGCGGATGTCCAAAGTGTCCCCGCTTGTCCCGATTGACCCCAGCTCCCTGTCCAAAACGTCCCCGTTTCCCCCGCAGGTTTTACACCCCCCCCTTCTTCATGACGATAACGCCCCTGCTTACAAGAGTTAGCCGACCCCGAAGGGAAATGTAAGATTGTCGATACTTGGGTTAAAGGGAAAGGCGAGTCTCTACATAAGGACTCGATTTTGAGTTTGATATAATACACTGTGTATAAAAGTCCAATTTCTCTCATCATATGTCGCGAATGAACGCCAAACAGGTTTATGAAGTCAATAAGCAATGCACTCCTACAGACTCCATAAGTGACGACTTCTGACGGTGACCGATGAACTTATCCCCACCTACATAGGATTGGGGACAGAATTGAGATGTATAAATGTCTTCTCCTGCCAGTCTTTCTAAAACTTGTTTTCTACCCATTCAAAGATACAATCACCGGAGGAGAGGAGCTGGATGTGACGCACAGCCTGGCCACAGATCATGAAGCACATGTAACCGCAACCAAAGGTGGAGCCGCAGAGCAACGGGACGCGGGACGAGGCACAACTCTCAAACTCGGCAGATGACGGAATGAAGGGCTGCCTTGAAGCCCTCGACTTGCTGACCCACTCGTGCCTGAAGTCCCCGCCCCCTTTTGAGTTCGACTGATGGGCTTGCCTGCTCGTTGTCCTTTGCTCCCTTGGTCCCTTGGTGTGTTCGAAGATCTGGCCCCACTCCGCCCTCTCTTCCCTCGATTATTCAACAAACTCTTTTCATATAAGCTTTGACTATAGAATTAGGTTTTGCCACGGAAGAAGAGAGACACGCAGGTACCCAGCATAAGGCACCCCTAAGAAGATCAGTTAGGAAACAGGACTGTGATCTAACAGCAGAGGACTGATCGCACCCTGCAACGCGTAAGGATGATTCCGAGCTGGACTTATAGCTCCACCGCCGGTGCTCAAAAGCGCCAACGAAAAGAAAACGGACTACCAGAGTCTACCACTGGTGGCTCGTCGTTGAAAAAGACATTTTCACTAAGACCCCCCTTCCTGAACTTTCTACCTACCCCTTGACTAGTTGTTTACATCGAACTGAATTCCTCCCTCAATTCTTATTGCTTTCAAAAATGTTTTCGGTCACTCAAGTCCAAAAGTCTCATATAGCACTTTTTACTGTATGTTGATGTCATCGGAGAATAAGTCAGAACCTGATTCCTTGGTTGAACCCGACTAAGTGTTATGCCGATCTCTAGATTTGTATGAATAACGCAACAAATGTAAATTCATATGTACCGCATTCCGGCAATTGTATCGACTGCATATGGTTACACGCAATTTGCTAGCATTTGACGAACGTTATTTCATTGGCCACACATGACTATATGTACACTCCATCAGTTGGGGTAAACACAAATGTACTAGCTATGTTTAAAAGCGGCGACTGTTGAAATTGGCAATGTATATACACATAAGCGGCGTTCATTTGTGTTCACTGTACCTCTTGTCGTAAGCAGAATGGATATTGCAAAACACTGACTGTGTTATCCCGCCAGCATAGACCCATACACACCTATATACAGCAGCCATTTTAGGTACCATGGTCTCTCTGTTTGCGATCGATTATCAGCCCCTTCCCTGACCCTGCAAGCTTCCCCCATGCACCCTGACCGCCCCCGCTCTCACATGCACAAGTCATGAGCCCTCCCCTCCCGCATGACTCTGTCTCTGAGAAACACACCCCGCGCCTGACCAACACCTCCTTTTCCTTCCATGAATACCCCTCCTTTGATGACCCCGACCTCTGAGCCTGAGTGTCTGCACGGACCGCTGGTCATCCCTTAGCCCGAGGATACAGTTATTGCCCACTACTGTATGCAATCGCCTCTCTTGAAAGGAGCCACTATTGATCATGACCACCCCACCCCCTGAGATTCGATCAGGCGCACACATTCCAAAGGAATCAGCAGAACACTCAGCTGCGTGACAGCCCTTCCTATTGTATGGAGGATAAGGGCCCCTACTGTAGCCACGTGTTGGAATATCTTCACACTTCACAATGTCTTGATTATAATGAAGGATGTGTGTATGCCATAAACCTGTGTATAAAAGACGAAGCCTCAGAGAAACTTGTTAGAGCACCTCCCGAAGACACTATGCGAGTGTCCCAAATGACAGGCTCTCCTCATGAGAAATAAACCTTTTTCCTTGTCTTCCTGCTTCCAGTGCCCGTCTCTTTATTTGGTAATTATTTACGATGGGAACTAAGAGGCGCCTTGCGCCAGCAGCCTGGGCATCCGGTGCGTTATGGGCTGACTTTTCCACAATTTGTTCAACCGCTCATACCCGCTAATCGAGTACTGTTGTTTCTCTCCAGATCACTCCTGTGTACATCACGTTCTAGGTATGTCATTATTCTTAATTTCTTTTGTTCCGCCCCTCCCAGATCTGAGGGTTCATCTTCTGTGATGTAAATAGTTTTCCTAGTACTACTTTTCTTGTATCTCAAATCCAACTCTTTGTCCCCAATTATGTTAATAACATCACCTACGTACGTTTTAAGGGATATGATGGTCTCTTTGAGTTCTCTTCCTCCTAAGTTAATAGTGCACCCAGGGTTAACTTTACTCACGTTCATCCCCACTTTGTCATCACATCAATTGCATATAATAATCCCCTGTATTTTCTATCATATCTTCACCAACATTTCTTCCAGCACCCTCCTGGTCCTTCTTTACAATGTTAATGTAGACTTCTTCCCCTCCTGCACCTAATTTATTCAACAATATTTCCACTTTTTCATTTGGAGATGATGGTTGTTCCTCATTTTCTATTATTGCTGCAACATTGCGAAAGTTTTCCTTCCACTCTTTCCACTGGCCTCATTCACTTTTACATCATCATTGTTTGGTCTTGACCATCCTCTCACTTCGGGTCTATTTCCATACTCCGACCCTGAACCACTGGACATGTTCTCATTCCATATACTTACACGCCACTCTCTCCAAAAATTGTGTTGAATGGGATTACTCCTTTCCTCCTTTACTCCTTTAGTTGAGGTTACCATACATTTAGCTTTTCTAATTAACTCATTCCTTTTTTTCCTAACTTCTTCACTTTTTTCCTTCACAGTTTCCTTGCTCAAATTCTTTCTCCTTTCAAGTTCTTTATAAGTACCATGTTTGAGTTTGTCCATAACCACATCTTTTTCCCATTCCACACTCCAAGCAGTTCCTTTCCATGCCACTTCGACATTATATGGTGGTATTCTTTTGTTCAACCGCTCATACCCGGCTATTCGAGTACTGTTGTTTCTCTCCAGATCACTCCTGTGTACATCACGTTCTAGGTATGTCATTATTCTTAATTTCTTTTGTTCCGCCCCTCCCAGATCTGAGAGTTCATCTTCTGTGATGTAAATAGTTTTCCTAGTACTACTTTTCTTGTATCTCAAATCCAACTCTTTGCCCCCAATTATGTTAATAACATCACCTACGTACGTTTTAAGGGATATGATGGTCTCTTTGAGTTCTCTTCCTCCTAAGTTAATAGTGCACCCAGGGTTAACTTTACTCACGTTCATCCCCACTTTGTCATCCTTGTTATCCCTGTTAACTTCATAACTTTGTACATCAAGAGACATCAATTGCATATAATAATCCCCTGTATTTTCTATCATATCTTCACCAACATTTCTTCCAGCACCCTCCTGGTCCTTCTTTACAATGTTAATGTAGACTTCTTCCCCTCCTGCACCTAATTTATTCAACAATATTTCCACTTTTTCATTTGGAGATGATGGTTGTTCCTCATTTTCTATTATTGCTGCAACATTGCGAAAGTTTTCCTTTCACTCTTTTCTTGTAGTAGTAGAAATACCATCCCTTTCGAACAATGGCTCCGGCGGTGATAAATTATACCTATAGTATATATACATATTGATTTAGAAATAAAACCGGAAATGTAGAGCTCAAAGAGTACGTTTCTCACTGTACTATATTAATAGCTGTGCACACAATAGGTGAAAAGTGTAGGTAAGCTAAATTCTCACAATGCCACGGCGGTGGCGAGATAGCTATGGTTTTATACACCTTGTAAATACAGTCCACTTTTACTCAATCCTGTATCCTTTTAATCTTTATACACTCGACTGGAGCAATATGGGAATAGGTTCCCTAACGGACATGACCCCCACGTTTAATTCTCAACCCTGCTAGGTGTCTTCCTTACTCAAAATGGCCGTTAGACACAATGACATTATGACGGTAGCTCTTGACTGACCACTGGAGATCCGAAGGGAAACTCGATTGAAATACTTAAAGTGTTACCTTCACCTTTCCTTCCCTTAGTTTAGAATAATATACTTCAAAGATTATTTTTTTTTTCTTTGCTGCTCTACTTCGTCGCGTTATATAATTGAATCCTCTATTATTTTCTTAATAAGCACAAACGCGCTCTTGTTTAGTTAGAATCTCAAAGGGAAAACATCTGTTATGATAACAACTTTGCTCAGCTTTTAATGTAATTGTTCTATGAGCCTTGACCTCACGCAGAGTGTTTTAATGTTGAATACTCAAAGTCTCTTTTACTACCATACGCTCTCCTGTGCGCCTGGCTGCTTCTGCTCTTGTTTCTTTTCAATTTCAGCTCAGACTCAGTGACAAATCTGCTATGATAACAATTTTGCTCAGCTTTTAATATAATTGTCCCATGAGCATTGACCTCGCGCAGCGTGTTTTTAAATGTTGAATACTCAAAGTCTCTTTACCACCATACGCTCTCCTGTGCGCCTGGTCGCTACTATTCTTGTTTATTTTCAATTTCAACTCAGACTCGGTGACAAATCTGCTATGATAACAATTTTGCTCAGCTTTTAATATAATTGTCCCATGAGCATTGACCTCGCGCAGTGTGTTTTTAAATGTTGAATACTCAAAGTCTCTTTACCACCATACGCTCTCCTGTGCGCCTGGTCGCTACTACTCTTGTTTATTTTCAATTTCAACTCAGACTCGGTGACCTTTCAATTCCTCATAGGGTGGCACCCACTATCGCTCAGGCGTGCTTCACACAAATTCAAAATGGGGTTTCAGAGAAAAGATTGCTCCCAGCCACAAAGACTCACCCAACAGCCTTTCGCAGTAGCTCATGTGCATAATATCCGGGTCTTATTACTCACTGAAGCTGCAATACTGCTACGGTGTGATTAAGTTCCTATGTATAGCACTGAGGAGAGTTACACTTCTTTCCTTCCGGCGGTAAACACCAAAGAGGGAAACCACCACCGATTGTGCATCACTTTTCCAACACACGGTAGATCTGTCATGCGCTGCCCTCACTGGATATTTTCATGCGCTTTCATGCTAAAAATGACCACACGGCGGCAGTAAATTATTCACTTGGTCTAGCGATTGCGCTGTAAATTTGAGGAGAATTATAATAATAATGACGGGACGATAGGCTTGCGCTACGATGAGATTGTTATTGTTATTGTTATTGTTATAGTGGGTTTATATAGCGCCGGGTCACCTACAGGTCTCAGGGCGCTTTGACCACCAAACATAACATCCGGGATATGAAAAAGGGTGGAGTGCCTAAGCTAAGCTGAGTGCTGTTCTGAACAAGTTAGTTTTCAAGGCTTTCCTGAAACGGAGTAGATACCCCTCCTTTCGGAGTGTCTCAGGCAGGGCGTTCCAAAGGTTCGGTAGTAAAACCGAAAAGGATCTCCCTCCCATTGTGGCCAGCTTAAAACGAGGACATACAAGGAGTTTGGCATCAGAGGACCTGAGATTTCTTTCCGGTCTGTATATCTCAATCCGCTCCTTTATGTAGGTCGGGGCCTTCCCATAGATGGCTTTATGGGCTATACAGAGGCTTTTAAAAACGGACCTCTGTCCAATTGGCAGCCAGTGTAGACTTTTTAATAGTGGAGAGGCATGCGTTCTCCGCGGTAGGTTAAAAATAAGTCTAGCGGCGTCGTTTAGGACTACCTGAAGTCTGTTTGTTAGCATTTTTGGCAGGCCTAAGTAGAGCGCATTGCCATAGTCGAGTCTTGACACTATGGTGGCCGAGACCACTGTGCGTAGCATCGACTGAGAGAGGAGAGGGACTAGTTTGCGCAACTGTCTTAAAAGACCCGTACAAGTGCCGACCACGGTGGAAACCTGGTTGGTCATTGAGAGGGCACTGTCCAATTTAATGCCCAGACTTTTAACCGTGGCTGCTGGCTGTGGGGTTGGGCCCAGCTCCTGGGGCCAATACATGTCACTCCAGAAAGAGCACTTGGATGGTACTATCAGCACCTCTGTCTTTTCCGGGTTAATTTTAAGTTGGTTTGTGGACATCCAGTGGACCGTATATCTAAGTATGTCCTGCGCGTGTGACTGGGCTTGTGCTGTGTCATCTATGCCCAGCAACAGCTGTGTGTCGTCGGCATAGTTAAACACCCGACAGCCCATCCCCGCTAGTGTGTTAATCAGGGGCTGTAGATATATGTTAAACAGGAGTGGGGACAGTGCTGAGCCCTGGGGGACGCCACAAGTCAGCCTTCCCACTCCTGATACACTATCTCCCCATCTGGATGAGGAGAGTTTCACTGCAAACGCTATTTGCGCTGAATCACCTCAAAATGAGTAGCGGGAACAGAGAATACTTCGTACCCTTGCCTCACTCACATTTCAACTCCGTCACCAAGGCTCCTTTTCCTTTTCAAACTTCAAGACGCTGTGACAACAATAAAAATACGTCTCCCGCTCCTCACAGCTCTCCTCATAAGTTTAAGCTGCTCACCTTCTGAATTTTCGCCTTACCAAGGCTCCTAAACTCGGGTCTTACTCCTCTTTTCAGTCTCAATTTCACACGAACACCCGAGGTTAATCATCAATTCATTTCTTCAAATATTCTCATTCCTTGTCCAAGCTCATACAATTCCAGGGGAGAGCACCCCACTGACCCTGGCTCAGCTCCGTTTCCTCCGTCGCCAAAATGTAGTAATAACTTCCACACGCAGAAGGGTTCCAACACGTTTATTCAGTTTACTTCAACACTGGTGCTCCCTGCTTGACAGGATCATAACAAACTGAACATTCTACTGCAGCCTTCAGGAAACATAACGGGCCATACCAAGAGGGAGGAAGACAGGGGGGGGGGAAAGGAAGAAGGGGACGAAACCAAGAGATAAGTTACAACACATAGCGTACCTGGTTTTAAGTTTCAATAACAACTTGGCCTGTAAAACACCAAACATGATAATTAACACACTACACCGAACCCTGCTGACTGTTCGTAACTGCACATGCTTATGGCGTGTCAAGGAAAAGCCTTTAAACGTACCTGTCTCTAATGTACGACTGTGTCGCATGTGTCTCTTCGGGAATTATGGAGGGTCTGAATGTGGCAGGGGGGGCAAGGTAATACCTCGATATGTCGCCCAGCGGGGCCAAATCTTCCTGTGCTTCTGTGGACATCCCTGCGCTTGAAAAACTACAATTATGGCACCCATGCACCTATCTAATGCCTTTTTCCATCCCCCTAAACTCGGCAGGGGAGGTCGCTTTCCACTTCTTGGCTATGTCCCTTTTGGCAAAAGTTAGGCACAGGAACAGGAGGTGCTGTTTATAGCAATTTCCTCAAGTTTTGTCTGTGCTATGGAGGAGCAGCAGTCTTGGGTCACATGAAATGGTCCAGGCCAGCACCTGGCCCAGGCAGGACACCTTCTTCGTCCAGAATGGTTGTGTCACTTCAAAGCTCAACACCGTGTGCAGAAATGATCTCTCCTCTTTTGTACAACGAAGGCACTGGGGGGGCTGGAATCTGGAGGAGACCGCCGCGTGTCGGGGGCTAGCCAAGGTCTCAGTTCAGTCGTCATCCGTCAAGGTCGGCACATCCACTTCCCAGGCTGCTCTGGTCCTGTGTAGTGTGTTGTGTGTATGGGTGGTGAATGTCTGATATATTTGCTTAATTTTGTGTGCCCTTAGGTCCCCCATTAGTAAATGACCTTCTAGACGGTGGAATTCTGGTAGGGACTCCAAATGACGGATGTGGGTGTTTTCGAGCATGTTGCAGTTGTAGGTAGCGGTGGAACTGAGATTTATGTATGAGGAACTCAGTTTGTAGTTGCTGAAAGGATTGAAGAATGCAGGCGTGCATAATGTTGCCTAAGGTGGAAATTTCAATAAGGTCCCACTTGTGAAAGCCAACCAAGGCAGAGACGGATCATTGGTAAGTGCCCTGCCAAAGGGGAGTTGTTTTTGTCAATCTCCCCAGCCAATCCATGGTCTTCACCGTGCGTCTCCATAACTTTATAACAGTTTGACTGGTCGGAGGGCATTAAGTTTAATCTGACTGTACAGGAGTTTCTGCAATGGGGTATCCTTCATTGCCAGCCTCTCTACAGCATATGCAAGGTCGGACTGAGACCCGTACCACCACTTGTTCATAACTGGGAGATGGGATGCGGAATAATATGCATAGGTATCGGCCGCCATAATGCCACCGCAATAAGTCGATTGTGTACATGGGTGGAGTGCCACCCGGATCGTGCCACCCTGTAAGAACTGGGGTCACCAGTTCCCCGGGGGTAGCCTGGCACGAGCAGGTAGGCACCCGAAAGCTCAGGTGTTAAGTGACTACACAGCACACACATCCACTGAGACAATAAATGCACGCAAAGACTGAGACCACTCCAGTAAGTCTGCTTAAAATCAATGAGCCTTAGAATCAGGGCAATTAATACTCGAGGTAACAAGAACTCATTAGTGCATTTTATTAAAGCATTTTCATCAGAGGATACATGTACTTGTAGCAATCATCATTCCATTAAAGTAAGGAGCACTTCAGTCCATAACTATGGGCATTTAGTTCACCTTTCAGCAAGCCTGAATAAACATTTCAGTAATCCTGAATAAACATTTCAGTAATCCTGTATAAACATTTCATTAATCCTGAATAAACATTTCCTTCAATATGCATCAACATCTCTTTAGCCCAGAATAAACATTCTCCTTAAACCGGACTAACCATCCCCTTATGCAGGCTTAAGTAGCCCTCGGACAAACATTCCTCGACCTCTAGCTAGGGACTAACTCGGCCACGCTACCAGTTCCGGGGCCCAGTGGGTGTCCTGGCTCAGTTCAGAGGCCTGGCAGGCCGGCTGGCAATTTTTCTCCCTCCCTTCCACTCAAAAGAGGCTCATCAGAATACAACGGGCCACCAGGCCCCAGGTAAAGCTTTCCCCCAGGGGAGGGGCGAACTCGGGGCCTCCTCCGGCCTTCCGCCCTCCTCCCCGGAGGGTTTACCTTGTCCCTTCCGCTCCTCGGGGAGCCCTTGCGGAGATTCCACGTGTACTACCAGAAGGAGGGGGCTCACGCTGGCTCCGGAGCCCTCCGGTGTTCCGGGCCCTGGCAGAGCCCGGGATCCAATGGGGAGCGAGAGCGCTGCTTCAACTGCCAATAGCGGCGCGGCCTATAGGGGCACGGCGGCAGGGACCAGTCGCAGCGCGGCGGGGGCGGAGTCTGGCAGGGAGGCTTCAGGCCTAGCGCGGCCTTTTCAAAGATCGCAGCGGCCTCCTCACACAGTCGGGCCGGGCGCGGCCCACAACAGTACGACGGCGTCCCTCTTCTGGCACCGGGGGCCGCCGGGGCCTGAGGTCGGTGATGTCGGCGCCTCCCAGGGTGCGGGCCGCAGCGGGGAGCAGGCTGGCTCAGGGGGCTCCCGCAGCACATCGGTAGGTCGGGCGGCGCTTTTGGGGCACATCGCTCAGGGTTCTCAGCGCCGGGACGTGAAGTAGAGCAGCACTTGGCAGGTATAGCGCTTCGTGGATCTAGTGCTTCAGGGCCACCATAGTCTCGAGGATCACAGCGCGCTCAGGGGCACGAGGGTCACTAGCACCTCCGCGCTTCTCAAGGGCACAGTGGGGGATAGAGCGCTCGATGAGAATAGCACAGTTCAGTTCAATTAGGCTGTTAAACCGCCCACTGCGACAGGACAGCACAGGGCAGCTGGGGGACAGAAACAATACAGTCCAGGCAGGACAGCGCAGGGGGGGGGCACAGGTGAAGCCCAAGGCTGCAGAGTGGATCAAGCGCCCGTACCTGGTTGATCCCCAGTAGTCCTGGTTAGAGCAGGGGGGTTTCTTCTTGGTGCCTGGTGGTTCTGGCGCCCTTTGGTGAAAGCAGTTTCTTGAAGGGGAGGAGGGGTTGAGTTGAAGACTGCTGACAGGATTCCTCAGCAGGTCACTGCAGGTGGGCCCTGGGTTCCCCTCCCGCCGTGCCAGATCAGTGGGCTAGTTCAGTGTTCCTTACATAGCTTGGTGGGCAGCGCCTAAACCCTGTCACCCCCAGTGGTACAGGTTTCTGACTAGGCCCTACCGCCTAAATCTCCTGCGTAGGGTCCCCCAGGTCAGTGATGCCCCAATTGACTGTAAACTTTCCATCCTTTCCTTTATATATGCCCAGGTCAGGTGACCACCCTCTAAGGCGGCAAAAACAGACTCCGCCCCTATTCTAGAAGGTTCCAGGAGCTTCCCTAGTCTAGCTATGGGCAAGCAAGGCAGGCTAGTATGGCAACAATGTTTAGGGGTTCCAGCCAGCTCCTGGCAACTAGAGTGCGCCTAAAAAGACCACGCTGCAGTAGCAGGGGTCAGTGGCAGCCATGTTGGGGGAAGAGAGCACCTGCACCTTAGCATTGATCAGCAATGGGAAGGTGCTCGGAGACCTAAGGCCAACAAAAACAAGCATTTGCAATGCAATAGGTCTCGCATTTACGCAAGTTTGAGCGATTGGCATTGTAAATGGCCATGCCTTTTATTTATATTTGGGTTTTTAAAACATAAATAAAAGGCATTGTCATTTACAATACCAATAGCGTAAACTCGTGTAAATGCAAGACTTATTGCATTGCAAATGCTTGTATTATGTCCTCACCGGATTTTACACACTTTGGCTTGTGACACTGTGGTTTCAGAAGAGAGGCCAGGACTTGAATGGGAATGGAGCATGAGATAGCTAACTCACCTCAGGACAGGACTCTGGAGACCCCGTGGTAGAGCAGTGTGCGCTGCTTTAGCCCATGCTGTACCAATACGTGCAAGGGCTGTTGTATGTCAGCGCTGCTAATCCCATTGATTGCACGAGAAGCGTTTGTGTATATTTTTTGTGATTTATAAGTACTCTCAATCAAAGACTAACTGGGGGAGAGCGGAGGGAAACAAACACTGGGGAGGGGAGTTGGCCTAACGGCTAGGGCGCTCAACCTCGGACCTGGGGATCTGGGTTTGAGTCTCGGTAACGACGGCAATACCTCCTGTGATTCTGGGCAAATCACTATCAGCCTGATTCATCATTCTCCCGTTTTGCGAGCCCCTAATAGCGATTCATAACGAATCGCTATTAAGGACCTGCAAAACGGGATTCATGTTGAAATTGCATGAAGAAATGCGATTCCTACACATTCCTTATTTGCGATTAGCAAATTGCTAATCGCAAATAAGGAATCACTCCCCATTCATTCCTATGGGCCAAAAGGCCCATAGGAATGAATGGGGAGTATTCCTTATTTGCGATTAGCAATTTGCTAATCGCAAATAAGATAGCGATTTAAAGGGTGCCAGGGGTGTCCAAAGGACACCCTGTAGCACCCCTTAAATGCAAATTGAAACAGGTGTTGCGCACACACATGTCCAAAGGACATGTGTGTGTGCAACATGCAACTTAGAAAAATGCTTTTAAAAGCATTTTTCTACGTTTTCGCTATTTACCACGAGGTTTGACCTCGCGGTAAATAGCGGGCCGAAATTGCGAATTCGCAATGTTTAAATGGATGATGAATTGCATTTAAGGAATCTCAAATAGAGATTCCTTAAATGTAATTCCTCGCTAAATAGCGAAATCGCTATTACCAATTTTTGCATTTGGGATGATGAATCCCAAATGCAAAAATAGCGCTCGCAAAGGGCCAGATTCTCAGAATCTGGCCCTTTGCGAGCCGATTTCGGCTTGATGAATCAGGCTGTTAATCTCCCCGTGCCTAAAATGAAAGTAACGGGAAACGTAAAATGTAACGTAATTGCAAAAATATGTAAAGCGCTCTGATACCTGATTCGGTTCGGGTCTAGTTCGCGCTATATAAAACTCTGCAAAAAAAAACAAAACACTGCTTAGCTTTAAAAGGAACAAATTGACTCTGCTATTCACAGGCCCAGTAGATGGCTTTCAAGCCTTTTGAATTAAATACTCAAAGTAATTTTAAGGACTTATTATCTGAGAAAAATTCAAGAAGAGAATTTGAGGGCCCTTTGGGAGTCACAAGTACTCAGGGCGACAGCTCGCTGCAGAATTCTCAGGAATACGCCAAAGCCGCTCATATGGTGCAAAGACTCAGCCTTTTCATTATGCATTGCATCATAAAAGAAAAAACACGTATTTCTTAGGTCATACTTTCAGTGCTTTTTACACTTTGAAGCAACTTCAGTGCGCCCGCATGCAAGAACACGTGAAAAAGCACATTTAAAATACAAACGGGACTATAAAAGAATGAAGATAGGGAACATGTTTAGGAGTGGGGTCTAGTTTATAGGCAGCGCCACTGGAATTAAGCAGCAGTAGATGACCAAATTAAGCAGCCGGGTTGACTAAATTATTCGGTAAAAAGAGGCAAATTAGGTGGCATAATACAGCACATTTTGTGATAGAATGACTTCAAAATGTTGTCATTTTCACCAATTTTAACACTGTTTTAGCACAGATCTCATCTCAGTACCAATAATAATAATCCACATTTGTAAAGCGCGAACAATCACCCATAAGGGTCTCTAGACACCAGAGCTCGTCGGGAAGATTAAGCAAGCTATTGCCCAGAGTCACATGGTGCTGGGCTAATCTGCCGCCGGCACCGGGGATTGAACCATTATTCCCAGATTCCAGGGTCCGTCGCCCTGGCCGCGGCGCCACACCTCTTCCTTAATAAGCTACTGAAAGATGACCAGTCAACCTTTGTGAAGGGCTTTCCACTGCATGGCAACATGGGTTGCTGTAAGTAACTTGTTTGAGTTAAAAACAATTTTTCCCCCCAAATCTGTAAATTATGCAGCAGATTATGTATTGTATTGTATTGCCCATGCGGCAAATTCATAATTATGTGGAAAAGGCTGAAAAAATCACATAATTACAGTGGCCCTTATAGGAAGGTTTTCTGATCCTGGTTAGTTTGATGGGCGGTAGAGCTGGGACTTTTTCATGGGAAATTCAATCAAACAGCACAGGACCCCCAGTGGGTCCAAACACTAGGTGGTGGCGGCTCTACTATGGGGGCTCCCGGGGTGGGCCGCAGGCAGCCTCACTCAGGGGCTAAAGACGCGTTAGCACCTGCGCACATAGAGAGCTCACGGACAGCTGAGTGAAAACAGGCACCTTGATTAGGCATGAGTCCGAAGACAGACTGAGAGGCACGGTTGCAGGGTAGCTCTATCTTGTGGTTGTTTAAAGAGAGCCACACCCGACGAATCGATTGCAGGCTATTAACCCACAGTCCACAAAGGGCACCAGAGCCCGGCAGGAGGAGGTGTTGCAGTGCGACAAAGCAATTTCCCGAGCAGCAGAGTGAAACCATGACAGAAAAACTAGCATTTGGAAGACGAGACATCAAGTCCAATCCCCGTTAGAAGAAATCCAAAAACAAAACCTAGCAACTGGAAGTTCGGCAGCGTGAAGCCGGTCGTGGGGCGGGACTTCCGCCTTCTGCGTGAAGCCCGCATCCACGGAGTGCCAGAAAGCAGCATTGGTGACGCGGGGCTCCCATGCCTGAGGGCGAGCCCCGCGGTGGCTGCAGAAGTCAGGAGTGGCGGCGATGCGGTGAGTGGGGCTTAGTTGTAAGGGGGGGCGGGGGTGTGTGTCTGTGTGTGTGTGCAGGGGGGGTAAATGTAAATGTAAATGTACAGGAATTTATATAGCGCAAATCACCGAGCGGTTTCTAAGCGCTTGCTTAGGGAACCCGTCCTGGTATTCCCCTGTGAGATAACCCCGGCAGGGTATCCGCAAGGTGAAAGCCAGGCATCCCGCCGCGAGGGGCCGTTGTGGAGATTAAGCAAGCTACTGCCCAGAGTTGCAGAGTGTGAACCCGTGAATTGAGTAGGCACCAGAGCGAGAATTGTCGAGTCCATGGACATTTTAGGACTCAAGACCCCGCCGAGCTGGGAATTGAACCCTGGTCCCGGGCTGACCTCTGCTTCCAGGTCTGCCTCCTCTAACCAGTGAGCCACACTTCTCCACTGTGGGGTAGGGGGCTGCGGCAAGTGTGTGCGTGTCTGTGTGTGTGCGTGTCTGTATGTGTGTGTGTGTGCAGGGGGCGTGGGGGCGACAGCGTGTGTATGTGTGCGCGCGCCTGTGTGTGTGTGTGTGTGCAGGGGCGTGGGGGCTGGCTGTGTGTGTGTGTGTGTGTGTGTCGTTAGTGCATGCGAGCCAAGCGAAAGCAGGGGCTGTGTGTGCGTCTGCGCAAGCACGTCTCAGAGGCGCGCTCACACGGACAAAGCTGACACTGGAGAAGCGCGCGTCCGACTCGTGCCTACTTTCCCAGAAACGGACAACAATAGTTTTCGAGCAGACAGCAAGCAATGCTTCGCATTGCTTGCACGTCTAGGCTCGACCTAAAAAGAAGGTGGGAAAAATGAGGCAAGGGCGAAAAAAAAATAGGGAAAGACCACCCTAGGGCTGACAGGTCTAACACACCCCGTCACAGAAACCTGTTCAAAATTGCGTTAAGTTACGTAAACCAAGAGTGGGGGATATTATATGGGAAGTTCTGCAGCTTATATAATAAATGGGGTAGGGACACCACTTTAAAAATGGTTGAACGCCTATATAATGATAGGGGCAGTTAGGACCATACTGTAGTTTTACTACGAACCGCGGGGAGCAAAGGAATGGTGTTATGTGTCCACGGACACAGCAAAATGAATACTTCGAATTATTTAAATCCATCTGTAGCATGAGATAATTGCGCTGCCCAAGTCTTCGCACATGGGAAAAAGTGTAGATTTGGAGGAGTTGGTTCCCAACCCAGTAGTTTTCCCTGAATACTGGAAGGATCTGAAGGATACAGGGTCCAGAGGACCACAGGTCTGAGAGAAAGAATTGGGCGTCATCTGCTAGAGTGCAATTCTGGCAGAGTATTCTTGAGACCACTCGATCCTTCAAATCAGCGGGTCCTGTCGAACCCATACTAACAGGGGCTTTATGGCCGAGGGCGAAAGTCAGTGGAGATAGGGGGCAGCCCTGTCACGTGCCCAGGTGGATGGAAAAGGGGGGGAGACCGATTGCCCGCCACCCGAACTGAGGCAAAGAGGTCTGTGTATAGCAACTGAATGTGTGCTAGAAATTGAGGTCCAAAGTTTATGGCGTAAAGTAGTTTGAAGAACTACGTCCAACCTAGAGAGTCAAACGCCTTATCAACGTTGGCCAACAGAATGGCTGCAGCCTGCCAAGCTCTTAGGCCCTAGCAATAGCATTATGAACCTGTCTGATGTTGTGCCTGGTGGATCGCTCTGGCATAAAGCCAGCCTGGTCTGGGTGAATGAGGTCTTGAATGCATGATCAAAGACGATCAGCAAGGACATTACCGAAGAGTTTAGGCTCGAAACTGAGCGGTCATATAAGACGATATGAAGCGGGATCTTCCGGGGGGCGACCATCTTTGAGAAATACTACGATTTCCGCATACCGACATTCTGTGGGTAGAATGTGTTGCTTGAGAGCCTCTTGTAATGCAGCTAAGAAGTGTGGGCCCAACGTTGTCATATGTGGCCGCAGAGTGCAGACTCACACAGGCAGTTACCCTGATGCTGTGTGAACCAAGAACTGCTGCTGGTTATATGTGATTCAGGGGCAAAATGGACTTGTAGGAATCTGTACTAGAGAATGGTTGTGTCACCTCACAGCTCAACACCGTGTGCAGAAATGATCCCTCCTCTTTTGTACAACGAAGGCACTGGGGGCACTGGATAACTCCCATCTTCCACAACCGGGATCTAGTGTAGTATATACTGTGGAGATACTTAGATTGTATGAGCCGGAATCTGGAGGAGACCGCCGCGTGTCAGGGGCTAGCCAGGGCCTCAGTCCAGTCGTCATTCGTCAAGGTCGGCACATCCACTTCCCAGGCTGCTGTGGTCCCGTGTAGTGTGTTGTGTGTATGGGTGGTGAATGTCTAATATATTTGCTTAATTGTGTGTGCCCCTAGGTCCCCCATTAGTAAATGACCTTTTAGAGGATGGAATTCTGGTAGGGACTCCAAATGACGGATATGGGGGTTTTCGAGCATGTTGCAGTTGTAAGTAGCGGTGGAACTGAGATTTATGTAAGAGGAACTCAGTTTGTAGTTGCTGAAAGGATTGAAGAATGCAGCCGTGCAAAATGTTGCCTAAGGTGGAGATTTCAATAAGGTCCCATTTGCAAAAGCCAACCAAGGCAGAGACGGATCATAGGTAAGTGCCCTGCCAAAGGGGGGTTGTTTTTGTCAATCTCCCCATCCAATCCATGGTCTTCACCGTGCGTCTCCATAACTTTTTAACAGTTTGACTGGTCGAGCGGAGGGCATTTAGTTTAATCTGACTGTACAGGAGTTTCTGCAATGGGGTATCCTTCATTGCCAGCCTCTCTACCGCGTATGCAGGGTCAGACTGAGACCCGTACCACCATTTGTTGATAACTAGGAGATGGGATGCGGAATAATATGCATAGATATCGGCCGCCGCAATGCCACCACAATAAGTCAATTGTGTACATGGGTGGAGTGCCACCCGGATCGTGCCACCCTGTCACAGAAACCTGTTCAAAATTGCTTTAAGTTACGTAAACCAAGAGTGGGGGATGTTATATGGGAAGTTCTGCAGCCGATATAATAAACGGGGTAGGGACACCATTTTAAATATGGTTCAATGCCCGTATAATGATAGGGGCAGTTGGGACCATACTGTAGTTTCGCTACAAACCACAGGGAGCAAAGGAATTATGTTATGGATACGGCGATATGAATACTCCCAAGTATAACTCCTGTAGGGTTCTTTAGGAATTTGTTGTGCTACCTGACAAAGCGCTTAGAGACCCCACGCTTATAATGCGCTATATAAATAGAATAAAATAAAATAAATAAATATTTACATCCATCTGTAGCATCAGATAATTGCGTGGCCCAGGTCTAACGCTTATGGTGTTCGCACACAGGAATAAGTGTAGATTTAGAGGGGTTGCTTCCCAACCCAGTAGTTTCCCTGCATACTCAAAAGATCTGAAAGATACGGGGTCCAGAGGACCACAGGGCATCATCTGCGTAGAGTGCAAATCTGTCAGAGTATTCTTGCGACCACTCGAACCCTCGAATCAGCGGGTTCTATCGAACCTATACCGCCAGGGGCTCTATGGCCAGGGCGAAGAGCAGTGCAGATAGGGTGCAGCCCTGTTGCGTGCCCCGGTGGATGGAAAAGGGGGGAGACCGATTGCCGCCACCTGATCCGAGGCCGAGAGGTCTGTGTATAGCAACTGAATGTATGCTAAAAATTGAGGTCCAAAATGTATGGCGCAAAGGAGTTTGAAGAGATACGTCCACCTTAGAGAGTTATGTTATGCTATATAGCGCACAGCTGCCCCAGCAAAGGGGCGTCCCAGCGCTTTCAGCATCAGATGTAGAACAAACACAACACCTAAAAACAGCATCGAACCGACAGCCACCAGAGCTAAACTAAAGGAAAGAGAAAGGTTTTAATGGCTTTCCTGAAGACAAGCAGACATTCTATACTGCGAATCTGCACAGGCAGGGAGTTCCATTGCCTAGCCGCCAGGCAGTGAAAAGAACGCCCCCCCAGCGCGGCAGCGCTTTACCTGTGGAACAATAACAGGGAGTAAGCAACTTACTCAACAAGCTAGGCATAACAAGTTTCAAAATCTTAAAGGAGAGATACAGCGCCTTAAATTGAATACGCTTCTCCATAGGGAGCCAATGGAGTCTCCGAATGATGCCGGCAACTGGGCAGAATCGCGGGAGGCCCACTAAGGCTCTGGCAGCAGCATTTTGGACACGTTCCATCTGAAGTATTTCAGCCCTTATTTGAAGGGAGCTGGCATAGTCCAGGCGAGATCAGATGGTCGACTGGACAATCAGCTGACGTGGCGATGGTTCAAAGAACTTCAAAAGGGGCTTAAGACCCCACAGAAGGCCAAAACACATGCCAGCCACTTTCCTGGTGTGGACTTGAAAACTAAGGGATGAGTCCATCCATACCCCCAGATTCTTTACCACTTCCTTTGAAATGGGGATGTCACCCAGAACAGTCGGCCACCAATGCTCGCTCCACAAGCTCGCGTTCTTCCCAAACAAAACTTCAGTTTTGTTGGCATTTAGTTGCAAGCAGTTGGTAGCCATCCATTCAGCCACAGCCACCATCCCATCTCTAAACCTGGAGGCATTCGGAGAGGAGCCTTCAGCCAAGGTCACAACAAGCTGCGTGTCGTCAGCATGAGACAATGGTAAGGTCCCACTGCCTGGCGACCGCTGCTAAAGGCTGAACGTACAGATTGAACATCGAAGGGCTCAATGCCGAACCCTGGGGTACCCCCTGGTCGATGGAATGGACCTTAGAGAGAAACGGGGGGTGGACAATCGGAAAGATCTTTCAGTCAGAAAAGATCTGCACCATTCCAGAGTCAGACCAGTTACCCCCGCCTCCTCTAGCCGCTGTAACAGGATACCTTGCGAAACTGTGTCAAAGGCGGCACTGAGATCCAACAGGATCAGTGCCGCACTCTGACCAGAATCAAGAATGGTCCGCAGATGTTCAGTAGTGGCCAGGAGAGCCGTTTCCGTACTGTGGCCCGTGCGGAAACCATTTTGTGATGGATCCTAGGTGTTATTGGAATTCAGGAACTATGTAAGCACATTATTAACGTGTGCCTCTGCAATCTTTGCCACCCAGGGGAGAAGAGATATGGGTCTAAAATGTTCATGCTTCGTTGGGTCCAGCATTGGTTTTTTAAGAGTCAAACGCCTTATCAATGCCGGCCACCATAATGGTCGCAGCCGACCAAGCTCTTAGGCCCTAGAAATAGCATTATGAACCCGTCTGATGTTGTGCCTGGTGGATCGCTGTGGCATAAAGCCAGCATGATGTGGGTGAATGAGGTCTTGAATGCATGATCGAAGACAATCAACAAGAACTTTACAGAGGAGTGTAGGCTCGAAATTGAGCAGTAAGAAAGGGCCATATGAAGCAGAATCTTCCGGGGGGGGGGGGGGGGGGGGGAAGCTTTGAGAAATACTACGATTTCCACATGCCCCCGGTCTGTGGGTAGAATGTGCTGCTCAAGAGCCTCTTGTAATGCAGCTAAGAAGTGTGGGCCCAACGTGGTCATATGTGGCCGCCAAAAGGTACTAGGAAATCCGTTGGGACCAGGCGCTTTTACAAGGGTGGGTGTTAATCCATGCTGCTCTTAGCTCGTCTAATTTGATGGGGGCATCTAACCGGTCCCTTAACTGATCCGAAAGTATGTGGGGGGATATCTGACAGGAATTCGTCGATAAGACCTTCTGATATGAGCTCCCATTGCTGGTAGAGCAAGGCATTAAGAGCCAGATGTAGGTCGGCCAATACCGGTCGGTAACGGCCGAAAATCAGTAATTTCGGCCGTTACCGACCGGTATCCATGAAATGAGATGTAGGAGCCTATTTTTTACCGAATCGGAAAACATGAGTCGGTATAATTCCGACTCGGTAAATATGTGTCGGTTTTTTACCGATGCGGAATTTTCCGAATTCATATTTACCGAATTCTTATTTACCGAAACGGTAAAATAATGGCCATGGAGATGTAGGAAACCCGAAAAATACAGAATTTACGGAAATTCGGTATTCATGAGTCGGTATTTACCATGGATTGAATGCAGGTGGTAACCAGGTGAAGGCTATAAAAAGAGTCCCAAAATGCAACAGTGTGAGCAGAATGGCGGCTTTCTACGTCATTGCAAGGCGGCAAAGACTACAGGCAGCAGAAGAGAGCGATTAGCAAAGGGAGGAACAAGTGTACAGGCAGAGGATAACACTTTTCCAACTGACAGAGGCTGAAATACTCCAGAGGTACAGGCTACATCCCCAAACCATCCAGGACCTGATCAGGGACCTACACCCACTCCTGGAGCACCCAACACACAGGGCCCACGCCATCCCACCCCATGTGCAGGTGCTGTGTAGCTTACACCTGCTTGCCTCTGGGAGCTACCAGAGTGTGATAGCTGCAGTGGGTGGTGTGTCCCAGAGCTGCCTGTCCCGCTTCTTCACGAGGTTCCTTGACGCCATGATGCAGAGGATGGAGCATTATATTTCATTCTCTGACACACCTGCGGAACTTGCAAAGACCAAGACTGATTTCTATCAACTGGCACACTTCCCTCATGTGATAGATAGGCTGCATAGATGGCACCCACGTACCACTCTGTCCACCTGCAGCCACAGAACACATATACAGGAACCGGAAGTCAACGCACTCCATCAATGTACAGGTCATATGGAACGCTGGCAACATCATCACAGACATCGTTGTGAAATTCCCTGGGAGTACCCATGATTCGTACATATTCCAGAATAATGGGATATGCACACGCCTAGTTGCTGGAGAATTTGGAAACGGATACCTGCTAGGTAAATGACACTGACACACCCTGACACTCACAGTAGATTAATGTATCATGTACATGCAACTAATGTCAATCTTTCTCCCCCCTAGGCGACAGTGCATATGCCCTGCGGTCCTTTGTGCTCACCCCCTACCTCAACCCATCCACCAGGAGTGAAAGGCGGTACAATGTGGCTCACAGATCCACACACAACGTTGTGGAGCGCACATTTGGACTCCTCAAGAGCAGGTTTCGCTGCCTCCACAAGAGTGGAGGGGCACGCCAGTACACTCCAATCCTGTGCTGCAAAATCATTGCGACCTGTGCCATGTTACACAATCTCACCACCAAGTAAGGCACAGAGGTGGAGATCACACATCATGAGGACATTGATGATGACACAGAACAGGCAGAGCCCCATGATACAGTAGCAGCACCAGCTACAGATGGGAGACTGAGACTGGCAGAGATCACACAGCAATATTTCTGAGTGAGTAATGAGACACAGACAGGCAACGATTATGATGTACGTAGTTTAATTTTCACTACGCAAGTGCAATGATACCACACAATGGTTACACGAAATATCAATGCCCATGACTGGGTGGTCACGGTTAACACCACCGTGACCTGTCCTTTGGGTGGAGGGCATAGTCAATGTTTACGTCCACGGATTACAGGGTGGGACTGATGTGGCTGTGTGTCATGGCTTTCGGTGTGGCCTGTCTCTGTCGAATGACGCCTGCCGCTCCTGCGTATTTCTGGGACAGGAGTGCTTGCGCCACTCCTGCTGGTGGATTCCTCACTTTCAGCCACACATGTGTCGCCTCGAGTGGCTGTCTGTTGTGCGAGCATGAGCTCCATGGCAGAGGTCACTCTGGCCATCCCCACAGATAAATTGGTTTAGCACTGAACAATAGCCTGCATCGCTACTGACCGTCTACACAACAGGGAGGTTGCAGTCGCAAATCGGTTTAAGGCTTTTGTCTGCTTTCGCACATCCACGCGAGCCTTGCGCCTCTCCAAGTGGTCCCTGTCCAACTTGTCGCACAGTACAGTCATGCACTGGGTCATGTCTGTCATGCCATTTGCCAGCGACTGCATGCTCTCAGAAATGTTTCCTATACCCTTGTCTATGTTATCCAGCTTGTTGTTGGTGCTGCGTGCCTGCCTCTGAACACCCATCATTGCCTTTGCCTGCATGCGCTGGACCTTGACCATGGGGGCCTCCAGACCGCAGAAGAACCCCTCAACGTCCTGCCCTTCAGCTCTCTCCCATGCCCTTCGGACTCGGATACTGGCCCGCACAGCTCTTGGAGTGGGCTGCTGCTCAGTGTTGGCTGACTCTGGTGGATTGCTTGCCATGTCACCCTCATCCTCTTCCTCCTCAGATGTTTCTAGAATGCGGGGAGGTGGCACATCAAGCCGCCTTGCCCTTTCCCGCACAGGTGACGGAGTTGTCAGTGTGGGGGACTGTGCAGCTGCTCCTGACTCCTGACTCCCAAACAAAAGAGGAGACTGAGGCTGTGGTGTGGTTGTATCCTCAGGTGTCTTGGCTGCCTGCTCTGTGTCCTTCCCTCCTTGTACTGTGCTGGGACCAGCTCCTTCTATCCTCTTCTCCCTATCCATTGCTGTGCTGCGCGATGACTCTCCTGTGGACAGACATGGACATTTTGTCAGTGGAGTAGTTCACCTGTGTCTCTTGATTAAATCACACTACTATCACACATTTGCCTGTCCCTCATTTGCTTATGCTAGTAGTGTGTCGCATCCCTTGCTGTATGATATGCTGCAAAGAGGTATCTACCTATGACTACGTCTCCCATAATGCATTGCTTGGCATTAGTAATACCTGTTCTGGAGTGTGATGTAGGCACACAGAGTGGGGAAGGGGAATAGGTAAATGGTTTAATGATGATGTACATGCATCTTACCTTGTTTCTTTGCAGCTCTTGCGGAGCTGTCAGCGTCCCCAATGCCATGGATGCATTCAGGCTCAAGGGTGGATTCCACCAGCTCCTTAATGTCGGTGAGTCGTGGTGCTCGGTTTCTGCCTCCCCCTGTTGCAGCAGCTTCTTTTCGGTGGGCAGCTAGTTTCTTTTTGGTAATTATGCGAAGGTCATACCACCTTTTTTTTAAATCGTCAATTTCACGGTGGGTGACACCAATGGCATTTACCTTTGCTTGAATATCAATCCAGGTAGTGCGCTTGATAGACTCTGCAACATGCAGAGATTGTTTCCCAAATATTTTGCTGTAATGTTTCACAACCTCTGCAACAAGCACCTGCAGTTCTTCAGGACTGAATTTCATTTTTCTTCTGCACTCTGCTGCATCCCTTTGTCCATCCTGACTCTCCATGGTGCTGTTCAGGTAAGCTCAGGGAAGCCTGCTCCTCAGTCTGTCCTCCTGCTCTCCTGACTGTTGGTTTCTGCACCTGCATGGGTGTGGCCACTCCCAGGTACTGGGGAGGGGTGCTTGATTCTGATTGGTTGATTCCACTGTACCTTTGGTTTCGGGTGTGGCTGGTGTTACTGATTGGTTCACAGGCTCACATGTTTGTCAGTTTCAAATTTCTGAATCGGTATTTACCGAATCGGTATTTTCCGAATCGGTAAATTCCGATTCGGTAAAACACATTCATTCCTATGGGCCATGAGGCCCATTGGAATGAATGGGTTTTACCGAATCGGTATTTACCCATTCGGAAAATACAGATTCGGTAAATACTGATTTCAGATTCCGAGTAATTCCGAATCGGTAATTTTTACCTACATCTCATTTTCCGATTCTGAAATACCGATTCGATATGAGTCGGTATTTTAGAATCGGTAAAATGAAATTACCTACATCTGGCCCAAAATGTTGTGAAGACCTGAACTACTGACTCTGGGGAGGTGCATAACACTCCGTCTGCATCTCATAGTATCGGCACAAGAATAGGGACAATCTTGGCTTGACATAGTCGATGTACCATTTTACTGGACTTGTTGCCCCAATGATATATCCTTTGTTGTGTTGCCAACTGGGTCTCTTGTGCCTCAATGGTGAGAAGTTGATGTATTTGTTGCTGGATTAAGAGAAGGTTACGCCGCGATCCTGGTGCAGTCCCAGTCACCACTTGCGATCCTCAAGGTCTAGTATTTGGGCTAGTCGTTTACGCTTTTTACCATTTCGGAAACTTATATCTATACCCCGAATCACAGGGCTTAAGAGCCTCCCACAGGATAATTCTGGATGTGGCTGTGTCTGAATAGGCCAAGAGGTAATCAGTGATGGCCTGTTGAAGGACATCTTGATAATTAGGGTCTCTAAGATGCCAAGGGAACATATGCCAGCGGTAAGGGGCACGTTGTGTTTTCCGGTGTAGCTTCAGCTGAACAAGAATGATCCGAGAGTGCCTGGGGTAGGATGGATGTGTGTGATACCCTATGAATATAGCTATGAGGGAGGAATATGTAGTCAAGTTGTGACAGTGTATTGTGTAGCACCGATGTATACATGAACCTGCTCGTCGAGGGATCAAAAGCACACCATGTGTCCGACCACCCAAGTGTAGTGGCCAGAGAATTCAATGTGGATTTGTTGGTGCGAGGTTCTTGCTCCATGCCCCACCAGCAATCTTGGGGTGTCTTCCCGTCGTTCCAATCCCCAGCAAGGATTGTCAGGCTGACCAGAAGTTCCCCCCGTAGCGTTGTGACTTTTTCCAAGAATGTTTGTCCCATGGAGGGTGGGGCATATATACACCCTATGGTTAATTGCTCCCCGGCCACTGTACCTGTAATGATGGTGTATCTTCCCCCAGGTTAGAGATACAATGTGGCACGTGGCGGTGTATGAGGACCGCCGTACCTCGGAAGCCAGGTACAAACACAGAATGGTATATTGTAGTGTAACCAAATATATTGATGCATGGGGTTTTGTTCCCCAGAAGATGGGTCTCCTGGAGTAGAAGTATGTCCGCTTTGCAGCGTTTTGCTAATCAAAGCACTGCACCCCTCTTGATTTTATTTAGGAGCCCCCTACCATTCCATAATATTATGTTTGGTTCCCCCAATTGAGGGCTAGGAGTGTGGTGCGCCATCTAACAGCTGTGTAGCCCATCTCTGCAATTGCTAGTATGTCAGCGCATGATCTTAGTGCGCAGTCGGTGTCTGCAACTTTACAGACAAAATATAAGCAACAATACCAATGCCCACCCCCCACCCCAATACTTCCATGAACAAGGAGTATCTGTCACGGCGGAGACCTCGCTGGGACCACAACAGGGGAAGCCCAAGGAACTCCATTAAGTTTGCCCAAACGTCCCAACCTTATAAAACATAATTCCAAATGTCTAGGGGCGTTGTCGTTACGTGTGTGGCCATAATCCAGTATAGTGGACCCCATAGTTATTAACTTAAGAGCGAGACTTTTAGCCTCCAGCCGAATTGCACGACCCCATGTCCATTAGTGATTATTCTGTCGCTTGTTCCTGGTCTTGGACTCGCCAATTAGGGCTGGATCTGTGCCTATGCTTCAAATTGCCTCTATTATGCCTGCCTCTGTGCGAGCCCTGGGAGGAGTCTGAGTTCAACGGTGCAGGAAGTGCGGTTTGAGATGTGTAGTTTCATCAGCCCAGAAGAATGCCGCCTCCAGAGAGTCAAAGAACTAGGACTTTGAGTTGTATATCACTCTCATTCGGGCAGGGTATAGCAGCATATAAGAAACATTGAGTTCCCTTAGTTTATGTTTTGCGGCCACAAAGGATTGTCGTTGTTGCTGCATGAGCCTGGTATAGTCCGGGAAAATCATTCTTGGATGAGAGTTGAAGAGCAATTGGTCCTGTGGGTTCTCGTAAACTGGAGTATTGCATCTCGATCTGCAAAATTATGTAACTTAGCAATCACCTGTTGCGGACGTTCACCAGATGGGGGTTTCTTCATCAAGGCCCGATAGGGTCTCTCCACTACAAAACAGGCAGAGATAGATTCTTCCGCAAACAGGACTTGAGCCACTTCATAATGAAGTTGTTCAAGGATGGGCCTGAACAGCCCTCTGGAAAACCAACCAGACGTAAGTAATTTCGATGGGTCCTGCCCTCTGATTCTTCAACACAAGACGCCAGTTCCTGCGTCACCACTGTGAGCTTATTCACCATCTTTTTGAGGGATGTTACAGTGTCCTCTAAAGTTGAGACTCAGGTTTCAGCTTCCGTGAGGCAGTCAACCGCCTTGCCGAGATCTTGATGCAGGAATGAGACCTCGGATCCTACTGCGTCAATCTTCGCTTCGAGTGCTTCCCGCGACTGGGTAATTGCTGCTAGTATGGTCAGAGGGAGGGCCTACTGCCCCCTCCCCTCTTGAGTCTCCCACAGGTGTAGTGTAATGGTCCAAAGCACTCTGTTTTGAGGCAGCACTTCCCGACTTGTCCTTGCCCATGATGAAGAAAAAGGGCGTATGTGCGGAGGTGCCACACTGGTGGTAGTACAAGTGGTTTAACTTTTTCTGCGGTGTGGCTGCTGTGGTCAGGCCCCAGAACTGTTTGTGTGCTGCTTCTTCTGTAGATCGTAAATGGCCCCAAGGGGGAAAGATCCCAGGCCAGGCCTCATGGAACCCAGCCTACCGGACGACAAGCCGCACCAGGCCTAGTCCAGCCACCTCTGCAGTCCGAGAAAGCAGGACAAGTGGGCCCCCTAAAGAGACCGGACTCCCGAGTTATGTTATGTTATGTTATATTATGTTATGTTATGTGATTTTTATTTGGCGCACAGATGCTCCAGCTAAGGAGCGTCCTGGCGCCCGTTGGTAGCTCCCCAGCGGGTCTCACTTCAAATCTGCAGCTGCCTCACGATGTGTCCTGGGATCCAGTGGGAGGCTGTTGTGGTATCGCCGGTTGTGGGTCTGCTGCGCCCAGCGGGTATGTTGTGGCTCGCCGTTCCACCCTAGGATTAATGGCACGTAGCTGATTGGGTTATGGCTTGATGACAAACCTGCCTGGCGTGTTCCAACCAGTTCTCAGGGCCTTAAGAAACTGGTTCACCCCACCGGGCCCTTGATCATGTGGCTCTTAAATATCGCCCCCCCTTTATAGTGTCTCTTATCCCGGCTTCAGTACATTGGTATTGGGGGCGAGCTTATAATGGTTCTGGCATCGAGGGGGGTGGGGATCACGCTTAATAGGTCTTACCTTGGGTACACTGTCTGATTTCAGGCTACCAGGCCCCGAGTCAGGGCTGCTCAGTCCCGGCTGATCTCTATGATCTCTATGTGTGGAGGCATCCCCACAGCAGGCCGCACCATGCTACTATCTCCGGGACAGTCTACGCCCCTACTTGTTGGTGTCTCTGGTCGTGCAGCAGACACTCCCGCTCGGGTCCAGCGTTCCAACCGATTCACTGCACTCAATCACGGTAGCCCACCAGTCCCAGGAAAAAAACGCTAGGTGTATGCGCCGGTCCACCGGCCCCCTCGCTGTAGCGACTTCTCAGCGGTGGGGGCCAGTGGCAACATCCGCAAGGCATGGCCTCGACCGCCAAGCACCCCACCTCCGTTGCATTCTCAGGTCTGCCTCTGTTGTGTCGCCTCAAGGCCCAGCCCAGTGCCACGCCGCGTCTGCCCGACAAAGGCCTTGCTCTCACCATCGTGTGTTCGCCCCCAAAGAAGGTTGCGCAGCGGTATTGAGCCCCAGCAGCACTCAGTACCGTCTTCTGTGGCGGCGATGCCAGATTTAGCTCTAGGGGTCAGGATATATTGCAGATTTTAGCTAGATTTGGCTTAGGCAGACAGAGCTTCTCTAAAGCAAGTCCGCCATGTTCGGCTTCCAAGCCACACCCCACATCTGTACTCTCTTGTCCTATCATGGACACCATATGCAAGTGCTTAATTTGTGAAAAACATAAGTGCCAGGCCTCACGTCAGGAGGCCACTGCAGCTTGCACTACACATTGCTCTTCCCAGCACTGCCAGTGATATTACCAATACATCTACTAACCATTACAGTCCTACATGTGAGACGATTCATACTATTTGACACATCCAAATCTATAAGAATGTCGTAGGTAATACTCATTTTTAATGTATCTCACATTAATAATCAACTGTTATTGTGGTGATCTCTAAATTAGCTGGACAGCGCCACCTTGTGGCAGACTGTCACAAGCGCCGTTGTTGACAATTAAGTGCCAGGGCTGAGCACTGGAACCCCCCGCTCAAATTAAGCACTGCCATAGTAAACCTGATCAACTGATATATTTGGATGTTACTCAGTGTTCCCATGTGCCAAAAAATGGAGAAGCTTCAAAATGGACAAAATGTCTATGGGAAATTATAAGAAAGTAGGTTATTAATTGAAGTGGATGTGAGTCCACCACAAGTAATGATGCTACCAACTTGTCAGGGTTAAACACAGTTTCATCAATTGATTTTTTTTCAACTTCTTTGTATTTCACAGTGGTCAGTCAACAGTACATACAGTTCACATCACACAGTACATCATCAGTCAGTAAATCATGAGTACAATGGCCAAATCAGCTATCACTTGTTGGAATCATTATAACAGTGTTTTACCAATCTCCCCTTCCTGTAACTAAATATCCCTTCTTAAAGACCAGGATAAGCCTGCCAATCTCCCCATACCTTTTCCCATTTACATGGGCACCCTCTGCTCAAATATATTACATGTTCGGATTGCCAGCACCAATCCAAATCAGTTTCCGAATCAGCCTCCCTCGGAAGGCGAGTTCGCTCACCAGCACCTCGCTATATTACGCTTTGCTGCTACTGTGGCCAGTGCCAACCATAGCTCTTTGTGTCTAGACCAAGTCTCATCTCCAGGGACAAACAAAAGATACCATTTTGCTTCAAGTGGGACCTCCAACCCCACCACATCTTCCATAATCCTCCCCAGTTTCATTAATTTAAACCTGAGCTCAGTCCCCTGGTAGCTACAGAGCAGACGGGTCTTGATTAGAAAAATGTGTGAAGTAGTTACCATTACCAAAACATTTATAGGTCATAGAACAACACATGAAAAACCCACAACCATTTTAGGAAAATAGAAACCAATGTGAAAAGACACCAAAGCGACTAAAATCCAATAAGGGGAGTAGGAGATATGATTTTTTTTACAGATTTAAGGAAAAAGGCCACAAGACAAATGTAAAGTGTCAAACAGAATTTACTGTTCATGGGTGACCAGGGCTTAGGCGTGATTTCAGGCAAATCGCTATGGAGCGCGGGTCAAAACCGTCGAGTGGGTTTATCACAGTCACAGATTTGACATTTTGTCTCTGAAATGGAAGTCGGCATCCTCCAGTGGGGCAAGGCTGTATACTGTATCAACCAAAAGTCCTTTTCAAGTTGCATAGGTGCTAGATATTGCCCTGTGGAAGCTGTTGGTTTTGGCAGGAAAGGCTCAGAGCAGGAGAAATTTACATTTTGCAGCGCAGAGGTCTTGGTCTTCTTGTTGGGCAGATGCTTTTTGTTGCCTTGCCTGGTTAAGATTCCTACCTCTGGACTTAGTTTTTTTATGGAACTCAAAATCTTCCAGAGGAGTTTTCCTTAAGCCATATCCCATGACTTTTTTCCTAAATCACACTCCTTTGCCTTGAGGTCCCCATGATGGCTCTAAGGTTCTGGGAAGTCCAAAAATTACCAAAATCCCAACTTTTTAGAGTTTCTGGAGCAGCTCAACTTGGACACTTCTTAAGTTCCCAGAACCTCAGGAACTGCTCTTAGGGGCCAGGACTCGCTCCAGTAGCAAATAGCTGCAAGAACCAGTCCAGTCCCAATTGCTACTAGTCAGGTGGATGCTTCAGGAAACAGGTCTCTTGCAGCTTGTTGTGGGCTTGTCCTTGTGGCTACACAGGAGGTCATCCAACTGACCCTTGGAGTCCACTTCTTAGTCCTGGGTACAAGTGGAAGTAGGTCCCGCCTTCAGGTCTCCACACCGGTCTCAAACAGCATCTACAGGCCCAGAAAGTGTTATGAACCTTGGACGAGTTGCCACTTTTGTGAAATTACCTAGTCAGTGGTGGGGAGAGAGGAGGTGGGGGGGGGGGGAACAGGCAGAGAAGGAGACTCCGGATACTCACTAAAAATTGTAGAAAACGTTCCCAAGGGCATCCCTTCCCACTTTTGCATCACATCCTGGATACCACCCCACAGTGCAGTACTCTAATGAAAATCCAACATGGCAGAATCTTTCTATCCCTAAAGGGAGACAGATTGCAGCCTTGTGCGAAATAGGACAGATGGCTTAAGGAACAAAAGGCCTTCTTTCCTCAGGTCTCCTTTTATACTTAACTACGAAAGGGCAGGCCTCACCCTTCAAGTTAATGAAGTTCCTGGACCATTCGCAGCTGCTCTTCCTGGAGTAACATTTCTCAGCCTCAGGCTTTCCTATCAAAAGACTTGAGTCTTTAATCCTACTCTGGGAGCAGTTTCACACCTCATTAAGGGAAAGCTTTGATAGGGTCTAGCTCGGAGCTAATGCTTGGAGGTTTAGGCAGGTAAGTGTAACTTTTTAAATATTTACTATAAATCCAACATTATCAATAAATAGGATAAATAAATAAATAAATCTAATATAAAGTTAGCTAACTTATTATTTTATCTGTACTTTAGTGTTTCTCATAGTGCAGCTGCAGCTCTAACAATGAAAATTCCTTTTAGTGGCTTGTCTTTTTAGGTACATACAAACACTAAATTCCTGCATGTGCCACTTTTAGATACTATACACCTTACGCTGTGGGCTTGGGGTGAAGAATTTTACATGCAAAAGTAGGGTTCTTTCCTGTAAAAAAAGGGGCTATTTTTTCATTTCACCTGAACGTTTAAAAGCTGTAGTAGTCAGACTGCACAGGTAGGCCTGAAGCCATGCTTTCTTTGTCTCTCTAGTGGATGACATTATAAGGGCAGCTGTCCAGAGGTGACATTTAGGGTTCCATGCATTAGTGTATGTAGGGTTTCTTGCACTATTGAAGGAGGCTGGCTTAGTAGATGGTGCACACTTGTTCAATTGGTGCACTTTGCACTAATCCAGGCAACCCTTATGGTGGTTTTAGTTGTCATTGACAACCATATAAAGATCTCAAAGTGGTAGCTGTGGAGAGCAGCCTTCAGGCTTATCTTGAAGGAGTGTAAAGTCGCTTGTTTTACCAGTTTAATCATGTAATGTACATTAGATGAAAAGGAGCCACACAGTGTTTATATAAAAATATGTCTATTTATTACACAACACAATCACTAACAACTTGGTATATCAAGTTGAGTACCCAGGAACCCCACGTGCCCAATGGAAGTCAATGAAGAAGTCATGGTTGCAGTTTTGAAGAAACCCCTTGTAGGATGGAAGGTTGGAGAGTCTCCCCACCTGTGGAGGCCCAAGGAACCAGGTTACATTTACCAGGTAAACCGGTGCATAGTGATGAAGAGACATTGGAACCTGCTGTTGACGACAATGGGAGACTTCGAAAGAAATGCCTCTGGTGGAGTCCTTGAAGATATCAGGTAGAACCCAGGGATGGATTCTGGAAGTGAAGATCCTGTAAACAGAGGAACAGAGTCTATGCCAGGGATGACCAGGAGGCCCAGAATGCCCACCGATGTCGAGAGGTTCAGAAGTGAAGACGGAGACCTTGTTGCTGCAGCTCTGAGCCCCAGGCGATGCTGAGGAAGATCAGGAGCCATGCATGAGCTGTCCCACATTGCATGTCAGTGTCTAGGTGGTCGTTATCCGGCGGGAGCACTAACAAGCCTTGGTAGCCACAAATGGCTTGGAGAACGAAAAGGAGCAACCACTGGGACCAGCAAAGTCCAAAGGACTCACCAAATGCAGGAGAGTCAGAGCAGGCCCAGAGCAAGCAGAGGAGCCCACTAAAGCAAAGGAAGACCCCTGAGAGAACCCACAGAAGTCGTAAGAGGACCTCAAGCAGCTCCATAAAGTCAGAGGCCCACAATGCAAGGTATGCAGGGAGCACTCTGTTCTTCAGGAAGTGAGGTGCTGGAGGCTGGAACTTCTTGTAGCTCGAAGATTTCTGGATGCAGAGCCAAGGAGCCTTGGCAACAGCAAGTCAATGCAGTGCACAGGGTTTCGGTCCCAGCAGCCACGACGAGGGATACTGTCATCCAAATTGCAGGAAAGACAGGTCTGGCCTGTAGGGAGCCTCAGGGCTACTACTTATGTCGCTGAGCCTCAAGATGTCAGTGGGTCATCAGGAGCAGCAGACCGGTCAACCTCGTTGTGGTGCCTGCAAATGCAGGGGAGTGGATCCTTCACTCCAAGGGAGATTACTTCTGGTGTCATTGATGCCCACAGGCCTTCTGGAGAACCTGGATAAAGCACAGACACAGACGACATAGAAGACTTGAAAAGCAGTGAGACCAGGAGCAGCAGGAGTATTCCACGGTCCAGACGATTGAAGAGTGACATAGTTTCAGGGTTAAGTCTGGTCCCACGATTAATCTGAGGACCCACCCACTGTGGAGCCCGTAAGTGCCCTAAGGAAAAGGTTGGGTCCCTCCCAGAGGAGGGGCTGGACAGAGGAGAGGATACTCCCCTGTCCTTTGTCCCGTTTCACGCCAGAGCAGGAACCAAGGGTTCCTGAAATCGCTCAAACTGGAGTATGCGGGTAAGGCCCCATCTTTGCCCTACAAAGCAGTCTGGTGGTGCTGGCAAGCGCCCCCACCCAAGCCCAATATACTTAATCCTGTCTGTGAGGTGGTTACCCCTCCCTGCAACTGGAAACCTACTGTTCTACCTTACCCTGCTCGAGCTCAGCTCAGCAGCAGGAGTGCAGACTCGTGTCGTGGTCGGCAGCAGCACTAACTTTCTTGCAGACAATGAAAGGCTGTTACCGGGAGTTCAGGGGGGGTCCCGTAAGGCGCCACCCCAGTACATGGGATCCTACTTCCAACACTGGAATCAGTGTTGACGTATGATTCCAACATGTTTTATACCAAAAATGACTGGGTTCGGTGCAGCCATTATATAGTTAGACATCTCGTAATGACTGCTGTCCACTATATGTCTTAAAATGGCTGACCGCACTTACAAAGCCTGGAGAATCGACTCTGGGTTTGTAAGGGTGTCCTGCATATGCAGGGGTACCCTCACACTTATAACCAAGCACCCTGCCCTCAGGACTGAAGAGCCTGCCATAGGGGTACATTATAGTTTTTAAGTGCAGTGACCTCAGATATAAGGAAACGTATATCTGTTGTCAGAGGTGCACGCACCAACTCACACAGGCGGCAATGGCAGGCCTGTAGTCACAGTTAAGTGGACTCCCATGGCTGGTGCAATACATGCGGCAGCCCATGGGAGATCCCTAATGTACCTGTGCCATGAATATCTTAGTACCATATACAAGGGACTTAAAAGGATACACCAGTAGCCAATTGTGGAGGTGCACGAGTACTTACCAGAGCCATTTTAGGAGAGAGAGAGAGAGAGAGAGAGAGAGAGAGAGAGAGAGAGAGAGAGAGAGAGAGAGAGAGAGAGCACAGTTGCAGGAATCCTGATTAGCAGGTTCCCAGCAGACTATGTTAAAAGCACACTGACAATAAACAAAAAGTGAAGTGGGGGTAACCATGAGAGCAGATCCTACTTTCCTACAACTATATACTATGGCCTCAAAGTAAAGTTAAATATGTCAATTGGGGATTAACTAATTTACCATGTTTTATTGGTCACAGAACGTACACTGGGACCTTGTCAGCAGTGTCCTATTGTGCAGAGTTCACAAACCAGCAACTACCACCAATAAAAATGGGAGTAATGTGACATAGAGAGGCACTTATTCTCAAAAATGCTATGTAAATAAGAATTCCATGCAAAAAAAGTGAAACTTACTTAGTGACTAACATCCCCTTTGTCATGAGCAGGAAGAATCGATTACATTGAGTATTCTGTGAGATGAGTAAAGGGTACAAAACTAGGCAGACAGGGAGGGCTGACATCCCAACAGAGGCTTTCTTCTTGAACACCATTGTGTGGGCCTTGGCATGGCTGCTGGGTGTGACAGTGGCTCACTCGTTCACCCACACTCCAGGTTGGGGAGGCTGCCTACCTAGCATCCTGGATGAATGTCTGCCATCAGACTGGCACCCCTCTCTTCCTCCACAGTGTGAGAGATGAGTGTCAAGCATGACTGTGCCATAAGTAAAGAGATGTGTTACGGTGAGTGTGTGTGTGTGTGTGTGTGTGTGTTTGAGTGTGTGTGGGGGAGTGTATATGGGGGGTATATTTGTGCGTGTGTGTGTGTGATGGGTGTGTGTATATGTGAGTGCTTGTGTGTACAGGTGTGTGATTGTGTATATGTGTGTTTTTGGTTTTAGCCAACAAACTCTTTAGCAGAACAGAAAGGTGTCCTTTGGGCTCCCCCTACTGGTTAGTTGCCAGTGGCCTGCAAGAAGAAGCTCCTACTCAAAAGGAGAGGTCAAAGGCATGACCACGGCTCTCACCTGTAAGAAAGAGATGTGCCTGTTCATTTGCTCCGTATGATGTTCAGTAGCGGGCGGCATTAGGGTCGAGTGGCCGGGCGGGGGTGGGAGCAGGGTTGGGGACCAAGAAGACAGAAGCTAAAGAGGGGACAAATAACTTACCTGCTGCCGGTTGCCCACCGCATTGCCGTCTTCTGCTCCTCTTGTGGCTCCACTGCAGGCAGAGGATCCTGCAGCCAATCCTGAAGCTGCTCTCATGCATGAGAGCAGCTTCAGGATTGGCCTGAGCGATCTTGCTTTGTGCTCCCAGGGAGACTGGGAGCCTCTGCCTTCTGCCTCCAACCCGGCAACGCAGCTCGGGTTGGGGACAGCTCAGTGCGCATGTGGGTTTGGCCGGCCTGAGATGGCACTGAAAGCAGTGCCCTCCACTTCCCCTTGTGACTGCCTCCACGATGGCCCCACCCCAAGGATGAGGCACTTAGAAGTTGAAAAATAAAAGATAATAAACCTGTTTTATTATAATTTTATTTTTTAACTTTGAAGCTTCTGGCAGGGGGGGCGACGCTATTGGGCCGTAGAGGAGGAGCCGCCACGGATTTTGAGAATACAGGGTCAACTGGAAATTTATTGTCGCTTGATTCTCAGGGAGGATATACTATGGCAACGTGAGTAAACCATGGGCGCCTTTTAATGTGCTGAAAGTTTGAGTATTTTCAAGTTTAGGAAATTCAGAGTCAGGTAATGCCTGGGTGGTGCAGAACAAGGAGCTGCTTCTTTTGTATCTCAAGTTTAATACTTTGTAGATATCCAACTGTGACCCAGTTCAACATTTCTACTGAAATGTGAGATAAGACAACTTCAATTCATTGCTAGCTTGAGTGCCACTCAGCACAGGTGTAAAATGTGGGCACAGGGAGCACCTACCTTTTCAAGACGGATCATGGTTGAGGTACTGCTTGTCTGGTTTACTTTTTGTAAAGGCCAGCAGGTTCTGCAGCTTGGTGGCATCTGATGATGTAGATGCTGCCAGGGGTCCTTGTGGTCCCTGAGTAGAAGGATCTGGCCAGTGTAAGGGTGGGGTGTCCACTCTGGAGTACCTCACAAGATTAGCATTGAAAAAAAGGGGGACATTTACTAAAATAGGATGCAATGTATCACATCAATCAAAGTTGGTGCACTGCATTATGTCAAGGATACAGCACTATTTTGCTCTTCCCCAGTGCTGACACACTTTACGCTGCCTTGTGCCAATGGACACACCCTTGCACCTTAGTGCAAAGTTGTGTCGTTTCGCTCAAGTATAGCTTTTGTACAGGAAGGACATCTTCCCAGTACAAAAACTTTGCTCTAATACTTTTCCGAATGTGTACGTGTGCTGTACAATGCAGCACACATGAAAAGCTTGAAAAGTATGGAGAATTAAACATTCCTCCTTCAGTACGCCTGTCTCGAGAAGGCTATGTTTATGGTGGAAATCCCTTTCTACAGTTATTAATAGACATAAATTAATTTCAGGGTCTGAAGGTGCTTGTCTGAGAACACCCATGGAACGCCCATGGAATGCCCACTTGATGCAAAGTAGGGCATATCGTTACTTTATGTTACTTTGGCCAACTTTCTAATACAATCCTATTTAAAATCTGAAAATAAATACCACCACAGCACTTTGGGTTTGTGTTACAAAAGTAAAGTAAATCTATAACAAAGAGTCGTGGTGAACAGCAAACAACACAAGTGGCAGTGTCTGCGACTTTGGTGCAAGTGTGATTTAACCTCATACAGCGGGATGGTTGTGAGTGGTTGAGCAGCATAGACGCACAAGAAGGCCTGGAGGTCTCACTGGTTGCAGAGACACAGGGAAAGGAAGAGTACCCTAGTAAGGGTCCCAAAATGTAGCAATGGAACCCAGCGTCTTCCCTTAAGTCTTATGAGCTCCTCTGATTAAAGTAGGAGTTTCTCAGTCTACTGCTTCCTCCTCAGGGTCAGCTGATGTTTCTTTCCCAGTGCTTGAGTCAATGTCGAGTCAGTGTTAATATGAGCCGGTGGTTTCCAGTGCTCAGCACCAGCATTTATTTGTCAACACAGGCACTTGTGACAGTCTGCCACAAGGTGGCGGTGTCTGGCTAATTTAGAGGTGAACAAACAACTTTTAATTATTAGTTTAATATACATTACAAATTACTATCACCTGCCGGACCAGTCATTCTTAAAGCTTTGGGGGCCTGAAATAGTCCGAACTGTCACACTTGTGACTATCATTGGCAACGTTGGCAGGGGAAAGCTCTTGATGAGAGCCCTGGCACTTATATTTTTTACAAATTAAGCACTGGGCCTGACTCTATAGGAGGACAGGAAAAATTCTTCCCCTGGGTCTAATCCTTCTCTCTTTGGTGATTTACAGGGCTTCACTAAAATCAAAAGGTGAACTAATTTATTAACTAACTAACTCACAGTTACTTTGAATCATCATCAGGACAGGGTTGTATGATGTTCTCAGTGCTTAGGGGACGAGGTTCGTGGACGAGCCGCACACGAACGTGGTGGTCTCCCCCGGATTACAATACCAGCACACCGCACACTACCGTGGCGCTGCGGCATTAATTGCCATGCTGAACCTGCTCCACTAAGTAACGAGCCCTTCAGAAGGTATTGCCGCCGCCGATGCTCCTCCTGGACACGGCCTGCTTTGACTCCAAGGATTCCACAGACTTTCCTGATGCCATCGCACTTCGTCCCACGACGCCATTCTTGAAGTCGGGACCTTGTCCCCATAGCACTGAGAAAATCATACAACCGTGTCCTGATGATGATCCGTGGTAACTGGATCGAAACGTCGTCGATCCTTCAGCGCAACTAAAGGGGCAGCCTCGGTGGTTCCACGGAATCATTATCAATTCTTCTCCCATTTGTACATCTATGTCTGGAACCACCTAATTCACTGTATATAATTGCTCACATTGGCACCTTGGGTCGTTCTCTTCCGCTGACCACCAATTGTCACTTACTTCGCCACTTATTGTGTCACCTTCACATACAAGCACCAAGTTCAATTTGGGTTGTTCACACATTTTAGCTTACAGTGCTGTCATAACTATGTTTATTTATGTTTATTTTTGCCCTCAAATACATGATGCTGAATGCACATTCTAAAAAAATCAACCTGTCCTTTCGTGTGAAGTATTGTACTTGCATGCCTAACCGTCCTCCTGAATTATACCAGTTGAGATATTATTGTTTGCTTTACGTACCTACCCTAATCTCAACTCGGTTTATGGGTTACACTCCTGCTGTTATAGATAATGCTGCCACATGGTAGCGCTATTTGTGTAATTTAGGATTTGCTGACCCACTGTTGTTTATTAATTTAACATATATTAAAAACAACTAATACCTGCCACACACGCCATTCTTATAGCTGCAAGTTTTATCATCACCTGTGTGTGTCCTTGGTTACATCATAAACCGAATTTTTACATTAAACATATAATAAACACAAACTGGACTGACCTGAAGTTTGGGGTGAATGAACCCAGAGATCTCGCCATTTGAGTGTCGAGGGAAGTACTCAGGGCTGATGGACACATAGGCTTCCATTTCAAAGGCTGGGAAGGCTGCTCCTGGAAAATGAGTGAAACGATAAGTGAAAACTGCAAAGGAGACTGCATTAATGAGATTTAGAGGCGCTAGAAGGAGATGGAGAAGTAAAGGGATGAGAGAAAGGAAAAGAGAAAAAAAGAGAACTAATCGAGTGAGATAGAAGAGAGAGTGAAGTAGGAAAGGAGAAGGGAGAGATGAGAGAACGGAGGGAGAGTAAAAGTAAAGAATACAATAGCTTGAGAAACACAGCAGAAGAAAGACTTAATTACAAAACAGCAGAGGGAAAGGGAAAGAGAAGTAGGGAGGTATACAGGGTGATATTAAGGTGGGAGGAGAAACCAGGTGCTGAGGGGAAATAGTCTTGATTAAACTACAGAGATGAGAAAGAAAAATGGAACAGTGAAAGTGCAGGAGAAGGCAAGAGTGCATGAAGATAGGAGTAAAGAGACAAAATGTACTGGGCGGTATGCCATCTGAACACATCGCTTATGCGCTCTGGCAGTTCTACACTGCACGGAACAGTGCTCCAGGCCACGGGAGGTGCCCTGTAATCTGCCCGTGCAGTCTCTGGGCAGACTGCTGACTGCCACTTCCAGCCACTGGGACACATAGGGCCAGGTTTACCAACCTTTTGCACTGAGTTTGCATCACGAAATTGCCACAAACCAGCACAAAACGTTTTTTGTTGGATTTACTTTGAAAGTTGCCTAAAAGGTGTTAATACCGAGAAATTCGATGACAGTGAGAATAACTATACATTCATTTATAAAAACGAAATTGCATCTTAATTGACAAATGTGCCCGTTATGAGCTGCACATCTTCAAACATTTGTAGTTAGGCAGGCTCTGAGGCCCTGGCCCGTGGTCACCGGTGAGGTGGTACATAGCCGACAGAAAAACGCACAAATGGGAAATCCCAGATCAATCCCACCGATAGGCGCAGGAACACAACAATGGTCCAGGGAGATGGGCCCCAATAAAGCACACATGGCTAGAAGGATATTCGCATTCCCAAAACACCATAAAGTCAGAAGCCACATAGTTAAAAACTCATAGCCAATCAGGACACAGCACACACATTATACGCAGTAATCACACACTCCCCATGCCGGACATGTGATCCACTGGTCGCATTGTGTCCACGCAAGGTCAATGCCCACCTCAATTCCTGATCGAAAACACATTAATTTGGCTCCAAAAACAGTGATTCACATTCCTTACCAAAATAGGGTCCCCAGAGGTATTTTTTGGCATTTAGGGCCCGATGTAGGTAAATGCCTTTTCCAATGTAGGGGGCATGTATTTACAGATTCTGTATTTTTACCTAATCTGTATTTACCGAATCGGTAAAATTACCGAATTGGTAAATACATATTCGGTAAAAATACCGAATCTGTAAATGCAGATGTAGGTGGCTCTTTAAACAGTGCCACAGGCCCCTAAGAATTCGTTATTTACCATGTAATACTATTGCATGGTAAATAACGAATTCAGGTGTACATGCACATCTGTGCATGCACACCTGTGCCATGTGGCACACAGACATGCCCTTACATTGGGGTGCTACAGGGTGTCAAAGTGACACCCCGTTCCCCCTGGCAGGATTCGGTATTTACCGATTCGGTAATTACCAAATCGGTATTTGCCATTGATTCCTATGGGCTTCAAGGCCCATAGGAATCAATGGCAAATACTGATTCGGTAAATACCGAATCTTACAGATTCGGTAATTGAAAAAGAAAAATTACCTACATCTGCCTAATTCCAATTTACCTACTCTTAAATACCGAATCGGTATGATTCGGTATTTAAGAGTAGGTAAATCGAGATTACCTACATCGGGCCCTTAGTGAATTGTATAAAACCCCGTTCCGTTCAATTGTAAGTTGAGACAGTCCTCAGACCCTATGCCTGTGACTGTTCTCCCGGCCTCGCTGTTTAATTAAACAAACTGTTCCTGTTTTACCAAATGCCTCTTCTCTCTTGCTTTTTACATGGTTTTTTATGTTCAAGCAACATTTTGGCGAGCTACTATTAGAATTGATTGAAACCTCTAACCCGACTGCAGCCAATACACCCATACGGATTCACCTTTGCGTATCAAGAAAGGTGAGCGGACACCGCAATTGATTGAAAGTTCTGCTGAATCCGTGGGGCAGAGGTCCGTCCTGAAGCAGCTGTCACGGAAGGCAAGACATCGGAACCTTAGTAAACATGTGGCGTATGGCAAACTACAGAAAAGCACAAAAAGATAACCTGATCGCACTGCAACTGACAGAAATATGGAATATTACGTATTTATATGTCCTAACTGAGGAGTCCTAAGGCAGCTTTAGAGGCGATTCCTTCGGAAATCACCTTTTTTCGATAGTCAGCACGTTAGGAAAGGGGAAGGGTTTATATGAATACTTATGTATAGCCCTTTATGGCTCCCACAGCGCTATTCACGTGGTAAAGGTATCCAGATTGAGTGGAGTATGCAACTCAATCTTATTCTCAATCTAAAAGGTTTTCTCAGTGCCACTGGTTTCTTAACACCGTTGGTATCTGAATGAAGTGAGAAATGTTGGCTGCTAGGACCACTGGGAGCGATACAGATGGTACGCTTGGCCCCTGGGTGTGATACAGGAAGCGATTAGGACTTTTAGGGAAAAAGATATAGACCTGGGAGATGAGGTGTAACTTGTGGCTGGCCAAGAGGGGCCTGTGGTTCTCGAGTGATTCCCTTTTTTTCGCAAGCAATTATTTTTAACTTTGTCCTGGACACAATATCGACAGACTGTCAGAATCACCTGTACCACGCAGAGCTTCCCCTAGTCACAGGATAGCATCCGTTAGGAGTGGGCTAAAGGATTTTTGACAAAGCCATCATCTTTTTAGTTATTGGTTGCTTGGACCACTGGGAATGATACAGGTGCTACACTTGGCCTCTGGGTGGGATACATGGTGCGATTATGGATATGGAATGTTGTGGTGCTGTTAATTACTGCAAACTGTGTTTTTTTCTGACCCGGTGTTTCATATGAGGGTGCTGCTATTTCCACAAAGTGTATTTGATATTATTGACAATTGTACTTTTCCTATGTTGCAACTCTCCATATACATTGTTGTTTGTGTTTATGAAATGTTCATGTTGAATTGTTGATGCAGCTGTAGATAGTGTTGAGCTCATAGTAACACAATTATAAGTAGTAGCTCCCCGTGTATATTTTCCCCCACTATTTAATCAAAATGAAAGATTACTTAAAACACAGAGACCAAGGTACCTTGTTCATTAAAACTATCAGACGTATCATGGAGTCATCATTAAAACACACGCAAACCAGGTTCCCCACACAGGCTAATAAACGTAATACGTTTTACCAAGAATGGCATACACGCACGAAGGGACACACATTTCCCTGGCCAAAGGAGAGACCTTTTGACGCTAACGCAATTGAAAATAAAAACACACATACAAACCGAATACACAGGTCAAAAGAAAGACAGGAGAGAGGCATTATTAGAATTATGTGCCATCTTCGAGGAAGCCCAGATTGACAGTCCTACACTACAGGTAGCAAGCGAGGCGTCAGCACCCTCCCCACCATATCCAGATATGGAAGGGTTCTCGCCCGCTCTTCTCTCATTGGGGTATTCCAATCCACCAACAGAAGAAGCCATTGGGCTCCCCACCTAACAATGAACAGTTAGACCCAAACACGAGAGACTAACAGACCAGCAGGCCCAGGCAATTCCAGAGCAACCCCAGTCTGATGCGAGGGTTCTCAGAAATTCAACCCCCGCCCCATCCGTCGCGCCAAACACATGGAACCCCAGTAGGAAGGAGAACAAGTACTCCCACTGGTTTAGGCAAACACACACAACAGACTGGAGATTTGGGATGGTGCTAAATAGTAATACAGCTAGTGGAGGTGAGGAAGGTAACCCCAGTCCCCCGGGAACCAATGAGGAGGACGGGCACTGTGGGGGGGGGGGGTGGGGGGGAGGAGAGAGAGAGGGAGAGAGAGAGAGAGAGAGAGAGAGAGAGTGGGAGAGAGAGAGATTGGAACAGAACCACAACATTACTTCAAAATTCCTGAACTAGGAGCAAGAGGTGCCGGATAGAACAGCTGTAGCCTCAATGGCACAGAAGTTAGGGTCACCGATGGGGGTATCGCTGCAGCGGTTTGGAAAAGATAAAGTATTAGCGGGATCTGAGGGAGTAGTCAGGGCAATACCAAAGGCAGAACCTGGTCACAATACCCCTTCCACTCCCAGAAGTAGGTTGGCCCTGCGTCTGGTGGATGATACACACAACCCCACCCTCACATGTCTTGTTCTGTCACCGACTGGTCAGTCCGAGGAAGAGCTCACAGTAACAGTGCTAGTAAATAACAAGCACTGCAGCTTCCTAATTGACACAGGGGCAACAAAGGCTTGCCTTAAGAGAAGGGATTGTCGCCCTATCATGAGATTCGATGGAAATGCAGGTGTTCTCGGGTCATCGACAGGTCATCCGTGATAGACCAGAAGACAGGGGTGAGGAACAGAGGGTCTGTTGTAGGTATGGCTCTTAGCCACGTGCCCTTAGAAACACTGCATGTCACCACACAGCTAACTCTCCTCCCTCAACTCTCAGCCCAGGCAGCAGAGCTGAGAACACTGATTAAAGCCCTAACCCAAAGTACGAAGAACACGGTAACGATTTACTCCGACTCAGCCTATGTCACCACCACAGTGCAATTTTGTCAGAAAGTGTAGTTTATGACATGGTCAGCCCTCCACTTCTTGCCTGGTATTTGATGTGATTTTAACTGGAAGTGCACTAGGTTCCTGCTAATCAGGTCCCCAGTGCAAGGATCTCTTTCCCAAAACTGTACAATTGTTTTTGCTAATTCACAATATCTTTAGTGCCCTCTGTAAGTCCCTAAGTAATGGGTGCCCCCGGTGCCTGGGGCACTAAAGAGGGTACCCGTGGGCTGCAGCATGAATTGCGTCACCCTAAAGGACCCCTCATAAAGATCATGCAAACTGCCACTGCAGGCCGAGTGCCTTGGTGCAGACAAAAGTAAAAACACGCCATGACACACATTGCTGCGTGCCATGTCCCCTAACACTGCATGTAATATTTGTAAGTCATCCCTACACAGGCCTTAGAGCCCTAAGGCAGGGTGCCTTATATTACATTTGAGGGCATATCGGCTGGAGCAGATACGCCCCTGTGCTGGTCAGTACAATTTCTGCCGGTACAAGTGAACAAGTAACCCATTTTAAAACATGTGCTGGACAATGGTGAAAACAAGTTCCCGAGCTACATGATGGCTTCACTGAAAAGAGGGATGTTTGGTATCAAACATCTCATATTAATAAAACCCACACCGATACCAGTGTTAGATTTAGTAATACATGCAACCAGTGGGCATCCTAGAGGTGCCCCCAGCGGACTGACTTTTATGAACCCACCATCAGAGACGAATGTCTGAACCACCCCAGGGGTGAGGACCTTTGACCCTTTGACCTTTGACCCTTATGAGACAAAAGACCAGCCCTGCTTTAGAAGGGGGTGGTGTATTAACCTGCTCTCACAGGATGACCTGCAGATTAATATTCGAAGGCAGGGGAGCTTCAAAGCACCTACCGCCTTTTGCATGTGAATTTGGTTTCTCTCGGAGGAGAAGCAAATGCCCTTTGTCCAGCGCCATTCGGCACTTGGACAGGAGGCAGAATTATCTAGTCAAATAGGTGTGTCCACCCTCATGCTTGTGCCTCCCTTAGAAAAAGTAAGCTATCTGAAGTGGAGGCGACTTTGCAAAGTCAGGAGTTCTGAGACAGGGTTATGACCACGTCCCCCACGAAGTGGTCATATAGGGGGAGTAGTGTATCAAAGAGATAGGTAGCCCCTTGGCTACTTCCCTACACTCTCCTAAGCCCCCAAATGTAATATTTAGGGGAACCATGGCACCAGAAAATCAGCTCCTGCTGACCAAAAGAAGAAAGACCAAGTAGCTGCAAAAAGCAAGAACTGTGGATTAAGCAAATGACTTGGCGCCAACCCTGCCGGCCTGTCAGCTGCTCCTGACGACTGTGCCAAAGTCAATTCATACTGCAATTGCTGTGCCTCCAAAGGTTTTGGAGAACAGCCAGCACTTCTGCCAAGACTCAGGACTCCCATGGAGCTGCGCAGCTGCTTCACTGCATCCTGAAAGCACCCAAAGAGAGCTGAAAGGAAGTTGGACTTCCAAAACCCGACGCCAGAAAGCACCACTGCACCTGTGCCGCCTAGCCCAAGCTGAAGTGGGCCAACAGTGCCAGCGTAGTCCCCTGGCACTCCAGAGACAAAGCCCACCCTGGACTTCCCCACTGTGGACTTCCCACCGCCACCTGAAGCTCCTGTTTGCAGGCACACTCTACTGCAAGTGCTCCCGGTGCCGAAAATCTGGCACCTGAAAACACCTCTACACCCGTCGCCCTTGGCCAGTGGAGAAGAGGACCAAAGGTGTCCCAAAGCATCGTGGGACGTGAGCCCCGCTTGTGGTTCAGACCGACTGGCTTCCCAGTTCAAGCCTTCAGCCTGTTTTCAACTGACCAATCCCCGTAGGATAGCATTGGGCCCCCGATGCTGAAAACAACCTCAGCACCCGGCTGCCCCAGTGCCACCGAGGTGACCTATTCGTGCTGCCCTGGACCTTGCTCCATAATCACCTTAAGTCCAGAGGATTTGTCCTGTAAGTTGCTGCAAAGTGTTCAAATGCTGTACATGTGTTTCTCCAATAGGATACAATGGGCATCTGATGCTGAAAAGAACCTCTGCACTCAGCTGCCCTAGTGCTGCCTGAGGTGACCTGTGGGTGCTGCCTTGGACACTGTCATATACTCCCCTTAAGTCCAGGAGATTAGTCTTGTAAGTCCTGTACCTGAATGCCATACTTGCTATTCCCCCATAGGATAGCATTGCAGTTTTGGAAAAAATGCACTTTCGACATTTTAAATGCAAAAGTATTCCTCTTGAAGAACATACTTACCTTATCGTATTGATTCTGGTGCCTAACATATAAAGATATGTGTTATTGTTATAAATAGTTGTGTATTTCCTTATCGAGTTGTGTGCATCATTTATTGACTATTGAGTGTATTTGCAGATATCTAACAATCCTCTCTGATAAGCTTAAGGCTGCTCGACCACACAACCCCCTTAAAAAGCACCTTGGGATTGCTAGAGCAAGGCCTTGTACACTGATGAGGGAATACCTGGACTCTCTGTACGGTATACCTCTTTTTGGTATACCATATAAAGAGCCAGCTTCCTACAATTCTAATATAGGGAGGTGGAAAAGGCAAGGTTTCCTCAAATCAGATGGTACAACTGTTGTACACATGGACCTCCTGGAGTTATTAATCGATGCATTGACCCTACCTAATCGCATGGCCATGGTGAAGAGGGCCACTCATACTGGAGGCAAGGACTTTGTATCCTGAGGGAATGCATTACCTGTCCAGTTTGCAAAGAGTGATCCTTTGCGGACCCGGAAACGTTCACATCGAGAACGCGTTTGGCAACAAGTGAGACAGAATCAGACACCTGCCTCGTCTGTATCAACAAGACCAGACGAAGGCACAGAACCCCACGTTCTACGGAGCAAGATTACTCCACAAGTGAATGCAAACTGATTTAAACAACAGTACAGCACACACGAGAGGTCCGTTTATTAAGTCCATTTCTTTCGACGGGAACAATTGAATCCACCATGGTCTCTTGAGAACCGAGAGACTACGGTCCTGATGAGAACTCCATAGACATACGAGTTCGAAACGCGTAGACTGGAAAAGCCAAAAAAATCTAGAGTCACACAAAAATTGAACAAATCATCTTCTTTTTTGTATAAATTGTATATGGCTTTGTTGCAATAATTCATTGTTTCAACTGAAAATAATTTATATATTTTCTTCGTTGTTTGTTTGTTTTGGATTTAAGTGTTGTTTATAGTGTATTGTATGGAAGAGGTATGCCTGTTGTCTGAATGATAAAAAGTCTTTACATAATGTTGTAAATATATTTCTGTGTTGTACATAAGGTCGTAAAATGAAAACGTTGGTTTAAATAATTTTCCAAAAAAGTTAAAATTGAATAATTGACTCAAGAAAACTAAAATAAAAAGTGACTATTTGCACATAAAACATTGGTTTCAAGTCAGATGTTTTAGCCAAAAAATTCAGGCAAAAGAAAAAGATAGCAGCACGTGCATTCTGTTCTGTTTATAAGCAGTTTGCAAAGAGGGCAGCTTACGGAGCGGTTAGGGAGACACCTGTGCTTCCCTTACAAACCCCCCTCAGGACAAGCCTTGAACAGAATTAGCAGGCTGTATCCAAGGGATTTGCAGGAAACAGCGTTGCCTGAGAAAGAGCGATGAGAAGCCAGGGGCTGCAGGCAGACCACACACGACCTCATTAACTGACATACCCCCACGGGAAAGCCAGTCATGTGTCGAAGTCTGGTCAAAATAACATTGCTGAAACTACATACAGAGTATCTAGGAGTCAAACAGTGAAAGAAGAACTCAATTCATCAAAAACCCTTGACACGACAAAAGCAAGTGTTGTAAATGTTAATCTTTGAATGACACCACGTGATGAAATATGTGAAAATGCACGTGATTAGATGGGAAAGACAAACCCAAGAGTAGGTGAAAATATTCCCATCAGTTGTCGATCTGTACCGCCACTTTTACATCATATGGGTTCTCCTTACCCAGGAGTTAGTACAATCACAGTCACGAAGATGTAAGCGGACTGTGAGAGCCGGCGACCCTTTGTTTACATCTAGTAGACGGTGCAAGTGTGAGGGGACAACTGAAAAAAGCAGTGCAAATATGTGAATAGTGATAAAATAAAATGGATCAGGCTGTTAGAAGTGTACATTTTAATGATTTCTCTCAGCTCTCCAAGATTAAAACCAATAGTGAATAAACAGATTTAACAAAATATCTGTTCAGCAAATACTGGTCAACATGTTTCTGCATAGATGGAAAGTGCCAATGCATTCATCAGGACCTAGGTGTTGCTACTGCTGTTAGATTAGTGAGAAATATAAAGGTAAAATGGAATTATATCACCTGCATTTCAGGTTTAAAACTCCTCCACAATCTAAAGTATCGTCATGTCAATGGGAAGAAAAATGAAAAGAGACACACATTATCAGAATACACTCATCAGTAGTTGTATTTCATTAACGAATTTTCGTAGATCAGTATTTATATATATCAACATGTGTATATATCAACATTTTGTCACTCACCCAATATGTGTGGGGATAGCGCCTCACCTCACCTGGCTGCAGCTCAGGTAATGAGGAGCACCGCTCTGTTTTGAAAAAGAAATACATCCGTAAATGCTCCGCTGTTTATCCTATGTGGAAATGTAAATCATCCTATCAGAAAAGTATATTGAATTGAATTAGAAACCCCCTCGGGTACATATTCTTTACATGGGGTTTCTTTCTGTGTATTGATCTGCCCGACTACACCATCTAGTTTGCCGGAAACTAGTCTATCTTAAATACAGACAAGTCTCGCTGCCATCTGGTCAAACACCCAGACCACACCCTCCGTGTTGCGCCTCTGAGATCTCGAATGTAGGCTAAGGCTGGGCAGGGAAAAGCCAGATTGCTCGGACGTGTTTTAAAAGTATGCCCATTAAATTGCAAAAATCGTAATCTCACAGCGACCAACAATCCCGAGCAGATCTCAAACTTTTACTAGGTATCCGGCGGGGTTCCACTAAGTAGTGAGGAACACCCATCGCTCTCGCTTACCTCTCGGTCGGTGTCTCCCGGCGTTCCTCTGCGCTAACTGGGAAGGCACCGAACTGATGACGAGAGGACTATTTTTTTGTGGAGCCGCCTATGCATACACGCGATCACGCATGGGACGCTGACCGCGCATGAGATGCTGGATTTTGTAGTTGATACGTGAAATATTATAATCAATGTAAAAGAAACACTCGTGGAGTGTTCTATCGCCCAGAGAATTCATTATTTTTATTTTATTTTTTTTTTTTATTTTTTATGTCAGCGCAAATTAGTCAGTTTATAAATACACTGCACTGTCGACGAGGGGATTATTTTGTAACGCCGTCTAACTCACATGATTAATCAAGTTGAATTCTGGACATTGTAATCAATGCGATCTCAACTAGAGCCACTTCCAAGAAATACTTTCTCGTATTGAACCGAGAGTATTTAGGCACAACTAATGAGCATTATTAGAAGTTGAAAGACGTTCGCTCTGACATCAATGGTTGCGCGTCTAGACACCCAGAAAGCTGGAATCTAGAACACGGATGCAAATATTTAGAAGGCTAACAATTAAAAGTTAGCAAAATAACATTGCCCCAATTACACCTACCAGCACACACAGCAAAAGAAAACATGATAGCAGAACTTCATAAGGACAATTTTTTCCCTAACCTTACAGAAACCGTGACAATGTATTTGAACAAATGCATCGTTTACCTGTTATATCCGCCCAAACCTACATCCCAGGTCGTATCATCAGCAATCCCAAGAACAACTGGGCCTTTTAAGGTGTTACATATCAACTTAATCAACATGATTGATTGATGTGATAACTACTGATAACTGATTGTAGTAGTCTGCCCGTACTCATTGTTGATCGAAGCCGGTCCATGCGTGCACTGTGACGTTAAGAAAGCGGTAACGATCCTTTTCAGGGAAGCAATACCCCAGTGGGGGATACCAGCCATCAACTGGTCAGACAATTGAAAACATTTTGTCAACATCATATTCAACCACATCTGTACCCTGCTAGTAATAACACATTAATTAGCCTCAAAAGCAACATTTGTGCTGCCTTAACAAAAAGTGGCTCCACTGCCTGCCCCTAGCCTTATTCGCACCGAGAAAAACAGATTGATGGGGATGCCCATCCCTAAAACCCAGCCAAAACTAAACTCCGAAACTAGCTCCCAAGCACTAGGAGACAAATTACATGTATATTTCTCAGAAATAACCAAAACTGCTAGGTTCCGAGCCAAAGTCTACATTCAAACCTCCAAGTGCACCACCTTTTCAGCTGCCCCATCAACACACAAATACACATCTAAAAGTGTGCGAATCAAAATTAAAAACTGCATCGTGAACTTTTAAACAAGAAAACTCAATCACCAGAGGACCACAGACACCTCCCCTGGATCCATATCAAAGATCTGCAATGTTCAATAACAAATTATGTATAATTGCACTTCTATGTATCGACTTTCTGTTTTGAGTGCTGCTACACCTATTAACTGCTAAAGAATTGCCTGGTGCTATGGAGTGTATTCAAAAACGGTTACAGCGCTGGCACAGGGATGTTATGTTATGTTAACGATGATTTGTAGAGCGCTCGTTCACCGGTTGGTTTCTTGGCACTAAAGAGGCTAGGGGATCGCTAGCCCAAGGCAGATCATTTATAAGCAAGTGTGAATAACCATGTCTTGAGAGGCCTCCTAAAATTGAGCAGGTTCGTGCTAAGTCTAATTTCCAAGGGGATGGAATTCCATAGTTGAGGGGCCAGGGTCGCGAAACTGCATCCCCTTTGACGCTTCAGCTTGATTCCGGTCCAGGGAAGAAATGGCTTGGCAGTTCAGTCTGGACTGTTCCCATGAGGCACAGGGTCAAGACTGATTTGCATATGGCCATGTCTGAACTGGGGTGGCTTGGTGAGCAAAATAACAATAGATTAAACCCAGATCTGTGACTGGGGGTGAATGTTTTGCCATTGTGCAACATTCCATCCATCATCTTGTGTGTTTTGCTGTTCACCCTATGTGGGAAGGGTATGCCCAGACGTGGGTCCCGTGCTCACTACGCCACTAGAGTCAAGCTATCCTGGCTGAAGACGGCTGATAGCCAGAAACCGGTCCTAGGATGCTTGATTCCGGTCCAGGGAAGACATGGCTTGGCAGTTCGGTCTGGACTGTTCCCATGAGGCACAGGGTCAAGACTGATTTGCATATGGCCATGTCTGAACTTGGGTGGCTTGGTGAGCAAAATAACGATGGATTAAACCCAGATCTGTGACTGGGGTGAATGTTTTGCCATTGTGCAACATTCCATCCATCATCTTGTGTGTCCAGCTTAAAGGTCGGCACTGTGAGGAGGTGGAGATGGGCTGAGCGGAGGTTGCGTGAGGGAGTGTATCGGGATATGCGGTTTTCAATGAATTTGGGGCCGTGACCGTTTAGGGATTTGTACACCAGGCAGCCAACTTTAAAAGCACAGAGCTGTGGAATAGGGAGCCAGTGCGGTTTCCTAAGGAGACGGGAAGCATGTTGCCACCTGGGTTGTTGAAATATTAGTCTTGCCGCTTGGTTTTGTACCAGTTGAATTTGCCTAGTGAGGCCAAGTGGGAGTTCCAGGAACGTGGTGTTGTCATAGTCAAGACGAGATAGGATCAGGGCTGTCACGACCAGGACTAATGCAGCTTGAGATAGTAGCCTACTTATCATCCTTATTTTCTGTAGCTGCAGGAAGCAGGTGGAGATCACGGTGCCTATGTACGTTTTGAGGGACTGGTCATTGCCAATGGTGACCCCAAGGCTTTTTACTGAGGTGGGGGGGGTAGGGGGGAGCCTAGGTTACTTGGCCAGTAATGTGGGCCCCACTGTCTGTGTGCATCGCCCGTCAGTATCAGTTCAGTTTTACTGGGGTTCAGCTTTAAATGATTATGATCGATCCATTGGCGAATTAATGTCATGGTGGATTGAAAGCCAGAGATTGACTGGGGAGAGTTTTCAATCTTGAACAGAACTTTACTTCTCCCAAGATGCAGCACCCGAAACAAATGCCTCCTCCACTTATACCTATGCGGAATTAGGGCCAAAATCTAACTCAACATGGTAGAGCCCCACAGAGTGGTAGTGAATGTGACCAGACATGAGACCAACCCAACAGCTCTATACTTTCACCTAGCCTAGCAATATTGAAACTTAGCTAGACAGGTTGCGCAGGAAGGGCACCATAGGAGAGGATACTGTTTGGTCCCAAGCCTTCCCGGAAAAGAGATTCTTGGAGGTATCAAAACCAAACCCCCAACTCAATGCACAAACACATCTGCTCCTGCCTCCATTTGTGATCGAAGGTTGGCACTTAGCGTATCTGGGGCAGTCTTCTTTAGTAACAAGTGCCCCCTAGACATGGTGTTCCTGTGTGGGCCCTCCAGTTTGATGATACGAAGGGAGAAGAGTCTCATACGGGAGGGTTGAACAAAAACATAGGCACCCCATGGCAGGAAATCTGGGATACCGAGTTGGATGGATATATGTGGCAAGAAGGAAAGGGACACCCCCTAACTGGACTGAAACTTACACTGTGTTCCTTGTGTTTCAGAAGTAAAGGAACAATTCTGAATATGCAATGGGGCCCCTCCATGCTGGATATGTGCTGGTAGTGCGGCGAATTTGCCTACATTCAGTTCGTGCCTGGATGTCGCAGACTTTGTTCCCACCGTAACCATACACACACTGACCCTGGTCATTCGCGGAGAAGAACTATTGGATTTGTACCATCACCCACTAAGGAAGAAGACAACCTTGTGGCATCAAGCTCATGAAAAAAGAATTGCAGAATATTTTGCCTGGGCTCAGTACAAAAACATTCCAAAAGAACTCAAGACTGTTTTCGCACACACAAATATCGGCAGGAGAGTCAATACCCTTCATGACCATGGAGACTAAAGCCAATGCCCGCTGGCTCTAGATAACCAGAATAAAATGATGAACAGCACTGAGCTCGGCCTTAAATCGATCAAGGAAGAACTGATAGCAATCTATCTCATGGCGATGTAGCATCAGTATGTGTTAGACTTAGACCACGATGGAGGGAGTGGTGTGTGCCAAGATTGGTGCGTCCTGCTACACGTTTATCCCAGGAAGCAACATGGATAATAGGACTTCGACTCTTGCCATCCAAGCACTGCATCATTTACAAAGAAATATGCAAGAGGAGGGAGGAAGTACCCCTGAGCAGGAGTTGTTCCCGAAATTGATTCTCCTGGCTCTCCTGATGGCTTTCTGGATTGTCCGGATTGTTGCCGGTTTTCATAGTGTTCTTGTTTTCGTGCAGTTTCGGGCAGTTGGGGTTTTCTGTCTGTAAAAACACAGTCCTCAAATTGGGTAGAATGCAAGTGACAAGGAAAGTAGTTATTGTCAAAAGCAGGCTTAAAGAACAACAGGCCCCCAATAATGTAACTGTCATTTAGTGTGGGTTATATAGTGTAGTTGAAAATTCAACTAGAGGGGGTACTGTTAATACTGTTAAATTCAATGTCAATGAGAATAATAATACTTTCATGTGTATTGTATTGGATCTTTTTTGACGAATTTCCCATTATGAACTCCATGTCAACTCCGACTCAGAAACACGTTATCAGGCAGGGTCTGAGACCCAGGCCCGAGGTCACTGATTGACAGGTCACTGGTTGGGTGGCATGTAGCCAGCAGACAAACACACTAACAGGAATTCCCAGATCAATCCCACAGATAGGCGCAGCGACACCACAATGGTCCAGGGAGATTAGCCCCAATAAAGCACAAATGGCCGGAGGGTCACAAGCGTTCCCAACACACCATAAAGTCAGAAGCTACATAAAGTTAGGAACACATAGCCAATCAGGACACAGCCCACACTGTACACGCAGTAATCATGCGCTCCCCATGCCAGACATCTGGACACATTATCTACTGGCTACATTGTGTCCATGCAAGGTTGAGGCCCACCTGGATTCTTCATCTAATACATTCATTATGGTTCCAAAGACAGTGCCTCAAATTCCTTACCGAAAAAGGACCACCAGAAGTATTTCATGGCATCCGATAAATTGTATAAAACCCAGGTCAGATAAATTGTGATTTGGAACAGTTCTCCAACCCCATGCCTGTAACTGTTCTCCCAGCTGCACTTTTTAACTAAACAAACTGTTCCTGTTTTGCCAAATGCCTCTTGTTTTTTCAAGGTATTTCATGTTCAAGCAACAAAGTAACGCAGAGCAGCGCAAAGCACTGCTTTGCATTACTCTGCACCATGACTGCATTACATTATTATTATTATTATTATGCGGTCTTATATAGCGCTCGATTACCCGTAGGCATCTCGGCACTTGCCTTGGGAACCCGTCCTGGCTTTTTCCCTGTGAGATACCCGTAATGGGAATCCCCAAGGTGAAAGCCAGGCATCCTGCCACGGGGGGGGGGAGGGGGGGGGGGGCGTAGAGGAGATTAAAGCAGGCTAATGTCCAGAGCTGCAGAGTGTGAACCCGTGATTCGAGTAGGCACCGAAACGAGAATTATCGAGTCTGTGGATATTTGGGCTCAAGACCCTGGGTGGTACATGGGCGTTCTCGTGCTACCGCAAATGGTTTGTGATGCAAAACTCGATCTAATGACATTAGTAGACAAGGTTTACATAAAAAAATAATGCTAATTCAATTCAGGTGTTAAATACAGAAATACTTAAATTTCTCTTTTCTTTTCAAACTTTGCAGGTGGGCTACACTGTCCAGCACACCAACAAAATATGACACGTTTTAAAGTTAGTCTAAGCATTATATGTTGTACTAAAAGGTTACCCTTTCAGTTTCAAAGAAGTATGTTGATGCATGGAAGCCTGAGAGTAGATATGGCGCTCTTGCTGCTCTCCCCCTGTATGTAACGCAGTGAAGCAACTTTAGGTGAGTTGCGTGGCAGGGTCATAAATCTGGGAATACAGGTAGTCTTAAGAAGTCCCATTATGCAGAGTGTGCCATTTTCGTCTCCTCCAGTCTTCACTGCAGTGACAGAGTAAACTCAAGTAGGCTCTGGATTAGGGTGAGGCAGGGAGTCATTTTTCTTTCTTCAATTATGGAAGGAATAGGGGCTCTCAACACATGTAGAAAGAGAATGAGCGAGACTGAGTGACCCCCCCGAGCATGGCCAAGCACCCAGAGCTGTTGTCATGGAGAACTACCAGCTGTCTCCTTCCACATCCGAATACTTACAATGGAACCTTATGAAGGTGACCTTCCAGAGTAGCAAATACTGCCCAGTTCAGTGGTGGCTAAGCAATGGTGCTGTGGGCCAGGTGGAAATAAGGCTGACATCTGATTGTGTATTTGGGTTCACTGTGCCGCTGAGACCATTTAGCTGCTATACCACTGCACCTGCTGTACTATTGATAGCTACCCCCTTGTAGTTATGCACCTTGGCCAAGGGAACAAATGGTGGGTCTCTTTTGTATTAGACCTTCACGAAAGTATTTGAGTGCTTTTGAAATGTTTCAATAAAATGTATTATCATGAGTTTATAATTTTTTTAACAGGTCTATCTATAGGTCTTCTACTCTCATGAATTGATATGTGACATGCAACATGAATAATTAGTAATGGGGGACCGATGACAATGATGACTTTAGACAGCTGTAACTCAGCAGTGTATGTGTCAGAAATCTTGGTTTCATGCAGTTTACACTCCAACAGAGATACTGCAACCAATGCAGGGGCCAGCGGGCATGGATTTGAGAAGCCCTTGGTGCAGGCTTTACAGACACACGGGCATATTTATGAAATAGTGACCCAGTGCAGCGCGCCAAGCCACTGTGCTGCGCAGCACTGCATCAATGGGAAAGGGCAGGAATGCGCTGTATTTAATGCAATGCAGCGCATTTCTGAATTTCTCCCCTGCCCTGGTGCACAATGTGCTGCCTAGCCCCAACGCAGGCCCCCTTGCACCATGGCTAAAGGGTGCCTGTGTTGCATGCAGGATTGTTTTTATGCAGGAAGGAACACCTTCCTGCACAAAAACAATCATTAGAGGCATATTTCTCTTTCTATGTGTGCTGCAGAATGTCGCAAATATAGAAGGAGGAAGTAACAGGGAGAACTAAAGATGTTTCTCTGTTTTACGCCTCTCCTGGGGAGGCGCATCTTTTTGGCACATTCCCAGGTTTAAGAGGTCTTGTAAATCTAAGAATGCGTCGAAAACCATGAGAGTTGTGTGGGAACAACCACACAACGCCCATGGAATGCCTTCCCAGGGCAGGTTAATGCAACACAGTGATTTACGCTGAGTTGCATTACTCCAGAAGTTTGGAGCAACTCAAAGCCAAGCAAAGTGACTTTACGTGGCTAATGACTTGAGGGTTGTGTCATGCATGTACCACATTGCGTGCAGCAAAAGCGACGCAATCTGGGTCATAAATATGACCCTTAGTGTCTGCAGACCTGGTTCTTCTTTGTCCTGCATTATATTGTCAAACACGAACATTACCTGACACACCAGCCCCAAGATTACAAATAAAAGTTTACAAATGTTCCCAAAGAGCTACAGAGCAGTGGCATAGCTAGACCTTGTGCCACCCATCGCGGTCCCTGGGTTTGCCGCCGACAGCAGCCGCATATAAGAGCGGGTGCTGGCGATTCCTGCGACTGGCACAGGTAATAGCGGACCCCCCCCCCCTTGCTACGCCAAGGCTATAGAGTCATGCGTGTCATAGTTCAGGTTCTCTGCAAGCCATGGCCTGCCCGTAGGGGGGTGGGAAGTGCACCTCCCTGACATCACTAGTTGCTGGAAAACTAACTGCGCTTTATTACAAGTAAAAGGGCAAAGTAATTACGAAAAAAGGGTTTACAACACAGTGAGAGACAGAGAGAAGTCAGAGAAAGAGAGCACAATGTAGAGGGCAAGTCAGCAATAGTACAGCAAAGGATGTGCAGCTAGAAAACACAGGGAGGCAGGAGCACAGAAGAGGTAGGTAGAGAGTACAACAGAGAGGACTGTGAGAGGACAGCAGAGGTCAGAGAAAGAGCACATCAGATGGGGGAGCACAGAGAACATGAGGCAGGAACAGAAGGAGGCAGGAAGTACACAGCAAAGCATAAAGAGGGCTGAGAGCTCATCAGAAGGGGTATACTGGCATGGTTGATAATTAAATAGCTATTGGAGAAAGAGATGGACCGAGGGCTCAGTGGATGTTATGTTATGTTACTGGATTTTATAGAGCACTCGGCCACCGGGGATGTTTCTTGGTGATATGCAACAGAAGACAGCACACAACATTACAACGGTTTAATCACAGGCTTGTCTGAAGAGCCAAGTCTTCAGAAGCTTCCGAAATCTCATGCCATTAGAAGTTAATCTAATCTCTGGGGAAAGAGAATTCCAAATATGAGAGGCAAGAACAGAAAATCTACAGCCCACTAGTCTCTTCTTTTGGGGAGATTGTAAGGAGATTCAAGAGAGTGGACCTTCGATTGTGATTGGGGCCATATTTTTTAATCTGAGAAGATAACAAAGCAGGGTATTTGCCATAAAGGGATTTGAAGATAATACGGCCTGCCTTGAACATGGCTCGTTGTTCAACTGGTAACCAATGGAACTTTCTCAACAGAGGGGTGATGTGACAACATCTAGGCTGTTGAAAAATAAGCCTAGCTGCCTGATTTTGGACCAGCTGAAGTCTACAATTGAGGCCTTTAGGGAGGCCAAGATAAAGAGAGTTGCCATAGTCCAACCTGGAGATGACCAATGCCAAAATGACCTAGACCAAGGCATCAAATATAAGGAATCTGCCCATTTTCTTATTTTTGTGTAGCTGTACAAAACAGGAGGATATGACAGCACCCAGTTGGGGTTTCATAGATAGGTTCCCATCAGTGAGGACTCCAAGACTCTTAAAGGAGCTCTTGGGCTTGGGGGAGTGCCCATCGTAGGGGGCCAGAAAGAGGGATTCCACAGGTCCAACTTATTGTAGGTGATGACGATCTGTCTTATCAGAATTGAGTTTAGGTTGGTTGCTTGTCCTCCAATCTAGGATGACCAGCATATTGAAAGATTTCGATGGATTTGGGGAAATGATTGGGAGGCCATCAAAGGCCTAGCTGCTGGAAAAGCACCGGGATTGGACGGGGTCCCGGGGGACCTGTTTAAACAGGAACCAGGGATTTGGGCACCGTACCTCACACTTATATTTAATGCTGTCCAGGGGGGAATGACTGTGCCCGATACTTGGATGGGAGCAGAGGTAGTCCCAATTTATAAAAAGGGATCCCCTCTGCTCCCATCCAACTATCGTCCTATCAGTCTGATAGATATATCCCAAAAACTCTTTGGCAGACTGATCTTAAATCGTTTGCAGGTGTGGATTCATGAAACGGATATCCTGTCCCCATACCAGGCAGGATTTCGGGAGGGTGTATCTACCACAGACCAAATATTCAGGCTACAACTGCTCTATTGGAGAACAGCGGTAATCGAGGGCGGCAGTCTATATACCATCTTTGTAGACCTACGTGCCGCCTTCGATTTGGTTCCTAGAGCAAGGCTGTGGAGCGTCATGAAAGAGATGAAAGTCCCAGAGGACATTTTGGCAATCCTGATGAGACTCCATTCCAACAATTACGCCCGCGTTAGGTGTGGCAAAGATGGCAAACTAACTGACAGGTTCCCCGTTCGCAGAGGTGTAAGACAGGGTTGTGTGCTTGCACCTACCCTGTTTTGTATCTTTGTGAACGGGGTAGTTGCCCACCTCAACAGGATTGCTAACTCTGATGCCCCAAAGTTGACTGGCAACAGGGTGCCTGCAATTATGTTTGCGGACGACACCCTGTTGCTGTCTAAATCCCCGATGGGGATCCAACGCATTCTGGATGGCTTCCTAGACTTCTGCTCTGAGCGGGGATTGGAAGTTAATCCCCAAAAAACTAAATTCATGATTTTAAATCCTAACTCACGAAATAGAGCCCCTCCAAAGCTAGGAATGGTACAACTAGAACGGGTCCACAATATTGAATACTTGGGCATTACTATAAATGAACATTTAACTTGGTCGTCCCACCAGGCCAAAGCGACCATCAAACTGGCACAGTTGGCGGGTGGCACTTTGCGCCTGGCAAACAAATCAAGCTATCGACCACTTACCCCAATTATTCATATATACAAAACACAAGCGAGGGCAGGGGTTACTTACGGGGGCGAGCTGTGGGGCTACATTCAACATCCGAAGTTACAGGCCACGGAGAACAAATTTTTGAGACAGGTAGCTGCCCTTCCCCAGAGTACCCCATTACTTCCACTCAGATTAGATCTGGGTATTAAACCCATAACAGAGGAGTTGGGACTCAAACCCCTAAAATTTTGGAGGCGTTTGTGGTCCAGCCCAGATCTTGTAACTTATAGAGAGGAACTACAGGAATTCCTGGAACTAGGGAACATAAAGAAGATTCCTTGGTTGACCTATGTCAAGGGAAGGTTCGAGGAAATGGGGTTCCCAGAACTATGGACAGATCCTATTAATTCATGTACGAAGATCTCAAAGAAGGTACTCGCGAGTGCCTACAACGACATGATGCTCACTAGAGCCTCCAACAACTCCCGTGAGGGGTCCCTGACAAAATCATTCCTGAAAATAAAAGACAACTACTCTCTCGAAAAAACACTGGACAATATTTCCCCTGCATTAACAAGGAAATTGTTCTTACAATGGCGCTACGGATGTCTTCCTCTAGCCTCGTTCACAGCGTCCTGGACAGCGTGCTTCACCGTACCATCTTGCCCAATGTGTGCCCACCCGAAGGAGGACGACATACACGTGGTCTTCTTCTGCAAGGGTTATGAGCGAAGCAGAAAATATTGGCTAGTTCCGATGCTCAGGAACCTGGGATTTAGATCTTTCCAAACTGCTTATAGAGTTCTAAAATCTGACCTCTCCCCTTATGTAGTTTTTGCACTTTCAAAATTTTTAACTGCATTGTGGTTTACCCGAACTCGAATGATGAAAAGATTGGTATAATGGACTCCTCCAGCGGTTTTTTCTCACTGTTTTATCCCACATTTTAATGAATTTTTTCATACTGGATCACACTATGTTTAATAAGTTTTTAATTGTATGTTCGTGTTGCATCTTTTATGATCTGTGATCGAAATAAAGATTTTTTGAAATGAAATGAAATGATAGTGAACCACAAATTGAGATCATGCGCATAATTATAAACTCTGGCTTGCCTCGTCATTAGAGAGTGCACCAAAGGAAAATGTATAAATTAAAAGGATGGGAGACAGGGAAGATCCCTGAGAAAGTCTTTGGACTTATTCTAGGAGGCCAGAAATTTGATGGAGAAAAAGGTGGTCTTAGGCAGCCTGATTAGTTTTTTATAATCTTTAAGGTGTGATGAAGAAAGTTTCTGCTGTTCAGCACAACAAAGGGTGTTCTTTCTATTTCTAACCTTCAGAGAACTATTTGGAAGCATCATGGTGTCAAGCTTGTTTTGATTTCCAAAGAGGAGCATGTACATTCCTGGTTGATGTTAGCCAGTTAGAGATATTTTCTGCATGACTATCAATACTTTCATGAGGGGAGCGTGGAAGTTAAGGATTCCAAGAAGTGGTCCAGGTCAACTTGGGACCAATGTCTGCAGAGAAGTCCAGGACAGGGGGAAGATTTTGAAGAAGTAAGACAAGATAGCGATAATTCAATTAAGCGGTGGTCTGACCATATGCAAGGAGAGACTGTAATATGCGCCACTGATAGATCAATTGACCAAACCTGGTCTAACGTATGGCCTTTCACATGTGTAGGTAAAAATAAGTGCTGTTCAAGATTTAAATTACTTAGCAGATCAGTCAGGTCTTCTCTGACCTGCATGGCTGCTTTATTTACTTTAAAGAACTGTGTCTGAGTAACATCAGGACATATGTATAGAAACCGCACACACAATACAATCACACTGCGACTGCAGGATATACATCATAATGCAACATCATTTCAAACAAATGCACTCTCTGAGGGCTGGACGAAGAATTGAGGATCACTGGTGCTCTTGGGCACTGTTAACCAGGATTTACCCCAGATAACTTATGATACATGCCCCAGAACTCTTGAACTCTGTTACTCAGGATTAACTACCAAGTAGCTTATGATATATGCTCCTGGGTCTCTTAAGATTCCTCACCCTGGATATAAGTATAGATGTAATCCAAGGAGTTTTTAGCATCCTCTCATGAGATGTACCTTTAACTAAATATTATGTGTGCTCCCAACACTCAGAACTCTATCACCCAGGATTTACCCCCAAATAGGTACAAATGCATGTTACTCAGGAGGCCCCTCACCCAGGTTGTACCCCAAAATAAGTCAAATATATGCTCCCAAGACTCTTCAGCCCCCTCAGGATGTACCCCAAAATAATTATAATGTATATTACGAGGACCCTTAAGCCCTGTTACTCAGATGAACTCTACAATAATTATAAAACATGGTCCCAGGACACTTGGGCCCCTTACCCTAGATTTACATCCAAAAGCTAAAGTGTATGCTCCCGGAACAGTTGAACTCTGTTATCTTCTTTTCCCCCTCCAACCACCCTTGCCTCTTCCACACAAATATGCAGTGCCCTGAAGTCATTAGTGAGATGGCTCAAAACTAAGGCTACATGAAATCTAAAGTTTACACACCTCAGATGCAGGATGTTTCCGCTACAAACCAACATATCAGAAGCGCAATGTGACAGAGAGTCGGTCCTTAACCTAGAAGAATTATGAGGGTTTATCTCTCTTTACCACTACAATTCAAGGACCCGTCTCTCTTTACCACAACAAACCAAGAGTAAGTCTCTCTTTACCGCTACAAACCAAGGGTTCATCTCTCTTTACCACTATAAACCAAGGGTTCCTCTCTCTTTTCAACTATGAATTAAGGGTATGTTTCTCTTTACCACAACAAACCAAGGGTTGGTCTCTCTCTACCACTACAGACCAAGGGTTCCTCTCTCTTTACCACTACAAACCAAGGGTTGGTCTCTCTGTACCACTTCAAACTAAGGGGTTGTTTCTCTTACTATCACAAACTAGGGTATTTGACTCTTCTTAATATTACATACCACAGGTTTGTCTCCTTTTACCACTACAAACCAATGGGTCCTCTCTACGAATCAAGGGTTTGTCTCTCTTTACCACAACAAACCAAGGGTTTGTCTCTCTTTACTTTCACAAACCAGGGGATTCTTCTCTCACTACTATTACATACCACAAGTTTGTCTCTTATTACCACTGAAATCCAAGCGTTCGTCTCTCTTAGCACTACAAACCAGGGGATTTGTCTCTTCTTACTTTTAAATACCATGGGTTTGTCTCTTTTTATCACGACAAACCAAGGGTTTGTCTCACTTTGCCACTATAAACCAAGCGTTTATGGGTCTGTGTCCACTACTAACTAAGAATTTTTCTCTCTTTACCACTAAAAACCAGGGGATTTGTCTCTCCTTACTATTACGTACAATGGGGTTGTCTCTGTTTACCATTATAAACTAAGGCTCTGTTTCTCTTTACCACTTCAAACAAAGGGTTTGTTTCTGGTTCATCGCTCTTTACCACTACAAACCAAGGGTTCCGGGTTTGTCTCTCTTCACCACTAAACCAAAGGGTTTGTTTCTCTTTACCACCACAAACCAGGGGATACGTCTCTCCTTAATATTATATACCATGGGTTTTTCTCTGTTTACCACTATAAACTAAGGGTTTGCCTCTCTTTACAACTGCAAACCAAGTGTATGTCTCTCTTTACTACTACAAACGAAGGGTTCACCTCTCTTTACCATTACAAATTAAGGGTTTCTCTGTTTACCCCTACAGATCAAGGGTTCCTCTCTCTTTACAACTATGCAGCAAGGGTTTGTCTTTCTTCATCACTACAAACCAAGGGTTTGTCTCTCTTTACCACTACAAACCAAGGGTCCGTCTCTCTTTACCATTTCAAACTAAGGGTCCGTCTTTCTTTACCACTTCAACTCTGTCTCTCTTTACCACTACAAACCAAGGGTTCCCCTCTCTTTACCACAACAAACCAAGGGTTCCTCTCTCTTTACCACTACAAACCAAGGCTTTGTCTATGGTTCATATCTCTTTTCCACTACAAACCAAGGGCTCCTCTATCTTTACCTTTACAAACCAAGGGTTCATTTCTTTTTACCATTACAAACCAAGAGTTAGTATCTCTTTACCATATCAAACGAAGGGCTTGTCTCTCTTTACCAATACAAACCTTGATTAAACCTTTCGATGAAATCCAATCCATGTCTGATGAGAACTTTCATTTGAGCGAGACATTCTGCCCTGGCAACACCATGGGGCTGGGGTCCAACTTCAAGCGCTGGGGAGAGAAGAAGAAGATTGGACCATTTATAGTACACATTGTGACACCTTCAGAGACATCAGTCAACCCACGTAATGTCTTTTAACAAGTGCCTGTCTACTATCCCTTAGAGTGTCGAAAACCCACACTGCATGTCAACACCTCCTGCATCATCAGGCATCCCTCAGTAAGACAATCACTCATGTATGAAGGAAGTAACATAGTCCTTCAACATACAACCAGTGTGATATAATATTTCTTACAGCATGTGTGATATCACAAAAATCTATTCTCTTTTACATCAACCCGTATATTACACAACTGTTGTTAAAACATATCCGCTATGAGCTAACCAACCCCTCTTACACCAGCAAGTGCCCCACGTGCAGCCACAGGCCATGTATTTGCATAATTTTCTAGCACTTGCATCTCATTTAGCTCTTACTGTCTGTGGGTGACCACTGATAGACCACCTAGCACTGCTCCCAGGCCCCAGACATGTCATTCCCTGTGCCGTGACTTGTCTACACCACTGGACAACCTTTAAAGCCCAATATAAATTATTATTTTTGCGTTAACTGCTCTTAGACCATTAGACATCTCTCTAGTCCCAAATAAGGCATCCTCTGTAAGATGATTGTTCTTACACCATCAAACAACTCTCCTGCTTGCCCCAGGTAGTTATTTCTGTGTAAAGATATTGAAACATCTCTCCCTGTCCGGATAACTCATATTTCCTCAGATATGACTGTTTTAACACTATCTGACATACCACCCAGCAACAGACACATCATTCTCTATGAGATGACCACTGCAACAACATCAGGAACACCTTCATGCCCCAGAAGTCATTCTCTCAGAGGTGATATCAGGTACTGCTCATGCTTCAGACAACTCATTCAGAGTGAGGTCACTACTCTTCCTCTATAACTCAAATCTCTGGGAGGTGGCCACGCCTACACCATCAAGCACCCTTCCCAATCATGGATAACACATGTGCTCTATGAGGTGAAGCAATAATGGTAACAGTTAATATGAAGCGCACAGCGTGTATAAGCAGGTAAACACAATTTCAAGTCCAATTGGTGCTCTAAGTGGAGAGAGTAGGTTACCACTACTCAATAAATGTCATAAATGACTGAACATAGGCAATAATCCACCAAGCACTCGTCTTCAAATATAGTCTGTAAGATCCCAATGTTCAAAATTCGTTTATTCCATCAATTCTTCATCAGATTTCTTCATCCAATATATGACAAAATAACAGCCAACACGTGTTTCGTCTGATCAGTATATGATATACAGACTTCTTCAGGGCTGTAATTAATACAGTAACCAAAATTACAAAAAGTAGTACTGGACTCAATATTCACAATAGAATACACCGAATCCGTGTAATAAGGAAAGGTAAGTCAAAGAAGTACCCGTCACCAAGAATAAAGCTTGAAAACCCAAAGTGTATCCATCAGTATCTAGTACCCGAGTCTGAGTACATTTCAACATATATTTTAGATCGTATAATTATAAGTAACCTAAAATACCAGATAGGACCCAGTCACCAACCACAACAGCAGATTGGTCAACATGCTAGTATTATTACATCCTCAGTAACTCACCATTACTCTTAATGCGAATAATTGTAATTCATAATCCTCACGGTAAAATCAAATTCTTCAGTCCAAACCAATCGAAGTAATAATCTGTAAGTAAAGCTAGTGTCTATTAATATACACTATATTTATATTGTAGCGCTCATACGTCAAACTGAGGCTAAACACACTCCACTATCTTCCTGCCCAATTGCTGTATACTCCAAATTGGCCAGCACATCGCATAAGTATTAGCTACTGATATATATACAGTTCTCTCAATAACTTCTCTGTTTACAAAAGGTATACAGTCTGTGATTAACTAATATACAGTTGTATCATTATCCAGTAAATACCTTAATGTATGAGTAGAATCGCCTTCCAATAGTTTGCTTCGTCTCAAAGTTACAAAATCGGCATGGTCAAAGTCAGACCCTCGTAAATATTCCACAGTATCTCGCTATCCTTTTATCTATAGACCGAAATCAGTATAGTAAGTGCATTAGCGTGCGCCCTTGTATCAATAGCGTCACATATAATGCGTATTCAAATCTCTAAGTATCTGTATTGATATCAGTAACCAATAAATACCTCAGTCTTTAAGTAGATTCTCAATCCAATGTAAGGCTTCCCTGTTTACTTCGTTTCCAGTCAGCAATAAGAGACTCTCAAAAGTATTCCGAAGTATCTCGCTATCCTCATAACAGTGGGCTGTAAACAAATTAATAAGGTGCATTAGCGAGCGCCCTTCTATCAAATAGGCATCTCACGCCCAGCGCTGGTTATGACTTTCAACTCACCGCATATCTGCTCCTCGCTCATCCATAGACGGTCGCGTTTGGCAAGCGCGCCATCTTAGAGTAGCAATAAATAGTCTAAACCGCGGGCGCCATCTTTGAGTGGTGTGTCACAATGTATACGCACAATCCAACAGAGTATTCCCAGTCCTAACTATAATATGCAGCACATCTATATGCATTTAGTTCCCCAGCGTTAAATCTGTTAATACTCGCCGCGAAATTGTTCATAGATCATCCTGAGGCTATCGCGTTGTACACGCGCGCCCTGTTTGAGTAGTAATATCTAACCACATACGCAGGCGCCATCTTGTAGTAGTAATTTACGAGTACGTAGTCATAATACTTTAGAATATTATCAATTCTAGGATCGGGTTACTGCTAGACCACTTTGTCAGTAAGTACCATAAACTCATAGTTAATTATAATCCATTATTTCAATGTGGCGTAAGAAACGAAAAATAAGTGCTATTAATTATAAGCGCAACCCCCTGCGCTGTTTACATTCATTAATGTTTACACCCCACTGTTATGGGTATCTCAGATCGTATGTACGTGTATTAATGAAGTCTACGCATATTTCCACTAGTGTTCCTCATTATGTATATATTCCATTATACCAACATATTATATTACTACAATGAGTAATTCTCAATTTTCATTGGTCAATCTTATCAAGGTCCAATCGACCTACATCTGGCAGTGTGTGTCAGTTAAAAGGGTCCAAGTGGTATTATCATTCTGCTCTGGTTTAGCAGAGTTCTTACGTATATCCAGGAGTCAGGAAGATTATGAAAGGAGGACAGGGTAAGAATTACAGTAACAAACATAGTACATTCTATTCATCTGTACATCATTTAAGCTCTATCAGAGTAAAGCCATATACTTTGCTCAAACTCCATGAGTCATTCTTGTCCTAGATAGTATTCAAATTCGTGGTCAATGTTCAGACCACGTTCAACTGCCTTAAGCTTTAATAGCCACATGACTTCTCTGCGTCTTAACTGTAATTGCCTATTCCCACCTCTAACATCAGATTTGATGTGATCGATTCCATGATATTTAAAAACATGTTTCTCTTTTTCATGAAAATTCCTAACGATGTGGGAGGCTATGGGATAGCGAGTATCCCCTGTTTTCAGTGCTCGGAAATGTTCAACCATTCTGTCTTTCAATTTTCTGATGGTGCTACCAACATAAATCTGTTTACAAGAACAAACTATAACATAAACAACAAAAGTAGTATCACAGTTAATAAACATGTTAATCTGATGTTCACCTGTATTGTTATAGTTGAAAGTTCTGATCTTGTTTACCGCCCACCTACAGGAGCTACATCTTCCACATTTGTGGAAGCCTGTAGATCTCCCAGTGAGCCAGTCAGGAACTGTTTTCTTCAAAGGGTAGCTAGGACTGACAAAGTTAGAAAGAGTGCGACCCCTTCTAAAAGTAAGTCCAGGTTTGTCTCCAATAAAAGGTATTAGGTCTCTATCCATCTGTAAAAGATGCCAGTGTTTATTCAGGATTTTATACAGTTGGGCACTATCAGTACCATAATTTGTAATTAGGCGAATCTTTTCATCTTTACGTACACTAGACTTGTCTTTGAGGGTTGTTGTCCTCTTCAGTTTCTTGGCTCTAGTCACTGCCTCCTCAACCACTTTACTCTGATAGCCACGTTTCAGGAATCTTTTTGTAAGGTCATTGAGATTATGCTCAAAGTCGTTATCCATCGAACAGTTTCGTCTCGCCCTTACCATCTCACCATAAGGTATCGCATTTACTTGGCTAGCTGGATGACAACTTTGAGCATGCAAAACTGCATTGCAGCTAGTAGGTTTACGAAACATGCGACTACAAATTTTCCCATCTTTAATAAACAATTCAATATCTAGGAAATTGATGCTACTTTTGTCATAGTGGGTAGTAAATGACAGATTCAGTACATTGTCATTTAGGTAGTCAAAGAAACCTTTAAGTTCATCAACTGAACCTGTCCAGATTAGGAGGCAGTCGTCTATGTACCGCCCCCAATAGTGGATATATTGTATCCATTTGTTACCGGATGGGCCCCAGATTCTCTCCGCCTCAAAGAACCCCATGAAGAGGTTCGCAAAGGACGGAGCAAATCTAGAACCCATCGCGGTACCAAGGCGCTGTCTGTACCAATTTCCATCGAAGAGAAAAACATTATTTTGAAGCACTAATCTAGTCATCTTCAAAATCATCTGATTGTGATCATAGTATTCTGCACTTCTTTTACTTAAAAAGAAGTCAATTGCGTGGATTCCTAATTCATGATCGATGTTGGTATACAAAGATACCACATCGAGGGTAACCAGTGTCATTCTGTCATCCCATACCAGATCGTTCATCAAATTAAGTACATGCTTAGAATCCTCAATAAATGAGGGTAAGTTTTTGACATATAGCTGTAAAAAGGTGTCAATATATTGGGAAAGACGTTCCGTCGGTCCCCCAATGCCAGAAATTATTGGCCTGCCTGGTGGTTTAACCATAGATTTATGAATCTTTGGCAGCGTATACATGCATGGTGCCCGCGGTGTAATAACTTGCAAATACAAAAATTCATCACGATCAATAAGAGTTTCATCATACCATATTTTCAGATGATCATTAATAACCTTCGACAGGCTTGTGAGTGGATTACTATACAGTTTTTCATAGTACACAGTGTCATTCAGTTGAGAATATACTTCTTCTTTGTAATCTATAGTATTCAAAATTACTATATTCCCACCTTTATCCGCTCTACGTATGGTGATGTCAGGGTTATTCTTAAGTTCTTTCAGTGCCACCCTCTCCCCAGGCGATAAATTGTCTATGTACTTCTTAGTCTTAGCTGAAAATTTAGCATCAGTAATTCTGTCTATGTCTTGGTTCACCGCTTTGGAGAAGGCTTCAATTGTACTCCCAGATGCCACCTGAGGTGTCCATTTAGATCGTTCCTTCAACCCACTGTCTTCACTCAAGAACCTGTCTATCCCCAAATCATCCAATAACTTGAGTAATGTCACTGGATCTTCCTCTCTCTCAGTAAGAGACAACAAAAGTTGCGTTTCTTTAAGTTCTTGAATTGTGATTTCACTTACGGGTTTTATTTTTGCATATCTAGGTTTATCTGGTACATTAGCAAAGTGTTTTTTCAGTTTCAACCTTCTAACAAATTTGAACACATCAATTTTAATCGAGTACCAATCAGACATAGTCATAGGGCAAAAGCCCATTCCTTTTGCAAGTAAACTGATCATATTCTCAGATAACTCAGTTGATGACAGATTAACAATTTCAATATTATTTACATCATTAGCATCATCTTCAATTATGGTTTCCAGGATCTTGTTCGCATGCCTACCCTTCCTCCCTGTCCTCCTACCGCCTCTGCCCCCTCTCCTGGTTTTTTTACAGTTGCCACTCGGTTCCTCTCTGAGTCCCTGTTTCCACGGCGCAACCTGTGCACCTCTACTAAAAAATTATTTTCAAGGGATTGAATGGAAGCGGTCTCAGAGTTTTCCTCAGATTCACTACTAGAGATATTACTTGAACCAGGGTCACTGTCACTAGGTGATGGGGTGCCGCCCTTTTGTTTCTCAGTATTAGATTTAGTAATTAGATAATCAAATTTCCTTGCAAAGGTATATACACGACCTGACCGATAGTCCTTTTCGTCGCGTTTTATCTTTCTTGCTTTCCTTTGCTTAATGTCATTTTGTAGGTCATTTAATTTCTCATCCAAAACAGTATAGTTTTTAATTGTTGCTTCGGGGAGATTCATTTCTTTAATTTCATCCTCTACTTTTTGTATTTCTACAAGTAGTTTCGCTATTTTTCTCTCAGCGTTTTCAATGAGGATATTAATTAAGTTTCTGGAGCTAGTGTTAAGTTCCTTCTCCCATGTAACATAGAGATCAGGTTCCAGATCCTCGTAAGTAGGTATAATCTGGGACCTGAGACCTCGTGGGATTCGATTAAGCTTAAGGTATTGTTTTAAAGTGGCGGCATCCCACCATTTATTTAATTCCGTGCGTTTGAGGGATTCAAGTTTCACAAACTTGGCTCTCAGGCCTTCTTTTTTCGTCTCTTTAGGTGGGAATATAGTAATTTTGAATACTATAGATTACAAAGAAGAAGTATATTCTCAACTGAATGACACTGTGTACTATGAAAAACTGTATAGTAATCCACTCACAAGCCTGTCGAAGGTTATTAATGATCATCTGAAAATATGGTATGATGAAACTCTTATTGATCGTGATGAATTTTTGTATTTGCAAGTTATTACACCGCGGGCACCATGCATGTATACGCTGCCAAAGATTCATAAATCTATGGTTAAACCACCAGGCAGGCCAATAATTTCTGGCATTGGGGGACCGACGGAACGTCTTTCCCAATATATTGACACATTTTTACAGCTATATGTCAAAAACTTACCCTCATTTATTGAGGATTCTAAGCATGTACTTAATTTGATGAACGATCTGGTATGGGATGACAGAATGACACTGGTTACCCTCGATGTGGTATCTTTGTATACCAACATCGATCATGAATTAGGAATCCACGCAATTGACTTCTTTTTAAGTAAAAGAAGTGCAGAATACTATGATCACAATCAGATGATTTTGAAGATGACTAGATTAGTGCTTCAAAATAATGTTTTTCTCTTCGATGGAAATTGGTACAGACAGCGCCTTGGTACCGCGATGGGTTCTAGATTTGCTCCGTCCTTTGCGAACCTCTTCATGGGGTTCTTTGAGGCGGAGAGAATCTGGGGCCCATCCGGTAACAAATGGATACAATATATCCACTATTGGGGGCGGTACATAGACGACTGCCTCCTAATCTGGACAGGTTCAGTTGATGAACTTAAAGGTTTCTTTGACTACCTAAATGACAATGTACTGAATCTGTCATTTACTACCCACTATGACAAAAGTAGCATCAATTTCCTAGATATTGAATTGTTTATTAAAGATGGGAAAATTTGTAGTCGCATGTTTCGTAAACCTACTAGCTGCAATGCAGTTTTGCATGCTCAAAGTTGTCATCCAGCTAGCCAAGTAAATGCGATACCTTATGGTGAGATGGTAAGGGCGAGACGAAACTGTTCGATGGATAACGACTTTGAGCATAATCTCAATGACCTTACAAAAAGATTCCTGAAACGTGGCTATCAGAGTAAAGTGGTTGAGGAGGCAGTGACTAGAGCCAAGAAACTGAAGAGGACAACAACCCTCAAAGACAAGTCTAGTGTACGTAAAGATGAAAAGATTCGCCTAATTACAAATTATGGTACTGATAGTGCCCAACTGTATAAAATCCTGAATAAACACTGGCATCTTTTACAGATGGATAGAGACCTAATACCTTTTATTGGAGACAAACCTGGACTTACTTTTAGAAGGGGTCGCACTCTTTCTAACTTTGTCAGTCCTAGCTACCCTTTGAAGAAAACAGTTCCTGACTGGCTCACTGGGAGATCTACAGGCTTCCACAAATGTGGAAGATGTAGCTCCTGTAGGTGGGCGGTAAACAAGATCAGAACTTTCAACTATAACAATACAGGTGAACATCAGATTAACATGTTTATTAACTGTGATACTACTTTTGTTGTTTATGTTATAGTTTGTTCTTGTAAACAGATTTATGTTGGTAGCACCATCAGAAAATTGAAAGACAGAATGGTTGAACATTTCCGAGCACTGAAAACAGGGGATACTCGCTATCCCATAGCCTCCCACATCGTTAGGAATTTTCATGAAAAAGAGAAACATGTTTTTAAATATCATGGAATCGATCACATCAAATCTGATGTTAGAGGTGGGAATAGGCAATTACAGTTAAGACGCAGAGAAGTCATGTGGCTATTAAAGCTTAAGGCAGTTGAACGTGGTCTGAACATTGACCACGAATTTGAATACTATCTAGGACAAGAATGACTCATGGAGTTTGAGCAAAGTATATGGCTTTACTCTGATAGAGCTTAAATGATGTACAGATGAATAGAATGTACTATGTTTGTTACTGTAATTCTTACCCTGTCCTCCTTTCATAATCTTCCTGACTCCTGGATATACGTAAGAACTCTGCTAAACCAGAGCAGAATGATAATACCACTTGGACCCTTTTAACTGACACACACTGCCAGATGTAGGTCGATTGGACCTTGATAAGATTGACCAATGAAAATTGAGAATTACTCATTGTAGTAATATAATATGTTGGTATAATGGAATATATACATAATGAGGAACACTAGTGGAAATATGCGTAGACTTCATTAATACACGTACATACGATCTGAGATACCCATAACAGTGGGGTGTAAACATTAATGAATGTAAACAGCGCAGGGGGTTGCGCTTATAATTAATAGCACTTATTTTTCGTTTCTTACGCCACATTGAAATAATGGATTATAATTAACTATGAGTTTATGGTACTTACTGACAAAGTGGTCTAGCAGTAACCCGATCCTAGAATTGATAATATTCTAAAGTATTATGACTACGTACTCGTAAATTACTACTACAAGATGGCGCCTGCGTATGTGGTTAGATATTACTACTCAAACAGGGCGCGCGTGTACAACGCGATAGCCTCAGGATGATCTATGAACAATTACGCGGCGAGTATTAACAGATTTAACGCTGGGGAACTAAATGCATATAGATGTGCTGCATATTATAGTTAGGACTGGGAATACTCTGTTGGATTGTGCGTATACATTGTGACACACCACTCAAAGATGGCGCCCGCGGTTTAGACTATTTATTGCTACTCTAAGATGGCGCGCTTGCCAAACGCGACCGTCTATGGATGAGCGAGGAGCAGATATGCGGTGAGTTGAAAGTCATAACCAGCGCTGGGCGTGAGATGCCTATTTGATAGAAGGGCGCTCGCTAATGCACCTTATTAATTTGTTTACAGCCCACTGTTATGAGGATAGCGAGATACTTCGGAATACTTTTGAGAGTCTCTTATTGCTGACTGGAAACGAAGTAAACAGGGAAGCCTTACATTGGATTGAGAATCTACTTAAAGACTGAGGTATTTATTGGTTACTGATATCAATACAGATACTTAGAGATTTGAATACGCATTATATGTGACGCTATTGATACAAGGGCGCACGCTAATGCACTTACTATACTGATTTCGGTCTATAGATAAAAGGATAGCGAGATACTGTGGAATATTTACGAGGGTCTGACTTTGACCATGCCGATTTTGTAACTTTGAGACAAAGCAAACTATTGGAAGGCGATTCTACTCATACATTAAGGTATTTACTGGATAATGATACAACTGTATATTAGTTAATCACAGACTGTATACCTTTTGTAAACAGAGAAGTTATTGAGAGAACTGTATATATATCAGTAGCTAATACTTATGCGATGTGCTGGCCAATTTGGAGTATACAGCAATTGGGCAGGAAGATAGTGGAGTGTGTTTAGCCTCAGTTTGACGTATGAGCGCTACAATATAAATATAGTGTATATTAATAGACACTAGCTTTACTTACAGATTATTACTTCGATTGGTTTGGACTGAAGAATTTGATTTTACCGTGAGGATTATGAATTACAATTATTCGCATTAAGAGTAATGGTGAGTTACTGAGGATGTAATAATACTAGCATGTTGACCAATCTGCTGTTGTGGTTGGTGACTGGGTCCTATCTGGTATTTTAGGTTACTTATAATTATACGATCTAAAATATATGTTGAAATGTACTCAGACTCGGGTACTAGATACTGATGGATACACTTTGGGTTTTCAAGCTTTATTCTTGGTGACGGGTACTTCTTTGACTTACCTTTCCTTATTACACGGATTCGGTGTATTCTATTGTGAATATTGAGTCCAGTACTACTTTTTGTAATTTTGGTTACTGTATTAATTACAGCCCTGAAGAAGTCTGTATATCATATACTGATCAGACGAAACACGTGTTGGCTGTTATTTTGTCATATATTGGATGAAGAAATCTGATGAAGAATTGATGGAATAAACGAATTTTGAACATTGGGATCTTACAGACTATATTTGAAGACGAGTGCTTGGTGGATTATTGCCTATGTTCAGTCATTTATGACATTTATTGAGTAGTGGTAACCTACTCTCTCCACTTAGAGCACCAATTGGACTTGAAATTGTGTTTACCTGCTTATACACGCTGTGCGCTTCATATTAACTGTTACCATTATTGCTTTAGTATTTTATGGTTAAGGAGCAGCCGCATAAGCAAAGATGAATAGAGATAAAGAAGCTGAGCAATTATTTGATAAATTAGTGGCAGGAGGTACAATAGGAGCTGCCATGGGACCACCTAAAGAGACGAAAAAAGAAGGCCTGAGAGCCAAGTTTGTGAAACTTGAATCCCTCAAACGCACGGAATTAAATAAATGGTGGGATGCCGCCACTTTAAAACAATACCTTAAGCTTAATCGAATCCCACGAGGTCTCAGGTCCCAGATTATACCTACTTACGAGGATCTGGAACCTGATCTCTATGTTACATGGGAGAAGGAACTTAACACTAGCTCCAGAAACTTAATTAATATCCTCATTGAAAACGCTGAGAGAAAAATAGCGAAACTACTTGTAGAAATACAAAAAGTAGAGGATGAAATTAAAGAAATGAATCTCCCCGAAGCAACAATTAAAAACTATACTGTTTTGGATGAGAAATTAAATGACCTACAAAATGACATTAAGCAAAGGAAAGCAAGAAAGATAAAACGCGACGAAAAGGACTATCGGTCAGGTCGTGTATATACCTTTGCAAGGAAATTTGATTATCTAATTACTAAATCTAATACTGAGAAACAAAAGGGCGGCACCCCATCACCTAGTGACAGTGACCCTGGTTCAAGTAATATCTCTAGTAGTGAATCTGAGGAAAACTCTGAGACCGCTTCCATTCAATCCCTTGAAAATAATTTTTTAGTAGAGGTGCACAGGTTGCGCCGTGGAAACAGGGACTCAGAGAGGAACCGAGTGGCAACTGTAAAAAAACCAGGAGAGGGGGCAGAGGCGGCAGGAGGACAGGGAGGAAGGGTAGGCATGCGAACAAGATCCTGGAAACCGTAATTGAAGATGATGCTAATGATGTAAATAATATTGAAATTGTTAATCTGTCATCAACTGAGTTATCTGAGAATATGATCAGTTTTTTTGCAAAAGGAATGGGCTTTTGCCCTATGACTATGTCTGATTGGTACTCGATTAAAATTGATGTGTTCAAATTTGTTAGAAGGTTGAAACTGAAAAAACACTTTGCTAATGTACCAGATAAACCTAGATATGCAAAAATAAAACCCGTAAGTGAAATCACAATTCAAGAACTTAAAGAAACGCAACTTTTGTTGTCTCTTACTGAGAGAGAGGAAGATCCAGTGACATTACTCAAGTTATTGGATGATTTGGGGATAGACAGGTTCTTGAGTGAAGACAGTGGGTTGAAGGAACGATCTAAATGGACACCTCAGGTGGCATCTGGGAGTACAATTGAAGCCTTCTCCAAAGCGGTGAACCAAGACATAGACAGAATTACTGATGCTAAATTTTCAGCTAAGACTAAGAAGTACATAGACAATTTATCGCCTGGGGAGAGGGTGGCACTGAAAGAACTTAAGAATAACCCTGACATCACCATACGTAGAGCGGATAAAGGTGGGAATATAGTAATTTTGAATACTATAGATTACAAAGAAGAAGTATATTCTCAACTGAATGACACTGTGTACTATGAAAAACTGTATAGTAATCCACTCACAAGCCTGTCGAAGGTTATTAATGATCATCTGAAAATATGGTATGATGAAACTCTTATTGATCGTGATGAATTTTTGTATTTGCAAGTTATTACACCGCGGGCACCATGCATGTATACGCTGCCAAAGATTCATAAATCTATGGTTAAACCACCAGGCAGGCCAATAATTTCTGGCATTGGGGGACCGACGGAACGTCTTTCCCAATATATTGACACCTTTTTACAGCTATATGTCAAAAACTTACCCTCATTTATTGAGGATTCTAAGCATGTACTTAATTTGATGAACGATCTGGTATGGGATGACAGAATGACACTGGTTACCCTCGATGTGGTATCTTTGTATACCAACATCGATCATGAATTAGGAATCCACGCAATTGACTTCTTTTTAAGTAAAAGAAGTGCAGAATACTATGATCACAATCAGATGATTTTGAAGATGACTAGATTAGTGCTTCAAAATAATGTTTTTCTCTTCGATGGAAATTGGTACAGACAGCGCCTTGGTACCGCGATGGGTTCTAGATTTGCTCCGTCCTTTGCGAACCTCTTCATGGGGTTCTTTGAGGCGGAGAGAATCTGGGGCCCATCCGGTAACAAATGGATACAATATATCCACTATTGGGGGCGGTACATAGACGACTGCCTCCTAATCTGGACAGGTTCAGTTGATGAACTTAAAGGTTTCTTTGACTACCTAAATGACAATGTACTGAATCTGTCATTTACTACCCACTATGACAAAAGTAGCATCAATTTCCTAGATATTGAATTGTTTATTAAAGATGGGAAAATTTGTAGTCGCATGTTTCGTAAACCTACTAGCTGCAATGCAGTTTTGCATGCTCAAAGTTGTCATCCAGCTAGCCAAGTAAATGCGATACCTTATGGTGAGATGGTAAGGGCGAGACGAAACTGTTCGATGGATAACGACTTTGAGCATAATCTCAATGACCTTACAAAAAGATTCCTGAAACGTGGCTATCAGAGTAAAGTGGTTGAGGAGGCAGTGACTAGAGCCAAGAAACTGAAGAGGACAACAACCCTCAAAGACAAGTCTAGTGTACGTAAAGATGAAAAGATTCGCCTAATTACAAATTATGGTACTGATAGTGCCCAACTGTATAAAATCCTGAATAAACACTGGCATCTTTTACAGATGGATAGAGACCTAATACCTTTTATTGGAGACAAACCTGGACTTACTTTTAGAAGGGGTCGCACTCTTTCTAACTTTGTCAGTCCTAGCTACCCTTTGAAGAAAACAGTTCCTGACTGGCTCACTGGGAGATCTACAGGCTTCCACAAATGTGGAAGATGTTGTTCCTGTAGGTGGGCGGTAAACAAGATCAGAACTTTCAACTATAACAATACAGGTGAACATCAGATTAACATGTTTATTAACTGTGATACTACTTTTGTTGTTTATGTTATAGTTTGTTCTTGTAAACAGATTTATGTTGGTAGCACCATCAGAAAATTGAAAGACAGAATGGTTGAACATTTCCGAGCACTGAAAACAGGGGATACTCGCTATCCCATAGCCTCCCACATCGTTAGGAATTTTCATGAAAAAGAGAAACATGTTTTTAAATATCATGGAATCGATCACATCAAATCTGATGTTAGAGGTGGGAATAGGCAATTACAGTTAAGACGCAGAGAAGTCATGTGGCTATTAAAGCTTAAGGCAGTTGAACGTGGTCTGAACATTGACCACGAATTTGAATACTATCTAGGACAAGAATGACTCATGGAGTTTGAGCAAAGTATATGGCTTTACTCTGATAGAGCTTAAATGATGTACAGATGAATAGAATGTACTATGTTTGTTACTGTAATTCTTACCCTGTCCTCCTTTCATAATCTTCCTGACTCCTGGATATACGTAAGAACTCTGCTAAACCAGAGCAGAATGATAATACCACTTGGACCCTTTTAACTGACACACACTGCCAGATGTAGGTCGATTGGACCTTGATAAGATTGACCAATGAAAATTGAGAATTACTCATTGTAGTAATATAATATGTTGGTATAATGGAATATATACATAATGAGGAACACTAGTGGAAATATGCGTAGACTTCATTAATACACGTACATACGATCTGAGATACCCATAACAGTGGGGTGTAAACATTAATGAATGTAAACAGCGCAGGGGGTTGCGCTTATAATTAATAGCACTTATTTTTCGTTTCTTACGCCACATTGAAATAATGGATTATAATTAACTATGAGTTTATGGTACTTACTGACAAAGTGGTCTAGCAGTAACCCGATCCTAGAATTGATAATATTCTAAAGTATTATGACTACGTACTCGTAAATTACTACTACAAGATGGCGCCTGCGTATGTGGTTAGATATTACTACTCAAACAGGGCGCGCGTGTACAACGCGATAGCCTCAGGATGATCTATGAACAATTACGCGGCGAGTATTAACAGATTTAACGCTGGGGAACTAAATGCATATAGATGTGCTGCATATTATAGTTAGGACTGGGAATACTCTGTTGGATTGTGCGTATACATTGTGACACACCACTCAAAGATGGCGCCCGCGGTTTAGACTATTTATTGCTACTCTAAGATGGCGCGCTTGCCAAACGCGACCGTCTATGGATGAGCGAGGAGCAGATATGCGGTGAGTTGAAAGTCATAACCAGCGCTGGGCGTGAGATGCCTATTTGATAGAAGGGCGCTCGCTAATGCAACTTATTAATTTGTTTACAGCCCACTGTTATGAGGATAGCGAGATACTTCGGAATACTTTTGAGAGTCTCTTATTGCTGACTGGAAACGAAGTAAACAGGGAAGCCTTACATTGGATTGAGAATCTACTTAAAGACTGAGGTATTTATTGGTTACTGATATCAATACAGATACTTAGAGATTTGAATACGCATTATATGTGACGCTATTGATACAAGGGCGCACGCTAATGCACTTACTATACTGATTTCGGTCTATAGATAAAAGGATAGCGAGATACTGTGGAATATTTACGAGGGTCTGACTTTGACCATGCCGATTTTGTAACTTTGAGACGAAGCAAACTATTGGAAGGCGATTCTACTCATACATTAAGGTATTTACTGGATAATGATACAACTGTATATTAGTTAATCACAGACTGTATACCTTTTGTAAACAGAGAAGTTATTGAGAGAACTGTATATATATCAGTAGCTAATACTTATGCGATGTGCTGGCCAATTTGGAGTATACAGCAATTGGGCAGGAAGATAGTGGAGTGTGTTTAGCCTCAGTTTGACGTATGAGCGCTACAATATAAATATAGTGTATATTAATAGACACTAGCTTTACTTACAGATTATTACTTCGATTGGTTTGGACTGAAGAATTTGATTTTACCGTGAGGATTATGAATTACAATTATTCGCATTAAGAGTAATGGTGAGTTACTGAGGATGTAATAATACTAGCATGTTGACCAATCTGCTGTTGTGGTTGGTGACTGGGTCCTATCTGGTATTTTAGGTTACTTATAATTATACGATCTAAAATATATGTTGAAATGTACTCAGACTCGGGTACTAGATACTGATGGATACACTTTGGGTTTTCAAGCTTTATTCTTGGTGACGGGTACTTCTTTGACTTACCTTTCCTTATTACACGGATTCGGTGTATTCTATTGTGAATATTGAGTCCAGTACTACTTTTTGTAATTTTGGTTACTGTATTAATTACAGCCCTGAAGAAGTCTGTATATCATATACTGATCAGACGAAACACGTGTTGGCTGTTATTTTGTCATATATTGGATGAAGAAATCTGATGAAGAATTGATGGAATAAACGAATTTTGAACATTGGGATCTTACAGACTATATTTGAAGACGAGTGCTTGGTGGATTATTGCCTATGCTCTATGAGGTGACCACTCATCCATCAGGCACCTCTCCCAGCCGTGGAATACTCAAATCCTCTGCGTTGTGAGAATATATGATGATACATCGGATGCCATTACATCGCATGCAATTACAACGCTGTTGTTACAACACAAGTGTTGTTACAAAGCATTTCTATTACATCGCAAACTTTTACCACACATATGCCTTTACCATGCATACCATCATAACGCAAAGGCATGCGTGGAAAAGGCATACACTTGATAAAAGTGCTTAAGGTAAATATATACATATACATATATATCTATATATATCACTGCTTCAACCTCCGTGTAGTTCCTCACACACAAAGAAAAGCACTCCCGGCCGAGTCCAAAGCTTTATTCCACGGACTCACGGTAACCAGACGCGTTTCGGCAAACACCTTTATCGATAAAGGCGTTTGCCGAAACGCGTCTGCTTGCCGTGAGTCTGTGGAATAAAGCTTTGGACTCGCCCCCGGGAGTGCTTTTCTTTGTGTGTGAGGAACTACACAGAGGTTGAAGCAGTGATTAATGCGAGTGCACCACCCGCGATAAACACCCACACGGGAGTGCACGGAGGAGGTAAAACAAGGAGCAGCAATATATATATATAATGGTGGAAGAAATAACAAGGATATCAGGAAAATCCATTAACGACAAAAATAAGGTGGGAAATGGAAGACTACACAATCTCTCGTCAAAAGAATATCAGGCAATGTCAGAACTTAAAAATGATCCGACCATAATAATAAAATCCTCGGATAAGGGGGGAAATATTGTGGTGCAAAATGTCACGGACTACATCGCTGAAGCAGAACGGTAATTGAAAAATCAGGATCACTATGAACAACTAAAAAACAACCCCATGGAAGAATGGACAGAGGAATATCATGCTCTACTGTTGAGTTGGAAAGACAAAGGCTTGATTGATTTTGATGAGTATTCTTATTTGAAAACGGATAACTCCATTACAGCCACCATCTACTTCTTAACAAAAGTGCATAAGGCAATGAAGAGACCACCTGGTAGACCGATAGTGAGCTCCATAGGGTCACTGTTGGAAACAACCTCAAGATTCATTGATATATTACTCATGAATTATGTAATCTCACTACCTTCGTATCTAAGCGATACAATGGACTTTTTAAATAAGATGTCAGGGATTGAATGGAAAACAAGCTACCTGATGGCAACAATTGACGTATCATCCCTGTATACCTCGATACGCCATGAGCATGTAATTAATGCTATCAAAAAGGTCTTGGAGACACGATCTGTGAATCATCTAGAACACTCTGCAATGCTGATTGACATGTTAACTTACTGCCTGACGCACAACGTCTTTCTTTTCTTGGGCAACCTGTCCCTGCAGAAGCAGGGGACCGCAATGGGGACTTCTTTTGCCCCAACATATGCGAACCTCCTGATGGCCATCTGGGAGAATGAGGTCGTTGAACAAGAGAAGAAAAAACACTCACAAATTGTAACATGGTGTTGTTTCATAGACAACTTGTTTGTCATATGGGAAGGGAATAAAGAAGAACTTCAAACTTTCATTGACTCACTGGAAGACAACAACTACAATCTCCACTTTACATCAGCTATAAGTGAAACCAGCCTCGTGTTTCTGGACGTAGAAGTTTTTGTGAAGAACAACCGTCTATGTACCAAGATACACAGGAAACCTACCTTGTGTAACAGCATACTTCACGCGAACAGCGGGCATCCAGCAAAGCTAAAGTGGAGTATTCCTTATGGTCAGATGTTAAGAGCGAAAAAAAACTGCTCTGAACCAGAGGATCTGGAACAAGAAGTTGAGAGAATGAGCGATCGATTCCGGGAAAGGGGCTACCCAGTAGAAGTGATCGAAACAGCAAAATCCAGAGTGAATGTGAAAAAGAGAACGGACCTCCTAGTACCAGCAACCACACCTGGCTTTTGGAAATGTTCCAAGTGTAAGGCCTGTGAACATGGTGTAAATATTACAGACTACAAATTACAGAATGGTCTGTGGTGTACAGACTTTTGTGCGAATGTGGGAAATCCTACATAGGGATCACCATAAACAAACTAAAATTAAGGATACTCCAACATCTACGTGCGATCAAGAACAAGGACCCCAATTACCCCATGGCTAAACAATTTGAGGAATTCCATCACAGTAACCCCAATTTACTGAAATACTCAGGGATTAAGATCAGCAAACCCTCAGAGAGAGGTGGGGGGGGATCGTACTATGCAATTACGGAAACTAGAGTCCAGAATGATTTTGGGGATGGGGACTGAGTATCCATATGGACATAATCAAGACGCTGAACTATTTGTACATCTGTAAATAGAAGATGAAAAGAACAAATCGAGGCGAGCTTCTGAACTCCAATTCCAATTGGCTTTTTTGTATATAGGTGTAAATATCATGATAAGTAGTGGTAGGGCCGCCCTTCAGACTTGAATTAAATGAAAAAATGGGCAAGCGGCATAATATCTCTGAAGAAAATATGAGCAATATTAACTTTGAGGTTATATAAATTGGATATGAAAATGAGTAGATCTCACATAGGAATGCATTGGCGCATAAAAATCAATTTAAAATAGGAATAGAGTACTTCACAAGATATAAAGAATTGGACAATGAAAAAACATATGCGTCAAATACGAACTTCTGTCTGTATATAATGTATATAGTTGTAGAAAATTGAGACTCTCTGGGACACTAATCCAATCTGAAAGAAACATAAGGAAAAGAAAATATGACAAGTTTGATTTTGTTGATTACCAGTACTTTACTGTAATTGAGACAAACCGTTTCAGAGATAATGTTCATGCCGCAGGGAATGAATTGCGATTACCTGAATTATTTAACATTCACTTGTACTTCACTGTGATGTTTATTTAATTAATTAATGTATTAATTAAGATTATGTTGAATTAATTCAAGTCAAATTACTTTGAAACAAAGGCGACTCTCTTTTGGCCATAAACTGAGAACAAGGTTGACAGTCTAGAGGAGTAGTAGAAATAGAAAATGGTATCTGCACTTTGCACTTTAAAATGGTCTAGACAACACAGACTCTATGGTCCAGTGGAAGGCTAGGAGTAGCCGAAACGTGTAGGCCGTCCAATTTTTTCACGTAACTCTGCATATGGTGTGTTGGAATAAATAATTTGAAAAAAGAACTTATCTGTTTGCTGTGCCGTGACTTCAGCCAAGAGAACACAAAGAGGCGAGAGGATTCAAGGAATATATATATATATATATATATATATATACAATGCTCTGTTTCCCTGCCGTTTGAAAGACGGGTCACTCGCGAGTGGGTGCAGTCTGCGGCGGCGGGGCCCCGCACTAGTATCACGCTCAATTTCCTCAAAGATTGTTCGAAAATCAGCACTCGTAGACAGACGGGTAATGCCTTTCCATGGGTTTATTTTACAGTGTCAACAGACGCGTTTCAGCTACAAGCCTTCGTCAGTGTTGAGGCGAGAGGATTCAAGGAATATATATATATATATATATATATATATATATATATATTCGACAGCACTCCTGGTCCGCTTTTCCTTTACTCGAAAAAAACCAGAGTTGAGGCCCCAATATAGTTAACAGTGCTACAGGTTTATATATATATATTTAAAGGTATTTTGTGTCAAAGCCTGTATAAAATCCCACCTTGCAAAATTGTGTCTACGGCCTGCTGCTTGGTGTATGAGGAATATGGAGACAGCGTTGGTTTAGATATAGATATATATATATATATATATATATATATATATATATATACAAACACATATATATATATATTTTTTTTTTTACTCCTAAGACTCTGAAATTACCTTTACTACCCCAACAGCCATGCCCCCTAAAACCCTAAAATTACCCCTACTACCCCAGTAACCATACCCCCTAAAATCCTAAACTTACCCTTTCTACCCCAATACACATACCCCCTTAAAATCTAAAATTACACTTTGCACCCCAAAATCCAAAGCCACTTGAACCCCAAAGTTAACCCTTGAACCCCAAAACCCAAAGTCACTCTGAACCCTAAAATTTGCCCTGGAACCCCAAACGCCTAACACACCCTGAACCCTAAAATTAGCCCTTGCACACCAAACCCCAAACACACCGTATTCCCTAAAATTACCCTTGGCACCACAAAACCCAAACACACCCTAAAATTACCCCTGGGACCCCAAAACCCAAACCCACCCTGAACCCTAAATTTAACCCTGTCACCCCAAAACCCATATCCACCCTGAACCCTAAAATTATCCCTGGCACCCTAAAACCCATACCGACCCTGAACACTAAAATTACTCTTAGCACCCCAAAACCCAAATCCACCCTGAACCCTAAAATTACCCTTGCTACCCCATAACCCATACCCACCCTAAGACTTAAAATTACCATTGGCACCCCAAAACCAAAATCCACCCTGAACCTTTAAAAATAACTTTGGCACCCCAAAATCTATACCTCTACACCCCAAAACCCAAACCCACCCTAAACCCAGTACTTATCTTATACTTACATGTAAAACACATATGCCTTTACCATACATGCCTTTACAACGAAATTTGTTGTAAATGCATGCGTGGTAATAGCATATGTATTGTAATGCCATGTGTTGTAATGGCATTGCGATGTAATGGTAGTTGCGTTGTTACAACCACATTGTAATGGCGACGCATTGTAACATCCACGTTGTAAAGGTTGTTTCCTGCGAGGTGACCATTCTTACACCAAGAGGCGCCACTCCCAACACCAAATACCTCATATCCTCTGCAAGGTGACCGCTCTTACACCATCAGGCATCCCTCTCAGCCCTAGATATCACATATGTCCTGCGAGGTAACCACTCTTAAACCATCATGCACCGCTCTCAGCCCTTGATAACACATGTGCTTATGAGTTGACCCCTCTTCCATCAGGCACCCCTCCCAGCTGTGGATTACTCAAATCCTCTGCAGGGTGACAACTCTTAGACTATCAGGAACCCTTCCAACCCTGGATAACTCATATCCTCTGAAAGGTAACCACTCGTGCACCGTCAGACACCCCCCAGCTGTGGATTACTCTTCCACCATTAGACACCACTCCCAGCCCTCATATACTCATATACTCTGCAACATGACCACTCTTCAACCAGACAACACACCCCCAAGCCCCAGATAACACGTATCCTCTGCGAGGTGACACCTCTTACACCATCAGGCCCCCCTCCACCTTTGGATTACTCATATCTCTGTGAGGTGACCACTCTTCCACCATCAGACCCCCCTCCACCCTTGGATTACTCATATCTCTGTGAGGTGACCACTCTTCCACCATCAAACCCCCCTCCACCCTTGGATTACTCATATCTCTGAGAGGTGACCACTCTTCCACCATCAGACCCCCCTCCACCCTTGGATTACTCATATCTCTGTGAGGTGACCACTCTTCCACCATCAGACCCCCCTCCACCCTTGGATTACTCATATCTTTGAGAGGTGACCACTCTTCCACCATCAGACCCCCCTCCACCCTTGGATTACTCATATCTCTGAGAGGTGACCACTCTTCCACCATCAGACACCCTCCACCCTTGGATTACTCATATCTCTGTGAGGTGACCACTCTTCCACCATCAGGCACCCCTCTCAGCCCCGGATAATTCATATCCTCAGCGAGGTGACAACTCTTCCACAATCAGACAAACCTCCAACTTCCAGAGTGAAACCATTTTCCCTATTCCAGGACCTGCCTGAGAAGGGACTCACTAATGGCATTCTTGCAGATGGAGTTCATGGTGTACGTCTCCTGACCTTCCAGATCGTAAACGCAGATTGTACATTTATCATCCGCAAACTTGCTCTATTTTGGAAACAAAATCAAAGAATCAGTGAGGGCAGAAACATCAAAACATCTTAGAAAGGCAATGCATAGCCCAAGTAATCATAGACCCTAGTGAGCAATGTGTGGTGTCAATGTGGGCCCAGAACTGGGCCATCACAGAAGTATGTGAAATGTCTTCACCAGAATCCTGTTGGGTTCCCAGATACAAACAAGAAGGCTGTCTTGCACTCAGTGTATAAACAAGTGGGACACTCACCATTAGTAGCAGGAGAAGAAGGAGAAGACACATTATGAAGAAAGGAATGTAGATATGCATTCACCAGAGCAGGGCAGGCCATTCCACATCAGAGTAGGCTTCTCACCCTGCAGTAGCCACTTTTGGGCTGGCCGCAGTTAGATGCCCTTCTGGGTCTTTAAAAACAGCACGCTATACGTTTTCCTGAACAGCAAGTTTAAGGTTGGAATTCAACAGTTGCTCTGTCTCCCTCACAGATGCTCAGTTTGCACCCAGCTTCCTGGATGTATCCCCTTATTGATTCCGGAGTGCTTCTTTACTATCATCCTTCCTGCTGTATCTGTGTGCCCAATGCCTTCCAGTGTTTCATTTGTAAAAATGGAAGTGCCAGGGCTCTCGTCAGGAGACCACTATAGCTTGCACCACACATTGCCAATGCTATAGTCCCAATGATATTAACAACACAACTACTAACCATCACACTCCTACAAGTGTGACAATTTGGACAATTTCAGGCCCCCAAAGCTATAAGAATGGCTAGGGATGCAGATAATAGTAATTTTTAATTTATATTGAATTAATAATGGACTGTTGTTGTGATTATCCGTAAATTAGCTATACACTGCCACCTTGTGGCAGACTGTCCCAAGTGCTGGTGTTGACAATTGAGTGCTGGTGCTGAGCACAGGGAACCACTGGGTCAAATTAAGGACTGATGCCTCCATCTGCTCTGTGGCAGGATTCCTGTAGCCCGAGGAGAAGTAGCTGGAATCTGCTTCTCAGTACCACTGGACCAGGTTCTGCTGTTCCATCCAGAGTTATCTTACCAACCACCCGAAGGAGCCAGGGTCTCTCCCTCTCTGTCCCCTTCCCCTTTTCCGCATGAACAGGTCTCCTCAGAGCCTTCAATTCTCTAAAGGGCGTGAAAAGATGCAGGAGGATGGATTGAGTTTTTAACTTTACTCCAGAACTTGACAAATCCCAAGGGCCGAATAAAATCCTTGTCCACCAACTTTGATGTGTGTACATTTTTAAGCATCCTCTCTGCCCACACCAAGACTGCCAGGCCCAGCTCTTCTGTGCTCTGTTTCCTCCCCATTTTACTGAGTGTTTTCTCATGCTTTTGCATTGTTTTTACTACTTTCTCCTTTTTCACCCATTTTTCTGAGTGGTTTCTCCTGCTTTTCCCTTGTTTTTTACTGCTTTCTCCTTCCTCTCCCCCATTTTTCTGAGTGCTCTCTCTTGCTTTTGCCTAAATTTTCTTTCTTTTTCCTTCCTTTCCCCTGGTTTTTCTGAGAGCTTTCTCTTGCTTTTGCCTGTTTTTCACTGCTTTATCTCCTAAGCAGCTATCAACTCCAACTCCTTGAGACCCTCACTGGTTATTTGCCGCGCTTTATAGATCCTGATTGACTGATTGAACACTCCAGTGGCATGGGCTACTTGTGTGCCCTGTTTCAACTAAGGCTTTTAAGTCTCCTGTAGACACCGCTCCAATGCTGGGTAAGGTCAGGAACTGTGCCTTTGGAGTATTGTGAGCATCTTGATACCCAAGGACTATGGACACGTGGGATATTTAGCATCTTACACCTGAGGCAAGTCTGTAGAAGCACAGTAAATCTAGTCACTGCTGTAGTGTCGTGAGACTATGTGCGTTAGGACCCTAGTGGTTCTGGGCAGACTCAGAGGAATTACGTAACCTCCTGGGAGGTGCTAAAGCATTGTTATTAACAGTTATGACATAATGAGAGTACAATGTGTGACCATATGCTGTGGAATAAAGACGTCTGATACAGAGCTCCATGTGTGGTGTATTCATTTGCATGCTACCAGGCTAGGAAGGACACTATACCTGTCACATTGTGCAAAGTACCAAAAATAAGGAGACACATCCAAAAGCCTGTGAGAGGTTCATAAGAGATATTTATTTAAGTATATTAAGTATTTGATATTAAGCCGACGTACCCTGAAGGTGCTACAAAGCACCATATAGTGGCCCTTATTAGTTCTGGCTACAGACAGTTGTACCTATCTCTCAAAATAGTTATCTTCTACACAGGCAAACATTAGCAGCTTAACTCCCTGTATCTATTGGCTCTTGTGTCATTCACATAAAGTTCAGCCTGTGTTTGGCCATGTCTTTGGCTCAAAACTAGTCTGAATCAACCCATTATTTTCCCCTTTGGTTGTAGAGTTCAGTGTGAAATTAAGGAAACTTGCAGCACAAACCGTGAACAATGGGCGAGAGACCCCTGTAGTATTGGGCTATATGGTGGGCAAGGGCAGTGCCGAGCCGCACCAGGGCAAAACCTGTGGTTCTGGAAGCTTGCCGCATTGAAGATGAGTCAAGTGGCTGCCTGCCCCATGGCATGGAGGAGCCCAAGTTGCATTGTGTGGTCAACGAGGCAATGCTTTTTGATAGAGCTGTGCTTACCATGGGCAAATATGACTGCTTAAAAAGACCATGATGTTGCAGCATGGGGGATAACGACTGTAGTTCTGGCGGGAACTGCACTTTTGAATTATAAGTAATTAGTGCATATGGTATTAAGGGGGCAGGTTAAAAACACGAAGGTGGAGTGGAAGAGCAGGACAAAATTACACAATATCCCTTCAAGTCATTTTTTTTTATGTCTGGGGAATTATGAAATGGGTTTAGACCCCTCAATTTATTATTTTCATGCATCTCAATTCTACCTCTTTAACAAAACAGTCTTGACTTGTGTTTAGCAAAGTAATGCATAGTTTAAATGTTTGTTATAAATCCATTGTGCCACTCCTTGAAGCCGCCTTTTTACTAATGGAGGAAGCAACAGGGGAACAGGTAAAATGTTGATTGTAAAAATATATTGCTACTCTGTATTCATATTAAAGAAACTCCTTTTATTATTGTCTACTTGCAAGTACCTCATTTTCATCTTAGAACTTGTAACTAAGAGCCATATATCACTGTACTTTAAAATGTGCATATAAGCAATGTAATCTTTGCTATTTAACCAGCAGTTGGCAAAATAGTACATCATCTCTTAGTATTTAGCAAGTGGCTGGCTACATTTATGAATCTTTGCTGTTTATCCGGCTTCAGGCTAAATAGTAGAGTTCATGGGCTATTTGACCCGCGTCCAGATTAATAGTGTCAAGGGACTTTTTATTTAGCCAGACATGAAAAAACAGGAATTACAGGCAATGGCAGGCTTGCGGCCATTTTGTAATGAGGGTGCAGGAAACTGTATGAAGTAACGAAATATAAGAGCATATAGAAATGTACAAAAGTACGCACAAACTTAAGTGCAAGAATAATCAAAAAATATTAGATACAAAAACAGTAACATCAATTTTGAATGAATCATTTCTGTTAATCTAATATAAAAATAGTAAATGTGGAAATGAAATATTTCGGAGCTTTGTGATAAGAGACTGTTAGACCTGTCATCCTTAGGGTGGTCTTCCCCCACACCTCTTTCCTTCCTTATCTCCTAATTTTGAAGATTCTTTTTGTTTGATTTAGGACTCTGAGCACTTTACCACTGCTGACCAGTGCTAAGGTACATGTGCTTCGTCCCTAAACATGGTAACATTAGTGTATACTCAACTGGCATATTTAATTTACTTGTAAGTCCCTAGTTAAGTGGTATACCATATACCCAGGGCCTGTAAATTAAATGCTACTAGTGGGCCTTTGATTGTGCCTCCCACTCAAGTATCTTTTCAAACCGGTCTCAAGCCTGCCACTGCAGGGCAGGTATGTGCAATTTACTAGCACTTCAAATGGCATATAAAACTACTTGTCAAGCCTTAAATTCCCCTATTATTACACACAGGGTGCCCCTAAGGTAGGGGCTTGGTAGCCCATAGGGCAGGATGCTGTGTATGCAGTAGGTAGGACATGTACGTTTATGTTTTTTTTAATTAGGCATTGCTTCTAAACATTCAGAAGCAGTGCCTAAAAAAGCTTCAGAGTGTACAAAATACAGCTGCACTGTTACTGTCCAACACCTCCAGGTGCATATCTGTATCCAAAGAGATTTGCAGCCTGAATTGGCTTCCTGTAGCACAACAGATAAAATTAAAGGCTCTGTGTCTGGCGTACAGAGCACTGAACCACACAGGTCCTGTCTTACTGCAAAACCTTCTCGCCTGGTATGAACTGACCAGACATCTTCGCTCTACAGGAGCCAAACTCCTGACACTGCCTAGAATTCTAACATCGCATTGGGGTGGCCGCAGCTTTTGCTTTGGAACCTCTAAACTCTGGAACACTCTTCCGAGTAAGCTCAGAAGTGCGAGTTCCCTCTCCTCCTTCAAGAAAGGACTGAAAACCTGGTTGTTCCAGAACTAGATGCCCAAGCAGGTCTACTAATGTCCTTGGCGCCAAGACACCTCCGGGTATTTGTGCGCTTTATAAACCCCAGTAACATTAACATTAACATTACATGTAGAATGAAAGGCACATATAGCGAGTCAATCATGGGAAGTGCAAACCACATATATTTCCAACAGTGATTGCATTGTCAAATATATTGCACATACACTGACACAGGCACAATATTTTACCAAAAACAGGTCAGGCACGAAGGTCCCCTGACCCTCCCTCTAGCTTACCTCAGGTCTGCCTGTACTGGACCTAGATACCCCACACTTTCTCGTACTCACAGACCAACCCAGGCTCTGTTAAACATCACGTTCTGCCAGCTAACACCAGTCTAAGTAATTCCCCTAGTCCCTGATAATTGGGTGAATACTTGCCCCGACATGCTTTTGCGATGTTTCGTTTAGTCACCCTTGCTGTCAGTGTCAGCCACAATTTAGGATACCCGAGCCATATCTCCTCCCTAGAAATGCCCAGTATCATCCATCTAGTCTCCGATGGAACCCCAAGGCCTGTAACAGCGGCCATGACAATTGTGACTAATCTCCAGTATTGATGAATCTTAGGGTATTCCCTAAATGTATGGAAGAAGGTGCCGACCGCGCCGTATCACCTAGCGCAAAGGACACACAGGACAAGTACTTTTAAGTTGTGCATGTCCTGGTAATGACAAACAGCTAAAACCGTTTTTGCTACTGTGAGCCCTACTCCTCTCATAGGTTAACTATGGGAATTCCTAAATACACTTTTAAGTTATAATTCTTGATTAGACAGGAGTAGCAATATTGGCTATACCTTTGGAATGTAAATAAAAAATACTCTATACTGGTAAAGTTGGATTTACCATTACTATTTCAGAAATGCCACTTTTAGAAAGTGGACATTTCTCTGCTCTTACACCTCTGCGTACCTGCAGTCTGTCTTCAATAGAAGTCTGGGGAGGGTGACAGATACACTCTATTCCCTCTAGAAAGCCACAACACAGAGAGGTTAGGTGTGTCTGAGTATTCATCATGCATTCTGATGGCTCTTCCCGGCAGGAAAGGCGGTGCTGACCCACTTGAATAGATAGTGTCCTGTCCACACACAAATGACTGATTACCCCTCCACAGCTAGTCTGAAGCCACGGCTGGGAAGAAAGGATACTTCTGAACTTCAAATAGCCTTCTTTGAAACCACCCTCACTTCAAAGGCACAACTGGGTATAAGTACTGGATCTTTCATCCCATCAAATCAGACACTTCTGGATCTACAACTGGACTCTGTCAGAAGAACTATTGTGCTCCCTCAAGGACTGACACTCTGCTGGACTACTAACCTAAAAGCCTTGCTTTTCTGCTCTGCTGCAATATTGCCTAATGCTCTCTGGCCCTGCTGAGGAGAGCTGCACTATGCCTATGCTGTTTGGGACTCAGGGCTATCAAAGTCTCTACAACTGCTCCTGTACCTGGCTCACTGAAAGTGGACCCAGACACTTGCACCAGAGAAATTGATGCATTTCCAGTCTGCACGTAGCAGAATCGGTGCATCAAACCTGTTGCGGGAGTAGAATCGTTACAACGCTCTCTGAACCAATGCATCGCTTTAAGAGCCCGACGCAACGGAACTGCGCATTGTTGCCGCGGCAGTGTCGAGAGATCGAAGTATCCCCACAACTGCATGGAGAAACCCAGCACATCGCACTTCAGAACCAATACATCTTGGCGCTGTCCTTTGTCTTTTGAACCGATGCAACGGCACCATTGCTTGGAGAAAATCGCCACATTACCTCAACTTCAGGCTTGACATCAAAGCATTGCTCGTCTGCACCCTGCATCTTGCTGTTGCGACCATGATCAAGGTACTCTGTTCCCAGGGACTGCGTAGCTCCTGTGTCCAGCTAGGGCTCCATTGCGGTCGGTTTGAACTGCTGACTTTGCCCCGGTGCACTGCGACCAGATAACCCTGAAAGGTGCTTATTGCTTCCAAGTTCTTTTTATTCTTAAAAAATGATTAACTCGACTTGTACTTATTGGATTTCTGTCGTTTTGGTCTTGATTTATTTTTCATAAAAATCTGCTGTTCTAAATCAGTAGGGGTGTTATGGTGTTACTGTGCGTGTGTTGCACAAATACTTTACGCATAGTTTCTTTAGATAAGCCTGAAGTCTCTGTGCCAGGCCACCAGGGGGTGAGCACAGAATATCATTCAGTGTGTATCTAACTAACCCTAAAAAGAGTGGTGGTGTCTCTTGGACATGCTGCATAGCTCTGCAAACTAGAGACCACATTTCTAACAAGGACACAGATATTTAGTGCTGCAGTCTGGGAGAATTTGACTATCTACAAAGAATAACGAGTATTGTTTAATGCGTGTTACATAAATGTTTTCTTCACTCACAGTCAATGCAGCACACAAGATGACAAATGGGGGTCGAGCTGAAAACAACTACCAGCAAATTATGAGTTGAGTTATCTAGCAGCCCGTACCCCAAGATAAAACATCAAACCCCAAGCCAAGATTACACAGGAAGTAAGGCGGGGGTGCATCCCCTCCATCGACTCTGGCATAGAGTGAGTAGTGGAATCAGTGGAGTTGGAACAATATCAGTGTGGAGGTGTGGGCCATTGAAGGCAGCTCACCGAAGTCACGGATTTTAAGAAGCAGTTGTTAATGAATGAGTGACTAACTAATGAGTCGAAATCTTTCCTCTGGAACATAGAGGACCTACAAATAGCTTTTTAAAATTCTTTAATGGGGTTCCTGTGGGTTAAATGGGTGACTCATGTGGCAAGGTTGTGCCTGGTCATTTGAAGTAGACAATTTGCATCCCAATGGTACCTTGGGGAAAATAACATGTGAATGGCAGGTTTTATTTGACTTTAAATTATGAATGTCTGTTTAAAAGACAAATCTAATATAGATTGTGCCCGTCCAACTAAAGCACCACACGCCCTGTGTGCCCTTTAAAATACTATGCGTCTAGTTGAACTAATGCCCCCCAGTAGTGCTTTGTCAAGGAATATACCAACATTCTACAACATATTTGAAACAGACCATGCCCACAGATGATTGGGCCACAGAAAGTCCCCAACAAAGCTATGTGCTGTACTAAAAAACATTGGATAACGCTATGGAAATGCTTGCAATAAGCCTTGCTAAATGAAAGCATCCTCAGCCACACCAAAGGCTGGAATACTATGGAGCCATGCTGTCTGTCTTATCTATGTAAAATGGTCTGTTCTACATTATCAAACCTAAGTAATTTATGATGACTGTATGATGAATGCATATCAATGGTTCTGTATGTGACACCTACTCTTGGATCCAAGGTATTATAATTTGTTAATTTTTAATACAATTTATAGCAGATAATCCTGTAATGCTTGTGCGAGTAAGCAGCTTTACTATAAGGGATCTCAAACTTAATATGCATTTATGAAATCTTAAATCTGAGATACTAAGTTGTTTATTTTTAAAGCTCCTATAAGTGTGCTGTGTTACTTAGATCCACCTTATAAGAACTCTTGGGGTCTAAACAATGTAGAAGAGCATTTATGAACATAGACGGGGAGTCAGGCAGTTGGGAAGGGAGGATGAACACCAGACTCCAGAGTAGCACTTCACCATATTGCATGGGCCTGCCAATGGTGTCATTGAAATAGCTTTGTGTGCAACCACGCCACTTGCATTTCAAGCAATATATGTTTAGAAAAGAAGCACAATGCATCTCTCGAGCGATAGCCTTTACTTAATGTCTGTTTTGGACTTTGCTTAGAACATGAGCTCCAATCACTAGAGCTGGAGTTACCACTCCACCAGTCTGCCACTTTCCTTGTGGTCTGCAGTGCAGAGGGCGTCTTTCAGAGCATGGTTTATGCCATAACCAGTGCTCAGTTTGTAAAAATAAAAGAGCTATCAGAGCTCGTCAGGAGACCACTGCAGCCTTCACCACACACTGCCTCCACCAGCGCTGCCAATGACAGTAACAACACAACTACTAACAATCACACTCCTACAAGTGTGACAATTCGCACAATTCCAGGTGCTCAAAGCTATAAGAATGGCTTGGGCAGTAGTTAATAGTATTTTTTATGTATATTGAATTAATAAATGACTGTTGTTGTGGCCATCTCTGAATTAGCAAGACAGCGCCACCATGTGGCAGACTGTCGCAAGCGTGGATGTTGACAATTAAGAGCCGGTGCCGAGCACCGGACACCACCGGCTTAAATTAAGCACTGGCCATGACCCAACCATGGCAACAAAGTCATATTGAGAAGGTTTGAACATTTTTACAAGGGATGAGGTTGGTTTCCTGACTAGCTGCCCGTCACACCGCCGCAACGAGTCGCACTGTCTCTGTTAATGCCAATATATTTAGAAATATTTCTAAACTATGCAAAAGAAGTTTGTAAATGTTTCTCACCACTGAGCAGCTTTTTAACACAGCCTCCCTGTTTCATTTTCTTCTTAACCGCAGCATGTGCGTCATTAATGGTGATAGGGTTTATACAGCAAGTTCTGGTATGTTTAGTAATATTACTAACATACTACAAAGTGTTATTCAGAAACATACGTGTATGGGTATTCCTCCACTGCTCTTACTTTTCTCTGTGTGGAGATCAGCGCCACAACTGCAGAATTTCTGCACACGCAAGTATATGTTTTAGGACTAAGGGGCTCATTATGATGGCGGACGGAAGTGAGACCGCAGCCCTGGAGTAAGCGGAAAATGCCTTTTCCGTGTCCGCCAGCCGCGGACACTATGTCCGCCATATCAGGATAGGAAATAGTGTCAAAATTCCGTCCGCAACGGAAAATCACGCACCGCCGCCCAACTACACCCGACCACGCGGCGGACGGAACGATTCCTGAGACTCCGCCGTACGTACTGACGTCTAAGACCGTCCCCCAAATCAAGATTGCGGAAAATACACATAAAACCGCAGCGGAAAAACAACCTGTCTGAACACGGCGGATTCCCCACAGCGAAGATAAGATACATAGCAGAGATACCCACCACAAGCTGTTCGCCACCATGGACCCAGCGCTACACGCTTTCCCGATGCTCTTCGCGATCCACCACGTCCTAGTCTTGGCCCACCATCGACGCCGACGCAGGTAAGGCACAAACCATTGGCTGTCTGGAGGGGAATACCTGCAAGGGTCGTGACGTAGGGAGGGGGAGTGTCATGTTACCGAATCCACTGATGAGAAGCAAATAGAAATCCACATTTGTAGTACGCAAGCAGGAATGACAACGACAAACCACGAGACATGATTGACTACCTTTATTACACATAATAGGGGTATAATCACAGTGTATCCGTGAGCATGGGCAAAGTGGGCACCAGAGCATGAACATCAGAGGCAGCACATCAGAGGGCAGAATGCAGTATCAGAACAGCAACAGGGCATTGTGGACAACAGAGCAGGTACATCATTGGCAGCACGTGAGAGGGCAGAATGCAGTATCAGAACAGCAACAGGGCATTGTGGACAACAGAGCAGGTACATCATTGGCAGCACGTGAGAGGGCAGAATGCAGTATCACAGCATCAACAGGGCATTGTGGACAACAGAGCAGGTACATCAGAGGCAGCACATCAGAGGGCAGAATGCAGTATCACAACAGCAACAGGGCATTGTGGACAACAGAGCAGGTACATCAGAGGCAGCACGTGAGGGGGTAAGTGCATCAACAGTCCATTGCACTGAACAGGTCCATCAGAGGCAGCACGTGAGAGGGGGTAAGTGCATCAACAGTCCATTGCACTGAACAGGTCCATCAGAGGCAGCACGTGAGAGGGGTTAAGTGCATCAACAGTCCATTGCACTGAACAGGTCCATCAGAGGCAGCACGTGAGAGGGGCTAAGTGCATCAACAGTCCATTGCACTGAACAGGTCCATCAGAGGCAGCACATGAGAGGGCAGAATGCAGTATCAGAACAGCAACAGGGCATTGTGCCCAACAGAGCAGGTACATCAGAGGCAGCACATCAGAGGGCAGAATGCAGTATCACAGCATCAACAGGGCATTGTGGACAACAGAGCAGGTACATCATTGGCAGCACATCAGAGGGCAGAATGCAGTATCACAGCATCAACAGGGCATTGTGGACAACAGAGCAGGTACATCATTGGCAGCACATCAGAGGGCAGAATGCATTATCACAGCATCAACAGGGCATTGTGGACAACAGAGCAGGTACATCAGAGGCAGCACGTGAGAGGGCAGAATGCAGTATCACAGCATCAACAGGGCATTGTGGACAACAGAGCAGGTACATCAGAGGCAGCACGTGAGAGGGCAGAATGCAGTATCACAGCATCAACAGGGCATTGTGGACAACAGAGCAGGTACATCAGAGGCAGCACAAGTACGTGTTCCAACCAACCCGTCCCAGGGACCACAACAGTGCAAGGCTGTTCTCAATGGACAATGCACACACCATGTGAAATTACATGTGAGTGAAGTGAACAGCACCTCACATCACAGAATCAGGTGGACTGCGTGAACTACCTGCCTCGGACACACTGCCAGCACCAGAAACAGGAGTGTGAGACACAGCCACAGCCCGAGTGACACACACATGGGCCACAGACCCAGACACACTGCCAGCACCAGAAACAGGAGTGTGAGACACAGCCACAGCCCGAGTGACACACACATGGGCCACAGACCCAGACACACTGCCAGCACCAGAAACAGGAGTGTGAGACACAGCCACAGCCCGAGTGACACACACATGGGCCACAGACCCAGACACACTGCCAGCACCAGAAACAGGAGTGTGAGACACAGCCACCCACAGCCCGAGTGACACACACATGGGCCACAGACCCAGACACACTGCCAGCACCAGAAACAGGAGTGTGAGACACAGCCACAGCCCGAGTGACACACACATGGGCCACAGACCCAGACACGCTGCCAGCACCAGAAACAGAAGTGTGAGCCACAGCCACAGCCCGAGTGACACACACATGGGCCACAGACCCAGACACGCTGCCAGCACCAGAAACAGAAGTGTGAGCCACAGCCACAGCCCGAGTGACACACACATGGGCCACAGACCCAGACACACTGCCAGCACCAGAAACAGGAGTGTGAGACACAGCCACCCACAGCCCGAGTGACACACACATGGGCCACAGACCCAGACACACTGCCAGCACCAGAAACAGGAGTGTGAGACACAGCCACAGCCCGAGTGACACACACATGGGCCACAGACCCAGACACACTGCCAGCACCAGAAACAGGAGTGTGAGACACAGCCACAGCCCGAGTGACACACACATGGGCCACAGACCCAGACACGCTGCCAGCACCAGAAACAGAAGTGTGAGCCACAGCCACAGCCCGAGTGACACACACATGGGCCACAGACCCAGACACGCTGCCAGCACCAGAAACAGAAGTGTGAGCCACAGCCACAGCCCGAGTGACACACACATGGGCCACAGACCCAGACACACTGCCAGCACCAGAAACAGGAGTGTGAGACACAGCCACCCACAGCCCGAGTGACACACACATGGGCCACAGACCCAGACACACTGCCAGCACCAGAAACAGGAGTGTGAGACACAGCCACAGCCCGAGTGACACACACATGGGCCACAGACCCAGACACACTGCCAGCACCAGAAACAGGAGTGTGAGACACAGCCACAGCCCGAGTGACACACACATGGGCCACAGACCCAGACACGCTGCCAGCACCAGAAACAGAAGTGTGAGCCACAGCCACAGCCCGAGTGACACACACATGGGCCACAGACCCAGACACACTGCCAGCACCAGAAACAGGAGTGTGAGACACAGCCACAGACCGAGTGACACACACATGGGCCACAGACCCAGACACACTGCCAGCACCAGAAACAGGAGAGGGCACAACTGAGACTGTGCTACTACATGATGCATGACAGCAAACAACAGACACAGTGGCACTATCTGAAACATGAGAGTCAACTGCACCTGCGCCACTGGGACCACTGAAATGATGAGCCACAGGGCTGTACGGGCCAGGAGGCAGGGTGGCCCTGGGAGCTGGGGATAGCTGTACTTGAGCGACATCGGGGTGGGCAGGTGTCAATGGTGTGTGTCTGCGTTTCTTAGGGATATGTGAGTGCACCCTGGACAGGACAGGACTGGCAAGTGGTGGGGACTCAAAAGAATTATCAGCCACCATAGGTGGAGCATCTGCTGCCGGGGGTCGGCTTTCTGGGGACGTGCTGGAGCCTGCTTGTCGTTTGCTGTGTGCCTGCCGCCTACACTCAGAATCATGTGTAATAGGGGATGCAACAACAGGGGACTCCCTCCTCTGCTTCTGACTGGCCTGGATGGGAGTGGAGGTATGGGGGGACTCCGCCGCGGAGACATCTGTTTGCCGTTCATTCGAAACATCAGCCGCAGTGCAGCCAGGGGTGACGTATGCCTGTCCTTGACTGCACCATTGTCCATGGGAGAATCCTTGTCCCTAGGATGTGCCTTATCCGTAGGTGGAGTGTTGTCTCTGGACTTTGCCTGTGCCCTGGACGGTGCCCTGTTCATGCCAGCAGACTTGTCGTCTGTGGTGGACCTGTATCCAGAAGACACCTGCTCACTGTGTGTGTCCCTGCCCTTGGGAGATGGCCCTTGCTCTGTTGTGGGCCTGCCCTTGGGACACTTCCTGCTCTTAGGAGCTGCCTTTGTCTTTTGACTGTCCATGTCCTTGGGAGTGGCCCTTTCCTCTGTTGTGGGCCTGCCCTTGGGACTCTTCCTGCTCTTAGGAGCTGCCTTTGTCTTTTGACTGTCCATGTCCTTGGGAGTGGCCCTTTCCTCTGTTGTGGGCCTGCCCTTGGGACTTTCCCTGCTCTTTTGAGGTGCCTTTGTCTTTTGACTGTCCCTGTCCCTGTCCTTGGGAGTGGCCCCTTCCTCTGTTGTGGGCCTGCCCTTGGGACTCTCCCTGCTCTTAGGAGCTGCCTTTGTCTTTTGACTGTCCATGTCCTTGGGAGTGGCCCTTTCCTCTGTTGTGGGCCTGCCCTTGGGACTCTCCCTGCTCTTAGGAGCTGCCTTTGTCTTTTGACTGTCCATGTCCAAGGGACAGTCCATGGACTTGAGAGTATCCCTTGCCTTGGGAGTACCTTCTGTGTTGAATGCCTGTGTAGCATGTGAAGGCATGTCCCCCAACACCACTTGTGGATCCTGTGTGTGTACTCCAGTGTAACTGACGTTGTGTTTGTGAACAGATTTTGATGACCTAGGGGATGGCGTCTGTGCCCTCCGTGCCCTGACGTGCTGTCTGACGCTGCTGCTAGTGCAATAACCTGTATTAGAGTCCTGGTCAGAATATTCACTACCCCCGAGACATCCAGTGGTGGAGATGGGGAAACAGAAGTAGCATCCTGTCCATGAGACTGTACTATGGCAGACGACACACTGCTTGCCAATGACTGAACTGTCCTGTGTAGACCAGCAAGATCGCCATGCATCCCTTCCATGAATGCCACCACCTGCCCCAACTTCCTATCATGGTCTTGGAAAGCATTTGTCATATTGGTCTGCCCCACACACAGCTGTCGCAGCAGATCAACAGCCTCAGCACACAGTGCATTTTGGCTCACCGTGGCAGGGGCAGCGGTGCCTGCACCGAACGCCACTCTGCTCCCCCTACTCCTGCGTGCACAAACAGTACATGGTGCAGTTGGCGGAAGTGTGGGCCCTGTGTGCTGTGTCCCGACAGAAGGTGTTGATTGCCCACTCCCAGTCTGTGACAACAGTGCAGGCTCACCAAGATTTTCCGAAGATGAGGACGATGGTGTCTCCACATGCGAGTCCTCAGGGACGGACCTGTCCCCCTCTCCGGCGCTGCCCTCCTCTGTGTCAGTCAGCGTGTGTGCAAAGTCTGATCCGGATGCATTGCCTCCACTCATCTCCGCCGTCTGTGGCTGAGTGCCCTCTGTCAAAGCTGAAATGCACAGAAAAGAGGTGTAAGTCATGGGCACACTCACGTACAGAAGGCCAAGGAATCCCTAATTCCATAGCTGACAAAGTTCTTCTAGCCCCCATCCAGCACACGGCCCACCTCTACCAGTCATCCTCACATTACATAAGCGTTGGTGGCCGTGACACATGTACAGCATGCGGACAGGGCAGGAGCACGTACATCTGCACACATGTGTTGCCATGGGTCCACGGACCACTACGGCATGTGCTTAAACACTCAACTACGAAGCAAGTGGCGTGTCAACAAGCCGGACCTGGATGTCAAATTACACACACCCAATGGCACCAACATGGCATCGCAGAGATACATACGCACCACGGAACTCAATACTGTGTCTGGGCACCAATACATGCATTGCACTTCCAAGTATCCTACACAGACAGTATGCTCACCGCTCGTTTGCTGTTGATCCACACTCAGCCGTTGGGACAGGTCAGGATGCGTCACAGCAATGATACGGTGCATGAGAGGGGTCATGGAGCGTCGGGCCAGACGTGGCGTCCTTGGAATCATCCCCAGTGTCACTTCCGCTACATTCTTGCTCAGCCTGGAAATGTCGTCCCAGCGTTTGTGGCAGTGTGTATGTCGTCTGTTGCACACCCCCAATGCCCGTACATCACGTGCAATGCTCCTCCACACATCCTTGCGAAGGTGCAGCTTGACCTACGATGATGGGTGACAAAAGGGTGCAAGTCAGTGGACAGTTGGCCTGTCACACAGATAGGGGCAACACGTATGTGTCATCCGCCATGCACAATCCGAAAAAGATGTCGAGGCCACAGTACACAGCTAAGATTGCTGAAGCCAGGAGTCACCTCATGCACATCAACTTGTCCCACACTGCACTTACCACCTGTTCGGGTGCGCCGTAGAGCCGTCCAAAGTTGCGGAGCACACCGTCCACGAGGACATCAAGTTCCGCGGCGGTGAAGGGACGAGACCGGATCTCTTTTGCTCCCGACATGGCAAGATCACGGAGTATGGCACTGGAGCAGCAGTCGGTGGGCAGCTCAGCAGCAGCAGGTCGAGGTGATGGTCACAGGCAGCAGTTGGTGGGCAGCTCAGCAGCAGCAGGTCGAGGTGATGGTCACAGGCAGCAGTCGGTGGTCAGCTCAGCAGCAGCAGGTCGAGGTGAAGAGGCAGCACTGGTTCCCATGGTAGGATGTGTGCTTTTGGACATCACACATATATAGGGCCCTCAGCATGTGTCAGTGGCATACGTCGCCAGCAATTGGTCAGCCCTGGAAGCGTGTTTGTAAAAGGGCCAATGACTGGCCCTGGTGTTGCGGTGCACTGCTTCCGCTACTTTCGATTGGCCATACGCGGCCAGCGTTCCCTCTTCCCATTGGCTGCATGTGCACGGACCGTCACGGTCACACATCGGCAACCGCACGTGCAAGCTTCCGGCACGGATGCTTCAGTTGCAACAATGTTCTATCACTGGCGCCACCATGGCGGTGCACGTACTCTGCGGGGGAGGTGCAGGCCTACACACCCTTTAGATGTAGTCAATGGACATGGCAGTTCATGTCCCCTCTTACAGTCACATTGCATCATCCACCGTCCACCGGCCGGACCAGCCCGGCCTAGGACCTGCGTGCCGGCCATGTCCACAACCGGCGTGCCGGCCACGTCAGCCCCCGCCGTGCCAGGCCTGGCCTAGGACCGGCGTGCCGGCCATGTCCAAAACCGGCGTGCCGGCCACGTCAGCCCCCACCGGTCCTAGCCCAGGCCTGGCACGGCGGTGGCTGACGTGGGCGGCACGCCGGTTGTGGATATGGCCGGCACGCAGGTCCTAGGCCGGGCCTGGCACGGCGGTGGCTGACATGGGCGGCACGCCGGTTGTGGACATGGCTGGCACGCCGGTCCTAGGCCAGGCCTGGCACGGCGGGGGCTGACGTGGCCGGCACGCCGGTTGTGGACATGGCCGGCACGCCGGTCCTAGGCCAGGCCTGGCACGGCGGGGGCTGACGTGGCCGGCATGCGGGTTGTGGACATGGCCGGCACGCCGGTCCTAGGCCAGGCCTGGCACGGCGGGGGCTGACGTGGCCGGCACGCCGGTTGTGGACATGGCCGGCACGCAGGTCCTAGGCCGGGCCTGGCACGACGATGGCTGACGTGGGTGGCACGCCGGTTGTGGACATGGCCGGCACGCCGGTCCTAGGCCAGGCCTGGCACGGCGGGGGCTGACGTGGCCGGCACGCCGGTTGTGGACATGGCCGGCACGCCGGTCCTAGGCCAGGCCTGGCACGGCGGGGGCTGACGTGGCCGGCACGCCGGTTGTGGACATGGCCGGCACGCCGGTCCTAGGCCAGGCCTGGCATGGCGGGGGCTGACGTGGCCGGCACGCCGGTTGTGGACATGGCTGGCACGCAGGTCCTAGGCCGGGCTGGTCCGGCCGGTGGACGGTGGATGATGCAATGTGACTGTAAGAGGGGACATGAACTGCCATGTCCGTTGACTACATCTAAAGGGTGTGTAGGGCTGCACCTCCCCCGCAGAGTACGTGCACCGCCATGGTGGCGCCAGTGATAGAACATTGTTGCAACTGAAGCATCCGTGCCGGAAGCTTGCACGTGCAGTTGCCGATGTGTGACCGTGACGGTCCGTGCACATGCAGCCAATGGGAAGAGGGAAAGCTGGCCGCGTATGGCCATTGGAAGATAGCGGAAGCAGTGCACCGCCATGGCGGCGCCAAGGATTTTATATTGTCAGACGCTGCACCGTGATGTGTTGTCTGTAGTTGCGTCATGAGGGTTGTGAGCGTGATGGGGAAACTTCATATGTCATGCACTATTCCATGTGTGTCCATACTATGCCCATTGGTGGGCACACAATGTGCAACAGATGTGCATGTCGACGTGTTGACGTAGGGTGTGACCCTACAGACGTTATTACATCTTCACATCTACACATGACATCACGGCTGTATGGCCACATGCTGAATCTGTTGTCAGTGTGTGGTTCAGGCGAGGTGACTACAATGGTGGGGGTACACATGCATTCAGTGTATGTGTGTTGGCTGTTGTGTCACCATGCATGTAATGACTGTATGCTCACCATTGTTGGTGTTGGCATTGGTGCATGATGACATGGTGTGTGTGTATCATTATCGTTTGTGTGCATGCACTTGCATGTGTGTCTGTGATGTGGCTTCTAAACATTAGGGCCATGACAAACGTATTGTCAGTAATGTTCACATGTGACTAAGTAGCGTTGTACGTGTTGACACACTTCCTGTTGCAAGTGGCTGCAAATTGTTAAAGGGCCACTCCGTATTGTAGTAACTATCAGAGATGTCACACATATGACCAATCTCCGAAACATTTTTCTTCTTGCTAATGTTGGCTTGCATGTGATGTAGTTGCACACGTATGAGTCGTTTGCAAGTTGACTCAAGTTACATCTCTCTCCCACACAGGAGGGCTCCAAATGTGCATCGGCCATACACTGTGCTGGAGGATATGGTTGACGAGGAGGTGATTAGGAAATTCCGGCTTGATCGACGTCGGTTGATGGAGCTTGTTGCCCAATTGTCTCCTCATCTGCAGCCACGAAGGACTTATCCTGGTTCAATTACACCCACAGCAAAGGTGATGGCGGCCCTACACTTTTTTGCTACTGAAACCTTTCAGTACACAGTTGGACATGCCGGGGGGATGTCACAGGCCATGTTCAGCATGGTACTTCGGGATGTTTTAAAAGCTATGATGCTGTACAAGGATGACTATATCCATTTCCCACGGCCGGAAGAGTTGCCAGCAGTCAAAGCAGACTTCTATACACTGGGCCAGATACCACACGTAGTGGGTTCCATTGATGGCACACATATCGCTATCATTCCACCACGGGCACGTGAGCAGGTTTTTAGGAATCGGAAGCACTTCCATTCGCTGAACGTGCAGGTGGTGTGCCTGGCCAACAACATCATCTCCCATGTGTGCGCAAGATTTCCAGGCTCCGCACATGACGCCCACATCATGCGGAGCAGCATTGTCCCCCAACTGATGGCAAATCTGCGTCCCGGTCAAGCGTGGCTTGTTGGTGAGTATGCTGTGGGGACTTTTGTGCTTTCTGTGTGGCATGGGGTACCCACCAAATCTGGTTGTGATATTTCTGTCTGTCATTCCCCTACATAGGCGACTCGGCGTACCCAAACCGGCCCTGGCTCCTGAGTCCCATACGTAATCCTACTACAGCGGGTGAAATGCGCTACAATGATGCACATGGAAGGACACGTAGAGTGGTAGAACGGACTTTTGGACTGCTAAAGTCTAGGTTTCGGTGCCTGGATAAGACCGGAGGGGCCCTGCCTTACTCACCAGGCAAAGTATGCAGGATCGTGATTGCCTGCTGCATGCTCCACAACCTGGCCGTGCAAAATGACATTGAACTGCTCTTGGACCCTGAAGACGAAAAAGTTCCTCGGCTTCCCATCCCACCCATGTCGACTGATGAGGATAGTGGTGAGGAGGAAGGTGTGGACCAGAGGCGTCAGCTCATTGATCGCTATTTTCATTGAATGTGAGTTACTACCTCTTGTGCAGGTTGACAATGCCTTATGTATGTTTGCTGGTGTTGTGTGGATGTGGGGTGCATCAGCTGTGTGTTCTGGTATGTGATGGTTGCATATGTGTGTGTTCATTCATTTGGACATGCAAGTCTCCATGATGTGTGTCCTCTCATCCAATGCTTTTGTGATGAGTGTAGTTTGTGTAATGTTGCTGTGCAGTGTGTTGTGATGTGTGTGAATCTGTTTCCTGACGTGCGTTTGCTGTCTCTGATTTTCCGTAGGTCACTCCCGCAGCGGCATGATTATGTACGACTTGGTTCCCTGCACCTGGTTACGTCTGTTTCTGAGGCAATCATGTGATTAAACATGGAGGCAACACATCATTGAGTGTGTAAGTGGCATTTATTTACAGGTTGTGCATTTGTGCAGGTGAATATTTACAAGTAAGTGTGGGGTGGGGGAGTGGGAGTTGAAGGTAATGGCCGATGAAATGTCCGTGCTGACACCACATTGGGTGGTGTCAGGCTAGTCCAGCAGACCTGTGCCAATGATTGGCTATGTGGGACAGGATACTTGGCAGGGTGAATGGCTGGCTCAGGCAGCGTCAGGGTCATTGGCGGCCCCTCTTGGAGCGTGTGGATGGCGCACCCACACTGCTCTCACCCACTTCCAGCCTCGGGCGGCCCCTCCGTCTTTGAGGTGGAACAGAGTCAGCTGGGGGGGCAGGTTGTTCAGGGGCCACATCCGTCGCCAGGGGCACAGGTGGTGGTGGTGGTGGTGGTGGTGGCGGTGGCGGTGGTGTTGCTGGCCGTGGCGCCAGGACAATTGGTTGAGGGGGGGTGGGGTTGTTCCGGGCTATCCATTCCCTCCACATTGTTGTCTGCTGGCCCATGATGTCCACTATCTTGCCAAGGTAGCCCAAAATTTCACGCAACATGTTCGTGTTGTCCACCGAGTCCTGGTGGGCACGATCTGCGTGTTCCTGGCTACGGTCGTATGAAGCCTGGCACCTGGCTAGGGCTTCAAGGGACTCTGCCACAGGATGGGCTGGGTGTCCTTCCTCTGTGCGGCGGAGTGTGGGTCTCCTGATTGCCTGCTGTGGCCTCGCCTCTCTCCTTTGTGGCCCACTCACCCTGCTTGGGTGGGAGGCCGATGGACCTGCGTCGTGCGGTGGGTTAGGCTGGATGGCACCGGCAGGAGTGGTGGTACTGGTGGTGGTGGTGGTGGTGGTGACTCTGCAGATCACTGAGGCCGGTGTCGCTGGAGTTACACATGCAACGGTTGTCGGGGCCGGGATTCCCTGTGAGCCAGATGGCCCTGGCTGTCTGCTTGGGCCCGCAACATCCTCCGCAACGGAGCTGCCTGTGTCATCGTCCCCAGAGAGTCCGGTATGGGTGTGAGGCGAGTCTGGCGGCCCGGTGCTGGTTTCCCCAGTCAGATTTCGATCACCTGAGGGACAAAATTGTGCAGGTCAGTAATGTGGACATTACATGTTCATATCAATTTGTATACATTTCAGTGTCCTGTCGCAAACACCCCACCCACACTACCCTCCACCACCCTCCACCGCCCTCCCTGTGGACATTGGGACCTGTTGGGAGTTGTAGTTGTGACCTCTCACACACCCCACACACCACCACCGCCCTCCCTGTGGACATGGGGGCCTGTTGGGAGTTGTAGTTGTGACCTCTCACACACACCACACACCACCACCGCCCTCCCTGTGGACATTGGGGCCTGTTGGGAGTTGTAGTTGTGACCTCTCACACACCCCACACACCACCACCGTCCTCCCTGTGGACATGGGGGCCTGTTGGGAGTTGTAGTTGTGACCTCTCACACACCCCACACACCACCACCGCCCTCCCTGTGGACATTGGGGCCTGTTGGGAGTTGTAGTTGTGACCTCTCACACACCCCACACACCACCACCGCCCTCCCTGTGGACATGGGGGCCTGTTGGCAGTTGTAGTTGTGACATCTCACACACACCACACACCACCACCGCCCTCCCTGTGGACATGGGGGCCTGTTGGGAGTTGTAGTTGTGACCTCTCACACACCCCACCCACCACCACCGCCCTCCCTGTGGACATTGGGGCCTGTTGGTAGCCATTTACATTTTGGTGAGTATGTGTCCGACGTGAATGGGTTGGGGCCTGGGAGATGTGTCTTCTCAGTTGTGTGAGGCTGACCATGTCGTACTGATCGTGGTGCTTGGTTTGTACTTACCAGCCTCTTCTCCTTCCTCAAGTCCGTCTAGGCTCTCTGGGTGAAGTATAACCAGCACCTTCTCCTCCCAATCGGTGTAGGGTATGGGCTCCGGGGGTGTTCCGCCGCCAGTGTGATTGGCTCTCGCATGGTTTTTGGCGCGGATCCCTTTCACCCTCGTTTTCAGGTCATGCCAACGCCTCTGTATTTCGTGCTTTGTCCTTGGCACGGTCCCTGACGCATTCACCCGACTGACGATTCTGTCCCACATGTGATTCTTTTGCGCCACGGTGGTCTGCTGGACTAGTGCCCCGAATATGTGGGGCTCAACACGGAGAATTTAATCGACCATTACCCTCAACTCGGTCTCCGTGAATTTAGTTTTTTTTGGGTGCCATGGTGTGTGGTGCTCAGTGTGTGGGTTGAGTGAGTTGGGGGGTGCAGGTGTGTGGTGTGTGGTGTGTAGGAATGGTGTGGTGGGTGTTTGTGTGGTGGGTGTGGTAGGGTGGTGGTTGTGTGCCTTAAATTTGAGTATGCTGTAGATAGTATAGGGCCTCTTGCTAGCAGCAATGCTGTGATGCAAAGGATTGTGGTAGTGGGTGGGTGTCATTTTATAGTCGTGTCTCAATGGTTGTTGGCAGTCAGGTGGTAGGTGGGTGTGTTGACTAGTGTGCATTATTGGGTACTTGGGGGGTGTCATAGTGGCTTGTGATTGGTGTTTCAGGTGGGGGGGGGGTTGTCCTTTTTCGTGTGTTTGCTATTTACTGGCGGCACACTTTTTGACATTGGTTTGACGATAGGGATGTTGTTCGTGTTGGCCTTCCGCAGTGCTGCACTGTTCCTCCTTGCATTCTTTCCGCCGCAGACGTGCATGGCTGTGCGTACCGTGGTATAGGCGGCGTTATCCTAATTGCGGACACGGAGTTTTCACAGGTATGGCGGTAAATGTGGCTGTGTCCGTGGTCATGTCCATCCGCGGCGGTGGGTGTTCATTTGGGTCTGTCCGCCGCGGACGGTGTTAGCTGTGTTCCGTCCACCGCGGACGGTGTTTGATGTGATCCGTCCACCGCGGACGGAGTTTGATGTGATCCGTCCGCCGCGGTCGGAGTTTCTTGACATGAATATCCTAATCGCTACCGTGGATTCTCCGCGGCGCTGCCGGGAGTTCAAATTCCCCGAACATGGCGGACAGTACCCGTTTCCGTCCGCCATCCTAATCGACCCCTAAATGTGAGAAGGACAGAGTAAAGTAATTAGAATAAAACAGGGTGGGTTAGAGAAGGAGTAAGAAGGTCTTTTCAGAGAAGATGTCCATCAGCCTCATGTTCATAATGATGGGGAGGATATCGAAGTGAGAACCGGTAGGTTTGGAAGGATTTTGAAGAAACCTACCAGGTTGAATGATTACACATGTGACTAGAGTACTCATGTTTCTTATGGGATTACCTTGTACAATAAGATTGTAAGCTAAAGAATTAGTAACTTGTTTTTTTTATTTTTTATATTTTTCTCATGTATTTTTTTTTTTAGATTGTATAAAGGGAAGCGTTGGGGGGAAGGTAGAGTGTTAGCTAAGTCATTGGGATATTGACTATGTCAGGAGGGAACAGTAACAGGGGGAGGCACAGGGAGACAGATATAGATTGGAGGTGTCTGCTGTGTGTTTTACCAGGTTCTTCTAATAAAACATTCATCTTAGACCTGTACAGATTGATCATCCTTACAATTGGGCCTGGAATAAGCATTATTTTGCCAGGTCAAAATGGCTGTTTAAAACTGCAAATATGAGACCGTTAACAACGAGAATAAAAGGCAAATGGAGACGTGTCATGATACCCCTGATGAAGGGTTGTCCCGAAATGCAGTGGGTGTTTTAAATAAATTCTAACATGTGGAAACACTTGACTCTCGTGCGTTTGAGAACATGGGCGATTAACAGAATGAGTAAAACGAATTAAAGAAAATTATGGATAAAACGGACGAAAATAAAGTAGCATAACGTGGAGTAAATGAAGAGTTAAATATGAATCCGATTGATTGGATTCATTCATTGCGAATGGCTGTGCAGCTTGAAAGGAGTCCGAAATGGTTCTATTGTGTTCATTTGTTTAAAACTGCACACACAGCCGGCAATGGCAGGCCTGAGACATGTTTCAAGGGGCTACTTAAGTAGTTGGCACATCGAGTGCAGCAGGCCAACTAGTAGCATTTAGTGTACAGGCACAATTAGAAAGTTATTTAATTGTGCCTGTTTTTCCATGTTTACGGGAGAGAATTCAAGCACTTTAGCACTGGTAATCGATTTCTCCATACAATGTTGGTAAAGTGCAAAGAGTCCAAAGACCGTCAAAAATAGGAGGGGTGAAGAAAAATGTTTTCGGGGAAGACTACCCTAAGACTTACAGGTCCAATAGAATTCACTACGTTTTTTTCTAAAACTATTAACGATACTGTTGGACCTACCACTCCAGTCAGAGACGGGTGATTACACACACTGTATAACCTGCGCTCCCCCTTGGGTAGGTTGGCACTGGGAAGTCAGGCTTACCACAGAGGTAATGTGTGAAGCATTGGCACAGCTCTCACTCACGATAATTACTTTGAGCGTCACAAAAGATGCTTCACATGTGATGTATGTAAATAATGTATGTATTCAACACACATAATAATCAACACAAAGTGAACATCATGTGTTTCTGGGCATAAATCACGTTCGGAATTATTACTAGCAGTTCGAGGCCCAACCATGTTCAAAATTGCATCAGCAATATGCACACTTGGGAAATATACCATTCTACACCCGATTTTGGTCACACCAGACAGCTTTGGTTACACACACAATGAACAGTTGCCAATTCAGTACTTCCCTGGAAATGAGGCACAATTTCGGGGCACTTTGATTTTGGTTGTAATAGACCGTTCCGGTCACACACACAGGGACAAGTTCAGCAATATCTCACGTGGTAGATTGGGGCACTACTAGGGTTTTGCCCCCACCTCCGAGGGTTGCAAATTGTGAATCAGACATCTCACCGAATGTGTATGGTATCGCCGTGTCACACGAGAGAGATGTAGCCCGATAAACGAAGCGGGCCACACTAGGTACCACAACTGGTAAATCTGTTCACTACCAATGAGACACTTATTTATGTGTGCCAAGGTCCCCCATGATGTAGGGGGTACACACCTTACATGTAAGCCAGAATTCAGGGCTCTACACAAGGCAATCTGGTCTCCAGGCAAAATTCTTAGTTCCATGTCCACACCGCGCTATCAGTTGGAATCGACAGACAATGTGGGTGCTTGAGAATTCCCCATGCTTCAGGTGTCTGCCATGAGGCCATGGAATGCAGATCTTAATCTATAGTGGGGCCATGATTTGGCTCCAGAGTCCAGGGCCAGGTGTCAGACCCTATGTTGCATGCGCAAATGGATTTGCGACCCGTTTGAACATGTAAAATACAATAGGGCCATGTACAATTCCTATTTAGAGAGTCGCAATTTATTTGCGACTTGCTAAATAGGAATTGCGACTGGGTATTAGGAAGGGGTGTTGCAAGGGAGTCCCTTCCTAATAGCGACTTACTATCCCATGTATGAATGTTTTGCAACCGCAATTGCAGTCGCAAAACACTCAATTTATCGTCTCTTCAAGAGGGTGGTAATGCACTCACATATGGGAAGGGGTCCATTGGGAATCGCAAACAGTGTCTCAGACCCAGTTGTAAATGGTATTTTGCGAGTCGCAAATTGCGAATCGCCATCGAGCGCATTTTATGAGTTGCAAATTGGCATGGTCGTACATCTGGCCCCAAGTGTCAAAACCTCTTCCTCCAATCTCTCCAGCCAGTCTGCAAAAGGCAGAGGTCTGTTGTTCCAGTTGAATGCCCAGTGCTGTATACATGTTGCTGGGGAATGCCCAGATGTGCTCCCCCAACCTACATTGTAGACTGGAGTCAAGCACTAAGGCACACAACGAGGTGACCGACCTGACTCCGTCAGAAGCGGTCGCTTTCCATGGCCCCTGGCCCTTGCTGCTATCTCTGTGCTGCTCGCATTGCTCTACACATTACGACTGTACTATTGCCTGCATTGGTATCGTTGTGCTGCTCGCTCTGCTCTGATTGTTTAATTCTGTTGCCTGCATTAGCATCGTTGTCCTGCTCGCTCTGCATTAATTGTTTAATTCTATTGCCTGCATTGGTATCGCTGTGCTGCTCGCTCTGCCTTGATTGTTTAATTCTGTTGCCTGCATTAGTATCGTTGTGCTGCTCGCTCTACAGTGATCAATACTGGCGCCTGCATTGCTCGCATTGCTCACATTGCCTCATTGAGTATTCCTGCCTCTGCATATATTACACGCTTCGCCTCGCGTTAGCGCTCGCATTACCAGCTAGATTAAAATGTAACTGTGCCTATTCGTGATAGTGCCTCTGACCACAACGTTTTAACTTTTGTTGCCCCAACCGGTTCCGGTTTCGATTCCGCTGCCATTTTGTTGTTGTTGCGCCTCGGAGCCCGTCTTCTCGACCCCGCCCCACTCCCAGCTGGTCCTCCCTCGCCCCTCCCCCTCCCCTATCCACATATGACAGGAGCTTTTGCGCGATGCGTTCACGCGCAGCGGTCGCGACCCATGCGCGCCGAAGGTGCGCCAAAGGTAAGCCCGTCTACGCCCGTCCGCGCCTGGACCGCGCCCAGCGCCAGACCCTCTGGCCCTTGCAAAACCCACCCCGCCCGCATAACGTATGACGCCGCTACCCTCCTTGCCCTTAACCCCGGTCGCACATCACAATGCTGCGAAGCCACCCCAGGACACACCCATGGACCATTCAGCTGCCACTCCTGCAAATTCACCTGCATCAGGACCCACACCAAATCCACTTCCTCCAAACACAATTCCGACTCTAACCACCTGAAGTGCATCCTGCTGAACACCCGCTCGATCCACAGACACGCCACTGAACTCTGGGACTTACTCGACACTACATCGCCGGACGTCGCCTTCCTTACAGAAACCTGGATGAAAGCCTCATCAGCGCCCGACATCGCCATAGCCATCCCGGACGCTTACAAGATCATTCGAAAAGACCGCACCAACCAGTCAGGAGGAGGCATCGCCATCGTCCATAAGAACAACATCCGAATCACGACCAGCTCCGGCGATAACCTCGCGACCGCCGAACACCTTCACTTCCAGATCCACACCGACCCCAGGACCACACTTAGAGGCACCCTCATCTACAGACCACCAGGAACCCGCACACAATTCAAAGAAGACATCACTGACTTCATCAGCCCACATGCCCTCACATCCGAGAACTACATTCTACTGGGAGACCGCAACTTCCACCTGGAAAAGAAAAACGACAGCAACACCAACACCCTTCTGGACAACCTGGCCAATCTCGGACTCAAACAACTTGTTGACACCCCCACCCACTTGGCCGGACACACGCTCGACCCTATCTTCACCTCCAGCAAACACATCTCCTTCGATCACACCACAGCTCTCCATTGGACGGACCACAGCTGCGTTCACTTCAGCTACAAAAAGACCTCGACCCACAACCCCCCACAACCCATTCCTCGAAGAAACTGGAACAAAATTACCACCGACCAACTCTTCACATCACTTAACCAAAACTCCCCTGCCAAATCATCGGACCCAAACCAAACTGCCGACAAATTCACACAATGGATCACCCACAGCGCTGACGAATTAGCACCCTTGAAAATCCACCAGATCAAACATGGTAGCAAAAAGGCCCCCTGGTTCAACGATGACCTTAAGAAATCCAAGAAGCTATGTCGTCCCTCGAGAAAACCTGGAGAAAAAACCCAACCACCGACAACCTGACCACCCTCAAGGACGCCACCCGCAAACACCACCAATCGATCTGATCCACCAAAAAATCAGCATTCAAAGATCGACTCGACAACAACACCCACAATAGCAAGGAACTATTCAACATAGTCAAAGAATTTAGCAACCCCACCGCCGGCACCAACGACATCACTCCCTCCCAAGACCTTTGCGACTCTTTATCCTCTTTCTTCCACAACAAAATCGCCGACATACATAACAGCTTTGAAAACCAGTCCGAAGAACAGACCACTCCACCCACCCCCGAACCAAAACAACACTCTCACAACCTTTTCACCTGGAACCCAATCACTACTGAAGACACCATCCGCCTGATGAACTCCATCCACTCAGGCTCACCAACCGACCCATATCCCCACCACATCTTCAACAAAGCAGACTCCATCATCGCACCCCATATCCGCGATGTCATCAACTGTTCCTTCAACTGCACAACCTTCCCGGAAAGCTGGAAACATGCCGAACTCAGCGCCCTTCTGAAGAAACCCACAGCAGACCCCTCTGAACTTAAGAACTACCGCCCCATCTCACTCCTTCCATTCCCTGCTAAAGTCATTGAGAAAGCCGTCAATATTCAGCTCGCCGCCTTCCTTGAATCCAACAACTCCCTCGACCCCTCACAGTCCGGCTTCCGAGCCAAACACAGCACCGAAACCGCCCTCATCGCTGCTACAGACTACATCAGAACGCTACTGGACAACGGAGAAACAGTTGCCCTTATCCTACTTGACCTCTCCGCCGCCTTCGACACAGTCTGCCATAGCACCCTCATACAACGCCTCAGCAACGTCGGAATACAAGGAAAAGCTTTGAACTGGATCATCTCGTTCCTCGCCGGAAGTACCCAGAGAGTCCGCCTCCCCCCTTTTAGATCAGAGGCCACCAAAGTCATCTGCGGCGTACCACAAGGATCATCACTCAGTTCCACCCTCTTCAACGTTTACATGAGTCCCCTCGCATCCATCGCGCGACAACACAACCTCAACATCATCTCCTACGCAGACGACACCCAGCTGATCCTCTCCCTCACCAAAGACCCAAACACCGCCAAAACCAACCTACACGAAGGAATGAAAGAAGTAGCCGAATGGATGAAGAACAGCCGTCTAAAACTAAACTCGGACAAAACAGAAGTCCTCATCTTAGGATCATCCCCCTCTGCATGGGACGACTCATGGTGGCCACCGGCCCTGGGTACAGCACCCTTACCTACAGATCACGCACGTAACCTAGGCTTCATCCTAGACTCCTCCCTCTCAATGACCAGACAAGTCAACGCCATCTCATCTTCTTGCTTCAACATCCTACGCATGCTCAAATAAATCTTCCGTTGGATCCCCACCGAAACAAGAAAGACAGTCACCCACGCACTGGTCACAAGCCGACTGGATTATGGAAATACCCTTTACGCCGGAACCACAGCCAAACTACAGAAAAAACTCCAACGCATACAAAACGCCTCAGCCAGACTCATACTGGACATCCCCCGTCAAGCTCACATTTCCAGTCACCTGAAAGACCTCCACTGGCTCCCCGTCAACAAGAGAATAACGTTCCGCCTCCTAACCCACGCACACAAGGCCCTCTACGACCTAGGACCCGAATGCCTCAACACACGACTGTCCTTCTACACACCCACCCGCCAACTACGATCATCCAATCAAGCCCTCGCCGTAATTCCGCGCATCCATAGATCCACCATGGGAGGAAGATCCTTTTCCTACTTACCGGCCAAAACCTGGAATTCTCTCCCCACTCAGCTCCGCCTTACACAGAACCACCTCTCCTTCAGAAAGCAGCTAAAAACCTGGCTTTTCGATAAGTAATGCACCCACCCTCCTTTAAGCGCCTTGAGACCCCCTGGGTGAGTAGTGCGCTATACAAATTACCGAACTTGAACTTGAACTTGTTTCTGGCATAGAAATGCCCACTTTCTAGCATTGTGCATCAGACGGTTGTGCAGTTCCTGACAGGACGTGAGGTGAAAGAAAGGTCTTTCTTCATGATGCCCTCACACAGCCTACTAGACATCTTTGATCTTCCAGTGCAAATCTGGTAACAACTACCAGATTTAAGAAATCCAGGATGGGAGACAGGGCCTTCGGCACAGCAGTATCACGCCTCTGGAATGAGCTACCCCAGAACATCATACAATCTAACTCTCTGCTATGTTTTAGAAAGAGCCTGAAGACCTGGCTCTTTCCCCAGGAATGAGAGTAATGCCCCCCACTAACAAACTAGGCCCATTTCTGTTGAATGTATCTGTCTAGGTTGCAGCGCCAGGATGCCGTAGGGTGACAGTTCGTGCTATATAAGCATAAAATACAATACAATACAATACACCCCGGAGGATGTCATGCTTCATCTTGGGCCTTGGTCCTCGTCGGGCCGTTGCTGCAATACCCGACGGGCTCCCGTAAACGGGGCTCTTTGTCGGAGATCATTTTGAAGAAGCCGTTGGGTGCATTCGTGTGTGAGGGCGGGCTAGTGCACGGTTTGGTGAGATAGAACAGGTGAAGAGCAATCCTACCCTGGTATGACTTTAATGTTGAGGTAGCTCAAGCATTATTAAAACATTACACCCTATGCGGATGTAATGTTCCTAAAGGGCTATCAAAGTGTAGTAGGTCAACATGTTTCTTGCCCCATTTGCCCCTAACGGGTCAAGTGGCACTTCATCAGGACCGAAAACTAAAGTGTAAATGGTGCACTACCGTCTAGTACCACAATGTGGTTTTGACTAGTTGCCAGACACGGTAGGGATTACCCTAGTAAGCTTGTACTGGGGTATTGTAGACACCTAGTGCAGAAGCCTAGGGTTGACGGGGGAAGCAGAGCACGTCATTGCTCTAGAGATCTGAAGGCCGACAACTCACTCACGTTCATCCTACCCTTAGCTCGGGACCCTACGAGCTAGTGTGCAGGACCTCTTTACATATAGCTCCCAGTCCCCCCTTCTTTGAAACTTTCTAGCATTGCCCTTTCCACGGCAATTATGACAAAGGCACTTTTACCACTGGCAAGGGGTTGTCGCTGAGAATCCAATGATAGGAAACATCATGAGGCTACTCCACTGCAATCCACTACTGAAACCTGAAGTGATTTCAACCATTTCTCAATGTTAGCCTATGAGAAGAGCAAACCTCATAGGTAGTGGAAACACACATTGGTATTCCTTCCTACCTGGGCAGGGGACACACATTTGTACTTGCCCTGCCTTTCACCTACCATCTAGACGTGCCCTCTGGGCACTTGGTTGGAAGTCAAAGTTCCTCTCAGGATGGCAAGTGACTCAAATAGGCCAGTCTGTGTAAACATGCATTTGGGTGTATCAGCCTGCAATGGCAGGCTGGACATGTATTTAAGAGCACCATCAGCTGCCTGAAACTCAACTCAGAAAAATACAGAAGTCCTCATTCTTGGCTCCACCCCCTCTGCATGGAATCATATTAGACACATCACTCACAATCAACCGTCTGATCAACGCTGTATCTTCGACCTGCTACAACACCCTTCGCATGCTTCAAAATACTTTCAGAAGGATTCCAACAGGAACCAGAAAAACCTTCATGCATGCCCTCATCAGCAGCAGACTGGACTACGGCAACGCTCTCTATGCCAGAATCAACAAGAAATTCCTTTGCAAATTCCAGACTGTCCAGAACGCCGCAGCCAGATTTATCCTAAACATCCCCCGTTGCAGTCACATCACCCGACACCTCCAGGATCTCCACTGGCTTCCAGTCGAAAGAAGAATAACCTTTAAACTCCTCACCCACGCATGCAAGGCCCTTCGCAATAACGGACCTGCACACCTGAACAGCCGCCTCTCCTTCCACACACCCAAAAGACACCTCCAATCAGCCCAGCTCTCTCTGGCCACTGTCCTATGTATCAACAAGTCCAGAACAGGAGAAAAGTCCTTCTCCTCCCTCACAGCCAAACCCAGGAACACCCTCCCCTTCCACCTCAGGCAATCTCCCACATTGTCCCAGTTCTTGAAGGGCCTCAAGATCAAGATCTTCAGATGACCCCAGACCTCAACTGAGCCACCACCCCTCCCCCCAGCATCTTGAGACCCTGAAGGGTGAGTAGTTGCACTTTACCAACCCTGATTCATTGATTGACTGCAACCTGCAATGGCAGGCAGGTCACGTCTTTAAGAGTGTCATTGGCGAGAAGTGGACACCAGCCTGTAAAGGCAGGCTGGACACATGTTTAGCAACCCCAGCTAAGCACCACTCACTAAAATGTGTAGGAAGGGTGCACACACATTTGCACTGCATTTACATTGGAAATGCACCCTAGGCCCTAACAAGAGAATCAGCAAACCCAGGAAGAGATAGCCAAACGTTTGGGGAAGCGCTACATGAAGGATTCAGGTCTAACAGTTACATTTATTTTTAATTAATAAAATGTACCATTAGTTGATCTGGGGTTCTCTCTTTAGTTCCTGCTTTCATTATTTTCTATGGTAGGGAGTTGCAGTATCAGTCGTTGGCCATAAGTGGTGCTGAACTTATTAATGCTCCTCTTTGGCTGTAGTAACTTACACTCGTAAAATGTTGCTCTTTACTCTGTTTAGGTGGCTGGAGACTTGGATGTCTACAATTTTGTGTAGCTCTGCCCTGATACCTGGTGAATAGCCAAAAGCAGTCATTTTACTCAAAAGTGCAACAGTACACATACACAAGTAGATTTACTCACATGTAAGTTTACCTTTGTAAATATCCCCCACATAATGTATTATACAGTAACAGAAATATCGTAATTCTTCAAATTGATGCATGTTTTATCAAACAAATGCTCCTCTATCCCAGGCCTTGGACTCAGTGTTTTGATTGGCAAACCATACCCGTTGGATGGATCCTACTCTACTTGGCTAAGATCCAGGCCGTGGAATCTGCATGAGTGTATGTTCTGGATCCCACCAAACTAGGCCCCAGATCAGTCGTGATGGAAGAGTTGATGGTGTTTTCCATCTCAGGTGCTGAGGTCCAACAACGCCTTCAGATTGTGTATCCGATATCTGACCAGTGGCTACACATGGTTGTTGAATTCCTACTTATCCCAACTCTCCAAATGTATGCCTACCCTTGCACCGCATACATGTCCGGATACTTTAAATAAATAGCTTTTGTGACTAATGGACACTGTCTACGGTGCATATTGAACAGGTGGTCGCATGCGGCAAACATTTCCATTCATTTGTCAATTTTTCATGCCAAAAATCCTTCTGTTTACAATGTCCTCTGCACTGAGGGTTTTAAATAAGAGATTTAGTACAGTGACATCTTGCTGAATGTTTTTCCAGAGATGTGGTCAATATACTCAGAGTTGTATGGTATGATTATGATTTGTCCGCAGAACAAAATGACTGCTATATCTCGAGGGACCATTACATTAATTATTTTATTTGTTCCTGCAGATTTCTTACATTTTTTGGTCGAGCCTGAGCCAGCGTTGCTCTAGCGATGATCTGTTGTAATTTAGTAAGGGAGAGAAGCCCGCCCATATTTGTCATTGACTTGTGTCTTTGTCCTTCGTAAGTGCTGTCTTCTGATACCTAAATAGGCTTGTTAGTCCCTCCTTAGTATGGCTGTGTTGTCATTTGGAACCTCCCATTGCTACTGGTCCCTTCACTTGGTTGTTGCACAGTACGAGTACTATTTTATTTATTTTGTTTTTCCTACGTTAGGCACGACGACGTGCTTTGCTTATATTCAGCTCGCCATACCCGCTTTCACTTTTGAAGCAGCCGGGACTATGGCGCCCGTTTGTTTGCAATGCCATACGTCTCGCATTTAAATGTCAGACCTATAGCATTGCAAATCTTGCCCATCGCTGCTCACAGTTCCACTAATCACTTAATCTACTGTGGAAAATTAGTACGGTTTGGTAAACATTATCTGCGCCATCTTGCCTTTTCCCCTGATGCCACACTTTTTGTCATACGCACCCGCCATTTTAGGTGCCTCAATCAGAACCACCCTCTGCACGCCACTGGCCCCCAGCACAGCCCTTCGCCCTCACAAGCCCCCCCACGCACTGGCCACCCCCCCGCTCTCACATGCCTTGGGTCGTAAACCCTCTTCAGCGCAGCTCTGCCTCGGAACCCCATCCTGTTCCCAGCGCGACACCTCCCTTCATTCCTTTCATGGTCCCAGACCCTTTGATACAAACCCCCTTTTCCTGTGTGCCCGTTTGTCTTCCTCGTTCCCAGGCCGCCACCTGGCCCTGCGGATACTGTTTATTGCCCCCCCCCCCGTACAGTAGGAAGCTTCCCCCATTAAAGGAACCTCGAATTGATCAAAGCCCCCACCCTATGATATCCGATCAACCCCACACATTCCGTGAATCGGCGGAATGTCCAGCTGCGCGATAATCATCACCTATTGTGACCGGGGTGGGGACTTCAACTGTAAATGTGTGTGGGAACGGGCCTGAAGGGGAGATTCCGAGGATGTCCTTTCATACTTCAAAGCATTGCAAGAATGTGTTACCTGCAATAAAAATCAAAAACCTGTGTATAAGAGGCCAGGCCTCAGAGATGCGGTTAGAGCACCTCGTGACGATACTGGCTGTCCGAACTGATGTGTTCTCCTCCGGAGAGAATAAACCTTGTTTCCTGCCTTCCAGTCTCCAGCGCCTGCCTCTTCATTGATTAATATTTTGTGGGTTAAAGAGGCGATACCGCCGGGCAAATATTGGTTGTCCTTGACCTTTTTTACAATTGGCGTCCCAAGCGTGGGGCCCATCAGCGACACGTGGATCCAGTGGGAGAGGTCCTGACGACAGAGTGAACGACTGCAACGATCGGGAGAGCTCCTGCCCAATAGACCCTCGTCTGGCAGCCGATCATCCGAACTTCACTGGTTCCGAACAGACCTCTCTCGAGTGATCTACGGTCCTGACTGGGAACCATCAGGAGTGCCACGAAGAATACGAGGAAAAGAGGACGATCGGGCGCTGGATTCGGAAGACAAGAAACTGTCCATACGGTCCGGGTAAGGTCGTGTAAACACGACGAATTGCGAAATGATTGTTTGATTGTTCGGAAAATACTAGTATTACTCTTTGTTGACTTGTTTGGAGATTCACTGTCTGCAAACGGAGAAACAACAGGCTCTCTCTCTTTGCAAACAGTGAAGGATAGGTAACGCAGCCATCGTGCCTATCTTTCTCCCCCACTGATTGATTGTTTGAACTCGAACTACGGTTCGTGGATTGTTCTCGGGAGATTTCCCTCTCCCACACTGATTAATTGTTTTTGACCCCGAACTACTGTTCGCGGATTGTTTTCTGGAGATTCTCTGTCTGCAAACAGGAAAGAACAGGTTCCTCTTTGCAGATAGTGAAAGGGTAGAGGACGCAGACCTTTTGCGGGCCTACTTATTCTCCCCACTGATTGTTTGATTGACCGAGTATTGACTATTCGATATTGGTTCATGAGGTATTCACTGCCTGCAAACAACGTAGAATAGAAATATTCTGTCTAGTCTTTGCACGCAGTGATAAGATAGGCAGTGCTGACTTTTGTCCTCGTTGTGAGCCGTCATGTCTGTCTTCTCCCCACTGATTGGTAGTTGGTTCAGCCCGGACCGTTTTTTAGAGGTGGACCATCTAGCTCCGCTGGAAGGCACCCCTAATAAAGACATGTTCACAAAGTATGGATTAGTTACCATTTTATTTTTTTTTAAATATCTTTTATTCAGTGCAAAGGATAAAAAAAATTACAAGCATATGTCATACAGAGTCTTGGTATATGAAGATTCAACAGTTAAAGAAGTTCATACATAGATCATGGAGCGGATCGCAAAGTGCATTGCAACAGTTCGCTGATAAAGTCAACGTTCAAACATTGCGTGATCATGCTATCTCTGTTAACGGATCTTGTTAAGCGAGCAAATTCAATAAAAGCGTAATGGGAAAAGGATATCGAACTTGGGATCATGCGGCGTGTGGTGTAACAGGTAGTGGAGATTGCGGCGGGGGGGGGAGGCCGGGGAAAAAAAGGGGGGGGGGGGAAGGGGAGAGTACGGTGGTAGCGCGTCGGTCAGTTCGTGGCTGTTCCTGCAATTGCGGGAGCTATGTTGGCGATGCGGGAGGGTGGCAGCAGTCTTGGCGTGTCGGCCGGGCAGGGGGGGGGGGGGGGGAAGAGGGGGGATCTAGGTGTCAGGTGTGTGGGCGTTATGTCCGTTGTCTGTGGCGTCTGGTGTGTGGTGGCCATCACTGTGTTCCCCGTCTGGGAGTGGCTGTCTCTCTGGAGTCCCTGGTGCCCGGGGGTCATTGTGGAAGGAGCGGACCATGTCGTCCCAGAGTGTCGCTATGGGGTATTTACGCAGTCCCGCCGTCTCCTCATTATGTAGAGATATACTCTCCGCTTTCGCCCAGTTATCTAGCGAAGCGTGCCAGTGTTCCATCGCTGGTGGTGCCGCCCTTTTCCAATGTTTTGTGATGAGTCTTTTGGCTGTGATGAGGCCAAGGTCCCAGAAGCGGGAAGGCACCCTGTTTAATTTGGTCCTATGGAAGAGGCCCAGCAGGCATGCCTCCCACGAGAATGGGATCGGCATCGCCGTGCAGCGCCTCAACAGCGTTAGTATCGATTGCCAGTACGCTAGAAGCCGGGGACATTGCCACAGCATGTGGAGGAGGTCTGCTCCCTCCGTGTCGCATCTTGGGCATTTGGCCTCCGTACCCGGGAAATATGAGTTAATCTTGTCCGGGGATAGATATGCGCGGTGTAGGACGTAAAATTGTATCTGTTTGAAGCGTGCATTACGGGGAATGTTGCGGGGGCCCAAGAGTATCACCGCCCACTCCTTGTCCGTCCATGCCCTCCCTCTGTCTACCGCCCATTTATCCCGCAGAGGTTGTAATGTGGTTTGTGTGTGTGAGAGCAGCGCCTGTGTTAGCCAGTGCACTACATGTGTCCCGCTGCCCATCACGTGCATGCATTGAACTAACTGGTGTGTGGGCAGTTCGTTAGCAATGTTCCCCCATTTCTGTGTAAGTGTCCTTAGTATTGAGGCATGTTGCAGGAACTGTCCCGCAGGCAGTCCCGTGTCAGCAGTCAACGTCTCGAAGGAGAGCAGGGCGCCATCTGCGTACAGATCCGTCATTGTTTCTATGCCTGCGCGCGTCCACTGTTCCAATGCCGCCTCCGTCACGACTGACGTGGCCTTGGGGGTACCCAGGAGTGGCAACGCTGGTGCATATGGTATGGTGGTTTTAGTGAGACGTAAGCATCTGCCATAGCATTTCGTGGCCACAGCTACATGTAATTGCGTGTGATTCCTAGGGCTCGTCAGTGGGTGGAATAGGGTGTGTATCTGCAGCGGGGAGAGGATGTCTGTGGCCGTAGCCGTGTCCTCGAGGTTCCTGCCTGAAATCCAGGCCACCACCCATTGCACCTGTGCTGCCAGATAATAGAGCTCCAGGTTTGGGACCGCCATGCCGCCTTCAGTGACCGGGTTGTATAACTTCGTCAGTGCTACTCTTGGCCTGCCTGTGTTCCAGATCAGATCTCTGAGCATGCACTCCAGTTCTCGAAATATACGGACAGGGATGTATAGTGGGAGATTGGCAAAATAGTACAGGAGCCTGGGGAGTACTATCATTTTCGTTAAGGTCACCCTGCTTGGCACGTTGATGGGGAGGGTTTTCCAGAAGGCGATCTGTGTTCTAACAGACGTTATGGCCCGTGTCAGATTGCCGTCCAAAATGTCTAGGGGGGTCCTATATATATATGTATGCTCAGGTACTTGAACGTGGTTTGATACCATGGTAATCGTTCATTATTGATGTGGAGTACAGGGTCCGGGGCGTCAGGAGTGAACGAGTATGCCCCCGATTTGGCCCAGTTGACTTTGAGGCCCGACATTAGTTCGAACGTGTGGAATATGTCCGACAGTTCCGGTGGCATATCATCCAGGTCTTTGATGTTCAAAAGTAAATCGTCCGCATATAGTGACACGACATGTGTGTCGTCTGCTAGCGGAATGCCCCATCGTACTCCGCTGGAGCGCAGCCGCTCGGCCAGGGGTTCGATCGCCAGGGAAAATAATAATGGGGAAAGCGGGCAACCCTGTCTGGTGCCTCTTCTGACATTGATGGGCTCGGAGATCAATTTCCCAGTGCGCACTCTCACCTCGGGTGTCCCATATAACAAGCCCACTAGTTCTATAAAGTCATCGCCCAGGTCAAATTTACGCAGCACTGCCGATAGATAGGGCCATTCGACAGAGTCGAACGCCTTCTCCAGGTCCAGCACTAGGCAACCCGATCTTGGCCACGTCTGGACTGCATACTCCTGCACTCGAAACAGCCTCCGAATATTTTGGGAGGTGCATCTTGTTGGGACAAACCCATTTTGGTCTTTGTGTACCAGGGCCGGTACTAGGGCCGCCAGTCTACGGGCCAATGTTGATGCCAGGATCTTGTAGTCCGTATTGAGCAAGGCTAATGGCCTATATGACCCAAGGAGTGTCTCTTCCCTGTTTGGTTTGAGAAGTGATACCAATAGTGCTTCATTCATGGACGCTGGTAAGGATGAGCTGTCCAGAGCAGCCGAATATGTTCTAAGCAGTTCAGGAATGAGGATGTCTGAGTATGCTTTATAATATTCTGCAGGCAGCCCGTCCGGGCCAGGGGCTTTCCCATTGGAGAGGGCAAATATGGCCTCACGTAGTTCTTCCGCTACCAACGGCGCTCCGAGATCATCTCGTTGGTTGTCAGTTGGGGCGGGAAGTGTGAGTTCCTCTAGGTATGCTTGGATGTCTGGTTGCGGATTGCTCATTTGCGACCGGTATAATGTCTTGTAATGTGTCACGAAGGCATCATGTATGCCCGTCTGGGTGTATACCACAGTGTCCGCGGTCCGGCTTATGGCCGTCACTGGGGCAGAACGGTCTTCTCGCCGTATCAGCCAGGCCAGTAATTTGCCTGGCTTATCGCCGTAGCGATGTGTACGTGCCGAGTGTGCAGCGAAGTTGACCAGTTTCAGTCTGCCTATTAGTCTGTCATGTTCCGTCCTTGCCTCAAGCAGCTCTGTGTTGTCCCCTCCCGTCGCCTCTGGTTCCTTTTGTAGCAAATCCCTTTCCAGCTGTTTCAGGTCTGCTTCCAGCTGTCGGCGGGTATGTGCCTGGGTGCCGAGGCATAGCCCCCTTAGGACTACTTTGAACGCATCCCACTCTAGCTGGGGTGTGGAAGCAGTGTTATTGTTATCTTCGAAGTGCTGTGCTGTTTGTGCCCCTATCGAGGTTCTGAATGTGCCGTCAAGTAAGAGGTCTGGTTGCAATCTCCAGGTGGGGATTGGCGGCCTCGGCTGTTCCCAGGCGAGTGTCATAAGGTGTGGGTTGTGGTCCGAATGTGTGCGGCCCATGTATTGCGTGTCTCTGATCGCCGGCAGTAGGTCTCTAGACACCATGTACCTGTCCAGACGTACATGCAGGTTGTGTGCCCCTGAGTGGAAGGAGTATGCCCTGGTGTCTGGGTTGTGGCTGCGCCATGCGTCTTGTAGGTCCCATTGCACGGACCAGTCCAGGAGGGCTCGCGCTGCGTGATGAGCTTGGGAGTTGGGTGGTGGAGGACGGGAGCGGTCAAGGGAAGGGTCCAGTGTGCAGTTGTAGTCCCCGCCTAGTACCCACTGTATGCCATGCCAAGGCGCCAGAATGTTGGATAACTGTGTTAAAAAATCCTGAGTCCCTGTGTTGGGTGCATAGATCGAGGCTAGCACTATCGGGTTCCCGTCTATTCTGCCCTTAACTGCTACATGTCTCCCCCCGGGGTCTACTAAGGTGTCCTGCACTATCCACGGGGTACCCGGGCGTATCCACACCAGCGTCCCCCTGGCATAGGAGGAGTGGTGCGTGGCATAAAGGTGGCCTCGCCATCTGCGGCGTAAGGTGGTGACTTCTGCTTCACAGAGGTGCATCTCTTGTAGGAGAGCAATCTGCACATTGTGGCGTTTAAGGTATGAGAATATTTGATACCGTCTGGACGGTGTGTGCATCCCTCTCACATTACATGTGCATATATTGATCACAGACATTGCATTACATTAACGGTCTCCCCGAAGCGCCCCCCCCGCCCCACCTCCCCTCCGCCCGCCGCTCGTAAGGAATATTGTCTGTCCCGCACGCCATTGCAGCATTGTGAAGGGGGAAAACAGGTAGTTAACATGGCCAATAAAACAGTTAGCCAATGAACATCGCAAACATGCGAAATACCAAAAGGTCGGTGGGCAAACGTGCTCCCGTCCATGCTCTCAAGGAGAGTAACAAAGTTTAGTTCAGTTCTGGGGGCGGCTGTGCAGTGCTAGCAGTAACAGCTGGTTAAGAGTTTCTAGAGTCATCATATAGGGGTCGTTCCCCTTCCCGGGGGGTGTATGGAAGCCTAAGCCAGCCTTAATCGTAAGAGACACTGGTACAAAACAAACATTCAATGCCATACATTACGTGTCTTGATCAGTGTGTGACAGGATGGGTGGCCACAGGAGTAGAGGGCAGTGTCTGTTGGGGCATCTTCAAGTCAAGTCGTAGCTCACAGTTTGCCAGGGGTCTCGCCGAGCCAGGGTTATCCAGTCCGAATCTGCGATCTCTTCGCAGATGGCCTTCCGAGTGTTCTTGTGGGAACCTCGGCGGATATGTTCTGGGAGCTGGTCAGCCAATGTACTCTGATGTTTGGGGGGTGACGTCCGGTCCAGGATCCGTCACAGGAGAGTCCGATATCCCATATAGTGCTTCGTCGTCGCTTGGGGGGTCTCGTGTGCCATTGCCAGTTGGTTCGCTGGATGCTGGGGAGTGGCTGAGGTCCCGTACAAGCCGGAGGGCTTCTTGCTTTTCCTGCTGTGCAGCGTCCGCAGGGGGAGACATCCTCTGCGACCTGCTCGTGTGTCCCTGCGCCCGTTGCCTCGGGCGGCGTCGTCTCCTATTCCCGCCAGGTTGGCGCCCGTGTGTGCGGTCCGCCGGTGTCCTGGGGGTAGAGTCTGTGCCACTGTCCAACCACGCCTCCACTTCGTCTGGGTCTGTGAAGAAATGGGTTCTCTCTCCGGCTATCACTCTAAGTTTTGCGGGGAATAGCAAGGAGTACTGTAGGCCCTGCTGGCGGAGGCGCCTTTTCGCTGCCAGGAAGGATTGTCTCTGCCTCTGTACTTGTATGGTGTAGTCCGGGAAGAACATTACCTTGGTGTTTTCTATTCTCACATCATCAAGTTTGCGCGTTTCTCTCAGTATGGAATCTCTGTCTCTGTAATTCAGAATGCGGAGAAGCATAGGTCGTGGATTAGAGCCTGTCGCCAGGGGTGTGGTCGGGACTCTATGGGCGCGTTCCACCACGAATTGAGGCGAAAGTGAGCCCTCAGGCAGGATGGATGCCAGCCATCTTTCCATATGTTCCTCCGGCTTTCTCCCTTCCCATTTTTCCGGAACGCCGACCAGGCGTACGTTATTCCTTCGTGCCCTGCCTTCCGCATCCTCAGCCCTGTCCTCTAGGAACTCCACTCGGTTCAGCAAGTCCTGTATGTGGGTATGTGTCTGACTGGCTTGGGGTTGGAGCTCCTTCACAGTCCCTTCCAGTGTCGAGGTGCGGTCGGCAAGTTTTTTGTGGTCTGCGCGGAGGTGCGTGAGGTCTATGGCTACGCTATCGATCTTGGTGGCCAGGGAGGTGCGTGTGAGTTGAAGTGATTCTTCCAGTCGCTCCATGGCTGCTAGCATGGTGTCTAGCTTTGCTGCCGTTTGGTCCTGGTCCGTGGTTTTGCCGGGTTTGTCCATTTTGCCTTTAGACATCGCGCCTCCGGTGTTAGCCCGTGTCCTGGCCCCGCCAGACATCAGCGTCCAAAGGTAGAGTCCGCTTTTCTTGTCACGGCTTGGTCCTGCCCAGCCTAGGCAATGGTGGGCAGGTGGCGGTAGGCTATCGGCCTCTAGCGGAGGCTTGGCAACCGGCGTCAGCAGAGCCAGCTCGTGTGGTGATTGCGTGGTTTTCGTTCTCTCCTGGGTGGTAGGCAACCTTTGGGCGTCGTTCTCCCCGGCACAGTTCAGTGCGTTTGGGCGTCGCTGAGCTTGCGGCGTGCTTCCTTGGTGTGTCCCCGGTTGGCTACGAGCTCGTCCGTGGCAAGGGGCTCAGGTTCTGTGCGTATCTATGCGGGTTGTATGCGCAGGCTCTGTGTGCATCCATGCGGGTTGTGTGCTGCGCCGGCGTGGTGTAGTCTGAGTGTCCACCGCTGTCGGCCGGCAGCTGTCTCAGTGTGTGGCCCGGCCGCCACTGCCCATCCGTTCTCCAGGTGCTGGGAGCCCAGTCGCGCTCCTTACCTCTTCTCCGTGCGTTTGGGCCTGCACGATGTTCGTCACGGTGGAGTCGCGTCCAGGTCTAGCAGCCGCTCCCAGCCTCAGGGTGCGTCCTGTGATCAGCTCCGGCGAGTGCGTGAGGTTTCCGGTCGTGCCGGTGTAATCGATTCACCTTATTGTCCCATCAGCGTACACTGCGAGCGATCTCTGGTGCACTGGGGCGCGGGTATGCAAGGATGGTGTGGACTGCGTCTTCGGGACCTCTGATCCGTCCTGACCCGGGGCCGGAGGCACTACACGTGGCTGTGGGCGGCGACAGCCGCCGTTTCTCTCGGACAGGGCCGGCGTGCCTGGATGACTGGTATTATTGCCGCCTGCGAGCAGTGGGTTGCAGCGCCGTGGGTAGCCAGAGGTCTACGTGCAGTTGCGGGTGTTCGGCTCCGCCTTAGTGCTGCTGGTGGCCAGGGCTGTGTGTGTGGTGTTTTGCGGCCTGCTCGTCCGCCGCCTCCCGTCTGTGGCCGTCGCGTTGTGGGTCTCCGCCGCCGCCGTCAGTTAGGCCCCCAGGGATTCAAGGCCGGATCACACACCTCTGCGTCTCGCTATGTGGCGGATGCGCGTGGTGTCCGTCGCAGTAGGTTGCTACCTCCAACCCTGGGGTCCGTCCGTCAGCACGGATATTGCAGGAGGATTCCGGCTGGGCTGATGTGGTCGTCCCTCCCCGGTACCGTCCTGGCGTAGGTGGTGGGCGACCTTCAGTGCACTGGTATGCAGGCCGTATGGGGTGAGGGTAGGCCGCGATTTCGGGCCTTCCGCCTCGTCCGGATCCCCGGTGTTTCCTGGGCACACGCCGGGATCAGAGGCAATGCCCGCGGCCGCGGGCGGCCAGTCTTTCCCGGTGACGGGGTATAGCTCCGATCCGCGCCAAATTCGGGCAGGCGCCGCGTCGGGACCACCGGTGCAGTCGCCTGTGGTTTTCGGCTGGCTTCACCGAGGATAGTCCCGGATAAAAGCACCGGGAAGGGGAGCTCGGCACGGAGCTTCACCCACAGGCGTCCATTCACTTCGCGTGCTAAGCCACGCCCCCATGGATTAGTTACCATAGCCTATAGTAAGCTGTGGCACAAGTATACCAAAGAAAATCAAGAGAAACAGTGGCCACTGATAGGATCCTTCGATCTTGATAAAATAGAAACGTTAGAAATAGCCCTTTGTAGTAGTAAGACAACGCCTATTATGCTCGACAGTCTCGGTATGTGGCGCAAAGAAGCAATGCAACGAAAGAAAAGAGACGAAGTCAGAGTAGGTAAAGAAATGCGACAGACAACCTTCCAAGCATCTGGTAGGCAAAAGGAAGGGATAGCGGCAACACGGTTCCAAGGAGTAAATGCAGGAAGGGAACGGTGTAAAGGGATATATCGACAGGACAACCCCAAGACACAACGACCCGAAAGTAATCCCCCGACACTACGCGCAGGACGACCAGACTTAGGGCAACACCAATGTGCTTTTTGTAAATATTCCGGGCACTGGAAAGCCCAATGCCCGACTCTACTGAACAAGGGTAAGAGCAGAGGGCCGACAGAAATAACAGGCCGGCAGAAAGGGAAAAGGCGTGAGACAAAGATGAATCAGACTGACACGGATAGGCCAGATAGAACCACCACGTTTGATTACGCCCGATGGCACAGATTTCGCCAGACCGATTTCAGCGACATGTTTGAGTCCTCATAGATCGAACAACGCTAAGACGGGAAACCCAGTCTAGCTCTAAGTTACCCGGTGACGAACCCCGTACTACCGCTACTGTTCCCGAACACAAAAAACCACCCTTTTCGGATAACCTACAGAAACAATACACAGAGTAGTCTCGGACAGATTAGTATACATTCCATTAATGAACTCAAACTTCGAGTGCAATGGGACTGATTACTCTCTGTTGCCCCCCCACTCTGTGAAAAAGGAGCAATTACAGGCCTGCATAGACAACCCCCCATTACCCAGACATGCCTGTCCAAACAAAATACCTACCCCCACTCCGGAAGTTCCCGAAATGCCGCAGGTCACCGGTCACGCCCATCCGGAAGGTGAAACACACAGCACGTGTGGGGCGGGGCCTGCTGACAGCCATCGATTGAAAAGATCGCCAGTGGGATGTCCAGGAGGCACCACGGGCCCGGCATGAAATGGCCTTCCCATCCTCTTCTTCCTGGGGTGGCGTCCCCCGGGCCACGAGTAGGGAGGGGGAGGATGCAGATGACCCCCTCCCTCGTATCTCCTGGTCCGGCCATCACAAATACCTCCGCTGAAGAATTGGTACAGGGTGGGCTGGGAGGGAGAGGCGACGCGAACGAGCCTCTCCCACCTCCCCGGATAGGAGGTTTCCCAGCCCCGGCCCGGCGCCGAAATCCTCCAGCCGGGCGGCGGCCATACTTCCGCAGCACAGGACATGCACCGCGGCGGCCATACTTCCGCAGCACAGGACATGCACCGCGGCGGCCATACTTCCGCAGCACAGGACATGCACCGCAGGCGGCCATACTTCCGCAGCACAGGACATAGGATGGCGGCGACCATACTTGCGCAGCACAAGACATACGATGGCCCTCAAGTGTACTTGTGGAGCACGGGATGTGGGGTGGCCATCATGTATGCCCGTGAGAAGGGGCGGCGTGGGGTGCACTGGGAGAGGGAGGCGGCGCGAACGAGTCTCCCTCGCCCCCCCCAGGTGGGGGCGCCACAGCTGCACCCTAGCCGAATGTCCTGCTCCTACGGCACGGTGTTCCATTTTTTTCACCCCAAAAAGTCTCTTCCACTCTTGCAGACTCGACGAAGGGCGGCTGCTGCGGGGTCTCAAAATGGCGTCTAGGCCGCTAGAGTAACTTTGACCAGCAATGTAACTCGGACGCTTGCCCACCGGGGCACGAGCCCCCACCTCCGACAGCATCCCCACAGCCTTGAAGATTCTACAAAAAGTCCCAGGAGCCCTCGGCCCCTGCAGGCTTCCGGTGAGGAACAACTGCCTTGATCGCTAACGAAATAACCACGACATAGCCACCCCTTCTGTTAGCACAAGTTTTTTGAACTGCCGATAGGGACTCTGGTCCAACCGCCGGTTGTGGGAAACATTTTGTCCCTGATGCTACTTCCGGACTAACCTGGCCCCGCCCAAAATGGCGCCGGTGTCAATAAGAACTTACGAACACCTCGTGGTGTTTTTAGCTAATAAGACTTGATGTTCTGAGATATGTATATGATCCTTTGTACACTTGACGAAAAGAGGGAGGGTTCACTCGACGAACATGTAAAAGGATCCCGTTAAAAATGTTGGTTTCAATGTACGATTTATTATGATATTATTGTAACTGATACATAACCTCGCTTGTGACACACGCCCACGGAATGCATTTAGGAAATTTGATTGCAACTAGTCTGACTGTGCTTCCAATTATGAAATGAATGCCCCTTGATCCCTCACCTATTGATAGACCTTTTTAGTTTCCTGCAAATGACTAAATAAACCCTTTTAAATGTTTTTAATGCTGCAAAATAGCCCCCCCTTACTGTACGCGCTTCAGCCATCGCCGTGTCCGGCCAAATACGATTGCACTCTCATATCTACATGCTGAACGATTGTGCAAATAAAGGTTTTCCAAACTATGAACAGGTATTGCATGCTTTTGTAAAATGTGGGATCAGCGGGAGAGTTTTTCTGTGCGCCCTGCTTTGTTCTCTTTTTAAGGTTATTAGAAGATGGTTGCTCAGCCCCGGATGGAGGATCGAATCTAAGACACGATACTCTGCCTCCAAATATGCGACTGCCTCAGGAACTAACGCATGGAGAAGGACCTCGACTTCTGAGGACGGGTAAAGTGAAGCGGTGTAAATGATAGAATGTTATAAAGGTACGGCACTCAAAGGTACTAGGGAACAGAGTTGGCCGAAGAGCTGATATGCCTTAGAACATCACAGCGTTGGAAAAGATTTAAGGACCCCGATAGCTAGATACATCTACAAACTAGATACCTCGCACTAAGCGCCTCTGATTTTTAACGTTTCCCTACACACGGCCTATAAGGACACTGCCCCCCCCTGGCTTCAGAAACCAAGACCCCAGGGATTCTATCCCGAGGAGATAAGACGAGTATGTGGTAAGTAAAGGACTTTCGTGCCCATGCATTTGATATGCTCGAATGTTGTCCCCCTCCCTTCCCCTCTTTTCCTCCCTCTACAGGTTACATTGGAATCACGACTGAGGTATGGTGAAGATCTGAAGCCTCGCCATGTCTGATACATGAAGCGGACTAACGCTGCAAGGTGGCACCTAAGGACACCCACAAACTACTCTTGTAACGAAAGAGCCAATAAGTTGTATGATATGATGAAACACGATCACCCCTAATCCGTGTTGCGTGAATGGGCACATGTCACGTATGTCTGAAACTATGAGAAAATGTTTTTATGCGACTGAAGCGTTGACTTAACTAGTCAAAGGACCGAGAGTGCGAGAAGTGCGACACAATGGTGCCTTTTACTCAATGCATGTCCCTTGTACCCGGCCTAATGCTCGTCCGTCCCAAACTGCATGCTTTCGAAATTCTAACACAGACCCGTAATGTCTCATGTTGTGTAATGCGCTGAATAGCCTATCTTAATACACGGCCACTCCCCATGTCGCACGTGTACTATTTAGCCTATTGTTGCATATATATATATATATATATATATATATATATATATATATATATATATATATATATATATATATCTCTCTCTCTCTCTCTCTCTCTCTCTCTCTCTCTCTCTCTCTCTCTCTCTCTCTCTCTCTCTCTCTCTCTCTCTCTCTCTCTCTCTCTCTCTCTCTCTCTCTCTCTCTCTCTCTCTCTCCCTCTCCCTCTCCCTCTCCCTCTCTCTCTCTCTCTCCCTCTCTCTCTCTCTCTCTCTCTCTCTCCACCTAATTGGCAAACCGCCACCCCTGGTGCACCACCCAATTGGCTCCAAATACCGCAAGTATTTGCACAAATTTGTCTTAAATAAAATCACCTTAATGCCGTGTCACTACCTCTCCTTTCTGCTAAATATTGATGAAACCTAGAATTGGCCAAAAAGGAAAGGACAGGTAAGACGACTGAGGTTCCCTAATCTGACCCGTAATAAGGGAACTACATGTCAGTGGCTTCTATGATAAAAAGAAATGCCTCACATAACGCGACCTTCCCCGTCCCGAATTGTCTCAATACCCGAACAGTAAAAGTGATCGAAACATCCCCATCTTCCCAGAACGCCCCCAGTTTTGTATCAACTGCCCCGGACGAGAGTTTAAAAAATGTCCCTCACCCCCGGTTGTAAGAGATGGGTCGACTTACAACTAACACAGGCCAGCCGTTGTTCCTAGAAATGATTTGTTGATGAGCAAGCTACAGAGTTTAGAATTCGAGAAATGTCACTGAACGCTTACCAACTGAACTGTGGCCTTCTGCTAGATAACGACCTCATGACACAAAGCAAGACGATAGTCCCTCACCCCAGTTTGCTATGTTCCTAGTTGTTTTCCATAAGACCCCGGTCACCCCAAGGAATGAGTCGAATAGTTATCGCAAGCCCCCCGGTCTTTAATGAAGTAGTCAGGTTGTAAGAGACTATGTAGAAATTAGAATGATGTTTGCAAAGTTAAGATTAGACCGAAATGAAGAAATTGTTGCAATAAACCCTGTTAAAAGTAAAACGTTTAGCTGAAAGGTAGGATGCATTGATAGAATGGAAAATTGTTTAGCCTATGTTCGTTCCTCAGAAAGATACCTATCAGACCATGGTGATAGCACGTTGCACTTTTTCGTAAAATACAAAGCCCTGGAGAACGGTATAGCTTCGTAAGGCTCGTACTAGGAAAGTGGGTCTCTGCCAGAAGAACTGACGTGACTGTAATAAACAAAATGCAATGAATAGGTACCAGATCTCGTACCACGACAATGAATGTAACACCAACAAACACCAAAGAAATAGTTACGAAGGAAAGTTATAGGAAATCCAGCAAGCCCATCATCAATTATTTATATGTTGGTTGTAAACCCCAATGTAACGGATGTTTCTCAGTTGCTTGGAGCTGGTAGAGAAATAGACCTATGTGATTACCTTCCTCTGCCAATTCTCTAAAGACTGTCTTTTCAAACTCATTTAAGGGTACCACTGTCGGAGGAGAGAGAGACCGGATGTGGGAGCACGCGGCCTGACTGCAGATCGTGGAACATCTGCGACATTGGCCAAGGCGAGACCGCAACAGTAAGGAGTCGCAGGACGAGGCACTGTTTCCGAAAGGGCCGACCTGATGCCCCTGCTCGATGATCAACATGTGCCGAAAAGTCCCCGCTCTCTGAACTCGGTCATGGGCCCGCCTACCTAAAATTTTCCGTCCCCCTGGTCTGTTCCCGATCTGGCCCTGCTCCATCCCCTTTTCCTCCGACCTACCCTAAGGACTACTCACACACCCCCTTCTTCCACCTGAACTCTTTGACAATCGACTCGAAAGGACACAGGGCGAAAAGGACCTTTTTGACCAGGAAAGCGAGGAAAAGGTCATGCCCTGCAACGCGGGACCTAGAATAGAGCTGGACACATAGCTCCACCGCCGGTGCTCCACAGTGCCAACAGAAGACGACAAAGAATGCTGAGAACTCACTAATAATGGTCCATGACAATAAGACTTCCCCTTCGAACAATGACACCCCTGATTATCGTTTTTACTACGTCTCATTTCTCTCCCAGCCACCATTGTATTGATTATGCTCCAACCGAATACGAAAAGAATTTACATATGTAATAACCTATCAGTTCATATTCCGAATGACTATAAGCATCTGTGAAATGTACCCAACGCTCTCACTACAGAATCGTTTTTGTCCGATATTGCATTACTATGACTTTCCTGCAAACAAGCTTATCGATAGGCCCGCCTCCTAAGATGAAAGATTTTAAATGTAATGTTTATAGCTCCTTCACCTGGGTTCCTACTTCTTTACTTATGACCGCCACAGTAGACATGGATAGGAAATAGGCCAGCAAGATGTCTTGGGAATGTTAAAGGGAGGACTGTGGAAAATCAGTACGGTTTGGTAAACATTATCTGCGCCATCTTGCCTTTTCCCCTGATGCCACACTTTTTGTCATACGCACCTGCCATTTTAGGTGCCTCGATCAGAACCACCCTCTGCACGCCACTGGCCCCCAGCACAGCCCTTCGCCCTCACAAGCCCCCCCACGCACTGGCCACCCCCCGCTCTCACATGCCTTGGGTCGTAAACCCCTCTTCAGCGCAGCTCTGCCTCGGAACCCCATCCTGTTCCCAGCGCGACACCTCCCTTCATTCCTTTCATGGTCCCAGACCCTTTGATACAAACCCCCTTTTCCTGTGAGCCCGTTTGTCTTCCTCGTTTCCAGGCCGCCACCTGGCCCTGCGGATACTGTTTATTGCCCCCCCCCGTACAGTAGGAAGCTTCCCCCATTAAAGGACCCTCGAATTGATCAAAGCCCCCACCCTATGATATCCGATCAACCCCACACATTCCGTGAATCGGCGGAATGTCCAGCTGCGCGATAATCATCACCTATTGTGACCGGGGTGGGGACTTCAACTGTAAATGTGTGTGGGAACGGGCCTGAAGGGGAGATTCCGAGGATGTCCTTTCATACTTCAAAGCATTGCAAGAATGTGTTACCTGCAATAAAAATCATAAACCTGTGTATAAGAGGCCAGGCCTCAGAGATGCGGTTAGAGCACCTCGTGACGATACTGGCTGTCCGAACTGATGTGTTCTCCTCCGGAGAGAATAAACCTTGTTTCCTGCCTTCCAGTCTCCAGCGCCTGCCTCTTCATTGATTAATATTTTGTGGGTTAAAGAGGCGGTACCGCCGGGCAAATATTGGTTGTCCTTGACCTTTTTTACACTCCCCAGTGCCATCCCGACACCACCACCTCCCACCGATGCTGCTTGTGTTTGCTTTTTTAGGTCGAGCTAGAACAGCGCATGCGCTGTTGCTCGACTTATAGTAAAGGGGCTTTCCAAAGTGCAACCCACTGGCCTAAAGCTTGTGTTCATGTGGCCTAAAGCTTGCGTTCATGTGTGTGTGAACGTGTGCAGACGCCATCTGCCTTAAACAGCCTGCCATTTAATGCTCCTTCCACGTCTTCACCGGCAAAAGCCTCTTCCAGCTACAGTAATGAGCCGCTGTGCCGGGCTCCAACTTGTCCCCCTTCCCCCAAGCTTGAGTGCACGCGCGGGCATCAGCCTTTCCTGCGTCATGGGTAATTAAGCGCCTCTCTCTGGGCACCCTTTCATGTCCGGCGAGCAGGCCAGTGCCCCCATGCTGTTGTAATATCCTCTAACAATCACAAAACTTTTATGACTCTTAAAGTTTCATGTCAGGCTGAGAGTAGCCAAGAATCGATGAGATCGAAAGAACGCTTACTCTTTTAGACACTCTCTCCGTGGGGTGTTTGTTTCGATGTGGCTGGATAGCATAATGCGTGTTAATACCAGAACAATGCTTACTGCTGGAAGATTTTGAAACTTCCTTTAAGAGCACGCCATTAGGCCTGTTATATCAAATCGATGAACTTTAAAACATGCTTTGATTTGTGACTACCGCCAGAACAATTTCTACATACACAATTTGTTGATTTTAATACAATGAGGAACCTTTTCATTTTGTAAATAACGCACTTAACCTAAAGAGTGCTGAATGAAAATAAGATCATAATAGGAACATTTTTATAGCATTAAGGGGGAAAAGGGGGAAATGGACTAACCAACTTTTCTCTGCTGTGAACACGAGTCATTTTGTAATATTTTGTACACACAACCACACACACACAACCACACCAAACACACACACAAACAACCACACAAACAACCACACACACAACCACACACACAACCACACCGTCAGTGCACACTTTCACCAGGCACAGACACCATCAGTCATCAGTGCACGCTTTCACCGGGCACAAACACCACCAGCTGTCAGTGCACTCTTTCACCGGGCACAAACACCACCAGCCGTCAGTGCACACTTCCACCAGGCACACACCACCAGCTGTCAGTACACGCTTTCACCAGGCACACACACCACCAGCCATCAGTTCACACTTCCACCAGGCACACACACCACTAGCCGTCAGTGCACGCTTCCACCAGGTACACACCACCAGCCGGCAGTGCACACTTCCACCAGGCACATACACCATCAGCCAACAGTGCACAATTTCTACAGGCACACACACCACCAGCCATCAGTGCACACATCAATTGTTAACACATCCACAATGAACTATTGTAGCAATCGCAGTATGGCGCACTTTACTTTTAAACATATTCATCTAAAGCGCAGCATCAGCATGCCACCATTGCAGAAAAATAAATATAAATTTTTTTGGCCTACAATTTATAGGCTTTTGTTGCAATTGGTGTTGCAAGATTTAGCAATGCCAATAGCTCAAACTTAATTAATGCGAGACCTATTGCATTGCAAATGCTTGTTTTAACACTGGCTTCTGTCATGCTCTAGTTTGGGGCCGACTACTAGAGGGCTTGGTCGCTACATTTGCAGACTGCAACACTTTGTATTACTTATTCGCATTAGGAGCACTCCCTCACCCTCTGAGCACAAACGCAGCGTCCCCCTCCCGCCCCCCAACAACCATTCCTCGTGCATCAAGTGAGGAAGATAAGCCCCGGGAACCCTCAAAGCCCCGGATCACTTTCATGGCGCTCAGCAGCCAGCTTGGTAGTTTACTGGCAGATGCAGGTTCTAATCTTCTGCTCCGTGAACATTGCCAAGGGAGATGAGAGAGCATCTGTAAATAATGTTATTATTGTTGCAAGCGTAAAGAGTACAAACGCAGCGTTTCCTTTCTGTCGCTGCTTCTTTAGGTCTCGGCTAGAAGCGAGCGAAGCTCGCTCTCGCCAGAGACCTTATTGTTAACGGCTCAGCTTCCCAGGAGGACAGCACTGGCCGCGCGCGCCGATTTGTTAAGGCCACGCGCACGAGAACGCGCTCGCGGCCAGGTGCTGTCCTCCTCGAAAGCTGCCTCCCTTCCCCGTGCAGGGCGGGCCGCCGCGCTGCCTGCGGCGACCCGGAAGCATTGCCGGCCAAACCGGAAGTCGGAGCCAGATTACCCTGCGCTGCAGTCCGACACAGACTGGGGCTTCACACCGCCCTCAGAGTGTCTGAGGCTGACAGGCAAGGCGTGGATGAGGTGCTGCTGCTGCCACTTTTCTCTGCCATGGTGTGTGAGTGTATCTTTACATAAAAGCTATTGGTAACGGTTTCCCGTCTTTGTAATGTTTTTTGAGTGGCACGTTCAATCCCCGCCCCCCACCCGCCCCCCCACTCCCGGGCTCGAGGCATTAATTGCCATGTTTTAAAAGTAATTATTCCTCCCTTTTAATGCGGTGTGATGTGTGAGCATTGATTCCGAGCGGCTGCAGCCCACGCAAGCTCGGGGAGCAGCACACAGCTCTGTTCTCCAGTGCATCGCTGTCCCTGCGGCCATGGGTTCGCCCTGCAGGCTCGGGAGGCAGTCGGGAGAAGGGCGCACAGGCACCGAGCCACAAAGAGTAGTCTGTGCTAAAATGTGAGGCCGCGCAGTAAGCATCGCTGTCAACCCATCGAATTAGCAGGCATGGCAAGGTGAGGCTGCTGCGGGGTGATTTCACTCTTTATTTTCACTGCATTTCCTCTTGAAGAACCACGAGTCTAATCCATGTTTGTTGTTTGCATTTTGCTACCTACTCTGTTTGGGGGTATGTCTTCCTTAAATGTAATGGTTTGAGGTATCAAGGAGCAAGGCCCCCTGCCCTTCCTTCCTACTGGCAGCGTCCTGACAAATGTAAATGTTTTTTCCCAAACCATTGAACCAATTACCGCCCTATTTCAACCATTTTTCTTTCTATTTCTTTAAGTAGCTCCTTTAGAGCAACCCTTTGCCCGTGCTGTTTTAGCAACATATTTATATTAATAAAGTGTTCCTCCGGCAGGAGGCGTGTGTCCGTGGGCCGGCCACCGGGCAGCGTGGGGAGAGGGCTGGGTCTGCGGCTTCGATCATTTTAGGACAGTCACTCCAGCTGTGCTTTTAGTGGAAGGACTGAGATTGGCAGGGCATGGTTTAAATGCAACAATTATGGAAACAGCTCGTTTTCGTCGCCAATGTCTGTTGGAGGCAAACTGTTGCTAATAGCCTTTTCCTGATGTCTCTGCAGGGCGGGAGGAGGTTTGGTCATTTTGGGTAGGCAGCGGGAGGAAGAGTGAAGCCAAATTCCGGCATCTCTGCGGTATCATTGGCAGCAGGGTTTTTTTAGTTCCCCACCTTATATTTTGTGGATTGTGTTCTTAACGTGAAATCGCTGTATGGCAGTACCAAGAAGCAGAGTATACCACAGGACACTATGGTTGGCATTCCGGCAAACGGCAATGGGTATTTTACACTCCAAAAGCCAATGGCAGTAGGGAACGGCCTTTTAGTGTGTACTTTGGGTAACGGGGATTGTAAATAAGAGTGCGTGTTAGGGCTCCTTTTACGATCAAAAGGCATGTTCCCTCCTCTTCTGTTTCAGTTGGTGCTCGGTATTTTGCTAGGTAAACATTGCATGCTAGAGGTGGCTGCACACGCACCTTCTTTCCAGGCCCCTCCACTGTGTAGTGTGTACTTTTTGAAAGAGACCACGCAGGTTGATTTTGGGTTGTGGTCATATATACAACATTCAATAGATTGAAGAGCCGCACATTCTCCACCCAGGAAGGGATGTTTGATTATATTGATGAAACTTAGTTCTGCAAAAGTGTCTGGAAACTCCAAGTGATGAGGTGTTAACTTATATATTTCTTCTTTTATTCTTAATGCATTGCTTTACTTGTAGGCCAATGGTGTTTGTAAGTACCTCAGGTATGTCAGAAAAGCCATTGTTGGGAGCTGAGCATTAACACACTTCATTCAGCTGTTTGCCTCAGGACAGACTGGAAGGGCACACTGGTTTCTGCGCTTAGGCCCTCGTTTGCACATGCAGGTGCCCTGGGTTTGGTGCATGGAAGACCAAGGAGTAATTCACTATTCTTCTGAGCCAGATTGTGTGGCGTTTCTCGAGTAACTCGTTGCAGTGAATAAGTCCTGTTTCAACCGCATACAGGGGGGTGTGATGCACCAGGCCTATGCATCATTATGCAGTATGGCCTAGCAGCGGCCCGGTAAGGAAGGGTGGTCCAGGCATTCCTGGCCTGGAGCACACCTGTCATGACAAACACGATGTTAAACCCTTTACCACAAGGGACTTTATCAATCCAAGAGCTGTGACGGGGACGTCTTAGAACAACAATGTTCAAGAAGGTCATTAAAATGTTTGTAGACTTGAAATAATCTTTGAAATGCTGAAGGTGTTCATATGGAAATAGGTAATGTCTGAAAATGCTTCCCTGGATAACAACAACTCGTTCACACTTACTTTCCCCGAGAACCGTGGAGTACAACTGAGATCTTAAATCTGACCCTCACAATCAGACATCACTGGCATGTCCATGCGAGTGCATGCTTCTCTTAAATTACTTGGAACCCATGTATTTCAAGTTTTGGTGACAGAAACATACCATTTGCAAGAGTATCCTATCAGAGGTTTGCATGGACAACACTGACGGTTACTGTGGGGGCAGCTGTTTACTTTTCTCTTTTTAAGGTTGGTTCACTTCAGATCCAGTGTGACAGCCTCGCACTAATCTGAACCCGACCACTGTCACCCTGCTGTACGTTTTAAATGAGCGAAACTTGGATTCTTAATGAATGACACAGACTGGGGCTTCACACCGCCCTCAGAGTGTCTGAGGCTGACAGGCAAGGCGTGGATGAGGTGCTGCTGCTGCCACTTTTCTCTGCCATGGTGTGTGAGTGTATCTTTACATAAAAGCTATTGGTAACGGTTTCCCGTCTTTGTAATGTTTTTTGAGTGGCACGTTCAATCCCCGCCCCCCACCCGCCCCCCCACTCCCGGGCTCGAGGCATTAATTGCCATGTTTTAAAAGTAATTATTCCTCCCTTTTAATGAGAGCGAGCACCGTGTTCCCCAGCACGGATCCCTGTGTTTGGCAAGTTACCTTGTACGCAGGGGCTTCCCTTTTTCAATGTTGGTGAATAACGTTGACTTTCATTCAGAGCAGATGTAGCTTTGATCGCGCCAACACTGTTACCACAGCAGACGGAGCCCAGGCCGATGCAGGCACCTGCAGCATCGATTGCGTCGCACAATCACCACAGGAGCTACAGTCACTACCACACCGACGCAGGCACGAAGAATGAAGTGCTTCCTGCCAGGAATCCGTTTTAACAGACCCTCTGCAGCAAGGACCGCTCCATGCTCGCTCCCAAGTAGGATGCTTTCTCTGGATGCCCCCTCAGTTCCAGGAACATACTGGGTGTAACTAATTGGGGTCCAATCACTTTGTGGCATCCTTGCTAGTCCCTGCCCTTTATTGTCTCAACTACTGGTTGCAGGGCAATTGGGCACCTCGTTTTGGCTTTATGCAAATTGGCTCTTGTTCCGCTCCCTTAAACACTCTCCAAGCACGTGTTTGAAGGGGTTTGTAGCAGACAGTAAGCCCACTAAGCATTACATTCACATTAGTCTGAAATGTTTTCTGTGCTGCACATGGAAGTGCAGTCCTTCTCACGGAGTGCGAGTTGTTGTTTGCTGTGTTCAAATATCACCCTTCGCCTCAGTTAATAATGTTAGGATGTGTTCATAGTGTGCATAATTAGGCGCATGTATTAATCGCAACCAGGAAAACATGCATTTGCAATGCAATAGGTGTCGCATTATTAAAGTTTGAGCAATTGGCATAGCTAAATAATGCAACACCAATAGCTTTTGTTGCAGTTGGTGTTGCAATATTTAGCAATGCCAATAGCTCAAACTTAATTAACCCGAGACCTATTGCATTGCAAATGCTTGTTTTATTTTTGTCTTTCCCCCTTCCTCTTCATATTAGGAGCCCCCCCTCCCCCGCACAAATGCAGCAGTGGGTTTTTCAGTACACATATTAATTTATGTTTCCTGCTTCTGTTCTAATCTCTGATCCATCATTTTAAATGTATTATCTGCATTTACTCTTTAGCTCATGTTTGATCTCTGCTACATGTTTGGCACTCTCTCTGCCTGCCGTCTGTTTTCTATCATTACTGGCGATGTAAATGTAAATTGTAAATTGATACTTGTATAGCGCACTACTCACCCACAAGGGTCTCAAGGCGCTTGTACGAATACCGCTGTGGAACCCATCCTGGCTTTCCCTGTGAGATGTCCACTCCTGGGCACCCCCAAGGTGGAGGCCAGGCATCCTTAGCGTTGTGGGGGCCGTTGTGGAGATTAAGCAAGCTATTGCCCAGAGTTGCAGAGTGGGACTCTATGATTGGAATAGGCACCGAGGCGAGAATTATCAGGTCCGTGGAATTTTGAGCCCAAGACCCGCCGAGGCGGGGAATTGAACCCTGGTCCCGGGCTAGACCTCTGCATCAGGGTCTGCCGCTCTAACCATTGAGCCACACTTCTCCATGTCGAAAGGCTGGGGATCCCAATTACAAAATGCCCGTCACACCTGTGCAGCAAATCTACTACCTATCTATCAATACTTTTGGCTTTCAGGAATGAGTGAGAGTATTTACTTTGCACATAAAGCAACTGGTAAGAAAAAACGGCCACCTCTTCTGTAATCCTTGGTGCCTAAAGATGTAAGCACTTAACTGAGCGAATTAGGATGAAAAGATAATGTTCAGTTGTTTGTAGGTGAGCAGCATGTGCAGTGTGGCACAGTATGTGAGTATAAATATACTGTTGGAGAGACAAGCATGGGTATGTGTAATTTCCTGTAGAGTATAGGCACTTCATACCATTCCCAACAATTTACATTGCATAAAGACTTGTGGAGCAAATGTCTTCTATATTTCTTGGGACTAAACAGAAGTTCAAGTAAGCATTTGCAATGCAATCGGTCTCGCCTTTGGGACCTTATATGTATTTAGCTATGCAGCACATTAGCCTGGGGGCTGAAACATCTACTGTTCTTTAACATGGAGGGAAAGTAAGCACCAAACTGCGTGACACGCCGGGTATGGGAACACTTGGAGAGAAATATGCCTTTCAGCGCTCTGTTTTTAATATAAAATTAGGGCCTTCGGTGGTCATATCACTGTAAATACAAGATTTGAAAAAAATATTATTGTCCACGGGTGCTCGAAGAACATAATTTCTTTGGACTGGAATCTAGAGAATGCTAAAGTGATTCTGGTATTTCACTGACCTCTGCTGGTCGTTTTTTATCAAGAACGTTAAACAGAGGCTGTTGCCAGAAAAATAAAAGAAAGAAATTCCCTCAGCAGAGAGCAATTCTGGTATTTTACTGACCTCCACTGGTCGTTTTCTGTCAAGACAGTTAAATAGAGGCAGTTGAAACAACAAAAAATCCCTAAGCGGAAGCAGGCCAGTCCTAGGGCTGATCTACAGAGCCCACAAAGTACATACACATATAAGTATATACTAAAGTATATACAAGAGGTCTTGAATGCTCGACCTAAAAATGTAAGCTCGAATGCTGGTTGCGCAGGATTCAGTATTCACTGGGTGTGCAGCTTAGCCCCATTCCTTTTTGTGTAGCGGGGGATGTGTTGACATTAAATTAGTGAATGACGCCCCCACTTCCAGGTGCGAACAAGGTATATATGCGATGGGTCCCAGAGTTGAAATGGCAGGAGCTTGCCAGGCATTAACCACTGGTGTCCCTGCTTCACACATGGATTGTAACAGCAAGTTTGGCTCAAACTGTGCTAAGTACCTGACTTGGTTTTTACTCAGAATTGAGGTTTGGCGTTTTAAATTTGATTAAATGCCCCATTCGTAAGTAAGGCTTTTTTCCGTAGTTATACAAGTTCAAAACAGTGCAGCAAACAAGGCATTTGTTTCTCAATAGCTTACTAAGTGAGTGTGATAAGCATCTGTTTGTTTTGTGCGTTTGTGTGTTGTTGAGTGGGTGTGTACAGCATCTATTTGTGCCTGTGATTTTGATTTATTTTTAAACACTTTCTCTTTTGTGTTCTAAATTTATACCACGGTATTTAACAGATGCAAGAGAAAAATAAAAACAGACTTTCAATAATAAGATGCAATCTAAAACGTTAAAAAGAGTAGCTGTCTCTTTTAGGTGTATTTCACGAAAGTTACAAATCCTTTAGGTTTCTTGCTCGAAGAAACAATCAGGTACGGACTCCTCTTGCAAATTATAAGCATATTTATTCAAACTCACTCATTCCATGTCCTGACACGTTTCGGTCACGTCACGTGACCTTGATCACATGGAGAGTGCCCTGCGGTAGTAAATATATATATATTCACTGAAAAAAACATAGGTTTCAGGAGTTATATAGTTAGGGATTAGTTTTTAAAAAACCTTTGAAATTCACTCAAAAAACTATAAGTTTTAGTGGTGTTATAGTTAGCTGGACATTTTACTCATACAAAACCAATGAAATTGATCCTATATAGTTAGTTGTACTAACTATATTTCGCGCACCCGCAATCCACTGCTGATGATCTCACATATTAGATCATTCATGACATGGTCAGTGACATCACTGATGACATCTCAAATGACATCACTGATGACATCACTGATGACATCATCCAGTGAATGTGGTTTGCTTCGTTATTTAAATATGCATTATATATATAGCAATTTACATTGAAGAATGAGTGGATATATATAAATAAATATTTGGATGGAGGATTTAGTAGCAGTAATTGACTGTTTACTTGACCAATTTATAATGTCTCACTAAATATAGTGGATAGTGACTAAACTGTGTGAATATCTGTATCACTTTGTCAGTTGTTGTGTAAACTGATTCTACAGTTGGTTACTAGCTATGTGAAAGTCTATATTAGTTATTGATTAGTTAACTGAGTATTTGCATGGGAGTGTGAAAGTGTGTGTGGTTCGGTGGGGAGGGTGTGACTGTCCAAAGATGTGTGAATAGTTGATTCAGTAGATATATGAAGTTAAAACTACATGTTCTAACAGTTTGGGTGAGGGAATCTCTTTATGGGTGTGGTGATGAGCAAATATATTTCTCAAAGGTACAGGTCCAACAAACTAGAAAAATAAAAGGCAGTGTATGTGTCAGTTGTTGTATATAAATAAGTATACATAAAACACAATGATTGTGTGAGTGACTGTATGGATAACTGTATACTTGTAATAATGATTTTATAATTCACTAAGTATGACTTACTATCTAAATGAATAGAAGAAGTGGTGTTTGTATAAGTGTTTTGCTAAGTAAATATGTAAGTATGATCCATTGTTTGCATAAGTGAGTAGGATGACTTCATATGTGAATAGGATGCGTGCTGTTGTTTAATGTCGATATAGATGTATAAGTATTTTTGATAGTGTTCTATTGTTCATTGACAGCATGTATGAGTGAATCCATAGGTAAGTGATTAGATGTGTGTATACATCTATGAATCACTGAGTGGATTTTTAGATACTTGTATTGCTGTGACAATGGATTTAAATATGATACTCTGTATTTTACAAACAGTGATGAAAAATTGTAATAGTGTATGAAAAGGTGTATGTGATTGTCACGTGGATGATGTCATCAGTGATGTCATTTGAGATGTCAACAGTGATGTCACTGACCATGCCATGAATGATCTAATATGTGACATCATCAGCAGTGGATTGCGGGTGCGCGAAATATAGTTAGTACAACTAACTATATAGGAGCAATTTCATTGGTTTTGTATGAGTAAAATGTCCAGCTAACTATAACACCACTAAAACTTATAGTTTTTTGAGTGAATTTCAAAGGTTTTTTAAAAACTAATTCCTAACTATATAACTCCTGAAACCTATGGTTTTTTCAGTGAATTTCAAAGGTTTTTTTAAATGCTAATTCCTAACTATATAAGGCCTGAAACCTATGGTTTTTTCAGTGAATTTCAAAGGTTTTTTAAATGCTGATTCCTAACTATATAAGGTCTGAAACCTATGGTTTTTTCAGTGTTTTTTTAAAAAGAATTGATTAGTTAACTGGCTTATTAAGTGTATCTTAGTGAATACATATATTAGCGAGTAATGTTTAAATATTTAAATATATGCATGAGTGATGTAATATGTGACGTCATCAGCAGTGCATTGCAGACGTGCAAGTTATAGTGAGTCCAACTAACTATAACGTGGGAATTTCAATGGTTTTATGCAAGTAAAATTTCCAGCTAACTATAACTGGTGTGAAACCTATTGTTTTTTCAGTGAATTTCAAAGGTTTTTTAAATGCTAATTCCTAACTATAACTGGTGTGTAACCTATGGTTTTTTCAGTGAATATATATATATATAAAATTTCTATGGCAAAATGAAACCCCTCATTTTGTTCCTTTTCAAATTAAATGTATTAAGTGTTACCACTTTATTCCAATCAAGATGACTTCAGGTGTGCCATACTTTTGTCATAAGTAAGACTGTTAGCGTTCTAGTTGTTCTTTAGAACACTCTGGGACATTCTGTCACTGGGCTATAGTTGGGCTACATCTGGCTGATATTTGGGCTACATTTGGGCTCTTTTGTCTCTGGTGGCCATCTTGGGAGACTGCATATCAGAATTTTTTTAATGAAATATAAGAGGATTCGAGAAGTCACTCAAAATGTGCCCTAATTTTTCTTTCTTCAGCACTAATCATAATTTCTATGGCAAAACGAACCCCCTCATTTTGTTCCTTTGCAAATTAAATGTTTTAAGTGTTAACACTTTATTCCAATCAAGATGACTTCAGGTGTGCCATACTTTTGTCATAAGTTAGACTGTTAGCGCTCTAGTTGTTCTTTAGAACACTCTGGGACATTCTGATATTTGGGCTATAGTTGGGCTACATCTGGCTGATATTTGGGCTACATTTGTTTTTTTTTGTCTCTGGTGGCCATCTTTGGGCTACATTGGGCTACATTTGGGCTCTAACATATATATATAGCCCAATGTAGCCCAATATATATTTTTTCAAAGTTAATTTTCGTAAAAACCACTGGAGCACATATCTTGAGACATAGCAAAGTCACATCGGGCTACCAGTCCCTACAATTTTGCCAAGTTTGGTGGAAAACCATTCAGCCGTTCGGGCTAAAAGTGAGTCCAACCGTCCTATGGAAATTAACATGGGAAAACACGTTTTGGGACCCCCCTTTTATCTCGGCCCGCGCTTGACGAATCCCCCCCAAACTTTCAGGGAAGGAGCGGAGCGCCGCGAGGCAAAGTTAAGGAAAATTTCAGGAAGATTCCTCAACCGGCGCCAAAGTTATTCCCAATAGAATGTTGCGATTTCCCTATGGAAAACAATCCTAACTATATATACCTACTGGCTATCGCCAGTAGGTAATATATATATATACGATACGTGCTGCATGGCAAAATACTTATAAGTTCTCAAAGGCAAGACCAATTGGCTATGCCAATGCTTGTTATTTTAGATTTTATTAGAATTTTCTGCACATTTCTTAAGTTTTTCCTTTACATTTTACCAGATGTTTTTGCATATTTCTTGAATTTTCCCTACAGATTTTACAATTTTTTCTTGCATTAGTGTGAAAGTCGTTCTACTTGTTTTCAGAAATGTATTCGCAGATCTACACTGCTGTAAACGTATATCCCGGGAGCGACAGATCTTTTCCACTGTTCACTTCATCTTCAACTGCCAGATCTACCTGGAAGTGTTGACTTCATTAATTATAAATTAACCTTATGAGTACACAGCTAAGCATACATATATTATGCAATATCTATACCGTAAATAGGAAGCCTTCCGAGAAAAATATAGGACAAACATTTTTAAATTCTCAAATTAAAATATTCACCACAAAGGCAAGCTGTTTGCCAGTGGCCTATTACTTTCAAACTCCCCATCCCTTTATGACCCTCCAAAAACGGACTGAAAAACATGATTTTGGTTTTCTTCCCAATTATTGCAATCTTTTTCCCTTTGTCCTTCAAGAACGTGTTCTTCGTCAAGTCTAGATACATTGAACATTTTCACCCCTATTGAGGTGTTCCAAATATGAGGTAAAAAAATACAAAAAATACCACGAAAATAATCTAGGTTCCAAACGAAGCCTGCATTCGTTCTGGGTGATTTTCACAGGACTTGGCCCACATGGGAGGCAGCCAGGTTTCAAGGAATGCCTCACTGCTCCATGTCTGAAGCATGGTGCGTTTTTGGTGCCACCGGAAACCCCCTACATTTACTCTGCATTTTAATCTATTCTTTTGTAATTTTCAACAGAAGCAAACACCTCCAACCACGAAATTCCAGCAGCGCGCAGGTTTCAAGCTTTTCACTGTCAGCATATCCGTGTTTATCTTTCCTTCTGTCTAACTCAACTTTTTAGGTCTCGCCTAGCTATTGCATAAGCGATGCTATGCAAGATATTTAGTAAGGGGCTTTTGAAAATGCTCCCAAAGGCTGCAGGCGGATCGGGTACAGTGCATGTGCGCTGGTCACACACATCATTTGTCAGCCAGCGTGATCACTTTCATGGCCGCTTTGATGTTCTCAGTGAGCCATTCCTTTCTCCGTTTTGCGTTCCAGATAGTTATTCTTCTCCACCTTTGTTTCTCTTTCGCTCATACCCGTTTTCAAACTTTTCTTCCCATTTACTTTATTTTCATTTTTTTCTCTTTTATGTATATGCATTTTTTCTCTCCTATTATTATGTTCCCTCTTTTCATTTTCCTGTCTTCTCATTTCTCCTCTTCTACTTTCCTATTTTCGTTCTTGTCTGTTCTGTTTTCCCTTCTTTCCATGTTTCTTCTGTTTCAGCTTCTCCTTCTCTCCTTCCCAGATGTCATGCCACTTAATTCTGTTTTTCCATTTGCTGTCTGTTCTGCTCTTCTTTCCTCCCCCCTCTGCTTCTCTTCTCATGCCTTCACTCCATATTGCGCCACTCATTTGTTTTTTCTAACTCGTCTTCTTCTTTTCCCTCTCTCCATTTCACGCTTCCATTATCTCACTCTCTTGTAATCCACTCTATTGCTACGTGTCCCTCTCCCTCCATTATTCACATCCCCTCTTCCCTCCCGCCCATTCTCATTGTTCTATCTTCTCTAACCCCTTATCTCTGGCATCAACCTAATTTCCCCCCTACTTCTACTCGTGTTCTCCAGTAGCGGTCGGCAGTAGGTGTTTCTGTAGGGCGGTGACGTGGGCAGGGGGAGGGGCGAATTTCGTTGCGTGCACTGCATCACATTTGGTGATGCAGTGCGCGCAACGAAATTCGTTTTATTTATTTAAATGTTTACTTACCTATAAAACTCCGTAATCCATACATTACTACCCCCCACCCTGCCCACGTCACCGCCCTACAGAAACACCTGCTGCCGACCGCTACTGGCGTTCTCTCTTGCCAGCTTCTCCTATTCCCCTCTACTATTCACCCCTTCCCTTCTCGCTGTCCGCCCCTTTTTTCGCCCCTTCTTAATGCATTGCTTTTCTCTGCCATTTTATTCTTCTGGCACTCTATCCCTTTTGTATTTCAATCTTCCTTCTCGCCATGTTTTCTTTCACCCTCCCCCACTCCCTTGTGTCCCCTCTGATATGTTCCCTTGAATTAACCCATTTGCTGCGCATTAAATTGCATCAGGGTTCCTATTTCCTATGTCTGTTTACATTTCCCTCCCCCTCGCGCTTTCTTTTCTCTCCATCTCTCGGCCCATTGATGCTCGTTTCTTCCATATCCCCTTACTGCACGCGCTACCCCCTCCCCTTGGTTAATACAGTCAGCCTGTTTCCCTCTGAACAAGCTACAGTGTCCCTGTTGTGCAACCTGTCCCCCCAAACACGCCTCTCTTTGTGCGGCGGGCCCTGACCTCCCACATTCCTGGGAGATTTACCTTTCCAGCCCCCTTCCTCCACCTGGGCCTCCCGCTGCAAATACCCAGCTTTGTTTAAGTGTGAAATCTAAAAGTGGGCATGAATATAAAGCTGTTTTGATACCACACATTTCTTTTGTGGTGAACGCCGGCTTTAAACACCTATGCATCAACAAAGCACTGTTCGTGCGGTTTTTTTGTAATTTCCGTAGAGAACAAGCTGTCATGTGTCTGGCGCTTTCAGTATTAGAGAGCGTTGTCTCCAGATCTGTGATATATCTACTCAGACACTGCAGTAGCTCCAGAACCAGGCTGTTTATACAGTGTCACATCAAACGTTAGTCGCATGCTCTGTCAACTATTCATGAACTCCCCTAGTTTTTTAACTGTCGCCTGCCCAAGAACAGGAGGCAGGCATACCGAACTGGCACCTCCTCACCACTTTCCGTCAGCCAACAGCAACCCCCATGCCCAGCGTGCACACAGGACTACACTGCCAAGCACAGCACTACCGACTGCCTGCCTTCTTGGTCCCGCACTGTTACCCCCGCGGTGCAGCAACAGGACAGTGGTTACATTCTCGTTGGGGTTTCCCACAGCCGGGTGCAGTTAATAACTACAGGGACCCACAGGTATGTGGCAGCGCAGAATAAGAACGGGCGTGGAACAGGTAGGCTTTTTTTAAACTTATTTATTCGCTTTCACTTTTATATAGCGCAAGGAATCAGAATACTTTCAATCAGCACGAATTGCATTACAGTTAGACACAAACTTAGCATTAAAGAGACTAGGAGTCCCCTGTGCACCCTGGTGTGAAGCTATCTGTCTCACAGGGCAGTCCTGTTTGTGTGACAGCGCAAGGGATGCACTGTATTTTTCTCCTTGAACAAATCAGCACAATAAATTAATTTGGATGCTGCATATATGAAAAAAAAGAAAATCTGGGCCTCGATTACCATGAGCACGAAAGTAAAAGTGTGAAGTTTTGGTTACAGTGCTAACATGTATGTAAAACTCCCTCCTCTCTTTTTACTATGGCATATATACACTGACTGGCTGCATAACAATTACACTTGCCACATCTCTTACTACACCTCTCTCATCTTCTTTCTTTATCTCTCTATCTCACTCTCTGTTATTTTTGTCCTCTTTATTTTCTTACTTAGCCTCTTTTTTGTCTTCTGTTTTCATCCTTGCCACTCTTCCTTGGCCCTCTCTTTCATTTTCGTCTCCACACGTTACTTATCTCTCTGTCTTTCTGTGGCGCACATACTGTTTTTATCTCCCTTGTCCCTAAAGCAAATGCAAAATCATTGCTCAGGTTAACAAGCATTTGCAATGCAATAGGCCTCGCATTTATGCGACTTTAAGTTATTGGCATTGCAAATAACAATCCCTTTTATTTATTTGTTTTAAAAAACAAAACATAAATAAAAGGCATTGTCATTTACAATGCCAATAGCTCAAACTCAAGCAAATGCGAGACCTATTGCATTGCAAATGCTTGGTCTATTTACTTCTCTCCCTAGCTCGCATATGTTTCTACCTCATCTCTATCTCTACCCCCTTTTCCTTCTAGTTCATTAATATTCACAAGCCTGTATTTGAGACGTGAATGTGCATACATTCCGAACCCTTAAACGGATGTTTGGAGAAAAATGGCTCTCATTTCAAAAATATATTTAAAGTTTATGTTTGAGTGATAAATGTGGCATTAGAGAAACTTTTTACCTATATTACCTTGGTGCCATGGGCTTTGCACCTATGACTGTCATGCATTACCCATTTTGAGGCCTTCTAAATTGATAAAGAATGTTTATATGACTGCTGCAACCATATCTAATGTGCCAAGGTGATCATTGCTGGGAATCTTGCATGGGGTGGCCACTAATGTAATCTTGTCTGATGTGGTCACTATTACAATTCTAATAATATTATTAGCTCGGGATGAATTTTATTGAACATAAGTAGCTCTTGTTACAGAAAATGTTAGAGACCCTTACTTTAACCAGTGAAAACATATGAATAAACCGAAGAGGGACAGGGTAAGGAAGCAGAAATAAGAAGAAAGGTTTTAGAGTTTAACCAAATGTATTGGGGGAAAATCCGCAGAGCAACACTTTTATTTTTACGGTTGTAGCAAGAACACCAGTAGTGAAGAGGGATATATCTGTGATTACAAATAAAGCTGCAATTTCAAGTGCTATGTGCATAAGTCTTAATTTAATAATAAGTACTTGTACACTCAATATCTAACAAGTCAAGCTTAGTATGTTTTTCCTCCAATGGGAGTAGCAAGCCGGTCAGACACTGAATTCTATATAAAATGTTGCCTAGAAAACATTCTAGATCCAAACTAAAGAATACAAGGCTTTTATCAATGCTTGTTCACGCTTCTTTTGGTATTATTAGGCACAAACACCAGGCACCTTGATCTTTTGGCTGTTTTCACATGCCCCTGTTTCTGAAGGATTACCGATAATTCCAACTTGTTTGGCATCAAGGGGGCTTGGATGAGCCATAAAGGGATAAGAAATTCAAAGGACTTCCAAACAGGCACCCCAAAATATATCTTGCCCAGGGACCCACTGGTTTCTTTGCCATTTTCATGAGCTCTGAGTTGCAGTAAAAATGTTCTCTAAACCTTCCCTTTAGGGTCACCATTACTCCGTTAATGTATGGTCTGAGTAGCCTTGAGAATGATTTATAGCTCCCTCTTGGAGCGAAAGGATTCTCACAATGGCCTTTCCATTTTTCAGATTGGCTGACAGATGGATTCATTGGTGTCGAAGAGTTTGCCGTCTACCTTGGCATAGTCTAGACCTTGCTCTCAAACCGGGAGAGGTGTTCGGTGCCTCCTCTTCGACCGACATTTGTTATATTCTCAGACAGGATGAGAGAGGGCTCGACTGTTCCCATTTGCAGGACATGTTTTAAGTTTAATGAATGGCTGTGAGAGGGATTTCTGGTTGCTCTTTTAGTTGAATATATGGTGCCACAGAGTGAGTTAATGAAAAGACACCAAGAGAGTGAGCACAACCCCTGGATGAGTGTACAGACTGAGTTTCCTACACTGTAGATTAGCTCACACTCGTTCTTATCAGAACAGCACAGAAGGACCTCAAAAACTTCACAAGGATACATCCCATTCCACACTCTTAAGTGGGAGTGAGCATAGCCAGTGTGCAGTCACTGAGTCGAAAGGAAGGAGTGATAAAAAATTGCTCGGCCACAGTCACGATTTGCTTTTTTGAAGCTGTAGACTTCTCTGACATGGAGCCTATGTCATCAAGGCTGAAGGTGCATACACATACCTACTGCAGTCCTGCCGCCAAAGATGAACCACTTCTAGCATGCAGGAGTCCTCCATAAACTCAGTAACTGTAGCCTGGTGGCAAACTGCGGGCCTGCTTGTGCTTAGGACTCCTTATACACCTCCGCCGGCGTCATCTGACTCGCCAAAGTCAGGTATCCGCATGTGGCAGGTGTAGGGTGACTGCACCTGCCACATGGTGACACCAGGGCTGGTGATGAGGTTGGCAGATCACCGCAGGGGAACCAGCTCATATGTCCTGAGCATAGTTTAGGCATTGCCTGTGTACCTTCATAGAGGTTACAACTATATGCTAGGGACCACCTTCACCACCCATCCTTGGTTAGACATTTCTGAGGAAGTGGAATTACAAAGACCTGAATGGCTAGCGCTCATACCTTTGGTGATGTCATCACTGCCATTGCTCAGTCCTTTCGAACATTTACATTATTCTTTAGCACATTTTGAGGCTTGGTGCAGCACCAGAGTCAGACTTATTGAATGTGTTTTGTTTACTCGTATTAGACCTGAAATTCATAGGGTAGTTTTCCGCCAAACTTTATGCCTGCTTACCTGCACTTTTTGCTGTATTTCTTTGTTGGCCTCAGTACTCTGAGCCCTTTACCACTGTTGACCAGTGCTAAAGTGCATGTGCTTCTCCCCAAAACATGGTAAGATTGGTATATACCAGATAGGTATCTTTAGTTTATCCATAAGCCCTTTATAAAGTGGTACACCATAATACCAATCTAAATGCTACTAGTGGGCCTGCAGCACTGGTTGTGCTACCCACACATGTAGCCTTTCTAACGTGTTTTAGGCCTGTCATTGCAGGACTTGTGTGTGCAGTTTGCTGCAACTTTAACCTGGCATTTAAAACTACTTGCCAAGCCTTATCTCCCCTTTTATTACACATAAGTCACTCCGATGGTACGCCCTAGGTATCTCTAAGAGCATGGTGCTGTGTAACTAAAAGGTAGGACATGTAACTTTAGGTTTTACATGTCCTGGTAGTTGCAAACAGCTAAATTCATGTTTCACTACTGTGAGGCCTACCCATCTCATAGGCTAGCATTGCAAATTTAAAAGTGTAATTCCTGATTAGAAAGGAGCAGCTGTATCATGTTTCATATCTTTGGAATGGTAATGATAAATCGTCTTTTATTGAAGTTGGATTTAACATTTCTGCTTTAGAATGCAATTTTTAGAAAGTGGACATTTTGCTGCTCTGTCTGCCTTGCAGCCCGTCTCCAATACATGTCTGGGGTGGGTGACAGCAACACTTTGTGACTTTCCTTCTAGACAGCCACAAGCACAGGAAGAGTGGGTGTGACAGAGAACTCATCTGCATTCATTTACATTCTTATAGCTCTTTCTGGGCAGGGAGTGGGAGAAGGAGCTGACACGTACATCTGAATAAGCAGTGGCCTGTGTCCCACACAAAGGACTGATTACCCGCCACAGATATCCGGGCAGACAGGGCTGTAATAAAAGGGGACCTGTGCACTTCAAGGGTCTGCTTTGAAGTCACCCTTCTTCAAAGGCGCATTTGGGTATAAGTACTGGGGTTCTGACCATATCAAGTAAGTACACAAATGGACCTGTGAAGGATTCTGCCAGGACTATAGACTGCTTCGCTACAAGGATTGTCACTCTTCTTTACTAACTGCTCTGAAGGAACTGCTTCTCTGCTTTGCTGAGCTGCCCCAATGATCACTACCTTGCTGAGGACAACAACTGGACCTATCTCACTGGAACCCAGAGTGACTCAAATGGCTTGCTGTCTTACCTCCTATTTTCTGAAGTGTCAGGAGCATCAAAGACTTCCTACAAACTCTGCTACTCAGGCCCGGACTGGCCGTTGTGGGCACCGGGCAATCCCCCGGTCGGCCGCAAGGGTGGGGGCCGGTTTTGGGCCCTGGGGGCCGTTTTTGTTGCAGAGCCGTTTTTGCAGCTTAGCTGCAAAATCGGCCCTGTAACAAAATAGGCTGAAAAGCGGCCCTGGCAAAGCGCTCGCCCCCCTCCCGCCCGGGGGGTGGGGGGGGCCGGCCGAGCACTTTGCCAGGGCCGGTTTTGGTTCCCAGTCCTGCTGCTACTGCTGCTGAACTCTGCCATCTGTAAGTCCTTTGCCTGAGGTGCCAATCTAGTCCTGGGCCTCAGAAATGGGTGCAGCTGTTTTGGCATCAAAATCGATGCAGTAACGAAAACAACGCATTGCCTTTCAACACTGATGCAGACACCGATCGAGCACATCATCTCGACGGACAGTGCGGCTCAAAGCTGATGAACAGTGCAGCTGGACAATGACGCAGTGCCTGCAACAAAAAGGGGTTCAACGCCAAAGCTTTCATTGACTGCATGCATCGGCACGCCACTTTACTTCCATCCATGGGATCAATGATGACGTGGCGACTCCTCACATCGAGTCTTCAACGTCGACGCTTGCTCCATCCAAGGCACTTTGTTAGCGAAACCTGCCTGAATCCTGTAGCCATTCTCCCTTCCATCCAGGTCGGCCTGAACTTTGGATTTACCACGGTCTAGTGCAACCTCAAGTAATCCCTTAGCACTACTGACTTCTAAGCACTAATTTGGTTTATTCTTTAAAAATTCAGAATTCCAGTTCTACTTAATGGATGTTTGCTGTTTTAGCTTTGTTTTACTCAAAATTATTCTCTATTTTTCTAAACCTATGTGGAGTGTTTTGTGGTGTTTTATTGTGTTACTGTGTGTGTGTTGCACAACAACTTAAGATACATTGTCTCTTTAGATAAGCCTGACTGCTCTATGCCAAGCTACCAGAGGGTGAGCAAAGGTTATTTTTTGGTGTGAATCTAGCTTACCTTGACTACGATTGTGGTCCCTACTTGAACAGAGTACATACCTCTGCCAACTAAAGACCCAATTTCTAACAACTGAGAATTTGGATTTTCATTCTAGGTATGTCAGGTGTATGACTTGGTAAGTGAATCATGCAGTTGTTAGAATGCGTCATCTGTCTTTCTGGAGCTAGTTTAGTCATTTCTATTTGTATTTGGTAATTATAGAGGGAGTTGAAGTTAGGGTGCATCCCTCCAGACTGGAGTTCAAGGGCTGGTGAGACGTAGTTTGGAAAGTAGGGGCTGGTCACCCTTTCTTGTCTTGTGTCCAATCGCTTGATAACAGGAAAGACCATCTTTAACAATTGTAGGCTGGAGTCTGTGACTTGTAAGCTTGTACCAGAATTCTAGAGAGGGCGGTCACGGATGTAGTCATCCCTGTGAGTACCCCATGATCCTTGCTAATGATTTATCACCTATGCAAGGTTCACTTCAGGGATAATCTGAGTACTTAATAGAGCAAATGTAGGTGCAGACTAGTACTACTACCAATAACGGTGTGACACATGAAGCTATTGTAAGATGTAGATACAATGGTGGTATATTCTTATTCTATATATTTCTTGGTAACTGTATAGATATATAGATGTTGGGTAGGGCATTTATGTTAATGTTTAAAATCAGTTATCACTAGAATTCTTTGTCTTGATGTGTGCACAGCAATGGAGCGCATGCAAGGCAAATGTAAAAAAAAAACCCTGTCTTCAAGATTCCCGAAGTGCAAGCAGTAAGCTGATGATGCGCACACAGGAATAGGGCACATGCAATCAATTTCACAAGATGCCGCCATAGTTCAAGATGGCGACTATGAAACTCCCTTGCATATTGGTGAGCGTAGAACAAAACAGGATCAAATTTGGTGCAACATACAAACGTAATCCTGATCTTGATTCAGGTAAGCAATGTTTCCATACACGAAGCGTATTCTAAAATATATCAAGCAGTTCCAAGATTTCAAAGATCCTCATTGCGGGTTCTTACAATAAAATCCACCCAGGAGCAATACCGTTCCTGTGCTGCCTGTAGAAGATGACTGGTACACTCCTAGTTCAAGTCGTCAGTGTTAGAAAGCAAAACTGTACCCCAGTATAAGTTAACAGGATTTATTGTAGCAGCACAGCATCAGAAGACCTTCAGGCTTGGCAAGTCCTAAAGTTGTGTCCACTACATTCCAAGCGGTTACCCAGACCATAGGGGTGTGGAATTTAATAAAATATCCACTTGTCCATGGGGCAGGTTTCTGCATAAATCTACTTGTCCAGTAACAACATACACTTGCTCCTTTGCTGCCATGTAATGCAGCTACGAATTATGGCAGCAATCCATACTAATAATATAAAGAGAGAGCCCAAACCTTTGAGGTGGGTAATCTCAGTAACCTCAGCACCAATCACAACACCCAATACAGCGTTGGAAAGGGCAGTTGCAGCAGAAGGACATAGGCTATGCAGACAGCCACCATATATATATATTTTTTAGCAGAGTTTTATATAGCGCGAACTTGACCCGAACTGAATCAGGTAGAGCGCTTTACATAGCACCAGTTACGTTACATGAGGACACACATTCATATTTGTTAGGCACGGGGAGATTAAGTGATTTGCCGAATCACAGGATGTTTGGCGTCGTTACCAAGACTCGAACCCAGATCCCCAGGTCCGAGGTCGAGCACTTAGCCGTTAGACCATCTCCTCTATACATTTAAAAGGTAAAAGAACCGTGCCAGCAAAGTAGTCCCTTGTGGGCGTGTCTGCGTTGTGCTGTGGGCGTGGGCTGGGGGCATGACTAACGCTGGGGGCATGTGGTAACGCCATCACATCGTGGGCAGTGGGCGTGTGCTGGGGGCGTGGCAAACGCTGGGGGCGTGTGTCCGCCCTGCATGCCATGTGAGTCGTACATACAAGCGCCAATTACGTTGCTGCGCAGCATCAAGGGGCATGCTGGGGGCGTGACACGCTGAGGGCATGAGAAACGCTGGGGGCGTGTGTCCGGCCTTCATGCCATGTGAACGCGATTGCGCCGCATCAAGGGGCACGCTAGGGGCGTGAGAAACGCTGGGGGGTGTGCTACGTTCCGCCTTTCATGCCATGTGGGTTGTACATTAATCAGAAGATCGTCTGCTGTGGCCGTGTGCTGGGGCGTGACAAACGCATTCACCTGGAGGCCTGGTAAGTAACGTTACTGCAGCCTCTCCTGAGCGCTGTTACTGAACTCTCCCATTCAACGAAACTACACGCGCCTGCTACCATCAACCAGGGCTCTAGCGGGGCTCAGGCGGCGGATCAGTACACTAATTACACGCGCCTGATAACATCAACCAGGGCTGCAGCTGGGCCTCAAGCGGGGGAACACGCGCCTGCTAATATCAAACAGGCCTGCATCTGGGCCTCAAGCGGGGGAACACGCAAATGAGCATGTCTGCGGGGACAATTACTGCAGCCTCTCCTACTCGCTGTCACTCAACTCTCTCATTGAACGGATTTACCGGCGGCTGATAACTCTCTCATTCAACGCCATTACACGCGCCTGCTAACATCAACCAGGGCTGTAGCCGGGCTCAGGCGGCGGATCACTACACCAATTACACGTGCCCGCTAACATAATCGAGGGCTGCAGCTGGGCCTTCTCCGTCCCTATTCTAATGAAACAAAAAATGCTGTCTACCGCGAGATTTTAAAATAAATTGCCCTTGCCAAATACACACATTCTATTTCATACCCGGACAACGTCGGGACGGGCTGCTAGTCTCATTATATAAGAGCTCTGATCTAGCCTCTCTGATTATAACAGGGATCATACCATGGTAGTGTTCGAAAACGAAAGTCATAAAGTTGGGATTGTTCTCAGTTTAGGAGTCCTAAAGTTAGGAGTCCTAACTTTACTACTCCTAAACTGAGAAAAAACCTAACTTTAAGACTTTCAGTATTCACAGAAGGCATTTAGGAGTCCTAAAGTTAGGAGTCCTAACTTCTGTGAACACCGAAATGAGTAAGAGCCTTCTGTGAATACCAAAATGAGTAAGTGCCTTCTGTGAATACCAAAATGGTAGTAAGTTTAGGATTTTGTCTTAAGTCAGTTCTGTGAATCATGCCCTAAATTCTAGGGAATTTACGAAGGCTGTATAGCTGCACTTAATTCAAGAACATATACCATGGAAGCACTTTGGAGACTTTCTTTAATAATTGGGCCCCTAATTTGGTCTGGCGTTGACTGTGATCTTTTGTGTTTATTAAAGTTCGATATCTCTCTCTCTCTGTATCGGCTGGCCGAGTGAAAGCATTCTGCTCTTTCACAAGGAGCATATCTGCACACAAAGTAGTTTTGTTCAGGGCCAGTAGCTACTGTGGCAGTGTGTGCTTTTTGGGACCAAAAAACACATTTTGATTTTGCCAATGTTTGTTATAATGCCGAGGGCCTGGCAGGTCCCACAGCCATAAGGTTTTACAAGAACCATGCCAACACAAGTTACACATTGACAAAAAAAAGCTGACCACGGATTTCAGACCTGCTGGCTTTGCAAATGCTCGTTTATTTTAGCTTCCCATACTTTTATTGAAACTGGTTACACTGATTTTCCATTATGAATATTTTGGAGAAATACTAACATGCATTAACAGGTTACTAAATCGTGCTGCAAAGAAATGGTACTTGAAAGTTTACAGTAGTTTAGCAAAATCTTTTTTTCCTCCTTTCATTTTTTTATGAACATTTTATTTTCAAAGCAAAGAATCATCAATCTTGCTTTCAAGCTTATGCAAATATTTGCATCAAATCAGAGAGCATTCTGGGAGCATTAGACATAGCCTGCTATTGTTAACTTTGAAAATGTGTGTACGCATTTTTAAACTGGAACCACTGTCAGTAGTGCAGTCGGAGCTTACAACATTTACTTGCTCACCCTAATAATAAAGACTTTCAATTAATGAACCAGAAGTACACGTTTGAACAGCATTAACATATGGGCAAAAATATTACCTTACTGCAGACAGTGCCCTTCCCTGATCCATAATGTGGTACTGCAAACTGGCAGCCAAAGGGTTTGTGCAGCAGGGGGTTGGGCCTACTTGTCCCAATTACAAAACTTGTTGCCCTTGACCCTAAACAATATGTCCTGGGCGTCGGGCTATAGGAATTCCACATCCCCTACCGCCTGCACCTTGGGGGTCTTGAACTATGTTTCCTCGTGAATCTGCACATTATGCCACATGTTCCCTTATTGATTACAATACATCCCTGACTGGAGCTGGGGGCTTTGTGATGCTCTTCTGCTACGTTTGCAACATCGTTTACAGGGATTGTGGCTCGTTTGCTAAGTTTACCCTAATTGACTGGCGGAAACCTGGCAGCTCATTGGACCGGGCAGCTAGCGTTCCCATTGGTTTATCACCACAAACAAGGAAACAGAGGATTTTTCCAGACAGGATGAAGCATTCCCGATCGGTTTGTGACCTCATTACGGATTCTAGGAACATAGAGACAAAGGGAATAGCTTTTTTCTTACAATTTTGGTTTTCGTTTTGCAATTCATTCAGGTCATTTAATTTATTTGCTGATACTTGTCACCTAATATTTCAATATGCAGTTTCATCCTCCTTTGAAGTTCCTACCTAGCTAGGCGGAACCTGTAAAGCCATGGCTTCCGGTGAAAAGAGGAGTTTGTGAATATATGAGTGCCATTGATGGCCATCGTATGGGTGCAGAGAGGAAAAAGTGTATATTATTACACTGTTTGGGGTCAGAAGGAAGTAGTTTTTAGAACTTTACCGCAAATACAGGAAGAGGGCACTGATTTGTATCAGGAAGCTTTACTAAGGATGGAACGGAAGTTTATACCCACTACCAGAATAGCTTTGAACAGATTTAAGTTCTACACTAGGTCACAGGCAGGAAGAAAGTGAGGCTTCTGATGAGTATCTCATGGTGCTAAGGGCACCTTCAATGACATGTAATTTTGGCCCCATGACAGATAAAATGATCAGGGATCAGATCATAGTACATCTCAAAAGCAAAAAAAATACAAGGGCAATTGTGGCCTATGGTGGGATCCCAAATTACATGATGCAACTGCTATTGCAAAAGCCTTAGAGCAATGGGAAAGGTGGATGTTTGCAGAAGTGAATAAGTACGCTACTAACAATGAAGATATTTGAGTGGTGAATAATACTGAGGCAAGTGTGTATAGTTTAAATAATGCATGTACCCATGCAAAAAAGGGGGAGAAAGTGACAGCATGTTATAGGTGCGGTAGCACCAACAATAATGCCTGTTTTGCCCATTTTCCTGCTATGGGATGAGACTGCAAAGAATATAGACGTGTGGGGCATTTTGCTCAGTTGTGCAGGGATGCAAGAGAAATAATGTATCCTAATAGGTAAAAGTATCTTGCGTAGGAGAACGTGGAGAGCAGAACACTAAGGGGCTCCTTAGTATACCCCTGGGAAATGGGACCTCCCACAATGCTTGCGGCGATCCTGCACATCCCATTAGGATGCGCCCGCCACACTGGTGAGCGCATCCCAAATCTATGGCATTGTGGCGGGCGGTGCTAAAAGCACCGCCCGCCACAATGCCAGAAATGCAAGCTGTGCATTTGACATTACAACATGACAGGCACCGTGCGGTGCCTGCCATGTTGTACTGCCAAATGCAGGAGGGGTACCATAGGTACCCCCCACCATGTGCACCCCCACCCCCCAGAATCCCTGGGGGCCCGCTACCAGCCCCACATGCTGGGCACCGCATGCCTTTCCGTGGCGGCGTTGCCGTCATGGAAAGGCATGTCCCCGCATGTGTGCTAATATGGATGGCAGTGACTCCCAGACACCGCCACCATATTAACGACTTTTCCGCCCGGTCGCCTCTTCGACCGGGCGGAAAACCGGCGGACAGTGTTTCCGTCCGCCGCGGTCCCCCCCGCCATGGTAATGTGGCGGGGGAAATTTATATGCGGGCGGTGGATTTTGTCGGGCGGATCGCCACCACCATATGGGCGGTGGCGATCCGCCCGCTATCTTAATGACCCTCTAAGTGTGAGTGTTGCAGGACAGAAAGGTACAGTAAAGGTGTGGTATTGTCTATTAAGAATTACAGAACAAATGAAGTGGAACATTAAATTAAAGGCCCACCTAAGTGCATTGTGAAAGTTTTGAATAGTGAACTGTAACTTATGGCAGATTCAGGGTCACAATGGACCAGCATCACTAGGAAGTATTTCTTTGAGAAATTGTCAGAGGTGTTGGCCTGGCATAAACTAAAGGCACTAATATTGTTCCTAAGAGCTTTGATGGGTCCACCATTGACATTGAAGTTTATGAGTCTGTGGATCTGGAGTTCAAAGGGAGAAGGGCCTAGGTCAAATTGTGTGTTGCTGAAAGTAGTGTTAATGTACTTGGTTGGAGAGACCAATGGAAGCTGAGCATAATCCTTGATCCGAGAAGAGCCTTTGATGGTTGTGGCTGACAAGTGTGATGAAGAGAGTGTTAATCATCAGTTCCCTAAAGTTTTTACTGACAAATTAGGAAAACTTAAGGGGTACTCACACAGGATTAGAATGAAGAAGGAAGCAAACCATGTGAGACAGAAGTTGAGGAATGTTCCCAAAAAGGTCAGGCAAGAATTGAAAGTAATGCTGGATGACATGTTAAGAGAGGGAATTATGGAAGAGATTGAATCCTCAGAAAGGGTGTCACTCATAGTTTTGGCACGAAAAGGAGTCAATCTTTGGGATTGTGTATAGACTTGAGAGCGGTGAATGGCAACATCATAGTGCATTGTCATCCCCTCCCTAACATAAATTAGATTGCATGTATGTTAAAGGGAGCGGCAGTATTTTCCACACTCGATTTAAGATATGTGTATCATCAGATAAAACTTACTGATGATTTCAAGCACCACACTACATTCTTTATGCCGCTGGGGTTGTATCAGTTCGGGAGGAGACCTTTTGGTCTGGTCTCAGCAGCGTCAGTTTTCCAAAGAGCAATATACCATATATTTAAGGACATGCAGTCCTTTGTAAAATGCTTCCAGGACAATATACACATATTTTCTAGGAATCACTTGAGTCATCTTGGGGCTGTGTCTGAAAAATTGGGGGGGGGGGGCGTGGCCAAGATGGCGGCGTGAGCGGTCGGAAAGCTCCGGAGCTCCCGCCGACGTCCCTTCCAGCACCGGCTCTCTGGCCGCTACAGCATTCATTGGTGGCAGTAGTGATGGCGGGTTGGCCCGGGGGTCACCCGAAAAGCCAGAGGAGGCAGCGGAAGGGGCCGGGACCTGTCCTACACCCGAGACCTGGGGGCACCCAGCTCTCGGCCTTCCCGCAGGAGTGGTGTGTGGCTGCGCCGCCTGGTTGGAGGGCCCTGGCGAGAGGCGGCAGAGGAGCACTGGCCCGGAGGCGGAGCGGGGCTTGGCGGTGGCTCGGCGCTGGCTGCGGCGGCCTGCGGCAGCTGGGACCCTAATTATGCTATGGTGCAACGCCGGAGCTGCCATTTTGGAGCTATCGGCAGCCTATGGCGCCAGAGACGTGCTTGAGACGGCTTCCCCAGTGGGAGCTGGTACCAAGAACGATCCGCTCGGCGGCATCAATGGAGCTAGGGTGGATGGGGGCCTGAAGTGTGGAGGCAGGTAGGCTGGGCAGCAGACCCGGCGGCTCACTCTGCATCGCATCGCCTGCGGGAACCGGCTGTCTAGCAGTGGCGGGAGAGTGGGTGGTGGAGGTCGGGCCCCCCCCCTGGGAGTGCGGTGGCAGCCTGCAGCTTACCGGCGGTGCCCGTAGCGGAGTGCGGACACAGGAGCCCTGGAGAGAGCGCTCCCCAAACGCAGGCCTGCATGATGTGGCCCCTGGGGTTCGAGATGAAGGGACTGACAAGCGGAAGAATGTGTTGTGGGACTTGAATGTGCACGTGGGCGACGACAGTATAAAGACTTAGGCCTTGAGCGTGAATGCGTTGGAGCCGACAGTGGCCTTTGGATGTTGCGTGGGGCGGCACCTGGCGGCACGGCGCGACGCGGCTAGAACGCTGAGCTTGTGAGTTGTGGAGTCGGAGCTCTGACGGGGAGTCCTGGTGTTCGATCGGGCAGCTTTGGCCTTGGTGGGGCTGCCCAGAAGGCGTGTCCTTGAGGAGGTCTGGTGAGCTGGTGAGGGACCCCGCAGACCGCTTTGTCGACTTCTCGGGAAGCCCACGGGGAGAGCAAGCTCAGCCACTCGTCGCAGTAGGAGGTGGGACGTAAAGCCAGGTCTGGCGCATTTGTAGCGGACTGGTTCGTGCAGAGCGGGGGCCTGGAGGTCCTGCTGGGTGCAGTAGCAGAGGGCCTGTTGGTCTGGTGCAACTCGGGGAGGCCGCTGCCCGGGAGAACGCCGTGACAGCAGGGGTGGGCGATGCCCACTTCCAGGGGGCGCAGGGACAAGACGGTGAAAGATCTCTTTGCCAAAGTCCAGGAGGGCCAGCAACGGGACGCCATGGCGTTAGCTTCTAAAAAGACACCGTCGGAGCTCGAGGCTGGCTCGGAACCCATCACTAAGGCTTTTTTGGAGTCTTTGTTCACATCCCTACGAGAAGATTCATACCCTGAAAAAGGAGTTCATGAGTGAAATTAGAGAGGTTCGTAGGGATATGGACGGAATCGGGGAAAGGGTTGCGGAGCGGAAGTCCAAGAGTGATAATAAAGACACTGAACTCTCAGCATTACAGCAAGAAATTATGCGGCTCCATGACGAGCAGGTGGATCTGCAGACTCACTTGGAAGATCTGGAGAACCGCTCTCGGAGGCATAACATTAGGATTCCCAATGTGACCCTCACTGATGAAACAAAATACCTGTTTCGATTTTCGATAGAACTCTTCAACCATATCCTGGGGCGTCCACTGGAGTCGGAGATATGTCTGGATAGGGCGTACCGCGTTGGGTTCCTGCGGGCCTCCTTGGCAACCCCCTTGATATCTTGGTTTGCGTTCAAGACTTTCGCACAAAGGAGGAGATCTTACAGAAGGCTCGACGGATGCATCCATTAGCCTTTCAGGGTCAGTCGCCGGTCTTGTTTCAGGATCTTTCAGCACTCACATTGCAGAAGCGTAGACTTTTTAAGCCAGTCACGACTCACTTATAGCAGCAGAAAATTTCTTATAGTTGGGGTCATCCCTTTCGTCTGGTTTTAAATTGGGCAACAAACTGTATCAACTGCGCACTGTCTCAGATGCTTGCCGGGTGCTGGGCATTGATCCACCCACTGAGGAGTGAGAGACGGCGAGTCAGGTCGCGGAAGGGGATGATTCTAAGCCACAGTGGCGGCTGCAGGGTCGGCGTCTACAAGTGAGGAAACCCCCGGCGGCTTTGATCGAGGAGGGCCAACGAGCCGCGGTGGAGGCGGTTGCCTCGGACAGTATCCCTCCACAGACTGGCTGATGTTGGGGCTTTGCTTGATCTGCTAGCCTGTTGTTTTCATTGCTGTGGTCGTCGGCCGGAGGGGGGATCGTTGGAAGTGTAATGGACTACCCCGCTTTAACATTTTTCCGATCATCTAGGGGTGGGGAACAATTTGGACATGTGTTTTCAGTTTTGTTTTGGGGTTTTCATTGGGGTGGGGCTAGGGGGGGTTTGGGTGATATTGGGAGGGGGTGGGTTGGTTCCAGGTCCACAGAAACCCATGGGAGGGTCCCTGTACTCGGCCCATACTGGCTCGCGTGGCGAGTGGGTGGGTTGGTTTTTGCATCCTTTTCATGGCAGCCAGCTTTCTTTCAGGGCACGTTTGAGGGTTCTGTGAGCTATGCCCAACACTGAACTTAAGGTCCTGACGTTAAACGTTAAGGGCCTTAACAACCCAGTGAAGCGGAAAGCGCTCCTCTCCTTCCTTGAGCACTAGAAGGCCGATAGTTGCCTCCTACAGGAGACGCATCTATTACAGAGGGATTGCCATAGGCTTAGGTCACGCTGTTTCCCATTACAATTTTTTTCCTCAGCCTCCACTAAAACTGCTGGAGTTGCGATACTGGTGGCGCAGCGATTCAGGGGTAAGGTTTTGCAGAAGGGGGCGGAGATAAGAGGGAGGTTGCTAATCTATGGATTTTCCCTGGGTTCGTCTATATTTTCTATAGGCTCTGTCTATGCTCCTAATGAGGGTCAAGAGAAGTGTTTCCACCTTGCGCTTAGTGAAGGCTGCTAACTCCACTGATCGCCATGTTTTGCTGGGTGGGGACATTAACCTGGTATTTGATAACATCCTAGACAGGTCGTGTCAGCGTACCTCCCAGGCAGGTGCTCTAGCCTCTGCAGGTCTGTCCCGTTTGCGGGCGGTGGGTATGGTGGACCTTTGACGTAGCTGCCATGTGGGGGACAGGGAATACACGTATTACTCTAATGCCCATAAGACATATGCCCGTTTGGACTACTTTTTGGCCTCCACATCCCTTCAGACACTCACGACGGAGGTAGACATAGGAGCCGCTGCACTCTCGGATCATGCGCCTGACTGTGGTGTTTTCTCTTCCACCGGTCACGCGGGTGACGTGGAGCTGGAGATTGCAGGACACACTTTTACATCGTATTGAGGTGGTTGGGAGAATTACGGGGGCTATCGCGGACTATCTTTCACATAATAATAATGCAGACACCACACTGGCGAAGCAGTGGGCGGCGCTCAAAGCGGTGCTACAGGGCGAGTTCATTGCGATCTCGGTGGTGGGAAACACAGAGCGCGCGCGTTAAAAAGGGAAGAGCTCACCCAGAAGACGAAGGAATTAGAATAAATGCATCGCAAACGGGAGCCCCCAGGGATTGGATTACGCGGCAACAGTTGGCTGCGCTAGACCAGGATTGAGCTGAATACGCGGCCCTGCGATTGAAACATATGTATTATACTAGTGGGGATAGGTGCGGGCGTCTATTGGGCCACAAATTGTGCGAAGTCAGGTAGAGACAGGCGTGCAGGAGATTATTCCCCTGAGTGGCGGGCGGGTTACTGAGGATGCCGATATAACTGTGGCTTTTAGCGATTTTTATACTTCTCTTTAAACTGGGTCCTCCCTTGAGTCCGCTGCAGGAGAATCCTTTTTGGCGTCTGTCCCTCTCCCGGCTCTGACGAAAGAGCAAGCAGACCTACTAGATCGGGACATCAGGCCTGAAGAGATTATTGCGGCTATCTTGCGTCTTAAGCTAGCGAAAGCGCCTGGGTCAGATGGCTTCCCGGCTATTTTTTACAAGACGTTCTGTCCTCAAGTGGCCCCCCTACTGACGGCCCTTTTCAACTCCTTCTCGGAACCAGGCGCGATCCCAAGAGACCTGCTACACGCTACTATATCCATTATTCACAAGCAGGGGAAGGACCGCGCGCAGTGTGAGGCATACCGGCCCATATCTCTTCTTAAAGTCGATCTTAAGATTTATACAGGCATCCTTGGGGCCCGGCTCGCGCCCCTCATGAACGGCCTGATCAACCCGGAGCAAGCTGGGTTTATCCCAGAACGCCAAACTGCCGACAACACCAAGAGGGCTCTGCACCTGATAGAGAAAGCCATGCGTGTGCCTGGCGAATTCATGATGCTAGCGATCGATGCTGAAAAAGCTTTCGATCAAGTCCACTGGCTAGAACAGGTTCTGATAAAGGCAGGGATGGGGGAAAGGTTCTACACACTGGTCATGAACTGTTACAGGTTCCCAACTGCGACTGTTCGAGTCAATGGCTGTTCCTCACCTCGCTTTTCTATCGAGCGGGGGACGAGACAGGGGTGCCCCCGTCACCCCTGCTCTTTGCTCTATACATGGAGCCGGTGGCGCAGGCGATGAGACTTCACCCACGAGTGCAAGGGATCAAATTTGGTGCCTATGTCCATACCATAAGTCTATTTGCGGACGATGTGCTCCTCTCTTTATCTCATCCCAGACAATCGTTGCTGGCCCTAGACCTCTCACTGGAAGGGCACACGCGGGCACACCTGCAGGAGAACTTTCCCTTTCAATGGGCATCTGATGCCATTCCATATCTGGGGATTCAGCTGGCGCCTACACTGCACGACACAGTTCGAATCAATTACACACGGGTACGTCAGAAAATTAGGCAAGAGTTGGGTAGATGGAGACACTTTCCCCTGTCCTGGTTGGGGAAGGTGGCAGCAATAAAGATGACAATTCTGCTGCAGATTCTTTATTTATTCCGCACAATTCTGCTGTGTCTACCAGTTGGATGGATCCGCCAGACTCAATCGGAACTGGCTCAGTTTATATGGAACGGTAGACGACCGCGAATGAAGCTCCGCCCGGTGACACTTCCTCCTGAGAAAGGGGGTCTCGGCCTCCCAGACTTGCTTCTTTACTTCCAAGCAGCTCAGCTGCGTTGTCTTGTGGAGTGGAGCAGATGGGAATCGGAGAAGCATTGGCTTTTCCAAGATCAGGTGGTCGCAGGTCGCCCGCTTCAGGAGGTCCCCTTCTTACGCCGGCAGCATAGACCCCCCCAATCTCTATGCCTCGCAGATTACCAGGGCCCCGCTGGAGGTGTGGGATCGCATTAATGTCAATCACGAGTTCACCTCTTTACATCGCCCCTCACTCCCCTGATGGATAACCCAGATTTCGGACCTGGGCAAGATACTGTGGCTTTTGCAAAATGGCATCCGGCGGGGTGTAGGTTTTTGTACCATCTATACGCAGATGCCGGGGTACTACGGTTCGTGGCTTTTCGGCAAGAATATGGCCTGCCGGAATCGGAACGGCTTAGGTACCTACAAGTACGACATTGGGCGCTTAATAGCCAGGTACGGGCGGAGGCGGCTCGGCGTCTGCGGCCATATGAATATTGGTTAATTACACGGAAAACTGATAAAAAGCTTATATCGGACTTATACCCAATGCTCCCAGAAAAGTACACATGCCTTTATAATGCGGGGAGGGCACGTTGGGAGAGAGAGCTGGGGCGTACCCTTAGCAACAACGACTGGGAGGGCATTTATTACCGGGCTCGGCATTCCGCGTACCATATGGGATTGACAGACACCCTCACTAAAATAGTAACATATTGGTATTACACACCGGAGAAGTTACACAAGATGGATCCCACGAGGGAGGCAACCTGTTGGCGCAGGTGTGGGGAGGCGGGTACATTGGTACATCTGCTGTGGGATTGTGTTCAGCTTCAGGAGTACTGGAAACACGTCATGGACGAGGTTGACACACATTTCGACACAGAAATCCCATGGTTCCCTTCATATGTTCTAGTAGGGTTACCTAATCCCATCACATATCCATTGCGCTCCCGTAGGGGCCGATTAATAGCTATTGCTCTGGGCTCGGCCATCCAGAATATCCTATCTCACTGACGCACCACTCACACTCCCACGTTCCAAGGTTGGTTGCATCGCTTGTGGCACGTGTTGGGTATGGAGAAGCTGTCCTTGACGTTGATGGGGGAGTGTGCTAAATATTCGGAGCTATGGCAGCCTTTCTTGTCCCTGCTCGCCACGGAGTTCAAAGAGGTCACGTGCCCTCACTATTTGCGTTTACTACGCCTGTCAACTGTGGATCGTAAGGGATAACTTTAGTGGAATACTATACTTGTGGAGAGGGGGTAGTGGACCTGGAACATGGGTGGTGAGTGGGTGGCCGGGGGGTGTACTGGGGGTGGTTGGGTGGTTTTGGGGGTTTTATTTTGTTTTTGCAAAAGTTTGTTGGCACCTACAGTGTGTCCAGCCCTGGAGCTGGTCTAGTCCCAATGTATGGCTCAGTGTATTCTATTGTCTGTGCTTATTTGCCTATAGTGTACTGAGAGTACGGTGCCATATGATCATCTGCTGTTCATGTATGTGTGCTCGTATCTTAATAAAAAGATTTAATACTAAAAAATTGGAAGAATATAGTCTAACCTTAAAAGGATCTAAATGTAAATTGTTTCTGAGTTCTGTGGCATATCGGTGACACAAGGGGTCTTGTGAAGGAGTGCTGCCTACGAAATCTTCACTAGATGCCATTGTAGGTGTCCTCAGCACGTGCACCAGACACTAGAAGGAAATTGCTATTTTCACAGGAATGTGCAAACATTATAGTGAATTTATTAAGGATTTCACAACTAAGATGGAACCTTTACATCCACTGACAAGAAGGGATGCTGTGTTTGATAGGACTGACAAACAGCAGCAATCTTTCCAACATGTCAAAAGAAATATACTAGAAGCACCTACATTGTAAACCTTTTGTATGGGGAAAAAATCCATAATTACTGTTGATCCCACCCTGTATGGGTTGGGAGGTGTGTTGTCCCACAGATGTAGAAAAGAAGAATGGAATGTGGCATTTGCTTCTAGGACTTTGAATGAGACTGAGAGGAGATATGCGGTGATAGAGAAGCAAGTGCCAGGAAGAAACAATGTCAGTGCTGACTGTCTCTCCAGGTTGCCATGTGGAGATTTTTTGTGTTTTTGTTTTATATAGCGTGAACTAGACCCGAAGATATCGCGTTTCAGAGCGCTTTACAAAGCACCAGTTTCGTTACACGAGGACACATTCATTTTTGTTAGGCACAGGGAGATTAAGTGATTTGCCCATTATCACAGGTTGTTGAGCGTCGTTGCCAAGACTCGAACCTGGTTCCCCAGCTTCGACGTGGACAGCTCTAGCTGTAAGGCTACATCCTCTCCTCGGATGAACAGGAGAATGAAGTGAGGGAAGAAGTGGACATGATTACCACAATAAGGGATGTGGTAGAGAATGAGTTTGAAGGCATTGATGAAGAAGTGTGGATGGAGAGTGGAATCAAGGACGATTTATGGAAAAAAGTGAAAGAGTACGTTTTGGCCAATGAAAGAGAGGGTGAGACCTGAGATTGAATAATTTTTTTAAGTATTTGATGAGTTGGGATTTGGAATGGAAATTGCCTTCAAGGATAGTCGTTGAGTTTATTGTTAACCGTTCAATTATTTAAAATCATTACAGTAAAAATAAAATAAAGTACAAAAAAAGTACAAATAAAAAAAATAAAAAAAATAAAAAAGTTGGATTCCACCCCCCCCCCTATTTCACCCTCCCCTGCAGCCCCCAACCCCCGTTGAACTGCGTGTCTTTCAAGCCCTATTTCTGGCAGTCCGGTCCTGTGTTGCCAGGTCGCTTATTGCCATCAGCTCTTGGAACTTGATTTTGCTTCGGCAGAAGATCAATCGAGCTGGCTCCTCCGTTACCTTGGATTGTTGCTAAAGCACATCGTTTGCCTGTTTCTGCCTCTGTGTTGTGCGTGCTTATGGTAAAGCACTTGCAACTAGGGCCAGTCTGATGTGATGGATAAAAAAGTGAAAGAGTACGTTTTGGCCAATGAAAGAGAGGGTGAGACCTGAGATTGAATAATTTTTTTAAGTATTTGATGAGTTGGGATTTGGAATGGAAATTGCCTTCAAGGATAGTAACTGTGTTCCTCCAGCTGAAATGCGGAAAGCTACTTTTCAGCTTGCTCATAAACAACATCTTGGTATGTCTTACATGAAGAGATTCATTATGACCAGTTTTTGGTGGGAGGGATTGGATAGAATGGTGAACAGAGTAGTCAGAGTGGTTTTTTTTCTGTTTTTCAATACCTTAAAAACACAGTGGTTATCAGTGGTTACACATTTTCGCGCCATTAAAAACAACAGAAACAGTGTTTTTCCAGTGTTTATGGAATTTTAAATTCATTTTAATTATTGCTTGCTTCCTGTACTGATAGTGCATGTGTCTAGATAGCCTTTGCACAGGGTATATGGGGTCCAAATAAATTTTACAGCATTAGAATGGACTACAAAGTCATTAGCATTCTTCATTGACTCTGAAGATTGTAAAGGTTTTTTCAGCATACCATCTAGCAAATGACAAGGATCTTTTACAGGGAAGCACTTCAGCTCAGGTATCGATTTTGACAGGCCATCATACAACTTTTTCATATACGTAGCTGAATTACTGCACATACAAACAATATAATTCCAATCTTTATTGAACTTGGTAGGAACTTTTTTCAGCAGCATTCCAAGTGACACTGCGTTCCATGTTCACCAAACGTCTAGTGTCATGTTTTCACCACTATCTCAGATGTTTGGTGACAACATTCTTTTCACATATACCTTTCACTTCAACTTGCATTGAATGTTTAGCCTGGGGTGTTTGACAATTCACTTACAATCAATACTGACTCGCTAGAAAAGGGGGCTGATGTATCAAAAGATTTCACCCATTCTCTGTCTGTGGGTAAATGTGATGATACATCTTAGGAAAGATTCTTATGAAACCAGCCATTTTACTTATCAGTGAAATCAAATGTAGCCAAAATATCAAATAGGATTTTGATATTTCATGATTCTCAACACTTTATAAAATAACTAAATAAGACTCAAAACATGCTTCTAAACACTGAATCTTTAGACCAAAGACCACAAAACTGAAGAAAGCAGAAGGAAGAAAAGACAATGTTTTAAGACATCTCTAAACAACAAAACTCAAGCAGAATAATGATAGCCTAGTCTTTCTTGATGCTACCTTGTATAACAAAGTTACATTGCATTGGCCCCTTCAGGAAAAAATTAAAATTACTCTTTCACTCATATTTTCCTTACTTTGAATGGCAATTGGTCTGTGATTGCACAGGTGTTTTTTTCAGTGTTTATATGTTCACACCGGTGATGGATATTTTCCTTTCGTAGGGTTTATCAGTCATTATAGGTTTAAACCTAAAACCAGATAGCCTAGGTATAACTAAGGTAGGCTTAGTCAGTTATATTGTCCGACTTGTCACAGACCTGTCACCTACCCAACGTATGCTGAAGGAGAATCGAGAGCAGAGTGCTAGTCAAGCACTTTGACAGAAGAATCAGGAGTTTGCTGAGGGAGAAGTGGAGTTCGAGAGTAGCTGTAGAGAGGGGTGTAATGCTGGTGTTGCACTAGCGGAGGCTACCTGTCCTGTTCTGCACCTGTCCTGTCCTGTTGGCACCTGATTAGTCTGGAGCCCTTCTCTTGTCCCAGCCTGTGGCCAGGGTTGGTCCTCGCACCATTCTAGGTAAATATAATCTGTGTGGTATGTCCTTGTGCCGTTTTCCCTTTTTCACCATACCCAGGTACCACTGTCTAAAAGCAATTTCTTAAATTCCTGCAAGATTTATGTTTTAATAACTGTTTATTTACTTGCAAAGTCCTTAATTTCACTACTGTGGCCTCTGACTCACAAAATATTGCATAGATAAAGTGTTTAAAACGTTTCCCGAGTCTGTGGTTATTTTATAAAAGTAAATGTTATATTATTACCTATTATTCTAACTCCCTTGTTCCTTAGATTTTGGACAAGTGACAAGGATTGGTAAGTCATGGTGTACAGGTATAAGTCATAAGGTGAATAAAACTCTGATAGGCAGGAATTTAAGTTGGATTACCGGTGCAAAAGTGAATGTTTATGTGCCCAGGTGAGTATGATTAACTGAACTGGTAATCCCGCACCATCAATGTCAGGCAGGTGGCAAAGTGCATGGAGGAAATGGCAGGTAAACTGGATGAGAGCAAAGAGAAGGAGGTGGATTTCTTGTTAAAAAATGACACGTCTGTGTGGTCTGAAGGAAGTGCCATAGGAGTTTGTGAGGATGTTATGTTAGACTTAAGAGAGGATGTTAGAACTTGTGAGTTTGTGGCATCCAGGGTAACATGTACAAACAGAAGGAGACGGGTTCCTGACAAGTATAAGAATTTTGCATCTATGTTAATGTTTAAGCTCTGTTATCACTTGAATTCTCTGTAACTGTGGTCTTGGCAACCGCTTGGAATGTGGAATGTAGGGGACACAATTATATGACTTGCCAACCTTGCAGGTCCTAAATACTGTTAAGTTATACTGGAGTACAGTTATGCTTTCTAACAACTGGTCAGATGTGTCATAACCAATGTTCCCTCTAATTATTTTCCTCTGTGTGCGGCAGTGGAGGGTCTCTGCGCGCTGCAGCCATGGCTATGTGCGCCAGGAACCAGACCGTGCGGGTGTGCAGCGCAAAATATCACTCCAAACTTTTGCTTAAAAATCTGAAAAGATGGATAATTTCCACACATACAGTGCCACGTTAAGGGTCTTAAAGATTTGCAATTTGGATTCACCCCCATGACATGAATTAGCTACACAGGCAAGTACATTTCAGGTTTACAAAAGCACAATCAATCAATCAATCAAGTCATTTGTATAGCGCACTACTCACCCGTAGGGTCTCAAGGCTCCAACGGTGGTGCCATCATAAGATTTTGCTAATGATTCTTAACTGGAGCACTGTTCATTGGGTGGGTGTTGGACCTAGATTTGCTAAGCCACCTAGGGTAGCCTGGCCTAGGGTAAGACAGTCACTAAGTAGAGGCACATGTGTAAAGGTTGCACACCACCCAGCAGTAACTCGCTGCAACTCCACTCAAAAAGAAACACTACACCAAATTTTGTATGAAAATACGTGCTGCTTTATAAAAATAATACTTTTCTCTCTTTTACTAAATAGCCATTGACAGTTCAGAAATACACATTTAACTTTTGTTTCTGTAAATTACCAGGTGTTGAAGTTAATATCTCAAATCTCCATTTCACACAAAAGAATGCAATACAAAGACACGTAGTGAGTAACAATGGTACACTTCTGTGGGAATTCAGGTAACCTCAGTTTAACATAAGCAAAGACTACTGTCTAGTCTCTGGCAACACCAAAGTACCATAACTGTTACCTCCGCTTTACTGTCCCACGAACGCTATTCTCTAAACCTGAACACTGAGAAGTATTCAATAATAGGTCAATTACCAGCCTCCCATCCCTGCATGGGGTTGAACATGTCAATGGTGGAAGTCTTGAAGGCTTCTAGTCTTAATCACCCTCTTTTACTTAGGCCCCTGGAAGAAGGCTCCTCTTTAGCCCCTTGATCGGTAGTAGACCGAGCTTTATCTCCCCCAACACTCTCCTTACTTCTCAGGGTTGGGCCCTCAGGCCATTGTCTCGGATCGCCAGGGGTGAGTAGGTCCTCACCATTAATCCCTGTCAGCGTAGGCTGTCTCACTCGCCTCACTCGCCGACCCAGCTAGTTGGAGACCGAGCTGGCGCGAGGTGAAGAGAGCCACACAGGTAGAGGAGGGCCGAGACTCGCCACACCAGTCTTTCCCGCCTAACCAGCTGCCTGGAGACAGAGCTGGCGCGGGTAAACTGAAGACACACGGGCTGAAGAGGGCTGAGGCTCAACTCGCACCCGCTTCCTTGTTGTCGAAGACTCCGCCTCTCTCGGGGAAACGGCCTGACTGGGCAGGCGCAAAGGAATAGCGGCTCCCAGGCTGAGGCTGCTCCGCGGCGGCGATTCCTCTTCCTTCGCTCCGCCACCCCCCCCCCCCACTTTGAGGGAAATGATCCAAATGGGCAGGCGCAAGGGATACGCGTCTCCACGACCAGAGCTCACACTACCAAACCTGCGCAGATGAGAGACAAGGCTTCCCCTCACAAGTCTCCGACTCTCCCCGTTGAACCAGGGAAGACTGAGGTTTCCTGTCCCATACGCTCGCTCCACCAGTGAGCCCTGCCCCAGTCACTCGATCCCTTCCTTCCCTTCAGGTGTGCCGTTACTTTCACGAAGGCAGTCCACGACCCCAGGTACCGGGGGGGGGAGGGGGAAAATCCGGTGGAAGGATTAGCAGGTTGGCCACCAGTTACCCAGCTCACATGGAGGGCTGAACAGGGGGTAGGTCAGAGGAATTTCCCCTCAGTCTCAAACTTCAAGTCTTCCTGGGAACACACCTCCAGAAGCTCAGCGAGGGCTTCCTTACTGGGCAAAAGACTGAACTCCTTGGTAGATCAGTCACCCTTAACCACTCATAACCCTTACTTCTAGGCTAGGGGTTGGTCAGGTGCCCAGGGTCTCCAGGAATCCCACGAAGCGGGGTCAAGTCAGTAACAACAAGGGAGGAAGGGTGGTGAATCAATAAGGAAGCGTCCCTAATCTGGGAGGTCAACCCTTTGGTTATCCTACCCCCACCTTATGCTACAGCCTGTCCTCCAGCTGACTCTCTCTGACAAGACAAAATGGCTGCCCTGCAGCTGACCTTATATATTCTGGCCTCAGAAGGCCCAGAAGGGACCAGAAGGTTCTGGAAGGCCTCTATTCTAGTCTATGGGTACTTCCCAGGAATAACCGTTATGGCAGTTAATGGCGACCATTTTGTGGGCCCCCTACTTTCCAGTCAGAAAAGGCACCTAGGCCTGAGGTGAAAAACTATGAGGGCAAAAGAGCATCTATCCCCCAGGCCAACTCCATAAAAATAGTCCAGTGGACACAAAAGGATATAAAGGGTATGAGGGGCAAAAAGGGGACAAAATAAATAATGAATAGGAGGGACTACCCAAAGGCAGACAGGTCTAACATGCGTCCCCCCCAGCTGAAAGTGGGGAGAGCTACCCAACCCCTTGGGAGTCCTCATCACTAAGGCGGAAATACCTGGAGAGACCGTCTGCATTGGCGTGGTCCATTCCAGGCCGATGTTCCACCCGGAAGTCCATTCCCTGTAGGGAGATGGACCATCTCAACAGCTTGGGATTTTCCCCCTTCATCTGCATCAGCCAACGAAGGGGGCGGTGGTCAGTCTGAACCAGGAAGTGCGAGCCAAACAGGTATGGCCGCAGCTTCTTCAGAGCCCACACCACCGCAAAAGCCTCACGCTCAATTGCACTCCACTTCTGTTCCCGGGGAAGCAGTCTCCTGGAAAGGAAAACTACAGGCTGATCCAGGCCCTCCTCATTAAGTTGCGATAACACTGCCCCAATGCCATGTTCTGATGCGTCTGTCTGGACAATGAACTCCTTGGAGAAGTCTGGGGCCCTCAGGACCGGTGCTGCACACATTGCCTGCTTCAACTTTTCAAAGGCTTGCTGACAAGCCTCTGTCCAAACTACCCGTCAAGGTTGTTTCTTTGAGGTAAGCTCTGTGAGGGGCGCTACAATTGTGCCATATCCCTTCACAAAGCGACGGTAGTAACCTGTGAGGCCCAGGAAAGCTCGGACCTCAGTCTGGGTCTTGGGGGGTTCCCAGGCCATGATTGCCTCAATCTTTGCCTGGAGGGGTTGCACTGTTCCCCTGCCCACCAAGTGTCCAAGGTACACAACCGACCCTTGCCCAATCTGACATTTGCTGGCCTTGATTGTCAAACCAGCTTGTTTCAGGGCCTGGAGAACTGCTTGCAAATGTTGCAAATGGTCCTCCCAACTGCTGCTGAAGACAGCAATGTCATCCAGGTAGGCAGCGGAGAAACCCTCCATTTCGGAGAGGACCTGGTTCACCAGCCGCTGAAATGTGGCAGGGGCATTCTTGAGCCCGAAGGGCATCACACAAAATTGGAAGTGTCCCTCAGGCGTGGAGAAGGCTGACCTTTCCTTTGCTCCATCTGTCAGGGAGATCTGCCAGTACCCTGAAGTGAGGTCAAAGGTACTCAAATATTGGGCAGCTCCCAGCCGGTCAATTAATTCATCTGCCCTAGGGATCGGATGAGCATCAGTTTTGGTAACTGAGTTCAGTCCCCGGTAATCCACACAGAACCTCAGTTCTGGAGTGGTGCCTGGTGGAGCGGCTTTTGGCACTAGAACCACCGGACTGGACCAGGGGCTGCTGGAAGGTTCTATAACTCCTAGCTCTAGCATCTTGGTAACCTCTCCATGGATGCTAGCCTTCACCTTGTCGGACAGCCGGTAGGTCTTTGACTTCACTGGTGGGCTGTCTCCTGTGTCCACATCATGGGTACACAGATGGGTCCTTCCCGGGACAAGGGAGAACAGCGTAGAGTACTGCTCCAGTATCTGGCGGCAGTCCTCCCACTGTTCAGGAGTTAGGGATGGGGAGAGAATCACTCCCTCCACCGACCCATCCTTTTCCTGAGACGAAAACAAGTCTGGGAGAGGTTCGCTTTCCGCTTCCTCTCCTCCATCAGTCACCATCATTAAGATGACCTCGGGCCTCTCATGGTGGGGTTTGAGTCGGTTAGCATGTAGCACCCGTAGGGGCTGTCGAGGGGTTTTAAGGTCCACCAGGTATGTGGCCTTACCCTTCTTTTCTAACACTTCAAAGGGGCTTGTCCAGCGTTCCTGGAGGGCACTTAGCTCTCCAGGCTCCATCACCCACACTTTCTGGCCAGGCTCCAACTCCACCGGGTGAGCGTTGTGGTCATACCACTCCTTCATTACTGCCTGGCTGGCCTCCAAGTTGTCAGAAGCTTGCTTCCACAACTTCGCCATTTGGCTCCTGAAGGCCAGCATGTAGCTCACCACATCCTGGGGGGGGGTTCCTGGGAGACTTTTCCCATCCATCCTTCACCAGGCTGAGAGGACCGCGTACAGGGTGCCCATACAGAAGCTCAAAGGGGCTGAAGCCCACTCCCTTCTGTGGCACTTCCCTGTAGGAGAATAGCAAACAGGGTTGGAGGACGTCCCATTTCCTCCGCAGGCTTTCAGGCAGACTTCTGATCATGCCCTTCAAGGTCTTGTTGAACCTTTCTACAAGTCCATTTGACTGGGGGTGATAGGGAGTGGTGAACCGGTAGGTCACTCCACACTCCTTCCACATTGCCCGCATGTACGCTGACATAAAGTTGGTCCCCCTGTCGGACACAACTTCTTTGGGGAAACCCACTCGGGTAAAGATCCCCATTAGGGCCCTAGCCACCACAGGTGCAGTGACAGTCCTCAAAGGAATTGCCTCTGGGTACCGTGTGGCATGATCCACCAGAACCAGGATAAACCTGTGACCAGCTGTTGTTGGTGGATCCAATGGCCCTACAATGTCGATGCCCACCCTTTCAAAGGGGGTGCTAACGACAGGAAGTGGTTCCAGGGGAGCTTTCAGCTTCACCCCTGTTTTCCCACTGGCTTGG